>NC_139219.1:294143854-295633854 GCF_055691185.1 Crinia signifera
TGTCTCCACTGCTCTTAGTTGATTCCCTCTCAGTGCCAGAGGCTGCCTTTGTTTATTAGAGCAGATGTCCACTGGTGATGGGTGGCAATGGAGGACCCTTCCCTCTAGTAAATGATGCTGTAGCTTCTCCACCTCACCAGCAGGTCCTTGTGTCACTCTTCCCCAGTCTAGCAGGCAATCACAGCAGCCTCGTCAGGTACTGCAGCTGAGTCAGCCGCTCCACTTCCTCATTAGCTGTTCTCCACTGTCTCAGAGTTAAACTGAAAAGCACAGCACTGCTATCATGAGACTCATGTATGGCCTAGGGAATATAGTGCTTCCAACATTTTCTAACACCAGATTCGTTAAAATGTGGTGTGGTTCAAGCCAGTATGGTGCGTGCTTTTCTGTTGAACAGATGTACAACTTTGACTAGTCTTGACAAAGACCCTTGGTCTTGACAAAGGCGGAAACATTGACCATGTATGTGACTCTGGGTGCACCCTCCTTTGTCACGAACAGGTATAGGGAAGGTACTTGTGTAGTTTCACGGCGCCACCGCGCGCAAAGTCTGTTAGAAACTTGGCAGCTTGCCAGACTCTGTGCGCGTGCCGCTCTAGCTGTTATCCTAGCTGTTCTCAGCGCTACGTTACCAGCGTAGCATGTGCGTCTGCCACTCTAGCTGTTCTCATTGCAGCGCTACGCTATCAGCGTAGCGTAATGTACACGCTACAATTAAGATGCTTTAGCGTCTGAATCCCGAGTCCTTGCAAGCCGCTAAGAAGGGGGTTATCTGGATTCAGACGCTAATGTGTCTGAATTTGGTAGGGTGTAGGGGTACATAGGGGTGCATTGTGCAAAACACTCCTAAACCTGTTCACAATGACACTAGTCGACATAACAGCTGTCGACCTTGTTAATTCCACTATCCACGTCAACCCGAAGCGTGGCGAGTGCAGCGAGCCCCGCGTGGGGCGGCGGTACGCGTCCTACGACCTTTTCATACCCCCACTATCCACGTCGGAGTGGAGTTGAGAACAGAAAGTGTGGCGAGCGCAGCGAGCCCCGCGAGGGGACGCGGACACCTGTGAAGCCCGCGAGGGGACGCGGATACCTGTGAATGTATCCGCGTCCCCTCGCGGGGCTCGCCACACTTTCTATTCTCAAATCCACGCTGACGTGGATAGTGGGGGTATGAAAAGGTCGTAGGACGCGTACCGCCGCCGCTCGCCACGCTTCGGGTTGGCGTGGATAGTGGAATTAACAAGGTCGATAGCTGTTATGTCGATTGTCAACTGTAGCGTGTACATTACGCTACGCTGACAGCATAGCGCTGCAATGAGAACAGCTAAAGTGGCACGCACACACGCTACGCTGGTAACGTAGCGCTGAGAACAGCTAGGATAACAGCTAGAGCGGCACGCGCACAGTTAAACAGAGACTCTGGCAGGCTGCCAAGTTTCTGAAAGGTACAACGTAGGTTTAAAAACAGGTTATAGTGGTAGGGTAGGTTCCACTGCAGTTTTTGTCAATTACAATATGTCTTATTCCACCGAGACCTAGGGTATTAAAAAAAAACCTGCCCGTGGTCTTACCTTAATCACTTCTGAACTGTTAAAATATTTGTGTGCACCCTCCATATGACACCATGTTTTGAGACATCCATTCTAAGGATGGGTGCTTTGGCCTGGGATACTTATTCTGGTGGTTCATCTGGTCAACATCCGGTTCTGGCCTCCCGGACTGGAAGTGCATATCTCATGATGTAAAAATACATTTGTTTATATAGCATAGTATTTTTCTTGAAAAGTCATTATTATGGGGGGCTGCAGGGTGAAAGGCTTCTATTATTTTATTCTCTGGATAATGCCATCACGGTCCTCGCGGCCAGAAGTTGTTGCCCCGCTACCACAAGTTCCTTTGTCCCATTGCCGGAAGTCCTCTCATGGCCGAAAGTGGGTTGCGGGTGATCTCTGCTGCCACGCAGCCAAAGTCAGGCACTTTATGCTGTCAAGTGGCCAGAAGTTCCCATATCAAATGAAGTATGTCACAGTTAGTTTCCTGATCAGAATAGGTGTGCTACGTGGTGGGGGTAATACTCAAGGCTGGAAAGTTTCCTTCAGCGTTTGGCTTTGAATGCTAGTAAATTCTTAATTGGACGACTTCTTGTCACCTATAGATAAAACATTTTATAAAGCATACATTAACCATGGGTAACCCGTTCAGGGGTTTTATGTGCTGTAGAGTAGACACTACACTGAAACTATACATAATATCCAAGGCAGTTAGTGTATATACTGAGCCAAAACCTTTAATGTACCATATAGAATGAATTGTCTGATAGTTATTGTATCATAAATCCCAAGTTCCTTGTAGTCTACAATGAAAAAACTATTCCTGGGTGGGTGATTGTATGTCCATTAATTGATAGCCCAATGTTGCCCTGGTGGCACAGAGTGACCATAAATTTCAGAACGCTTTCTTTATACAGAGGACACTTACAGAAAAGTCAGTGCATAACCATCATTGAGTTCTATAATGCATGAATTACCTTCATTTGTGCATAATATATTCATATAAAGATATATATTCCTGCTCATTCCAGCATTTTAGGAACATTGGAGGTTTTCGCTAGACAAGCAGTCTGAGTTATCGATTTCCAGAAGCAAACACCAGGTTCTGCGAAAACTAGAGCACTCCGGGGCTCAAAATAAACCTCTTTAACATAATCTCTTCTCGTGTTCCACCATGGGGGAAGGGGAGGAGAATAATCATATGATAGCTTTGGTGATTATGGGAAATGGCGTCTGCCAAAACTAAAATTTTATAGTCAATCATAACCTGAACAAACAGAGGCTATGCCTTAGGTATTCTACTACTGCTATCCCATAACAAGGCTATCTGTTTGGCTATTTATACCGTGACTGACAAATCCCATTTATCCCGTAAACAGAATGCACTCACTAGGGATGATTATACATTTATTCCATGTAAAGTAGACATACTGCATCTATATTGCAGCTGCAGCAAAATTCAACATATATATTTGCATTGTAAATTATTGTATACATTAACAATGGTCTTTTGTTTAGGCTGCTATAGTCCTGCTAAAGATATAAGGTAAGAGATATGTGAGCTATTGTACAAGAGACAGTAAGATAGCTCTTAACTCTATAAATTACTGCACTTAATACATTATCCTTACTGATATCGTCATGCAGTTATGCCAGTATAATAGGCACCATCTAAAGTCATTGTGCTGAGTTACTTTCTACAGTCACATACAGTAATTCATTGTTGATTTCTTATCTATCTATCTATCTATCTATCTATCTATCTATCTTGTGTGTATATACGGATGGAGCTTCTCTTGTCTTTGCATGGTTTCTATCACAGGGATTCTATCGGCACTCACCAGCGGGAGCGTTCTGGCGAGCGCTGGGCAAAGAAGAAAGGGGCCCCAACTGTATATCTATCTATCTATATCTATCTATCTATCTATCTGCCTGCTCTGACCTATTTTCCTGACAGCTGAGAATGTACAGTGTTTACTGGTTGTGTCACACTGCTTTAATACATCCTTAAATGTAAGCTTTCTATGATTCCTATTGAAATGCCATCAAGGATTGAATTTAGCCAACAGTGGACCTTACAAAACTTGGGATATAGCTTTCTACCAGCTGAGCTTGTGTCTGTTCATATTTCCATTGTTGATTATATTTAGAACCATTTAAGCTTTTCCGTATAATTACGACTCCATGACAGACACTAGCGGTTCCCTTTGCTCTCCTTGCTTCCAGCCAGGTGCCCAGCTTAGCTACTCCTGGGCTCCGCACACTTTACCTATCCCAATTGGAGTCAACGTGGATAGTAAAGTATGTAAAGGTTAATAAAGTTGTAAAGAAACCTCGTAAAAGATTGCCACATGAATAGTCTGAAAATGTTGACATGAGGGGTGAGATTTAAGGGAAGAGAGATTTAGAAAGTGAGAGATTTGGTAAGAAATCTCCAGTTTTTTTAAAGCGGCAATCATTTACACTGCTAAACCAGTTTGATTTTGAAGTGTAAATGATTGCCGCTTTAAAAAAACTGGAGATTTCTCACCAAATCTCTCACTTTCTAAATCTCTCTTCCCTTAAATCTCACCCCTCATGTCAACATTTTCAGACTATTCATGTGGCAATCTTTTACTTGTGTTGATCATTTGTGAAGGTCGATCTTTCGGTATCAACTATTGACTATTGACCTATACCATATCTATTCTGAGGTAGCCGCTGACTTTACCCCAGGCAGATAAATGTGTAATATGGGTACTGCAGGTACTTACCGTCTGGATTAAAAAACGTTCCCTTGTACCTTTCCAGATAAGGCTGTCTCCTATGTATAAGCACCAACACCCAGGAAAAACCATTGGAGATGTCTAAAGCCAGCCTAGCCTTGAATTGCAAGCTCTAATTGACAGACAGACTAAGGGGGTTATTCTGATTCACTCGGAAAGGGACAATCACTCTCTAATGGAGAAAACCATATGCACTGCAGGTGGGGCTGATGTAACATGTGCAGAGAGAGTTAGATTTGGGTGGGGTTTTTACTTCAAACTGATGTCTATATTGCAGTGTAAAAATAAAGCAGCCAGTATTTACCCTGCACAGATACAATAGAACTCCCAAATCTAACTCTCTCTGCACATGTTACATCAGCCCCAACTGCAGTGTACATGGTTTTGTCCATTAGAGAGCGGTTGTGCTTTTCCGAGTGAATCAGAATAACCACCTAAGTACTAACACTGATTTACTTTGGATCAAGTTTAATTGCGCTGAAAAATTGTGCCCAACAACTGTTTAAACTTCTAACCACTTTGCATGAGGATTAGAAAACAAATGGCGTTTAAAGACTTGGAGTTACAACTGTCTCTATACGCTTGATTGCTAATTAAAGCTTTGTGTTGGAACTTTCATCAGCTTTGCATACTAACCTTGTAATAACTTGGGCTATACAGCTTCACTAACATCCGGATACACTTGACTAGTTTAGAGAAAAATACATTCGATCAGTCGTGAGAGAACGGCTACACTGACTACTAGAAATTCATATCTCATTCATATGTTTTTATTGTTTCTTTTTAAACTAACATCATAGATTTCAGTTAAAACCATATATGTAAATTAATTTAAGAAGAGATTTATGTTTATTATAGTCAATGTGTCAGTAGTAAAAAATACATTCAAATATATACCGGCCAGTATTTACTGTGAACGTTTTATTAATTTGACCTATATAATATTATTTAATACATTTTTACCACTATCTAAAAAGTGCTGTTTTTTTTTCCTTGTTCAAATAATAAAGTTTGAATATCCCTTTTAAAACAGCAGCATATTGGGATAGAATAACAGGTTTGCATATATACTGTATATTTTTATGTGACCTATACCTTGTCTATCAGCCATTAGGATTTATTTACAGTTTCTTAAAGAGCTCAGCAGATTCCGTTGTGCTTTACAATTGTAGACAGAGATAAAACAAACTGGGTAACAACAGACAGACTTGGAGGTAGGAGGGCCCTGCTGCAAGTTTACAATCTATAGGGATATAGGAGGGAAACACTTGGACAGGCACCAGTAATAGCATAGCAGTCCCACCAAGTTACAAGTCCAGAAGGGAAGCTATATAATACATAAGTGCCTCAGAGGGTTATGTGTGTGGAACTTAAATATGATAGGCTTGCCTGAAGAGGTGAGTTTTCAGGGAACGCTTGAAGGTTTGGAGGTTAGTGTAGAGTCTTATTGTGCGTGGAAGGGACTTCCATAGGATGGGAGCAGCCTGATGAAAGTCCTGTAATAGTGAATGGGAGCTAGTGATCCGTGCAGAAGACAGACACAGATCTTGTGCAAAGGATGCCATCTTAAAGAACAATGGGACAGATGTATTATGCCTAAGAGAGAGAAAAACATGTGGGCATAAAGAGTACATAGCTGCCATTTGTCAAACACGGCCTATAACATGAATGTTAAGTTGGCTTAACATTAAGTTAGCTGATTGGCTGGACATTTACCACTCTTTATACCTACACATTTATTGCTTTTTAAGGCTTAATACATTTTCCCCTTTATTATTGTAACATTAGGCCATAACATATTTTGTGGAGCTGGTTTTGAATTTCCAAAACAAATCCTCCTGTGGTTCAAAAAATATTTGAAAAACAAGCTTATTGCTTCGCTCTAAAGAGAGTTTGAAATAAAAGCATATTTTGTGTGACTTCAACCACAGTATTAGCACGTTTCCCCAATCCCCCATACATCACAACAGTGAGAAATAAAAATACCTCTCTGCATTTCTAGGTCATCCTTTTCTAATTGTCAAAGGAATAAGGCAGAAAGAAATGAGAAATAATGAGACACAGATCCTTCTGACACTTGGTACGTTTCAGTTAATGTACATGCCTTTAATATATAGACACCTGGCTCATACATTTTTCTTTATACATATATATTCAAGGATTTACCATGGTAACTTATACTGTAGTACTGCTGTAATAATACATAACATGTCTAGCTATTAGGAAAGATGCAGAGCAACCTCGTGTGGTTTATCTATCTATTGGTTATAAAAAATAATGCACTCAACTTTATTAAATGTACTTTACATATTTAGTTTATAGTTCTGTGTCATTTGTAACATTTTATTTTCATTAAAAACCATTCTCTTCAATTTTTAACACTGATTAAGGCTAGAAAAACGCTATAACATCAAACCAAAAACATGTAAATTAATGGATGCTGCAAAGTGGGGGGGGGGGCTGGGGTGGAGAGAGGGAGAGACAGTGGGGCTTCTCTTCCCAAACATTTGAATAGAACACCAGTTGAAATGGAACATCTAAGGCCAACAATGCAGATACCCAAGGTGTATAATGTATTTAGGGATTTAATAAAAACAGCCATGATTAAGTAATCAGAAACAATTGAAAGACATACTGTAGTTAAGAGACATATTAAAAAAATGGGGTAAGAGGAAAAAATTTGTAAGTCAACCACAGGATATTTTCAGAATTTAAATCCACAGGTCCAACACTCTCTCAAAGGCGCTTATTCAGATCTGATCGCAGTACAAATCTGTTCTCAAAATGGGCAAAATCATGTGCACTGCAGGTGGGGCAGATGTAAAATGTGCAGAGAGAATTAGATTTGGGTGAGATATTTTGTTTCTGTGCAGGGAAAATACTGGCTGCTTTATTTTTACACTGCAATATAGATCTCACTTTGAAGTAAAACCCCACCCAAATTGAATTCTCTCTGCATAAGTTACATCTTTCCCCCTGCAGTGAACATGGTTTTGTCCATCTAAGAAGGAATTTGCCAGAAGGAGTGAACCAAAATAAGGCCCAAAGTGCACCAAATAAAGTGTTGAAAGTATTGAAAGTATACCAATGAAAGAGTTATGGTCCATGTCATAAGGTTATGGTAAATGCCCACCTAATGGTCCCTTCCCATGCTCCACTACACTTGCCATGCTTCAAGCAATGTGCTTTACTCCTGCTACCTCTGCTCCTGGTACACTTTACCATTCCACGTGAATGGTAAACTATGAAAGCATTTAAAAAAATATTCAAACTCACGTTGACAATGTTGTGTCATGTTGGCTATATAACCATAATGACTGTTTGACCATGCAGACCGTATGTTCTCAACCTATTGACTGTGGACATACGGACTGTCAACCTATTGACCGGGTATCCACATATGATAATAGGACTAAAGTATTTAATGATTTACTATTGTTTGGTGAATGCTCATTTTATTATTTATTTATTAATGTTTGGGTGTTTGAAAGAATTTAAAGTTAAGTACCAGTTTATAAATGTTTATAGGTTATTTATGAGTAAAGGTACCCATTAACTTGTATGGATCAAGCTGTAAACGAAGTGTTCTTTTTTTCACTTTGGTCGAAGTTCCAGATGGAGTGTACCATCGAGCAACAATATGCTAACAAGTTTTATGTTGAACTCTGGAAATTCGGTACCGAGATGCTTGCCATGCTTCAAAAGGCCTTCAGCGAGGAATCGTTGTCCAAGGTGTATGTTCACCACTGGTTTAAGATATCTGAGAGCAGAGAAGACGTTAAGGATAAACCACGCTCTTTAACAAGCCGAAATGAGCAAAATGTGGTCGCAGTGTTTTGAGCATTAGCCATTGCTTGAGTCTTAGAAAGGTAGCAGAAAGGTTGGGACTTCCAAAATCTACTGAGCAAGAGATCTTGACAAATTAATTAGTGATGCGAAAGGTGTGTGACCGATTGGTTCTCAAGGTTTTTACTCATGATCAAAAAGACAAGGGTGTGGCGAATACCTGTAAACTTTTGGAGCGTGCGCAAAGTGAGCCTATTTTTTTTGACAGAGTGATAACAGATGACAAAACTTGAATCTCTAAGTATGATTCGGAGACCAAAAGGAAAAGTGCAGAGTGGCACACACCATTGTTACTTTGCACCAAAAAAGGGCTGAATATCCAAATCAAAAACCAAATCCATGCTCATTTTTTTGAATTGAAGGGTGTGGTCCACATAGAATTGCTACCTACCAGCCAAACTCTCAAGGTGCATTTTACACGGGAGTGCTCAATCGCTTGAGAAACAGGAGATTGCCACTACCTCCCTCATTAAAATATGCCAAGTCACACATTGCTGCAAGTGAGGGAGTTTTTGGCCAAGCACAACAAGACAACGCTGCCTCATCCACCCTACAATCTGGATCTGGCATCGGCTGACTTCTTCCTGTTCCCCCAGATCAAATGTGGCTGAAAGGACACCATTTTTAGACCATAGACAAAGTGACAAGGGCAATCAAGGATGTTCTGGTTAATTCCTTCCAGGAGGCATACTAGGTTTGGCAGGCACACTGGTAATGGTGTATCACAAGAGTCATAATTTGAAGATTATTAACCCTATGTATTTGAAAGTAACAAAAAAAAAAAATTCCCAGATTTAAGCCCTCATTCTGGTTGACCCACAAAGCTCCGAAATCTGCCACCTGCACGAAGGTCCACCAACCGAATGCATGGCAAATCTCCCCGCACGCAAACAAATGGATGTTTTTTGCTCTGGTGTCTTAGTTCTGCGGCGTCCTTGTATGAGAAGTGGGTGGGCAACTGACTTCTGGTGATGTCAGCTGCCCGCCCCCCTGCACCCGCATTACCTCTGAATTACCATGGGAATGCCCATGACCATGTCTGCTGTCCCACGCCCCCACCCGCACTGCTACGTGCAAACGGGCCAGCAAATGATCAATTCGCTGAGCCCGCTCGCACAAAGCGGCTGCACATTGCCATAAATGTTTATGTGTATGCGCAGCCGCTAAACACCGGGATGCACAGGGGAGCGACAACTAGATAGAGGGCCTTAGTCTCATTACTTTCCAGACAGACCCTGTATATATTTATAAAGGGGTCCAACCCAACACTAATGATTAGGCAAATCACTTTGGCCACACCCCTGCACATGGGCCGATTACCACTGCAATGCCCCTCTGGGCTCTTCACACACCAGTCCTACCCTGGGTGCACATCTCTGTATAACTAACAGTGCTAATCTTTTTTAAAAAAAAATTTGAATAACACTGTTAAGATCATTTAACAGTTTTGCCAAAATAATTCTTCATTATTTTGAATTCTTTGTTCTGGCAATGCCATAAGAGAATGACATAACTCCAACAATGAGTATGCCTTAGTGCTTCAGAAATAGCCACCATAAAGGGAGATATCCTTGTTGGTAACCTCATTAAAATGCAGGGCAATGCAAAAACATGCAGGCACACTTTCCAGCTCTTTGATAAATCAGCTTCTGTATTCTACACCGAAAACCAGTGTTTAGGAACGGGTCACTGCTCATAAGCCAGTGCTGTGTTTCCCCCAGGCTAAAACCTGCCATCCAGCCACCGCTTGTAAAAACCGTACACCTAATTCTTGTGAGAAAATAACAAGGCTGTAGCACAGACGGTATAAAAGTCAGCATGGATACATTTCTTTTTATATCATCAAATGTAAAAATTCAATCAGAGCTGGTCCATAGAAGAATGCACAACGCCTGAGGCATTCCGTGCCCTTCACTTTGCTGCAGGCACACAGGTATAGGAGGTCAGCTCAGTAATGGAATCTAGTTTTTTTTAATGAATTAATTGCAGATGCTCCCAGGAAAAAAAAAAACATAACTAGAATAAAAAATGTAGATTGCACAATGATATAATTGTATTATCCAATGGTTTTTTCCTGTGCATTTGATTTTAAATAGATTGAGGCGAAACATTCTACAGTCAATGCAATGAGATAATGTTCAGCAAATAATGCATGTATGCAGAGGTAAGCACAAACTACATACAGTAAGTGCGCCGGTTTCAGTGCGCCCAGAAAACAGGGCCAACGCACCCCAAACACTGCTGGTCAGCATTTGCACTGTGAAAAAAAGTAAAAGGAATTGTTTCACTAGCTAGCCTATTAGCAGGGGTGACATTTCGGAAAAATAAAAAGTACGCATATCTTAATTAATGACCGATGGTCATTATAGTGGTATCTAATTATCATATGAATCAATCGAAAACACATTGGATCAGGCAAAAGCCTCTGATCCCGTGTATTATTGCGGGTCATACAGAATGTTTTCCTGGGGATTATGCTTCTCGTGTTTCAAGACTGGCGGGACTGGCCCACAGGGGTACAGTGGAATCCTCCAGTAGGGCCTAGAGGCCCACCATCTCTATGGGTCAGGTTACAGACTGTGCATTTAAATTATACATAACCATAAAAATGGCCACACCCCTAAACATGGGCCCCTTCCACTGAATCCACCATTCAGACACTGATAGTACCAGATATCTGTGGTTATCGGGGCAAAGGGACACAGCTGCTTATAGGATATGTCCCTTTTTTTTGTTTCTGTTCATTAGATCTTTAATGATATGGTGGTCTAAGTGGGTATTGATTGCTTTACTAAATCAGAGGCAGAACTCTGGGAGGCAATGGAATCATCAGCCGCCGGACTCCTGCTCCCAAGGGGGCACCTCTCCTCCCCATGCAAGTATAAATCAGTTATTTAAAAGCCAACCATATTGCTTATATCGTGCCTCCGGGCAACTGGAACGAACTTACGCCACTGACTGTGAGCATTCTAATGATCTGATTGGCTACAGAATAGTATATCCCCACCCACTACACTGGATGCATATGGACATAAAGTAGATAAATAAAAATAACATAAATATGCTCTGAACATTGTAAAGCACATTAGAAAAGGGCTAGCAAAAAAAAATGCATGTCTGGAACAAACAGTATGATAAAATTAATTTTGTATATACTATTGAATCAGGAAATGTTGATTTGTGGGGAAACAGGTCACACAGTATGTCCCAAGAGTATTAGTACATCAGGGAGTACATGGCTGGCTGACATTCCTAATTCATCTCTGTAATTTACAACGAATACTTGACAAATATCTATGAATTATGCATGTGATCGGTACATAACCGGTTTAGAAATTGAGTGAAATATACATTAAAAAAATAAGGTCACCAAGTTATTTCAGCCTCCTCTTTTTCATATGAATGGTTGAAAACCCATCCATTCCTGGCGGTGTTTGGATGAATGATTAGAGAGAATGAGCACACGGGCTATATTACAGGGTAATCAGGCACAGAAAAGATCAAATGTAATTCAGCTAATGTATGTTCTAATTCTTAAAACAACATTGCAATACAGGTTGAGTATCCCGTATCCAAAATGCTCGGGACCAGGAGAATTTTGGATAACGGATTATTCCGTATTTCGGAATATTTTAATATTTCAATGATGTATTTTGAAGTATCTTGCATGTATGCTGTATAAACACATAATATACACACAAATATATTTTATTACCACATAAAATACACACAAATATATTTTAATTGTTCAAAAAACAAGGTTTCAAAACGTGAAACAAAATGTGTGTACTATCTCAGCACTGAATTTGAATGCCAAGCAATCATTGTCATTGTGGCAATATAGTGCCAGTTACATATCATGTCCCCAGTGATGCTGTTACAAATGTCCCCAGTGAGTTTTTAGCAAAAAAAAAATTTTTTTTCACTTTCTGGAATGTCCGTATTTCGGAATAATTCGGATAACGGATACTCGGATACGGGATACTCGACCTGTATCTTCACTACACTATGTCACATGTTCAGTGCACTAATCGGGTCAACAGGATCTGTGCCACATGGAGCTGCTCACTGTATTGATATTGGCCATACTGTAGTGTCATTTTTCTTTACTGGGCAGGTACAATACCGTAGTCTTACAATGCAGGCAACATCCTTATTATAAGTAAAACAAGACATTTTTCCCTCAGCACACTGAGCAATGCTAGTAACCAATCTAGAACACTACATGATAATAGAATTCAGAGATATTGGTTACATATACCTGCGCAGGTGTATGCTATGCCCCCAAGCCGCGTCAAGGCTTCTCTGTATATTGGGGGTCCCTAGCGCTATATCTAGGTGCAGGGTGCGGCACCCCAAAAAACCATCATAAACTGGGAAGCCCAGTGCGGCATGCCAGTGATATACTAAGTGTTAATAATTAGTGATAGGAAGCCGAGGCTATATAAAAAGAGAGAGATAAATGAATGTAATTAAAATAGGATAGAGATAGTGTTAGTGAGGGAAAAGTGTTAATAGAATGTAAGGGCATGCCGCACTAAAGCCACCCAGCCCATCCAGTCCAGGAGCACCGCACCCCACACCACCGTTACCCTAAATTGGGTCTACGATTAACCAGCAAGGAGCCACATGATAATGGCTCCTTACTTGATATATCCAAACTAAGAGCTACCTACCTTGGAGCAACCCCAGACTACTCCATGTGGCATATCAGGACCCACATCTCCTCCTAATATGGGCTCCCTTCTGCCTCTAACAACATACATACAGATAGTGGTAGATGCTCAATTACAGTAGTTCAGTAGCATTTCCCAGGTGCATGAGGGAGGGGTTAAATATGTTCATACAGATTTGCAGTTTGCTTTTTTAGGGGCATGCATAGAGAAATGTTTTGGATTGTGACTAGAAGATGACCATTCAGACGCAGGTAGTCTGTTTTATGGCTTTGTAATTTCGAGGAGTGTCGCTGAAGTGTTTGCATACACAGACAATTCAGTGGGCTGTGCTCACATTGGAGGCCATGCACAGACAGAAAATAAACACCTACCATATGGTTTGTGCAATTTTGTATGCACCAAGCAGTATTAGCAAGGGTGTAACTACCATAGTTGCAGGGAGTCTAGCTTCTATGGGGCCCACAGCTGAGAGGAGCCACCTAACCTGTTACAGATACATGTGGTATATACATTTTTTTTTACCATTGGGGGATACAAACTTTTGCTATGGGGTCTACAAATATCTAGGGCAGAGGTGGCCAAACGGTCGATCGCGATCTACCGGTCGATCGCAGACCTTCCGCCGGTGCGTGGGTGCATGGGTGATGTCACCGTGCACCCATGCACCAGCACAGGACTGAGAATGCTCTTAGTCGGGAAGCGAAGGTGGGAACTGTAAGCGGCGGCAGAGCGGCTTCAGTGTGGAGTGGCAGAGGGGGCAAAGTGGCTGCAGTGTGGAATGGGCAAAGCAGCTGGAGTGTGGTGCGGCAGAGCGGCTGAAGTGAGCCAGCATCTTTTCAAAAAGAATGCACTGTCCCAGGGAATGGGGTTTTACAAAGCACTTTTATTTTTGTCACCAGAAGGTTAGGTAGCAGGTGTTATTGGTGGGAATAATTTGTCTTGTATCAGTCCAGGGCTGCCTGCATGTGTGCCGTATAATTCCATGGGTGTCCGCATGTGTGCCCTATAATTCCATGGGTGCCTGCATGTGTCCCCTGTCAGTCGAGGGGTGCCCGCATGTGTGCCGAATAATTCCATGGGTGCCCCCATGTGTCCCTGTATAATTCCATGGGTGCCCGTATGATTTCTGGCTCATTCCATGTGTCAGAATGTGAATTTCGGCTCATTACCATGTGAATTTCGGGCTCATTCCCTGTGTCACAATGTGATTTTCAGCTCATTCCCATGGGAATTTCAGGCTCATTCCCATGAGAATTTCGGGCTCATTCCCTGTGTCAGAATGTGAAATTCGGGCTCATTCCCTGTGTCAGAATGTGAATTTCGGGCTCATTCCCTGTGTCAGAATGTGAATTTCGGGCTCATTCCCTGTGTCAGAATGTGAATTTCGGCTCATTCCCTGTGTCAGAATGTGAATTTCGGCTCATTCCCTGTGTCAGAATGTGAATTTGAGGCACATTCCAAGTGTCAGAATGGGAATTTTGGCGCATTCCCTGTGTCAGAATGTGAATTTGAGGCACATTCCAAGTGTCAGAATGGGAATTTTGGCACATTCCCTGTGTCAGATTGTGAATTTGAGGCACATTCCCTGTGTCAGATTATGAATTTGAGGCACATTCCCTGTGTCAGATTATGAATTTCGGGCACATTCCCTGTGTCAGAATGTGAATTTCAGGCACATTCCCTGTGTCAGAATGTGAATTTGAGGCACATTCCCTGTGTCAGATTATGAATTTCGGGCACATTCCCTGTGTCAGAATGTGAATTTCGAGCACATTCCCTGTGTCAGATTGTGAATTTGAGGCACATTCCCTGTGTCAGATTATGAATTTAGGGCACATTCCCTGTGTCAGAATGTGAATTTCGGGCACATTCCCTGTGTCAGAATGTGAATTTGAGGCACATTCCCTGTATTCAGATTATGAATTTCGGCTCATTCCCTGTGTCAGAATGTGAATTTGAGGCACATTCCAAGTGTCAGAATGGGAATTTTGGCGCATTACCTGTGTAAGAATATAAATTTGGGGCAAATTCCCTGTGTCAGATTGTGAATTTCAGACACATTCCCTACAGTATGTCAGGATGTGAATTTCAACTCATTCCCTGTGTCAGAATGTGAATTTCGGGTACATTCCGGATGCCAGAATGTGAATTTTGGGCACATACCCTGTGCCAGAATGTGAATTTCGGCTCATTCCCTGTGTCAGCATGTGAATTTTGGCTCATTCCCTGTGTCCTAATGTTACATTTTGGCTCAAAACCTGTGTCCTAATATGAATTTTGGCTCAAAACCTGTGTTCTAATGTGATGTTTTGGCACATACTGTGTGTCCTAATGTGAATTTTGGATTATACCATGTGTGTTATAATGGGTAAGGGGCATATTGCACTAGGAAGGGAATATTTTTTGCACGTGGGGAAATGTCGGTAGATTACCGGTAAGGAAGTGTACAAAAAGTAGAACCCGGGTTACAAAAGTCCGGCCACCCCTGATCTAGGATATGAGAGTATCTGAAGATACTCCTATAGATTTCCTATAGATTGTAAGCTTGCAGCAGGGCCCTCCTACCTCCAAGTCTGTCTGTTGTTACCCAGTTTGTTTTATCACTGTCTACTATTGTAAAGCTCAACGGAATCTGCTGCTCTATATAAGACATTTATTTCCAGCCTTTCCTGAGCTCTTGGCTAATATTTACCTTACTGGACCCCCCACTATGTATTATAATTAATGGTTGTATCCCCGGATGTCTTTTTTTGCAAAAAATTGGTCCAACCCTTTTTTGAATATATTAAGTGTATCAGCCATCACAACCTTTTCTGGCAAATAATTCCATAACTTAACTGCTCTAACTGTGAATAACCCTTTCCTTTGCTGCGTTTGAAATCTCCTTTCCTCCAGCCTTAGAGGATGCCCATATGTCCTGTGCATAGACCTCATGGTAAACAGAGCACCTGACAGTTCTTTGTTCTGGCCCCTGATGTATTTATAGATGTTAATCTTGTCCCCTCTTTAGCAACTTTTTTTTCCAATGTAAACATTCCTAGCCTGGCTAATCATTCCTCATAGTACAATGTCTCTAAACCCTTAATCAGTTTGGTTGCTCTTCCGTTGACCCTCTCCAGTACCATAATATGTTCAGTCCTTGAACATTCAATCACAAGCTGTACATGAGAGGAGGGGGCTGATAAAGGGTTAGGATTTATTTATCACCATCAACATCTGTGGATGTGGTTGTAATATTGTAAAATCAACTCAACTGTAATGCAATGATTGATTACATGACAGAGTTTGCAAGAATGCTTTGTTACTGTGAATACATTCTGCAAGGATTGTCATTGTATTTGTCATCGCTGCTATCCCTGCTACCACCACATTGTTGCCACCACCACAGCTGGGTACCCCTACTGCAATTATGAGCCATAACCCACCTACCACTACTCATACTCAAAAATGCCCAAGGACTGGTGATCAGTGTTTTGCTATAGCTGCTGTTGCTATGGACCTGTTGCATCTCCATCTGGCTAATATCCCAACACTCCACTCCTAATTCCAGGGCAGGTAACGATTAACACTATCACAGCTAATTTTTTGTTTTATCCTAATCTTATTGGCTGCTGCTGGATGTCAAGCGTGATCTACATGTCTAGTGTTGTGGTTGGTTGACCGGTTGATTGAAACTTTGGCCACCCCTTCTATACTGTAAATATATGTCAAAAACAGATTTAAAATAATCAACAAAAGATAAGGGTTAGGGCTGCCAAGAGATATTTATGCACTAACCATGGGTGAAGTGTTCAAGCATGTGGTGCATGAACGCCTTCTTTTGTGTGCACCATCGCCTCTGCATATAGAGAGTAAGCAAACCATATTGGGGTTATGGTTATGCATCCTTTGCAGATCAGGGCCCTAAAACATTGTACATTCCACCTCCCTCTCTGCACTCTTGTCCATTAGTGTAAGCTAAATACACTGTAAAACAGATTGAAATATTTAAGTGCATCATAAAAGTTAATCTTACTGTGCAGTAATTCTCTAAGACAGACTTCCTCAATTTCAAATTTATGCTCATCCATAAGTGCCGTCCTTTTCATGCTTCAAAAACCTCATCTCCTACCAGTCTTCAAACCACTGGTGCCACTTTGACACTGTCAATTGCCCACCACCAACTTATCTTCGAGCCTCACTCTCTGCTGTTTTTTTTGGCCACTTACTTCACATCTAAAATTGACTACATATGTCTGGACATCAAATCCCATGAGATCATCAGCAACCAGCCCCCTTCTTTTTCCTTACCACCCAACCCCCTCTCTCTTACCAATTCTGACATCCTCCTCCCTTATATCTCATGGCCTTCATTCATTCCTCACTTCCTCTACTTCTTTATTTTAGCCTATCCTCTCCCACCTCCTCTGCTACCGCTCTCCTTCCCTCTGTTCTTGCCCACCTCCACTATCTCTCCCTCTAATCAAGCACTGTCCCCTTTCATGTTAAGCAAGTTCTCATATCCCCTATTCTTATAAAAACTTCCCTCAATCCAAACACTCTATCAAACTACCGACCCATCTCTATCATCCCTTTAATCCTAACTCCATGAGCATATTGTCTACAACTGCCTTTATTTTCTTCTATTTATTGCTTGACTCATTTCAATTTGTCTTCCATCCTCTCTGCTCCATTGAATCTGCTCTCACAAAGATATGCAGTGACCTTCTTTCTACTAAATACAAGGTCCACTAATCTCTGCTTATACTCTTTGATCTTTAATCTGCTTTTTACATTGTGTACCACCCAATTCTTCTGCAAATCATTCACTCTCTTGGTCTATGTGATACTGTCCTCTACTGGCTGTCATCCTACCTCTCTGACTGTTTCTGCTCTGCCTCCTCTCATGACTCCACCCCCCCACACAAACACTTCTAAACTGTAAGTGGCCCCCACAATTCTGTTCTTTTTTAGATCATTTGACTTGTATTATCATCTCTTTGCTTAACTCTTCACTTCCTCTTCTGACCTTTCCCCTGCTCCTTTCAATCATCTCCAACTGTCACTCTGCTCTCTCTCTTTTTGGATGTCCCAGAACTTTCTTAAACTTAAAATGTTTAAGACTGAGCTGATCATCTTTGCACCCTCCTGCATAACATTACTTCCCACAATTTTTCACAACTATCTCCTCTAGCTCAAAAGAACACTGTCTTAGAATAACCCTTGACTCCTTCCTTACCTTCAAACCACACATTCAGGGTCTCTCAGAGATCTCTGGTTTTCATCCCAAAAATATTACCAGGATTTGACCAAGAATGTTACCAAGATCCTTATCCACTCTCTGGTAATCTCCAGACTAGACTACTGTCATGTCCCACGAAGTATGTGTCTTTATATGCTGTTCAGTTACTGTCATGTTATTATTGCAAAGCTTTGCATTCTTGTGAAAATTGTCCTTCCTTGTTCCTGTAGGGCTCTGATGTCATTAGCCCTGCCTTCTTCCCATCTCTATTTCATTGTATGTCTGCCATCTTAACCTTCAGTTGATTCCTGTTGAGCTCTGGCAAATTATTATCTTTTCATCTACTGTTTTTGTGCATTATTACAAGAATATCAGCTTGAAATAAACCCTCATCTGGATTCTTCACACATGCCTCTTCAGTTGAGTTGACACTGTCTGCCAAAGTCTCCTGATGTAAGTACTGGTTCACTATGGACATACACAGATGAACTGTCTTAAAGGCCTTACATTTACAGCCTGGTTATTGAGTCAGAACAGTGAAAAGATAGTTTATAAACTGCCAGATATACCAGCAAGCCAGCTGCAGCTTCTGCAGATACAAAGAAAGTAACTAGTTTGCCTGCAGTGTGAGGAGAAATCATCAGTGTTTTGCAGCCACACAGACAGCTACATCACACAGATTCTTCTAGCAAGCTACTGTACAAACTTACTCCAGTGTTATTTAGCTAAATTCTATCATGGCTGAAGGGAACACTGTGCAGCCTGTTCAAGATGAACACTATCTACAATCACAACAAGAAGAAGTTATGGATCTCAACTTACAGTCTAAACGCCCTGTTAAGCCTACATGGAAGGCTAAAGAGAATCTTGAAGGTAGGAAACATGAACTTTCTGCCCATATCCTAAACTTATGGCAAAAACTACAAAGTCACATGTCCACCATCTCTCAGCATGATTGTGATGTCTCACCACTAGAGGGAGCCCTAGGTCAGCTTTGTTCAGTATATGAACTTTACACAGTGAAATGTCAAGAATATGTTCATGTTTTGAAAACGCTTAATACTCACGATGCATTAAAGGAATTGCAAGGCTTCAATAATCTCAATTTAGATCGAGACAGTTTAGTATATGAAGTTAAGTCTAACACAGCAGCCAGAATCGCACAATTATTGGAAACATCATCACGCATTTCTGTGTCCACCAGGCATTCAAAGCAATCATCTAAGTCACGAAGTTCAAAATATTCCATGCTTAGTGAACAACTTGTAAAGGCACGTGCAGAAGTAGAAACTGCTAAAATACAAGCCGACTTTGCAAAAAGAAAGGCAGAAATGCAAGCTGAAATGGAAGCCAGAGCAGCACGCGAAAAGGCTGAGATGGAAGCCAGAGCAGCGCATGAAAAGGCTGAAATGGAAGCCAGAGCAGCGCATGGAAAGGCGGAAATAGAAGCTCTGGAGAAACAATGTGAACATGCCACAGCAATGGCACGTTTAAAGATTATAGAACAAGCTGCCAGTGTAAGTGAAAGAGACAGCATCAATTTAAGTGAAGTGGATGCAGAGGATCCTCTTAAACGCACAAGAGACTACGTCCTAAGCCAGAACAGTGAACTCCTGATTGCTGAAAACATTCCTAACAGGGCAGAACAAAGGGACTCAGATCATTATTCAACAAACCATGTCCAAGGTCAGTACAATGCACACACCACAGTGCACCAAGGTCCAATGCCTCAAGAAGCTCCATATACAAATGTATGGTCGCAAACCAATATGCCAGTAAGTCACCAGATCCCTGGTAACCACACAGTTTCATATGCAGCGAGACCTATGGACTTTAAACCAGCTCCTAGGCTAAATGCCTATGCACCACCATATCTCCCTATGTCTCTTACCCAGAACACTACAAACAATATGAACAACCTTACTCAGCAGCCAGCATTATCTTGCCCAAAGTCAGAGAAAACAGACATGTCAGACTTCGCAAGATACATGGTTCGCCGTGAACTTATTAAGACTGGCCTCACTAAGTTTGATGATCAGCCTGAGAACTACAGAGGTTGGAAATGTGCCTTCAGGACCGCAATTAGTGACCTTGGCATTACTGCTGCTGAAGAACTAGATCTGCTGGTTACATGGCTTGGCCCACAGTCCACAGAACGTGTCAAGCGACTCAGATCTGTCCACATCGCTAATCCTGCGGCAGGCCTCATTGCTGCCTGGGAAAGGCTAGAAAGGAGCTTTGGAAGTCCTGAAGCCATAGAGAATGCTTTGTTCAAACGGCTGCAGAATTTCCCAAAAATATCCGGCAAGGACAATGAGAAATTTCAAGAGCTCAGTGACCTACTCTTTGAACTCCTGCTGGCCAAGGCTGATACTCACTTACCCGGCCTCAGTTACTTGGACACAGCTCATGGGGTAAACCCAATAGTTTCCAAGCTGCCGTACGGAATTCAAGAAAGGTGGACTACACTTGGGTCAAGATACAAAAGGGAAAATCAAGTCTCCTTTCCCCCATTTTCCTACTTCTGTGAGTTTGTCAAGAACATTGCAGAATCCAAGAATGACCCAAGCTTCTTCTATAGTGAGCCAAATCATCCTGGTTCGCTTTCCCCTAAGTATGATAGCCCACGTTCTAACTACAAGAACCATAGGGCGTCAGTGTCAGTGAATAAGACAGAAATCCTTTCCACACCAACATCAGCTCCTGACCAGAGCAACCAAGGTGAGGTGATCGAAAACCCTAATCGTCTGTGTCCCATACATAAGAAGCCACACCCCCTCAAGAAATGCATTGGCTTCAGAAAGAAACCACTCCAGGAACGCCTGGAACTTCTAAAGAAGTTTGGGGTATGTTACAGATGTTGTGCTTCCACTGAACATTTTGCTAAGGACTGTAAAACTGCTATTAAATGCACAGAATGTGACTGTGAGGACCACGTGCAGGCACTTCACCCATCTCAACTGAATCCTACACCACCCGCACATCTCCCTCCTATGCCAAGGCATGGCGGGGAGATTACAGATCAAACGGCAGGTCCCGCTACTATATCTTCTTCATGCACTAAAGTTTGTGGGGAAGGTCTTTGTGACAAATCTTGTGCAAAGATATGTCTAGTCAATGTATACCCCAAGGGACAGCCAGAGAAGACTCTAAAGGTTTACACCATCTTGGATGACCAGAGCAATCAGTCACTCGCAAGTCCAGAACTCTTTGATCTGTTAAAATTAGAAGGAGATATTTATCCTTACACTTTGGGTACCTGTAGTGGAATTACGGAGGAATCTGGAAGAAGAGCCAGTGGACTGGTTGTAGCATCTCTCAAAGACAATCTTGAGATACCCTTACCCACACTTGTCGAGTGTAACCAGATACCATCCAACAGAGAAGAGATTCCCACACCAGAGGTCGCTCTTCATCACATTCACCTAAGGCCTATATCCAATGAAATACCAAACCTCGACGAGAATGCAAAGATCTTACTTCTACTCGGTAGAGACATTCTCCAAGTACATAAGGTGCGTCAACATATAAATGGACCAAATAATGCTCCGTTTGCCCAACGCCTTGATCTAGGTTGGGTTATCATAGGCAATGTCTGTATGGACAAAATGAAGCCGCCTACTAAGATTTCCTCATTTAAGACAAACCTCTTGCCAAATGGTCGCAGCACTCACTTTCAGCCATGCCCACATCATTACTGGGCGAAAGAGAAGCTGGATAGCAGTAAATTACAGCATGACCATCACAATAATACGAACATAGTCCTGTCTCGGGGTGACAGTCTTGGACTTACAGTTTTCAATTCAACAAGTGAGGATAACAAGTTAGCATATGCAAGAGAAGACAAAGAATTTCTCAAGATAATGGTCAAAGATTTCACTCAAGATGATTCCAACAGCTGGGTAACACCTTTACCTTTCCGCCTGCCAAGAGTGAAACTACCAAACAATCTACAACAAACAGTTGCAGACCCTGAACATGCAGAGGAGTTTCTCATTCAGTGTGTACAACAAGAAGTATACTGTCAAGAAATTGATAAGATCACAAAGGGAGCCACTCTATCCGAGAACAGTGCACTCTTTGAACTGAACCCAGGAATGGATTGTCACAAATTGCTAAGAGTGGATGGTCGTATAGCAAAATCCAATAAGACTGGAGCTGCTTTAATTCCTTCTGAAATCTTAGACCACAATGACATCTACAGGCGCCAGTGGAAACAGGTTCAACACCTGTCCAATGTGTTTTGGTATCCCTGGAAGACAGAGTATCTACACATGCTTCAAAGTCGTCATAAATGGCAGATGTCAAAACCCAACCTCCAGATCGGTGACCTCGTTCTCTTAAAGGACAAAGAGGCCCATCGCAATGACTGGCCAATGGGACTTATCACCAAGGTTATCCCAAGCGACGATGGAAAGACTCGTAAAGTGGAAGTCAAAGTCACCAAAGGAGGTTCTGTCCGAGTTTTCTTCCGTCCAATTAGTGAATTAGTGCTTCTTCTCCCAAAGGAAGATGTCACATAAAGACGAACTTGGCTACTAGATTCAGCTAATCATAGGAAGAAATTTACTACAAACTTCCAGCTATCATACCATCGACACCTAATTATTTGGATTACAGTGTGGGTTGGTGGAAGTGTTTGCAAGTTGCGACTTCCCCAATCCGAAGATGGGTTTGACACTTGGGACTTCAGTCACAAGATTTAGACTAAATGTTTTCTTATAATTATCTGTTATTGTTGCAGGTTCTCTTTGTTTACAGGTCTCAAGATCAATTCTGCACTTCACCAAATGACTTTATTATGTTTGAATTATCGTGAAATCTAAAGATTTCAGACGGGGAGTGTCATGTCCCACGAAGTATGTGTCTTTATATGCTGTTCAGTTACTGTCATGTTATTATTGCAAAGCTTTGCATTCTTGTGAAAATTGTCCTTCCTTGTTCCTGTAGGGCTCTGATGTCATTAGCCCTGCCTTCTTCCCATCTCTATCTCATTGTATGTCTGCCATCTTAACCTTCAGTTGATTCCTGTTGAGCTCTGGCAAATTATTATCTTTTCACCTACTGTTTTTGTGCATTATTACAAGAATATCAGCTTGAAATAAACCCTCATCTGGATTCTTCACACATGCCTCTTCAGTTGAGTTGACACTGTCTGACAAAGTCTCCTGGTGTGAGTACTGGTTCACTATAGACATACACAGATGAACTGTCTTAAAGGCCTTACATTTACAGCCTGGTTATTGAGTCAGAATAACTACTGTAATCTCCTCCTATCTGATATCCTTGACAACTGCCTTCCTGCACCTACAGTAAATGTATCCTAATTTCTGCTGCGTGGTTCACCCCCCCCCCCCAAATGTACTATGTCCACCTCCCTTCTCTTACAAGCCCTTCACTGGCTTCCCTATTCTTTCAGAATCCAATGGAAGCTTCTCAAACTCGCTTACAAAGCTCTCATCCACTCCTCTCCCATTTACATCTATGACCTTATTTCCCTTTACACTCATACCCACCCTCTTTGCTCCACTAATGTGGCTGCCTCCTACTCTTACAGGTAACTCCAAGATTTTTCCTGTGCTGATCCCATTCTCTGGAATTCTTAACCTCTCCACATCAGACTTTCCACCTCTCTACAAAACTTCAAATGGTCTCTCAGGACCCACTTGTTCACCAAACCCAGACAATTTTAATCCTAACCCTCTGTTCCACGCTCAATGTCTACATCATTTGTGTCACCGCTGTCTGTCTGCTCCTCCCGTTTAAACTGTAAGCTCGAATGTACAGGGCGGGTCCTATTTTCTTATATGCTTTTCCATCTTTTACTAAAACTAACTTTTACTCCATGTGGCATCAAATCTCCAGTTTTCTGCCACCCTGATACTTATTTCAGTGTTGTTTGCTGATGTACCTACTGTAAGTTAATATATGTTGTAGATGTCCTACAGTGTCTTTAACTGTAAGTTACTGTGTTCTTGTCTTGCCTATTTTTTATGTCTTTTGGCTCCAGGATCCCACGTTGTGCCATATAAACAAAGGATAATAATAATAATAACAATAATAATAATAATAATAGATCAGAATACATTATTACTTTTAAAGATTTAGGAAGAGTGCTGAGCAATTATAGTATATATGAATCAGTTCAGGGCAGTGTAGCACACATTTAAGTGTTCTTATTTAGTATTCGCTGTTACAAGATGTATTTTACAACAATTTTCAGTAGAGAGAATCTTTAATACTTTATGCCCCAGGAGGACTTGGGCCTTTTCCCAAATGACTACAGTATCTTATGCACCAAGTGTTATGTTTAACATCTCTCTAAAGGATACCGACCACGTCACCTCTCGATGAGATTCTATGAAAATGATTCATTTGCAATGAACTGTAGCTGAAAACTGATGACTGTGTCAGCTGTGACACCTCTGTACAATGCATTCACAGTGCTTCAAAGACTCAATAAAACGCTAATGGTTAGTAGAAGGGCTCTTTTGGTGTCTCGTCCTCTGCCAAGAATGATAGATGACCAAAAAATCAATGTGATCTCTATTGCTTAGGTCTGTTAAGTTCCTGACCTGAACCAATAAAGTGCTAACATTGTTCCCACTCAGCATTTGAGCTTATTCTATTCCTAAGCATCCACTCAGCATCCTAGGTTAAATGCTGTCTGGGCTGCTGAATAATAACTGCAGTCTTTTAAAAGATGCAACAATTTGATGAATGGTGTTTGCAATGCATTAGCACTATCCACTTCTGGCCTGACGTTACTGTATCTAATGTTTATCCTTAGCTATGTGTAAATAGACCCTAGTACATTTTTTTACGTGTTTGTGATCAAGAACTATAGTGCCGTAATAACGTCATTATGTAAATGACTGATGAGCAATCAAAGCCCTATGATTTTAATAGGGTATGGATAAAGATTAATATTAGTTTCATAGAGTAGCAGTTTATTGATAATGTGGTCAGATTTATATCAAGGAAGTTAATGTACAATTTTCAAGCATGTGCAGTGGAGGGAATGCACTGTAGAAGATATTTCCATTTTTGGAGGTAGAATCAGTCCCCATGAGGCCAAAATGACACCTTATTGCTCCCCATTTGCTGCCAAAGTGTAAGCAGGTCTTGGAAAGATCCAGGCATCTGCAAACCATTTTCTGGAAAATCGCAACCTCATCCAGAGACAAGTTAAGTCATCAGATTTGTTCCTACACTCGTAAAATCTCATTGCTCAACTGCCATAGAACAAAAATGTAAAACTTCCCTTGACTCAGTTTGCCAGCTTCCAGTATTGTGCTTGAATGGTCACCTCCACCAGAGTTCCAAAAGTCAAACCACACACAGTATCCCTCTGACTATGTCACTAGATTGTTTAATTGAGCTGGCTATGATCACTTACTATGTCTGTTTGGACTTAATGGCTTACCTCTCGATTCACCAGCTCTCTATCCAATGCTGGATCTTTCTATGTTAGCTGTCTTGGAGTCTCTTACACCTTGCACAGCCTCATATTGGTACCATATTACTGCAGTCGATAGTTTGTATGATACAGCCTTTCACACTTTGTCCTATACTTATATTATATTACCCAGCACCTGGACTGCCATCAGTAATTGTAGTGCCCAGGACTAACAAAATATATAGACCCAACCCCTTCTTTAACCCCCGTAGTGCCTGGTGGGACACCTGATATCTGCAGCACTGGTCACACTACACTACATTTACATTGATTCAAAGAAAAAGTTTACTTTGTTTATGAGAAAATATACTTCAAAGACTCCAGTCCCCAGGCCCCTTCCATCTCTGGTCAGGACTGTAGACTTGACAGTCCCTCCTGATGGTATCTGTGCTTCCATCCAATCCCCATTTGTCTTATGGATTGGCTTCTTCACGTTCTCTGTCTCATATCACCTTGTATTATTTCTCTAGTTTGCGGCTATAGCTTTCAGCTAACCAGTCTTGCCTCTCTGAAATAATACCACACATATTCATATTTATATTTACCTTCTTTTATGTGTCAGCACATCATTTTTTATTTATGTGTTTTTTTTATAATTGATCAAATGACTGGAGTCGGCAAAATGATAGCTAAAAAGGCAATCGAGCAGACACTCTCTTTATATTTTTAGCACACCCTATGTGATGTGTTTTGATGTCAAGGCGAATCTTGCCCTAAAAAAAATCCATACAATTTACATAAGAGAAGGTTCGAAAGAGCTGTCATTTATTTCCAGGCCTGCATTCTCTATTTACAAAAGGAAAAGCTAGGAGTGAACTGGTACCTTGCGCATCACGTTTATTTTTGAGTTTTATACAGGAACAGCATAGTTACAGACTTCTTTTTTTAGCTTAGTAAATTAGCCCGTAGATGAAATAACACATTGAGGTTTGACTTTTTGATCTTTAAACAGAATTTTACCCAGAAGAGCTTTTAATATACGTTTTAATGCTTAGAATCTAAATAGGTTGGAGACCTTACAGTATCTAAGGTTACAAGGGACTTTTTTGATAGAAGGTCTCCATCAAATCTTTCGACTTTGTTCTTATAACGTCAGTACCATTAACTCTTTGTGTGCCTGAGGTTGGGGAGGATCCACATCAGAACTGGCTTAAGTTTCTGAAAAAATCTGTTCGGTTATGTTCTCTCAAATAAATTGATGCCAGGGCTGTAAGTAGTGGTGTGAGAGCAATGACATCATACAAGGCACAGGGCCCTGGGATAGCTGCAGGTGGTTTGCAAGTTGAAGGGTCACTGGAACAGCTCCTTGCAACCATTAGCAGTACTGCAGAGATGCCTACAACATGAAAGCTGACACAACTGGCAAAGCTTTCCTTCCCAGAGCTGACTGCCTATCATGGTGTCACAGGTTTAAGGGTGGGACCAGCACTGACTGTGATGCTGCCCTGTTACAGTGCTTATGATACTATAGAACCACAGGTTCCATTATGTACAATACATTACTTGCTTGTGGCTGACTCTCTCAATCAAACTTAACCAAGGAAACACTCCCACCAAATAAATAAATAAATATATATATATATATATATATATATATATATATATATATATATATATATATATATATATATATATGTTATAAATTATGCTGAGTAATGAGAAACTATGATTGTATAGACTTTCATAAGGTGGAAAGTGAACCGTCGGACAGACATCTTTTTCAGGCGTGTCATTGATAGGTAGATTTAGCTGTTAGGGGATGTGAATTGTATGTGACAGAATGGAATTGGGCACTTGGTTTAGGCAAAAGATGGCTTTAGTGGCTTGGTGCAGTTGATTTGTGGATTTGGGTACCCCTTGATGCCAACTCTTACCTGCTAATCTTCAGACCTGCTGTGTTAACACTTTACCAATTATTTTGCTGCAGTGGGAAACCCTAATTAGGGATTCCACCAATTTGTAAGAATTACATTGACGGTAACAAGATTTTGATTTATAATTACTATTATTACCATCGTTATTAAAGCCCCATACACAGGGGCGACTGCTGTAACCAAAGTGTAAAACAGAGCAAGGCCAGGTAACAAAATCCATAACTGATGAGAATACCATAGTGTCTGTCCATCACAGCTCTTAGGGACATACATGGGGAGAGAAACAGTAGGAATAGATTAACCAAAGGTTTATGCTGCCCTGGTAAACCTTAGGTTATCTTAGTATCCTTTCAGCTCTAGCCAATAGAATCAATGTAGACAAATGATGCACTCTTGATGTCACTGGGAAGATCATAGGAGAGGGACCCACTTGCCTGCACCAGGTAGGCATAATTCAGGTGCAGAGTGTCTGGTGTGTTGGACATGGGCTCTTTTTGCACTACACACCCAGCATTGGTTGTACTGTATACTACTCGTTTTCATCATGATTGGGCACCTTGAAAAAGCTCCCAAGAGGAGCGAAACGCATTGGTGAAACCATTTGGGGCTGACTGACCTATTCAATTGGACCTACTAATTTTCTGCTGAGTGCCTGTTTAAAATCTCTGCAAAATCTCTTTTTTGCTGGACCATCATTACTGGGATCTCCGCCCATTTAGAGACACCCCACAACATTTACTGGGCCAAAAAAACTACAGGGGGTTCTGCATCCTCCATCAAGATTGCCCGTGGGGTTACCCATACCCATCCATACAGCCATATATTTATGAGGAGAAATACCGATTCAGCTATATGTCAATGAGGAGAGATACAATCGAAACAGGACTTCATCACTAACTGGCCGGTTCATTTAATACGGTACCGTATGGACTATTATATCAGTCCTTTTACACCCCCTGGTTTTTCAGATTTTTTTCTTGATATAAAATTTTTTTTTAGCCATTTTACTGGGTTCATTACAAGAAAACTAATTCTTATTGTCCTATTTAATTGTGTTTTAATCCTTGTTTTATCTGTCATTATTAAATATTTTTCACATGTTGATTGGCAACATAGTTTAATCTTATTCAACTTCACTCACCTACTTAGCGCAGTCACCCTTTTCTTTTTATGATTGGCACCTGCCTGGAAACTGATCTAAGTAACCCTACTTGGATGGAACACAGCATAATGTATTGATCAGTCAGCTTGACCTCAGTGAACTTTAACTAGCCCTCTCCCAAACCTACCCTTCCTGCAGCCTACCCCTCCCTTCTTACAGTATAACCCTCCACCCCATAGCCCAACGCTACCCTTCCCTTTTTGCAGCCTAACAGTCTCTCCCCATAGCACCTACTGTAATCCTCGCTCTTCCGCAGCCTAACTCTAACACCCCCCCCCCCAGCGTACTAAGGCTCGGTATGTCAGCCAATGATATTCCAGCATCGGACTTCTGATGGATGTCAGGATTCCAGCACCAGTCTTCTGACTACCAGCATTCTACTCAGTCAGAATGCCCACTACTTCTTCTCTTCTGTCATGTGTGCAGATACTACAGGTGGACCACCTGATGGTCTGGAACCTCTTTTTATCTGGACAAATCAGATGCTGGAAGAGATTTAGGTTATGGGAGGGTTTATATAGGAGGGGGATCGGAGCTGCTCTGCAGGTGAGGGAGTCATGCTGCCTTCCGGGTAACCCGCTGGAGAGGGACGTGGGACATAATGGGATGGTCATACAAATGGTCTATGGGGGGGGGGGGGGGGGGGTGCAGTATCGCGTGAGATGGATGCGGAGGAGATACCACTGTTAATCGGCAAATCGGTTTATCTGACACAGGGGCAGATTTTTTATTAAGCTTGGTGCAGTGATAATGTGGCTGGTACTTTATCACCGGCCAATCAGTTCCTAACTGTGAAGTTACAGGCTTGGCTTGAAAAATGACAGGTAGGAGCTGATTGGCCGGGGATAATAACTTTATCACTTCACCGAGCTTAATAAATCTACCCCACAGTGCAGGGCCGTCTTAACAGCAGTGTGGGCCCCTGGGCAAAGCAATGCGCTGGGGCCCTTACCCATTCTCACCTCCTAGGGGTGGGGGGAGCTATCAGCAGCAGCTTTGATGTCCCACGGGTGGCAGGGGGTGCTCTATCTTCCATTCAACATGTAGGACCTGGAGCAGTAAATTCTGCTAATTACTTTTTTACTGCACAGGTGGTGGGAGGGTGAACACTAAGGTGTGAAAGGGGGCACTGAGCTGAATGAAGGGTCCCTTGTAAATTACTTCCAGGGAGATAGGGGGTGTTTTATATGCAGGGGAGGGTTGGATAATGGAATGGTCTTCATATACGTCGTTTTCCAGTGGAAGGGCAGCTTGTTTGACTGCAGATATCTCCATTATCTGGAAATAGATTTCTTAGCCTTCAATAGTATAAAAACCTAGAGTCCCAACTTTCAGGAGGTGCTGGGAACTTGGGGATCAGAGATCAGGAGCCAGATAAATCCATTGACAAAAATATAAAACTGTACACCAGACGTTTGGAGCTGGAGCAGGGACCGGCTGCTGGAAGGCTTATATCTCTGGTTCTGGGCATGATAGAGACAAGCTGCTAGTGTCAGCAGAAAGGGGAGAGTCCCAGCTTTTGAAACATACTCTCAGAAAAGTCAAAGAGAACCTGAGAAATATGACTGGGAATTGCAATTAACAGGTCGGATGTGGACTGTTGCATTGAAGTTGGATATCTCCAGTTCCCCAGGGCCAATTTTCAAAATTCTGGTATCCCTGGAAAAAGGGGATCCTCGGATTTCAGCATAGGGCCCTTATACACCTGGGGCCCCTGCGCAAGTGCCCATTATGCCCATAAGAAAAGACGGCCCTGCCCAGGGTGCGCTATTATCGGTGGTCAACCTGTATTGAACAACATAAGACTCAACTACGCGTGTCCTTCTCTGTGCACGTTCTGGTGCAGGGTACACTTTGATGGTGCAAGTTCAGCTCAGCAACAGGCCCACAGTTCTTGCAATGGAAAATATTTATGAGGCACACAAATAATAATATGTAATTCTTAATAAAAACATATTCTGTACATTCGAAAGACCCAATTCCTTTCCTTTGGTTTTATTATATTCATTTTAACGGAGTCTTAAATGTCACAAATTTAGATTCCTGAAATATGTATATGAATGTAACAAGAAAGGTTAATCATATTGGATTTCCATAAATGTCATTATGTGGATTTCTGGTTTGCTAAATAAGATATTTATTTGGTATTTGGCAGGTGAAGCCTGAACTCTTGAGAAATGTAATTCGTAATGAATTTTGAGCTGTATTACTAATAAATGAATGTTAAATAGGCACATCGGGGAATTAAATGAAAACACTTAAAGTAAGTTACCCTGCTTGACATCCGTCTTACAATGAATGGAAATATAATGCCTTTTCTACATGGGGTAATATTAGGCAAGCATCTGGAATAAAAAAAAGAGAACCTTTATACTTGTATAATAAACTGCTTTGAGGAGTAGAAGTTAAATGGGCCTGATTCAGAATGGTTCGCATGTGATGTCAGCCGCACTCCCCGTGCAGGCATCGACATGCCTGCGTTCCCAGGGGAACACCCAGTGCTCTTATGGGGACACTCATAAAATGCTGGGTGTTCCCCCTGCTACAGCCCACTTGGATGATTGTTTCATTTACCATAACAGCCATTTTGGAAGACTCTGAGTGCCGCTGTTTACATGACTAATTATTAAATTATATAGCACCAGTGGTGGCTCCTGTAGGAGTGGGGCTGCTGCTGCCCACGATGATGCTTACCCTCCGCTGCCGCCACTGGTCCCTGCCGCTGCTTGTCCCTGCCCTGCTACTGTGGCAGGACCGGCGCATGTGCATTACTGTCCTCCTACTGCACATGCGCATGCCCCCAGCTTCTATGGGCTGCTTCAGTATGCACAGTATCAGCCTTTCATACCCCAGATTCTATGGGCAGCAGCTGAAGCAGCCCATTGACATACTCCTGATTCTACAGCTGAAGCCAAAGCAGCTCATAGAGGTATCGCTGAGGGACGGAACACCAGCCAACAGGACTGCCTTCCAAAACTAAGTCACTGCCAGTCACAGTGAAGCCAGTGCGGTCTCACAGAATGCATTTAGCTTCACTTACTCAGAGGGGATGCAGTTTAAATCCCGGCGGTCGGGATCCCGGCATTCAGAATCCCGACGCCGGAATCCCGACCGCCGAAATCCCGACCGCCGAAATCCAGACAGTTTCTCCCTCCGTGGGTGTCCACGACACCCCTGGAGGGAGAATAAATGAGCGTGCCGAGCATAGCGTGGCGAGCGCAGCGAGCCCGCAAGGGGGGGGGCGATCCACATCCCCCCCTTGTCGGGATTTCAGCGGTCGGGATTCCGGCGTCGGGATTTTTAACGCCGGGATCCCGACCGCCGGGATTTCATACTGAATCCACTCAGAGCACAGTGGCGGATTTTACCTGGGGGGGGGGGGGCGGCAGTCCTGCAGCCCATAGATAAAAAAACGCCACTTTATATAACCCTATACTTGTTTGCTTCAAGAAGATCTGCCAAGAATATATTGTGGAACCATCCCACAATGTTTTGATGTGATTAAGGTCATCACGATCCTTGCCCTGTCTACTGCAAAGTAAAAGTGGAATATACTGTATGCAAGAAAGTTCTCATAGAAAGATTTTCCGAATTTGTTAGTCAAAGATATAGTATGGAAATGGGCATTTTTGTGCTAGCCACAGATTAATATCAAATCCCATAGTCTAAACTGGCATGATAAATAGGAAGCAGTGTAATAATCATTATTAATAACATATCTACATTCCCAGCATTAGTGATACGGTATCTGCTGGATAACAGATGATTCATTTTCTACTGTGTATCAACCGATTTCTACTCACAGTAGAACCAGCTTCACATTGCAGCTTTGACACGGTATATTGCCGTTTTTTTACCATTTTTAAAACCGGGACAGCTGCAATGTGAAAGCTCCATTGTCAATTTACCGGTTACAGAATACCGGTGTTTTGAAATGTGTTAAAAGCAGGAACCTACACGTTTAAAAAAGTGATGGTAAAAAAACGGCATTGAAACGGTAATACCCCTTTCAGACCGCACTTAAATGGGTAATTTATCGTTTAAGCTATGTGGTGTGAAAGGGGTTAAGGCTGTCTGCCCATTTCTTAAAAACGTTTCAAATTATCGGCTCAATGCCGTTTATGCGATGTGAAACCAGCTTAACAGTAAGCAAGCTGCCCCTCTTCAGTTTCCAAAGGAAATGTTTTGTTTTTCTAAAATATTATTTCAAACATGATCAGAAAGCTTTGAAATGATGGTCAATTATCATATAAATTCATTGCAAATCTAAAATATTTAGGCCAGTATTCAATGGCCTGGGGTGGCGGGCGGCAGCGAATCCTGTGTAGGATTCGCTGCACTTTCGCCGTGAATCTCCCTGCTGGGAGATTCGCCGGCAGCCGCCCATCCGCAGTATTCAACGCGTCAGGGGCTCTCAGCCCCTGACGGCGAAAATCACCCCCTGTGACGAATAAGCTCCTGGCTCTCTCCCCTGCGCCTGCTACTGCAGGGGAAAGAGCGGAGTCCCGGCGGGGGAGCACACTGAAGCCGCACAGCCTGAGGACGGGTCCAGCAGCAGCAGCAGCCCCGGCGCAGACATCTGCTATCACAGCGCTGGGGCTGCCAGAGGACTGCAACTGCTGCTGGACCCGTCTCTCCCTATTGACAGCTGCTGCCGGAGCACACACTCGGTGCGCGACGACCACGGCACCGTTCCCCCTGTCACACACACACAGGAGCTGGATTCCCGGCGGGGGTGCATGCTGATGCTGCTGGGAGCCGAGGACGGGGACGGGTCAGCACTCTGGGGATGAAGCTGGAGACCCGGCGGGGGTGCACGAGGACGGGAACGGGCCAGCAGCAGTAGCAGACCTCCGGCTCCAGCAGCGCTGGAACTGACATCTGCAATCACCGCGCAGGGTCTGCCGAAGCCGGAGGTCTGCTGCTGCTGCTGGAGCCGTCTCCCTACTCATCACACAGGCAGTGTCCCGGCTCTCTCCCATGCTGCAGCTACACTGGGGAGTCCAGGCGGGGGAGCGCGATGATGCCGTCTGGATCCCCCACACAGCCGGAGGATGGCTTCAGCAGCAGTAGAAGTCCTCCGGCCAGTGGCGTAGCTCCGGGCACCAGAGATTAGCAGGGCGCCCGGTACCACACTCCCTGTCTGCCGGTCCACCCTCTGGATGCCGCCCGCGGATGGCAGAGGGGAAGAGTGAGCGGGGGTGGCGCTGGCAGTGGAAAGAGAGGAGATGCTTTTCCAGCTGCCAGTGCTGCTGTGCTGTCATACAGATACACTGACAGATGCAGCACAGCCAGCAGCAACCACGGAATTCAGAGCCTGCTGCATGTCCGTGATTGCTGCTGGCTGCGCTGCCAGTGTATCTGTATGACAGAACAGCAGCTTGAAAAACATCTCCTCCTCTCTTTTCCAAGGCATGTGCCCCCTGCCCCCTGTAGTTAAGAACAGTTTTTCTTTTATGCAAAAGACCCCCTGACCTGGGGCCAGGCGTAGCAGAAGCCGGCAGCAAGGACTACCTGAAGCTGACGCTGCCCGCTTGTGCTTTGGATGTGGTGGGGAAGAGCCGGCGGGTGCAGTGTGGGGATCGAGGCAGTCAGGCAGGCAGTCGTAGCGCAGGAAGGAGGAGACGGGAGTCGCAGCAGCACAGGGTGCGATGGTACTGATACTAGCTTGTGTACTATTGCTGTGTGTGTAGGGCTCTGTGTGCATTGTACTATAATAAATCAATAAACTCTGCCTCCGGCTCCAACAGCCCCGGCGCTGACATCTTCTATCACCACGCTGGGGCTGCAGGAGCTAGGCTCCCGTCTGCATTACACGTCCCCATATGTTGCCTTCCAATGTGACAGCACCCGCATACCTCCCCGAACCCCCCTCCCCCCCGGCGCAGCTCAGCTGGCTGTCAGTTCGGTGAGGGAAAAAAAATCTAAATAAAATAGAGGTGCTTGTAAAGCGGGGAAAAAAGTAAGAACCTTCAAAAAAAAATTAAAACCTGTTTTTTTAATGACATTAAAAAAAAAACCAATAATTTTACAAGTACACATCACAGTTCACCTAAAAAAGATGACGAATGCTAAACGGAGAATCATGGCGAAAATCAATGGAGAAAGCAGTTCTCCATTTGAGCATTGAATACACTGTCGGCGAATTCCACTAAAAACCCCATTGAAAATCACTGGCGAATTGTGGAGAATCATTTACGGCGAATCGGCAGACATTCGCTGTTCATTTGTGGCGAATTGCCTCCATTGAATATGGCGAATTGTTTTTTCTAACAGAAAATTCGCCGTTAACCCAGCGAATTGCCAGATTCACTGAAAAAAAACGGCGAATCTGAGGCATTGAATACTGGCCATATTGTTACATGCCATTTCTTTGACTGAAGGGATTATGAGTTGATATAATTAATATAACAGTAAAATATTTGTCTAAAAATAATAATAATAAACCTGGACAAATAACCAGCAAACTAATTACTGTACAAATGATTGCAGCTGAGATTATTTAGCATTCTAGTTGAGAATCTAACCTTTGTGAAATGTAAAGCAAAAAAATGCTAATTTACATAAACAAAACTAATTGGCACAAATATAATTACATCTTACCCAATACTGTTACATCCAAGGCAAGAAATATATACTGAGGGGAGCCTCCACATTCATTAAGCACAATGCATGCACGGTTGTAATATTTTACTTTAATCACACGTGAAATAAATATACTGTATAAATGTAATTACTGCTGCTGGTTACTTTGTCCTACAACAATTTACTATAATGAGACAATCTTTGAATAAGCTGAAGTTGAAAATTGTCTACATACTACTTTTCTTTTTATCATACAGTACATGTGTATCTATCTATAAATAGACTGTAATGTCGTAATTAAGTGCTGCATTTTCATTGTATTATATATATTGTATATACAGTATATCTTTGTGTAAAAATATGTCAAGGGGCATCTTATAACATTGCAATATAAGCACTCCACCAACCAAGTGCTAACCCACTGTTTATATAAAACATAAACCAAAAATAAATACTATATGATACTATCCTATACTATAGTCCCGATATTAAAAGGAACTATTAAGGTGTAGAGGACAGGAAGAGCCCCTGCTTGTGGGGCTACTTGGGCAGCACGGACGGTGTAAGGCAGGGGTTCCCACTGTGCGCCTAGGCTCCCTGGGGTGCCTCAGAGCACTTGTAGGGGTGCCTTGTTTTGGTGGTCCAGAACCAATTGAAATTATTTATAGTCAATGTGATAGACAAAATCAGTGCTTGTGGCTTCCAGTTTTAAAATATATGGATAAACAGAAGTGAATCTACATAACTGGACCTAAGGATGACATACTGTATAAGCACAACATATTTAATTTAATACTGTTTTCTGAAATTCTCAGTAGCAAACTTTGCACGTAGGGGTGCCGTGACAAATATTCTGATAATATAGGGTGCCATGATGCAAAACTGTTTGGGAACCACTGGTGTAAGGGTTAATGTTACTGCCTAACAGCACTGAGGTCATGGGTTCCAATCCCACCATGGCCCTAACTGTGCAGAGTTTGTATAATCTCCCCGTGCTTGTGTGGGCTTACTCCGGGTTCTCCAGTTACCTCCCACAACCCCAAAATATACTTGTAGGTTTATTGGCTCCCAATAAAAATTAAGATTAGATTAGATTAGATACGTCTTTATTGTCATCACCCCAATTAGGGCGACAAAATTCAGTTTAGCATCCATCCAAATACATACATATAATAAAATACAAAAATGATCCACAGACAATTTACCATAAAACTTAAGTCCCAATTACCCTCCCCCCATGACCCAAACTAGCATTTAATTCTAAAATGGCCCTAGGAAAAAACTATTCTTTATCCTACTGGTCCTATTCCTTAGGCAACTAAACCGTCTACCCGAAGGCAGTAATACAAACAACCCATTAGCCGGGTGGGTACCATCTTTTAAGATATTATGCGCCCTACGCAGACAACGCTTCCGCTGAATGTCATCAGCAGAAGGGAGAGTAATACCCATTATCCTTTGGGACAGTTTAATTACCCTCTGGATTGACTTCCATTCTGCAACGGTACAATTCCCATACTAGATGGAGATACAACTAGTTAGAATGCTTTCCACTGCACAACGATAAAATGACTACATGTGTGTATCTACATGTGGTAGGGAATATAGAATGTAAATTCCAATGGGGCAGGGACTGATGTTAATGTTCAAATATTCTCTGTAAAGCGCTGCGGAATATGTGCGCTATATTTATTTATTTATTTACAAATGTTTATATAGCGCAGCAGATTCCGTTGCGCTTTACAATTGTATAAATAACTGTTAATAAATAATAAATAAATACTAGAGTAGTCAGAGCCAGCCCTAGGCATAGGCAACCTAGACATATGCCTTGGAATGCCCAGAGGCATACATTATAAGCTGGGCACTGACAGCAGGCAGTGGTGGTTTTTGGGGAACATGATTGCGGCTCTACTTGGGTTACATATTGGAGACTGACACATTGAAACTGCACTAAGCTGCAGTGGCGCTGCCCCCCTGCATTGGAACAACCTCCCGTCACCCATCAGGCTTTCTGATTCCCTTACCTCCTTCAAGCGCTCCCTCAAAACCCACTTTTTTCGACTAGCCTATACCTCCTCCTAACCTCTTTTGATCCTCCTATCCTGCCTCCGTTCCCCTCCGTTCCTACTTATCCTATTGTTTTTCGTTCGTCCACCCACCTATTTTTAGTATGTTAACTCTTATGAGTAGGGTCCTCCTTCCTCACGTACTCACCCTACCTCTTTACCTCACCTGTGCTCCTGTCCTGTTCTTCCTCTACTTCATCTTCAGTCTCCTCGACAATTTTGACACCTACTTCAGAACTGATGCTGATTTTAGTTCTACCAGCTATACCCCTATTCATACTGTATTTTTCAACACATCCTGTACGTTACCTTGTAATTTGTTTTTTGTTTGCTATGTACGGCGCTGCAGACACTTTGTGGTGCCTTATAAATAAACGTACTACTAATACATAGAACTTCACTTCACCTCCATATATGGCTATCACCATCACCGCATGGTATGTTGAGATCCCAGAAGTCTCACGAGACCTCAGAAATCTCACGGTCATGGAGAGTGCAGAGCGGGGCTACCACGGCACCATGCTAAGATCAAAAAAAATAATCTACCAACCACCAGCTCTCCTTGGGCTCTGTTTGAGAGCAGGGTGATGCATGGCCTGGAAGAATCTTTGTGGGTAAGAACGGGTACCTTGGACATCAAATCCCTATAACCATTAAAGGATCCAATACGTAATCCCGGCGGTCGGGATCCCGGCGGTCGGAATCCCGACACTGGAATCCCGACCGCCGAAATCCCGACATGGGGGGGACGTGGATCGCCCCCCTTGCGGGCACGCTGTGCTCGCCACACAGCAGGCCCAGTGCCTCGCTACGCTCGGCACGCTATTTTATTCTCCCTCTATGGGTGTCGTGGACACCCACGGAGGAAGAAAGTTTCGGGATTTCGGCGGTCGGGATTCCAGTGTCGGGATTCTGAACGCCGGGATCCCGACCACCGGCAAATTGACCGCATCCCCCATTAAATAATGATACTCAGTGTTCCCTCTAAGCTGTGCGCGCGTGCGCGTGCACACAACTCGACAAGGGTGCGCACAGACATTACAACAGATCGCACAAAGCAGCAGTGGTCCTTTTTGCAGTTGTGGACTCAATTAATGTGTATTTCACCCATTAACTACATTGTGTGCTGTGTTTTGAATGTTTAAATGTTTAAAATAATTTTGAAGTAAAGTTAACACATATGCTGAGCGTCATTTTCCAGTTATATATAAGTGACGCACAAAAATTTAAATTTCCTTCCAAAGTTGCACAGCCAAAATCTTTTGCCGCACACAGTCTTCGTAAAATTAGAGGGAACATTGTGATACTTCCCATTCCAATCTACATGACATTACTTACATTGAGACTCATTAACAGCTATGGGCCTGATTTAGATTTATATTTACCAGTATTTTCCCTGCACAGAAACAATATTACTCACACAAATCTAACTCTATCTGCACATTTTCCCCACCTGCAGTGCACATGATTTTGCCCATTGGAGAAAGAATTAACATTTGTGATCAACTCTGAACAAGCCCAATAACACCATCAAATGTGCTAAAAAGATCTGTCCCTACAATAATCTATGGAAAGGAAGAATGGTGGAGTGCTTTAAATGAGGTTTACCCTAGGTAAGCCCCAAAATAATACAATATACAAACAAGAAGTGTTGAATTCTACTGGGCACCCCGACCCCTTCCCAGTCCCCAGGACAATATGTAAAAGAAATTAGGTTCCAGTCTTGTCAAAGTTGCATTTCTCTTGTTTGTAGATCATTCCCTACATTTTCATTCAGTATAGTGAGAGGCTTACTAATAATAACCCAATATCAGAGGTACATTTGGCATACATGTGACCAGTTCAACTTCCACGGGGGGTGAAATCGATTATATCAGTATCATTGCATATAGGTTTTTAAGCTTTGATATCACTTTATATGTAATCTTATTTCTGTGATTATACAGATGGAGCCATACTTATCATTAATAGGATTAAGGACTTAATCCTCTGCTAATCGCCTACTGTATTGTTCTATGTATTGTATTGCAGTTGAGAACAATAGATTATAATAAGCATTGGTAAGACATGGCTCACCATGGCTCTCCAGAGAAGGCTGGTTGAAGAAGGCTCCATACTGTATGTACCAATGGTTCCTAAACTTTCTCTACCATGGCGCCCTAAAAAATCAGCATTTGTTAAGGACACCCTTAGTAAAAAAGTTTCTTACGGATAAATAAATAAAAAATACAGTACATTTTGCTTAACTATCTTTCACCCTCAGGTTCAGTTATGTGGTGGGGAACATAGCTTTGGTTCTAATTGTCCAAACAATTTATGATTGGCAGCCACCAGCACTAGTTTTGCCTATCACTTTGAGCATAATAATTTGTTTTGGTCGTGGACTCCTAAACCAAGGCACCCTTGCAAACATCCCAAGGCACCCCAGGGTGTCTAGGCACACAGTTTGGGAACCACTGGATTCTACTGATTAATGTACTAGATGTTCATTTCTCATTGTTTATTTCTGCTGTTTTGTATATGCACCCCATGGAGCACTACTGTGTGGCATTGTGTGTATAAAGTAAATACTAATGTATGGCAAAAATGTGTATGGGGAATACTGTGTGTTAATGCTGTATCTCTATATGGGGTGCTACTATTATATGGCATTATGTATTTAAGTAGTACTACTGTGTGGCATAATGTGTATAATGACACTACTGTGTGGTGTATTGGCAATAAGGAGAAATATGGTATGGTGTAACGTGAATAAGAGGCAATACAATGTGGTGTAACATGAATAAGGGATATTATTGTGTGATATCATGTGATCTAATTTAAATAAAGGTCACTACTGTATAGCATCATTTTGATTGGAGATACTATTGTATGTCCACACCACTTTTTTGTACAAGTGCCTTTGGCGCACACTATCCCTATTTAAAATCTTGTTGCTTAGGAAACCAAAATGGGGATTGTTATGGTTGAGAAGTGATGTGCATTGCTGGCTACAGCTGTGATCTATACTGCAAGATAATGCTCATATTGGGGTAATGGATCACAGGTGAAACTAGCCATAGTGCTAGAGGGCACCAGCCAAAACCTTGCCTATTGCATCAATTTGGTTAAGTTTAGCTCAGAGAGTAGTAAATAAAAGTTATTAACAAATAATTTATTTTGATAAAGTGCAAGTGCTGATAATTAGATACCTGTTTTTGATATGGATTAAAGCAAAAAAAGAAACTAACTTTAAATCTAGCAGAAACCATTTTGCTACACAATTGAATCAAATACATTTATACGTTTTTGTGCAGGGTAAATACTGTCAGCTTTTGCATGTAGCCCACAAATTATAGACTGTTTAACTTTTACAAATAAAACTCTCTCTGCATGTTACTTCTGATCTAGTGGTGTCACAAGTCGGGTGTGTGGCCCATACCCGGGTGTCACCATCAGATGGGTGGTACCCAGGTGACACCTTTGATCTGATCTGCCCCACTTGCAGTACAATATGGTTTTAATAAGGTGCACCACCTTTTTGCTTTACTTCCATATCAGCTAGTTTAATTAGAAAACAGTGGCTGTTGACATCAGCAGTCTCCTGAGTGCAGACCAGTGTCGTTACAATAGCCCTGCAAACCCCAAAGTCGCAGGGTGGCACTGAGTGTGGGCGCCGGGGTTCTGCAGGGCTATTGCTGCACCGCTACTGCCTGCCGGGACCTGCAGTTCTACTTGCCTGCAGTCCCGACTCCCGACGCTTCTCCTGTTGCTGCTAATGAAAATTGGCTCTAACAAAATGCCCGCCCCCTTACAGCAGACAGGTTTTGAGGATGCTAGAGGAGGCCACTATAAGTGTTTGTGGGTTGTGGATACATTGTGTGAGATTGATTTAGATATATTATTATATAACATTTATATAACAGTGATTCAGGGCACATAAGCAAGTTTCCCATGGGACTCATTACTTTCAAGTCATTTCTTTACATTTTTAAAGTAGAAACAATTATTAAAATAATGTGCAGTAACTCATAGAGCAACCACTTGCTAAGGAAAGTACACTAATTATTGCAATCTCGTCCTACCAATCCTACTGATCCAGGAGCATTTGAGTGCTATAAAAATATTTCAACTTAAAGTACTGTACTTCAGTGGTAAAAAAGAAACCCCCTGAGCTGTAGGGTTATTTTGTAATTAAGCAGGGTCCTGACAAACATTTCATTATGAATTTGTCAAGGACTCTTTAGAAAAGGGCAACAGCAACACTATGCAGAACTCTTAAATAAGGAGTTGAAAAGTGTCGAAAAGGGGAACTATGAGGTTCTAAAATGTATGTATTTATAAGAGGACTGTTTAACTGTATATTTGCATTATGGGGATTTTTAGACAAGACAGAGCACTGTCTGCAGTGGCATCACACTAATATTAACATGCCCACTGTCTGATGCCCAGTAGACACTGCTTAACAACTATCAATCAAGGGGAGGAGGGTATGTACTATGTAGGTATTTTTGGTTTCCTGAGCCATGAAAACATCACCGTATCCCCAGAAGCATGGCCACACCACTCTGATTGAGCCATAAGGATCTTATGTAGCCCATACACGTATGAGATATTGCATACAATAATTCGATTTTGACCACATCTGTTCAATAAATGGAATGATTGTATGAACATTTTAGGGGCCATGTGATGCGATGCGCGGGCCCACTGTTCGAATGTCACGTCGATAGATAGTATGTGCTGCACATAATATCTATTGAACTGCAGCAGCGATCGCATGTGGTTTTCACCACATGCGATTGCTCTTATGCAATCCGCAGGTGGGTGGTGGAGGAAGCACTTTCGGCGGTGGTGGGTTTGAGGAGAGGTGGCCAGAGTGACCGATGGTGAAGTCTGTCGATGTAACAATCGAGCACTGTGAAGGAGCGCTAGCGGGTGACGGGGTTCGTCGGCAGAGGCAGAATTTGAAAAGACAGTTTAAAACACTGGTCAGCCTTCTGATTGGCTGAGTGAGAGAGCGAGAGCTCAGCCAATCAGCAGCCACCTGAATGTGAGGCTTTTGATTGGCTGAAAGCTCTCTCAGCCAATCAGAGGGCTGCCCAGTGTTTTTTTTTTTTTCAAATTTTGCCACTGATGCTGACCCTTGCCGTCCGCTAGCGCTCCTTTACATTGCTTAGCTACTCCACCGCCAGCCCTCTTCCGGCACCCGATGTGCCATTGCAGATGACATGCGACATCAGGTGCTGGAAGAGGGCATCACAAGATGCGATCGGATGCAATGGGACATAGTCTTGCACGTCATACTCTTTAATAGGCACCAGCTACTTAGGGGGAAATTTACTAAGATGAGAGATCTATTTGAGATAGGATGTTGCTATGGGCCACCAATCAGAATCTACTTATTTATTAAGCACCTTTTAAAAGATAATATTTAGTATCTAATTGGTTGCCCATAGCAACATCCCATATGAAACAGAACTCTCATCTTAGCAAATTTCCCCTTTAGAATCAGTACTTTTGATGCAAGAATGTGCTAGAGTTCAGATCCGAGCTCTTTCTTATATTAAATTATTTAATAGGACACATCAAAAAGAAGTAATCACTGCAGTGAAGCCCATCAAAAAGGTTATATGTGCTTTCAGCTATTGTCCATCAATTCAAAGCTCACACGAAAACCAGTGCGAAAAAAAACCTACTCATATTAAAGGAGAAAAAATAAACTTTAATGTTATAATAAATGTACACTTCATCCAACGGTCAAAGTACAGAAGTTTTATAATATATGTCTTCTGGAACGTGAATGCACCTCATGAATGTTTTATCCAGAGTGAAATGAAAGACAGAAAAATAAATGACCAGAAGTAAAGACATTATTGCTTGTTTGAGATGCTATAAAAGCAGATAAATGAGACAGACAGATATCGTTTGTTTGTTTTTGTACGGTAGAGAACATCCTGAAGACCACTAAGCTAACTAGAAGGACCTAATTCAGACATGATCACTCATCTGCAAAGTTGCATATGGCTGCAAGTAGTCATCCACTACCCAGACAGAAAGAAAATCTGTCCTGTGCAATCTGCGAGAAAACCGCAAATGGATTTCTATTCGCTATTATCAGCAAATCCATATACAATTCAATTACTATTGAATGATTTCCCCCAGACTGTACACACGTGATTTACCACAACTCTGCAATAGATAAAGGCTGATCAAGGCCTGCGCTGAAGTTACAAAGTTCTCCCTTAAAACCTAGAAATACAAAGAATAGGTACCAGTGATTATATTAATCAGTACAATCATAAAACACCAGCATCTATTTGTTAGGAACCATGATTAATGGTTTGGTTCTGTTTTGTGTTCTGTTCAGTTTGTGTTTGGCATTTGACTCTATGTTGGCCTCCGGTGGTCAGTATGTGCCATTGCAGCTTAAATCTTCTGGAAACTTGATTTATTCACAAGGCTGATAGATAATGAGCTTGTTATTCCTGCGTGCAGGTTGGTTGGATATGTCAGAGGTGTGTTAATCACCTGAGCCCTGCTTAAGGCATTCTCCCCAGCAATGCAGGGCCGGTGATAGCTTCTAGTTTCCTGTTTGCAATTTCCTGTTCCTGTTGATGAGAGCTGCAGTCTTTGGGCTTCCTGTTGGTCACCAGTCCGGTCATTGCTCCCTGCAGCTTGTCCTGGCTGCACTCCTTTCCTCGTCTGGATTTGTCTTGTCCTGTCTGTGTCTGTCCCGGTCCTGTTAGTCCTGGTCCTGTCAAGTATCTTGTCCTGCTGCAATCCAGTCTTGGTCCAGTCTCTATCCTGTCCTGGTCCCATCCTGATCCGGTCCTGTCCTGGTCCCATCCTGATCCGGTCCTGTCCGGGTCCCGTCTCGGTCCGGTCGTGGTCCAGTCATTGTCCAGCCATCATCTGGCTGCTGTCTGCATCCAGTCTTATCTTGGTCTGGTCTTGGTCCCATCTTGGTGCAGTCACTATCCATTCCTGGTCCTGTCTGGATCCGGTTCCGTCTTGGTCAGCGAATTTCCATCCAGTCCTACCAAGCCACCCCTGGCGTGCACGTTATCATCCTGTGCTGCTGGAGGGTTCGGTCCGGTCACGTAAGTGCTCCTGTGGAGCCTGGTTCCTTATCTTTCTTTTCTGCGGGCAAGCTGCCCTTTATCCTAAGTTATTATTGTTATTATTGTCCTGGTCCAGCTCTCCCCGTGATTCAGAGAGGCTTACGGCTGTGGGTTCACGCCGGTTTTGGGGTACCGTCGCTTTAAGTGTACTATTTTATGTTGGCGTGTATTTTTTTTGGTGGCACCCCATCATTAGTTGGCCTGGTGCCTGTGACTTGGTCACACTCCCCGTCCTTGGCCTGGTGCCGTTAGCCAGGGTGTCCTGTCCAGTTAGCGCCTGTAGTTAGACCTCCTCTTGGTCCTGTCTCGGGCGATCGCCGTAGATTTGTCTTACCTTAAAACCTGGTTGCATTGGGGTTGGAGCAGGCTTAACTCGCTCCTTCGAACGCAGCAACTACAGGAGAAGCCTAGCAATCCGCAGTCTATGGTCACCTGCCCGAGAAGTCCAATAGAGTCAGTGTAGGATGCACCATGGCCGTGCTAAACAGCGGTCATGGCTGAGGGCACAGCCCACCACCATCGTCCACACATGCCTGTCACTGTACTCCAACGGTGGGTTCACACCCAGAACCATAACACTATTAAAGAATGAGCTTCATCTTATTTACATAGAAACATAGAATTTGACAGCAGATAAGAACCACTTGGCCCATCTAGTCTGCCCCCTTTTTTAAACATGTTACCTCAAACCATATTTGATCCTTTTTTTTTTAAGGATATCAATATGCTTATCCCAAGCATGTTTAAATTGTACTACTGTATTTGCGTCTACCACCTCTGATGGTAGACTATTCCACTTAACTACTACTCTTTCTGTGAAAAAATTCTTCCTCACATTTCCCCTGAATCTTCCTCCCTCTAGTTTCAGTGCATGTCCTCGTGTTCTGTTGCTCCTCTTCCTGTGAAGAATGTCTCCCACCTGTACCTTGTTAAAACCCTTGATATATTTGAAAGTTTCTATCATGTCCACCCTTTCCCTTCTCTGCTCTAAAGTATACATATTAAGATCTTTTAGTCTTTCCTGGTACGTTTTGTGATGTAGGCCATGCACCATTTTAGTTGCTCTTCTTTGTACAGTCTCTAATGTATTTATTTCCTTCTGGAGATATGGCCTCCAGAACTGAACACAATACTCTAGGTGAGGTCGTACCAATGACCTATACAGTGGCATTAATACTTCTTTCTTTCTACTGCTGATACCTCTCCCTATGCAACCAAGCATCTGACTTGCCTTCTTCATTGCTTTGTTACATTGCCTACCTGCTTTTAAGTCCCCTGAAATAGTGACACCTAGATCCCTCTCTTCCTCAGTAGTTTCCATTATAGTGCCATTTATACTATATTGAGTCTTTTGATTTCTGAGACCCAAGTGCATGATTTTGCATTTTTTGGCATTAAACTTATCTGAATTAGCGTTGATTAAGTATATGTGAATCAAAATCATGTGCTTTCATGAATACATTTTATATGGGTAGCAATAATGGTAACATAGGGCCTAAATGAGCACTGCGGTTGTTTGCTGCTTAGCGAGAGGCTTAACGCTGCCCACCGCCAGCCAAACGCATCTGGCCCCTACAGAGAATAGATAGTTCCTTTGTGCGGCACTCTTTTGTAGATTGTGGTTTATTGAATAAATGTAAAACGTACCTTTTAATCCTCTTAAAAATATAGCTAAAAAACAAACATTTGTGCTCTATACATGGATATCCACAGTGTTCTTGGTCATCAGTGCTTGCGTGGGTTTACTCCGGGTACTCCGGTTTCCTCCCACAATCCAAAAATATACCGGTAGGTTAATTGACTTCCAACAAAATTAACCCTAGAATGTCTGTGTGTGTGCATGTTCATGTGGTAGGGAATATAGATTGTAAGCTCCTCTGGGGCAGGGACTGATGTGAATGTTCAAATACTCTCTTTAAAGCGCTGCAGAATATGTGTGCGATATATAGAAAACTGTTAATAAATAAATTAAATAAATGAGTGGACAGCAGAATAATGGCGCCGATTAGGGATCACATGATAAGCAGCATCGTTCATCGGCCTGCCTGCGTACCCAGGGGAATGCCCAGTGTTTTCAGCCCTGTTTCCTCCCCCCCCCAGCCTTCCCTCCCCACAATGAACTGCCTGGCAAGTGTGTAACTCAGCTTAGCCATTTGGTGCCAGGGTTTGCACATGCGCAGAAATGCGGATGCACAAACCCCAAACATCAGGGCTGGGGGGGTATTCGGATTGCTACGAGCGATCCTGAATCACCCTTAATGTCTCTTCTATTTAAGAAGAGTACGATGTGATTTTTCAACAATGGTAACATTCCGATGTGTCAGTAACATGTACTGTACTGATACATGTAGCAAAAACTGGCTGTGTAACACTTGTGTGTCAACCTGAATTGTTAAAGTACAAAATTGCTTCATAGGTAAACATATTGGAACAAGATTGTGTCACTACTGGAGGGTTTTCGCTCATAGCCCTATGCATAAATATGTCACTTTACTTAAACACTAATCAATCAATAGAGGGGATTCCCTTAGCAATCAAAACATGTATAATTCAAAACCTAGGTAACCATGTCATTAAATATATCCTCCTTGTATATCCTTGTAAAACCCAGGTGTATAAGTACACTTGTGGCCTAGATAATTGAAAAATTGCCAATGTATACTGTACCATGAAACTTCTTATTGCTCTCAAGCTGAAGGATAGGATTACCTAGGTGAGTCTGTGGGTAATGAATAAATAATAGGATTGCTTCCTTATAGATTACAATGTTCAATCAGCCGGTCAACCTAGGTTTCCCCACAGTGGGGACCGTTCAATATCTCACAAGTTATCTAGACATTTAAAAGCATAAATGCATGGTATTTGCTCATTACCTACATTGATCAGGGCCTATATCAATGATCAGTTGGTTTTCAGCAGGTAATATACAGGCTTCACAATGTGTATGCAACACTCCAGGGTCCCTAGTGTAATCCCAACACCCTAAGCCTATTGCCCAGCCGCTAACTGGTATTGAGAACCCTGACTCTCTGCTCTGAACAGACTTTTAACAGGAAACCACAGGTGTAGTTAATTAGTCAAACCATAATTCCAGCAGATCTTTTAGGAAAACCTGGACTGGACCTAGTCATTCTTACTGCTGCTACTCTATGTTCACTTTATGTGGAACTATGCTGTCTCTGCCACAGTAGATGATGTCCCTTTACTTTCATTTTATCTGCTTTGACAGGTGTACACAATTGGTCACATTCCCATAATTTAGAGAAGCCTGAGATGCAAGTTTTCATATTTATTATTTTATATGAACCAAAGGAAGGAATTAAATTGACAGCGGTAAATTGCGGGTGGTATATATTTGATATTTGATAAACTGGGACGTCTTTAGCACACTTTTTTGTCAATCCAATTAGACTTTGTCGGTCCAGAAAAAAATCCCTGATAAGTGCTGGCGTCGGGCCTTTTTTTTTTATAGCCCCAGGGGACCAATTAGCACACAATATTTAAATCCCCCCAATTGACAACACAGCACTGCACATTGAGCATTAAACAGTTTCATTGTGATTCTCTTTAAAAGTTTTAATAAAAAAAAAATCATTAGAAATTTGTCACTTAACTGACAATATTTCTTTGGCGGTAACAATCTCAAATAATTATAAATTACAACTATGAGCTTAAATGCAATACAGGATTTAGGATAAGGAGAGACAGTATTTTGAGATAAACACCCAAGTTGAAATAAACCGTAATAAGATTTTTATCCCTTTTTTTGCAGGGTTAACAATTTTATTATATTTGCTGGTATATGGAGTATTTTCAATAGCACTTTATATTGGGCCTGACTCGAATTGTTATTTTATTTCTGTGCAGGGTAAATACTGGCTGCATTATTTAGAATTCAGTTTGAACACACCCCACCCAAATCTAACTCTCTGTGCACATTACATCTGCCCCACCTGCAGTGCAGCATGGTTTTGTCCACTTGCAAAAATTTCAGACTTACTAACAGGTCTGAATTAGGACCTTTGTACATTTATCTCAAAATTACATTTGGCATATATTTTGTATAGAAAGGGTCATTCAGACCTGATCACACAGGTGTGAATTTGCAGCTCGAGAGATATGCATACGGATTGTAGCACTCAGGCATGAGGCCATCCTGTGATATAAACCAGTGTCTTTTTCAATCACTGGCCATTTGCAAGTTGATTGACAAGAAGCCGGCATTTGTGGGTGTGTCTGGAAAAATGTAGGCGTGCCCAATCATTTTACAGGATGGTGCATAACGTCAGCTCCTACCAATTTCTCTTTTTGTTTCATACAGTATACAGTATACTGTGAGACTTGGACTTAGAAATATGTCCTTTTATCAGAGGATTAAATGACACAGTTCTTGTGAATATAGACAGTGTCGTAAATAGGAAATTAAATTGTAAAATATATTTTCTGTTTCAATGATATTAGAACCTGCTGTTAGTGTTATTAAACACTTGAGTGGTATGACCGGAAATTTTCCGGGCTCAGCTGCGCTGCCAAAGCAGGCTGTCCCGGAAAATTTCCGGGCATACCACTTTGCAGTAGGTGCGCGCCAGTGGTGCCTCCAGTGGCACTACCTTTAGGGCTCCCCCCTGTCACCTCCCCCTCCTGTCAGCCCCCTTACCCCCTCCGGCGATCGTACGCCAGAGCTCCCCTGCCGCCAGCCACCATTCACTATTTGCCCCAGTGATGTAGGCAGCAGGCTCGGGGATGGCCAGCGCAGCTCGGGGGGACTCGGGAGTGCTCCGGAGTTCAGGTGCACGAATCCTCCCGAGCTGCCGCGAACTTCCCTGAGCCTGCCACCTACGTCATTGCTGACTGTGACTGGGGGCTGGGGCAGCAGGGGCAGCAGCGGCAGGGAAGCTCTGGCGTACAAACGCCGGAGCGGAGGTGAGGGGGGGACCTGTCTGCATCCTGTGGCGGGTTTTGCTGGGGCCTGGTAGGTTTGTTCTGCCCCAGCAAAACCCACCACTCAAGGGGTTAATACCACTCCCAGTTGCGGGTTGCATCCTATATGCAGCTGTATGGCCAAGCAGGAGGTCCAGAGATGCACGCTCTTTCTTGTAGTAAGGCTCTCAATGTGTAACACTTGGAGATGGACTCATTTGGGCACAGCATCCATTTACAGCAGACAGAGGGACTGGGGACAAGCCAGAATTTCACACATTGCAGGGCATGCCCCCACAGTGATGACAAACTGGGGTGTGGCTTGTATTTACAGCATTGCTGTGAAGCCATACTTCCTTTTTCAAAGGCACACTTCCTTTTTGGCAGTGTGGCTTTATTCCATAATTCTAAAGGTTGGGAGCTATGTAGCACTATGGGGAACATTGTTACAAGTAACAACTTGCCTCCAATATTGTGTAACAAATTGACCCAAGTGATGTCAGATAACTTATACCCCTTTCACAAAAACCTGGCACTAGCACTAGGCTGAAATCCTGTGCCAGTATTTTAACCCTGCTAGCTAGCAGGGGGATGCAGTTACAATACCGGCGGTCGGGATCCCGGCGTTCAGAATCCCGACCTTCACAGATTAATAGCTGGTGTGAAAGCTACTGGCTGCCAGAGAACTGCTTGGGACAGCGTTGTGGGGTTCCCTGGGTGCCCTTACCCCCTTCCACCGCAGCCCATTTCTGGGTGAAACCGCTAGGGGGACTGCTGGGGACCTGGGAACGGAGCTTCCGTGTGGTTCCACCTCCTGCTGATGCCCATCACTGGGGGAACTGCTGGGGACAGTACCAACAGGACCAAGAAATAGGAGTTTGTCTAGGTACCTACTACATAAATACATCTGCATTAGCGCCTTTTCGCTGAGCTTTGACGGTTACATATTCAAACTTCATCCCAGTTGCACTATCCCCTGCATGACATGAGTGTGGTTTTAGATTCATTGTAACAATTTGACTTTGTAACAACTAGCTCCTCTTTCCCCTATGATAACATGTTCCTCTGAGGCAGTGGTTCCCAAACTGTGTGCCGTGGCACCCTGGGGTGCCTCAGGAGACTTGCAGGGTTGCCCCGGCTGGAAGTCCAGGACAAATTTAAATTATTTATGATCAATTAACCAGGCAAAACCAGTGCTAGTGGCTGCCAATCATAACATATGTGGACAAACAGTAGCAAGTACTGTCCCTCACAGCATAACTGATCCTAAAATGACATGTAAAAACAATTTACTTAATATTTTTTGGGGAATTTCTCAATAAAAAAACATCCAGTCTAGGGGTGCTGTGAAAAGTTTTTAATGCTCTAGGGCCCTGTGATTCAAAAAAGTTTGGGAACCACTGCTCTATGGGTTAATGTAATGCAATATAGTAAGCACAGATCCGGTATAAGGCACCTAAGCACCTTAGGCAAATCTTGAAGTTACTGCCCCCCCCACACACACACAAACACACACACTGCCACCAAACCTGCCACACACTTTCCAGAACCTCAAGTGAAAGTGTGAAGATGGCATCTTAGAAGTTTCACAGCCACCACCTGTATTAATTGCAACAAAGATGTCTTTTTCATAGGCAGATGATAGGCAGATTTGGTTGCACCTCCCTAAACCCTAGGTAGCTGCCTAATGTTAGAGCCAGCCCTAGATAAACATACTGTACATTTTGGTAGAATAGCCACAGGGGCCTGGCAGCTGTTACCATTGCCCCTACACCTCCTCCTCATGGCTGAGAGCACACCTCTTTGTCTGGAGGTGGCCCGGTCTTTTCCAAAGTCTACCGCATGTTCCATATATCATTAAATAGAACAAAAAGTGTCGTGTAGCAAATTTGCAAAATGTAATATAAATGTCAGAAATAGTCACAATAATATAACTAAAATATATATTAGATATAACAGTAAAAAGTATAATCCTTAGCTGCATAAATTCTAAAAACATCCATTTTCAGATTTTTAACTCCAGTTATGTATTATTGCTTACAATATGAATTATATGAAGATAATAAAACTTTTGGATGTGTTACAATAAAGACACTGGAATTCATGCAGCCTCCAAACACTGGCTTTAGGTAATAGAATCACACTAGAGATAAAGTGGTTTGTCTAGTTAGGCAGAAGGAGGCTATAAATAAGTTAGCTAAATATTAGATGTACAAAATCTCAGGCTGAGGCCAGTATGTGAACAGGTGTTTTATTAGACGTGTAAGAGCGGAGAAAACATAAGCAGGAAGCTGCAGAAAAGGACAATTTGTCAGGTAACAGAGAAATGTATATGAAGTTGTATAGGAGTCCTTTTGCAGGGGAGAAGTAGGGAGAAGATAATTCATTTGCATGGAGAGAAAAGGAACCAGGCGTGCATGACAGGGAGAGGATAGGATACAGGAGTGCATGTGCAGGGGAGGAGAAGAGAGACAGGAGTGCATGACAGGGAGTGGAAAGGAGACAGGTGTGCATGACAGGGAGAGGAAAGGAGACAGGTGTGCATGAAAGGGAGAGGAAAGGAGACAGGTGTGCATGACAGGGAGAGGAAAGGAGACAGACGTGCATGACAGGGAGAAGAAGTGAGACAGGAGTGCATGTGCAGGGGAGGAGAAGAGAGACAGGAGTGCATGTGCAGGGGAGGAGAAAGAGACAGGAGTGCATGTGCAGGGAGAGAAAAGGAGACATGCGTGTATGACAGGGAGAGGAAAGGAGACAAGTGTGCACGACAGGAATAAGAAGGGAGACAGGAGTACATGTGCAAGGGAGAAAAAGGGAGACAGGAGCTCATTCACAGGGGAGAAGAAGGAAGACAGGAATGCATTTACATAGAGAAGAAGGGAGAAAGGAGCACATGTGCAGAGAGGAAGGGAGACAAGATTGCATGTGCAGGGGAAAAGAAGGAAGACAGAAGTGCATGTGCATGGGAGTAGAAGGGAGACAGGAGATCATGTGCAGTGGTGTAGAAGGGAGACAGGCCTGCATGTGCATCATAGAAGGGAGACAGAAGTGCATCGAACAAGGGAGACAGGAGTGTATGTGCAGAGAGAGAAAGGTAGACTGGTGTGCATGTGCAGGGGAGAAGAAGGGAGACAGGAGTGCATGTGCAGCGAAGAAGAAATACAGAAGTGCATGTGCAGGGGAGAAGAAGGGAGACAGGAGTGCATGTGCTGCAGAGAAGAAGGGATACAGGAGTGCATGTGCAGCAGAGAAGAAGGGTTACAGGTGTGCATGTGCAGGAGAGAAGAAGGGAGACAGGAGTGCATGTGCAGGAGAGAAGAAGAGAGACAGGAATGCATTTTCAGGGAGAGGAGAAGAGACAGGTGTGCATGATAGGAAGAGGAAAGGAGACAAGCATGCATGACAGAGAGTGGAGGGGAGACAGGCAGTGTTATTTTTCAGCAGGAACTTGCAGGATACAGGTGTGCATGAGCAGAAAAAAGAAGGGAGCCTGGTGTGCAGAGAGGGGAAGGAAGACAGGAGTACAGTTGCAGAAAGCAGAGGTAAAACAGAAGTGCATTTACAGGGAGAGAAAGGGACAGGAGTGCATGTGCAGTGAGTCAAAGGTAGACAGGCTCCCATCTGCAGGGGAGAGGAAGTGAGACAGGAGTAGACAATGGAATTGGGTGAAATACCAAAAAAATTTGAACTCTGAACATTTCAAACCCCCAATACAGTATTATGTAGCAATATCAGCTCTCTGACAGCAAATGGGAAAATTAGAAGCTGCTGTTAGACAGGATAACAACAGTAAATATATTGGACTTGAAGGAGATAATGAGGAAGATATTGATTCTGTCATGCAGCCACCTGTGGTTCCACCTCATGTCCATGTTCATATCTATGTACAAGTGCATTGTTATGCCTGGCCATAAGACAGACACATGCTCTCTTCAGTGTGGGACTACAGTATATAAACCCAGACTACATTTGTTTAGTCATCAATAGCCTTGGTCATGCCATAGTAAGTAGAGTAATGTTCTCATTGCATAAAGCTGAGGCCATAGTTTAGATGTGGGCCTACATTTAAGTGAAACTGAAGGAGACCACTCTATCAAAACTCAGCAAACTATACACCAACTTTAACAAATTCACTTCACTATACAACCAGCTCATGTTTAACTGTTGTTTGTAAAGCTATCATTTATTTGACATTGTAATCCACTGGGTTAGAAAGGTAAGTGTTTGCATCAACAAACACTGTATCACATTTCTACTTTCTACTATTAACCTGTGAATTACATTGGTATAACTCTTACCTGCAAATCTTCTGCTTTATCTATCATTCTGCCACCACTCCTCTTTTCCATTCTCAAACCCTATTTACCTTATCTACACCATGTCCTGCCTGACAACAATCCCCAACACTCCTTGTCTGCCTAATTCTTTACTCTGCCCCCTGGTACATCCTCTGTTCTTCTCTCCTAGTCTCCTACATCTCCTCCTCTCCCCTCTAATCTGTCTCACATCCTTCCCTGTGTTACCCTTCCCCTTCTCTCCTGTTACCCCACTCCACTTACTTCAACCCATCACGGGCCCTCTACTCCACCACTCAGCCCTACTTCCTCCTACAGTTTCCCTTCCTAGCCCAGGAGTCAGCACAATCACTACAACCTCTACATCTCTGCATTCTAAATTAATATCACCTCAACTCTATAGCAATCCTGATAATCTCATTCACATACCAACCACTAACTTATTCTCCCTATCCTGTGCCCTTTGGAATGCCAGATCTGTTTGCAACAAGCTGTTCCCACTCATGACCTTTTCATTTTCAACTCCCTGCATCTCCTAGTCATAACTGAAACCTGGATTACCTTCTCTGACACTACTTCTCCTGCTGCTCTCTCTGCTGGGGGCCTCACATTCTCACACACACCTCGACCTGGAGGTCGCTATGGTGGTGGTGTTGGGGTCCTTTTACCCTCTAGCTACTCCTATCAACTCATTCTTCCAGAACCATCCCTTACATTCTCTACATTTTAGGTCCATGCTATACGCCTCTACCAACCTGCCAATCTTCGAGTTGCTGTCATTTACCGTCCCCCTGGCATGCCCTCCAAATTCCTCGACATCTTTGCTTCCTGGCTTCCTCACTTCCTCTCTTCTGACATTCCCTCCATTATCCTATGATATCCTTTTGATAACCCCTCAAAATCACCTGCCTTTAAACTCCTTAATCTCCCATCTTCACTTGGTCTCTCCCAGTGGACCACCTCACCCTCCCATGTGAATGGGAACTCACTGTATCTGGTTTTCCCTCATTGTTGTGATATTTCTGATTTCTCCAACCCCCCCCCCTCTCTGACCACCACCTGCTCTCCTTTACCGTATCTCTCTCTGCTTCCCCATCTCTACCTTCTAAGGCTACCATCACCAAATTAACATTGAGGCTATTGACACCTCATTTTTGTCCTCCCTATTTGACTCACTTCTCGCTCCTATTCTCTCTCTCTCTCAGGCCCTGAACAAGCCATTTCCCATACAATTCATCCCTTACCTCTGCACTTGACACTGTCACCCCACCAACCACAATTCACCCTCGCAAATCAACACCTCAACCATGGCATGCCAAATGCACCAGATATCTTTAAAAATGCTCACGCACTGCTGAGTGACAATGGAGGAAATCACGCTCTAAGGCAGACTTCCTCCACTTATGCTCTCATCCTTTGGTGCTGCCCTTTCCTTCGCTAAAGAATCGTACTTCAAAATTCTCATCTCCTCCCAGTCTTCCAACCCCGGACACCTCTTTGCCACTGTCAACTCCCTCCTCTGCCCACCACCACCTCCTCTCCCTTCCTCACTGTCCTGATCTTGACTTTGCCACATGAGTCTGTCACTTCGCCCAGCGTTATATACATACAAATTGACAGATATTATATAATAGATTCCCTGTTAATTTAGTAGTTTAATATGTTCCAAGAAGTTGTAACTTAATGCCTGATTCAGACCTGTTCACTATGCTGCGTGTAATCGCAGTCTAGTGCACAGGTAAATGCCGCCCTCTGGCCAGACAAATGCCCACCCCACCCTCCCTTCAAAAGCGGCCGACAAATCATTGGTCACTGACCATCAAGTTGACTTTTCTCCCCTTCGGTAATAAGAGTCAGTCTAGACTTACTTTTATTCCGCCTGCTATTCACTGATTTCAGTGCGGTCCCTGAAGTCATGTGATGTCAGCCTCCCGGCTCGAGCAGTAATCGCCAAGCCTGCATCCTCAGGGAACCGACCAGCATTTTTTTTTTGGGGGGGGGGATGCCCATAAGACGCTGGGAATTCCCCTGTTGCTGTCAACCTGCATGCCCCCAACTTTCCTCTCACAGTGCGAACACCTTGGCGTACGCACAAGAGGTCTGCACATGCACATATTCGCACATGCGCAGACCGATAACGGGGCCAAATCCGGACCCTACCAAATGGGTCTGAATCGGTCCCTTCGTTTTTAGTCTACTCATTTGGAACCTCCTAGTACAGATCAACTTTTATTTATTCTAAATTTTAAAAAAATTTAAAAAAACTGAAGATGAGAAACTTTGTTTAGGGTGAAAATCCACATTAATGTCATGATATTGTTTATAGAATAAACTTTTTAACAACAACAACAACATGAATAATATATATCCTTTATGGTCTTGAAGAAAATGGTCTTGCCTTTATGTTCCTTTCAGTGGCACGCTAAAAGTGTTTCTTTTGTAGGGCTACTAAATGCGAGACAAATCTTTCACATAAATAAAATAAAAAAAAAAAAAAAAAAAGTTTCCCAGGGGAAAGGTAAACTTAGCGGACCAAGGATATACAGGATAGATCCGACACAAATAAATGCATCTTGTCATTTATATGAAATTCTGCTTCCCTGCTCAAAAGGGTCAAATGAAACATTAAAGTGTTAAATCATTTTTTAGCGCTACAAGGTTAACGTCTCCTAGCAAGGTAAGAACCTGGGAGATTTCTAAAGTTTTGTGCGGAATTATTTAATCTGCAGCAAATCTTCTACTCACATGGGGGTTTATTCTAGTTCATTCTTTCTGACAAAATCCTTCTTAGATGGACAAAACCATGTGCACTGCAGGGGGGCAGATGTAACATGTGCAGAGAGAATTAGATTTGGGTGAGTTATTTTGTTTCTGTGCAGGGTAAATACTGACTGCATGATTTTACACTTTAATATAGATCTCACTTTGAAGAAAAACCCCACCCAAATCTAATTCTTTCTGCACAAGTTACATCTGCCCCACCCGCAGTGCACATGGTTTTGTCCATCTAAGAAGGATTTTGTCAGAAAGAATGGACTAGAATAACCCCCATGGAATCAGGATCAGCGTATAGAGAAACATCAGACGTTGTTCCATCACATCAATAATAAAATATGACCACCACAATCCTTACACTGCACCACCGGCAACTAACGGATGTATCCTCTTGTCAACATTAATGCGCGGTGAGACTATAAATGCTAGGACTGTGTTGTGTGATAGATTGCGACAGCTGACAGGTGATCCATTGACCCTGCAAAGCGAGAGAAGCCATCCATATAATGCATTAGCAACTGCGCATTGGTAACACCTTAAGACACAACTTTCACCATGTAAAACAAATATATATATATAAATATATAAATATAAAAACGTGATATACTGTACAGTAGAAGCTTTGGAGTTAAAGATTGATTCCTATTAGATCTCGCTGCTGACTGTGAGGCAATAATAACTCATAAGACAGATGTACAATACAATTTGGGATATAGGGAATCTGGCCCAAAAGAACATAAAAATGACAAGTGTAAAAAATTTGTCTGGTTTATGCCTGAACATTTTGTTAATTCAGCATCTGATCCAAACACAAAAGTTATCTGTCCAATTGTTTCAAGAGAATTGGGTTTGTTTGGGATTTCTAATATTTTTGTTAAATCAACATTGAGATGTGAATCATGGTTTGGCTAATTAATAACACCTGTGGGTTCCTGTTAAATGTATGTTGAGAGCAGAGGGTCAGGGTTCCTGACTGGGCAATAGGCTTGTGGTGTGGGGACAGTATGTGATCTCTGTCACCATTATATATATACAGTATGCAGATGTAGCGTCTCTCAGCCAGCCCAGGCATTTGCCTGATTCCCTGAGCTGGTGAGCTCTGGTGGAGAGGGGTTGCATCTGACGGGGACAGGTGAGCCTCACACATGCACCCCCTTCACACAGCCGCGGGTGGCAGAATCCTTGCCGTCTCCACATAAGGGAGAGCGACGGCTCCGTCAGAGTGGGGCGCGCGTGCATCTCCTGCCCCCTTCTGGTGAATGAGAGCTGCTCCATCTGTGTGTGTGTATATATCAGAGGACCTGTGCTACACAGCGGTTTCCCACTAGAGTTGTATTTGGAGACAGAAGTGGCTTATAGCCAATTTACTGGTGACAAAAGTGATTCATGCCCTACCACCACATTGTTGGAGTTTTGCGTGCAGCAGTTGTAAAATCGGCGGCCAAGGAAATATCTGTTGCACTTAAGACTACAATATCAAAAAACTTTGTTCGGCTTTGAGTGATTTATCACCTCCACCCCTACCAGAGGACATAGTGCCTCTAGAGATTTATTCATTGTCCCTGATGAAGTCCTGAGGGACGAAACGTGTTGGGATGCGGATTGATCTTTCATATAACACCTGTGAAAACGCTAATGAATTTTGAAATGTAATAAATGTTTATTTGTTTTTACAAATTATTGATTAATTTGAGTTTAAAAGTATTGGTGATATAGCGCACCTCTATCCTGTCTTTTATGTTTTATCTATATCGTAGGCAAGAAAATCACAGCACTCAGGAAGGCAGAATAATGATAATAAAATTTATGTATTTAAGCACATCAAGCTTTCGGGGTATCAGCCCCATCTTCCGGTTATACACCTACAGCCTATAACCTGAAGAAGGGGCTGATACCCCGAAAGATTCATGTACAGTACTGGATTACACCATTTTTATTATCATTATCCTGCCTTTCTAAATACCGTTATTTTCTTGGATTCTTGGATATGATATGAACTTGCATCTTGGGCACCACGGCCAGTTGGAGGATTTATTTAGTGAGTGCCGATAGTTTTGTTCAAATATATATATATATATATATATATATATATATATAAAAAAGACAAAGAGGTGCCCGATACCGCGCACTACGGTTTTGTTGCAGCAACTCTGAGGATCCCCTGTTAGGCGGGACCCAGGTAGGTTTAGAGATGAAAAAGGAAATAAGAGTTCAGAGTGCGCTACCAGAAATTACACAGTTTTTTTAAAACACAATATGATTTAATATAAAAGCCTTATAGGCAATACATAAAAGTGCAGAAATACAACAGCTTTTTTATTTCAGCAAGTTTCTGTTATTCACTTGGTGAAGCAGGCCCATATGATTTAATATAAAAGCCTTATAGGCAATACATAAAAGTGCAGAAATACAACAGCTTTTTTATTTCAGCAAGTTTCTGTTATTCACTTGGTGAAGCAGGCCCAACGCGTTTCGTCATGGAAATGACTTCATCAGGGGCTTATATGTAACATTTTTGATAACCAAATGGCACTTTGTACAACTTCAATTATCATATACACTGGTCGATTTGTGTGATATACACTGGTCGAGTTGTGTCAATAATACAGTATCGAAAAAGAAACAACATAGAAGCTTGTTTGTACCCGTGATCTAGGGAAGGAGCAACGGCCAGTTCTTTTTAAGGGCCTGATATGCGGGGTTTAATAACCACAGAATAAAGCCTCAAAGTAATTCCTTTGTGACAAAATGGTCCCATATGTGTTAGGGCAACCGGGTGTGCACTCTCTGGAATCCAAAAGCTGAATCGGATTCAGCTTTTGGATTCCAGAGAGTGCACACCCGGTTGCCCTAACACATATGGGACCATTTTGTCACAAAGGAATTACTTTGAGGCTTTATTCTGTGGTTATTAACCCCCGCATATCAGGCCCTTAAAAAGAACTGGCCGTTGCTCCTTCCCTAGATCACGGGTACAAACAAGCTTCTATGTTGTTTCTTTTTCGATACTGTATTATTGACACAACTCGACCAGTGTATATCACACAAATCGACCAGTGTATATGATAATTGAAGTTGTACAAAGTGCCATTTGGTTATCAAAAATGTTACATATAAGCCCCTGATGAAGTCATTTCCATGACGAAACGCGTTGGGCCTGCTTCACCAAGTGAATAACAGAAACTTGCTGAAATAAAAAAGCTGTTGTATTTCTGCACTTTTATGTATTGCCTATAAGGCTTTTATATTAAATCATATGGGCCTGCTTCACCAAGTGAATAACAGAAACTTGCTGAAATAAAAAAGCTGTTGTATTTCTGCACTTTTATGTATTGCCTATAAGGCTTTTATATTAAATCATATTGTGTTTTAAAAAAACTGTGTAATTTCTGGTAGCGCACTCTGAACTCTTATTTCCTTTTTCATATATATATATATATATATATATATATATATATATATATATATATATATATATATATATATATATACTGTATATGTTTATATCTGTTTCTGTGTAGCTGAAACACTGCCATCTGTTGGCAGTGAGTGAAACTACATCTTTTTCACACATGCACAAACACAAAGGCAATCTATTGGTTATTGTATCTCATAAATCTTTTTTATATAGACCTTTTATTGACAGTTATATTTGATATTCAGATTTCCAGTACTCCAGTGTCTAGGACCGGGTTCATACTGGTGTCATTCAGTAGACCAAGCTAAAAAACAGCTTCCCCCTGTGTCATCTGTTTGGGGGTATGTGAATTTAATTTGATTACTCTGTAGAAATTACAGCTATTAAATAATGCGGGCCATAATTAAGCGATTAATTAAATGCTTGCAGACCCTGTAGAACTCCAATATTCAAGGATTTCATCCCTACTTTCAAACTACATCTGATTACCAAGCCAGTTTGGCTTTCACTTGGTTTACTATCTACTGGTATGTAGTCTGGCTAAGTGCCAGTCTTTATCCTCCTATATCCTCTCTTGCTTGCTCTTCCATTTATGTTCTTGTTTGTAATCATTGGTTGTTTTAAATATATTTTAGATTTTATCATTATCCTGTATGAATTCAAAACATTGATCAAACCATACATTTAAAGTTATTCTGGTATGTATATAAGGACTAATGAAATATACCTGTTGTATGGATATTGATGCGATGTAATGTAATACTGAAAGTACGCCCCTTGTTTTCTTTCTGTACCACTTTTAGTCTTACCCCTGAAGAAGTCGTTCTGACGAAACACGTTGGGTTTCAATAAAGAACTTTTTACCGTGAACGGATTCCACGTCTCATTCGGGAAAGGGACAATAAATTGTTGTTATAAATTTTACCAGTGTCTTACGCTGTAAGAAATCTATACTAAAGTGACTAGGTGGTACTTAATTCAGCGCACTCCGATAAACCCTTTCTTGTGTACCTCTTGCCAGACTCCCACTAACAGGGGAGTCTTATCGGAGTAGCAGCAGATATTGATACTTGTTAGCGCAATACGAGGTCCATACTGTGTTTTTATATATATATATATATATATATATATATATATATATATATATATATACTGTATATATTTATATCTGTTTCTGTGTAGCTGAAACACTGCCATCTGTTGGCAGTGAGTGAAACTACATCTTTTTCACACATGCACAAACACAAAGGCAATCACAAGGTAGCAGACATGCTTTCGAAGTATTTACTTCTAGCGGGCTTACTAGTATATTTGTATATATTTATATACAGTATGCATTTGTACCTCTTATGTATGACCCCTACTTGATAAACGTAAAGTGAGATGAAGGAATTCTGCCAGAACAAAGGATATTATTCACCATTGATTTTCTATGAAAAAAGGGACTTTTTAATAAATATGTACAATTAGACTAGCCGGCATTTGTCTGGGAAAAAAAAAAGATACTGTTCCTCTATTAGCATTACTAATCTTTTACATGTAAGCCTCCTATCTGGTTCAAGATGGCCGTAGGGTTACAGGTAGCTCTCAGACGTCTGGTTAGGTCTGTCTGTATGCCGGTCTGAGGAACCTTGGTGGTGAAATCCCTTTTACAGTAGATATATGGGCACAAGCAGTTTGGTCGGATTTTCAAATTCTTCACTTGGTTCTATAGCGATAGCTACAAATGAAAGTGACATTTATATTACCTCCAGCACGAGATGTCACAGAGCATTAGAACACTGATCTGTAATTTCAGCCTCTTTGTAAATGATGGAAAACAAATGTACACTCTTGGGGCAGGAGAAGTCAGCTGTATTCAGTGTACATATTATAAACTTTGTCACAGAAAATTATAACTTGTAATCTATTAACTTGAGTGGACCAACTACAGTATTACTAGGATGCTTCTTAAATTATTATACAGTATAATGTCTTTTTGTCAATGTTTCTCACCTGCTTTGTAGTTACCAGATGGCTACGGAACTTGTAGCAATCAGTTCAATAATCAAGCCTTAGTTCATCAGCAACAGTATGTACAGTAGCAGTGTTCAAACCTGCAGTGTCCATCATAACACACAACATTCCAACAAGTGGAGCAGAGGTGTAAAGGCCCCCATACACTACGCGATTTGGCCCCGATTTCATCCAATTCTGGAGGATTGGGCTGAGAAATCGGGTGAAATTGGCCAAATTGCGCAGGGTATGACATCTGATCTGATCCGATGCGTGGTCCCCTGCGCATCGGATCAGATCTGGATGTCGGACGGTCTGCACATAAGATAAATCATGTGCAGCCGTCTGGAGAGTGGCAGGAGCAGGCTGGGAGTGGGGACCGGTCCGGGGGGAGCGGCACGAGATGTAGCGGCAGGCAGGGAGCGGGGACCGCGGCGCAGATGCAGAGCAGAGAACGGGGGCGCAGCGGGAGAATATAAAGAAATCCTATTCAAAAGACTAGGCAGCCGCTGATTGGCTGGGAACTCAGCCAATCAGCGGCCGCCCAGTTTTTTGAATAGGATGGTTTCTATTCTCCCGCTGCTCTGCAGTCCCCACGGTGAGCGGGAGAATAGAAACCATCCTATTCAAAAGACTGGGCGGCCGCTGATTGGCTGAGTTCCCAGCCAAGCAGCGGCCGCCCAGTCTTTCGACTAGGATTTCTTTCTATTCTCCCGCTGCGCCCCCGTTCTCTGCTCTGCATCTGCGCCACGGTCCCCGCTCCCTGCCTGCCGCTACATCTCGTGCTGCTCCCCGGACCAGTCCCCACTCCCGGCCTGCTCCTGCTGCTCCCCGGACCGGTCCCCACTCCCAGCCTGCTCCTGCCGCTCCCCCCTCGGACCGGTCCCCACTCCCACGGACCGCTAGCTCTCCGTTTTTTTACATGTGATAAATCGCATCCGATTTATCACATGTAAAAAATGGCACATCAAGTGCCAAATCTTATCAAGCTCCCCCGGGGAGCTGCCAGGGAAGCTCAGGGGAAATCGGGGATGACTTGTCCTTAGGACAAGTCGCCCTTGTGTATGGGGGCCTTAACTCTGGGAGGCAATGGAGTCATTGCCGCTGGGCTCCTGCTCCCAAGGGGGCACCGCTCTCCTCCCTTGTAAGTTTGAATCAATTAATTGAAAGCCATTGATATCCCTTGTGTTCCTGACTCCTTTTCCAAGAAGGACAATACAGGTCAAACTCTCTTACACACAGGAACCTCTATGTATCTTGCCTCCGAGCAACTGGGACAAACTTACGCCACTGAGTGGAGCATTATAGGGAGATTGAAATATGTAATACGAGATCCAAAGATTGTTCAGTGGGTAGATTGAAGGGCAAAAAGCAGACCAAAGTGGTCCAAATGGCAGTTATTAAAGTTAGGACAGAAAGCAGCTACAAACATGCAGATGAAAGCTTGTGACGACAGATGGCAGAGCCAAATGGGCAGATGGAGGCTTGTAGAGCCAAAGGGAGGGCATATCAAATCCGTACATGGGGCCTGATTCAGACCTGTCAGCATGGATGCAATATTTGAAGATTGACAAAACCGTGGTGCACTGCAGGTGTGGCAAATGTGCAAAGAGACAGTGGCGTAACTATGGATGGTGCAGGGGGTACAACTGCTATGGGGCCCGGGCCTTTGGGGGGCCCAAGTACTCACCAGGTATCACATGCACCCTTTAGATCTATAAGTAGTGGCACTAGATGTTAGCGGCACTGTACCCCCTCACCCACTTCCATGTCTCCCCACCAGCGACTATGATTTGCGCAAATAAGAGGGACAGGAAGGAGCCAGTGCTCTCCCCTTATCCTACCTCTCTGACACTGCCAGGGCTCAACGACACGATCTGGTGACCAGCCCGGTGCGAAAATGAAAGAGATGTACAGTATTGCTGTCTGATGAACTGGAGATGAGTGCCAGCACTGCTGTGGTTTCCCGACCCTGCAGAGGAGCCCTGGCAATGTAGAGGGAACCCGGGGCCATCACTGCTGTGGAGCCCCAGAGCTGCCAAAGAGACCCAGGGCCTCTCTTCTGTGGAGAGTCGGTGCTGCAGTTTAGACCTGGAGCCAGCGCTACTGTGGAGTCCTGGCGCTGCTGAGGAGTCCTAGCACCACTGCTGGAGGTACACAGTGTAGCTTATACTAAAGGAGAGGCACAGTTCAAAGTTCAAAATTGTATTGGGGGATGGGGTGTATCTTACTCTCCCCTTCTCCCCGACACCCCCTCTTGTTCTTTTACTTGCTCCCCCCCCCTCATTGTCTCCTCCACTACTTTCCCCACCAGCCCCCATAATTTGTTTCTCTCCCCTCACCCACCCTCCCCCTGTCTCACCTCTCTACTCTTTCTTTCTCTCTCCCCCCTGCCCCATTAATTCTCCTTTCTCCCTTGCTCTCTCTTTCCCCTGCCCCATCTTTCTCTCAACCCCCTCTATTACACCCCCTCTATTGCTCTGCCCTTAGTCTTTCTCCTCATTTCATCTTTCCCCTCTCTATTCCCCCTCTCCCTTTGTCTCTCTAACTGGCATTGCCCCAAACTCCCTCCCTGGCATTCTTTCTAACTCCTTCTAATACCCCTCCCTTTATTTCTTCTCTCTTGCTCCTCCCCCTCTTTATCCAACACCATTTTTCTCCTCTCTCTCACATTTCCTCTTTTATCATGAAACACTCTTTCCCTGACCACCCTTTCTCATCTGTCTTTCCCCGGAACCATCTTTGTCTCTCACTCCCCTTACTCTTTATTAAGCCCCCCTCCTCCCTTAAGGGGCATTGTAACAATTTTTGTTTTTTGTTTCTGTGCAGGGTAGATACTGGCTACATTTTTTCACACTGCAATTTAGATTTCAGTTTGAACACACATCACCCAAATCTGACTCTCTCTGCAGACAAAATGAGACCTACAGTGTTTGCAAAGTCTGCCGTACCTTGTGAAAAATTTTCCCATTACTAAAACAGTTTGGCTTGCACAGAATGTACAGTAGGCCCCATTTTGACCTCACACAAAATGAGGCCTACAGTGTGTGCAAAGTGATAACTTGTGAGGAAAAAAAATATTTCTTACAGTTTTAATCCATAAATAAAATACACCACAACCTTTTCTGTTTGAAAATATTACTATTAAAATAAATATTAAAAAAATAAGTTTTGCCTCTAGATTCATTGAGGAAGGCTAGCGATGTCTGTACAGGTTGAGTATCCCGTATCCGTATATCTATTATCCGAATTATTCTAAAAACCGTGGTTTTTGGAATCATTGGAATTTTTTTTTTTTTTTTTTAGCCTCCCTAACCCTCTTTTTATACTTACCAAGTCCCAGGGCGTCCACAGCAGGCCTCCGGCATCTTCTCCAGGGTCTCCAGCGGTCCCAGGAATGCATTGCGCGAGTGTGCGCGCGCGCCGGTGACGTCACCGGTGCGCGCGCACACTCGCGCAATGCATTCCTGGGACCGCTGGAGACCCGGAGAAGATGCCGGAGGCCTGCTGTGGACGCCCGGGTACTGCGTGGACGCCGAGGGACCACCGGACACCATCAGGGGACAGGTAAGTATGGCTAAAACTATTTATTCTAAAAACCGGAATATTCCCCTATCCGGAATGCTCGTGGTCCCGAGCATTTCGGATAGGGGATACTCAACCTGTATAGCAAAGACTTAAGGCAATAAGACACATAGAGCAATCAGGTCTATATCTAATGAACAAGTACAGTAGGGCCTGGTCAAGTGATGCCATCCAAATTAGACAAAGAAGACGTTCTTGAATTTGCAAACAGTATAGGACAATGGAACGCAGGAGTGACCGAGATCACAACATTCAGAAGTCCAGAACAAATTATATCTTCAAACCGACACTATGGACTCCGACCAAGCTGGGGCATTTGATCAATGATGGGTGGGCGAGGAACCACCCAGCATTTTATGGGCATGTCCACAAAACAGTGGGCGCAACTATAGAAATGCTATAGACTGTTAACACAGTCCTTTCAATGAGTGGATGGGACAGGCAGGGGACAGGACATTTCGGCAAAAAGCGTCCATTTGAAAAGTAAGTGTAGACTTTTGTTTTATACCGAAGGGTGGAAAAATCATTAGATGGTGAGCGGATGTGCAAGTGTACATACGGTGCCTAGTGAGCAGGTCTGAATTAGGCCCATGGTTTTGTCCATTAGAGAAAAAAATTGAGCTTTGTATTCCAGTCTGAATTAGACCCTAAATGTAGATATTAATGGTACACAAGTAGGGCAATCAGTGTTCCATAAAATGCATATCCTGTATGTCTACAATATAGTCACTCTATGATGAAAGCAGACAGAATTATATATTTTGTAATCCAAATGCATTTTCACTGATAACATGTATCAAGTCAAAGGGGCCGACGAGCAAGTCTCAGCATAGCCACAATTCAGGCTAAACATGCCGAATGCACTCAATAAATTTAGTCTACACCTGAGAGTCTCATTGCTGTCCAAGTACTGTATACCCTTTAAACCAGAAGTGCAACTTGAGTGTACAAATCAATGAACTCATATATAACTTGGAAAAAAATCTGCAACACCTAAGCAAATCTCCAAAAACATGCCCATAAGATGGATAGCAACCTCAGAGTCACCACCAAGCAATATCCGAAAAAAACTGTACTGTGTGGGGGTTTCACATATCGTTTATAGGCAAAACCCCATGATCTAAAGGAAAGGCAGTGTAAGAACTGTCTTTCCCTGCACGGGCGTTACGGATGTGTGGGACCACACATTGCCATCGCTGCAGGGCATACAAACGGAGTGATCAGTGCTCCATTTCTAAGAGATCTAGTCAGATCACTTAGAAATGGGGCTGAAGGTCACCCCCTGTGTACAGTTGGAGCCCCTCTCATGCTTGCGGGGGATGGCAATAGAATTGCCAGCCCCTGCCAGCCGCCAGGCCCCGTCGTCCATCGGAAGGGGGCATGCGCGCATGAGATGGAGCTCCCAGATGGTTGCCGCTGCCCCCTCGCAACCCCCCTAACCCTGCCTGTCTCCCTGAAGAGGAGAAGGGCAGGGTTCCGCCACCCACCAGACGCAGAGTGACTTGGACGCACGTGCTTGTGAGATGCTCATGCGTCCCAGTCTAATGGAGTCCCTCTCAGCCAGCGGGGACATTGTGGCGAGCGCCGGCATTGAATGAGAGGGGCTCCATCTGTATGCCCCTTTACACTGACATTGCTATGTTGTATTTGAATCCCTCCTGATGGACACATATTGAAAATAAAATAAATGAAAGTCTAGTGTTTTGCTGTGGATGATCTGCCCGGTACAGTCCTGCTGGTATTAGTTTTGTCATTTTGTTCATTCATGTTGAAAAGATTTGAATTTACTGCATTTTTGTTGGGAATGATGCTAATGAGATCTGGCTTCATCCCCAGATCCGCTTGATTACCTGGTAAAACTACGTCCTCTAGTTTCATGGATGTGAATGATTATTTTATTATGTAAGAAAATCTCTTGTTAGAGACAGATTTGGGGTGAACTAATTAGGATGACTTGGTTTTTATATCAAAATAGTATGAGAATAATAGTTGAGATTAGGCTACTTTCTAAAGTATTATTCATTTTTAAAATTAGTATTAGCTATATATCGGGCACTTTGTTAACTGTGAAGTGACGCTGCCTTCTTATCATCCATAAGAAACCAAAACTCCCATATCCATAGTTCTACAGCATAGAAGTGATTGTATTGGATAGGTAAATTTAACAATCACTACTTGCACCAGATGCAAGTAATTCATGTTTCTACATCATAGAAGAGATTGTATTGTATAGGTAAATTTAACAATCACTACTTGCACCAGATGCAAGTAATTCATGTTTCTACAGCATAGAAGTGATTGTATTGTATAGGTAAATTTAACAATACAGTAACTACTTGCACCTGATGCAAGTAATTCATGCTTCTACAGCATAGAAGTGATTGGATTGCATAGGTAAATTTAACAATCACTACTTGCACCAGATGCAAGTAATCCATGCTTCTACACTCTACATCATAGAAGTGATTGTATTGCATAGGTAAATTTAACAATAACTACATGCACCAGATGCAAGTACTGTAATTCATGCTTCTACAACATAGAAGTAATTGTATTGCATAGGTAAATTTAACAATACAGTAACTACTTGCACCTGATGCAAGTAATTCATGCTTCTACAGCATAGAAGTGATTGTATTGCATAGGTAAATTTAACAATCACTACTTGCACCAGATGCAAATAATCCATGATTCTATAGCATAGCAGTGATTGTACTGCATACTGTAGGTAAAATCTCAACAGCTGTTTTGTTTTAAATCTGTATTGTGTCCCAAAAAAAAAGAGAGAGAATAAAGGGTGAATTTTGACTATATAAAATCACCTAGAAGGTTAGCCAAATCACAATATTTTAAACATGCGGCCGATCCCAATGCGCAGCCCCATTAAGTCAAAATCGCTTTCCAAAATAGAGTGTGCAGGCCAGGCAATCTTGACTAAATCACTATCGTAGTGAACATAGGCCCATATTCTGGTCCATTTGCAGCAGCCGTTCATGCGCACGGGGACCGATGTTTGGCGTTTGCGCATATGCAGGGCAATTTCCGCGCCAGGTGCGTGCGACCACGGTGAACAGACTGCACGCACCTAACATTGCGAATGGTGGGCGGGGGGGGGGGGGGGCATGGGAAGGTGAGCTGGGGTACTCGCCCATGGGAACGCCCAGCATTTCGCTGGTGTTCCCATGAAAATGCTGGGTGTTCCTATGCAAATGCATTTGTGACACACATGCGGGGGGCGGGCAGCTGACATCACCGGATGACTATCAAAAGATGTGGGAAGTTTCCCCTGGCCTGCGTATGGATATTTATGTAAAACAACCATTTGCATACCGTGTGAACGAATCCGGCATGCGAATGGTATGCCGGCGTACCACCATTCGCAGGGTGGGTTATGGTTGACTCGCAAGGGTGCGGATTCGCATCCAAATGAGTCAACCAGAATAACTCCCATAGACAAAATCACCAGTGCATCTAGTCAAAATCACCAGTGCATTTAGCCCAAATCACCAGTGCATCTAGCCAAAATCACCAGTGCATCTAGTCAAAATCATCAGTGCATCTAGCCAAAATCACCAGTGCATCTAGTCAAAATCACCAGTGCATCTAGCCAAAATCATCAGTACATCTAGCCAAAATCATCAGTGCATCTAGCCAAAATCACCAGTGCATCTAGCTAAAATCACCAGTGCATCTAGCCAAAATCATCAGTGCATCTAGCCAAAATCACCAGTGCATCTAGTCAAAATCACCAGTGCATCTAGCCAAAATCAGCCACTAGCAAAAATTGCACCATGTGTAGTATGTGTACACACTTTAAAGTAGAGATGAGCGGGTCCGGATCCCCGAGATCCGACAGATCCGAATATCGGGGATCCGGGCCAGATCCGAGCCGGCTCGGGTGTTCCCGCCTGAATTCCGGACCAATAACGAGGCCGAACGTCATCATCGCGCTGTCGGATTCTCGCAGGAGCGGGATCTTATAAAAGACGCACGCGCGCCCGCCATCTTCACTCCAATCTTGGAGAGGGAAGAGGGTGGTTGGGAAGCTCCGTGTGCTCCGTGCTGTGCTCTGTGCCATGTGCTCCGTGACCTGACCTGTGCCCTCACTGCCCTGTGCTGTGCTCCGTGCCATGTGCTCCGTGCTGTGCTCCGTGACCTGCCCTCACTGCCCTGTGCTGTGCTCCGTGCCATGTGCTCCGTGCTGTGCTGTGCCCTGTGTTGTAGACTTGTGGCCTGAGCCCTGTAGTGTGATTTAACTAACTAGGTGCTGCAGTGCTCACACGCAGGGGCTGCAGTGTCCACTGTCCAGGGGCTGTCCTGTGGCCCGTGCCCTGATGTGATTTATTTAGCCCTAAGCCCTGTGTTGTGATTTATTTTATTTAGCCCTGAACCCTGTGTTTTTTTTTGTGATTTAACTAACTCAGTGCTGCAGTGCTCACACACAGGGGCTGCAGTGCTGCTGAGTAGTACACTGTGTACAGGGGCAGCATTAATACAAGGGGCTGTGTCCAGTGTGACGGCCTATATCTTATCCATTGTCCAGTGTCACAAGTCACTCACGACATATATCCTGTGTCCTGTCCTGTGTGACGACTGACGACATATCCTGTGTCCAGTGTGACGACATATATCCTGTGTCCACTGTGACGACATATATCCTGTGTCGTGCTGCAGTGCTCACACGCAGGGGCTGCAGTGTCCACTGTCCAGGGGCTGTCCTGTGGCCCGTGCCCTGATGTGATTTATTTAGCCCTAAGCCCTGTGTTTAGCCCTGAACCCTTTGTTTTTTTTGTGATTTAACTAACTAACTCAGTGCTGCAGTGCTCACACACAGGGGCTGCAGTGCTGCTGAGTAGTACACTGTGTACAGGGGCAGCATTAATACAAGGGGCTGTGTCCAGTGTGACGGCCTATATCTTATCCATTGTCCAGTGTCACAAGTCACTCACGACATATATCCTGTGTCCTGTCCTGTGTGACGACTGACGACATATCCTGTGTCCAGTGTGACGACATATATCCTGTGTCCACTGTGACGACATATATCCATTGTCCAGTGTGACGACATATATCCTGTGTCCAGTGTGACGACATATATCCTGTATCCAGTGTGACGACATATATCCTGTGTCCAGCGTGACATATATCCATTGTCCAGTGTGACGACATATATCCAGTGTCCAGTGTGACGACATATATCCTGTGTCCAGTGTGACGACATATATCCTGTGTCCAGTGTGACGACATATATCCTGTGTCCAGTGTGACGACATATATCCTGTGTCCAGTGTGACGACATATATCCTGTGTCCAGTGTGACGACATATATCCTGTGTCCAGTGTGACGACATATATCCTGTGTCCAGTGTGACGACATATATCCTGTGTCCAGTGTGACGACATATATCCTGTGTCCAGCGTGACATATATCCATTGTCCAGTGTGACGACATATATCCTGTGTCCAGTGTGACGACATATATCCAGTGTCCAGTGTGACAAAATATATCCTGTGTCCAGTGTGACGACATATATCCTGTGTCCAGTGTGACGACATATATCCTGTGTCCAGCGTGACATATATCCATTGTCCAGTGTGACGACATATATCCTGTGTCCAGTGTGACGACATATATCCTGTGTCCAGTGTGACGACATATATCCTGTGTCCAGTGTGACGACATATATCCTGTGTCCAGCGTGACATATATCCATTGTCCAGTGTGACGACATATATCCTGTATCCAGTGTGACGACATATATCCAGTGTCCAGTGTGACGACATATATCCTGTGTCCAGTGTGACGACATATATCCTGTGTCGTGCTGCAGTGCTCACACGCAGGGGCTGCAGTGCTGCTGAGTAGTACACTGTGTACAGGAGCAGCATTATTACAAGGGGCTGTGTCCAGTGTGACGGCCTATATCTTATCCAGTGTCACAAGTCACTCACGACATATATCCTGTGTCCTGTCCTGTGTGAAGACTGACGACATATCCTGTGTCCAGTGTGACGACATATCCTGTGTCCAGTGTGACGACATATATCCTGTGTCCACTGTGACGACATATATCCATTGTCCAGTGTGACGACATATATCCTGTGTCCAGTGTGACGACATATATCCTGTGTCCAGCGTGACATATATCCATTGTCCAGTGTGACGACATATATCCTGTGTCCAGTGTGACGACATATATCCTGTGTCCAGTGTGACGACATATATCCTGTGTCCAGTGTGACGACATATATCCTGTGTCCAGTGTGACGACATATATCCTGTGTCCAGTGTGACGACATATATCCAGTGTCCAGTGTGACGACATATATTCAGTGTCCAGTGTGACGACATATATCCAGTGTCCAGTGTGACGACATATATCCTGTGTCCAGTGTGACGACATATATCCTGTGTCCAGTGTGACGACATATATCCTGTGTCCAGTGTGACGACATATATCCTGTGTCCAGCGTGACATATATCCATTGTCCAGTGTGACGACATATATCCTGTGTCCAGTGTGACGACATATATCCAGTGTCCAGTGTGACGACATAAATCCAGTGTCCAGTGTGACGACATATATCCTGTGTAACGGGCTGTGTCGTGCTGCAGTGTCCAGTGACCAGGAGCAGTGTCCAGTGTCACAGGCTGTGTCCAGTGTAAAAAATCAGAAAAATAAAAAAAAGTATAAAAAATTTTTTTGGGGGGGAGGATGATGGAGGAGGAAATAGTGGGAGATCAGCAACCTGATAGAACTTCTGAAGCTGCTACCACCTGCAAGTCACGTGTGGAGAAAAATAAAATTGGCAATATGCCGTTCACCACACGCAGTGGGAAGGAAAGGCTACGGCCTTGGCCTTTGTTTCTGACTGATGGTACAGCGTCTCAGAAGAATGATGGTAGCCCTTCTGCTACTACAAAAAAAAGAATGAAAGTTTTTAAGACAAAGGCGAGTTCACAAATGTCACAAATCCCAGAGGAGAGTCTAAGTGTGTCCGTGGATGCCATATGTGAGCCGGACCTTTCAAATACTGTTTGTGAAGAGGAGGTTCATTCCACCATTTGCATGCCCTCTGCAAGTGTGTGCAAGAGCATCCCCAGTCAAGATTTTGACCTGGTTATTGAGGATGCTTCTGAGGAATTGGATGTGGATTCTGTTGGTGAAGCTGGCACACAGAGGGATGCGGATGATGACGATGTTGGGGATGATGTTGTTTGTTTTAAGGCACCGACGGAGACAGTTGTTGTCCGGGGTGTGGAAAAGCCCATTGTCATGCCAGGGCAAAAGACCAAAAAATCCACCTCGTATGTATGGAATTATTTCTACCCAAATCCGGACAACAACTGTCAAGCCGTGTGTAGCGTTTGCAAAGCTATTGTAAGTAGAGGTAAGGACGTGCAGCACCTTGGGACCTCCTCACTGTTACGGCATTTGCAGCGCATCCATCAGAAGTTTTTGTCAAAAGAAACTGTGAACAAACATGTAGCAGCCCGCCCAGCGTCACCGTCCTGCTCCCCTTTCTCTGTTAAATCCAAGGTCCTACAATCTCCTCAAACAACTGCATCATCCCCATCCTCAGAGATTATGGGATTGGGAAGTAGTCCTGCACCCAATGTCATGATCCTGACTGAATCCTCTCCTATCCTGGATTCCTCAGAAGCATCCTTATCAGGTACACCTGTTGCTTCTGCTGCTGCTGGTGCTGCTGCTGCTGCTTCAAGGAAAGGGACCAGGAATGCTAGTCCTGATCACTTAGCCAAGCAACTGACTGTAAGTCAATCCTTTGAAAGGGGGATGAAGTATGCCAGCAGTCACCCCGTTGCACAGCGTATTACTGACGCCATAACAACTATGTTGGTAATAGACGTGCGTCCAGTATCCGCAATTAATTCTGTGGGTTTTACCCAGTTGCTAGAGATCCTGTGTCCCCGTTACCAAATTCCATCTAGGTTCCACTTCTCCAGGTAGGCAATACCCAGGCTGTACACGGACATTAAAAAAAGCGTTGTTACTGTCCTTAAAAATGCCTCTGTACCCACTGTCCACTTAACCACGGATATGTGGACAAGCGGAACAGGGCAAACAAAAGACTACATGTCTGTGACTGCTCACTGGGTGGATGTATTGCCTTCAGCAGCAGCACCAACAGCAGCAGCAGCAACATCATCTCCCATTGCTATTCAGAGGCAGGCTACACTGTGTATCACCGGTTTCAGTAAAAGGCACACAGCGGAAAACCTCCTAGAAAAACTACGGGAAGTCATTGCGCAATGGCTTACCCTACTTGGACTCTCCTCGGGATTTGTGGTATCCGACAATGCCACCAATATTGTGAGTGCATTACATGTGGGCGAATTCCAACATGTCCCATGTTTTGCTCACACAGTAAATTTGGTGGTGCACCATTTCTTGAAAAAGGACAGGGGTGTTCAAGAGATGTTGTCCGTTGTTCGGAAAATTTGTGGACATTTTCGCCATTCTGCAAGTGCGTGCAGGAGATTGCAAGACTTGCAAGAAAAGCTAAATTTGCCCTGCCATCAGCTGAAGCAAGAGGTGGTCACGAGGTGGAATTCCACCCTCTATATGCTTCAGCGGATGGAGGAGCAGCAAAAGGCCATCCAAAGCTACACCTCGACCTATGACATAGGGAGAGGAACGGGAATGCACCTGAGCCAAGCTCAGTGGAGAATAATTTCCGTGGTGTGCAAGATCCTGCAGCCCTTTGAGGCTGCTACACGCGAAGTTAGTTCTGACACTGCCAGCTTGAGCCAGGTCATTCCCTTGATAGGTCTTTTGCAGAAGCAGTTGGAGAAATTGAAGGAGGAGTTGAAGTACACTGATTCTGCTAGATATGTTGGGCTAGTGGATCACGCCATTAGTTCCCTTTGCAACGATCCAAGGGTCGCGGATGTCTTACAATCAGATCTTTACATTTTGGGGACAATGCTGGATCCTAGGTTTAAGTCTTACATCGTGTCTTTGTTACCAATGGGAACAAATCTGCAGAGGTGCAAAAACCTCTTGGTCCAAAAATTGTCAGCTGAAGCGGAACGTGGCAGGCGCACAACTTCTCCTTCAATTTCTACCACAGGGGTTGTGAGGAAAAAGCTCAATTTTCCTAAAAGACCGACTGCTATTCAGTCCGGAAATCTATTTGACATCTGGTCCGGACTGAAGGAGCTTCCTAGCATCATGGACACGTCGACTGCCACAGACTATGATGCTATCACCATTGAAAGAATGGTGGATGACTACTTTGCTGATAGCATCAATATAGGTATGTCAGACTGTCCATTCCATTACTGGCAGGAAAAAAAGGCAATGTGGCATCCTTTGCACAAACTGGCTTTGCTTTATTTAAGTTGTCCACCCTCCAGTGTCTATTCTGAGAGAGTCTTCAGCGCAGCTGGGAACCTTGTTAGCGATCGGCGTAGGAGGTTACTTCCACAAAACGTGGAGAAGATGCTCTTCATAAAAATGAATTTCAAATTCCACGAACTGGACCTCCTTCGCCAACACTTACGTCCTCCTACTGCACACAGTCCTCCTGTATTGGTTGATTCCAGCGACGACGAATTAATTGTGTGTCAAGAAGAGGATGAGGCTGAGGAATCTGACGCTGAGGATGACCTCTTGTAAAGCCAGTTTGTGCAATGCCCATTGCCTTTTATTTTTCGTGGGGGCCCAAACAAACCAATCATTTCAGCCACAGTTGACAGTCCCTCCCGCTGCAGTCCCTGTCGCTGAAATGATTGGTTTGTTAAACTGTGCATGTCCTGTATTCAACATAAGGGTGGGTGGGAGGGCCCAAGGACAATGTCATCTTGCACCTCTTTCTGCGTCGTTTTGTTGGCTGTTGTAGCGTCCTAATTTTTTTACCTCTTTGGTGGATGAATGTTGGGGAGATGGGTGATTTCTCTCTCCACATCATCTATTATGGATGAAAATATGTCCTCATGGACATCCATGGTCTCATCCATTCCTATCGTACTTCTTTTTTGGATGGGATGTCCCGGATGGATGGCTGGGTGGCAGGGCCCCAGCAAATCTTTTTCTTGCACCTCTTTCTGCGTCATTTGTTGGCTCTTTGTAGCGTCCTAAATTTTTAAATCTTTGATGGATGAATGGTGGGGAGATGGGTGGTGTCTTTCTCCACATCATCTATTATGGATGAAAATATGTCCTCATGGACATCCATGGTCTTATCCCTTCCTATCGTACTTCTTTTTGGATAGGATGTCCCGGATGGATGGATGGCTGGGTGGCAGGGCCCCAGCAAATCTTTTTCTTGCACCTCTTTCTGCGTCATTTGTTGGCTCTTTGTAGCGTCCTAAATTTTTAAATCTTTGATGGATGAATGGTGGGGAGATGGGTGGTGTCTTTCTCCACATCATCTATTATGGATGAAAATATGTCCTCATGGACATCCATGGTCTTATCCCTTCCTATCGTACTTCTTTTTGGATAGGATGTCCCGGATGGATGGATGGCTGGGTGGGTGGCAGGGCCCCAGCAAATCTTTTTCTTGCACCTCTTTCTGCGTCATTTGTTGGCTCTTTGTAGCGTCCTAAATTTTTAAATCTTTGATGGATGAATGGTGGGGAGGTGGGTGGTTTCTCTCTCCACATCATCCATTATGGATGAAAATATGTCCTCATGGACATCCATGGTCTTATCCCTTCCTATCATACTTTTTGGATGGGATGTGATGGATGGATGGCTGGGTGGCAGGGCCCCAGCAAATCTTTTTCTTGCACCTCTTTCTGCGTCATTTGTTGGCTCTTTGTAGCGTCCTAAATTTTTAAATCTTTGATGGATGAATGGTGGGGAGATGGGTGGTGTCTTTCTCCACATCATCTATTATGGATGAAAATATGTCCTCATGGACATCCATGGTCTTATCCCTTCCTATCGTACTTCTTTTTGGATAGGATGTCCCAGATGGATGGATGGCTGGGTGGCAGGGCCCCAGCAAATCTTTTTCTTGCACCTCTTTCTGCGTCATTTGTTGGCTCTTTGTAGCGTCATAAATTTTTAAATCTTTGATGGATGAATGGTGGGGAGATGGGTGGTGTCTTTCTCCACATCATCTATTATGGATGAAAATATGTCCTCATGGACATCCATGGTCTTATCCCTTCCTATCGTACTTTTTGGATAGGATGTCCCGGATGGATGGATGGCTGGGTGACAGGGCCCCAGCAAATCTTTTTCTTGCACCTCTTTCTGCGTCATTTGTTGGCTCTTTGTAGCGTCATAAATTTTTAAATCTTTGATGGATGAATGGTGGGGAGATGGGTGATTCGCTCTCCACCCCATCCATAATGGATGAAAACATGTCCTCAGGGACATCCATGGTCTTATTCATTCCTAGACCGAGTGCGTGGCTTCGGGAGGAACACACGTGATTTGGTGAAGTGGTGAGGGAGGTAAGGGAAAACACACCTAGCCAGCCAGCTCAAACAAATTAACCTTAGCGGTGAATTGGGTGACAGATGTAGCAGACTAATTGACCCTACTACATAGATAGCGGTCTATAAGGGTAGACCTATATAGGGATCTCCTAACCTGGGGTCCTAGAGAGGTGGAGGCCACCAATTACCCCACCCCTGCCACCAATTACCCCAACCCACTCCACCCATTAGGTGATGGATGAGGAGGCAACTGGTAATGCTCCCAGCGTTCAGAAACCACGTGACCTCACGCCAGATAGGGGTCTTGTTAGATATTAAACTGATATAATCAGATACTACCTTGCAGACTAAATAAGTGCTGCACGAAACGCCCACTGCTCCTTGGCTGAACATGAGGAAGAGTGCTCAATCAAGCCAAACAGGGGTTTTGGTACTTGATTGGATCTTCTGCCAGAGGAGCGCAGCTACTAGTATAGCTTTGAACGAAGATCGGTCCTTCTCTATTGGGGAAGAATAGATGTCATCAGTGACATCCAGAGTATATCCTCCTTTTGGGATAGTATGGATGGATTGATAAATGTTTGGGAAGAAGTAGTCCCAACAGCTGCTGATGGTCAGTGTACTAGACCAAGTGCGTGGCTTCGGGAGGAACACATGTAATGTGGTGAAGTGGTGAGGGAGGAAATGGAAAACGTACGCCTAGCCTGTCTGATCAAGTTTGATAAGGAGGTATCTTCACAAACCACGTGACCTCACGCCAGATAGGGGTCTTGTTAGATATTAAACTGATATAATCAGATACTACCTTGCAGACTAAATAAGTGCTGCACGAAACGCCCACTGCTCCTTGGCTGAACATGAGGAAGAGTGCTCAATCAAGCCAAACAGGGGTTTTGGTACTTGATTGGATCTTCTACCAGAGGAGCGCAGCTACTAGTATAGCTTTGAACGAAGATCGGTCCTTCTCTATTGGGGAAGAATAGATGTCATCAGTGACATCCAGAGTATATCCTCCTTTTGGGATAGTATGGATGGATTGATAAATGTTTGGGAAGAAGTAGTCCCAACAGCTGCTGATGGTCAGTGTACTAGACCAAGTGCGTGCCTTCGGGAGGAACACATGTAATGTGGTGAAGTGGTGAGGGAGGAAATGGAAAACGTACGCCTAGCCTGTCTGATCAAGTTTGATAAGGAGGTATCTTCACAAACCACGTGACCTCACGCCAGATAGGGGTCTTGTTAGATATTAAACTAATCAAATGTTCTCTTCTCTTGCTAATGGTGTGGAGGTTCTAAAAGAGGAGTGCAGCTACAAGGGGGGGGGGGGGGGGGTTATTAAACTGCCACAATGTCTGCCCCTGTAGTGCTGCTCTGCTTCCGACATGTGCCAGGTTGGAAGTGTAAGGTCCACATGTATGTGATGCCCACTGCTGTCGCCTAGCTTAGTCATCCAGCTACATCGGGATAACCTTATGGCCCTACTACAGTAAATGAAAACGATTTTGTGAGCTGTGAAGTGATCAAAATTGTCTAGAAATGAGTGGAAACTAATGTTATTGAGCTCAATAACACTTTAGGGGCAAAAACAGGCCTGAAAACTATATTTTAGCAATTTTTAGCATTTTTCCAAATAAATCCAGATCCAAAACCAAAACCAAAACCAAAACCCGCAAGGGTGGTTTTGCCAAAACCAATCCAGATCCAAAACACGAAGGGAGATCCAGATCCAAAACCAAAACCAAAACCCGAAAAAGTGGCCGCCGCACATCTCTACTTTAAAGGGGATGCGGTCATTTGGTCGAATGCATTATGGTCGAATGTCATTACATCGAATCCATTAGGTCGAATTGCTAAAAGGTCGACATGATTCTAGGTCGACATGGGAAAAGGTCGAAATGATTCTAGGTCGAAAGGTCATTAGTTCGACAGGTCATTAGGTCGACAAGGTCATTAGGTCGACATTGTCTAGGTCGACATTCACAAAGTCGACATGGGGTTTTTCACTGTTTTTTGAGCCGACATGTGCTGACAGGCGGTATTTCATGCCCTACCATCCACTAGGGCGTGGTGGGAGAATAAAATAGTGTGCCGAGCGTAGCGAGGCACCATGCCCGACGCATTGCGAGCGCAGCGAGCGATGCGAGGGGATGCAGTGCACTTTAAACTGTGTCCATGTCGACTGTGTTGACATTCAGGTAAAAAAACTGAAAAACCCCATGTCGACTTTGTGAATGTCGACCTAGACAATGTCGACCTAATGACCTTGTCGACCTAATGACCTGTCGAACTATTGACCTTTCGACCTAGAATCATTTCGACCTTTTCCCATGTCGACCTAGAATCATGTCGACCTTTTAGCAATTCGACCTAATGGATTCGATGTAATGACATTCGACCATAATGCATTCGACCAAACGATCCCAACCCAGCTTTGCACACTGTGTGAATTGCACTATAGATTTTGACTATACAGTCAAAATTGGATAGCACACAGTGCAGTACCCGATCCATATTCAATCCCGATGCACAGCCTTACAATATCAGAATCAAATTTAGACTGAGCAGCACAGTCTATTTCTACTATTTCGGAATGAAATCTATGCTGCTCAATGCCCATGTCCCCCCCCCCCCCCCATGCTGCTTATCCCTCCCTCGCTGCTAGCCGATGATGGGCACCCTTCTGGTTTAACCCATGCTTCCATAGCTTTGGTGTGATATACTGTCCCGCTAATGTTTTCATTTGATTATCAGCTTTTGCTGTGGAGGGTGTTGCCTTATTTAGTTATTTTAGATATAGTTTCAGGCCACGATTAGGTTGCTGGGTGTTTAGTATCTTAATTAGTATCTAATTTAGTTGTAGAGTGTTACCTGCAACTACTTCTATTTGTACCTTATGTTTTTCCCATCTGAATGCACTTCTGTTCTGATGTTATTTTGCCCCTTATGCACTTGAAATGTCTGCCATTTTCTTATTTACTAACCAACACAGAAAAGGTTGGTCAGTCGCACAGGACCCTCATTAGTATTTGAGGAAAATTTTTGGACCCCCCAGGAATATCAATATATTGGAAACTTCCTGGTAATAAGTTTACGGGAATTGTGTGCTACCACTGGACACATTACAGAATATACAAACAACAGAAGAAAAAAGAAGTGTCTCGGTGTGGTGCACCTTTAAGAATTTTTACACATAAAAATTAACTTTTATTATGTAGTATAAAACAGGCGAAATATAAAAACACACAGGACAAAAACAACATGAATATGGTGTGTTTAAAAACGGTGGTTCACTCTCTCAGCAAAGTGTTAAATTTATGATACACTGTCGACAGGTACTTTCCGTCAACACCTGTATTTATTGTATGTGATTTGGATAAATTTCCATGTACAGGTGTTTTAATTCGGACTCCAGGGTAGGGTGTGTGTCAAATTTTGTGAGGTATAGAAATTATGCTAAGCACGGATTTTATTAAGTCCAGACAAATTTGAGTGGCTGGTATTCCCCAACCAATTCAATATTTGTCACCCACCATCGATCATCACACTGAGTTATATTACAACAGTGTGTTTGTTATGGATTCTAGGTATTTATAATTATATAATTTCTCTTAGGTGCGGCCGCACTTTATTCAAGAAATACCCAAAAAAAAACCATATAATATTTCTGGGTGGGTTTAAAGCTGTGTGCCAGATACCATGTGCATTAAAATTTAGTAGTCACCCAAAGTTATACAAGAACACTGTTACTCATATGTTGTTTATTTCAAAATCAATTGTGTATACATATTCGCTTAAATGCTACATATGAAGTTTGGAGGATCACCAGACTGAATGTCGACCTTTGTGTCCACACTCATATGTTGGGTTCTTGGATTGCTTATTTTTTCTCTGCAGATGCAGTATATGGAGTCAGCGCTATCCGCATAGATCAGCGCTGGCTAATATGTAACAAAGTATATAAGCAATGACAATTACTGTCGGTATGCTGGCATCAGACAGTATTGTAATAATTGGCGTGACTGTATCTATTATATAGACTAGCTACAGTTATTAGTTGCTAAATCGGTCAGGCAGTTTTACACAGGAGTAATCACTCCTTATAGTGCACAGTGGTTATGGACCAATAGCAGCAGGCAGAGTCAATGACTATGTACTCTGTCTGCACATGGTATGGTAGTGACAGTTAATACAGCGTGGCTAAGCTACTATAGCTTCCAACTAGATGAGCGATCACACAGTATGACACCGCGCTCCCCCCTGGTTGTACCCGTTTAAGTTAATACAGATCAAAAATACATCCTAAATGCTGAGTTTAAGTGAGCGTCACCGCTAGCCGGCGTACGCTTCGCTATTAGCTTTTTCAAGGCCAACCCGACTGGCCGCCTCTCAGCTGTTTATGTACCTCCCCGCATTGAGTGCGTCATAGGTTCACTCCCACCCTTCTCCCAGATTGACGGCTGCCGTCTGCCTAATGGCTAGCTACATTGCGTGTGTGCGCTCTCCGATTGGACAGATCTTAGTCTAGCCCAGCGTAAGTATATTTTGTGATGTACAGTGATACATTACATTTTGAGGAATCCAGTTTATAGTGTGTATTCTTAAATACCGGACACCCTTATTCTCAAGACTCTGGATTTCTTCTATATCCAATATGCTAATATATACTTTTATAATGTCCTGTTTAGCATTATCTTGTAGGCAATTGGTTACAGTGTCATAACCGGGTTTTCTTTATGTGTATAGGTAGCGTGTCCCACAGCGTGAGTTCTCACAGAATCTCATATTGACAGGATTAAGATTCTTTACAGATATGTGTTGAAATCATATGAGAGGGATTTCTTAAAGGAAGACTGGTTTGCAGCTATATATATGAATTATTCTCTGAGTTTGCTCATTCAGTTTATAGGAATATTCATAAATAGAGGTTGCTCAGCGCAATTGTATCTCAATGATTATAAGGTCATGGCAGAATTGTCTTTGTGTATATGCGTGGCGTGTCTCACATAGTGAGCTCTCATAGAATTCCACATTCACGGAATTAAGACTCCTTGCAGGCATGTATTGGAGTCACGTAAGAGGGGAATTCTTGAAGAAAGAATGGTTTACATCTCTATATGGGAATTGGTCCCTGGGTTTGCTCATTTGGTTTATGGGGATATTAATGAATAGAGGTTGCTCAGCATTATTGCATCTTCAGATATCAATATCTTGACATCAATGGATGTCATATAAAGATTCCTACCCTTAGTAGGGTGTCTAATGTATATATGATTGTCTGTGTAGTCATATCTAAATTTCTAACAGCAGTATCCTCATTGGACATGCATCTAAAAATATATCATAAAATGTATCATAAAGTATTCACATTAGTGTAACATATTGAACACATAATCATCTCTTATTGTTGTGGCAGTCTATCTGTCTTAAAGAGGTAGTTCTAAAATATGATTGTCCCTTACAGTATCCAAGTGCATTAAAAAGTGGTATGGCAAATATTATGCCAAGATTGGTGTGATGGAATGAATTTAGTGTCTTGAGTGTCCTATTAGTAATATAGGTGAGTAATGAGAAAAATAAGAAAAATAAGGATAAAGATAATAAAAGTAGTATCTTCTTGCTCAAAAACTGGTGATAAGAAAAATGTGTGCTTAACACAGAAATATTCGTGATAATAGTGATAAAAACTAAACAAGATGAGATTTGAGTCTCAATAGTACTAAAGGTGGTTATAGTTGCATATTAAATGCAAATTGTAAAGGATAGAAAAAATGTGGGGAATGAAATGTTCAAAAATTGTACTGCTGTGATATTGAGGATTTTAGTACGGCTTTGGACATTCAAGAGCTTTCAGGAATTTCAAAAAGGAATTTTGAATGGGTTTTAAAGGAACGCTGTGTACTTGTTTTCCTCATTCAGCCCCCTAGGGGACATGGTGTCCACTAAGAATATGAGCCTAGTCTCCTGCTTCAGGAGTTCATTGTCTAGGTCACCTCTTCTAATTCCTAAATTGACCTTGAGCATCCCATAGGCTTTTAGACCCCTTGGATTGCTCTGATGATATCTGAAAAAGTGACGTGCCACTGGGGTCAAGGTTTTCATTGCTTTTTTGTCTTTCGGTGCATTTTTTATGCTGTTGACATGTTCCATAATTCTCTTTTTAAGGGGTCGGATGGTTTTCCCGATATATTCCTTCTTGCATGGACATTGCAGATTGTATACCACCCCTGCTGTCTCACAGGTGATATAGTCTTTAATTTTCCAGACAGTATTGAATTTGTCCTGGTAGGAGTCCTGATTGGTCATGTACATACATGCTTTGCATGTTCCACACTTGAAGAAACCAGTCTTCGTCCTCTCCGGTCTCTTGATCTTTTCAAGATGGCTATGGACCAGTATGTCGCGTAAGTTTCTGCTTCTGCGCCAGCTAATGTCTATTTTGTTTCCTACAATAGAGGATAGGTCTGGGTCTGTCCTCAGAATATCCATGTGACGGTTGAGGATTGTCTGTATCTCACGCCACTCTTGGCAATAGGTGCCTATGAACCTGACCTTCTCATCCTGTTTGGTCTTTTTCTTTGCAGGAATGAGAAGTGACTCTCTATTGATCTTTTTGGTGTCTTTGTAGGCAGTTTTAATGGCCCGGTTGCTATAACCTCTCTCTTTCAACCGGCCGCTGAGTTCATCAGCTCTTTTAGTGAAGGTATTCTCTTGTGAACAATTGCGTTTAGTGCGCATGAATTCACCTTTGGGTAGTCCTTTAACTACCGGTGGAAAATGGGCGCTCTCAAAATGCAGAAGTGAATTGGTAGCAGTTTGTTTCCTATATAGATCTGAGGAAATGGTGCCATCTTCCTCTATGACAAGATGTAGATCTAGATAGTTTACTTCCTTCTTGCTCATTTCAAATGTGAGGCGAAGATTGAGTCTGTTTGTATTCAGGATGCTGATGAATTTCATGAATATATCGGAATCTCCCTCCCAGATAATCAAGAGATCATCGATATATCGCAACCATAAAAGAACATGGCTCGTGTACATCTCATTATCCTCATGGAAAACCACCTCCCGCTCCCACCACCCCAGGTACAGGTTCGCGTATGTGGGAGCACATGTGCTCCCCATAGCGGTCCCCCGCACCTGGAGGTAGAAGCCTTCATTACAGACAAAGTAGTTTCGTTCGAGTACAAATCTCAATAGTTGGATAATGATATCATGGAGATTGTTTTCACGGTCCATGCTGAGGAAGTAACGTGCTGTGTTGATGCCATACTGGTGGTGGATACTTGTATATAAGCTCTCCACGTCACAAGTAATGAGCCATGAATCTCTATTTAGAGTGACATCCTGTATCTTTTTTAATACGTCCATTGTGTCCCTGACATAGGAGGGCAGAGTGGTGACATATTGGCGTAAATGATGGTCTACAAATTCACTCGCCTTCTCTGTCAAACCTCCTATGCCAGAGACTATGGGTCTCCCAGGTGGGACCTTGTCATGCTTGTGGACTTTTGGTAAGAGATACAGGGTGGGGATGCGTACATTTTTGACCGAAAGAAAGTCATATTGGTTTTTACTGAGGACACCATTTCTGAAGGCTGTCTCCAACATGTTCGTATATGTTCTCAAAAATTCATCTGTTGGGTTAAAAGTAAGCTTCTTGTAACATGTGGAGTCTCCAAGTTGTCGCTCCAGTTCTTTCACGTATGAATCCCTGGACCAGAGGACCACATTCCCCCCCTTATCCGAGGGTTTCACTACAGTGTCACTCCATCCCCTTATCTCCTGTATGGCCTTCTGTTCCTCTTTACTTAAGTTGTTTTTAAATTGATAGGAGCGTTTGTTCCGCTGTAGTTGGTCTAGATCTCTGCTAACCATGTCTACATATGTCTTGACCACTGGGCATATAGCAAAATCAGGGTAGAAGATGGATTTCTTTTTTAGGGGGGTCATCCCTTCATTTGTTTCTTCCAGGATTTCCAGTTCCTCTTGAGCATTCTCATTTTGGAGGTATTTACTAACCACCTTATTGCATTCCAACGTTGTATGCCTCAGAGTTTTCCTTCTACCTACCTTATCTCAAAATACCGTATACTCTGCCACGCTTTCCTGCCCACAACCTATTTGTATACATGCCGTCCTTCTCCCTTTCTCTTTTCCCTAATTCCTTCTCACTTAGTTAACCATTATGGCTCCTCGGCCCTGTCCTGTCCCCAAGCTCTCACCTTCCCATTAGACCCAGAACCCCAACCTCACCCACAACCCAGCCAATCTAATCCATCTCTCCTGTCTCTGCCCACCAATTCTCCTGTGTCCTCTGAATTACCAGATCCAATAAGCTGCCCAGTATCCACAAACTCTTTGTTTCCCACTCTCTCAACATTCTCACCATCACCAAAACCTTGACCTCCTCCTCTGAATTTGCCTCCCCTGCTGGCCTCTCCCATGGGAGCTTCTCTTCAATCCACTCTGTCAGAACTGACAACTGCTAAGGTGGTGGACATTCTCTTAGTCACCAACTGCATCTTTCTCATCATCCGACTTGAGCGCTCCCTTTCCTTCCACTCCACCTTTAAAGACCACTCTATCCATCTTTTCTATCTGTCTCCGTGTTGTGGTCATTTACCATCCCCCAGCCTCCTCCTACCAATTCCTCAACAACTTTGCTGAATTTCATTCAAACCTCTCTGCTGACCTCCCCTCTATCACCTTTGGCAACGTTAACATTCCTTTTGACATCACTTTCCCCGCATCACCAATCTTCTTGCAATGCCATCCTCCTTTGGCTTTTATTAATTAACCTCTCCCTTCCCTAACTCACCAAAATTTACACTCTCTTATCTTTTGTGGAAAACGTATTTGCACCTCAAACGCCATTGGCGTATTACGGTCGGCCTTTACGCAATACTCAGGCGCAGTCGCGTCTTATTAGCATAAATTCACGGACAAGGACGGACGTAATGCATTAATGGCTAAATCATAGTGATATTCCTTTTTGTATGTACATTTGTGTATTCCCCAAAGTATTGGAATATGATCGTCCATACTTTATATGTAAAAATGTTGTAATTGCCGCCACAGACACAAGGTCAGTATGGTGATTGTAATGTGATCACAATACATGACCTTAGATATATTTTGACTGTGTAATCTAATGAATCATTATGTGGGACACCAAGGACAAATCAATTCAAAACAGGTTCTTGCCTCATGGCCTGAAACAATAGTTATATCTAAAGGAAATGCATCATGAGAACAGGAAGATACCCCTGTGGACAGGAGGGCCAATAAAGAGAGGCCCAGTCTCTTTGTTTTAGCCAATGCCAACCAAGATTGACTTCCCCGCCCCCAAAACTATACTGTGTTTCTCAGGCTCTCTCGCTGATCTCCCAGACACACCAAGAAGATGTGATCCAAGGAGGACTCTTTTCCCCTGTCTCTGTGGCGGTAATTGTATCCATGTGTGTATGCTGGTGTTAGGATGGTCGGGCCTGCGTTCGTTTACATGTATAGTTGTTATAGTTTATAACCTGTGTATAGTCTAAACAGTATTGTGTAAGTACCATGTAAATATCTTTTACCCTTTTTGGACCATTTTCCCATATAATATACTATCTGCGATCTCAAATATAACTGTGTGTCTATGTGCATCATTTCTTTATACTTATAATGGCATCTCAGATGCGAAAGAAAGGTTTATTATTATAAGTGTGGATAGCGATTATTGCTGAAAGATAACCGTTAGTAACCTGAAAGTTTATATTGTGTGGTATTTTTCAATATATATATTCTTAGGAGATTAGTCGTATTAGCGAGTGATTCACACGCATAGTCACATGTGGGGCCGCATTAGACATGCAGTATAGATTTATTTCTGGATAAGCATATAGTAATGTATATAGGTTTATTTCTTATCAAGCCAGTGAACAGGTTCAACTTGTGGAGCACACTGTACAATAGATTCAAGAGCATCTATTCATATGCTAATGTGGTTTACAGCCCTCCAAAGTGTCTGTGAATAGGAAAGCCTTTATAACTCTGAGTTAGGTATCTGCTTACATCACTATGGTAACCTTGTTGCTAAGGGTAACGGTATATGTATTATAAGGTAACGAATATAGTGTAACAATAACTTTAGTCACCGGTTTGTTATCATAACGGTTTTTACACTTTATTCTGCCCAAAACCAAGATCCACCATCACCAGGCACAGGTTCAAGATTCTTGACCCTGCTGTACTGTCCTCCTCACCCCAACTAGGAAACCTCTTTTTATAACATCCCCCTCAAATCTGCCCTTGATTCCATTGCCCTGTACCATTCCTCTCTGTAATTCCAAACCTCAACCTTGGCATTTTGAAATGACCAAGTTCCTGCAAAGGTGCTTGCGAATCCAGGACTCCTCTGGAGGACAGCTCACTCTCTGGCAGACTTTCTTAACTTTAATATTTCCTTTCTTCCCACATGCTTCACCCTCTCCTTTGCTAATCAATACTTCTTCCGGTCACTTATCTAGTGTCAGTTCTCCAATTTCTAGCACACCCATTACTTCCCACCAATTCTTCCTCACTGTAATTAAATTTGAAGCCACTTGTACACTTTGTGCCATGAAGAGCCCCTTATACACACTGCCCTAGGATTCTGCACACTGTTATGCCCAGTACACAGTTACACACCGTAATGCCCTTTACACATTATGCCACACACCATAGTGCCCGTTACACATTATGCTACACATAGTGCCACCAGTAGTGTACTTAAACAATACCCCAGTAGTGCCCTTATACATAATACCCCCAGTAGTGCCTCTTGCATAGTGCCCACAGTAGTGGTCTTTAAGAAGGGCCCACATTAGTGCCCTTTGCACAGTGCTCACATTTGTACCCCTTACACAATATCACCAGTAGTGCCCCTTACACAATACCTCCAGTACTATTTACTGTGTTTTGCAACCATGCATCTGGGATCCATCCCCACTGCTATTACTGCAGCTGCTGAAGAAATGAGGGGAGGAGGGTATAGCGGAGCGCTCACCACAGCCATGGCCCTGTGTGGTGTGCACTCAGTTCCTATGCTGCTGAGCAGCTTACACCAGTGATGACAGACATTTGATTATGGCCTCCTTGTGAGCCAATCAGAGATTGCGGTCCAGCAGCCAGATGCTAGCTGCAGCTGCCGACCCGCAAGCTCTGATAGGCTGGCACGCCGGCACCATATTTCAAATGTCTGTGCTGGTGTAAGCTGCTCAGCAGCAGAGGAGCTGAGTGCACACCACACAGGGCCGTGGAGGCAGGCAGCGGTGAGAGGCCCTGCGGGTGGTGCTGACAGATGGTGTGGCCACAGTGCAAATAATCTGTGGGCAAACCACCATTTGCAGGTTATGGTATAGAAGATCTATAATGTCTAGGTCAACAGTGACTAGGTCGACATCTAAGAACGGTTGACAGACCAATGTCAACATTGACAGAAGGTTGACACAAGCTTTTGGTTACCATGGTCATGGTCGACACTAAGAAGGTCAATACAAGTTTTTTTTTTTTCCAGGATTTTTTGTTAGTGTCTTTCAACATATGTCGTCATGGACACAATATAAGTGTACCATGCTTCGGGCATTGTGCCTCGCTGTGCTGGGCACACTGTTACAGTATCCCTTTATGCCCGCATGGATAGTTAAGTATGAACCAAGTCAGTCTGCACCAAAGAAAGTGAAAACCTTGCGTAGACCTGTCAACCAAGACCATGTTAACCTAAAGTTTGTGTTGATGATCTTCCGTCAATGTCGACATTGGGTCTGTCGAACCATTGTTAGGTGTCGACCTAGAGTCCTAGACACTTTTGACCAAGAGACCGAATACCCACTGGCACACAACTAGTTACGGCCCTGGTCCAAATACAGCTGTTATAAATGGAACACAAGCTCAGATAGATGGGACATCAGAATCAGAAGCAAATGCGTTTTTGCTAAATTGCTCTGATGCACTTAAGAGGTCATCTGCAGGACAGAGTACAGTATAATGGATGAATACTTAGTCATTAAGTTCCAGGCATGTGAAGAATTATTTAAGGAATAATTAGACACATCAGCCACTTACACTGACTTAAGCTCATCAAATACATTCATAAGGGTTAAACTGAAAGCACGGACAGTTTTAGAATAAAAGATCTGAAAGTCGTCTCTTATTGGGATTCAAGGGGGCGTTTCTGCATATTTAGCTATTTGATGTTGAACAATGAAATATAAAGCTGTAGATACACATGTTTAAAGAGATTGCAGAATTGTGCGATATTATTTAACGTGTGCAGAAAGACAAAGGGCCTGATTTATATTTGTAAATAAAAATGTCAGTTCAGCCAGAGGTGCCCACCACAAACCCTGCTGGCGCTGCTCCCCCAAGCTGCCAGAAAAACAAGAAAAAAATAAATATTTTGAAAGCCTATGGTAGTTTTGGGATATCCGGATAAGGGATACCCAACCTGTATATCACTCTATCTCCTACTGGCAAAATTAAAGTTAACATCGTCAAGCCCTAATAAAGTTCCACCACCTGTAATAGCTAGTTCCACCTCCACCAGTACTCTGCGCAGAATTGTGTATAAGGGGTACTACTGTATAGCGTAATGTGAATAAGGGGCACTTCTATGTGGTGCAATATGATTAAGTGGCACTACATTGTACAGTGTATTGGAACAAGATTGTGCTGATGCAGAGGAAGAGACAGGAAAGAGAAATGGGAAGAGAGAGGAGGGGGGACTAGAGGGAGAGACAGAAAGGTATGTCAAATGTAATAATAAATATATATATATATATATATATATATATAATATGGTATTTTAATCCCTGTATTATATGCCTAGATGAAGTGCAGAAAAAGAAACATGTTTGTAAATGTTTTATAGATGGGAAAATGTAATCTTTTTCCGTTATATTCAGTTTTTGTTTGTTTGCTCTGTTTAACAGTTTCCAATAATACAGTATGTATCTTCTATATTCTGTATACTCCTTATAATTTTATTATACATATGCATTAAATTGCTATCGGACCATATGTTGTATATGACTTATACATTTTTGTTTAGCATTTTTCATTTCCCTGGTGTTCCATAATTCTTTAATTCCTTATCTAGCAAATGCAATGGTACAGATTTATTCCATATATTTCCAGCCTCGCTCCTCCAGGAACAGCCTGTCTGAGCTTTGCCTGCAGCTGACCAACTTTCCCCATACGCTGTGTGCTAAATCCTTATGAGCGCAGCTCCTAAAATAGCATGATACCTGCATTACTTATTGCATATAATCCATGTTGGAAGAGAAATCTAACTGTACATGTAATAAGGGCTGATTATTGCTCCCAATTTTCCTTAAATGCCAGCGCAGCGCTAAAGGGATATGGGAGCCATACTTTCCTACCGCCCCAAGCTCCCAAAATTTGGGTGGTGCTCCCAGCCCCCCAGAAGGCTGTAGAAGTCTCCTTCATTCCTCTGAATGTCCCATGCCCGATCATCCCAAGAACAGCCCACCTTCACGCTTCCATACCCTCCACTACCCCTCTGGCCCATTGTGATGTTTGAGGGCTCAGATCCACACACACACAGTAAATGTGGTAGAAGAAGCTGGAACACTAGTCATGTGCAGCTGCTCTGTTCTGTCCCTTACACTGCATGATGTGATGGCAGCTCTATTGATCATACTATATACCAGTGCTATTGTTGTCATGATTTAAGACACTTGCCAAAAGGAGTGGGGTTTCTGGGCAACCAGACCACCCCCCCCCCCCAACCAGATCTCCGCCCCTCTGGAAACCCCCTTCTGAAAATCCTGCGTTTGCCCCTGGCCGCCATTATAAATATGCCAGTCTATCTACCTATCTATCTATCTATCTATCTATCTATCTATCTATCTATCTATCTATCTATAGTATATATCTATCTTAGTTTTTTTACTGTATGACTGTTCAGTATATGTTCTGCTTTACTATTTAAAAACTAAGTCTAACTGTGCTGGTGTGCCTTTGTGGTAGGGCCAGATTGCCAAATAAGTGAATAAGCTCCTAGCATTATTAAAGGTACAATAATTATTCTTCGGAATTGCTTCTGCAGGCATCTTGCAGCTGCTGGACCCCTCTAATTCTAGAGTATATGTTCACAGCTATTACGCAATGCACTGATTGACACCTATACGGATATGTACTTACAATTTCAAAACCTTTAAGTAACACTAAATGACAAACCTGCTATTCTCTGGTATCTCATAACAGTTGAGGACCCCTGCTCATTTCTGCAGTGTCAATTGTTTTCTTTACTGTTTGTGTTAAGTCACAAGTGCTTTTCCTGCTGTGTTAGGCAATTAGTTAATGATGTTAAGATTGCTTTAACAGTTTTGTATACAGCTCGTCTTTGGTACATGCAGACTAATGACTTTGTGCATCTGTTTCTCTCATCCCTGATCATTTCCCAGCCGATCTCACAATTAAAGAAGCCTGTATTGTTCTGAAATGATCTCGCTATTAATTCATTACTGCGTACGGACGTTCTTCTCCCTTTCATCAGCTGTCCCCTTCTGTTCACCCTTACTCCGACCGCCGCTTTTCATTCTCTGTCATTCTGAAATTACACTGATGTCCTTTCTGAATTAAACATTCTGAGCGCTGGCTTTTTAATATCATTCTCCCTGATTTGTAATTCGTGTTTCTTTGCAGATCATCTATGTACTGTGCATCTATCACCGAAGGATGTGCACAAACACAAGTACTCATCCAATTATAATTTAAATAATGCCTATTAATCTTCTGCATGTTTTCCATGCAAGAACTTCACCCAATTTCATTCTTTGTACCGTTTTCGTTAAAGCTTGTCGCTTCTTTCCTGAAGTGAAGACTGCTTTCATCCCACAGAATTTTCGATTTGATGTTTTCTTTTTAATTGGGGCTTGTAATAACTGCCTAAACTTACCGTCACTTGAATATTTCATCATTGGGTATGCTTATGTTCTTAAGTATGTATACGGGGATGTCAGAGGATTGACATGCACTCTCAATACTAAATACTGCATTTGGATGCAATCATTTACAGGTCAATATAATGGCATAGCATTCGTGCAATGCATGTACAACTAGAAATATATTTTGATAGTAAACGAAAGAAACAATATAATTATAGACACTTGGGTCAGGGCTAATGTCGGTTTCTCTAGCGCCACCTCTGACTAGACTCATATTCAGGTGCTGGTTGGTGTTTCGGGTGTGGTATGTGGTTCCGACAGTCGGGATCCCGACAGTCATTAGCCCAACGTCGAGATCCCGACTGCCCGGACTCAGACAGCATGACAAGCGCAAAAAAGCCCCTTGCGGGCACGGTGGCTCGCTACGTGAGCCACCTATTCTATTCTCCCTCTATGGGGGTCGTGGACCCCCACAAGGGAAAATAGCGGGTGGCCGACGGGCACTCGGCTGTCGGCGTTTTGACAGTTGGGATCCCGACGTCGGGTAAATGACTGTCGGGACCGCGTCCGGCACCCGGTGTTTCACTGCAGTACATGGTCATTTAAAGTGGGTTGCAGCGCAGGCCACACATTGAATGGGGGGGGGGTGTCTGTCTTACATGGTGGATCAGCAATGTAGTATTTCACTGAGCCACCACAGCACTAAACTAGTCTTTCCTCTATAAACCCATCTCCAGACTCCTGTAAGACTAGCCAATGGGAGACTGGAGGTGGGGCTTATACAGGAAGGAGAGGAAAAGTCAAATGCTGTGTCCCAGTGAAGCGTCGGCTGTGAATGCATAGCGCTAGTCTCCAGGATCAGACAGCCATATATAACATGCAAAATTACATGTACAGTATGCTTACTGTATATGTGTTAACCACGCCTTACCTCATGCATTGTGAGGTCTGTGATACAGTATATATGTTTCCCCAACAGCGAATGCAGAGATAAGATGATGATGCGTCAATATTTTTTTTATTGTGCTTATCTCGATTGATAATGTGACCCACTTAGCTAACCCTCTCTCCCCGGAGTAGTGATACCCATCAATAGTTCAAACATTTAGCATAGAGGGATCTTGCATCCAATCAATAGCACTACAGTATTGTACTGTACCAAAATAATCATATATTGTATTGATATTTGATGACCATCTCACTCCGCGAAAAAAAAAAAATTGAACCATGCGGTTCTTAAACAGTGCTAAATAAAATGTATCTAAGATGATTGGTTGATCTTTATCTAAAATAGCATATTAAAAACATTTCCTACTGTATTTTATAAATAAATTTCCTTTTATTATATGAATTGTTGTAAAGATCATCCAATTGTCTTATGCTGGCTACACACCAGGACGACTAGGGCCCGATCCCATCAATCTAGATCCAATTCCGACTGTATCGGTCCTGGTGTGGACCGATACCGATCCGATGCGTGGTCCCGCGGGTCGGTCAGTCGATCTTCAAATCCTACCTGCTGCAGGTAGGATCTGAAAAACGACCATACTCCCGGGTGTGGAAATTTACTTAGATGTGTATTCTACTTCACATGTGTTGTTGCTATGGGCAATCAATCAGTATCTACTTCTTATTTATTTAGCACCCTCTAGAAGATAATAGACAGGATCTGATTGGTTGTCCATAGCGACATTACATGTGAAGTAGAATACACATCTTAGTAAATTTCATATTAATAAATGTATTTCTTAATTTACTTAACTTACTGACTAAAACAGTAATATGCACCTGTAGTAAATGGCCACAAAAGTTTACCTTAAAATATAAAGAGTACTGTATGTATTGTTTTGTTAAACATTGTAGTTATCACTATAATGATATGGGGTGAACTGTGTGTTGTGTATACTTGGTTCTGTTCTACAGGTTTAAGTGCTAATATTGGGGATGCCTTTATCATTTCCATATCTGTATTTTGCGTTAGCCCAGGTTGTAGATGCCTCTGGCGCAAAAATTGCAGCAATCATCATCATCATCATCAACTGTCGATGTGTAGGCTCAGGAATGTATTTCATTGATTGGGCAGCATGGACGGTGTAATGGTCAGCATTACTGCCTCACAGCGCTGAGGTCATGGGTTCAATTCCCACCATGGCCCTAACTGTGCAGAGTTTGTATAGTCTCCCCGTATTTGTGTGGGTTTCCTCCGGGTTCTCCGGTTTCCTCCCACAATCCAAAAATATACTGTTAGGCTAATTGGCTCCCAACAAAAAGTTAACCCTAGAATGTCTGTGTGCGTGTACATGTGGTAGGGAACATAGATTGTCAGCTCCACTGGGGCAGGGACTGATGTGAATGTTCAAATATTCTCTGTAAAGCGCTGCGGAATATGTGTGTGCTATATAAGAAACTGTTACTAAATAAATAATTCTATGTAACTCAAAATAAGATGCACCTCAGGGAAGCCTTCTTAGTGATGCCTTAACTCAGCTTATAAATGAATGCCCCGTATGCAGCTCATTTAGCGCCAGACAGGTGCAACTCCAAGTACAGGATATACATACATGTGAGCAACAGAACACGAGGACATGCACTGAAACTAGAGGGAGGAAGATTCAGGGGAAATGTGAGGAAGAATTACTTTACAGAAAGAGTAGTAGATAAGTGGAATAGCCTCCCATCAGAGGTGGTAGACGCAAATACAGTAGTACAATTTAAACACGCTTGGGATAGGCATATTGATATCCTTACAAAAAAATAAGGATCAAATATAGTTTGAGGTAACATGTTTAAAAAAAGGGTCAAACTAGATGGGCCAAGAGGTTCTTATCTGCCGTCACATTCTATGTTTCTATGTTTCTATGTGATAAATATTTTGACTCATATACATGTGGGATGAATGGATTCTTTCTATATTACCCCTCATGACGGTTGTGATGAATGTATGTAAAACGATCATACATTAGGCAGCAGTGGCGTAAGTTCGTCCCAGTTACCCGGAGGCAAGGTATATATTGGTGCCAACCTCTCCACACACACACACACGCACACATACAACCTTATATAAAATGTAAATCTGTATAAAAAAAATGTATATCTGTCCTAATGACAATTTTTCCATAAAAATTGAAACGTTGACCACACTTCTTGTAAGAGTGTCTTTATTACGCCGAGAGTGCCGCACCATTCCTGTCTACATACCCTTTCTTGTGAGGGCACCGGCTACAGCTATATACCTTTGCTGGGAGTGCCGATTCCTGGACGTCTATATATATATATATATATATATATATATATATATATATATATATATATATATATATATATATAATATACAGAGAGAGAGAGAGAATAAAAAAGAGAGAAATAGAGAGAGCGCATATATATTTCAGAACTCAGCCACAGAAGTGATTTCAATGGCTTTCAATTAAAGGATTTAAACTCGCAGGGGAGGAGAGGTGCCCCCTTGGGAGCAGGAGCCCGGAGGCAGATGACTTCATTGCCTCCCAGAGTTCTGCCTCTGTTAGGCAGTGCAAAATATATTTTCCTTCAAATACACTAGTTTGGTGCCCATAGATTTCGCTGCAGCAGCCTAAGGATTACAGCCTTGAAAGAATGATTCCCAATTACAGCATGATTACCTGCATTGTCAGGCAGCTGAGCTCTGCATCCCCGAGCAGCTCGAGTAATCTAGGAAGTTGGACTTTGTCAATATTACTGATGTGATTGTGTTCTGTAATACCGATGCAACAGATGCATTACCTTGTCACACAACCTGTCTGTAGTTCCCTAACAACTTACAGTTGTCATTTTTACACTGTCCATATTATTGCCTTACCTGCTAATAAGGAACCTTCTGACTCACTTGGGTTATCGCTATACACAAAGAATATTCTACAGCCAGATGAGGAGATATAACGGACACTTTTCCCAATGCAATCACTTTATATTAGATCCTGAGGTCTGTAACATTGCTGCAAGGTAGCATTTATCACACATACATTTGTAAATGCAGCATGTGTTATAAATACAGTAATGTGATATTAGTCAGCCCCCAGGGTTCAGTCATTTCATCATTTTACAGCAGAGTTTCTCATCTCTGGCACTAAAATATTATACATACCTCCCAACATGACCCTCTCCGCGAGGGACCAGCCAAGTATCTCCTAACTGCCACATTACAGCATGTGTTTAGAAAATGACAGTTATGGGCTGGTTGGTAAATGATCACTCTCCTCTTTATCACTTTTTAAGGCCTAGTTCATCTGTCCCACTCTGTTTAAAATTGGGGTGTGCAATCCACTTGAAGGTGTATACTCTTTCAGCTTGGACTAGCACTTCTGCCACCTTCCCTTTTCTAATTAGTATAGTGCCTTGCATTTGAAGACGACATATGGTAATAGGTACTGGATTGTAAGTGCTGGATACATTTATGTCAGTATTAGGATTTTGTATGGGGCACAGGGCCCCCAGTGGCATAACAGTAGTCCCGCAGACAATGCTGTGGCTAGGGTTGCCACCTCATCCCTTTAAAACTGGAGAAATATTAATTACACAGGTTCTGTGGCTGATTAAAAAAATACAGTTGGAATGAAGTCTGATGGCTGTTTAAAAAAAAAACAGTTGAGATTGAGTCTTGAAGTGAGCCAGCCACAGAACCTGTGTAATTAATGTCTCCAGTTTTAAAGGGATGAGGTGGCAACCCTAGCTGTGGCGGGGAGGCATTGAGTAAATGTGGGCATCCAGGGTCTGTGGGGCTATCGCTGCACCACTGCTGCCTGCCGGGACCTGCAAATCTACTTACCTGCATTCCTGACTCCCGGCCGGGACTCCTCCTGCTGCTGCTAATGAAAAATGGCTTTAATAAAATGGCTGCCCCCTTACAGCAGACAGGTTTTGGTGATGCTAGAGGAGGTGGCCTCCTCTAGCATCCTTAAAAATGGTCTGCTGTTAGGGGCAGCCATTTTGCTGAAATTTTACGGAGGGGGGTGATGAGGGGGTTGGGGGCGCTGATGAAATTTTCTGCAGGGGGGTGCATATCTTGTAGTTAATAGGGGGAGGGGCCCTAAACTGCACACCCTGGACATATGAGGTGCTACCTGCTGAGACTTGTAGTGCAGCAAGCAGGAGGAGGAGTTTGCAGGTGCACACTAAATATATATGCTAGACCTTTTAATCTCTTGCTATATTGCATTTGAGGTTATTAGCATAGTAATGGCCATTAGTATCGGCTTGTCCACCGCGTCCAGGTTACCTCAATAGGACAAGTCCCTAACACTACTCTGGGACAGGTCCAGGGCACAGGGCCCCCCAGGTCAGCCCAGCAGAACCACCCCATGGCATCACATTAGTGTGAAATTAAAGTGATAGTAAAAGAGATAGGGGAAATTATATGTGATAGGACTTACCTACAGTAGGTAAGAAGTAATAATAAATGTGAAGGGTGCTACATATATATTAAACAAACTAAAGGGGTGATTGAAAGTATACGATATGATGCCATGGAGCAGCCCAGTAACAGCAGCCCAAAGAGCCCTGCGCCCCAAACACAGTCCCACAGACTAACACTCAGCATATATGTATAGTAGGACTTACCCTCATGTCCCAGAGTAGTGTTAGGGACTTGTCCTATTGAGGTAACCTGGACGCGGTGGACAAGCCGATACTAATGGCCATTACTATGCTAATAACCTCAAATGCAATATAGCAAGAGATTAAAAGGTCTAGCATATATATTTAGTGTGCACCTGCAAACTCCTCCTCCTGCTTGCTATCTTGTAGTTAAGCTGGGTTATGATGTCTGGACTTCTTTGGGGCATCATTATTGTAACACATAATGTAACACTTTTTAGTATTTAAATAGCTTGTTAACACCTTAATTACCACTTCTCACTTGTGTAACACCTGTAGTATTCCGCTGCTACTTCTTATTAATGTAACACTAACACATAAATTGCTACTTCTTACTAGTGTGATAAATTAGGGTAGTTGTGTTGTGCTGGCCTGAGGGTCCAAACTCTGAACTAGAACCTTAGGACTGTTGAGCACACACATTTGTGGTCTTAATTTTTTGTATTATTGTCCTCAATTGCAACTGTTCTAAGTACATAATGTCTGATTCAGACCTGCTCACTGGGCCGCATGTGTTCGGAGCCCAAGTTAACGCTCACTCTGCCAAACGCACGGCATTACCCGCCCATGTGCAGAGATACAAATGCATGTGTATGTGTACAAATCCGTTCACAAGTGCCCACACAGGAGAAATGATTTGATGTTTACTTACCATGAAATGATTTCTCCTCCTGTCCCTGCCGCTCGCAGCCATCACGTGACCCAGGAGTCACTCAGCACCTGCAAGTATTTCAGCAATTTCACAGTGGCACTGACATCATGTGCCCACCCCAGCAAACAAAGGAACGCATTCCCAGCACGCCCATAAGGGTCCACCCCGGCATGACCCCTGCCTGTTAATCAGGCTGAGAGTGCTTTACAAATACAGAAGTTTGCCAAAGGCGCTCGGAACCAGGCCCTGCACATGTGCATTACAGAAAATGCGCGTACGCAGTGGCCAGACGGTTTGGCAAGCATCTGAATTTAAAACAGGCCAAACAGGGCTGAATCGGCCCCAAAGAGTGTTTACATGCAGTTTCTCTTTTTACTGCGTGGATGAATTCCATCATCATTTTTTACAGGTTCTATATACCTGGGAAATTGTCCCCGGTGCCCTACTATATATGGAAAAAACAGAATTATATTCCATTTCAGAAATAAGCAGACTGATTAGTACAAAACGAGATTCCAAGCATTTTTCACTGCTGAGCATATTCCTAATTACTTGTTGATTCACTTTAGCCAATTTATTAGCATAGATTTATCCAAATCCCCGTCCAAATTGGCCAATTCACAGTTTACATCAATGGTTCATTAAGCAATGAAAAATAGTTTGCAGACTAAATTGTACATATACTTTTCAGCAGCCAAAAATGCAGCACAAGAGATCTCCTCATTTTGAAAAGTTAAATAAAAACTGGGACACGTTACATTTGAACGACAGATAAGATGAAACAATTCATAGGAACCTATTTATTTGTCCTGTTACTTTTTGGGTGTATCATAAATCCAAAATTTGGGCAAATAAATATTACATGCATACAGACTTAAGATAAATAAACATCGTTTGGGCAGCCAATTTACAGTTTCTCGGTCAAATTATTGCACATAAGGTCTGATTCAGATGTGGTTTGATTCCAAAGAAGCAGCAGTAATGAAGAGATACTGTGGGCCAAATGTACAGTTAAAGGGGGTGTGATTTTTGGAAATGTGCAAATTTTTGGTCAAAATCTGTAAAAATGCATGATTACCGCAAATCGCACATGTAATAAGGTGCTTTTATGGTGAAAATTGCATATTTTTACTGTTACCAAAAAATCACCCATGTCAAATCGCATCCAGATACAGGTAGAGTCTTCCGTATACAGAGATCTCTTTTTCGAAATATTCCAAAAACCATGTGTTTTTTTTTGGGAATATTTCGGATTTTTTTCCACCCCTGACCCTTTTTTCATACTTATTATGTCCCCCCAATGTCTACGGTGGCCTTTAGGATCTTCTAGAATTAGGAAGATCCTGAAGGCCACCGTGGACGCCAGGGGATGCCTGGGGACACTCAGAGCCGCCGAGAGGCAGGGGGGGTGGGTACATTTTACCTGGGCCCAGGCCTGCCAGGGGGGCCCGGGTCCAGACACACACTTTAAAAAATATATATTTGTTGGGGCTGCGGGAGGACTAGTGTCCGCCCGCACATGTGTCCGGCCACCCGCTTGTCATCTGCGGCTTCCCCTGCATATAGTGCACAGTCACACAGAGTGAGAGACAGACGCTAGAAGTCATAGTTCACCTCTAGCGTCTGACAGGAAGCACAGCTCTGCACTTGCTGGTAACGCTGCCGGGCTGTGCTCCCTGTCAGACGCTGGAAGTGAAAAATGACTTCTAGCGTCTGATCAGCGGAAGCAGGGGAGAGTGAGACTGACAGCCAGGGCTCTGCACTGCGGGGCTGGCCCCGCCCACCACACTCGGAGCAGCAGCAGCAGCCCGGCTCCGTGTGTCAGGGACAAGCCCTGCTCCTGCCTCTTCCTGCTCCTATGTCTGCCTTTAGCTGCCTGCTCCACTACACTGCCGGGTCCCTGCACCTGCACAGGAGGGAGAACACAGCCAGGTGAGAGCTGTATCTCCTGGGGCAGTGGGGGCTGCAGAAGATGTGTGTGTATGTGGGGTGGGGGTGGGAGGAGTTGGCTGGGTGTCATTTAAAACAGAGGTTTTAATATGATTTTTTTTTGGGGGGGGGGGGGGGGGGGATGCAGAGCCAGCCCTAGCCTAAATGAAGCCCTAGGCAAGATTTTGGCTGGTGCCCCCTAGCACCGCCACTAGTTCCGCCTCTGACCCTGCTCCCCTTTCCTAGCACCATCAACCCTCATCATAGCAGTCATCATTTTGGTGCTCCTACCCGCAATATTTTAAATAGAAACAGTGCACACATTCAGTGCGCAGCCCAAACAGGGGTGTGTTCTTGAAAAATCAAGTAATTGTGTGTTGCGCAATCAATTAGCTGCTGGCACAGGGCTTGTCAGGCCCTAATTGGTAACGGAGAAAAGAGAAATATATATGTGCCAGCGCTCGCTGCTTCAGTAATTACACGGTTCTCATAAAAATATATTTAATTAACGAATAAAATACATACATACATTTAATAAAAAAATAAAAATAAATATAGAAATAAAATTGAATGCTGGTGAATCATTTATCGCTTGAGGTTATTCTCATATATGATAAAGTCCCGTAATAGGGGGGATTGTAAGCTGACTTATATTACCATCAATCCATCTGGTAAGGTTTTGAGTCCAGAATCTGTGACATCAATGGTTCTGAAGATGCCTTAAATTTTCAAAGGCTCACGGTTCCCTTTTTAGAAGACTTCTCCTCCTCTGTGTGGATCTTTAGGGATAATGCAAACCCAAACGATTTTTCATCCAATACAACAAGGGGTGTCTGTAGGGTGTTGAACCAGGTCACTTTGGGGATGGAGTCAGCAAGGTATTGTACAGCTCAACGCGTTTCCCCGGAATATCCTCCTCCGGCTTCCTCAGGAGCAAATGTGGGGTGTTCTTGCTGGGAAGGGGCTTGGCCACCCAATAATATCCCCAATTCAAATTATGCCACAAAGTAGTGCAACTTTATTCACATTATATCATGCGAAGGTGTCCCTTATTCACGTTACATCACACAGTAGTACCACTTTACCTTATATACATTACTCCTCACATTATTCACATTATACCCTTTGAAAAAAATCCTGAGAAAAAGCAGTGTGTGCTGGGCAGAGGAGAAGAGCTGCAGCTGCTGCTGTCACTTAAGGGTAGGGGGCCGGGGACCCCACTGGGCCCTTCCATCAGACTTTGGCCGGGGTAATTTGTACCCCCTACCCCTTTCTCTCGGCATCCCTGATAATACTACACAGTAATGCCCCTTACACATGACACACATTATTAATGTCCTTATAACCATAATGCCCCTTACACATTATGCCAACCTTTATTAATGCCCTTCATACACATAATGCCTGTTACACATATGTCGCACATTATTAATGCCCTTATACACATGACACACATAATGCCTGTTACACAGATGTCGCACATTATTAATGCATTTATACATGACACACATAATGCCCCTTACACATATGCCGAACACTATTGCACAACCAACCCACCCTCAGACAGCACTCGCACAGCCGCTAACACTGTGACCTCTGCCTCTGCTTGGATACAGATGTTTCCTCATACATCTTGCCTCAATAGTCCATGCAGCTCCTGGCAAGTTCTTTTGCATTGTTATGACCAGCACACACAAGGAGCTTCCGATGATTAAAATGATATGCGGCATGCCTATATTCTGTGTGCGACTGTGGCTGTACCTGCATACGGAATGCTATGTTACAGTGATTTCCATGAATACACTATTTCATATGCAGATACAGCCTCACTCACAGACAGAATATAGGCATGCTGCATATCATTTTAATTAGCAGAAGCTGCTGATGCCCCCAGGCATTCCAAATGCCCTAGGCAATTGCCTAGTTTGCCTATGCCTTAGGCCGGCTCTGGGGGGATGTTTATAATGTAATACTGTATAATGGTGTGTGTGTGTGTGTAATGTAACAGCAGTGTGTGTGTACCATACCTCCCAACTGTCACGATTACAGCGGGACAGTCCTGATTTTCGGGTCCTGTCCCGCTGTCCCACCCGCGGCAGGCATTGTCCCGCTGCGGGGGGTGGTAGTTGGGAGACCCCCAATCTAATAGAATAGACGCTGTGCGCATGCGCACAGCGTCTATTCTCGTATGAAAATAAGGTTGCCGCTAATTAGCATAAGCCACGCCCTCATTTACATACGCCCGCGTCCTCATTTGCATACGCCCCGCCCCCTTTGTGTCGCCGCGCAAGTGTCCCTATTTCCCCAACACAGAAGTTGGGAGGTATGGTGTACTGGCTGTAAGATGGCATGCTGTGTATAATTTAATATAATGGTGTGTGTGTGTGTAATGTAACAGCAGTGTGTGTGTGTGTGTACTGGTTTTAATATGGAGTACTGTGTATAATTTAATATTATGTGTGTTATGTGGCAGTGTGTGTATGGGGGAGCTGTGCGTAATGCAGGGCTCGACAAACCCCGGGGCCAGGTCGCCATGGGGACCAGAACCTGCGGGTGACCAGATTTGCCAGGTATCAGATCACACTGGGCAGAGTGGGGGACAATCCACCTGGCTCCGGCTGTGTCAGATCAAGTCCGCAGTGTGGAGATGGCTTGCGACCAATCGGAGCTCGCACTTCGGGAGCCAAGCAGGAGCAACAGTGGTGGCTCCTGATTGGCTGTCAGACCACAAGCTCCAATTGGCCCTAAAGCCACCTTGAGTTTTGAAATAGCCACGCCGTGGACCTGATCTGATACAGCCGGAGCCAGGTGGATTGTCCCCCACAGTGTTTGTCATTACCGCGCATTGTAGCGGTGGGGAGGGAGAGAGAGGGAAGATGAGGAGGGGTAATCCCTCAAGGCAAATAGCATGCAAGCCCTTGCAAAGAGCATGCAACCCCTGGCAAAGAGCATGCAACCCCTGGCAAAGAGCATGCAACCCCTGGCAAAGAGTATGCAACCCCTGGCAAAGAGCATGCAACCCCTGGCATCAAGCAAGTGGTATAATATGTAATGAGTGTGTAGCATGTATAATAGGCATTGCAGTTCCCACATTTTCATCCTGGCTCCTACATTTTTAAACATTTGCCAAGCCCTGGTGTAATGTAATAGCATGTATGTACTGGGTGTAATGTGGGGGAATGTGTGAAATGTAATATAGTGGTGTGTCCTGACTGCAATATGAGGGGAGGGTTGTGGGGTAGATGTGTGTAATGCATACTTATATACTGTATGTATAGGCAGCAAAAGAGGCAGAAGTTTTCTTTCACATGTTTAGTGCAGTGTTACAGGAAGCAACATCCGTAACTGAATCAGGCCCAAAGTGTTCCAGAGTTTCTTCTGCCACTGCAGGAAAACCCCATAGTGGCCATAGGTGCGCCCATAGGTGGAGTTAGACACGCCCTCTGGGCGGAGCATGACACACCCTCTCAGCGACACATTGCGTTCTTTTAGCAGCTCAAATCTCCCTGAAATTAGTTTTCAAAAGTAGGCAAGTATGATTAACCCCTTGGCAACAAGCTAGAACCACTGGCAATGGAAAATAACCCCCCTTGGCAACGAGCATTTACCCCTGGCAAAAAATAACCCCTTGGCAACATCCAATAACCCCTGGCAATGCATATTAACCCCTTGGCAACGAGCAAGAACCCCTGGCAACAGACATTAACCCCCCCCCCCCCCCCTTGGCAACGAGCAAGAACCCTTGGCAACAGACATTAACTCCTCTTGACAACAAGCAATAACCCCTGGCAATGCATATTAACCCCTTGGTAACCGACATTAGCCACCTTGGCAACGGACATCAACCCCCTTGGCAACGGACATTAACCCCCTTGGCAACAAGCAGGTAATTTATAATTTATTAGAAGCCTTACTGTGGGGGGCAACGTGGTGTGGCATAGTCAGTGTGTATCGATTTTTGTGTGACATCCCATTTTTTGGGGACAGTCCTGCGGGAATTAAACACTGCATGCGTCTAATAAGGCGGGGAGGCTGAGGGCATGGCCAGCAGTTCACACAGCACTGGCCATGCCCTCACATCGACAAAACGGCGCCCAAAATTTTTTGGCGTGTGCCTGCGGCACGCACATATATTCCTTTGTCCGCTGCCAAAGTTGGGAGGTATGCACCTCTTTTCTGTAGCTCGCCACTCCAGGGGGGGCCCCGTGACGCTGTTGTACCGGGGCCCAGGATTTCTCTTGGCAGCCCTGGGCACACTGGCCCTTGGGTGGCCTGGAGGGGCTCTCCTTTATTGTTGCTGTCCCACTCCCCAAGGGATCCTGGCCGTGGGGTAGCAGCAGCAACACCCAAAGAGCCCTACACTCTATACATTTGCACATCTGGGGTTCGGGTTATCTTCACCTCCCTGCCAGGGAAGGAAAAGAGAGCAAACTTGTTGCAAATGGCTGAACTTACTCCAATCTCTGGACATTGAAGATGGGTGTTAAGCAGCCCATACACGGTCCGTTTAACGGATCCGTTTGGGACTTAATCAGCACACATCGTGTCGGATCGCATCCCTAGTGCATGCAGTGTGTATGCACTGCGATCCGATACGATGTGTACCTAGTACAAAAAGTATGTGCAGCACATACTTTTTGTACCGTACTATGTGATGCGCGGGAGCGCCCATCGCATAGTACAGAACGGAGCCGTACACAACAGAGCGTGTATGGGCTCCTTTACACTTCTAAATAAATAAATAATTATAAATTATCAAACGTAAAATTATAACCATTAGTCACAAAATGAGTCTCATTAACTTGGCATATTAAATTGTCAAATCTGCGCTAATTGGTGAATTCCCTACACCCCCATCAAGTAATGAAACGGTATCCGGTTGACAGGTTTACAGTGTCTAGTTCGATGGTCAAAAGGTCAACATGCAAAATGCCGACATATACAAAAGGTTGACACAAGAAAAAGGTTGGCATGAAAAAGTTTGGCACATGAAAAGGACGACATGACATATTAACTTTTTTTTTTTAAATGTTGGACTTTTTCATACTTTACCATCCATGGTATGTGTTGACAAGTTCCAACATTGGCAAAAACCTTAATGAACTCATGTTGACCTTTTCATGTGTCAACCTTCCTCATGTCAACATTTTGCTTGTGTGGACCTTTTGTCAGTGTCAACCTTTGCAGTCAACATTTGGTAGTGTTTACCTAGAAGGGCGCCCACGATTTTGATCGTGGGCATCGTTAGGAGAAAAAAAATTGCGTCGGTCGCATCGCATGCGACCAAAAAATCGCATGCGATGCGACCGACGTGATGACCGCGATTTCCCATAGGGAACAATGTTAAATGTCCCAATTGACCCGATTTTCCTGTTCAATGTCCCAATTGACCCGATTTTCCATAGGAAACAATGTTAAATGGCCCACAGAGGCCAAATAGGCACCCTGAAGTGTGAAATGGGCCCCCCAATTGTTAACGCCACCCCACGATAAACGTCAACCCGAAGCGTGGCAAGCGCAGCGAGCCCGCGAGGGGCGGCGGTACGCGTCCTACGACCTTTTCATACCCCCACTATCCACGTCGGTGTGGAGTCGAGAATAGAAAGTGTGGCGAGCGCAGCGAGCCACCGAGCCCGAAGCGTGGCGAGCGGACGCGGACAGCTGTGAAGCCCGCGAGGGGACGCATATACCTGTGAAGGTGTACGCGTGCGCTCGCCAGGCTTCGGGCTCGGTGGCTCGCTTCGCTCGCCACACTTTCTATTCTCATCTCCACGCCGACGTGGATAGTGGGGGTATGAAAAGGTCGTACGATGCGTACCGCCGCCCCTCGCGGGCTCGCTGCGCTTGCCACGCTTCGGGTTCACGTTGATCGTGGGGTGGCGTTAACAATTGGGGGGGCCATTTCACACTTCAGGGTGCCTAATTGGCCTCTGTGGGCCATTTAACATTGTTTCCTATGGAAAATCGGGTCAATTGGGACATTGAACAGGAAAATCGGGTCAATTGGGACATTTAACATTGTTCCCTATGGGAAATCGCAGTCATCGCGTCGGTCGCATCGCATGCGATTTTTTAGTACATGCGATGCCCGCGATGGCCGCGATGGGCGCCCTTCTAGGTAAAGAGTACCCAACATTTTGTCAATGTCAGCCTTTTGCATGTTGAGCTTTGGGTGTTGTCCTCTTGACTTTCAACCTAGACATTGTAGACCTTTCAGACAACACCCAATGGGCGATGCCTGCTACCAAAGGAATCGTGCTACTTTTTTACTTTGCTAGATGCCCACAAGGTGATTGACAGGAAGTAGTTGCCCAGGGCTGGTAATTGGCCTTGTAGTGGGAGAGTGAAGAAAAACACAGGCGTGCCCAAACAAAAAATGCTGGGTTAAATGGCATCTCCACCATGTTCTTTTATAAATGAATGACAGCGTTTCACCTTTAAATCCTAATATTTTAATTGCATTTCTTTCTTTCAAGAAAAATATTTCTGTAGTATATTTGCTACGATAAATCCTGTGCAATATTTTTATGGCTCTGGGGACAAGGGAAGAGGTGACTTTGGGGTGATAAAGAAAACTTTCAATGGTCCCCACAACGTAGCTGGTAGCAGAAGCTTCGGTTTTAATTGCAAGAGAGAGGTGCATTATATTTGCTATTGTGGCAGGCTTACATGATATACAATGCAGTTTCAAGTTAGTCAACAGTGCTAGGAAGAGGTGTGAAATTTATGAGGATCATTATAAAAAGAGACTGCAGTAGTAAAGTTATAAAAGACAGACAGAAACAAAAAAAAAGAAAAGTATCTCAAGGACTTTTAAAACAGTAAGGGCCTCGTTTATCCTGGTGTGTGAAATCACTGCCATTTTCTATTCACCAGAAATAGCCGAAGACGTTTTCTGTACATTCCATGTTGTGTTATTGGCAACAGGTTCGGAATTTTCTCCATTATGCCGCTGTGCCATACACTATAGCACTCTAATATATATGAGTGATTCAATACATTTTTAATATAATTATATTCATGGAACTGGATTTCCAATTAATTTCTTACTCCCGCTCCTCTCCAACTAATTTCAGGAAATACAGTGAAGCTATTTCTGAGCTACGGGACATAAAATTGAAAACAGGTATTTTTTCCAACTTAGCTTTAACCCTAAATTCAGATCTTACTCTATTACACAACACATCTGTTCAGGATGAGAAAACGTCCCTTTATTGAGCTACAGTATTTAGTACACAAGCTAGGCTGCTATTCCAATATATAACACAACTAGTCATGTATGAGAAATAAAAGACCATCCACATTAAATCAATATTAGGATCTCTACACTACTAGCGGGACCACAATGTGTGATAGGAACAAGATATCTATATTACCAACATTGATTTTCAAACCTGTGTGAGTCAGAGAATTTCTAGGCACAAAGCATATAGTGAACACAAATAAGTTTGCGGAGAGTGTTTTTTATGTTATTGCTCTGCACAACTACGGACATGCACACACAACTACAGGCACTTGCTCCCGAACCATGCTTACACACCTACGGACATGTACACGCAACTATGGACAAGCACATAACCATGCATCCATAACTATATGCATAACTATGGGCATACACACAGACAACTACGGACATGCACACACAACTACAGACACTTGCTCCCGAACCATGCACTCACAACTACAAACATGTACATGCAACTACAGACATGCTGTCACAACTATGGCCATGCACATAACCATGCATCCATAACTATATGCATAACTATGGGCATACACATAGACAACTACGGACATGCACACACAACTACAGACACTTGCTCCCGAACCATGCACTCACAACTATAAACATGTACATGCAACTACAGGCATGCTGTCACAACTATGGACATGTGTAAGCCCCAGGAGTGGACCAGCGCACACAGGGTTAATCCTGTGTGCAGCCAGTGACTGACCGGCAAGGAGGACTGCTGATTGGAGGAGAGAAGGAGGAAGAGGAGGCCCGGAAGGAGGAGGATGGGCCAGCTGAGCAGAAGGCATGGTGCCCCAGCGTGAAGTGTGGGTGAAGGAGGAGAGGGAGCAGCAGCGAGTGTCTGGCAGCGCAGAGAGAAGCGCCCGCCGCTGCCAGGAGAGGTAGCCGGAGAAGCGGGTGACGTCAGCGGTGACCCCCGCCGACCTCCGGGAGCAGAGAGGAGACGCGGCGCATCTGGACTGCCGCAGACGGGCAGCCCAGTACAGCGCGGGAGACCGTGACCCCCGCTGACCTCCACACACACACGCTGGTTACTGGCGAAGCGGCGCTACAGAGCGCGCGACCCCCACGACCCCACAGACACACGGGGAGCAGCCTGGAGGCGCCCGACCCCAGCATTCAAAGGGGGACAGAATCAGCATGCAGGAGCGTGCTGCCCCAGAATGAGGGGCCGCACAGAAGGCGGTGACCCCCGCTGACCCCAGCTGACCCCACTGCTACTATCTGGGGAATACTCCTGAAGTCCCTACGCACCAGCAGCACCTAAGAGAAGGAGTGAGAGGGGGTCAGCCGCCCGGAGTGACCCACACCAGCGACAGCCTGTGACTACTAACTGTAAGTCTGCCCTTGAGGCTATAATAGCGTGATCCCTGCACACAGAGGGTGTCCTCACCAACACTGCCCCTGTAACCTGTTAGGCTGCCTGGCCCATTAACTGACCTATGCGGGATCTGCCATGCCACTTTAGCTGATCTAGCCATACAGCGTTACTGGACCCCTAAACCCCTTTATGCTTTGTCCCGGCAAGGAAACAAGCTACTATAAGGGCCGCGGAGGCCTCCTTGCCATATGGCCAACTAACTGTCTCAGTGAGGGAGAAGGACTTCGCTAGAGCGATACTGCCACCCAGTGACTCATGCACTAAAGTGCATCCTCCTATAGAATATACCGGAACAGAAGTTAATTACTCTAAGTCCTATGCATAGGCCCTTATCGGGACTGACCGGTCTTAGCAATAGAAAGTGTACCCGGGTACGTAAGATTAAATATGTATTATTGTGACGTAATGTGCTAAAGTTATTCGTTAATGCAATTCCATAGTCTTGGTGTGGTACGTCACCGTGGTTCATGCATTATTGAGTGTGTTAATGTTTTTTGTATAGATTAAGGTATATTGCCTTTATTGTATTATGATGTTGCGGAAATATTGTTAAGTCATTACGTGAAAGAGGTTGACGGTCGCAGTGACCGGCTGTAGAATAAAAGGTCAACCTAATCCTGTTGTCGATTGTCCTGTGTCCATTCCTGCAGCATGAGAAGACTCCAGACTTAAACCCGTGGGATCGGGGAAGCACGACCCCCACCGCATCCATAAGGTAACCCCCTTCAGGTGTTTACAATTCAGTGGCGTCACGAACAGGATTAGTCAACGCGGGGTATAATCCGATACCAGGATGGACGCAGTACAGGTCGGAGGTGGACAACCGCCCGTCGTGGCCCCCAGCGGCGATCAACAGGTGGCCGCCCCAGTGGTAATACCTGCACCCGCAACGGCACCTCACGCTCCCATTACACTACCCTACTACTTCGGGGCCCCATGGATGCTGACATACAGTGGGGACCCCAACAAGGGTGCCACATTCACGGCCTTCAAGAACCAGATGAAGTCCATGGCCCAACTCTACACCCCGAGAGAAGAGCAGAGGGTACAGATCCTCATCGGCCAACTCACGGGCTCCGCCCTCAGCGAGGTCGAATCGTGGGCGGACGACCAAAAGACAGACACCGAACAGATCTTGAACCGGCTGGCCACGATCTTTGAGACCGCCACCCTCCCAGAGTTGAAGATGCAACTCTACGGTCGGAAACAGCGACCAGGCGAAACCCTCCGGGACTTCGCCCTTAGCCTACAGAAGGCCCTGAAGCTCATCCAAGCGGCCGACAAAGATGAGGTTCGTAACAGTGACGAGGCTCTCACTCTCCAGTTCGTGGAGGGAGCGTCGAACCCCATCATCAAGACCCAGCTACGAATCCTAAAGATGCAGATGCCGGGAAAGTCCTTTGCCGACTTTAAGAACACCGCCATCCTGACCATCGGGAATCACGCTGACCCCGAAACAGAATATCCGGAGATGGCGGGGGACCGAGGATCTGTGGCCACGAGCTCTGAACAAGTCGGCCGATTAAAAGACCGGACCATCCAGAGTTGCCAACCGCCAGCGGGAAACGCAGACCAATCCCTCCAGCGCCAGGTGGAAGACCTGACCCTCGTGATGGCTGCAATGGAGCGAGACATACGCCAGCTGACACAGCAAACCGCGTCTAACCGCGGGGAGGCCAGATGGAAGACAGAAGGACAGCAGTCGAACCGGAATCGATGGGACCCACCACGAGAAGATAGGAGGCGAACCTCGGGGAGAACACCGGGAGTAGATTCAGACCCGGAGGAATGGTGGGCCCAATACGTAGGACGATGCCCGAGGATCAAAGTGGCGATCAACGGGATAGAGACAGTGGCCACGATCGACACCGGGTCACAAGTATCAATGATACAGTTACCCATTCTCCAAAAGTATTGGGGAAAAGAAGTACCATTTAGACAGCCCCCCACGGAAGTAAAAGTGGTCGCTGCCAACGGCCGAGAGGTCAACTGCAACGGGTACTGGGAAGCCGACCTGAAGATCGGACGAACACACTTACCCAAACAGGGGTATTTAGTGATCACCTGTGGGGAAGGAAGGGTTGCCCCCATCATCCTGGGGATGAACATACTAAGAAATTGCCCTGAAGAGCTGATCGCGGCATTAAAGCAAGAGCAAGTGAACCAAGATCAGGCTGGGGAGATCACCCTGCAACACATCATCTGCGCACAGGGGAGCCAGGTGGAGAAGAGGGCACCGACCGCACGTATACAAGGAACGGTCAAGTGGTTTAATGTCCGAAAGGGATATGGCTTTGTTAACCGGAATGACACGAGAACTGATGTCTTTGTCCATCGGACGGCCATGAAGAGGAACCACCAAAGGAGGTTCCTGCACAGTATCAGAGAGGGCGAGGCGGTGGAGTTCGATGTGGTAGAAGAAGAAAAGGGTGCCAAAGCGGTGAACGTAACTGCCCCAGGTGGGGTGCCGGAAAAGGGAAACAGATTTGTCCCCGACAGGCGTCCTTACCGCAGGCGCTCTGACCGGTGTCGAGGTGGGCGCTACCGCACCAACGCCAATGCCCCCTCCCACTGGACTCTACACCCAGGGGAAACGGTGGAGGATGGCGGTGGGCAGATAGGAGCACCAATGTCCATCAGCCCAGTACCACGCCATCCACCCTCAGGAGTGAACACTGCCTCCGCCAATAGAGAAGAGAGGCCGGCTGCGGAAAAGGAATGGACACCCCTCGCCCCTATCGTTAACAGTCGTCTACGGCGTAAATTCCACCATACATGGGAGACCGAACCTTACATGGTCATCAAGAACGCGGCGACAGCAATCAACGTCCACAGAAGCGGAGAACCGGACGGGACCCAACTGTGTTGTGGGTACGTTACCAGCCCGATACCAAGAATAAATTCCCAAGCCTCCAGGGCCTGTCAGTACTGTATATAAATATGTTCCACTGCTATTTAAAATGCTGTTCTAATGTTACATGTATATAAGTGTATATGTATATTGTTCATTTAATTGACACTGTTATAACTGCCGGTAGGTTGTTCTTCTTACTGAAAGTATGTGGACTGTGAAAGAGACTTTATTGATTCAGAACTTTTTGAACGGGTCGGACTTACGTCTCGGATAGCGTGGCGTGAGGACACGACCACGAGAAAGTAGGGGCGGATGTAAGCCCCAGGAGTGGACCAGCGCACACAGGGTTAATCCTGTGTGCAGCCAGTGACTGACCGGCAAGGAGGACTGCTGATTGGAGGAGAGAAGGAGGAAGAGGAGGCCCGGAAGGAGGAGGATGGGCCAGCTGAGCAGAAGGCATGGTGCCCCAGCGTGAAGTGTGGGTGAAGGAGGAGAGGGAGCAGCAGCGAGTGTCTGGCAGCGCAGAGAGAAGCGCCCGCCGCTGCCAGGAGAGGTAGCCGGAGAAGCGGGTGACGTCAGCGGTGACCCCCGCCGACCTCCGGGAGCAGAGAGGAGACGCGGCGCATCTGGACTGCCGCAGACGGGCAGCCCAGTACAGCGCGGGAGACCGTGACCCCCGCTGACCTCCACACACACACGCTGGTTACTGGCGAAGCGGCGCTACAGAGCGCGCGACCCCCACGACCCCACAGACACACGGGGAGCAGCCTGGAGGCGCCCGACCCCAGCATTCAAAGGGGGACAGAATCAGCATGCAGGAGCGTGCTGCCCCAGAATGAGGGGCCGCACAGAAGGCGGTGACCCCCGCTGACCCCAGCTGACCCCACTGCTACTATCTGGGGAATACTCCTGAAGTCCCTACGCACCAGCAGCACCTAAGAGAAGGAGTGAGAGGGGGTCAGCCGCCCGGAGTGACCCACACCAGCGACAGCCTGTGACTACTAACTGTAAGTCTGCCCTTGAGGCTATAATAGCGTGATCCCTGCACACAGAGGGTGTCCTCACCAACACTGCCCCTGTAACCTGTTAGGCTGCCTGGCCCATTAACTGACCTATGCGGGATCTGCCATGCCACTTTAGCTGATCTAGCCATACAGCGTTACTGGACCCCTAAACCCCTTTATGCTTTGTCCCGGCAAGGAAACAAGCTACTATAAGGGCCGCGGAGGCCTCCTTGCCATATGGCCAACTAACTGTCTCAGTGAGGGAGAAGGACTTCGCTAGAGCGATACTGCCACCCAGTGACTCATGCACTAAAGTGCATCCTCCTATAGAATATACCGGAACAGAAGTTAATTACTCTAAGTCCTATGCATAGGCCCTTATCGGGACTGACCGGTCTTAGCAATAGAAAGTGTACCCGGGTACGTAAGATTAAATATGTATTATTGTGACGTAATGTGCTAAAGTTATTCGTTAATGCAATTCCATAGTCTTGGTGTGGTACGTCACCGTGGTTCATGCATTATTGAGTGTGTTAATGTTTTTTGTATAGATTAAGGTATATTGCCTTTATTGTATTATGATGTTGCGGAAATATTGTTAAGTCATTACGTGAAAGAGGTTGACGGTCGCAGTGACCGGCTGTAGAATAAAAGGTCAACCTAATCCTGTTGTCGATTGTCCTGTGTCCATTCCTGCAGCATGAGAAGACTCCAGACTTAAACCCGTGGGATCGGGGAAGCACGACCCCCACCGCATCCATAAGGTAACCCCCTTCAGGTGTTTACACATGCACATAACCATGCATCCATAACTATGGGCATACACACACACACACAACAACGGACATGAACACACAACTACGGACATGCAAAGACCACCATGCACACACAACTACGGACATCCACGCACCACCATGCACACACAACTATTTATTTATGTATTTATTAACAGTTTCTTATATAGCACACACATATTCCACAGCGCTTTACAGAGTATATTTGAACATTCACATCAGTCCCTGCCCCAGTGGAGGAACCCACGCAAGTACGAGGAGACTATACAAACTCTGCACAGTTAGAGCCATGGTGGGAATTGAACCCATGACCTCAGTGCTGTTAGGCAGTAATGCTAACCATTATACCATCTGTTGGTTTAGAACAAGTAAAGAAAACAAAAAGAGGAGGAAACAGATACAAGGTTTTGTGTAACCAGGAAATTTACTGGATGTTCAAGTTTGGTTCCCTTTTCCCGGACGGCCTGAATAAGGCCCTAGAGCTGAATGTGGTCCTGTAAATATAGATGTAGACCCTATAGAAGAGAATCAGTAATAAACATCAAATAAATAAATGTCATAACGAATCCCCATGGTAACAAAATTATAAAAAGTTATAAAAGATATGTCACTGCTGAAGGGATATGAGAAATGAAATACTTCCCATTTTCTGAATCCATCCTATACCCCCTCTTCTCTCCCCCCCCCCCCTTCCTCTTTCTTTAAATATGATCCATTAGGAGAATTTTATCTTCAATAAATATATAATGGTCACTAATTTGGGAAAATGTATTCATATGTGTAATCGAAATTATCATACTTAGGGATTGTTCGAGATAATACATCTGTGGTATGAAATACCATATACTATCTACGCCCAAGAGCATCATGGGATATATTGTCCCGGAGTTTAGCAGTATATAAAATCACAGATGATATGTCATTTTTGGATTAAAGAGTTAAGGGAAAGAAAGGCCCCCCTTCATATTAGTTAGTTTTTTTCATTAAGAACGATCCATTATTGGATACCCACACTGAATAAAATAATGAAAAGGTGTAATAATTGTTGTAAAAAATAATAAGAACTATTATTCCAATAAGAGATGTATCCATATGTATAATTGAACTCACAAGAATGGGTAGGAAGCACCCATCCATGATATAATACATATCGCCTGCACCAGAGAGCATTATGGGACGTGTAGTCCCAAAGTCTAGTGGTTTATAAAGAATAGTATACTAACATGATGATTGGCGGAACAAGCAAAAAAGATATGAGATGCGGAGGACGCTAATACGTTCTTGTAAAAGACATTAGAATGTAGAATATAAGTGTTTATTAAATTGTATTTGTATATAAAAAACGTAACGTCACTTCCGGATGTATAGGTGCATTATGGGCGCCGTAGTTCACTTTGATCTAGATGTGGCTATATAGGTGCATCATGGGAGCCGCAGTTCACCAATATCTAGATGCATTGTATGTGTATAATCACCATGCTGATAAGTGACGTCCAGTAGGAACATCAGGACGGGGCGGAACGTCACTTCCGGCAAGGTGAACCCTGGGAAATGTAGTCACACGGACCTTAGGAGGAACGTGTGAGAGTGGCGATCAAACCCCACAGGATACGCGAGATGGGGCGCCTGGGGACAGTGAAATATAATAGAATGGAGAACTCTGGGGCGCGCACATATACTCATAGAGCTGCACACATATTATAAGGTTAAATGATGCCCTTCATAACGGAACGTCACTTCCGGTTGAGTAAGGACGTTGCCAGGGGAACCACCCAAATAGTGATAAGATCACTTCCGTCTCTAACCCTAAAGATAAGTGGAATATTGTATGAAAATGAAATGTTCTATGAATAATGAGATCGGAAATAAGAACAACCATCTATGAGCCTTAAATGTGAATAATAAATCGATATCAAGCTGCTCCTCAAAGACGATGTGATGTGAGGTGAGGTGAAGATGAGGTCATCAAGATGACCCGGAAGTTAATCTAAGAGGTTACATCCAGTTATATTGTTTATTCTGTGTAAAATAATGTGTTTTTTCAAATGATGAAGCTATGGAATATTTTTATGGTCTGTCTCCAATAGGTATAAAATAAATCATGTTGATTATTGTATTAGAATGATGAGCGAATCAGAAAATGATGCAAATGTATCCCATCATGCACTGGGTATAAATATAGGCCCAGTCCATGCAGCAGTATGCCTTGACAAAGCTGACGTTTGGACAGCGAAACGCGTTGGCCATTGATACCAGATCTTGGACAAACTGCCTGGAGGTTTACCTGCTCAATCATCTGACCACCATTTTCTTCCCAACAACTTTGGAAGTCCACGGCTCAATCCTACTATCCACCTGATCATCTGGCCACGAGGTTGAAGGTAGGCTCACACAACATCAGCCACTCCCTCGGTGAGCCCACAGGAATACAAATCGCCGTTTCACATCGGACTCCTATTCAATATTTGGGACAACTTCATAGAGTGGACAGTGCGGGTTCTTCATCCTCCACCCCGCATGGGGTTATTCAAACACACGTGAGATCTGGTCAACTTATATTGTTTTTATATGCAAACCTCATGTGCATCCACATCCTTTGCACAATGCAAGATTAATTTGCATAATGTTATGCTGCTACATATGAAATTTTAAATATTATTGTATTTTAATAAATTGTTTATAATTTTTTTAAATCTGATTCACTCATCCTTCATTGTCAGCGCTGCTTTTTGTGTTATTATTTTCTGTTTCCCATTACACCATCTGTACTGCATTTATTTATTTATTTATTTACAGCTTCTTATATAGCGCAGCAGATTCCGTTGCGCTTTACAATAGTAGACAGTGATAAAACAAACTGGGTAACAGACAGACTTGGAGGTTAGAGGGCCCTGCTGCAAGCTTACAATCTATTAGGTATATAGGAGGGAAACACAAGGACAGGCATCAGTAATAGCATAGCAGTCCCACCAAGTTACAAGTCCAGAAGGGAAGCTATATAATACATAAGTGCCTCAGAGGGTTATGCGTGTAGAACTTAAATATGATAGGTTTGCCTGAAGAGGTGAGTTTTCAGGGAACGCTTGAAAGTTTGGAGGCTAGCGGAGAGTCTTATTGTGCATGGAAGGGCATTCCATAGGATGGGAGCAGCCCGATGAAAGTCCTGTAATAGTGAATGGGAGCTAGTGATCCGTACAGAAGAGAGACGCAGATCTTGCAGCCAGGCATATTTAACTATGGCCATGCACAGACCACTACAGGCATGTACACACCACCCTGCACACACAGCTATGGGTATTCACACCAGCCATGCATACATAACTAAAGGCATGCACACTTATGTAAAATGCACGTAATTACGTACACCACAAGGTACTCACTGCTTTGGACATGCATAAATCACCATGCACTCACAACTACGTACACACAAATATGGGCATACGGACACAACTATAGGCAGACACACACCACTATGCACACACAATTATGGGCATGCACAAACAACAGCGCACTCACAGCAATTGGCAGGCTACAGACATGCACAAACCACCATGCACACACTCAGCTATGGAGATACACACACCAAAATACACACACAACTATGGCCATGCGCACACAACTACGGGCATGCGCACACAACTACGGGCATGCGCACAAAACTACCGGCATGTGCACACAACTTTGGGTGATGGAGAGCGTTACACACGTTGAGGTAGAGAGAGATTTAGACCTCAATAGACCTTAAGCAATACAACAATTTGTGTGCTCACTTTAGTGGCTTAAACATACTAATCACTAGTACTTTTTATGCTTATATTTTTATATCTACTGAGTGAACACTACTTAAAGACACCCTTTCATATGACTTCTGGATTCCAAACTTTTTCCACTAGCAAGGGTTGTATCATTGTAACATAACCTTGTGTGTACAAATGCTGTGGGTTATGACTTTCTCTGCCTTCCTTTCATTATATATTGTTTGAAAAATGTGGTGTCATTGTATTAGGAAAGGGACAATACATGACAGCCCTTGTGCCAATTCAGAGAACCTTTCTAATCCTACTCTTGTGATTGGAATATATGTAACGTAAAATTTATTACCCAAAATGACTGCAACAATCCTCCATTATCATTATGCTTGTTTTGCTCTATAGGGTTTTTCCTGTGTGGTTTTCTATTTGCTATTTTACAAAATCATTTGTGGGCAGCACGGATGGTGTAATGTTTAGCATTACTGCCTCACAGCGCTGAGGTCATGGGTTCAATTCCCACCATGTGTAGTTTGTATATTCTTCCTGTGTTTGCGTGGGTTTACTCCAGGTACTCTGGAATCTTCCCACAATATACTGCTAGGTTAATTGGATTCGGTATAAGATCTCGAATGGGTCATAATACCGACAAGGACAAAATCTCGACATTTAAAATCCTGACAAGGTCAAAATACCGACATATAGAATGTACAGGTGAAACAGTCAACGTGACTTTCCGTCAACAGGTCGCAAGGTCGACATGGGTTTTTTCACAGTTTTTTTACCTGAATTTTGACACAGTTGGAAGTGAACCGCAGCCCCTCGCATCGCTCGCTTCGCTCGCAATGCTTCTGGCACGGTGCCTCGCTGCGCTCAGCACACCATTTTATTCTCCCACCACGCCCTAGTGGATGGTAGGGCATGAAATACCGCATCGTCACATGTCGGGTCAAAAAAAAGTACAAAAACCCCATGTCGACCTCGCGACGGAAAGTCATGTTGACTGTTTCACCTGTACATTTTATATGTCGGTATTTTGACCTTGTCTGGATTTTAAATGTCAGGATTTTGTCCTTGTTGGTATTATGACCCATTCGGGATTTTGACCGTCGGGATTTTGACTGCATCCCGGTTAATTGACTTGGAACAAAAATTAACCCTAGAAAGAATGTGTATGTGGAAGGGAATATAGGGGGTTATTCTGATTGCATATTTGCACACGGAAGGCTGCACATCCCTTTGGTATGTGTGCGGGGATATTCCACGTGTGAGCGGGGGCGGGCGTTTGTGCAGGGGGTACAGAGATGACACGAAAGGCTGCGAATTTCACATCTTTGCATGTCAACCAGAATAAGGGCCATAGATTGTAACGCACAAAAAAAGACCACTAAATTAGTGGAAGATTGGGCGCTAGTTAGTATTAAAAAACAAAAGAAAAATTATTTAGAATATAGTAATTTCGAATCTACTCAATCTATATTTTAGCTTGCAGTTCTCCCACGTGTATCAGTGTGGATACACTTAATCTCTCTGTTGCCCGACCTATTAGGGTACAGGTTCTAGACAGATCCGAGTAAAGACAATATAAGAACAAAGATGGAGTATCTGCGCTGTTTTTATATATCTATTTGCACCATGGATGAAGTCACTTCACACACACAATTTTTGTCAGTTTCTGAATATTGGTTTTCATATATTTATTTTCATATAAAAAAAGTTAATTATATAAAATACAATACAATTTTATAGGCGGCCACCTACAACTACACAGAATAATATTAGTATTATAACAACTGCATAACCATTTTATATACCATGCAATCAATATGCAAGCAGAAAAAATGAATACACAAATACATATAAAAAATGTATAAAAAATATATCGAAAAAATATATATATAAAGATAAAAATATATACAATGTTATACTTTGTATTTTAGAGCCTTGGGATAGAGAATGCTGTAAACTCAGTCCATATATCTAGAATTCTGGACAGAGAATAGATTTTTTGGAAAAAGACTGAACTGAACGGGTCTTATTTTTGTACGGACCCTAATAGTCTTTATTTGCAGATACAGTCCTTTCAATTAAAGGTGTAGTACACGTGAATAAATGTGTGCACAGCCTTGTGCCTTTAGTTGGTTTGGGGGTATATAACTTTGGGGAAGTGAATTGCACAGTGGTGCGTCTCTCACCTGCACAGACTGTGCGTGGATATCTGCGTTGGTAGTGGAGTGTCTCTCTGCACACACTGTGCTTAAATGTCTGCGCTGGTGATGGAGTGTCCCTCCGGTGAGCGGGGTGGTAGGGGAGGACGCCGCGTAGATGTTGTTGGCTGGCGTCTCACTCACCCATGTAGTTTGAACCGGACAGCTGGCGCTGCTCTCACCTGCGCCGCTGTATCACCTGACTCTCACCGGAGTTCTCCTGGCAGCTTGGAGGGCGTGATAACGTGCAGCTTGGTCTGTATTTCTCCCAATCAAGTTGTGCTGGTGGTAGTAGACACGGAAGATGTAACAGAATCCAGGCAAATCATTTTTTCAAAATTGAAGGCTGTAAGCTGGGTGAACCCTCTAACGCGTTTCGCCCTATCAGATTGTAAGCAGGCTTTTATGATGTCAGGGAATTTCTACACCACACAATGAGCAAAATGTTTTTCCTTTCATTTATATTAAACCACACTGATCATAGGGGTGTGTATTTTAGATCGAACACGATTGGTCTTTGAACATTCACTGGGGACTGATGTGAATGTTCAAAGATTCTCTGTAAAGCGCTGCAGAATATGTGTGCGCTATATAAGAAACTGTTAATAATTAAAACAAATAAATGAAATAATTTGTAATGTGCCTGTAAAGCGAATTTGACTCCTGCTGGAGAAAAGCGCTATATAAATAAATTATTATTTTAACTATTATTACTTTTACTTTTTAAGGTCAGCGACACAGGAATTTGTTCCTGTTTATACTTTAAAGGCAGTATATATGTGCCCAAACTAAAAGGGCAATCAAAATCATTGCACTGCCTTATGTAAATCATCTATATCAGGTAAACTATTGCTATTACTGCTTTTAATGGGTAAAGTACTGTAATTTCCTCTGATTAAGTGCCCATGCAATTTGCTGTAAATTGTGTGAGCCTCACAAGAGCTTCACAACAGAATGAGTACACTTTGGCTTCATACAAAACTTCAGTTACTCTAAGAGGTCTTTTGAGGTACTGTAATCTTTTTCCAATCCGTAACTCCAATATAAATGGCGACCTCCTTGTAAATAGTACCCAGGGTCAATTTTGAAATAATTATGCTGGAGGAAATAGAGCAGGCATTCCCAACCACGGTCCTCAAGGCACACCAACAGTGCAGGTTTTAGTGTTATCCAGGCTTCAGCACAGATGGTTTAATCAGAATCCCTCAGATACTAATTAAGTCACCTGTGCTCAAGCCTGGATATCTACAAAACCTGCACTGTTGGTGTGCCTTGAGGACCGTGGTTGGGAATGCCTGGAATAGAGTACTGTAGTTTACATTTTTCAGTTTCATCAAACATATGGTAAACACCAAACAAGAGTCTGTCCTGGCGAAGACCTGGAAGCAGTGTACTATTGACTTTGTTCTCCAGCACCCAATGCACATTTGCATGATTATACAGTAGGGTCCATAAATATTGGGGGGATATCGACGCAATTTACTATATCTTGGGCTCTATACACCCCCACATTGGATTTGAAATTAAACAAACAAGATGTGCTTTAACTGCAGACTTTTAGCTTTAATTTGAGGGTATTTACATCCAAATCAGGTGAACAGTGTAGGAATTACAACGGTTTCTATATGTGCCTCACACTTTTTAAGGGTCCAAAAGCAATGGGACAATTGACTCAAAAGCTATTTCATGGAAAGATGTGGACTATTCCCTCGTTATTTCATCATCAATAAGGCAGGTAAACGGTCTGGAGTTGATTCCAGGTGTGACATTTGCTTCATACAGATGAATAAATGTTTCACTTTCTCCCTTCTAACAAAGCAAAGAATCACAACTGGTAAGAAATTTCATATGAAAGTGACGTTTTAAAAACATTTTTATTGTATGGAATTATAATTTGTTTACTTGACTCAGAGATCTGGACAGTGGCGTAACTATAGCACCGCAGCCCCCGCGACCGCGGGGGGCGCTATGCATGTGCGGGTGCCGGGGGCTGCAGTGCTATAGTTACATTACACCCCGCTGCCCGCCGCACCAACCCCCTCAAACCCCCCCATCCCCAGACTTTACCTGTGTTCAGTATGCGCTGGTCCCGGCTCCCTTCTTCTGCTGAGGACCACCACAAAATGGCCGCCCCCATATAGCACACAGTTCTCTGAAACTGTCTGCTGTATGGGGGCGGACATTTTGTGGTGGTCCTCATAGCAGAAGAAGGGAGCCTGGACCAGCGCGTACTGAACCTAGGTAAGACTGCTGGGGTTGGTGCGGCGGGCGGAGGGGCGGGTGAGTGGCTGGGCGCCCTCCCTTTAACGGCGGGGGGGCGCCCAAAATGTAGTTTCGCCGCTGGATCTGGATATAGGATAAAGGGTTAATTGGTCAAAATAATTTAGACATTGAGACAGGGCACCACCCTACAATTTTGGTCTATATTCTTCTTTTATTCCCCCGGGTGCATTTAACATTAAAAGCACCCATCAGGGTGCTTGTACAATTAAAAATCGGATCGCATGCATCGCATGCTGCTATATTGCATGCGATTGTATAAGATGTAATACAATCAAAATCGGGGGCACCATGCTAGGAAACAAGTACCGATTTATTTTTACCTACTGTATAGCTGTCCTCCAGATGCCGGGCCGTCATTAACTTCCTGTTTACCGGAGGTGCATCAGTATGAATGTCTCTATTGTTTACTAGTTGTCATGGTAACCCGGCCCCTAGATATGGAGATAGTACATAAATGACAACACCAGACCAGTGTTACATATAATGGAAGTAGTAGGTATGTGATCGGTACTAGTAACAATTGTAATAAAAAGACATATACCAACAATGCATATACTGGTAAGGGGGGAGGGGGATAGTGGCCATGGATGTCCCTAAATATACTGAGGAACTCTATTGTCCCTTTGGTTTTAATTGTAGATTAAGCTTAAATAAAAGCAATCAAGCTTTATAAAAAGTGACCTTAAAAGTACCCTATTTTTCCTGGACCTTTCACACCTCCGCCTCCTCCTTTTTTCTACACCATCCTGTTTCTCATTTGGTATTTGTAGATCAAGCGGTACTTGTGTACTAGCACAGCGCCCACGATATTAGGTCGCACGATATATAATCGCATCGCATGCCATACACCCGATGCACTGCGATGCGATTTTAAATTGTATAAGCCCCCTATACGATGTTTAATTGTATAAGCACCCTAATGGGGGCTTACAATGTTAAATGCACCCCCACTATGAACGCGAACCCGAAGCGTGTCGAGTGCAGCGAGCCCACAAGGGGCGGCGGTACGCATCCTGCGACCTTTTCATACCCCCACTCAGTGGCATAAGTTCATACCAGGTGCCCGGAGGCGACAAAGATGTACAACTACACATACATAGTAAAAGTTACCCCTAGATCTACAGACAGCACCTGCAACCCATAGATAGCATTGGTTACCCCCCACATACACTACAGATAGTATCGGTGGCTCCCAGATCCTACAGACAGCATCTTTGACCCCATATACCACAGACAGCACCTTTGACCCCCAGATGCCACAGATAATATTGGTTTTGCACACCATAATGCCCCTTAGACGTACACACACACAGTAATGCCTATTATACATTGCGCAACACACCGCAATGCCCATTACACGTTTTGCCACACACCACGATACTCATTAAACACTTTGTCACACACCGTGATGCCCATTACATCTTTGGCTATACACCACGATGCCCATTACACGTTACACCACACACAGTGATGCCCATTACACGTTACACCGCACACCGTGCTGCCCATTACATGTTATGCCAGGGCTTGCCATTTTTTTTTAAATGTAGGCGTCAGGATGAAATTGTAGGAGCCATACAAATTTAAAATAGGGATAGTGCACACTGAAGGCGCGCGCCAAAAATTTACACCATAATATTACATATTATACCCATGCCATAATGCCCATTACACATTATGCCACACACAGTAATGCCCACTACACATGCCACACAACATAATATCTATCACATATTACACCAAACACCGTAAATGCCCATTGCAAGTTATTCCAAACACCGTAATGCCCTTTAGACATTATGCCACACACTGTAATGCCCATTATATATAATACTACACACCGTAATGCCTATTACATATAACTGCTGCTTACCTACATGCTCATTGCTACGGGTTTCATTGTTGATTCCAAGGGTTTCAATGTTGCATGCTGTATGCCAAGGAGGTGCATGCTCTATGCCAGGGAATACATGCCTCTCTGCCAGGGGGTACATGCTCTATGCCAGGGGTTACATGCACTATGCCAGGGGATACATGCTCTCTGCCAGGGGGTTCATGCCTCTCTGCCCGGTGTGTACATGATCTCTGCCAGGGGTAAATGCTCTCTGCCCGGTGTGTACATGCCTCTCTGTCAGGGGGTACATGCTCTCTGCCAGGGGGTACATGCTCTCTGCCAGGGGGTACATGCTCTCTGCCAGGGGGTACATGCTCTCTGCCCGGTGTGTACATGCCTGTCTGCCAGGGGATACATGCCTCTCTGCCAGGGGGTACATGCTCTCTGCCCGGTGTGTACATGCCTCTCTGCCAGGGGATACATGCCTCTCTGCCAGGGGGTACATGCTCTCTGCCCAGTGGGTACATGCTCTCTGTAAGGGGATACACGCTCTCTGACACATGGTTTCTGACAGGGGGTACATGCCATAGTTGCCTACCCTCCTGCATTCTACAGGAGACTCCCTGAAATAGCAGCAATCTCCCTCTCTCCCTCATTAGTCTAACAATCTCCCTCATGTCACCTAGCCCACATTACACTGTTACAATTTTGGGGAAAAAAGGAATAAGAGATAGATACATTTATATTGAATCACCAGCACCATTTCCCAGCACTTTACCAAGTATAGTAGCTCTTACTAACTGCTGTGGGGCTCATCTACATTTGGATATAAGTCATTTTACAAGATTCCTCTCAGATGTAGCAGTACACACCCACGCTTCTAGGTGCCACATGCACAATCTCTTTTCACAATCTCTCCATATATGGAACTAGCCACGCCCTTTGGGTGGAGCATGACACGCCCCCTCAATATGGCACGGTGCAAAGTTCTACTATCAACTATAATCTCCCTGAAACTAGTTTTCAAAAGTAGGCAGGTATGGTACATGCTCTCTGGCTGGGGCCTGGGCGCCACTGTTCCCCCTTTTCAGTTTTGTGCTCACCTAAGTCAACTGAGCTGCTGCTGGCCTGGCTGCCTTGATCGCTGTCCATGGCCTGGCTGGGGCCCACCTATACATAGTCAAACACCTGCAGTCACACACTTATTCAGTCACACTCATGCACACATTTATACAGTATAATAGTTACACACACACATAGAGAGAGAGATAAAGACATACAGTGCACCTTCCAGTCACACTCACCATGCCGACGAAGGGCCTGCTGTTTAGCCCCGCACCCTTTTCGGACAGCTCCTGTGGAGCCTGCTGCAGTGCTGGGCTGTTTCATGGAAACTCTTGGGAGGCTGGTGAGGGGGTTGAGCTGAGATCAGCAGCTCCCTCTTTATCTGGCAGACCTGCCAGAGGAACTGACAGCACTGAATTACAGTGAAGAAGACACTAAAAGTAAACTAGCTTCCAGCAGCCCTGAGCTTCCGACAGAGAGAGCTGCTAGGACCTGTACTAGTTTACTTTCAGTTTCATCCCTGCACATGACACTGCTGCAGCAGTGGGAGCTGTGCTTAAGTTGCCCCAATAGTTGTTGCACTGACTGGCTCCTTCTCTAATGTGACAACTGCAGCAGCACGTACGTTACTGCTCACTGCAGAAGTCACAGGCTCCTGCTGCCGGCTCCTCTGTGCCCTCCCCTAGTGGCTAACGCCCGGCGGCCAATGTCTCCATTGCCTCTGGGAGTTACGCCACTGCCCCCACTATCCACGTCGGCATGGAGTTGATCTTATATAGTGTGGCGAGCGCAGCGAGCCACCGAGCCCGAAGCGTGGCGAGCGCACACGTATTACTTTACATGTATTCCGCGTGCGCTCGCCACGCTTCGGGCTCGGTTGCTCGCTGCGCTCGCCACACTATATAAAATCAACTCCACGCCGATGTGGATAGTGGGGATATGAAAAGGTCGTAGGATGCGTACCGCCGCCCCTCGCGGGCTCGCTGCGCTCACCACGCTTCGGGTTGGCGTTGATAGTGGGGGTGCCGTTGGGGGTGCTTTTAACATAGTAAGCACCCAACATGTTTAATTAACTTATTGGGGCCACTTTTAACATGGGAATCCCCTTTAGGGTGCTTATACAATTTTAAATCGCATACCATTGTATATGCGATAGAATGGCATACAATGCCATACAATTCGATGGTATAAAATTTTAAATTGTATAACATCGGCTGCCATCGCGCAACATCGCATCGCATACCATCGCATGCCTTATGGTCTGCGATGCGATGGGCGCCGTGCTAGTACACAAGTACCGATCAAGCTTATTTAATAAGGACCTTAAAAGTACCCTAGTAATATGATTATATTCACGGCACATTTTTTCACCATTTAGATCCAGATCACTACTGATGAAGTCCTAGCGAACGAAACGTGAAGGGTCTTATCTAAGGCTGTGTACACACTGGGGCAATCTTGTCTAATATCGCGGGCAATTTGGTCGCTGAGTGACCACATTGCCCGCGATGGGAGTGTGCACCAGCGATATATCGCTGGGTGCGCGCTCCTGTTTTCTCCCCTGTAGTGATCACTGGTCACAGGAACATGCTCCTGCGACCAGCTGATTTACACTGCCGGGCTCCCCCGCCAGTTTCTTTTTCATCAGTGACCATCTCTGGTCACTGATGCAAACGGGACACTGAGCGATATATCGCTCATCGCGAGCGATATATCGCTCGGCAATATATCCCCCCCATGTGTACGGGGCTTTAGAGAATTGTACTTTGATGTTGGATCATCTATTGGATCATTTGGTCTTACCCAAGAAAATTGTTGTTTGATGTTGGATCACCCATTGGATTATTTACAAAGCTTTTATTGACTGAAATATGTTTGTGTATAAAAAAATCTGAATAAATACAGTTTTTTAATTTTGTATAATTACTGAAATTCAAAAGTGGTGAAATTACATAGAGCGCACTTCTATACCTTTCTCTTTATATATATATATAGTCTGCTGTGAGCTTCAGACCCTGATAGCATGCCTGGTATCAAACATTGATGTGATAGCTATGTGTATTGCAGCCATTTTCAGCGATAGTGGTAGGACCTGCAGAACAGTGGGGTCCCTTGACGGGGGCTGCAGGCTTAAATGCATTGATCAATTCATGAACCAAATCTCCACTATTTATTATCAGTTAATTTAGTGTGTGCAGAGCCCATCCAATGTCTGTTTAAACAATGTGGTCACAAGCCATAGGGCACCCCAAAACTAGGAAAGGTGAGTGCCGATGTTAAGTGTATATATTGTTTATTAGATTAATTTTTTTTTAATTAGTCTTATTGTGGTCACATTCTCTCATGCACCCTGTTTTTAACTAAGATTCCATAGCTTGTGTTAGCCATTTCCCTAGATGATTAGTGACAGGTGTGTTGGTAGCTGCTCACCTATAAAAGCAAAGTCTGCTGTGAGCTTCAGACCCTGATAGCATGCCTGGTATCAAACATTGATGTGATAGCTATGTGTATTGCAGCCATTTTCAGCGATAGTGGTAGGACCTGCAGAACAGTGGGGTCCCTTGACGGGGGCTGCAGGCTTAAATGCATTGATCAATTCATGAACCAAATCTCCACTATTTATTATCAGTTAATTTAGTGTGTGCAGAGCCCATCCAATGTCTGTTTAAACAATGTGGTCACAAGCCATAGGGCACCCCAAAACTAGGAAAGGTGAGTGCCGATGTTAAGTATATATATATATATATATATATATATATATATATATATATAGCACAAATGAAGGATATATAGCGCTATGCCAAATCTCAGTCCAGCTCAGTCTTAAGCCTCAATTCCAGGCAAGAACAAATAAGCACAAAGTCCCAATCAAATTCGGGCTGCAGCTCCCTCTTATAAGATTCCTGGGATCCTCAGGAATAATAGATATCTGTGACAAATAGAAGAATAGAGGGGCGCTCCATAGTGCATAAACAGTTTATTTAAAAAAGCACACAGCAAATAGTAAACAAGCCAGTGGTTGCTCGTACCAAAATATACATCAGGTGTGGGCTGGATACCACAGGGTTTAAACTTTACCAAGCCAGGCAAACTCCAACCTCCGTCCGGGGCACCGACAGGAACACTCAGCCCACGCTGCTTTCCCCTCCAGGGGTGACACAGCGTGCCGGGAACCACGTGCGGGAACAGACAGCAGGAAGGCAGCCTGGACAACGAACACAGCGAGCGTCTCCGTAGCCACGCCCAACGCGTTTCGTGGAACACTTCGTCAGAGGGCGTGGTCTACGGACGCTCGCTGTCTGACTAAAACACAAGAGCTGTCCAATGAACAACGCCGGGTCACTTTACAGACAAGCGCCTCGGCTAATCACAGCGGATTACCCGCTTGTACTTCCTATTGGACGCATCTAACCAATGAGTGACGGTCTCAGTGATGAACACTACTGGACCCACGGTGGCCTATAATACACCTTTCAGACGTGAATGGCAGTTTTATCCGCCAATCACCATCTATTTACGTTCTTACGGTCGCGTGTATGATAGTAACATACTGGCAGATCCTAAATAGCCAATAGCGGACCTTTATATCATGACTGGCATCTATATCTGCCAATCACCCTATGTTTACAACACAAAGCTGCATATGATCTTATATGTTTTACTGCAGCCGATAAAATGCATATTTAAAGACTATAAAACGTGAGGGCCAATTATATATTACCAATATCATTGGACAGCATGTGTTTTTTAGGCACAAACTATATATTGTATTACCCACATTTCATATAGGCATCATACTAACAAAAATAGTCACAACCATGTATATAAACAATTTGCAGCAATAAAATCCATTATTATGTAATACATCATTTACATCAGGAAAAAAACGATATATATGCACATGTATATCATACTTATAGTATAAAAAGACATAAAAAACACTTTAATATATAAAAAATATTGATAAAAAATATTTCATAAAAGATATTTCATAAAAATATTTCATCTTAAAAAAGGCGTAATTTCATACCCTTCATTCAACCCGACAGGGGTAAGGGTATTTAGGGTCAGGATCCAAAATGACTCTCTCTTAATTAGGTCCTGATCCCTATCTCCCCCCCTCCTGTTAGGGTAAACAATTTCTATCCCTTTCACTTTCAAACTTGAAGGGTCTCCATTGTGAAATTGTTTAAAATGGCGTGGTACGCTGTGGTTTAGAACACCATTTTTTATATTTCTTATGTGTTCTAACACACGAATCTTTAGATTACGTTTGGTCTTACCCACATAAAATTTTCCACACCCACATGTTAATAAATAAACTACAAATACAGAGTTGCAATTAATAAATTGTTTTATGCACATATTGTCCTTGATTTTATCACCCTTCTCAATATGTGCACAAACTTTGCATCGCCCACAAGGAAAACACCCCTTTATATCTAACATGTTTCTACAATGGGCATTAACCTCTGGGTTCAATAACTGGCTTTTTGCCACCATCGATTTCACTGTGTTGGCCCTCTTGAAAATAACCTTCGGCCTGTCCTCAATATGTTCTTTGAGGACTGGATCCAACTTCAAGATGTGCCAATTTTTCTCCATTATACCCTTAATTTCCCTTTGTCTGTCATTATATTTAGTAATAAACAGGCAATTAAGTTTATCTTTATTGTCCTTGGGAGTTTTATCCTTATATATAAGGGTTTCCTCTCTGTCAGTTAATCTGGCTTTTGAACAAGCTGTTTGTATCAAACTAGACGGATATCCTCGTTCACGAAACCTGGTCTTATAGATTTCTGCCTGTTCATCAAAGACTTCCAGATTAGTACAATTTCGTCTCAGACGGAGGAACTGTGAAAATGGAATATTATTTTTCCAGGAATCTAGATGGCAGCTGGAATACTCCAAATAACTATTGCTGTCAACCTCTTTAAAATAAGTAGAGGTCTCTATAGATGTTACAGCAGGAAAATTCTCAACACTAATACATAAATCTAAAAATTCAATTTTACTAGACTGTATATTAGAAGTGAACTTGAGGTTATACTCATTAATATTCAAGTCCTCCATGAATTGTGTGAAGTCAAGTTCATCACCACCCCAAACGATCAATATATCATCGATATATCTCTTAAACATCTTAATTTTATCGTTTTGGGATATGAGGGTGGTCGATGTTTCCCAATCCCCCATATACAGGTTTGCCAGGCTTGGGGCACAGATGGTCCCCATCGCCGTGCCCCAAACCTGCACAAACCACTCATCGAGAAACTCAAAATAGTTATGACGGAGCACAAACGCCAAACAATCACATATAAAGTCATTTTTCTCTCTAGTAATGCTATTATCTTCTCCCAGAAACTTTCTGACAACCTCTATGCCTTTATTATGGGGAATAGAAGTATAAAGTGATGAAACATCGATGGTTACTAGTTTTAAACCTGGCTCCCATGTCACATCTTTAAGAATTTGCAGCATATGCGTTGAGTCTCGTACATATGATCTCAAACTCGGAACATATTTTTTCAAAAACACGTCAACATATTCCGAGACTCTCGATGTCAAAGACCCTATCCCGGCCACAATTGGTCGACCGGGAGGTGCCTTAGGGTCCTTGTGCACCTTCGGCAGATGATAAAATGTTGCATAATAGGGTGCCATATTTAACAAATATTTATATTCATCTCCCACTATAGCATGAGTATCAAGGCCCTTTTTCAATAATACCTGTAACTCATCTATATATTGTTTAGTGGGATTACTCCCCAATTTTTTATATGAAATACCATCATTCAGCAATCTGTAGGCTTCATTAACATAATATTCACGGTCCATCAGGACTATCCCCCCCCCCCTTATCTGCACATTTAATCACTATTTCCGTGTCTGATGCAAGATTTTTCAAAGCTTCAGACTCCTTTTTGTTTAGATTTTTGGGGTGGGTGTGACCAACTTTATCCTTATAATTTTCGGGATTTTTTTCATACATTTTTTCAAAATCACGCTTCACAAGTTCTGAAAACATGTCTATGTGGGCTCCTTTGGACTCGACAGGAAAAAAGGTGGATCTAGGTCTGAGTCCTGAGGAATTTGGAGCTCTCTCCTGTGTCTGGGATTGTATATTACTATCCCAGTTCCTGACAGCAGCGTCTGATTTTCTCAGGAAGTGCCTTTTAATGGTTAACTTCCTTACAAAAAGATTTAAGTCTATGTATAGGTCAAACTTTGTTGGTCGCCTTGATGGCGCAAAAGAAAGGCCTTTTTCAAGGACTCTAGTTTCTAAGGGGGTCAGAGTTTTTTTAGAAAGGTTAAAGATGCTGTTTGTTTTACCCTCTAGCGTAGATGTAGAGTATGGTTGATTTTTTGAACCTATGCTGCATATGTCCTGATGATGGTCCAATTAAGGACCGAAACGTCACGTTGACAAATACTTTTCTGTACCATTAAAGCTCTGGATTAACCGTGACCCTGGTGAGTGCCCATCTTTTCAAGTTAGTATATATATATATATATATATATATATATATATATATATATACACAATATTTGTGGATGCTCGGCACTCTCCCAAATAAAACAGCTTGATGCGGTGCCCGCTGAACCCAACAGGGAAGGATATGCACATAGAACTGCGGCACTCGTCACACGAAATAACGACAGGAAGCAAAGCTTGATATCATCAACGTTTCAATCAATAGATTTTCCTCAGGATGTACAAATGTACATCCTGAGGAAAATCTATTGATTGAAACGTTGATGGTATCAAGCTTTGCTTCCTGTCGTTATTTCGTGTGACGAGTGCCGCAGTTCTATGTGCATATATATATATATATATATATATATATATATATATATATATATATACACTCCACTGGACCGGCACTATCCCTAAGTAGTTCAACGTTGCTGCGTGCCTTTGTCACGATACATATACAGCAGGGTCCCCAAAGTCAATCAGGAACAAAGAAGGCACTGCAGCATCTTCATCAAGCGTATCTTTATTATGCCGTTTCGGGGAAGACACCCCGTTTTCAAGAGGATCGTTGTGTTGCTTTTATCCTCTTGAAAACGGGGTGTCTTCCCCGAAACGGCCCGTCGAGGCATAATAACATAATAAAGTTACGCTTGATGAAGATGTTGCAGTGCCGTGTTTGTTCTTGATTGACTTTGGGGACCCTGCTGTATATATATATATATATATATATATATATATATATATATATATATATATATATTCTGCGATTAGCTGGCACTTGCTGTCTGTTGTCAATTGGCGGTGCCCGGACCACAACCCGTGTAGATATATAGACAAACTCCAGCACTGTCAAATAAGGCTCATCACTTCAGAAATATGCTTAGCAACGTTTCGGACCTTTTATTAGGCCCGTCGTCAGGCAGTACAGTACTGCCTGACGACGGGCCTAATAAAAGAGGTCCGAAACGTTGCTAAGCATATTTCTGAAGTGATGAGCCTTATTTGACTCAGTGCCGGAGTTTGTCTATATATATATATATAAACATATATATATATATATTATGCGTATACTGTCTTGGCGACATTCCCAACCAATTTTCTCCAATATATCCTTTACATATACACCCTTGTACACATACAGTATTCTGATTATCTTAAATAAAGTAATACATAATTTATTTAAACATTACAACTACACTGTACATCTTATAATTCATTGCAAATACAATTTGACGGTAACATACTGTATACAGAACACAACATCTGAGTAATTTCTTTTAGTTGGGGATACACTTAATTGGACACACGCAGGCTTTCAATAATCAATTCTCAGGTTTCGTTTCTAGTTTTATTACTATAGTTGTTTACCTTCAAAAAGATTTCTTCAGGGGTTTCTTACTAATATACAGTAGGAATATAAGATAACATAAATAGGAGTGTAATTTCTTTACATTATTTTTGAAAAGAGAATGTCAATTTTATTACTAAAACTTAAGGAGTGGATATTGTATTATTAAAACGATAACCCAACAATAAGTTGCAAATTGTCTGGTCTATACTACCCAAATCAAAAAAGTATAAAATCCAATTATGCTAATATATTATATAGCAATAAATAAGTTTTTGTTTGTGGAGCCATAAGATTAGTTTCATGTATTTAGTCTGTGTGTCAAAATATGTAAGTACACCACATCTGTTCCCAGTTCACTGGGTCAGTTATTCATATCAGTGGTTCAAGATCTTATATGTACACATTTTGTTGACAAACCTATTAAAAATTATTTTTTTATTATATTTTAGGATCCAAAAGTGCCAACTAATTGGCAGAAAGTCATGCCTCACATACCATAATAGGTTCTTAAAGTATTAACTTCCCAAAGTACTGAGCTTTAGCAAATCTAACAAATGAATATCATTCTTCACTCAGTGGAATTTTGGCAATTCTCATATACGGATATTGTTCTTCACCTTGGGCCTTATTCTGGTTCACTCTTAGAGGCAAATTCCTTCTTAGATGGACAAAGCCATGTGCACTGCAGGCGGGGAAGATGTTACTTGTACAGAGATAGTTCGATTTGGGTGGGGTTTTTCTTCAAAGTGAGATCTATATTGCAGTGTAGAAATAAAGCAGTCAGTATTTTCCCTGCACAGAAACAAAATAACTCACCCAAATCTAATTATCTATCGCCATGTTACATCTGCCCCACCTGCATTGCACATGGTTTTGTCCATTTGAGAACGAATTTGCCTCTAAGAGTGAACCAGAATAAGGTCCCTAGTGGGATATTGGGCAATATACTCAAAAATCACCCGTTTCTTTGTTATATAAATATTATATTATATTTTTATTATTAGATTAAAATGGCCGTTTATTTTATTGGCTGGTATACTTTTGAATTTCTCATAATGAGTCGTATTTAATACATTACAGAATTAGCAAGCCTCATAATTAGGAGGCGTAGTAATTTATAATTCAGCGGATATCAGGTAACTGAATTTACCACTCTATTGCTTCACACTCATTCATAAAAATGGGCATTTAGGAAAATAAATAACTTTATCATTGGAGAATATGCAGTTCAATGAGGAACAAACATACTTTACTGCATACAAGTCATATTAACATAACCTGAGATAAAATCAACTTCATTACATCACTTCCTTCTTTTGTGCGATTGGTGAGTAGTGTATCTCATCATATATCTTAATTGTTACATAGTTATATAGTAGTTAAGGCTGAAGAAAGACTTGCGTCCATCGAGTTCAACCTTGGTTTAATAGCTTAACCCTTGCTATATGGAGTGAATACTGATAATTTTAAAGACAGATTATTTTTAAAGATTACTTTTAAAGTCAGATTGTACTTATTTGTACCCCTGGATGTTTTTAACCAATAAATTTTGTCCAACCTTAATTTGAATGTATTTATTGTGTCTGCCGACACCACCTCACCAGGAAGAGAGTTCCATAGTTTGGCTGCCCTGACCGTAACATTTTTTTTCCTTCTAAGGGAACAAAATCTTTTTTCTTCTAATCTAAACTCTTGCCCACGTGTCCTAGAGTCCTTTCTTGCAGTAAAAAGGGTGCTTGACAGTTCCTTATATTGGCCCCTGATATATTTGTACATGTTAAGCATGTCCCCCCCTTAAACGTCAATTCTCTAGCGTAAACAATCCCAATTTGTTCAATCTGTCCTCATAGCTTAAATTCTCCATTACCCTTTATTAGCTTTGTTGTTCTTCTTTGGATTTTTTTCAGTTCTATGATGTCCTTTTTATAGTGCAGGGCCACAATTGTACTCCATATTCTAGGTGTGGTCCAACCAATGCTTTGTACTGTGGCATAACTACATTTGAGTTCCTAGTCTTAATGCCCATTTTTATGCATGCTAGTATTCTGTTTGCCTTAGTTGCTGCTATATGACATTGAGCACTACACCGAAATTTGTTATCTATTTGGACTCCTAGATCCTTTTCAAATTCTGAATTACCCAATGCCTCCCCACTTAAGTTATAACTAGCACATTGGTTATGTCTCCCAATGTGCATAACCTTGCATTTATCTAAAATTGTGGTTATCAGTTACTTTATATAAATCTTTAAACTAGCTTTTATTTGATATTGTTACACTCACCAGGGAGTGTTGGTGAACCCTAGCAGAGTTTTCCTTGGGAACGCCTGGAGGGTGAAGGAACAGATGAAATGGCAGGACCACTGTGGATACTGGACTGCAGGTCTTCAGCTGAGGGGCCTCTGGACGTCTTCTGGGTAGCCACCCAGGCCACCCAGGTCTAAGTCACAGACCACACAAACGAGCCTTCTAGCCAATAACAGCCCTTGTCCCATAAGACTGTATACGTCTACCGGTACTTGTATGCCACCTGGTCTAACGTCGGCAAGTGGCAGTGTAGACTTAACCCCAAGGGCCCCGGGCAGCTACCGGTAGGGAGCAGCAAGCATGGCGCTACACTGCCTACAGAAATTAACTTCAAACTAAATGACTGGACTTAGAGACAAGAAGGGGTACAAGAAGCAAGGACTGGGATACATAAACTCAGGCAAACTAAGACAGAGCACTGCACAATGACAACGTGAGCAAGACTTAGACAAGGAAGGTGCAATGACTAATAACAAGAATAAATGCAAATACAAACTATAGAGACACGGACAAACAGTAATAACTAAGGTATATACATACACTGAACTGTGCAGCCTAAAGCCACGGCCTAAGCACAGGCCCCAAACTGAGAAGCTGACCTCACACAGCTACCTATGAATGTCTGCTAAACTCCCTGCCAATAAACAGTAGGTACTTGTTTCCTAGCATGGCCACACCGATTTACATCGGGGTGGTCGTGTCGGAAAAATCGGGTCGATCGCATCGCATGCGATTTGGTCGCATGCGATGCGATCGACGCGACCGACCCGATTTTTTGATTGAATGAAATGTAAATCGGGTCCCTGGGACCCGATTTTACATTGGATTCAATGTAAAATATTCCCAACCCCCCCCCCCCCCAAATTTAACGGCGTAAACCCTACCCCACGATAGACGCCAACCCGAAGCGTGGCGAGCACAGCGAGCCCGCGAGGGGCGGCGGTGCGCGTCCTCCGACCTTTTCATTCCCCTACTATCCACGACGGCGTGGAGTCGAGAATAGAATAGTGTGGCGAGCGCAGCGAGCCACCGAGCCCGAAGCGTGGCGAGCGCAGCGAGCCCCGCGAGGGGACGTGTATACCTGTGAAGTTATACGCGTCCCCTCGCGGGGCTCGCTGCGCTCGCCACGCTTCGGGCTCGGTGGCTCGCTGCGCTCGCCACACTATTCTATTCTCAACTCCACGCCGACGTGGATAGTAGGGGAATGAAAAGGTCGGAGGACGCGCACCGCCGCCCCTCGTGGGCTCGCTGCGCTCGCCACGCTTCGGGTTGGCGTCTATCGTGGGGTGATGACGGGGACATCTATAATGTGAAATGGGTCATATTGGCCCATTTCACATTTTTCACATTTTTTCACAATTTCAATGTTAAAAAATATTTTAACATTGAAGCCTATGGAAAAATCGGGGGCATCGCGTCGGGACCAATGTTAATGGTCCCGACCAATGCGATGCCCCCGATATTTTACCTTTCCCGACACGATTTCAATGTTAAAACATTTTTTAACATTGAAGCCTATGGAAAAATCGGGGGCGTCGCGTCGGTCGCGTCGGGACCAATGTTAATGGTCCCGACCGACGCGATGCCTCCGATATTGTGTCGGCCAAATGGACCTGATTTCAAAGGAAATCGGGTCCATCGTGTGGATCGTGTACCTTAACTTAAAGGTACACGATCCATAAGATTGTGGCCGTGCTAGGAAACAAGTACCAAACAGTATAATAAAAGCTAGATGGTACTTGCTTGCAGGGGAGAAGGGAATAAGCAGCCTGGAAGTAGCCAGAGGTAGCTTCCCGGCATTCAGGTATCAAGAGGTTAACCAGCAGGACCGGATATAACAGCAAGATCAGAGCAGTCTCCAAACACTTCTATAACTGACATTGAAGCAGCCCAAATGAATCCCTTATAAAGGCTTTTTCCTGTGTGTCCACCCCTGATTAGTAACAGAGCGGCTGCATGCTGCCTCAGGTGTACTGGCTAATTACCTCCTTGCTGCTGCCTGGCTTCCCCGTCGCCTAGTCAACCACTGGGGAAGAGGTGCTGCTGGCAGGGAGAGACACACTGAGCGTCTAGCAACTGTTGACGTGACGCCATCCCGGACCGGAAGTTAGGTACCGGCAATGACGCGTCTTCTCGGCTGCTTAGCAGCAGCCGGGGCCAGCGCTACAGGACCCGGCTGCGCCGGTCAAGCGCCACTAATCCGGCCTCTAACTGATATACTTATCTTTCTTTTAATGTATATATAGTTTTAGGGGGTTCAGAGCATTAATTAGGGACAGCGGTAGTAGGGGGATGCCCGGTGGAAGGAGAGCGATCGTCACCTGGCTCCGCTCTAATGCTCTAAGCCCTCTGACGAAGTTTGATACAGAGCTCCGGTGGTGGTAGGAGTGATTGCCGGGATTGTATATATGATATCTTGTGGTAACCAGCCCACAGCAGTGTGTCCTTTGGTACAAGCAAAATATCGGCTGTAACCTAGGAGCTTTTTATTGCCCATTAAAATATTGTGGTTTTACACTATGGAGCGCTCCTCCTTTGTTTTGTCTTGACAGATCTCCCCTCGTTCCACAAATCCTGGGAACTTTTCTGGAGTGAGCTGCAGTCTGAAAAAAGGACTTGGGGTGAAATGTTATAGGATGAGAGATTCAGAAAGTGAGAGATTTGGTAAGAAATCTCCAGTTTTTTTAAAGTGGCAATCATTGACACAGCAAAACCAGTGTGATTTTGCTGTGTCAATTATTGCCACTTTAAAAAAACTGGAGATTTCTTACCAAATCTCTCACTTTCTGAATCTCTCATCCTATTACATTTCACCCCTGGTGTTTTTTCCTAGAGTCTGGTACTCTAGAAGTGGTTCTTAGCTGGTTGGACTCAATTTAGCGCTAATTTGCCAGTACTTTTTGCATATATATATATATATATATATATATATATATATATATATATATATATATATATACATATATGAGGAATTCAGACTCGGCCACTATTTCTACCAGCGGAAATATCATCCGTCGCCTATTCAATGCTGCCATTATCAACAGCATTGAAGGCAGGTTTTGACAAAACAGATCCGACCTTAAAACAACCCGGAGCTGTTTTGTCAGACACGGCTATGGATTTTCAAACTCACGGCTGTTTTTCGACAATCCATGGCAATTTTCGCTGATTTGTTGACTTTTTGACACTTGACATTCGGTACATTGAATACCAGCTGTCGAGTTCCTGTTGGAAGTGGCCCGGATTCCAACTGTTGGGACGGTCTAACAGTCAGAAGCCGAGTCTGAATACCCCCCATAATGTACATTAATGTTAAGATGAGAATATATATACTATGTACATAAGTGACAGATTAAGAAAATAACATGCAAAGAATATAAGTGACCAGATGAGTAAATATATTCAATATACAAACTGTAAACTATTGTGGACATAATCATACTCAAATACTCTCACTGCTGTCAGGTTCTCTTACATAATACAGTATTCCACTTATTGCCAGCATTCTTTCACATGGTTACACAGTATTATACTAAGCACAAGATTTCTCTGACAATTGCCTTTACCTTCTGTCTTTTTCCCTTTAGGGACAAATGTTTTCTTTCATTCATCGTACAGGAAAACAAATCCAGAGCCAATATTTTTTTTTTTTTACAGCAATCAATCAAAATATAATACATACTCTACTATCTGTACTGATTCTCTTAGATATTGACAGACACCCTTGTACAATACCATGCAAATCGTTCCTGTAGCACATATACAGTGGCCATGTTATCATGTAAAACATCAACAAACTGGGTTAATAGAATCTGTATTTTATCTAATTTATCTAGATAATGTTGATGTGTTTTTTTATTTGTTTTTAAACTTTTTCACTTGGACAGCCACAATCACTCTCTAATGGACAAAACCATATGCACTGCAGGTGGGGCTGATGTAACATGTGCAGAGAGAGTTAGATTTGGGTGTTTTATTGTTTCTGTGCAGAGTAAATAAGGGCTGCTTTATTTATACACTGCAATATAGATATCCGTTTGAAGTACAAACCCCACCCAAATCTAACACTCTCTGCACGTTACATCAGCCCCACCTGCAGTGCATATCGTTTTTTCCATTAGAGAGTGATTGTACCTTTCCGAGTGAATCAGAATAACCCCCAATAGCTCAGAACCGGCAGAAACCAGTTGGGCCCAGGTACACTCCTCTACTGTTTGGAGAAGTCTGGCCAGAAGTGGTCTTCATGGAAGAAATGCAGCAAAAAAGCCATAGCTTTGACATGAAAACAAGGCCAAGCAACTCAACCATGCATAAATGCATAGGAACTGGGGTGTAGAATAATGGCAGCAGGTGATCTGGACTGATTTTCAAAATTTGAAATATTTTGAAATATAGAAGGCCGTTTGTTTGTGAAAGGGATGGTGAGCAACATAATAATGAGTGTAAGCATGGTGGAGGTTCTTGCAAGGTTGAGGCTGTATTTCAGCATATGGAGTTGGGGATTTGGTCAGGATTAATGGTGTCCTCAAAGCTGAGAAATACAGGCAGGTACTTATCTATCGGAGAGCTGTCTGATTGGTTTAAATTTTTTTCTGCATCAAGTCTGTCTGGGATAAGGAGGAGACAGATTATTTGAGCAAGCATTCATCCACAGAAGATCTGTGCTTAGATCTCCAAGATATTTGGAACAACCTCTTGGCTGAGTACCTTCAAAAACTTGCAAGTGTACCTAAAAAATTGGTTCTGTTTTGAAGGTAAAAAGGATGGTCACACCAAATATGGATTCTACTTAATTATTTATTGTGTTCATTCACTTTGCATTTGTTAATTGATAAATATAAACTATTTATACTATTTTTTTAAAGCATTCCTACAGTACTTTGCAGCATTTTTGACACACCTACCTAAAACATTTGCACAGTTCTATAGGGGTATATTACATCTTTCAAATCTACTTTTTTTTAAAATGATGATTAATATTTTCCTTTTCCATATATAAAGCTGGCCATATATTCCACAACAATCCAGCCAACCAGCCAATAGGGAAGAGGGCAGGAAGTTCTATCCAATAACCAGAGATGAGGGCATCCATATCTCCATGCACAGTTAGATGAATGATGGTCGGGTAAGCCCAACAGGTTTGAAACCCAAACCTGGTGATCCAGACCATTTTCCAGCCATTTTTAGTTGTTTGTGAACAATTCAGTAGCATGCAATTAACAATAATCATGCACACCAGTAATTTGGTCACCTGGGAAAGTGTGTGGAGAGCTTTACGCCCCCATTTATCTATGGGTTTTTGCTATCAAAAATTGTTTCCAGTGACATTTAAATGCTTTGCCTATTTAACATGCCCCTGCAGCATTGTTTTAAGTCAGTACTATTTGTTTATCATCCCATCTTTGGAATTGCAGGTGTAAAAGTATTTAACAACGAGCGGTATCCCCTATTACCACGTGCTGTTTTCTTAGACACTTCCCTCCTGCTTCCGGATCCTGTTCCATAATGCTCTGCAGCCACTGGATTACTGTAGTAACCGGCTCCCACCCCGGTATATCTCACAAAGGGCGGGATTCTCTAATAACCCCCGCCTCACATTGCCGGCATGCAGTAACATATGTGATTATTAACTCAAAGGTGATGGCCGGCGATGTGCAGCGGGTTCCCCCCTCCCTCCATGCACCCTTACCCAGCTGTGAGGGCTCCGTTTCCTCCTCCCTGCACCCAGAAGCTGTGCAGGGCGGAGGAGGTCACTGGTCCGGGTAACAGAAGCATTATTTTACTAATCTCAGTGGAGCGTCTTTATTGGGTGTAGAGTATGCGGTGCCTGAACCTGAGAAGAGAAATTTGAATTCACACACTCACAACTGAACTTCATGATTGTCCATCATTTGGTTTTTTTCTGTTCGTGCAAATGAGTTACAGTAAATAGCTGCAGAATGAAAGAGTCTCAGGAACTAGCAGGGGCTCAGTACTTCAAAACATCCAAAAACATTTAGCGATTAGCATATGACAGGAGTACATTCTTATTGGCTTATTTTTTGTTTTACTACTTCTTCTTAGGCTTAATGTATAGCCACATGTAAATGATATAATGCAAGTCTTGGGGTTTAGGAACTGACGGAAGAGCAGCATGTGCTCTCACTTATGTTTTTGTTTTTATCTAACCCATTACAAACCGTTATATTTCTGTCATTTGTATTTACTGGGAAAGCCTTATACAGTACATGATATGCAGTCATTATGCTGACATTCACAATGTGGACATGAACATACTGTAGTATTGAAATGATCAGAATGTTGACATTGTAAAGGCCGACAGGCAGAATGTCGACAGTCCATTCTAAGGTTATTGTTTTGCTGTGTTAGAGTTAACCTGTATTTAGGGTAGGATTAGGTCTACATCACTTGAAAACAATATGTCAGCATAACATGTAATTCAACATGTTCAATGTCAATGTTCGAACCATAGCAACATTCTGGTGTCAACATTATGAATGCCGACATGTTGTGCACACCTTTGTGCATTCCTAGTTTCTAGGCAGCTATGTTAGCAAGTGAAGCTGCAGTCCGGAAATAAAAAGTGACTTCCACTGAAGCCATCACAAACATTGGTATTTGTGTGCACATTACAGCATATACACAAAATTGAGGGATATCGAGGCTAAAGCTGGCCATACATCTACAGATTGATTGCCCGATCTGGCTGGTTGGTACAAAAACCTGGTAATGGATGAGAGCAAATGAGAGTTGACCATTTGCTTTGAAATGCTGGAAAGCTGCCAAAAACGGTCACTCAGCTATACCAGGCTTTTGTTCCAACCAGCCAGATCTGACAATTGATCTGTAGATGTATGGCTAGCTTAAGAATTGCACTATGGACACTCAGACACAGCGGGCCAAATGTAATAGGGTGAGAGTTTCAGAAAGTGAGAGATTTTGGGAGAGTTTTCCCATGTTTTTTAAAGCAGCAATCAATTACATGGCAAAATCAACCTGGTTTTGCAGTGTAATTGATTGCTGCTTTAAAGAAAAGGGGAAAACGCTCCCAAAATCTCTCACTTTCTGAAACTCTCACCCTATTACATTTGGCCCAGCATGTTTTTGATTGTATGCGCAAGAGTCAGATTAGGAACTAAAAGTGGCCCTGGAAAAATTTCTAGAAGTGGCCTCATGTGGGCGGCACCAAATCAAATGTAGGGGGGACCAACACCAAAAGAGGCGGGATTAATACATCACTACACATGTGTGGAAGTCATTGGTTGCAATATGCTTGGCAGCCTAGTGGCCCCAGACCTTTAAGCTGCTGTGACAAACTACAAACCTCCACATTTCACATATTACCCCACCTCCCCCCACTGTGACTGAACACAGACCCCAAACCTCCACCACACAGACAAAAAACTCATTACAATAATCCACCAAATTCTATCACGAATCGCCATGTTCACCATCCACCAGATGGAGACCACCGCCGCCGCTCTCCGCTGGCTCCCCGCCGCTCTCCTATATTGCCCGTAGCCCCCAGCAGCCCCCCGCAGCCTTGCCCATCTCCCTTAAGTGGAGATGGGTAGGGAATCCGCTCCCCGTCCCCTTGCTGATGGGACGCGCGAGTGTGTGAGATACTCGCGTGTCTCCGTCAGATGGAGCACCTTCCCTGAGCTAGCTGAGAGCCGCTCCATCTGTATCACAAATATCCCCACCCCTCCCCCAGTGGAGACCAGAAACTTTCCAGATATTATTACACCCCTAGATAGCACCCACTCCTGTCCCTTTAACAGATGTCACAATGGATATAGGTGGTTACATGCTATAGATGATTATTTGCAGCTCTGTGGACAAGCAAAAGTTTCTTGTGTGGGAGACAGGAGGGGGACAGGGCCACAAATTTGGGCTGGGTTTCATCTTAGAAATAAAAAAGGCACTGGTTGCTTGGTGGCCTCATAGGTGCCTCGGCATCATGGGAATCTTCCCTGTAAGGACTATAGCCAATACGCCCCGGTACTTGTGTATTTTGGCCACGCCCGATTTGTGCATCGTACGATGATCGTATCGCATCGCATCGCATGCCATGTACCCGATGGCATGCGATGCGATGCGATTTTGACCCCCTATACGATGAAAAATCGTATAAGCACACTAATTTATTCTCTACTCCGCGCCGACGTGGATAGTGGGGGTATGAAAAGGTCGTAGGACGCGTACCGCCGCCCCTCGCGGGCTCGCTGCGCTTGCCACGCTTCGGGTTCACGTTTATAGTGGGGGGGTGGCGTGGGGGTGCATTTAACATTGTAAGCACCCATTAGGGTGCTTATACAATGTTTAATTGCATCGCATCGTATGTCATTGTATGCCATGTACAATGGCATACAATTTGAAAATTGTATGCCATCGTACACTAACCACCGAAATCGCGTCGCATCGCATACCATCGCATGCGTTATGGTATACGATGCGATGGGCGCCGCCAAAATACACAAGTACCCGCCCCTGGTATGCGGAAAAGCTGATTGCAGAAAAGCATTAAAAAATGGCTGTGACAAACCTGCATTTTTCCAACCATTTGCCGTTAGCACCCCCAAATGGTCACTTTCTGTCAGTCACTTTTCCATGAGGTCTTCACTGTGAGCGTGATCGCAAAGGGATCTCGGTGCATCTGCATTAAGAAAGCAGCACATGCAAGTCTTCCTATAATCGCTCCATTACGAAACATGAATTAGGCCCTAGGTCTATCATGTTAGTTTTATTTGGGACATAAAGGCCTTTCTCTGAATCCTTCTAGATGCTGTGTAAATCCAATTCCGAGCAATGAGACATTTCACACATCACTTACCATTGTACCAGTACCCACTAGAGCACCACAGCTCACCCAACTGTCCCTCTGCACTGTCCTCCGACACCTCTCCCTGCAGTGCTATGGAGGCTCACAGCCAACTCTGAATCTGTAAATCAGGCACCTTCTGCTGCAAATGTCCAGCAGCTATAGAGCAATAGATAACAATAGTATTCATGTGTGATGCTATTTATTCCCTGAAATAAAATTCAGCCTAAGGCAAGGTTCGTGCGCCAGGGTCATGCGTCATATTTTCTAATCTTGTTGCATCTGGAGTCTGACTTTCAGATAAAAATACCCTTATAAATGAGATAACCCAATATTGGTGCCATGGACAGAGACAGAACTCTGCAGTGGGTATTGTTAACAAATAGTGCAGAGCACGGCTGGTCAATCATATTGGAGGATGTGCCATAGCTGGATAAGTGTATATATTCTATTCATGTGCAAGTGCCTGTCAGTATACTCAGTGTTATCCCTTTTGCCAGAAGGATTTTCATTCTGAACAGCTCCTGGCCCCTGTGCACGGCTGGGAATGCATTCACTGCTGTGCACAGCACACAGGGGTAAAATTACTTACTGTACTACTGAAAGATTTACCCCTTGCTCGCAAGTGCAGAGTAAGGGGAACTGTATATTCAATGCCGCCGAGCCTCTGAAGGCAGTGCCGATAGCTCGCTGTCAGAGTACTCAACAGTGTCCCTTTCACTCGCCGTTTCCACCTCGCTGGTTCTTTTCAGCGAGATGGAAACGCCGAATGCGGTCGCCAAACTGGCGGGGCTCACCACAAAATGCAGTGGGCTCACTGCATTTGTGGCAAACCTCAATGTTCCGGGGAATCTGATGCCCAGAATTTCCCCAAGACATTGAGTCATGACGAGGATGGCTTGTTTCCGGTAATATTCGCAGAAACAAGCCATCCTCGGTGCAGAAACCCCCTGGCCGGCGGTATTGAATACTGTCCTAAGTCTAGACTTACTCAGCGCTGCAAAGGCCGTGGGGAGAAGAAGGCTGCTGTAGATGTCAGAGGCCCTCCCTCCCAATGGCTGGGAAATGCCTGTGTTTTGTGAGGCACTCACAGAAATTCTGGGTTACTGACCCAAAATGCCTGCAGGGTGTCAATCTCTCTACAAGCAGCCGTCAAAGCCTACCCCCCACTTACACAAAGTCTAACCCAACCCCCCACATACACACAGCCTAACCCTACCCCCCCCCCCATACACACAGACTATCCCTATCCCCACATAAACAGAGCTTAACCCTACCCCCCATACACACAGCTTAACCCTACCCCCCTTACACAAAGCCTAATACTACCCCTCACATACACACAGCCTAACCCTACCCCCACATACAAACAGCTTAACCCTATCCCCTACTTACACAAAGCCTAAACCTACCCCCCCTTACACAAAGCCTAACCCAACACCCCACATACACACAGCCTAACCCTACACCCCACTTACACACAGCCTAACCCTACCCCCCACTTACACACAGCCTAACCCTACCCCCCAATTACACAAAGCCTAGCTCTACCCCTCACATACATACAGTCTAACCCTACCCCCCTTGCACAAATCCTAACTCTACCCCTCACACACAGTCTAACCCTACCTCCCACTTACACAAAGCCTAACCCTACTCCTCACATACACAAAGCCTAAACCTACCCCCCCTTACACAAAGCCTAACCCTACCCCCCCTTACACAAAGCCTAACCCTACCCCTCCCTTACACACAGCCTAACCCTACACCCCACTTACACACAGCCTAACCCTACCCCCCACTTACACACAGCCTAACCCTACCCCCCAATTACACAAAGCCTAGCTCTACCCCTCACATACATACAGTCTAACCCTACCCTCCTTACACAAATCCTAACTCTACCCCTCACACACAGTCTAACCCTACCTCCCACTTACACAAAGCCTAACCCTACTCCTCATATACACACAGCCTAACCCACCCCCAACTTACACACAGCCTAACCCTACCCCCCACATACACACAGCCTAACCCTACCCCCACACATACACATAGCCTAACCCTACCTCCCACTTACACACAGTCTAACCCTACCCCCCACTTACACAAAGCCCAACCCTACCCCCCACATACACACAGCCTAACCCTACCCCCCACATACACACAGCCTAATCCTACCCCCCACTTACACACAGCCTAACCCTACCCCCCCCTTACACAAAGCCTAACCCTACCCCTCACATACACACAGCCTAACCCAACACCTCCACATACACAAAGCCTAACCGTACAGCCTAACCCTACCCCCACACATACACACAGCCTAACCCTACCCCCCACATACCTTAAATCTACCCCCCACATACACACAGACTATTCCTATCCCCCACATACGCACAGACTATACCCCCAGTACACACAGCCTAACCCTACCCATCCACACACACGCAGCCTAACCCTACCCCTACACATACACACAGCCTAACCCTACCCCCCCATACACACCTTAACCCAACCCCCTCCACATACACACAGACTATCCCTACCCCCCACATACGCACAGACTATACCCCCCAGTACACACAGCCTAACCCTAACCCCACATACACACAGCCTATCCCTACCCCCCACATACACAATGACATTATAAATGTCAATATTGTGGCATCAACATTGTTAATGGGTACATTGCTGCTGTCAACCTTTTGACAACATCCCGACCATCACCACTGTGTTCCAATGTCACTTTGCAGATATCACATGGATGTACTATAGGTTTCCCCCTTAATTTACTATTTAAAATATCTTCATTAACTATTTAGATTGTAGAAGTGGTTATTTCCAAAGCGACCCAATCAGATTACCACCTTATAGAAGGTGCTTGATAATTGATCTGTAAATATACCCCAATGCCTCTGCCCTATCTTACATCCAAAATAAGCAGATACCCGTATGGCGGGGAAGAGGAAGCCTGACAAACTCTTCTGACAGTAAAAAACACAATCTCACCCGTGCTTTCACCATACAAATCACTCACTCATTCACCATGCAGATTTCAATCATTTCATATTAAACTGATTCCGAGCCCCCATCGGTAATACCATCCTGTCTCCTCTTCTGCTCCAGCATCCATGAAAAGTAAAAACACTATAGAATATTGAATCAAATTAACCCTTTCGCCTTCAGATCTCCCACACCCTGGCCACATTGCGAAGGTATTTAGGGTAATGAGGCATTAGGAACTGTGTAATCACAATGGGGTAAAGTGATTAAAGACTGGAAGAAAGTGCATGTAAACCAGCAGGTGGAGAAACATGTTACTAAATGACAGCAGCAGAGAGAGCGAGAGAGAGAGAGCGAGGCAGAGAGAGAGAGAGAGAGGCAGAGCTGTGCTGGGATGAGGGAGGGGAATGAGGATAGCAGTGGGATCTCTCTGGATGTGATAACGTTGTAGAGTCCCTGCTGCTGATACTGCTAGCAGCTGCTGCTCCGCACACTCTCCTGTCCTGAGATGGATTAGTTAGCTTGCACAAAGGGTGCCTCTATCCTGATAACTTGCGTACTCTTCCCAGTTGCCTCGGAGAGCTTGGCATATGGAATAAATGACTGACACAAGATCGCTTCATACAGGAATTCATCTGCATGGGAAATGAATGCTGCGGGGAAGCAGCTACCACCCCAAGTAGAGCGCCCGGTCAGCCTTTTTGTACCAACTTGGGCAAGTACTTTACCCCCTGGTGTTCTCATTCCATATTGCGTGTCTGCCCATCAGTAATATCTTGCATTATTTTATTGCCCATTTAAATGTTACTAATGACTCTGAAAGCACTGTCAGTGTAATGTGCTTATCTGTGAGGCTGATGCATGTGCTTAATACCAAACAACATAAGTAGCATTGTCCTCAGAACCAGAGTTGGATCTAGGCACACACTGGGGCTAATGATGTGTTTATGTGCTGCTGGTATACTTTCTGGACAGTACTACAGACCTGCTGAGCTCATTCTGCTGCCAGCATTACATGGCATTAGGAACCAGCTCTGCATCACTAGAATTAGGATTTCATTCACATCCCCTTCTGCATTTTGCATCTGTACCTATTGCGGTGGACATGCATTAGGCTTGGATGTCTGCCTAGAAAGTGTGTGATTGTGAGGACATCTCATTAACCTGTTCCTGAATGCACTTTATACATACATACATACATACATACATACATACATACATACATACATACATACATACACACACTATAGGTAGATACATGGAAATTCTATAGTCTGTAATACAATACACTACTTTATAATGTAATTGTATTGTCACCATCCATACAGAATGAATGAAAAGTTCAACAACAACTAAACTGTACAAACTTTATTCTTAAATAGAAATAACATAGTTATATATGTATAGAAATATATATATATATATAAATATACATTATATATATATATATATATATATATATATATATATACGCAGTATATATACAGTATATAGATACACAACACACACATATATGGATAGTTGGATAAATATACATAAGTTTCACAGATGTATTTTAAATTAGTAATGATAATAATAAGTACATATAATAAATGACCATTCCATAATGACTATTAAGCAGTATGTTATAAAAAAAAACTCTATGACCACTTCGCCCATTTTTACAACTTTTTTTTACACCACCTGCCAATGTGTTTGCCCCTTTTCATTACATAATGTGATGGAGGTAGTGATGACGAGTGTTGTTTTACGTATGTATATATATATATATATATATATATATATATATATATATATATATATATATATATATACTTGTTCTGAACTTTTGCCTATAATAGTTATTTTATGTTGCTGTAGTTGAGGATTATATAAGGAAAAGAGATCCACCTGACATAAAGTATTTTAGTGCTACCGTATTAAAGTATTTTTAGTACATTGTGATTTTTCTTTATCATAACTTATACATTAATAAAATATACAGGAAGGAGATCTTTTAGGATCTTTTTGGGCTAAAAATGTAAATAATTGCTTTTGTTCTTTGATTACATAAGATATAGATATCAGAATTGTCATTGCGGAGAGCACTGCTAAATCATTAGTTTGGTAACTCTTAGTAATATCTGGAAAAGATGTTAAAAAACATTCAGTAGAAAGTCCCAGGTTAAACCTTTTATTAAACAGTTGATACAAATAAATCACAGTGATAGTTCAGGTAGAGGAACCTGGTACCAAAAAATGTTACCACTTTGAAAATCACCTGCTGTAGATATTAAAGCAAGATTGGAGCAAAATCTAGATTGAAGCAAAATCTTGGAAAGTCAAAAAAAGGATTCTGGGATCTTCTATCCAGTCAACTCTATGGTAAAAAGCACCAAGAACTTGGTAAATACCCAACAACAGAATTCCTCTTCCTACTGTCTCCCGGGATATCACTTTCATCTTATATTCCATTTATGTATTATAAACTATGATACCAGTTCCTATAATGTATTTAAATATGACTAAATATATTTCTGATCCTGCATCTTAGATTAAGTGAACAAACTAATTTTCATATCAAATACTAGATTCCAACAATATGTATATCCAAAAGTCCATAACATGTTTAAAGAGTTGTAAAATTTCTCACCATAGTGATGTTTTTATCACAAGTTTGAACATCTTCAACAAAATGTAGAGATAAAACAAGGGTTTTCTCCAGAGAGTTATATCTGCAGAATGAATCATTTTACATTACCCAAACATACATATTATTTGTATTCTGTCTTGTATTGTAGGCAAGTCCCTGCTTTCTGTCGAAGTAATTCATTTTCCAAAGTTACAATTGCTAAATGCTTTATGTATAACTTATTATTAACACTTATTTATATACTGTAGCACACATATTACATAGTATTATACATAGAATATTTAGTCAATCACACAAATCCCTTTCCCAGTGGACACCACACACACACACACACACACACACACACAGCCACACAGAGGTGTAAGTTCATCCCAGCCGCTCGGAGGCAAGGTGGTGTTTGGTCCCCCCCCATCAATGTTAAAGAAAAAGAGGAGACAAATATTGTATGTGTGTGTCTCAGCACACTGCACATCTCACTGTACAGCAGCAGTGGCGGGTTCCCCATTGCTTGCTGCAGCACAGTGTGAATGGTAAAGGTGCTTCTGTACATGCAGGTGCCCCTTCAGGGCTTGGAGCCCAGATACTGGTGCATCCATTGCCTCTGGGAGTTACGCCCTTGCTGACACTGTACATACACTAGAGCAGTGGTTCTTGAACTTTCGTCAGTCACAATACCCCAGAGTACAGTATCAACAGTTTTTCATGGCACCCCTAGGATAAAAGTTTATTATTGACGTAATTCGGAAAAAAATATATTAATTTAACCTTGGGGTCAGTTATGTGGTGTACAGTTGTCTACGTGTTTTATGGTTGGCAGCCACTAGCCCTGGTTTTGCCTATCACTGTGACCAAAAATAATTTTATTCCATCTTGGACCACCAATCCAAGGCACCCTTCCAAAAGCCCCCTGGCACCCTTGGGTGCCTAGGAGTCCAGTTTGGGAATCACTGCACTACAGTTAATTGTTAGGCATTGAACGTAAGTCCTTAGTAACCTAATCACTGTCTTCAAACACCTGGATTGTTGCGCCACTTATTCTAACACTCATGGTATTGCATGAGTTAGAATTACTTTTAGTTCTATTATGTCATTAAAGTCTTGGTTCATTTTTATATTCCTTCATACAGAAGTAACCTTGCCAAGCCATGGATTAAGATGCCCATAGCCCTTGCTCTCCTATGGCAGCATGTGCATAAGCACAAGGTCTTCATACTGTAGTTCATGGTCACATTCACACGGCAAGGTCGTTTTAAACACATGACATACTGTATGGCACAAAATTCTGAACTTTCAATTTTCATGTTATTGGAGATGACTTTGATATTTTATAATCAGTTACATAACCACAAGGACACCTTTGTAATTAATGGAGGTAGTCTTGTATTTGAAAATACACAGCATTTGGTGGTAAGGTGGATGGATTGTTCTGGCCAGCAGGATGTAATGGCACTGCATCAGAGCAGTGCAAATGGATAAAAATAACCTGCAAAATACTGTATTCCAGTCTGAAATGTATGTGAGCTTGTGGAGTATATAAATACTGATTACACGTTAAGTAAACACTTTTCAGTTCTGCCAAAGCTTTTTTTACTGACTTCTGTCTGAAGGCCAGCTTAACTGTTAAGAGTAGGACTTCTATAATCAGTGGTAATCTATAATGAGGTCCAGAGGTTCGCCAAGGAATGGAAGGCGCCATGTTCTCAGAGACCTGCACATATGCAATACACTCTGGCACAATGCCAAATTGTCTGCACCCCCGGAGAAGAGAGGGCTCAATTGGAATCTGCACATGAGCCCCCTCCCCTCAAGTAGTGTAACTACTTGATTTGCGCCTCCCCACCAAAAATTTCACACCCCCCTGCCCAAATTTTTGGCAGTGCCCCCCCCCCCCCCATCTCCCTCCAGGTCCTGGCTGGCAGCAGTGATGAAACTATAGCCCCACAGTCCCCTGGTTCCACCCCACCACCGCGGTCGTCTGCGTGGCTATTGTTACGCCACTGCTTACAGCGCCTTCTGTATATCATGTTTGAGTGTGAATATGCATATGCTTAAAATGGGAATATTTCGAAGAAAACAATTAACCCTTTGAGTGCTAACGTCTCTTTGAGAGATGTTCAAAATATCCGCAAAAAATGCCAGCGACGCTCACATTTGTTATATAAATTCAAATAAAAAATATTATATTTCCTATATACGGTAAACATTACAGGTCGTTATGATGAATAAAAATTTTTGCTCTGCAAATTTCACACCTATTTTGACAAAATCACTTGGCACTCAAAGGGTTAAAATCCATACTGTAAAGCTTGATGAAGTCACAAATACGCCTGGAACGCATCATTAGGTTAGAATCTATACATTCATTGTGAGTTGTGACTCATTTGCTATTGAACATGTTAGACTTGCGTTACATAAATAGCTTCATACACACAGCTGGCAAATAAAACACTTTAGTTACTTAATGCTATGAAGGTAAAAAAATAAAAAATAATAATAAAACATAAATGCTATGATCAGGCGTCAAACAAATGCAGGTACAACAAAGTGATTCCATTTGAGCTTACATTTAGTGCATTAGCAATGCACATGGTCAGCTGTTATTAAGACAAAATGGATGACAGTGGGTTGCGATTTTTAGTAAGGTTCTGAAATTGCACCTTATCGCATTTTCCAAAATCTGTAATTAAAAAAAAAAAAACTACTACTTAATGGCATGCAAATTTGCTGGGGAAAAATGTGATATGGTCTGATCTTTAGTCATGAAAATGTGCTATTATTAGATTTTTTTTAAAACCGCGTAGGGTCCCTCCCCTCCTGAGCATAGATTTTTTTTAAAACCGCGTAGGGTCCCTCCCCTCCTGAGCATAGCTCCCCATGACTTTTTGAAACCAGGGTCAGTTTTCAAAAAGTCATGGGGAAAAGTAAATGGGGTTCCCCTTGATTTTTTAAAACCAGCACCAGGCTCAAGGGCCCGTCCTGGTTCCCAAAATAGGGGGGAAACAACTAGTAGGGGTCCCCCATATTTTAAGAACCAGCACCGGGCCCAACCAGCCAAAGCATTCACCCTCTGACCGGTCTCTCCCCACCAGAATTTACCTGCCCAGGCTGAAGCCCATTATTGTGTATTGTTGTGGAACTTCAAGTCCCAGCAAGCCTGCACCGCATGCTGGGACTTGTAGTTCCATAACTGTACAAATAGTGAAAAAACACACAGACACATACAATGAGTAAAACTTTATTACATACTACAATCACCCGTTTGGGCTCATGTGGAAAGAAATCATACTCATGCCCTGTCTTCTGTGCTTCTCCGGCTCCACAGGAACACTGTACATACACTGTGATCTCCTGTTTACATCTGTGGCTCCGCCCACAGACCAGGTGTTAGGACTGCCCACTAGCTAATCATGATCGGGCATTGGAATTTCTCCGATCCTGTTTGGCTGGTCGGTGGGCCTAACTTCCAGGTATGTGGGCGGAGTCACAGATGTAAGCAGAAGATCGCAGTGTATGTACAACACAGTGATCCTGCTGAGCCGGAGACGCACAGAAGAGGACAGGCCATTGGTGGACCCAAAGGTAATGTATGAGTGGATGATTGTAGCATGGAATAAAGTTTTACTGTCCGTATGTGTCTTTGTTTTTTTCCACTATTTGTACTGTTGTGGAACTACAAGTTCCAGCGGGCCCTTTAATGTCCTGCATGATGGCACTTGTGGTTCTCCAATTCCCTGCATGCGGTGCAGGCTTGCTGGGACTTGTAATTCCACAAAAATACACAATAGTTTGTTTTATTTTTTACACAAACATCAGCCCGGTGCCCACCACACAGGGGCACCGGGGGGCAGCCCCGGGGTTCAACCTGGGCAGGTCAATTCTGGAGGGGAGAACCCCTTCATTGAGGGGTGCCCACTTTCTCAGGATCCCTGCCCAGGCTGACCTGTCAGGATATCTCATCCCATTAAATGTCTCCCAATAGGTTTTTTTTTTTTGTTGCCATTTAATGAGCAACAGACAAATGGACAATGTACTTATTAACATCACTTTGTTTGCATGTATGGCCAAGCGGTTACACCTGTGTTCAAGTAAACACACAAACCTAGCTAAAAGTGCTCCTCTCACCTGATGTATGTCTTTGACTAAAGAGGCGAGAGAATGAAGGTGTTATGTAACAATTTTCTGAAAAATTAGCTTTATTAATGGATGATGGTTTTTTGACCTAAGGTTCATAATAACAATGTTCTCTTAAATGTTGGTAGTCTATTAATATATTCATGGGCATCAGAATGAAAGGGGTTAGGGTGGTCAAGGGTGCAGCTTCCTTTCTACTCCCCCATCTCTTCACAGATGCATTAATGGCAAGGGGCGTGGCTCCGAATGTCCACACCTTCTCCCAGTAATGCATCTGTGAAGAGAGAGAGCCGGCTAGTACAAAAGCGGCATCTCATCCTGAAGAAGATGCTTCTGTAGGGATCTGGAGTAAGCACCTCCCCATTGTGGGGGTTAGGGGGAGAGGAGGCCAGCACCATAAGGTGGCCAGAATGAAATGATTTCTACGCCACCCCCTCCCCTCAAGTTCAAACCATTCTTGCAAACCTGGATATATTCATTCACTCTTCTAAATATGGGGCACATTTGTAATATCAGTAATTGTCCACCCTAATGTTATAGTGTTACCTCAGATCTTACCACAATATAACAATCCTCTTCTTGTATTCATCTTTTTCCTTCATATTGCAGGTTAAATTACCACATAATTGAGTATGTCTGTTGATTTATTCATATTAAAGAGCAAGATAAAGTGATTTTTTTTTTAGAGAGATCTACTTATTTTAACATAAAACAATTTTATTTCATAAAAATAAAGACTGGGGTCTATCAAGGTTTAAAAATCAAAGTATTATTTTATTGCATTTATGTGTTCCCATTCAAAGTGACATGTATTGCATACAGGATAATGAGCACTTACCTACATGTAAATGTGTCATTTGCTTCCAACTCCAGAACAAATAATACACCCTTTGCATTACATCCAAGGTCCAAGGATGCCTTTATTGTTTTAAATTCAGTTTTAGTGCCTTTTCATGTTATGCTATTCATGATTGGTTGAAAATTTGAAGTACTGATCACTGGACTACCTGCTTTCTCAACATTCAGGGGTAGATTTATTAAACTCGGTTAAGTGGTAAAGTGTCTGGTTTATATCACCGGCCAATCAGCTGCTAACTGTGAAGTTACAGGCTGGGTTTGGAAAATGACAGGTAGGAGCTGATTGGCCGGTGATAAAAAACAAACACTTTATCACTTCACCAAGTTTAATAATTCTGGCCCTATGTATTTCTACAGTATTAGTATTCATAGTACAGTTGAGTATCCCGTATCCGTGCATCTCTTATCCAAATTATTCCAAAAACCGTGGTTTTTGGAATCATTCAAATTTTTTTTTTTTTTTTTTACCCCCCTAACCCTCTTTTCATACTTACCAAGTCCCAGGGCGTCCACAGCAGGCCTCCGGCATCTTCTCCAGGGTCTCCAGCGGTCCCAGGAATGCATTGCGCGAGTGTGCGCGTGCCGTGACGTCACCGGTGCGCGCGCACACTCGCACAATGCATTCCTGGGACCGCTGGAGACCCAGAGAAGATGCCGGAGGCCTGCTGTGGACGCCCGGGGATTGCGTGGACGCTGAGGGACCACCGGACACCATCAGGGGACAGGTAAGTATGGCTAAAACAATTTATTCCAAAACCCGGAAAATTCCCCTATCCGGAATGCTCGTGGTCCCGAGCATTTCGGATAGGGGATACTCAACCTGTAGTGGCATAACTAGAAATTGTGTGCCACCCTGCCAAAACCATTTCTGGCAACCCCCCCCCCCCACCACCACCACCACCACCCTCATTACATTTATTATATTTCTTTACCTACTACTACCTACTAGTACCCGAAGCATGGCGAGCACATCGAGCCAAGTGAGGGGACGCGGTGCACTTTTTTAGTGTCCATGTCACTTGTGTCAACATTCGGGACAAAACTATTACCCCCATGTTGACCTTTTGACTGTCGACCATGTGTATGTTCACCTAATTTTGTGAACATTGACCAAACCCCATGTTGACTTTCAGTCATGTCAACATTCATGCATGTTGACCTTCAGAGTGGTCGACCTAATGACTGTCAACCTTGTACTTGTCAACCCTATGACCCATTATCGTTGCCAGGGGTTACCTTCTCATAACCAAGGGTTTCTTATTCATTGCCATAGGTTTTCTGCTTGTTACCAGTAAGATACATGCTTGTTGCCTGAGAGCTACACGCTAATTGCCAGTGGAATTATATTCAAGGAGCACCAGGGTCGGACTGGCCCACAGGGGTACAGGGGAAACCCCCAGTGGGCCCCACAGCCAGGGGGCCCATCTCCTCTTGGGACTAAGGTGTATTTCCTGAAGTGCATTGCTGTTATTAATCTGGTACATTATAATGCATGCACTAGCAGTATTTACTATATATACTTATCAAAGGGCCCAGCCCATGCACTCTCTAATGGTTAGCCAAACCTCTGTGACAGTTGGCCACAACCATTCAGGAGACTGGCCACACCCATAAACAACACCCTGGTATATGGCAGGGGCTGGCGATTCTATCCCGACTGAATGACATGTGCTACAACTGTATATCTATATGTATATATATCCAGAATCCATAACTTCCCCATCCGTCCAGTAGGACCTATAGCATCTGTCTCCTCCAAGGCAGCTGACATTTTGGAGTGCATTTTCAGCAGATTCCATAAAGTCAGCCAGACCCATTGTAATCTGCAGAGACCATGCACCCCCAAAGCCCCAGCTCCCCAAGCCACCACTCTGGCTGCTGTGCCATTCTTACGCCACTGATTCATAGTGTGAAGTTATTTTTCAGAAACACATACAATTATTAGAATGAACACTGAATGTTACCAATAACTATTATAAGTGCATAGTCTCAGAAAACTAGAGTGATTAATACATTGAGTATTTTCTCAGCTGGAATGCAGTAAGATAAGGAAACAAGTTAGACTTTCTCTAAAAGATGTATCTCTCTTGGCAGCTTAGGTCTTTTTTAACCTTTTTAATTAACTTTTTATACTATTAATAAGAATTCATGACCTTAATTATTGCTTATGGAATTATGCAAATTAAAACATTATCCTCTCTTTCCTGTAGACACATAATTCTTAGTGCACATGTTGATATAGTTTGTTTAAAACTAATAGAACATTCTCATTACCATCCTACATTACGTTGTCAAATTTAACTGAGTAGTACATGGTAATTGTATCTAATTGATATTTCCACAATGTTGTAAGACTAGGGGCCAGATGTATCAAGCTTCAAAAAGTGATAAAATGGAGTGATAAACAGACAGCCAATCAGCTCCTACCTGTCATGTTACAGGCTGGATTTAAAAATATCAAGTAGGAGCTGATTGGCTGTTGGTTTATTACTCTTCACTTTATCAAGTTTTGAAGCTATGACAGCAAAGGTAAACAATATTTCCTGTAACATGCTTTTGCAAGGCATAAACCACAAAGCATCATAACTTTACAGATGAGTGTGTTTGTGTGTGTATATAAGAGCACACTATCTGTAAATAGTGATAGAATATACAAAGCTTACTATTAATAACCATATTTATTTGATTTACTACCCATTTTCATATAATCTGAGCATACCTGGAAATAAAGTGAATTGATAAACCAATGCGGCAATCATTTACACTGCAAAACCAGTGTAAATGATTGCCGCTTTTAAAAAAACTGGAGATTTCTTACCAAATCTCTCACTTTCTGAATCCTTCATCCTATTACATTTCACCCATGATGTTATGATGTTGAACTATTGAAGGACAGAAAGCAATAGTATTAGGAGCAGTAGATTAATTTACCATTAACCACTGTTCTTCTCCGTGTTGCATTGCATGTTGGTTTTTAGAGAAGACAATGCTGCTGAGGCACCTACAGGGATTTGGGGGTCTATTTATTAAGGGGCAATCTCTCGCAGCCATCTCCCGATGGGAGTGATGGCTGCGGGGCCCTATTCAATGCTGTCTTCCCCAACAGCATTGAATAGGGGATCTCGGCAGAAGGAGCCCAACTTCCCAAGCCGAGAACGGCCGGGAAGTGACGAGCTCCCGGTTGCAGCTCGCCTCTTCCCGGCCGCAGCTCATGGCCACGCCCCCTTCTCATCCTGCTGCAGATGGGACATTGAATTCCGCCTGCAAATTCTCGGTTGAGCAGACCGAGAACGGCACAGGGTCATGGCTGTCGGGCCAGCTCGACAGCCGTGACCCAAGATCGAATGCCCCCCAAGTCTTGGATGGAAATACATTGGATTGAGATAAACTACCAGCCACGCAGATCCTAACTGCCATGTTACAGGCTGCACAGCTATTGAAAAATTTAAGAACAGTTTAGCAGTTTGCTGGTACTCTATCTCCTTTCACTTTATCTTGATCAAGGCTTAGTAAATAGACCGCTTGATCGCAATCTCGTTTCTCTGTTTTGAAGATTTACCTGCCTGCAAGCAGGATTGACCTTGGCTTTCTTTGCTTGTTACCATCCCTAACCTCTGCTGGGTATCTCCCAGGTCTCCGTGTTCCTGCACCAGACAGCACTTCTATTCTGAACTGGAGGTTTTCGGGGCATAAGAGCATATCGAGGTCTATGAATAAGGTGTTATAGATGAAGACCTCTGTGTGTGTCGGGTTTTCACCTGATACTCATCAGAAACCCAGCTGATCGCTATTGCCTTTATCATCTGATAAGTTTTACTTGTACTCATTCACATCTCAGTTACTGTAGCTGCTTTTGTTGTTATGATGCTGCCACTGTAGCACGATTGCTGTAAATAGAGATCTTTCTAAATGTTCTCAAGGTCTTTTGAACGTTTGGAATTTTCCTGTATGTATTGTAGTTTATTTCATACAGAGACAAATGAGCACTAGTTTCATAATATTGGCACTGTGACCAAAGCACATCAGTTGCCCTTGATGTAACCAGAATAATCTCATCTTTACAACTGTATACAACAAGAAAGAAGTCAATTTCCTTGACCTACACATATATACAGAAGGCACAGAGGTACACACAAAAACATATAAAAAGATTGTAGACGTGAACAGTTACATTCTGTCCACTAGCTGGCATCACCCGAGTTGGCTGGACTCAGTACCCACCAGCCAATTTATGAGAATCAGGAGAAATTGCTCCAAATTAACAGACTACATAGAGCAAGGGGAAGAACTAAAAAAGCAATTCAAAGAAAAAAAGTATAAGGACCATAAAATTCATGAAGCATTTGAGCAAATGAAACGGACAAATAGAGAGGACATACTAAAATACAAGAACAAAAAGACAGACAATGAAGGCATTTCTAATGAAGTGCTATTCATCACACAATATTCTGAACAGTCAGGACAACTAAAGAAAATTCTAACCAAACATTGGCCATTACTTTTAGAAGATGAAACCCTAGCTGACCACCTCACAATCAAACCCAAAATAGTTTTCAAAAAAGCACCAGACTTAAAACAAAAATTAACAAGAAACCACATTCCCCCAAAATCAAACACACAATTGACAATAGATAGATGCCAATCAAGCAAAGGTTTTTTCTTCTGTGGGGGCTGCACAGGATGCAAAAATCAAAAACAAAGAAGCACAAAGCCCACCACCGATTTCCAATCCACAAACAGCAAAGACACATTTAAAATAAAACAAAAAATTACATGCAGTAGCAAGGGAGTGATCTATCTATTAAAATGTGGGTGCGACAAACAATATATAGGCAGGACAACACGACAACTTAAAGACAGAATATGTGAACATATAAGGAACATAAGGAAAGGACATGAGGAACACAACCTATCGAGACACTTTAAGTTACACCATGACAGTGACCCCAAAACATTAGAATTTGTAGGAATAGAATTAGTACAACCCAACTGGAGAGGAGGAGACTTTATACACAAAATTAATAAAAATGAACTAAAATGGATGTATAAACTAAAGACATTTGCACCTAGGGGATTAAATCTTGATAATGAGGTTAAATCTATCATAGGCAAAAAATAAGTGACCACACAGGAAAGTATCATGTGACTTACACCGCTAAATACCACATTTATGGACAGACAACTAAAAATTAATAAAAAAAAAAAAAAAAAAATGAACGGCTTTACAAAATATAAAAGTATGTATAGAAGACCGATAGGAACGCACCCGGAGACTGATAAAATGTCACAAATTCCTCTACAATGTAAGACATGTTTAAAAGGTGCAACTATGACCCTGCAAACATACCATGCTAATTGAGATAACAACCGGCTTTATAATCAAATATATAAGACCGACAAGATCAGAGTTTTAAAAATACGTCAGAATCCCCTAACAAGCAATATGTCACTATAAACATACGAGTATATCAGGCACAATCAAGAGCAAAATGGGATTGCACACAAACGAAACCACTATGCAATCACGCTAATAGGGGAACCTAGTGCCAATTAAGAATGACGGACATTCCAATTAACTAAATCAGCAACATGTGAGAGAACTGATCCAGTGCATTTAAGCAGACGGGAACCTCAGCAACACACACCTCCTTGAAGAAGGCAATTGGCTGAAACGCGTTGGGGGGATATCCATACACCCCAGCAGGAAAAAGCACAAGCACCGGAGTGTCATCATCCCCCGCCGCGAGCTGAACACCAAACCCGGCTGCTCGTCGTGCAGAGAAGACCGTGGACGTGGAAAGGGTGAGTAGGAGACGGAGCGAACTGTGAGGCAGGAGGTCCCCCCGGGCGGTCAAGCGAGGCGGTGTCGACGGCGGCGACCAGCTGCCCCAAACACCTTCCCCCGCTGCCCTTAGTCACCGTAGCCAGCGGGAGAGCGGCGCGTGAGGTACTGAGCGCTACAGCACTCATACATCACCGCTGCTATCTCGCTCAGCAGCGGGCCTGACACCGGCACCCTAAGCTGCACCGGTCCCCCCCCCCCTCCGAAAACCCGCTGAACAAATCTACACTTTAAAAGGGGTACCCGAAGACTTGTGCTAAACTTGCGGATCTAGACCACTGTTTGACGGGACGCCGCAAACAAAGTCTAGACATAAACTGAGATCCATTATACTGCAGTTCATGAAGTTTATTCTGAGTAATTGCGTATTGGGACATTGAGACTTTTCTATCAGGCGTACAGACTGGGAGATAATACGACAGATTGTGCACAGTGAATCACAAACTAGTGCATCCTTTTTGTGTATTAAGACCACAGTACTGCAAGCTTGTATCTTTCAATACCTAAGATTATTTTTAAGTAAAATATTGTTGTAATAAACAATGTGTCAGATTAATTGAACAACAATTTAGAGTTTACTACAGCATATACAAGACAACCATAGATTGAGCGCAGCACTACCCCCCATACTATAGAATTTAACTCTTGGGATACAGTCAGATCCCTTAAGTGTTCTTGCAGCTCATCGCTTCATAAACTTTTCAGTGCGCAGGTATAACCAAAATTGTTAACTATACTGTAGTGCATAGTTGTAGAAGTTCTGGTTTGTTGGATAATAGTGTCCTGATTCTAGATGTGTTTTTATTTCTCTGTTTGCATGGCAAAGAATGAATTACATTATTATTATTATTATTATTATTATTATTATTATTATTATTATTTTGTTTAACAGTGCACTAACATAGAATGTGTCATCCTCACATCATAGAAACACATTAACATCAGTGTAAAAGGCAACAATGTTTTTAAACTTGTTAAACGGAATGCAGCATGAACAAAATCCCCCCTTTGGCAGATGGAAGCTGAGCGGAAACATCATTAATTAGAAGTGACAGCGGACAAAATGTGTCAATACCAAACAATAATGAAAGCTTTCTCTTCATTAAAGCAGTCTCTCTGGACCGTTATCATGTTTACATTGGTAGTTTTTGTAAGAAAGACATACTTAATTAACTACTGTGAATTAAGGCCTTAAGTAAATTAAAGGAGATAAAATGATAAAATTGTATAAAGCATGTTTTTATTTTATTTTGTATTGTATCTCAGGTTTATAATCAATACTGCTTTCCAAGAATCATATGGCTTTAAAGATACCTACCAACATTAGAAATTATGAAATTGGGACCTGTGCGGCCAGTCCAAAAAGGGGGTGGGGCTAACAGGTGGGTTGGGCTTCGACAGAGGGCTGTGGTCTAACACCATAACCGCCATTTTCTTCATTTTGGGGGGATGTGCATAGAATAGTCTGCTGCTGACTTCTATAGGGCTGCTTTCTGTAATGTAGAAGATACTGGACTGGACTGGTTGCATGTAGGTAGTATAAAAGAAGATGCATGTGCACACTTTAGACTAGTGGTTCCCAAACTGTGGGGGTTATTTTGGTTCACTCTTTCTGACAAATTCCTTCTTAGATGGACAAAACCATGTGCACTGCAGGGGGGAGATGTAACATGTGCAGATAGTTAGATTTGGGTGAGTTATTTTGTTTCTGTGCATGGAAAATACTGACTGCTTTATTTTTACACTGCAATATAGATCTCACTTTGAAGTAAAACCCCACCCAAATCTAATTCTCTCTGCACAAGTTACATCTGCCACACATGCAGTGCACATGGTTTTGTCCATCTAAGAAGGAATTTGTCAGAAAGAGTGAACCAAAATAACCCCCTGTGTGCTGTGGCACCCTGGGGTGCCTTGGGACCCTTGCAGGGGTGCCTGGGGTTGGTGGTCCAGCACCCATTTATATTAATTATAGTCAATGTAATTGGAAAAAAAAAGTGCTTGTGGCCAGTCTTAAAATATGTGGCAAACAGAAGCAAATCTTGTCCCATACTACATATTTAAACCTAAAGATGACATATGAAAACAATTTAATGAATTTATAATTTTTTCTTAATTTCTCAATAAGAAACTTTTGGACTAGGGGTCCCATGGATAAAATTCTGGTACTATAGGGAGTCTTGATTCAAAAATGTAGGCTTGATTCAGAGGTGATCGCAAAAAGAAAAATCTTTGTCAAATGGACAGAACCATGTGCACTAAAGGTGGTGCAAGTATAACATGTGCAGAGAGAGTTAGATTTGGGTGGGTGTGTCCAAACTCAAATCTAAATGACAGTTTACAGATGGAGCACCTCTCAGCCAGCTCAGGCAATAGAGAGAGCTGGAACAGAGAGAGAGGCGCTCCATCTGTTGGAGATGCGTGAGCGTCTCACACGCATGCGCATATACATCACACGGTGGTGGGGATTCCCTGCCATCTCAAACTTCAGGGAGACGGGCAGGGTTAGTGGGGGGGGGGGGTGCGGGCTGCTACGAGGAAGGACTGGGGACCAGCGGGGAGGAGGTGATGAGTGTCGGCTGGCTCCACCAGAACGGGGCATGCGTGTGTGCCCCCTCTAATGAGAGCTGCTCTATCTATAAGAATAAAGCACCCACTATTCACCCTGCACAGAAACAAAATTACTCACCAAAATCTAGCTTTCTCTGCATGTTACATCATATGGATTTGTCTATCTGAGAAAGATTTTGCACAGTATATGTAAATTTATTCACGGAGTCCATGTTATATATTTAACCTTACTGGTGTGATTAATATATCCAGTGCTGGTCTTTTGTAGTGTATGTTCCAGTATTCAGGGCAGTAGAGAGCCTATCTGGGCCCAAGTATTCAGGGGCGTGTCCCAGGGCTTAAAGTGGCCATGCAGAGGTGGGGGAACTCATTTCTCTATGCATCCATTTACTCCATCCCCTACCCCCATTAGGCAGAGACAGGGCCAGTGGTAGGGTTTTTGCCATCCGCCTGCAAACTAGAATGCTTTTCTGTGAGAATTACTGTGCAGGGCCAATTGGGAGGTTAAAATGTACCACCTCGCCATTAGAGGTGGTGGAACTCAGTTCCACCTCGTTCCCCCTAACTTTAACCACTGGTGTGTCCTAATTGTGGGAGGCATAGCCATGCACCCTTAGAATTAAAAATATATATATAGTACTTTAAGCACCTCCCTGGCCACACTGCAGCCCAGCACACAGCAGCATGGGCTAGGTTGAGAAGAGCTGTTGCAACTGTTGCTTCCAGGCAACAGAGGCCCTTGTTGGCCCTTCCAGCAGGCCTGGGCCCATGTAATTAGTACCCCACCCCCCCTCTCGGCACCACTACCAGTATCCTGCCAGCATTGACAGTTCCTATTATATTAATAGAGGCCAGTAATGTGCAATGGAGGTTAGGCGACATGGCACATAATTTGACCAGGGATTGGTTTATTAACCAGTAACAAGCAGGATTAATGAAAGTACAGCATAGGATTTCCCGGAGTGTTAATGCTGATACTTGTAGCGTGCCTACATGCACAGACAGTGGTGGCAGAATAATGTATATAATTATATATTGGTGGTGACATAGGTATATTTGGAGTTTTTATTATAATCTTCCTTATAGGAAACAACTCACTGATGTATATGCAGTAGCGCAATTAGCAGGTTGGAGGTTAAAAATGTAAATTATTTTGTATATATATATATATATATATATATATATATATATATATATATATATATATATTTAATTACAAACTGCATGATCTGAGAGGCCATATTGCCATTTTTAATTATGAGTTGCTTCCTAAAAATATCAAAATGACTTGGAGCTAAATATACTAGTCAGCACTTTTTAAAACTGTAATATTTCCGTCCACTGCAATTAAAGCAGAAATAATATAACAGCATATTAAATTCAGACATGGCAGTGCCATAACAGCCCCGATAGCAGTGGCGGCTCTTACCATTTAGGAGGAGGGGACTGCCGCCATGCGCCCCCCTCTGCTGCTGCTGATGCCCCCGCCGCAATCCCCACGCCATCCCAGCCACCAGTCCTCTTCACGGGGCCATGCACTGGCCCAAGCCTCCATGGAATGCCTTTGCAGCTGCCTCTGGAGGCTTAATCCGGTTCTGGTAGGGCTTAAAGTGGTCCTTGAGAGGTGGTGGAACTCATTTCACTTCCCACCAAACCTCCTCGCCCCCTAAGGCATAGCCTGGGCTATTACCAGGGTTTCGGCACCCCCTTCACACTACAAAATTTGTATTCTACCACTTACAATTTATAATGGGGAAGCGGTCTCACAAGGAAGGGATGTGGTCACACAGTAGTACCTTCAATTCAAATTACCCCACACAGTTGCATAATAATATTCACATTTCACAGCATATAGTGCCCCTGATTCTTATTACACCACATAGCAATGCCCCTTATTCAAGTTACGTGACACAGTAGAACTCTTTATACATGTATGCCACTCAGTAGTGTCACTTACACATAATGCCCACAGTACTATTGCCGCTTATACACATAATGCTTTCAGTAAGTGAGCCTTATACATATATACAGTATGTCTCTGTCCCTCAAGCAGCTCACCGCCCATTCCCTACAACAGCTTCCACTCCTCTCTTTGTCCCACCAGCTTCCTCTCAGCTTGTCGTAAGCATGCACAAAGCACACTTCTCTTAGTAGCCCCTGTTCACTTTAGTGGTGGTGACAGCTTGATATCATATACGCTATGCTAGAAAAGGAAGCCACTGGGACAGACTTTTCTGTTGGAATTACTGTGCAGGGCTAATGTGGAGGTGGAACTGAGTTCCCCCTACCACTGGAGGTGGTGGAACTGAGTTCCCCCTACCACTGGAGGTGGTGGAACTGAGTTCCACCCTGTTCCCCCTCACTTTAAGCCCTGGGTATGGCACATGTGCAGAATCGTCTGCGATACTGCACATGCACAGAACCCAATTTCAGGGCTGCCACGGATTTATGCATAGAGAGGCATCCCAGAGGGAGGGAACACCTCCCAATGAGACTGCCTTGAGTGATTGGCAGGTAATAGGAGTCACTGCAAGTCACATTGAAGCCAGAGCAGTCTCACAGACTGCGTCTGGCTTCACTTTAAGCAGAGACAGTGGTGGATTTTACCTGGGGGGGCTGCAGCCCTGCAGCCCATTGGTAAAAACCGCCAATGCCCGAGACACATGCATATGGCCTGTGACAGCACCCTTGTGCCAGTAACTCTGCTGCAGAGCCACATTTGGACAATCCAGGTACGCAGTCTGCCAGAAATGCTAGGAGTGTGCAAATGGAGTCATCAAACCTGCAATGACCAACCCCTCAGGTGTGACCTCACAGGTTTAGGGGTGGGGTTGTGCAGGGTCGGTTGTAACCCTGTTCCTGCCCTCATGCCTGGTTTTTTTTTATGAATATCAATTCCCCTTTAAATTCACTTAAATTTTAACATTATTGCCCCGCTTTAAAAAGCTCTACACAGTAAACATAGCCCATGGTCTAATATTTATTTTATGATGTGACTTTTTGGCTGAGAATCTTCAAACCATACTTTTCAAGTTTTTCTGTGAGAAAAAGCAATTACTGTATCATATGTTCAAAACATACTACGGTATATACTTTACCTGTGATTGCAGGATGAGTAGTTTAACAATCTTTGTCATTGATATTCTAACGGTTGCTCTTCTGTTTTTGGTATTGCAGATTTTTTTTTTAAATCATTCAGCTCTTGGAAAAAACAATCAAATATTAACCGTCTTACTTTTGAAAATCTGTGAAATGAGTTAAAAATTGCTTGGCAATAGTTCCCATCTAACATGATGGAATTTGAGCACTTTGGCAGAATGAAATGGCGCAAGAGTCCAGCCGCTTCCAGTACACAGCTGGATGACACTTCCACCAAAACTGTAGATCTGAGCTTCTAGCAAATATATAAACAACTTGACATTTCATGTAATCAATTACTATATTTTTAATTTGTAATTATTGTTCTTTCATTTTTTTATACTGTACAGTATTAGTTTCAGAATGTATTGTGTTGATCACTGGTAGGGTTCTAGAACAAATAGTACATTTTCAGAGTGCCATGGCATTGCCTGGTATAGCGTTATTAGTTTGATTTGGCATATTATTAATTAGACTTTTCTTTTCCGTATGCAGTCCCATGTGATATTTGGGAAGATGGCTCATGTGCAGAAGATAGCTAAGGCTTGCTAACATTGGTCAAGCCTTCATTTTTTGCATTTTTCTCATATCAGCAGAAAAAAAAATTCAGATCAGATATACTAAGCTTCAGAAAGTGATCAACTGCCAGTCAACCAGCTCCTAGTTGCCATGTTACAGGCTGGGGTTGAACAATAACAGAAGCAGGTGGGCTGGTAGTTTATCACTCTCCACTTTACCACTTTTTGAAAAATAGCACCAGGGCTGGCGCCGCAACTAGGCATTTGTCTATGGGCGTTGGCGGGTAGAGGGCGGTGCTTAACGCTGATGATAAATGCTTCTATTACAATGTGGACACGGATTACGGTGTACCCAAACCAGAAGCCATGGATGAATGTGGAAGTGCGGCTTCCATTGAAGGCTCGTAACATCACATTCAAGGAAGGGGATACATAGGCCTATAAAGAATCCAGGGCTAATCTAAGGAAATGTATTAGTAAGGATAAGCACTGAAGATTGAGGAGCATCTTCCTAAATCTGACCCGCGATGCATGTGGCCTGGCATCCAAGAACAGAAACATGTAAGCAAGTCTGCTGGCCCGGATGGCATTCCAGGATGAGTATTTATGGCTGGGGTCTTTACAGACATTTTTAACTTGTCTTTATCTCAAGCAGCTTTAGCGATGTGCCTCAAGAACACCTCTATCATTCCTGTGCCCAAAAATTCTAATCCAACTGGCCTGAATGCACTTACACTCATTATTATGAAGTGTTTTGAATGGCTAGTCTTGGCATATTTGAAGAAAAATCTTCAGTCTAATCTGGAGCCGTGTCAAATTGCTTATCATAGAATTAGAAGTACAGATGATGCAATTTCTATGTTGTTGCACTCTGTGCTGTGCTTATGCATTTGCACAAAAACAACACCTACGCAAGAGTGTTGTTTATTAATTTTAGCTCTGCATTTAACACTGTAATCCCTGCTAAACTAATCAACAAACTCAGAAGCCTGGGCATAAATGGCCACATTTGCAACTGGATTTCAGACTTTCTAACTAATCGATATATTAGATAAGGCCAGACCTGATCGGCTTCTATAAGACTCAATACAGGAGCACCACAGGGCTGTGTGTGTTAAGTCCATTTCTCAATTCAGTTAATTCACGTAATTGTAAGCCTATTTTTCCCTCAAAGTCTACTATCAAATTTGCAGATGACACAACCTTGATTGGACTTATCACCAATGATGATGAATAACCCTATAAAGAGGTGGTACAACATCTAGTTAACTGGTGTGCTGCCAATGACTTACTTCTTAACACCAACAAAACCAAAGATATTACAGATTGAGCTGCTCTCATCAGTGTGCTCCCATCGCACCGTCCGACATCCTGCCCCAGAATGGGACGCGCACACAACGAGACGCTCGCGCACCCCATTCTCCGCATGGACGCGCGAGAGTGTGAGATGTCCTGTCCCCATCCACCAGATCACAGAGAATGGCCCCATAGTAGACTTCACAAAGGAGAGGCAAAATCAGTATGAGCCTATTCAAATGAATGGGATGGGAGTATAATGTGTCTCAAGTTTTACATTACTGGGCACCCACATTTCTGAGGACCTTTCTTGGTTCACAAATGTCTGTCATTTGATAAAGAAGGCTCATGAACCCCCTTTTTTCCTGAGGATATTAAAGAGACATCAACTGTCTAAAGAAATACTTAGGAACTTTTGGTACTTGTTTCCTAGCACGGCCACACCGATGTTGATTGGGTCGGTCGCATCGCATCGATCGCATCGCATGCGACCAAATCACATGCGATGCGACCAACGTCCCGATTTTTACATTGATTAAAATGTGAATAGGATCCCTGGGACCCTATTTTACATTGGATTCAATGTAAAAGTGTCCCCAGACCCCAATTTTAACCCCCTCAATGGCACCCCATGATTGACGCCAACCTGAAGCGTGGCGAGCGCGCGAGGGGCGGGGGTACGCGTCCTCCGACCTTTTCATACCCCTACTATCCACGTCGGCGTGGAGTTGAGAATATAAAGTGTGGCAAGCCATCGAGCCCGAAGCGTGGCGAGTGCAGCGAGCCCCGCGAGGGGACGCGTATAACTTCACAGGTATACGCATCCCCTCACGGGGCGCGCTGCACTCGCCACGCTTCGGGCTCACCACACTTTATATTCTCAACTCCACGCCGACGTGGATAGTAGGGGTATGAAAAGGTCGGAGGACGCGTACTGCCGCCGCTCGCCACGCTTCGGGTTGGCGTCAATCGTGGGGTGACGTTCACAATGGGGGGGGGGGCATATACAATGAGAAATGGGCCATATTTGCCCATTTCCCATTGTTAGCTATGTAAAAAGTGCTTAATCGCGTCCATCGCATCTTGTGCCATTATAATGGCACAAGACCGACGCGATGAACGCGGTTACAATGTTAAAAATATTTTAACATTGAACCCTATGGGAAAATCGGGTGCATCGCGTCGCGTGCCATGTTAATGCACCTACCGACGCGATGGACCCGATTTTGCCTTTGCCGGCAAAATGGACCTGATTTCAAAGGAAATCGGGTCCAACGGGGGTAATCGTGTACCTTAAGTTAAGGTATACGATTACCCCCGATTGTGGCCGTGCTAGGAAACAAGTACCGAACTTGTTACCGAGAGCCTACTGACTAACTGTGTAACAGTCTGGTATGGAAGCAGTACTGTTGCAGAGCGTAATATGATACATAGAGTGGTGAAGACCGTTCAGCGTATTATAGGGACCTCTGTTCCATCCATCGTGGATGTTCAGGGGAAGCGCTGTTTGCGTCACGCTCGCAGTATTATAAATTATTCCTCTCATCAGGCACAAGAACTTTTTTTATTGTTGCCTTCTGGAAGAAGCTTTAGATGTTTTAGGACTAGAACTAGCAGAATGAGAAATAATTTCTTTCCTAGAGCTGTCTTGATGTTGAATTCTGCATTTTGCTAATTTCAGTTTTTTTTTTTTTCCATTTTAATTTATCTTATATAATAATACTATATTGTAAAATTCGGTGTCTTGATTGGTAGCAAAACAAAATTTTGTTGCCCTGTACTTGTTCTTGGGCAATGACAATAAAGTGAGTCTAACCTAATCTGATCTTCTTTTGGTGAGCGGATCCTTATTTTACGAGATTACGAATTCCGTGGCAGCCCAAGAGTTATCACCGGGAACTGGTAACCCTGAAGGCACATGTAGAAGTAACATGTAATCAGCACTTTTTATACTGCAGCATGCACCTTTCTCTGAAATCCTTCCACCCCCAGCAGCATTCGTCGAACAAAGAGAGCAGGGCTGCCCCCCTACAGCTCTGTGAGCAGTGTTATGTGCGGAACACTCATCCCATTCACCCACCCCTTGTCACGGGCAGTCATGACCGAAGCCGCCGGAGCCCACGCTTTTCCCTCCATGCACATACACTGCCAGCTCCCCTCATTGACTAAATGGATGTTATTGCAGAGGTTCTCCAAATGGAGTGGATAATTATGGGGCTACTACGGAGACCCAGGTGTGAGGGTTGTGGAGGGTGTAACTTGAATATGGATCACTATGTGTGTGTAATGTCATGTGAGTATTGGTCACTACTGTTACATGAATATGGGTCACTGTGGGTGGTATGATGTGAATATGGGTCACTGCAGGTGGTATTATGTAAATATGGGTCTCTGTAGGTGGTATTACGTAAATATGGGTCTCTGTAGGTGGTGTGACATGAACATGGGTCACTGCAGGTGGTGTTACTTTAATATGGGTCATTGTAGGTGGTGTAAAATCATTATGGGTCACATCGCATGGGTATGATGTAACTATGGGTCACTGCAGGTGGTGTTATATGAATATGGGTCACTGTGGGTGGTTTGATGTGGATATGGGTCACTGAGTGTGGTGTAACATTAATAAGCGTCACTTAGTAGTGTAACATGAATATAGGTCACTGCAGAGTGTAATGTGAATATAGCACAGGCCCAGGTTCTGCCAAATGGAAAGCTTGATGGGAAGTCATGTGATGTCAGCTCCAGCCTTGACACGACAGCTTATATCGTAGCCGCCGATTATGTCTTGGGCTATGCACAGACTGCACACAGTGGAAAAATCATCCCATGGTGAGCTGCTTGCACATGGATTTGCTGTGATAAGCATTTCACAGGCTTGCACGGGACAGGATTTTACTCTGGCGGGGAGGTGTATACCTGATTTCTGGGCTCTGAAAATTAGCAGCTGTCTTATCAAGTCTGTATCAGGCCGATTATAGTTGGATTAGTCCAATGTAAAATAGTTAAATCATGGAAGGGAAATTCTATTACTATTATTTCCTATTCGAATGAAATGATTTGCCAACAGATAAGCAAATACAGAGAATGATGTTGTAATTAGGCTCTGCCTCTAAATATTGCAGCATCCAAGTACTGGCAGCAAGAACTAGGTCATTATTTTTTTTTTAAGCAGTTTCTTCAGACTATTTATAATGCAATTAATGTCATGTTAGGTTTTACATTGAGAGGGACTTTGGACATCTCACATTCACTGCAGTGCTGTTACTCATAAAGAATATTGTGCAAACAAGATCACCTATGGCCCTTGGCTGAAACTTAACATGCACCATTCACTTTTGTGTTAAAATTTAATTGTGTTTCATACTGTATGTCGCCTTTTTGCCATGTACAGTATGTGTAAATCTAGAAATACAGGTGAAAATCCCATATCAAAGCCAATTCATTATACAGTGACTGTAAGAAAAGGAATGGATAATGTAGCAGTGGTTTTTGCCGAGGCCAACAAAAAGTAGGTTGAAGAATGCCGAAGACACGCAAAGAGTGGCCAAAGAACTGGTAGACACAAGGGGTGAAAGTTAATAGGGTGAGAGATTCAGAAAGTGAGAGATTTGGTAAGAAATCTCCAGGTTTTTTTAAAGCGGCAATCATTTACACTGCAAAATCAAACTGGCATTGCAGCTGAAATGATTGCCGCTTAAAAAAAAATTGGAGATTTCTTACCAAATCTCTCCCTTTCTGAATCTCTCATTCTATGAAATTTCCCCCAATGATTGCTTGTATATCGTGATAAGATAAAAGCAAAGGGAGGGAGAGAGAATACAGACAACATGATCAGTGGCGTAATTAGAAATGTTTCACCCCACGCCCACAAAAATTCTGGAACCCCCACCTCGTTACACGCTCGTTGCAAGGGGTATATGTCACTACTCAGAATCTGTAACTTCCCGCTAGCAATATACGCTACCCAGTAGACCTGTAATATCTATCCTTCTGTCCGGTAAGACCTCTAGCGTCTGTCTCTTTCAATGCGGTGGCCATTTTTGGATAGACATTTTCAGCAGATTCCATATGGGTGGCCAGAACCTTTGGAACCTGCAGAGAACAATCGCCCCCATAGCACCGGCTCCCACAAGCCCCTGCTTGGGCCGCAGTGCCATCGTTATTCCACTGAGCCTGAGTCATGTTTTCAAGTAAAGCAAAAAAGCGAGCAACTCCGTAAATCCTGCCACGCTGCAGGTAGGGTAGATGTACAGGGAGATTTAGATTTGGCTGGTGTATAATTTTTCTGTGCAGGATAAATACAAGCTGCTTTTGCCTGTAGCCCACAAATGTTAACAAAAATCTGTAATTTAATTTTTTGATTGAATACAACCCACCTAAATTTAACTCTCTCTGCCCAGGTTAAATCTACCCTGCCTGCAGTGCAATATGGTTATCCCAGTTTCTTGCTTTTTGTTTTTTAATTACAAACATGAATCAGACCTTAAGTACTAAATAACTACAGCATATATTCATATTAAATGACTAAAGAACATTACTAGTTCAAGAAAGCGTAAAGTGCCTCCACAAATAATGGTGGGTGATTGGGTTTGGTGCTGAGTAGTCTAGGCTGTTAGAGAATGTACAGTATGCAGTGAGCAAACTGTTATACATTGGATGCTGTTTTCAGGTCCAAAACTCAGGATGCATCTGACACAGCAATACTTTATGTGGATACTGAGCCTGTGGTATAGCAATATTCCACGCAGACCCCACAGTGGCTTGGAGGTGCTGGGTAAGTGTGGGCACAGGAGGCCTGCGGGAATTAAGTGCTGCATCAGATCAGCTTGTCTGCAGACCCAGCAGTTACAGATTGGGTGGCGGTCGGAAAGGGTGGCAATAAGCAGGTAAACAGGGGGGGGGGGTGCAAGGATGGTGACATTTTTGTTGCTCCACTGTTCTCAACCACATATATGGCCAGATGTTTCAAGTTTTGGAAATGTATAAAGTGGAGAGTGATAAACAACCAGCCAATCAGCTCCTGACTATTTTAACCCAGACTGTAACATGACCAATAGGAGCTAATTGGCTGGTCTGTTATCACGCTCCACTTTATCCCTTTTTGAAGCTTGATACATCTGGCCCTTAGTATTTCCATTATACAGATGATCATATTTGGTTTGAGAATTAGGTTACTCCTGAACTGCTTGCTTTACTCATTTCATCTGGTTTGTATTTGTTTCTTTTTAGTGGATTGTGCCCTACTGATGGCAGAGATACCGGTGCTGCCTCACACGGTGATTGATCTAGGTTAGGGTTGCTACCTCAGTGGCACCTTTCTCCAGCTTGTCCAGACTGGTGATAGGTGCATCTGTAAGTCATTATTACGACACATGGGCTAGAGGTGGGACTTCAGTGGGGGCCCACCAGGTTGCAAATATGTCCAAAAATGGTGGACAGTAGCTACTTCCCTGTTAGTACTGAAAAATGACATCACACTAAAAACATTACTATAATCAAAACCTGGACATCCAACTCTATGCAGAGCATTGGACACAATAAAGGAAGAGTCCTACCACCTCTGACATGACATCACATTCTACTCCAGCGTAAGAGGCTTCCCTAAGTGGGACCAGACTCAGGAAAGTGGGTCCAGTAGACATCCTAGTTTCTTAACTCTGCACCATCCAAATTTTATCCCAGAACCCATCTCTTCCCATGATATTCATACCATCCATCTATGTCATTCACCTTGTGTTGCTGTCATTTACAGCTCCCAGGTTAAGCTTAAGAATTCCTTTACAACTTTGCTATCCTATTACCATTCACAACGCCACTGTCTTCTCTGTATCAGAACTTGATATTTGGTTTCTTCAGTGTATATAATGGACAATCCCTTGGAGTTGTCTTCTCCCAGTACTGCTCCAAATCTGATTTCTGCAGATTATCCTCTGCACTCTCCAATCGTGCACACAGCAACACCCAGCATCTTCTCATCTAAAACGTTCTCATTAGTAAAAGCAGTGATCTCTCATATGACTATTCTGTCCTAACCTAGTCTGGCTGCTCCATTCTAAACCGCATTCTCACTTTGGACATGTTTGGCCGGGTTGGAATTCGGTCACATGTCCAATAGTGGGGGGTTGGTGCATGCACGTATATGCGGGTATATGCACATGTGCAATCCACCTGTGCGAATGCCTTTGGCGAGTATGTCACTCATCTCACTCAAGGGGAGGACATGGGACGGGCAGGGGTCAGTTGCAGGGGAATGCCCAGCGTTTTATGGGCATCCCCATGACATCGGCACCCACCCCCTTTTTTGGCTGTAATAAAAGGCTGTTTAGACTGACTTTTATGACCGAAGACAAAAAAAGGGAGAAAGCAGCGCTAATGTTTCACAAAATCAAGTACATCAATGAAAAAACAGTTATATTTAATGGCACATTAATAGAATCACATAAAATTTACATTTATAAAAAACAATCTGACCCATAAAAAAATTATAGTCACCACTGAGATGTTAATTAAACCTGCACTGATCTAAACTGTAGTCCTTTTTATTCCGCTTGAAATGTCCTGGCTGTCGCTTTGGTCAATCCCGTCGGCAATGGGGTTCAATTTTGCCAGCCTTACTATGGAGTAAGTTCTTATTCAATATATTTCTACAGTGTTCTACAAATCTTGCCCTAAGTGGTCTGGTGGTTTGACCCACATATTTTAGCCCGCAGCTACAGGTGAGAAGATAAATTACATATTCTGTGTTCCAATTTATAAAACCTCTGATGTTAATTGGTTTTAGGTTTCCTTTGGATGCTATTGTCTGTATTTGTTCTGGATTAAATTACAAGTAATCCATGCATTTCTACTACATCTATTACACCCATTTTGTTTTGGTGTTAACCACATACTCAAAGGCACTTCTGCCGATCCTCCCTTACTAATTTCTTTAAGTTTAAATAGGGGCTAGAAGGGTCTTAAATTACCTATTCTTTTAAAATATAAATCTGGGTTCGGTAGGTATTAGATCTTTTAATGTGTGATCTTGTCTTAAAATGTTATAATTTTTCTGAATGATACTTTTGACCTCTCTATACTGGGAGTTGAAGGTCGAAATGAAAGGTAATTTTTTCTCCTCCTGATTAATACTCTTTTTAGCACTTGTGACCAATAATGAATCTCGGTCACAGTTTTTTACTTCCTCTATAGCTCCCTCAACAAGATATTCTTAGTAACCCTGTGCTATAAAAGATTTACCTAAATCTAATGCTTGGCTCTCATAGGAATTTAAGTCTGAAAAATTGTGTCTCAAACGAAGCATATGTCCCTTGGGGATATTTATTTTCCAGGATGGATGGTGTGCGCTATTGTAGTGTAAATGAGAATTGGTAATAACTTTTTTGCGAAAGTTGGAAGTGTGAATCTGACCGTCTTTAATCGTCAGACTAATACCCAGGAAGTCAATCTTTGTTTGATGAAAGGTATGAATGAACTTTAAATTAAGTAAATTAGAGTTGAGGTGTGTGACAAAAGAGGTGCCGAAGAAAGGTCCCCATCCCAAATTATAAATAAATCATCTATTTAATAGCCATAGAGGACCAGATCCACATCCCAGCTGCCTCCCCACATGAGGTGGTCCTCGACCTCCTCCACATAGAGGTTGACATAGCTGGGCGCAAATTTGGTCCCCATGGCCGTCCCCATAGTCTGAAGAAAATAGGTGGCCAAAAGTGTAAAATATTTGTTACATAGTAGATGAGGTTGAATAAAGACTTGCGTCCATCAAGTTCAACCTAGATTTTATTGGCCAACAAGTGCTTATCTAACCTTGTTTTAAACGCATTTATTGTAGAAGTCGACACCACCTCTCCCGAAAGAGAGTTCCAGAGTTTGACTGCTCTGACTGTAAAGAATTTTTTTCTTTTAGTTGTACAGAATCTTTTTTCTTATAATCTGTAATAATGCCCTCTCATCCTTACTTCCTTTCTAGTAGAAAACAGTGTGTTGGACAGTTCCTTATATTCGCCCCTGATATATTTGTATATGTTGAGCTTGTCTCCCCTAAAATGCCTAATTTCTAATGTAAATAATCCCAAATTTGATAATCTCTCCTTATAGGTTAAATTTTCCAATCCCCTAATAAACTTTGTGGCTCTTTTCTGGATTTTTTCTAGTTTAGTGATATCCTTTTTCAAGGTGAGGTCTAATCAATGATTTATAGAGGGGCATAATTACTTTTGATTCCCTTGATTCCATGCTCTTTTTTATGCATGCTAGAATTTTGTTGCCCTTTTTTACCGCTACATCACATTAGGTACTAGATCCCAGGTTGCTATCTATTAGTACTCCTAGATCCTTTTAAATATAAATGTGATGGAATCCATAATAAATTCAATATGTTCCACACTGAGCTCTCCATCTTGGTTGAGTCTTTTCTCTATGGCCTTTACACACAAGATATGGGGAATGTTGAAGTAGAGACTCTGTACGTTTAGAGTCATAAAGGCATATGAGTCTTTCCATTCAATTTGACTAATCAAATTCAAAAATTATTTCACATTTTCTATTACCTATGGAGGGAGCTGACCACTCCCATAAGCAGCTGCTTTCAAGGGAACAGCACATAAAAGGCGCTCTTAATTAACTATGGTTAATTTTTATTCACTATTTTATTACCGAAGGCAGGAGAAATCCTTCGATGGTGAGCAATCACGCCGGCAGAGGGGCTTGGTAATGACTCGAAACTCACAGAACCTTTTGCCATGCCCCCACAGCGGCATAACAAGGCGTGTCCTTGTGCAATGATACAATTCTTATGCCCCCTTGCCGCTAGGCCACACTCTTGAATTTCGAACGCAAGTTTTTGGCACGCGTAGGCGTCCTGCTGCTTTACATCATAAAGTTGGGCCGTAGGCTATCAGGAGAAGCTCCAGTAGGAGGGCAGCAGCGCCGTTCAAAATTCAAATAGGGGAGTCACACCAACTGCCATTCCAAGCTAACCCACTGGCAGTTGGTGTTGCTCCCCTATTTAAAAGTTGGACTGTACCCATCCCCCTCCTCTGGAGCCACCACTGATTACAATACATTTTTCCAGCAGCCAATGAACCTGTCAGTGTGTAATTAGATTATATTATTTCAAAGACTACAGAAGGAGTCTGAAGCACCTGGACGATACTAACAAACTCCTGTGTTTTATAATCTGACATTTAGTGCCTTTGCTGTGAGCATGCAATGCTAACCACTATGCTTCCATGCCGGAAAGCATTAGACACATATACTATCATGCAAAATATACTGTGCGGAAGACACTTTAATGAAAAAAGTTACATACGCTTTTTATCGATATTTATAACAAAGTTTTTTTCTAATACAGAACAACTTCTGCCACCTAAGTGAAATTGTTTGATTGCTTCTGTTGCCTCCTCAAACGGTGCATGAGGATCAGCTGGCTACAAACATTTCACTTTAATGGTTTGTCTAGTCTGATATATTCCTTAAAGTTCAGAGTAAGGGCAGTCTGTGTTCCCGAGTCAAATTAATTGTGGCAGTCTCTTTAAAAGTAAATATGTGACTTTCCGAAAATAGTAATATACTATGCTGTTATATAACAACTCCAATGACATTAGTAACTGTAGTCTCCCAGTCATACAGGCACGCCACGCATGGCAGGATAAATAATGCATCTGTTTAGCCAGTTTTCCCTGCACAAATAATGTTTAATTTCCTTTGAAGTGGTCAGCATGCATTTACTTTAGATATTAAGTGGTAGTAATTTTACACCATGGTGACAACTTTGAGGTCAATTAAGACCTGATGGCACGGTGCAAATTCAGGCAGCCAGCGTGCAGTTACTGGGGGGGTGCGATGGAAAGAGGCGTCTCCAGCCTGGAGATGTCATCACACACCCAACCGCCGGATGCCTGGTTCCTGTCAATAACGGCTTGCGAACGGCTTGAGAATAGAGAGAGTATCAGGATTTCATTGCAGGATGGCAATGTATCAATAATCATCCACCATGTTAATTTGTGGCCGTGAGCTCAGGTCTGAAATATGTCCTGTGTACTTACGCACAATTATAAAGGAGAATGCATTTTAATTGGTATTTGAAAATATAAATAAACAATTAGAATTGATAGGACTTTTAGGTCTTAAAGTCACCATTAATATCCAGAATGACAAATGTTGTTTATTCATTTATATACTTTGGACAGGGCCAGATTGACAATGGGGTGCAGGGCCGGCGCTACCCACTCAGCAAGTCCTGCAAAGCAGGGAGGCGCAGTGCTGGATAGGCGCTCTGCTCTCCCTGCTCTGCTTCAATGCTGGACTGCTGTTGGCTGCCGCAGCCTGTGCCTGTCTGGCTATGACAGGCTGCGGCAGCATGAAGAGTGGGCAGCGCCTGGTCTGTTCTCCATCTACCCACAGGGAATACATCACCACCGCGGGGTTGTGGGTGGCCCGCTGAGCCTGTAATGTACAGTAGCTGTGTGGAGTAGCCCAAGCTGCTGCTGACAGGAGGTCAGTGTATGCTTTGTGCCTGTACATCGGAGAGCAGAGAGCTGTCAGCCAGGGCTCTGCTGCTACTTCCTGGAAGCTAGCCCCGCCCACCACTGACTGAGCTCCGTGAGCCCAGCAATTGCTCTGCAGCTCTTCTTCCTGCGGTGAGTGAGTGCTGTGAATACTCGGGTAGTCAGGGGCTGTATATAATTTGTGTGATTGGGTGTAATACAATAGTGATGTGTGCGCCTGGGGCTGTATATTATGTATGTATATTTGTATGCATATACTGTGTGTGGGGGAGGGGGGACTCTGTAATGTAATAAAGTGATGTGTGTGCTGGGGGCTGTATATAATGTGTGTGGGGGAGGGGGGATCTGTAATATAAAACAGTGATGTGTGTGCTGGGGTCTGTATATAATATGTGAGTGTGGGGGAGGGGGGCTCTGTAATGTAATACAGTTATGTGTGTACTGGGGGCTGTATATAATGTGTGTGAGGGAGGTGGGGGCTCTGTAATGTAATATTTATTTTATTTATTAGCAGTTTCTTATATAGCGCAGCATATTCTGTTGCACTTTACAAAGTACAGTGATGTGTGTGCTTGGGGCTGTATATAATGTGTGTGGGGGGCTCTGTGTGTAATATAATACATTGATGAGTGTACTCAACTGGCTGGGGGGATGTGTATAATGTAATATAATAATGTGAGTAGTGAATGTAATATGGGGGCGGATGTGTGTAATGTATCATAGTGGTGTGTATATGGGGTGTAATATGGGGGGATGTGTGTTATGTAATGGCAGTGTGTACTGGATGTAATATGGAGGGAGGGATACTCTTGCATCCTGCGGAGAAATTCCCAGGTGATTCCCAGAGTCTACAGCTGCTGAGAAACCTACATAATTCTACCTGATTTCCCCACTGCCATCGCGAATATAGGTCATCTGGATATTCCAGAGTCCCCACTGCCCCGGGCGAATAGAAAGAGGCCGCCCACTGCAGAGTTAGGGGTAGTGGTGGCCATGCCTGGAAGCCGTACCCTTACTCTGGCACTGTGCCTGTAGCAGTTCCTCAAACTGCAGCAACAGGTGGGGGCCTCTCAGAGTGGGGATTCCGTGCCCATGAGCTCCCCTCCTCAAGCCAGCTCTGACAACTGTGCCACATTTCTAATTTTATTTAGGTGTAAAAAAAGATCAGCTGAAGAATTCAAATTGGTGCAGCAAAGGTCTCCTGGATCCTCCCTGGTTATTGGTGTGTGCACGGTGAGACTGGTCCCTCCAAGGTGAGCAGCCGTCTTACTGCATGTAGCAGCTGTCTAGGTTCCTCCCTGGTCTAACTCTTTTTCTCACTCTCAGATTCTCCTCTATCCCTCTCACACTCTCCCTCTATCTCACTCCCACACTCTCTCTCACACCCACTGTTTCTCTCTCTTTCACACCAACACTTTCACTCTCAGATTTTCCTCTATCCCTCTCACACTCTCTCTTTCACACTCTCTCCTCTAACTCTCAGACTCTCCCCCTCTCTCTCTCTCTCTCTCTCACACACACTCCTTGTGAGGGAGTGTATGTGAGACACACACTCTCCCTTAATCTCGCACTTCCTCTCTCAAGATTTTCTCCCTCACATCCACTCTCTGTCTCACACTCTGGGCAGGATGTACTTAAGGGAAAATGCGGTAAAACCCCTGTTTTACCGCATTTTTCTATGTATTAAAACCCCGCCGCCACGATACCACATAGTAGTATATCGCCACCCACCTCTCCCCCTCCCTCTAGCTTACCTTAGTCCAGGTCCTCATGGACCTGGAAGGTAAGCCCTTCCTCCCCCTAGTAAAGCACCCGGACATCCTTCCGGCTACAGGGGGGTGGAGGCCTCCATCACCGCACCGCAATGCCAGCCGCATATGTTAGTACATATGCGCTGGTATTGCGGGGGCCGGGTGGTGATGTATATTAATACCTCTCGTCCTCTATCACTCCCTCTCATACTTTCTCCCTGGCTCTCTCTCTCTCTCTCTCTCTCTCACTCACTCACTCACTCACACACATGCCTTTATTCAAATCTGATCGCAGTACAAATTTTTGGGAAAATGGGCAAAACCTGCAGTGGTGGGGCAGATGTAATAAATATATATAGAGAGAGAGAGAGAGAGAGAGAGAGAGAGAGAGAGAGAGAGAGAGAGAGAGAGAGAGAGAGAGAGAGAGAGTTAGATTTGTGTGAGTTATTTTGTTTCTGTGCAGGGTAAATGCTGGCTGCATTATTTTTACACTGCAATTCAGATTTTAGTTTCAACACACCCCACCCAAATATAACTCTCTGCACATGTTACATCTGCCCCACCTGCAGTGCACAGGGTTTTGTCCATTTTACAAACAAATTTGTGCTGCAATCAGATCTGAATAAGGTCCACAGTCTCCCTCCCCTTCTCTAAAACATACAGCGGGAAATTTACTAAGATGTGTATTCGACATGTGATGTTGCTATTAGCACCCTCTAAAAGTTAGTAGACAAGGGGCCAGATTCTCTAAGCTTCAAAAGTGATAAAATGGAGAGTGATAAACAGCCAGCCAATCAGCTCCTACCTGCCATGTCAGAGACTGTGTTTGAAAAATGTCAGGCAGGAGCTGATTGGCTGGCTGTTTCTCACTCTCCATTTTATCACTTTTGAAGCTTAGAGAATCTGGCCCAAGATCTTATGTGAAGTAGAATACAGTACACAAGTAAATTTCTCCCACAGTCTTTTCATATCTCTCTCTCTCAACACTCTTTCTCTGTCACACACACAGTCTGCTTCTATCTCTCACACTCCCTCCCTCCCTGTGTGTTTCTCTCCTTTACTTTGTCTCTCTCACAAACTCTCTCCCACCTCTGTATCCCACACACTCAAAAAACTCTCTAATTTTTCTATCTCACACACACACACACACACACACACACACACACACACACACACACACACACACACACACACACACACACACACACACACACACACTTCTAGTCTGCCACATACTGAATTAGTTGAGTGCTGAGTGAAGCACAAGAGGAGTGATAGAGAACCTCTGCCAGGAGTGATAGGGAACCCCAGGCTAGCTGCTGTACAGCTGGAGGGGCAGAGGGGTGTCCCTATAAACATCAGGAGGCTCTGTCATCTCTTTCTGTCCTGTGTCAGGTCAGATACTACTACAGCAGGTTGTATGTGCTTTGTTGGGGCACAGACACAGGAGGTATGGGTGTGATGGGGGGGCACAGGAGGGTTGTGTGATGGGGGGCACTAGAGGATTATTTGTGATAAGGTGGTACAGTAGGGATCTGTGTGTTGGGGCTCAGGAGGGATGTTTGTGATGGGAAGCACAGGAGGGATGGGCAGAGCCGGCAGGACCCGGTAAGTGGGTTAAAGGCTGTGGCGCTCCCCTTTGGCCTGCTATCTCCCGCTGGAACCACGACACCCACCATTTAAAAATAAAATAAACACAGTTGCCAGTATAAGCAGGGTGAGTGACAACACATGGGCTCAAAGTCTCTGTCTAATTACAAAAAGGAAGAAAGTGCTGACACTACAGTCACACAGTAGCGCTGGTTCTAAAATTGGTGCAGCCCTTTCACTATTCCGGGTAATAGCTGCAGCCCCTTATCAGAGGCTTTGTGAGCCTCTGTAACAAGCAGGAGTGATAGCGATTATAAATCGATACATTTAAGATGCACAGCTGTACCCAGTCCAATGATTATAACAATTTATATGAAGTAAATTATTTTAATATATATATATATATATATATATAATCCATAATATTTGAAGTGCACTTCATATAATTCATAGACAGTACATGACATACAACAATTTAACACACACATAAATATATATATATATATATATATATATATATGATGCTATCAGAGACAACCTTTTTTCAGCACACGCTGTCTCTTTATAAAGTATGGGAGGGCGCAAATTTATAGTTTGCAGGGGGGCGCCGAACACCCTAGCACCGGCCCTGATGGGGTGGATGGAGCTGCATCTCCAGGCCTCTACATAACAATAGGCCCATCATCATGACAGCATGATGATCACCAGACAGACACCAGCAGGCCACATGGTTATCCATAAATGATATGTATTAAAATTGCATCCCTATTTTATTAAATGATGTAATTTGTCGAAGCATACATTTGATGGCAGATAAGAACCATTCGGCCCTTATAGTCTGCCCCTTTAATAACCATATTGTTGGACTCTGGTAAAAGCCTTTGTGTAATTGAAAGTTTCTATCATGTCTCCTCTTTATTTTCTCTGCTCCAAACTATATATAATGAGTAGAGACAGGATTATATGCAACATAAAAAGCTTGAAATATACATGCAAATATGCATGAAAAATACTTAAAAATATGCATGAAAAGTGTTAAAATATGCTACATTAAATAATAAAAAAGTACTTTTTAACTTATTTATTTAAAAATCAGCATACAATTAGTTGCAAATAAACCTCAAAAATAGGCCCACAACATCTGCAGATGTCTAGTGCTGTACACAGGATTTTTTTTCTTCCTGGCTGCTATAGCATACTGCAGTGTCCAAAGCTCTTCTTGCATCAACTACACGGACCCTCATCTCCAGCGCCGATGGTTCAAATGTCAACTTAGTGTGTGAGGGCGGCGCAGTGGAAGGCTTCCTCCCTGCACTGCATACTCACTGTGACACGGCATTTCCTCCGCGCCGCATGATGTCACAACCCGTCTGCCCAACTCCTCTGCTACAGAAGTCTGTCTCTTGGTGTAAATCCCAGGCCAGGGGCAGGCAAAGGTTCAGGAGCTTCGTAATGGCATCCGCCCTGACTGACTTTTATCAACATGGATTGGCAGCCTAGAGCAGACATAGCGTACATCCAAGGTTCCCCACACTGCACACATATTGCCCCAGCCTGCACACTCTACCACTACCTGGCCAGCAGCAGCAGGGCAAAGCAGTGCTGTGACTCGCGGGTGGAAAGGGGACAGGGCCTAAAATATGCACCATCACTAGATTTTAGGTTAAATATGCAATAACCAGTGAGAATTGGCAAAATATGCAAATGCATATGCAAATATGCAAATGCATATAATCCTGTCTCTAATAATGAGATTTTTTATTTTTTCCGGGTAAGTTTTGTGATGTAGGCCATGCACCATTTTAGTTGCCCTTCTTTGTACAGTCTCTAATGTATTTCTGGAGATATGGCCTCCAGAACTGAACACCGTACTCTAGTCTAGATGAGGTCGTACCAATGACCTATTCAGTGGCATTATTACTTCTTTCTTTCTACTGCTGATACCTCTCCCTATGCTGATACCTCTCTTACATTGCCTACCTGCCATTAAGTCACCTGAAATATTGGGTGACATTCTATGGTTTGAGATAAATGCGCAGTTTTTTTATCGCACCACTTCGCCCTTTTTAAAATCGCAAGATTGGCCCGTTTTTCGCATATTTAATGATATGCGAAAAACGGCCCAAATAGTGCGAATAGGTGCGAGTTGGTGCGATGTCTTTACTCCTGAAAATGTTTGATTTTCATGTCTGAAAATCGCACGTTTGCAGGAAATCGCAAATTAAAATAAAAAAAAAACCAGCGCGGGGTCCGCCGCCAGAGCATAATTAGCCCCGGGCTCATTGAGCCGGTGCTGGTGACATAAAATCAGGGTCCCCGACAAATAGGGGTCCCCTTGATTTAATGAAACCAGCACCAGGCTCAAGGTCCGGCGCTGGTTCCCAAAATACGGGGGACAAAATGACTAGGGGTCCCCCGTATTTATAGAACCAGCACCAGACCCAACCAGCCAGCAGGGTAATGCCACAGCCGGGGGACACTTATAATATAAGGTCCCGCGGCCAAAGCATTATCCCCCTGGCTGGTCAGCATGGGCAGGGGTCCTGGGGAAGTGGGGACCCCCCCAATGAAGGGGTCCCCCCCCTCCAGGACTTACCAGCCCATGCTGAAAGTCTGGGGCTGTCCCCGATGCCCCTGGGCGGTGGGCATCGGGCTGATGGATAGTGTAAAAAATAGAAGAAAAACTATTGTTTTCTACTGTAGAACTATGAGTCCCAGCAAGCCTACCCCGCATGCTGGGACTTGGAGAACCACAAGTCCCAGCATGCGGGGCATTAAAGGGCCCGCTGGCACTTGTAGTTCTACAGTACAAAAAATAGTTAAATAAAACACACTGACACCCTGAAAAATAAAAGTTTAATACACACATAACACACACACTGATACTTACCTACCTTGAGCCCGTAGGTCGGTCCCTGGATCCTGGGTCCGGGGTCCGGGGCTCCTGGACAGAAGAGTCCGGTTCCGGGGCCTTGGTCCTGGTTCCGGGGCTGGTCCGGGGTCCTGGGCTCCAGGGCTGATGTCTCCGGGGTCCAGGATCCGAAGAAGTCCAAAAGGGGTACCTGAGGAAGGAAATCCTACTCACCTGGTCCCCGGCGACGACATCGGCATCCTCTCCGGCAGACGCGCTGCTCCCGGCTGGTACCCGCTCTCGGACTGAAGAGGCGCGGAGATGTTTCATCTTCCGCGCCTCTTCTCAGAATGATTCCATTGGCCGCCTAGCGGCCAATCAGGAGCCGAGAAAGTCGGCTCCTGATTGGCCGCTAGGCGGCCAATAGAATCATCCGGAGGAAAGGCGCGGAAGATGAAAATCTCTGCGTCTCTCCAGTCCGAGAGCGGGTATCAGCCGGGAGCAGCGCGTCTGCCGGAGAGGATGCCGATGTCGTCGCCGGGGACCAGGTGAGCACGTGCAACTATAGGCTTATTAGTTGAGGATGATCAATTAGTCCATTTAAATGGAGAAAACACTGCAAAAGGCATGTGGGAGATATTGCAGAAGCTACATGAAAGAAGCAGTTTAAACAGCAAATTATTCCTGCTAAGAAAACTGTACCAGATGAGACTTGGCAAAGGGCAGACTATGCAAGAGCATATAAGTAAACTGCTGGAAATGGTAGCAAAGCTCAGATCTATAGGAGAAGAGCTGAAATGCAGTCACAAAGTAGCCATACTCCTGTGCAGTCTTCCAGACACATACAGTGCACTGATAAATGCCTTGGAAACAAGACCTGAAACAGAACTCACACTAGACTTTGTGAAAAATAGGCTTATAGATGAATATCAGCGCAGGAAAGAAATCACACAGGATTGTATGGACAGTGACTCTGAAAAATCTCTCAAAGTTACAGACATCAGGGTGCATAACAAAGAAACAAGAGCATGTTTTAGATGTAAGAAAATCGGGCATTTAAAAAGACAGTGTTCCATATGGAAAGAAGAACAGCAGAAACTACTTTTAAAAGGGTCCAAGCAGAAAGTGAAAGCTGCACTCACAGATATATGCACAGATAAGTGGAATGGAACTTTTAAAGCGACAGTAACACATACAAACTTTAGTTGGTTCATAGATTCAGGAGCAACAAGTCACATGACAAGCGACAGAGATTTCTTCACCGAGATTGACACAAGTCATAGAGAAGCAATCTATCTTGCAGATGGTACCAATATCACTGCAGAAGGTAAAGGGCATGGTATGCTCATATGCTCCAGTACTAATGAAAGTGACAAAACAATACCAATTAAAGATGTATTATATGTTCCCAGATTGGAAGGCGGATTAATATCTGTAAAGTGCTTAACGGATAAAGGACTTACTGTTAAATTCCAAGACAAGATGTGTCTTATCCAGAATGGAACAGAAACAGTAGCCACAGCCAAAGCAGAGAAACACCTGTATCGCCTAGACACGACAGTACAACAGGTGAGATTAAGCACACACGAACACAACGACTGTATTCACATGTGGCACAGACGACTAGGACACAGGCATCCAGACAGCATTAAGGAACTACAAAAGAGAGGTCTAACGAAGGATCTCACAGTATCAGACTGTTCAACAACCATGAGGTGTGAATGCTGTATAAAAGCCAAAGCCACAAGAATGACATATCCAAAACAAAGTGAGAACAGAGCCCAGAGACCTCTAGATCTCATACACAGCGACGTGTGTGGCCCAATGCAAGTACATACACCAAGCGGTAACAGATATATAGTGACTTTCACTGATGACTACTCCAGATACACAGTTACTTATCTCATCAAAAGCAAAGATGAAGTACTGGACAAGTTAAAGGATTATATAACAATGGCTACAAATAAATTTCAAAGAAATCCACTAGTGTTTCGTAGCGACAATGGAGGTGAATTCACAGGTCACAGAATAGAACACTTCCTGAGACAGCTCGGTATAGAGCACCACAAGACCGTACCCTATTCACCGGAACAGAATGGGGTAGCTGAAAGGAAGAATAGGACTCTGACAGAAATGATCAGATGCATGTTATCAGATTCAGGACTACCTGACAAATACTGGGGTGAAGCCGTAATGACAGCCACGTACTTACAAAACAGATTATTCTCAAGAACAGTGGAGAAAACACCATATGAGTTGTGGCATGGCAAGAAACCAAATGTGAAACATATAAGAGTCTTTGGATGTAAAGCATTTATGTACATTCCAGCAGAAAAACGAAGTAAACTGCAGAATCGCGCAGTAGAAGGAATCTTCGTTGGATACAGTGAATGTTCCAAAGGATACAGAATTCTGAACCCAAAGACAGATAAGATAACCATAAGCAACAGCGTGACCTTTGTGGAGGAACTAAGAAATGAAGTAATGATTCCAGCCGATCTGGATAAAGAAGACAACGCTGACTCTAGTGACACCACCACAACAGATACCATCAAAGAGGTTGAAGTCGGTCTGGAACCAATTACCAAAGGTATGGAAGAGTGCACAACAGGTGAAGTAAGGCGCTCGAGCAGAGAGAACAAAGGCAAACCACCAATGCGTCTCTCATATAAAGCTAGCACCACTAGTATATGTGAACCCACATCCTGGGAAGAAATATCTAACTTACCAGAAAGGGAAGCTGAGAAATGGATAGAAGCAGCAAAAGAAGAAATTAAATCCATGCATGACAATCAGACATGGATACTAACAGAACTGCCATCAGGAAGGAAAACCATAGGCAGCAAATGGACATTCAAAGTTAAATACAACACAGATGGAAAAGTGGAGCGATACAAGGCCAGACTAGTAGCCAAAGGATACTCACAAAAATATGGAGAGGACTATGATGAGACATTTGCTCCAGTAGTAAAGCACACAACCATCAGGACATTGCTTACAGTAGCAGCCGCAAAGGATATGCAAGTAAGACACTTCGATGTAAAGACAGCGTTCTTACATGGCGAGCTAAAAGAGGATATTTACATGGAACAGCCACCGGGTTTCAAAGACCCTGAAAGTCCAGACCTAGTGTGCAAGCTCCAGAAAAGTATATATGGTCTAAAGCAGGCGGCAAGAGCCTGGAACACAAAATTAAACGAAATCCTCATACAGGAAGACTTCGTGAGAAGCAAAGCAGATCCCTGCCTATATGTCAAGAAGATAACTGACAGGTGGATCTACCTGTTAATCTATGTGGACGATCTTCTAGTATGTTTCGAGCAAGAAGGGGATAAAGTGGAATTACTGCAGATCCTGAATAAGGAATTTGAAACAAAAGACCTAGGAAATATAACACACTATTTAGGTATTCAAATATCAAGAGAAGAAAACGGCGACTTTACCTTAAACCAGAAACAAAAGATACAGGAAGCCATTGAAGAGTTTGGGATGCAAGATGCAAAACCGGCAAGTACTCCCATGGAGACCAACTACATAAAGGAAATGTACAATGAAGGTACATCATTACCAGATAATCACCAATACAGAAAGGCAATAGGAAAATTGCTGTACATTGCCACTATTACCAGACCTGACATCGCTACAGCAGTATCAACTCTAAGCAGAAAGGTCTCCAAGCCAAGTCAGATGGACTGGAATGCTGTGAAAAGGGTAATACGTTATTTAAAGGGAACCATTAACTTAGTGCTTAATCTTCCAGCAAGCAGAAATTGTGATCTGATTGGATACGTGGATGCAGATTGGGCTGGAGACTCTAATGACAGAAAGTCTACAAGTGGACACATATTTCTACTTGGTGAAGGACCGATCAGTTGGACAAGTAGGAAGCAATCATGCGTTGCACTTTCTTCAACAGAAGCAGAGTATGTTTCAGCAGCTCAAGCAAGTCAAGAGCTAATATGGCTGAGACAATTGTTAGCTGATTTGGGACAGAAACAAGTAGAATCTACAAAAATCTTTGAAGATAATCAAGGATGTCTCGCATTAGCTCAAACAGAACGGGTAAATCCAAGGACCAAGCACATCGATGTGAAATACCATTTCTTGAAGGATCTACAGGAACAAGGTCTTCTTAACTTGGAATATTGCCCAACAGAAGAGATGACTGCAGACATTCTCACCAAGCCATTGGTTGGAGAAAGACATCACAGACTATCCAGAAAGATGGGTCTCGTGGATCAAGCCTCATCTGTTGAGAAGGGGTGTTGAGAATAAATGCATCAGATGAGACTTAAGCTGCAATTACACTGGAGGGACAGCAGGCGGTGCTGTCACATTTGTGTTTGTGTGTCTTACAGTCTGTGATGTATGTATATACTTGTTTGTTGTTGTTTCCTGTGTCTGAAGGTTACATGAAGGAGAAAGACAGATGCAGCATGCAGAGAAAGATATTCATGTACAGTTACCTTGTTCTCATTACAAGTTCATGTTATGACCAGTTCCAGTTTATATAAAACCAATCATACCACAAAGACCTTTCCAGTGTGTGTCTACTGAATGAAGCTTGATACAGAAGGTGATCCTGACTGCGTGGGTAAAACTCAATTGCCAACACTTTATACAAATCGCATACCATTAAATATGCGATTTGTATACTTTTTCATGTGAAAACATCTGGATGCGATGTGCTGCGAAAAGCAGCCATCGCATTTCCAGTGTGTCCAACTTGTTGATCAAAATCGCACTTTTTTCACATTTTCGCAGCTCATTAAATATGCGAAAATGAAAAAAAAAAGGCGATTTCGGCCGTTTTTGCGAATAAAATCGCAAAAGTCTAATTATCTCAACCCATAGAATGTCACCCAATGACTCCTAGATCCCTTTCCTCCTGAGACCCAAGTGCATGATTTAGTTTTCTTGCCATTAAACTGCAATTGCCATGCTCTAGACCAGGGGTGGGGAACCTTTTTTAGGCCAAGGGCCGTTTGTATGGGGAAAAAATCCTTTGGGGGCCATATGTAAAAATTTCTCTTACAAATTGTTTTGCTACAGCCGTCCCACGCTCCGGCGGCTGCTGCTGACTAGGACTGACAGTCTACAGCTGCTGTTGATTAAGAGGAATCTCGCGAGAACTACCGACCTCTCGTGAAAATTCCCCTGTACTTGACTCCCGGCAAAGTTGTCAGGCAGGTGGGAGGGCCACTCAGACCGGCTACGTGGGCCGCATACGGCCCCCGGGCCTGAGGTTCCCCACCGCTGCTCTAGACCATTCCTCTAGTCTACCTATAGTACTACATTATGTACTTTTATGTATTTTGGGGCATATAGTATATGCTTTTGTCTTGCTTACATGGCATTGGTATCACTTCCTCCACCTATTATAATAGATCCTGGAACATTTTTAGCTGTAGGCCCTTAATATGGCCCTGACTTAGGGCACCATCTAGCCAGTACAGGCAGCCAGTGCAGTAGCATGACACCTATGCTCCCCAAATTACATGTGATGTCATGATGTCACAGAAGAGTGGGGAAAGCGCAAGAAGCAGGGTGCTAGCCAGTGGCAGCCCGTATCTTTTCGGGGGAGGCCACTGGCCGCAGCCGGGGTACTGCGATGCAGGCACCCCCCCCCCCTATTGTTGCCACTGCAGCCGGTCACTGCAGAGTTCCCAGCGCCTGTACTATGATGACAGGCGCAGGGACTGGCACATGCACAGTACAAACCTCTGTACTGCGCATGCGGCCAGCTTCTACGGGCTGCTTCAGCAACAGCACGTAGAAGGAATCCTGGTCCCGATGCCTGTACAATACAAATGACAGGCACTGGGACCAGCACATGCGCAGTACCAAAGGCGTCCCGGAGAGAGGGAACAACTCCCAATGGGACTGCCTTGGTGACTGGCAGATCGGACTTCCAATAGGAAGCTAATGCCTGTCACAGTGAAGCCAGTGCAGTCTCACAGACTGAATCTGCCTTCACTACAGTGGCTGATTTTACCTGCTGGCTGCAGACCTGCAGCCCAGAGGTAAAAACCATCACTGTTGGTAGGTGCATCCTAAGGACATGTTGGGAACCACAGTTGCCTTGGGTAAGCCACAATGCCACCACCTCATCCATACTATTAGGGTTGTGGTAAGTGATTGTATTGTGGTTATTTTATGATAAGATAATAATAATAATAATAATAATAATAATAATAATAATAATAATAATAATAATAATAATAATAATAATAATAATAATGCAATTTATATAGCACATTTCTCACAATAGGTTTCAAATATTTGCCAATAGGACTCAAATATTTGCTTCTACAACACAATATGCCAACATTGCCTCTACAACACATAATACAAAACAGGCTTAACACGGGGCAAAAGTGAATTGCTGAGTCAAGAGGAAAATCTTGAGACTAATTTTGAGATTTCCATTATGCAGCAGATGGAGATAGCTAGATAACAGACAATTTTCACTGAATGGATGAGATTTTTTGAACCCATGTAAAGCTTTAAGAAGGATACTACAGAAGGATGAAGAGTATTCCTGAGTAAACATATGTAGTGATGACTGTAAAGGCTACCATACACTATGAGATTTATCTGACCTGTAAAATTGCATCTGATTTCCCTTGAATTTCCCTGGCAGCTTCCCAGGAGGCCTACGTACAATTTGACACTTGATGTGCCATTTTTTACATCCAATTTGTGTCAGATAAATCACATGTGATTTATCTGACGCAAATTGGATGTGCCATGAGATTTATCTGATGGGATGGACCTAGGGAGTGGCCTGAAAAGTGCTATACCATGCAGGTATTACTGTTCTGAGAAAAGGAGAATGGCGGTATACTGTATGTATAAATAGTTGGGGGGGGGGGGGCGGTGTCGTCACTCGTACAAAAAGACACCAGACATGGGTGCCGCAGCGGGAGACACGAACAACTCACTCAACTCACCTTTTTGTACAGTGCCGCCACCCCCCCTCGAACTATACATAGCCACAGTGCTGCTGTCATCTGGAGGGAACTGTTTTGTTTGTTATTCAAATTTTGCTCCCATTATTGGAGTGATGCACCATGGAATGAAATTATATATATATATATATATATATATATATATACACACACACACTATAGCAGGTATTCAATGCGCCAGGTGAGGGGGTTAAACAGCAAGGATTGCAGAAAACCAGCGATCCTCGCTGTTTAACCCCCGCGCCGGACACTTGCTCTATTCAACGTTCTGGGGGAATCCTCGCCGTCTGTAGAGCCCTGACCCCCCTCCCTTGCTGCTGAATGTCAGTACGGGATGTAGAGCCCGGACCCCCTCCCCCTCTCCCTCTTCCCAGCTGCTGAATTGAGACACTGACCATAAAGATGTAACGGAGTTATGGCTTCTTAGCAGCAATGTACAAAAAACATTTATTTTCTAAATTGCATCTACTGGTAAGATAACTGGATGTGTGTGTCCTTCCTTGTCTGTCCACCTCCACACTTGTTATAAAATGAGTGACATCAAGCTATTATATCAGCATAAATGCAAACAGCTAATTACTGTCACAAAACTGTGCTGTGGGCGAGCGGCGACAGCGAGCAGGGCTTCCTGCTCGCTGTCACCACTCACCCTGTCAGTATTCAACGTACCCCCCCTCATACGCCAATTGGCGTATGCGGCTCCAGAAGCAGCGAGACTCACGGCTAAATACAGCGAGTTTTCTGCATTAGCCGCGAGTCTCGCTGTTTTGGGGAATTCAGGTCGACATGGGGATTTTCACTATTTTTTGAGCCGACATGTGCCGACAGGCGGCATTTCATGCCCTACCATCCAGTAGGGCGTGGTGGGAGAATTAAATAGTGTGCCGAGCGCAGCGAGGCACCATGCCCGAAGCATCGCGAGCGAAGCGAGCGATGCGAGGGTCCGATTCTCATTGCCAACTGTGTCCATGTCGACTGTGTCGACATTCGGATCAAAAACAGTGAAAAACCCATGTCGAACTTATGACCAGTCGACCTTCCTCATGTCGACCTTTATGCAAATTCGACCTTAAGTCATGTCGACCTTTGCCCATGTCGACCTTAAGTCAGGTCGACCTTCCTGCCAGTCGACCTAGTGGGGTCGACCTAATGACTGTAGACCTAAGTTCATTCTGACAGATGTACCGATTCCCCTCCGAGAGAGTTAAAGTAGATGGAGATAAAGTACTGACCAATTCAGTCATTCTTTAAACAGCCTGTAACATGGCAGTTAGGAGCTGATTGGCTAGTAATTTATTTGCACCTACTTCATCTGTCTCCAAGGCAGTGGTGTAGCCAGGGCTCCGGAGCCCTAGCGGTGGCGAGGGGGAGCCGGATCCATGGGGGCACAGTGACCTCTGTGAGCCGAAGGCACTGAGGCAGGATGAATGTGAAGAGACCCGGTGCTGTAGTGCAGAAGACTCGGCTGGCTCTGCTCTCACGCTGCTGCTGGAGAGTCTGAGGCTGGTCGGTTACATGTGCAACTGCTCGGAAGGGCACAATGCAGAGGAAGCTGCTGCTGCTGGAAGAGAGGCTGCTGCGCAGATCGGGGAGCAGGGCAATTTGGACAACCTGGAAATTAGTTCCGGGGAGCCCTCAGTGGCTTACCACAGCCCCCACCCTTGTCACACTTTACTGCAATTGGAGCTCAGCTCCTGGCTGGCCGCTTGCAGCGCTTGAAGCTTTCTCCTCATTCTGCATTCAGCAGGGGTGGGCAGGTACATGTACATGTTGCCGCAGGGAGGGGAAAGATGAGATCCCAGGATCACAGGCAGTAGCAGGGTCTCTGATTTCATTGCTGTTGCTTAGAGATGGGTCGTTTGCGAACGAAGCAGATCTTTTGAACGGATCCCATAAAAGACTGAGGGAGCTGCCGCTCCCAAAAAGGTGATCCGTCGTTCTTTTTCTTTCAGTTTCGTTTTCCCTTACAATGCATTTGCCTGAGCTCAGCACTGCCACCTGTGGCAGCTGAGAAGTACTAACTCTGGAGACTGAGTACAGTGCTGCTACTGCAAGTAAAAGAAAGAATAACAAGGCTGCTGCTGCTAGGGATGGCCATCAGTGCAGACGCCATCGATGGTTGCAATCGATGGCGATTCTGCACCCAGCCATCGATCAGTGTTTCACTCAGTTATGTATGTTCTTAATTGCTCAGCTCACTGTTAAAAAAAAAGTAACAAAAAATGTCAATAAATGATTGTAAAACAAATTATGCTTCGCTATTCTCAAATTACCCCTTCTTTCAAACCGTTGATCTGCACAAAAGATACAGATCTTTTCACTGACTGATCTACTGGATCCCAGCTCTCGTTAGTGACCCGTTTTGCCCATCTCTATCAATGCTGCTGCCCAGTATAGACACAAACACCTTTTACCCAGTGATGCTTTACAGTGGCTGGCCTCTCTCCTGTGACCACTGACCAGCCACCAATGAGCTGCACTCCTTACAGGCTGGCCACGCCTCCTATCTTTCCCTCTATCCTCACAGCATCCTCTATGGCTGCATCTCCATGATCTAGGGATGGCCATCATTGCCTTTGCCATCGATGGTTGCCATCGATGGCAAAAGTGCAACAGGATGACCATCGATGTTTTACATATCGATGGTCATCCATTTGCTTTGAAAGATTGGCCTGTGGGCCAATCAAAATGTGGGGGCGGGGCTTCACATGTGTTGGGGGCGGGGCTAGGTTCAGTGTCCCGGCCCCTTGATGAAAAAAAAAATGAAACTATTCAGTTAAGCCTGACATCGATGGTGGTAAACCATCTGGTTCTCCCCCATTGATGTCAAAACTATTCGTCATCGGCCACAAACCATTGATGTTTTGTAAACATCGATGGTCGATGGCCATTCCTACCATGATCTCCTCCTTCTTCTAATCCTGGCTGTAGCTGCCTCCAGTAACACAGGGCAGATCCAGGTACTTAGGGTCTCTGTGTTCTGGCATGAGTAGCAGCCCTTCTACATACAGTATATGGTGTGGTGTGGGGTGGCAGTGCATGGTACTTGCCACAATATCCCATACAGTAACTTTACTGCCGCACACATTTCTGGGTGGGGGGGGGGGTGTTCCTATTGTTTTTTATTATTATGTGTGTGAGAGGCTCCTATTGTTTATCATTATGTGGGGGGCTCCTATTGTTTATTATTATGTGTGTGGGGGGCTCCTATTGTTTATTATTATTATGTGTGTGTGTGTGGGGGGGGGGGGGCTCCTATTGTTTATTATTATGTGTGTGTAGGGGGGAGGCTCCTATTGTTATTATTATGTTCACTTGTGCATGACCATCAGTAGCACCTCTCTGTCTGCCATCCAGGTCCCACTTGTCAGGAGTGTCTTATTTACTCTGTATCCGGCCAGCCCAAATCCCAGCCTCCATATAGGTCTCTGTGTCTTGGTTGTTTGCTGCAAATTTACAGGAGATAAGCCAGCGAATCAGATGCATTGGGATCCTATGCTACAGTCTGTTTGGACCAAGGGTTCCTTAAAGCTGAAAGGGGCCAGAGGAGTGATTTGAGGTGGAAAGTGAAGGCAATGAGCATAGAAACCCTAAGCAACAAGCATGTAGATAAAAAAATTGGTATTACTGTATGGGGGGGGGGGGGCAGAAACATTTTTGGCAGGGGGGCGCAAAATTTCTAGTTACACCACTGCTCCAAGGCAAATACCCCATGGTCTTTGAGGTTATTTTTTCCTCGTCGCATAACATCGCCAACTTTAATTTTTGCTACTTTATTTGTAATTTGATTGGGTTTTTTTTGTATGTTTGTTTTTTAAAATTAATTTAACTGTAATTTTATTGCACACACTGGCAATGGATTCCCTCATCTGGATGTGACACAATGGTTTACGTTACATTACAATAGTTAATGCCAATAATTGGATAATTTGTCTTTACATGAGGTAAAATAAATTCTAATTAAACTACTAGGATATTATTGATAAATTAAATGAATATAAAAAACTCAGATGAAACATGGAGAGATGAGACACACAATGAACAAGATATTTATAAAGACTAATTATGATGATTTAAGGTAACCCGGCTGTCTCCTTTGATACTGTAAATGCAGAACATATTTAATCATGTTTTTCTCAGTTTCACACTACAGATACAGTATCTGCCAATAGATTTAATTAAACCAAGAGAAAAAAAGAAAACGGTTCCAAATGTTCCGATCTGTCTTTATACATGTTCAATATTTATATAAAACAATGATTACGGGGGGGGGGATAGGTTTCAAACTTCCAAAAGATAAAACATGGAGAAGTTGCCCATTCCATTTATCTAGCGTTGTTTCGATATGTCTAGTAAGTGTCTTTGGGCAACATCTGCACCTGTTATCATCAGAGGTTTTGAAACACCTCCCTCTAGAAGAGATGTGGACAACCAGTGAGTCAGGACCCCATGTTACCAGAATTTTTTCATGTGTATGTCTGGTTCTAAGATGTACAGTGCAGTTTATGCAAATGAGTACAAGCTTATTGGCCAATAAAATGGAATCACATAGGTTTCTCATTGACCCATTGAGAAATGGAAAGTATCAGTGTTAAGTGCTTTCTTGCGAACTCCCAGGATGCCCAGGTTAGTCATACCTTTTGAGGAATTCTCCTGTACTCCTGAAGAGTGTACCAGTCTAAAGGGAAGGTGATAACAGCATATTGGGGGACATGGTTACACCCCCTTTTCTCCATTCATATCCTTAGTGTCCCACCAAATCCTTGGAACCTTCCTCCCCCCACCAAAACTTAGTCCTCCTGTTTATTAATACATCTTTACTCTGTATGTCATCTTCTAAATACAACATCAAAGCAGAAAGTTATCTTTGTGACTTTTTTTTTTTATTTTACTGTTTACAGTGGTGGGTCCCGTCCACCAGTCCCGTGCACAGGGCCAGTGTATGCACAGTAACTTCATACATACTGCGCATGCGCTGGCCTAAGAATTCATAGGCTGCCTTTGCAGCAGCCCCGGAAGCTTAATCAGAATCCCAGGTCCGGCGCATGTGCAGTATGGTCCGCGGTAGAGAGGTATCCCAGAGGGAGAGAACACTCCCAATGGGACTGCCTTGAGGGACTGGCAGGTCGGACTTCCAATAGGAAGTCACTGCCAGTCACATTGAAGCCAGAACAGTCCCACAGACTGCATCTGGCTCATTTTAAGGTGGTGGATTTTACCTGGGAGGCTGCAGCCCTGCAGTCCATAGGTAAAAACCGACACTGACTGTTTATCATTTGAAAATGTAGGTTTAGGTACTAGAGGAGGGTTAGGGTTCGACTGAGGGGAGAAAAGATTAGGCACTAAGAAAAGGAGGGTGAGGGTGCAGAGGGAGAGGGTTACAGTTAGGCACTGAAAGGGGGTTAGGGTTAAGCATTATGGGCCTTATTCCAGTTCACTCTTAGAGGCAAATCCATGTGCACTGCAGGGGGGCAAATGTACCAGGTGCAGATAGAATTAGATTTGGGTAAGTTATTTTGTTTCGGTGCAGGGAAAATACTGACTGCTTTATTTTTACACTGCAATATATATATATATATATATATATATATATATATATATATATATATCACTTTGGAGAAAAATCCCACAGAAATCTAATTCTCTCTGCACATTTTACATCTGCCCCACCTGCAGTGCACATGGTTTTGTCCATTTGAGAAGGAATTTGCCTCTAAGAGTGAACTAAAATAAGGCCCTATGTGAGGAGGGTTAGGTTTGGTGGAAGGTTGGGTTAGACACTAATGGTTAGGGCTAGGATTATGCATCAGGTGGGAGCGGTAGGTGTAGCGATCAGGTAGGGAGGGGTAGGAGGAGATTGAAAGTGTACTTACTGAGGCCCTGTTGGGATTCTGACCATTAAGACGTTTTCTGACTGTCAGCCATCCGTATGTATTATGGCTACAGGGTAGACCATTGGAGTACATATTTTGTAACAATAAAAGAGAAGGAGTATTTCACCATCTCTGACCTCAATCTAGAACAATATAAATATAGACTGACTGATGCAGAGTAGATTGCAAGTCCATTTGCGAGGCATTTCTTGTGTTTTGCTCTGCACGTGCTTCTAAATGACGTGTACAAAGCTACAAGAGATGCAGACCTGTACTCAACTCCAATGTAACTCCATTTTTGTCTGAAGAGTCATAACTGACTTCTAGCGGAGTGTTCTCATGTAGGCATGGCCGCCCACAGGGGGGTGCTGTGGGTACACCTGTCCCGGGCCCTGGTCTCTGGAAGGGCCCGGGCAGCTCATTTTGCCCACAGCAACCCTCCGCTGTGAGCTGCCTGCGCTGCACTCGGTCCTCAGCAGGTCCCTGAGCACAGGCTTCTGCAATGCAGGAAGCTGGCAGCCAATTAAAATGCTGCCCCGGCTTTTGAGCCAATCAGAGCTGCTGCCATTACACAAGCTCTGCTTGGCTCACCAGCCGTTGCTGCATTTCAACATTTCAATTGGCCGCCGGCGTCATGCATTGAAGAAGCCAGGCTGTGCTTCGGGACCTGCTGATTCGGGCCGTAAGTGAAGGGAGGGGTGAAGATGAGGGGGGGGGAGTCGGGGTCCGCGATCACCATGACACGGATGACAGCACATCCGCCATGGGCAACTCCACGGTGCCCGCATGGGGGGCAGACTGGAAATCAGTCACGGGCACCAAAATTCTTGGTGGCAGTCCTGCACGTAGGGGGTAGGTTCAGATTGCTCGCTATGCAGATTTATGTGAACACTTAGAAACCCCTCTGTTGAAATGGATCTTTTGCACCTATTATCAGCCTGGTGCAAGGGCTCACAGATATTTCTCAATCCTTTTATATAAAGCACAGATAGAGGCCGTGATTTGTAAATATTTCCATAGAGGCAAATAATTGCATTTCGTTTTATGGTAACAAGACAGGACTACATACGGCTGACGTGCATTCAACTGAATCTTCAGCCAACCTGGAACATTTATGAAAAAGTGTATTATACAAATTTAAATGTCAACAAAAAACAAATTTGGAATTGAGAAGTCTCATTATCTTCAGAATAACTGCATATCAATCATTAATATCAATCAATCCTATAAATGGTCAATGATGCACAAAATGAATGAATTGAATATATTCAGAGAGCAACCAGGTTTCATTTTGACTGTTACATCAAGCAAGAGTTCCCACACATTGTATATACCCTGTGATATAATTAGATCTATAGATCCGGAAGTCAGTTTCTTTTTCACAAAGAAGATGTGCATGCACTGGTCAGATACAGCCCTGCAGGACACAAATCATAGATCAAGGCTCTAATTGTTGAAAACATTCTTTTAAGGTATACTAGTAACTGACAGTACAAGCTTAGTATCAAAGAGTATACATCACAGTGCAGCCTGCGAGTAAGTTACAGCTGTAGTGAATGACAGGTCTGTGCGTTTCAAAGAAGAGTGTACTGGGAAATGGTTGCCGTACTTTAGCATGAATTATCTAACAGATATGTAATAAGTGTAGATATTTATCAAATATGCTTTATGTACTTATGCGTTTCCCTTTTTCCATATAGCAATTTCATCAGAATCAAAAGTATATTTTAAAGGATATCCCATTTTTATGCTTTGTCAATTCTGTTCTCATTATAATGCTTACAAATTGGAAGTGGTTTAGTTAACTCAAAAAATGTCACTTTTATAAAGTAGATGTAAAGTAAAAGTATTGTGTATTTGTGTGCAACTGAACTAATGACATACTGTATATACAGTATACACAAGGGCCCTTATTCAACACTGCAAATCTCTGAGTTTTGGCCATCATTCCATATAGACAAATCTCCAGTATAAGATACATTCTGGATCTTGGATCCAATGGGTAATGTCAACCTTTGTTTCTGTCCCCGCCCCCTCACCCCCCCCCCCCCCATTTTGGATTATGTTGTCTACTGTTTCTGCCTTGAGGAAGGTCCTTAGGAACATCGGCAGCTATAGTAATACATGTGGACTTTAAAATTCTATTGAAGACGGGTTAGTGCCTTTTATTCCCTTTTGTGGATCCTCTAACTTTGTATTTGGAGTATTGTTGTATAGCAATACTCTTGAATGGCACCCCAGCATCCGGCTCCTGTTGGGTGAGAGTGCAGGGTTGTTGTTTTATTTCCTCATTTGGGTACTTCTTTCAACATACAGTATTCATCATACTCTGGGCCAGATGTATCAAGCTTCATAAAGTGATAAAATGGAGGGATATAAACAGCCAGCCAATTAGCTCCTACCTGTCATCTTACAGGCTGGGTTTGAAAAATAATAAGTAGGAGCTGATTGGCTGGTTATTATCACTCTGCACTTTATCACTTTGTGAAGTTTGATACATCTGCCCCTGTGTTATAGAAAAATAGACATTTCTTAACGATGTAATCTAATCAGATTTTATATTTAGTGTTTATGTAAAATTTAAGAGCAATTCAGTGCCTGAGGGGGTTGCTGGGAGGGATAGGATTGGATCCCTCTCCAGGTAATGTGGAAAGAAGCCAATAATTGTTAGCCACCACAACAAAGTACTGGGAATCGGGGCTAAGTGCATATGGAAAATGCAGTCCAAAGATGGCCTTTTGATTGCATTTTCACTTTAGTACATCCACCCTGTGGTCCAGATGTATCAAGCTTCAAATAGTGATAAATGGAGAGTGATAAACTGCCAGCCAATCAGCTCTTAACTGTGATTTTACTGGCTGGGTTTGAAAAATGCCAGCTGATTGGCTGGTTGTTTTCACTCTTTTCTTGATCACTTTTTGACGCTTGATACATCTGGGCCTCTGGGTATTTTCTCAATTTTCTCAGTAAATACAGTAAATCTGAGTGAGTCATCAATTGAATCGCTTTTTATACATATTTATATATATAGACATTTATTCATATTTAAAGATGGATATTTATTTAGAAAACTGTACTTCTTAGAAAATACTGTAAAGATATATGTATATTAAATGATACCGTCCCAGAGAGGCTAAATAGGCTATTGATGTCAGCAATGAGATGGGGCTTTGTATTTTTAGCACCACAATGCTAGATAACCTGCTGTTATGTGTGAGGCTCGGCATAGTATTAGAATACAGCTCGAGGATTAAACATAAACCCTTTTGAAGTCACTTTTAAAGACTAAATCTTGAATAATAATCATACCGCCGAGTAGTGTTGTAAATGTTAATGATGATCTTTATCTTTTTATCCAAATAGTAAGATTTCCATTGCTGGAAGACAATAAATCGTTACATTTTGTGCAATATGCTTTGGGAGGAATCACTAAACAATACGTGACTGCTGAATGTAGACATATTATTCAGCCCGTGTTCCAAATAATCTTATGGACTTATGTCCGTGGTAAAAGCTGGTTGTGTTGTCGTTTATTTTCTCCCCGGTGCCTGTTTTCCTGCTCATCTCTGTGCCATCCTCTCCATACTGCATTTCATAGTGATAAACAGAACGGACAGTAGGACTATCACTTTCCCAGCTAAACACTCTGCTTACAATTCATACAATCTGTATGACCTCTGGGACAGCCACCGTGCATGGACTAAGAAATAAAAGTTGTATCCAAATTTTTAAGAAGGTTTTGCTTTTATTTTGCCAGGGTTCTACGATTTCTGATTTTAAGGAGTCTATTTACTAAGTCTTTGAGAGATAAAGTGGACCAGATAAAGCACCAGACTGCCAGCTACTATCATTTTTGAAGCACAGCCTGTAACATGCCAGTTATGAGCTGATTGGCTGGTACTTTTTCTCTGCCTACTTTATCTCTGTTCTTGGCTAAGTTAATAGACCCCTATAAATGCAACCGATAATTCATCTCCATTTGTGTGGAGATGAATTGCCTCCAGTAGACTCCAGTAGAGATGAGTAAAATTGTGGCTGAATTTCTTGCAAATAATATTTTAGGACATTTCACAGTAGTGCGATACCTGGTGATGTAATTTGCTCATGCTTCCTTTGCTATTCGGTAATTGTAAATGGCCAATTCACACATCTACAGTAATAGGGGCAGATTTATTAAGCTTGGAGAAGAGATAAACTGGAGATAAAGCGGAGAAAAGGTAAAAGGAGATAAAGCACCAGCCAATCAACTCCCAACTGTCTTTTTCAAACACAGCTGATTGGCTGGTGCTTTATCTACTTTTACCTTTTCTCCGCTTTATCTCTTCTCCAAGAGTTTATCTCTTCTCCAAGCTTAATAAATCTGCCCCTTAGCCTTTTAACAGTGATGGCTGTAATGACTGGTATCATTAGTTAAAGCACATGCACAAATATGTAATAAAATGTGCAATGTGTGTTAGGAAAAGAGTTCTGGTCATTACTCTCAGTGACCAATTCACTAATTTCTGCACAAATATGACTATATTATTGAGATAAGCAAACTTGTTTGGATAGATTCAGGTTGTGTTTAACAATGTTGCCTATATTATAACCTGTACAGGTTGCAAAGGAAATAAGGTTCCTGGGGATTGGTAGCACTGTGTATATCACAGGCACCATGCAGCAACTGGGACTTAGCATTAGGCATCAAACTCCTTATAAGCCCACCCCCAGATTCCCATTGGCTAAGTTTCAACAGAGTCTGGGTCGGGAAATTTAAGAAGAGTGAAGTGACATGCTGCATCTCGGGTGTACCGGTTAGCACTGCATGTATGAAAAACAGCTCCCCCCACCCACCTTCCTGTTCTATGTAGTTGCCACTGCAGCACAGGGCCGATCTTGTCACTGGGCTCCTAATATGAACTTCCACCCCTGCTTGCTGTGATAGGCAAACTGAGGTACAAAAGGTGGATGGCTATCGGTGGCCTTAAAAATTACTGGTGCCATTTGAAGGTTTGAATGTATCAATGTGAATGAAATGACAGGGTGTTTGATAAAAAATGGAAGTGGATGGGAAATAGTCACCCTCCTGGAGGCTAGTGTATACTCCGTGCCCTATGCCAAGAGGAAAAAAAACATTGATGAGGAAAAACTATTGAACCTTTGCCATCTTGGCAATGCCATTGACCATCGTTGGAAAACTCATGATGGTCCACAAAGGGAAAAAAAAAGAAAAAAAGAGAAAATGCTGCTGCATATGCTAAACACTAACACCTGACAATCACAACAATTATAATAAATTCTGTAATTTAACATTGAGCAAAACTGATGTTTATTTTTATAGTGCACCACAGCTAGGTAACCTTATTATGTAGGTCCCTAACATTCCTAAGGTGTAGGTTCAGAATGTGGGATTCCATGGCCAAATCAGCCCAAGCATTGCAAGGCATCTCTCAAGTGAAAGGTAGCAGTTTAAATGTTAATAAGTGTTGTATTATTAAGTGGCATATAGTGGTTGCCCAACGTGAGAAGTAGCAATTAAAGTGTAAAACAGTATTACATTAATAAAAATACCATTTAAGTAATGAAACCTCCAACAAGACTTTTCACGTGCTGCTCCCTACCTCTGGAATTCTCTACCTCTCTCCCTCAGACTTTCCAGATCTCTACAAAACATTAAAGGGGCTCTCAAGACCCACTTCTTCACCAAACCCAGCCAAATCGCACCTTAACTCTCTGTTTCATGCTCCCTGTCTTCCCCATCTGTGTCATCCCTGTTTGTTTGCCCCTCCCCTTTAGAATGTGCTTTCCTTTTCTAATTGCACCAATAATGATGGCACCAAATTCTGTGATTTTCTGCCATGCTGAAACTTATTCCAGTGCCCTCTACTGATGCAGCATTGTATATGTACCCTGTACTTGTCATCTATTGTATAAACTGTAAGGAATTGTTTTGCTTATTGGTTTATGTACTCTGTAATTGGCCGATGTGGATCACTTGTGGCGTCATAAAAATAAAGGTTAATAAAAAATAATAAGTGTTAACATAACGATTCCCAGGTACACCAACCCTTTCTTAATACTGACAGTACTTAATTATTCATGTAATACTTTTTAACACTTTAATTCAGGGATGGGCAACACCGGCCCTCCAGATGTTAGTGAACTACACATCCCAGGATGCTTTGCATTAGTTTTGCTATGTGGCCATGCTGAAACTGATGCAAGGCATGCTGGGATGTGTAGTTTATCAACATCTGTAGGGCCGGTGTTGCCCAGCCCTGCTTTAATTGCTGCTTATGTAATACTGTTGGCACCAATGCCTTTTACAAATGCAACACTTATTAACATTTACACTGCTACTTCTTACTTGTGTGATGCCTAGGCAACAAGTAAAGGACTTAAAAGCTCTAGGCGGGAGTTAATGGAAGTCTATCCTTTATAGCTGGCCTCCTGGTGTTACACTTGTCTCTCTGCAAGGAAGTTGTTGAATGGGCATTTTAGAACTCTGTGGTGGAACACTCCCACAATGTGTCATTAAAGTGAACAGAGAATTCATAGCTTTATTAGTATCACTCCAGAGTGACAGGGGAACGGCATTGATTTTGATATCATGTTTCATCCATTCAGAATGCTGTGATGTGTTGGTTGTAAAACTGTACTGTACTGCGTGACTTTTCCCTAGGTGAACACACTATAGCAGAGTACTTGATGCTTTCAAAACCCCCCTTACCCCCCACAGAACAAGAATAAAAAAATAAAATGTTGTCATGCGTCATAATATAATTTCATAGCATTATGGTGGCTGTTAATTTGCCCAATCATTCTGCATTAAAGCGCAACCTGAATTGCATTTGTCCCTATTCATCCACTGCGCACCTTTTCTTATGAATAGTATTCAACACAAATTCAACTCAATTATATAACAATAGTCATTGTAAGTGCTCAATACAAAATGAACTATTTTGGTTCAAAGGCAAAATCAATTGTAGCTATGTGAATCAATTTAAACATGTATATTCATGAATATGTCAGAACAGGAATATTTGTATTGAGGAACTTTTCCATTCATAGATAATGATACAAATAATACTAAAAAAAACGGTACTTATGTATTATCTGGGCTCCCATGTTAAATGCACCCCATTTTTTCATACCCCAACTATCCAACTACGCATGGAGTTGACTTTATATAGTGTGGCGAGCGCAGCGAGCCACCGTCTCATGAGCCACGTGGTCTCATAAGAAAAACGGGAGCCCAGATATTACATAAGTAACAAAAAAACATATTTAAGTAATTGTAAGCAATAAAGACAGTGAAATATACAGATGGAGCCACTGTCATCTATCCCTATAATAGGATTAAGTGAGTAATATGATTACTCTGCTAATCCCCTACTGTATTGTTCTTTGTATTGTATTGCAGCTGAGAACAAAAGGATAGCCATGGCGAGCCATGCTGAGCCATGGCCTAAGGAAGATAGACGAGATGGGCTCCTACTGTATGGCCATTATCTTGCCAAGTACTATTGGATGAACCCATCCCAGTAACAGCAGTGAGCCAAGACTTAAAGAGGTTTTCCACATATATCCAGTGCACGCTATGTACATTAACATAGCCACTGTGCTACCGTGCTGCCCTAAGCAATTCCAAATGTATGTATGAGTCTGGGTTTTAAATTCTCCAATTCACCTGCTACAGCAGCATTACTACTTGTAAACAGGGTCGGATTAAAGGGGCGATTCAGGATAGCTTACAGCGATTTGGATTCGGTCCCTGCCCGTCGGGGTTACATACGCGCCAGGCAGTTTGCCGTGGGGATGGAGAATGAAGGCAAAAACTGGACTCGCCCATTAGGAACACCCAGCGTTTTATGGGCATACCCTAGAAACGTTCACATGGGTACAGTACGTGGGCAGATTGCTACCTGCTGGGGGCAGGTGACTGACATCACAGGACGTCAGCCGCCTACCCATCTTCGTCATAATGCACATAAATTAAAGTCAGTTGAGACAATGTTCAAGGGTCTATTATGAGAAGTAGGGGAGGTGAGGCCAATGCCATCTAGGCATGTAGAACCCATACAACATAAGCCCCAATGTCTCCCTCAATATGTAAAAGTCCAAAAATTGCATAAATGGGTCAAATAGGAATGGAATTTTAAAAACAACCTTGTGGCCAGCCAATGTCTATCTGGTGATCATCATGGTGATGGGCCTAATAAAGAAAATAAAGTGGCAATAGGTTGAATGTCCCAGGACATAAGAAATACAAGATGAATCATATGTCATGGAGAATAATTGTTCCACCATCATACTAACAAGACTGATACAGAGAGTGCAGAGAGACATCTGATAGCTTCAAAGAAAGAAGGAAAAAGACTCTCTTTTTTGTTGGGGCAGTCTTGTTTGGAGATTAATTGACGTAATCTCAATTATGACAATTATAAGACTTACTGTATAAGTGGTAAATAAGACATATAAGTGGACACTTATATGTCTTATAATTGTCATAATTGAGATTACGTCAATTCATCTCCAAACAAGAGTGCCCCAACAAAAAAGAGAGTCTTCTTCCTTCTTTCTTTTAAATACTCCATTCACTCTCTAGGGTGCACCTCCACTACTCTGAATTATTTGAGAACATTGATATTCTCTCACAGGATCATATTGGTGGATAATAAAATATACAATACATTACTGTAACTTTTTTTGAAAGCCCATTACCTGTGCAATGGTCTACCTTCCCATTCCCCTTTTCCCTTGGCACTAGACATCTGATAACACCAGAGGCAGTAATGTTAGAATCACAAGGACAGTTGGGAAACCCACGGATTCAAATTCTTTAAATCAATTTCTCACTTGGGGGCTTTTAACTCATTGTATATAGTGGCAAGTAATCCACCACTGAAGCACTGATCCCTTTTTCAGCCTTTTCAATCTACTAATATCAAACTACTGAGGTTGGGATCTAGGGACTAATTCATATCTGAACGCAGGATAAATTTGTTCTCAAAATGGGCAAAACCATGTGCACTTCAGGTGGGGCAGATATAATATGTGCTGAGAGAGAGTGAAAAGATTGGAAAAATCTATCCAGTGCACTCTATAAAATAATAGGATTGATATGGATTCCATCAGGCTCATATGTCAAAACAAGGAAAAAAACGTTATATACCCAGAGTCGGCAATAAAGAAAAAGGACCATGTGATAATACAGTACATGTGAAACAATGAAAATGAAGATCAAAAATCACAATTTATTACAACATAAAAATCACCCAATTCCCCTTTTTCTATATACCCAGAGTCGGAACTAACATGTTTTTGGATTATGTAGAAATCCCTAATTTGGTGATTTGGACACCATTCTACACAGGTCCGCCGTAAAGTTGTGTGCTGATGGTCTGAGCTGGTGAATTGATGGCTGCCAAGCTAACCTATCTGTCCTCTCAATACCCCTCAGGCTTCTTAGTGTTAATTTTGGCCGGGCTAGATGCAGTAAACCATATTCAGTTAGCAAATACTGTAATTGTTATAAATTTTTTAATAGTGCAGGAAAGTGGAACTTATATCTAATGTCTAAGGTCCTGATTCTGGTTCACTTGGTAAGATGCAAAACTCGTACTGTAGCTTACCGAGTCCCAGAGGGCCTGCCTCGCTGCCCCGCCGAATCAGCACCCCTTGCCAAAAAGACACACCCTCTTGCATGTCACGCCGGCATAGAAATTATTCGATGGTCACCGACCATCAAATGAATTCTTCAGGTCACGTAAATATAAGTCAGTGGAGACTGACTTATATTTGTGGGCTTCCGGCCGAAGACAGGGAAGGCGGCTGACGCCATGTGATGCCAGCTGCCCGCCCCAGCACACCTCCTTCTGCCCAGAATCCCTTGGAAACACCCAGCGTTCTCATGGGGACGCCAATGAAATGCTGGGCATTGCCATTCTCAACACCCCATTCTGCCGCCCTGTTCCTCCGGCCTGCATCGGTCCGTGCGAAACTATGCAAGTTGCATAGTTTGTTCAGCCAGGGAAGCTGCACTGCAAATTCATTATGTGTATGCGCAGATTAAAAACATTGCTCCCCCATGCGAATGTGCGGGGGAGCGATCAACCAAAATGACCCTCTAAGTGTGTTACACTGGGGCTGAGCATTAACCCATGGTTTAACTGCACACTGGTATGGTACAGTATGGTGCCTGTATTTTTATTTGTCACTAAAAGCAGCGCAGCTGCAGTTCAGAGCTTCATATAGCACAGCATTATCCATTGGTGAACAGCACAATGGTGTTTTTTTATCACTGCCAGCAGTGCAGCCCAGAACAAATATAATACAGGGGCAGCATTAACCATTGGTAACCTCTTGTGTTTTTTATCGCAAAGCTCCTAATTCTGGGCAGCATCATTAATCTTTTTTGGTACACAGTGCATAGTGGTGCCCGCAAATGTTAAGGAAAAAAAGAAAAAAATGCTCTACCATTAGGCAGCTTTAGGCATCTGCCTAGGGCGCCGGGATCTGGGGGGGCGCCACCAAGTCTACAAATCAAAAAATCAAGGATGAGGATCCTTGTTGTACTTAATGCAGGTGGCGACTGTGGAACTTCTAAGACTTCACCTCCATACTTTCCATTGAGACATACTTTCCTACATTGCTGCCCCCTCCTCCTTGCATGCTATTGAGGGTGGCAAAGGGGAGGGTGCAGAGGGCCTTCAGGGAATGCAGGAGAAAACCACATTTTTTTTGGGGGGGGGGGGGAGTAGGTTTAAGTTTTGCCTAGGGTGCTGAGAAGCCTTAAACCGGCCCTTGCTGTAGGTGCCGTTCCCCCACACACATAAATATCAGCACTGTGACTCAGCAGAGTGAGTTGTTATTTGTGAAAAAAAGTAAAACAGAGTTTGGGATTTTGTTTACAATTTATGTGTTCAATAAAGCTAAATAGGTACCAAGCCATACTGCGTTCAGAAATATAAGCACTGAGTTGGTTTGAATCAGGATTAGCGGATGGAAGAGCAAAAGCAGTAACCAAGTCCATTCAAAAGGATATCTGAATACAAATCTTTCAATGTTAAAAAAGGGGCAGAGTGTCACCTTAAAAAGCAACAAATGTGTGAGCTATGTGAGTCTGACATTTCTAAGAATGTACTGGTAAAGAAGCCTTTATTGAGGATGATGAGGATGTTGATGATGATGTTGTTTGTTTAAGTCAGTCACCAGTGGCAAAACTTCTTGCCAATAAAAAAAAGAAACCCACTGTGATGCCTGAGCACAGAGTAAAAAAAAATAACCCACACATATTGGGTGTTATTTTTCTTCAAATTCGGAAAATGTTTCTGAAGGCACATGCTCCATTTGTGAAGCCAACGTTAGAAGAGATAGAAATGTTTATTCTATCTAGGCAGTTCCTTCATGTTAATAAAAACATAGAATTTGATGGCAGATAAGAAACACTGGGCCCATCTAGTCTGCCCCTTTTTTGAACATGTTACCTCAAATGATATTTGATTTGTTATTTATTCCTTATTTCTTTGTAAGGATATCAGTATGTCTATCCCAAGCATGTTTAAATTGCTCTACTGTATTTGCCTCTACCACCTCTGATGGAAGGCTATTCCACTTATCTACTACTCTTTCTGTGAAGTAATTTTTCCTCAAATTTCCCCTGAATCTTCCTCCCTCTAGTTTCAGTGCATGTCCTCGTGTTCTGTAGCTCCTCTTCCTGTGAAGAATGTCTCCCACCTGTGACTTGTTAAACCCCTTGTTATATTTGAAAGTTTCTATCATGTCCCCATGTTACAACATTTGAAGTGAGTTCATGAAATTTATTTTTCAAATTTCTTATTGGTATGTGGTGGCCCAAACAAACTAAGCACTTCAGCCACACAAATTGCAGTCCCTATTGCGGAAGTGCATAGTTTGTTAAACTGTGCATGTCCTATTTAATATCCAAAAGTGATTGGGAGAGCACAAAGTTAATATGCACCTGTGGATAGATCACTTTAGATAAAGTAAATACAGTATCTGCTGCAGACTCTCCTTTTCACATAGGAGAAATCCTTACTATTTGCAGGTATCCCTCCACCCCACCCCACCCCCCCCCCCACCCCCCCCCCCAAAAAACACAGATGTCCAATAATGAATATGCCTTATGTTCCACAATTTATTTATTTAAAAGGTGCTTTTATATAATTATTTATACTGTGTGTAACATTTTACTGTGACTGCAGAGTAGGCATTATCTAACATATATAAAAACACTGCAAATACTGCATCACAAAGTGAAAATGTGCCTGCAAGTTAGAGGTCCTAGGATAATGTTATTGTACAATAATATATAATAAAGCTTGCATCTGTTTAGAGCTGTCAAAACGATAGCTGGAATTCCTTGCACATTCTGTTTCGGAGGATGACTTAAATAAGTTTACAGTCCTATTGATCACCACATCCTATTACATTCCATACTGCAGTTTAGTTACAGATATGACAAAGCAGTGAAATACAGTATTATTGGCTAAAACATGAAAAATAAAAAATAAAAATGGAAAGGATTGTGCATGTAAAGATTAAACCTTGATGTTAAGCTTGATTTAAAATCATGGGGCTAAATTGACAAATTTTTGGTGTCATTTAGAAACCGCCATCAATCGATGACAGTTTCTACTGTATGTCTAATTGATAGCATTTTTTAAGCAGCAGTTTTGTGGGGTCTTGGACGGGGTCCCGACAATCGGGATCCCGACAATCGGGATCCCGACAGGCATTTACCCGATGTCGGGATCCCGACTGTCAAAACACCGACACCCGGGTTCCCGACGGTCACCTGCTATTTTCCCTTGTGGGGGTCCACGACCCCCATAGAGGGAGAATAGAATCGGGGCTTAGTTGCGCTCACCATGCTGTCTGATCCCGACATCGGGCTAATGACTGTTGGGATCCCGACTGTCGGACCCCTGTACCACACCCGTTTTGTGGGTAGATGTGTATTTTTTTGTCTACTGTGTTTTACAACTGCCAATTTTTGACTAATGTGTTTCTATTCAAAACTATGTATTTACTTAGATTCAATTTTTTATTATATTAATGAATGGTTGGTGATGTGATTTAGATTTGAAATTGTAAATATGGTCAGTTCAAACTCAACTAAATGCTTAAAAAAATTGCCTCAAAATTCAATAAAAATCTAGTAAGTTATACAGATGTTTCCCAATTGGCTGACATGTCCCATGTAAGACCTATAAACACCTTTATTTAAGTGGTGGTTTGTACAGTATATTGCAGGAAAACACACAGCATTGCAGTCTTGAATTGCCATGACTACTACAGCCAGAGAGCACATCATGTTGAGTCATAGTTGCCTACCCTCCTGCATTCTGCAGGAGACTCCCTGAAATAGCATCAATCTCCCTTTCTCCCTCATTAGTCTAGCAAACTACCTCATTTTATTTTGTTAGTGATGATAATAAAGCAGGTTATTTGTGCATATAAGTTAGTAATGTGCCATATGGTTACCTTGCTGTAGGTTCAATAATTTCATGTCTGTCCAGACAGCAAATAAAATACCTTGCAGGGCTTGCAATATAAAAGGAAATCCTTTCATGCCTCCCAGTTGCTGACGCTGAATGTCTATGCTGGGCAACTTTATCCGGAGTATACACCAATTTATAAATGCAAGATGTCAATCTTGGGTATATATATGACAAGGATGTATTAAGAGCACTTACGCGTTTCGCCGCCTGCTGCAAGCCTCAGCGGCTTCCTCAGAGAGAGATATTATCGATAATGCAGAAAGTGCAAAAAACTTTTTGGATCAGCAGGCTATGGCCGGGAGCGTGACAATCCACGTCCGTTCTCGGCAAAGCGGGCCTGACTGCTTCTAAAGTTGGGTCCATTCTGCCGAGATCCCTGTTCAATGCTGTCAGGAAAGCAGTTTGGAGAATGTGCTGGTTATTTTATGACTTCTACAATACGGCAGTGGTTCCCAAACAATTTACTCTGGCACCTTTGGGTGCCCTGGGTTGATGGGCCAGTACCAATTCAAATTATATGTTCAATGTAACAGGCAGAACCAGGAATGGTGGCTGCCAATCATAAAATATGTGGACAAACCAAAGCTAATCTTTATCCTAACCACTTAATTAAACCTAAGGAGGACACAAACACAATTGACATAAATTAAGATGTTTTTTTTCTGAATTATGAATAAGAAACTTTTGGCCTAGAGGTGCCATGAAAAAAATATGATATTCAAGTGCGCCGTCAGTAAAAAAAGTATGGGAACCCCTAGCTTACAGTCCTGTTCTTTTTTTCGAAGCAGTTCTGTACTAGCCTGGTGGTAAGTTTTTGGTTATTATCTTGCTGTAGAATGAACTCTTGATAAACTATGCTTAGACTAGAGCAGGCATGTACAAAATATGGCCCTCCAGCTGTTGTGAAACTACAAGTCCCATAATTCCATACCACAGTTTTACTATAAGGGAATGCTAAAACTATGCAGGGATGTGTAGTTTCACAACAGCTGGAGGGCCACAGTTTTTACATGCATGGAAGTCACTAGAGGGTATTGTATGGTACTGAAAAAATACTGTGGGAGCACTGTTGTTCACAGTGCCAGTGACTCTGTAAAATGTCTATAATAGGCAGATGCACCTGTGAGGACCCCTGGCAGTAGCCCCTCCCCTCCTGTCTCCCACACAAACAACCTTTGCTGGTTTACAAAGAAGAGTACCCAATGCTCCAAATACTCAGAGTCTGTAGAAATACAGACTCTAAGGGGCAGATTTATTAAGCTTGGAGAAGAGATAAACTGGAGATAAAGCGGAGAAAAGGTAAAAGGAGATAAAGCACCAGCCAATCAGCTGTGTTTGAAAAAGACAGTTGGGAGTTGATTGGCTGGTGCTTTATCTCCTTTTACCTTTTCTACGCTTTATCTCCAGTTTATCTCTTCTCCAAGCTTAATAAATCTGCCCCTCAGTCTGGTGCCAATCTAAGGGGGTTATTCTGGTTGATTCGCAAATTCGCAGCCTTGCGAGTCCTTTAAACCCCGCCTGGTGAATGCTGGACCGCCTGCCCCCCTGCAGCGCGGGTTCTCCCGTACTGGCTGCGAATGGCTGTTAAACATAAACATCCATTCGCAGGCTAGGGGGAAAAATCCCCATCATTTGGGCGTTCCCATGGGGAAATCCCCTGGCTTGCCCCTTCATGCCCCCTGTCCGCAATCCTGGGTGCGTGCACCCGGTGAACACCTTGTTTGCCATGGCCGCATGCACCCTGCATCTGCACATGCACAGAAATGCATCTGTGCATGCGCAGATGCAAAACATTGTTCCTGTGCGAATGCGTGGGGGAGCTAATGGACCTGACTAAGGTTCTACAGTGTATTCATTGTGGCATCTGTTAAAGGGACAGGAGTGAAGGTTACCCTGATGTGTAACAATTTCTGGGGTGTTTCTGGGATCCATTGGGGGGAGGGGTGGGGATTGTTGTGATATTAGTCAGTCTCAATGGGGGGAGGTGGAAATTATTTGAAATTTGAGATTTGTGGTTTGTCACAGCAGCTTAAAGGTCTGGAGCCCACTAGAGTGCCAACGGTTTCCACATAGGTGTACTGATGTACAGTTGATTTGGTGCTGCCCACAATAGGACAATTCTAGAAATTTTTGCAAGGACCACTTGTAGTTCCTAAACCATCCCTATCTGCAAGTCTCCAACTGGGGATCCAGCACACAAGAAGCAACCTTTTTCCTACTCTATGACATGCAAGGATCCTGTTTGATAAATCAAAGATTTCAAATTTTGAATAATTGGTGCATAAAATCTTCCAGTATTCACCCCACTGGAGGTGCTTCATGGACCAGACTCTTTCCATTGCAACAGAACAGCTGAAAGTTTTATGCTATCAATTGTTCCCTGAACAAACTTTTAGATTATAACTGTATAATTTATATTATTTTTCAGTTTTCCTAACTGAAACTGTTTATTTGTGTCTGTGCGCCATTATAGAGATTACTTACTGGATTTGACTTGCTTACATTTTAATAAAAACCGGAAAATTGTCAGTATTCTAAAACTTTTCACCAAAAGTGTACAAATGAATATGGAACTGGAACCAGTAAAAGCCATAAAACTCTAAAGAGATGATAATACAATGTATAATGTTTGATAGATTTTATACATGAATCATCATCATCATCAACAACAGAAAACTCCACAGTAATATCCTGCAATTTTAAAAATTCACGTTTATTTAGAAATACTGTAGCACAAACATTCACCAGTAACCGGTAAAGTAATGGCAACTCGATTAACAAATAGAATTTGTGAAATACTGAAAATATTCTATGAGTCTTCCAGCTCCTCAGTGAGCCTATATAAATATTTAGTCAATTTTATATTTTATAGTCTGTGTTCCGATAAATCTCCTTACTACTAGGTGTGAGGAATGTTGTTAAAGCTCGTTATTGCCATCAATGCGTAATAAGCTGTAAATACTGTACATGGAAGGAAATTAGCTTTGTCGGAAAATAAAGCTTGCATTAGTAAAATGGTATATGCATTATTAAAATAAAGCATTTCTGTACACATCTTTATACTTAATGCTTAAATAAGCAATACAAGTATTCCTTGTTCCAATATACAGTACATACATTTATTAAATGGCAAGTATTATCATTTACCCAGAAAACGTTTGCTGAATATGTACTGCAATGGATCATCTATTGGAGGCTTCTTTAAATTATTTTGTATTCATCTACTTTAATCCCTTCAGTGGTGAGGTTATTTTAGGGAGAGCTCCCCACTAAGCAAGTTTTGTTTTTGGGAGCGCTCCCTAAAAAATCCCCTACCACTGTCTCTCTCGGGGCCGTGCAGCACCACTGAGCACTACATCAGCCACTGCCTGGCCCTGCCGCCAGCAACCCGGCTGTGTGTGGCGTGATGTTAGCAAGCCACACTGCCAGGGGGAAGGAGGCGGGGCCAGGGAGCAAGAGCTGGGCAGCGGCTGAAGCTGAGTTCAACGTTCAGTTCAGAACTGAAGAGACAGACATTGGCAATTCTGAGAATTTCCCAGGTTTGCCAAACTGTGCAATTGATAGATTTGGGTTAAAGTGACCATCAATTGCATTTTACTTGTGTACATATGTCATACTTGCCTACTCCCTTCCCCAATGTTTGGAATTTGCGCATGCAAGTTTATGCACATGTGCAAACCCCTGGTGCAAATGACTAAGTTGAGTTTCACACTCACCAAGCTGTTCGTTTCAGAGGGGGTAGGGGCGGACAATGGGATGGAGCAAGAAAACGTCCTCGCTCCAGAGGGGGCAGGCGCGGGGAGACACTGGGCGAAAGCAGGGGAATGCCCATCGCCATTAGGGGATGGTTGTTTGTCGGGGCGGTGCTTACGTGCTCGCTAGGCAGCAAATGTGTGCTGTCTAGTAAGAAGGCCTGAATCAGGCCTAGTGTCCCATTCAACATTCAAATGAAATAAGTGACAGAGGACAGGAAGTGTTAAAGGGATTCTAATTTGTTAGTGAATCCTGTCTTTTTGTCCCCACTCACACTGGGTGATGGTGCAGTTTTTGGGATTATACTTATTCTCGTTCACTCACAAAGGCTAATTCCTTCTCAAATTCCCTGCACAGAAACAAAATAACTCACCCAAATCTAACTCTCTCTGCATGTGTTACATCTGCCCCCCTGCAGCGCACAGAGAACCAGAATAAGGGCCTATGTGGAGACAGTGCTATCATGAGGAGGATTGGTGTGCGGTGTCTCACCATGGCCATCGACAGAATTCCAGGTGCCACTTAATTACGGAGAAGGCACACTTGTATGCATCATTTGCATAGCAGTAGTAGAAATCCAAATTCTGTGGAGCAAGATTATTGGTGTATGGGTGGTGTATGGGCATTTTTATGGGGTGATCCTTGGGTGGAAGGAGGCACTACTTTGTCCACTGTACAAATGAGCTGAATTTTGATCCAGGTCAGATCAATGTCATTGTAAAAGGGAGCAACCAAACATAAACACAGTCCTCGTACAGATCAGTTCATCCCAACACTAACTAGTACTGGGGTCCCTCCTGGTACCTATTGCAGGAAATACTAAATAATCAACCATTAAATAAAGGTCCTTCCTGATTAAAGTAATTGTAGTGCCCCTCTGCTGATGCCGTCACAAATAGTTTCCATAACAATTAAATGTCTAATAGTGCAGGCACTGATTGATATGAATGCCCCCACTGAATACATTTAATAATGAATTGGCCCAAGTTTTTGAGTCAACATAAACAAAATGGGGGAAAAAATGGAAAACCCAAATAGAGGTTATGGACTGCTTCAGAGGTTGTGCTGACATATAAAGAGGTCATATCTGACAATAAATGGATATGGGACCACTACTGACTGCTTTACAAATATTAACTGGGTAGTTTTAGTGGAGATCCATTTATTTGATTATGGAAACAATCCAGTTCATCTCTGATGGTTTGTTTTATTATTTACCTATAGAAAATGTATTAAATATCCCCCTACGACGAACAATATAGCAGTAAATGAAAAATGTGCACTTAATCAATAGCAGCTAATTATATTTTAGCTTTTATGTATCTAGTGCTTGTGAGTGGATCACAATATGTCTGTGGAGTTTTAGTTTTAAGAATCTTGCACTTTACTATAGTTTCTTGTCTGTAAATTTGCCCTTTTGGGCAGTGGCTTAGCCTACAGTATGTCTGCTGCTTCTCTGCCTCTTCGGTTCCCTACCAATAAATAAATAGATAATGCAACAACAGCTTTATTTTCTCTACAGAATAAATAAGCAGTTAATATATATAAACAAAAAGAGTAAAACAGGTCTACTGTATGTTATAGCCAAAGGCTACTATAAAGTACCCACAGTCACAATACATGATTAGGCACACCCAAAGTGGCCGTACATCAAAGCGACCTGCATACTAACTGATTGTATGCAAGTCATAAGAGCGTTTGAACAATCAATCTTATGTACTTTAAAAGCACATACAATCTGCTTATGATGGCGAGCAAAGCCGATGGATCATACGAGCAGCACGTATCATCTGAGGGTCCTCCTCTTAACTTGTACCGATATACCACACGACCGCGCCACCCGTCAAAATTGTGCATTAGGGCCTGCGATTGTTCTGGTGTATGGTCATCATAAGATTTCAGGGTACTTGTTTCCTAGCATGGCGCCCCCGATTTTGATCGAAGTGCATCTCATCGCATCGCATTGCAGGCAAAATAGCGTCATGCAATGCGATTAGATTTTTAATTGTATAAGCACCCTGATGGGTGCTTACAATGTTAAATGCACCCCCATTGTCAATGCCACCCCCACTATCAACGCCAACCCAAAGCATGGTGAGCGCAGTGAGCCCGCGAGGGGCGGCGGTACGCGTCCTCCGACCTTTTCATACCCCCACTATCCACGTCGGTGTGGAGTTAATTTTAGATAGTGTGGCTAGCATAGCGAGCCCCGCGAGGAGACACGGATTACTTTACATGTATTCCGCGTCCCCTCGTGGGGCTCACCACGCTTCGCGCTCGCCACACTATATAAAATCAACTCCACGCCGACGTGGATAGTGGGGGTATGAAAAGGTCCGAGGACGCCTACCGCTTCGCTCGACACTCTTCGGGTTGGCGTTGATAGTGGGGGTGACATTCACATTTGGCATTTAACATTGTAAGCACCCATCAGGGTGCTTGTACAATTAAGCATCGCATCGCATGCCATTTGCTGGCATGCGATGCTATGCAATATTTCATGGTACAAACACTCCTGTTAATTTAACGGGAACATTGCATCGCATGTCATACCACTAAATATGGTATGCGATGGGCGCCGTGCTAGGAAACAAGTACCGATTTCAGCCTCAGCTAGTTGCAAACTGCGCTTCTAAGTCTGTACTAATAATGTATGGATTGTGCATAGCTGCATTTTAGTCCTACTACACAGCGTTGGCCTTTGTCTCACTTTGTTTTGTGTGACCTGTATCACCTCATTCCCATGAATCATCTGTGTTTCTATGTGCATCTGTGTATTCCCTGCACCGTAATGACAGTTTGGCAGAGTGATGATGGCATAAGACATCATGAGGCAAACTCATCCTTAAACAGGGAGATACTGTGGTCACAGAAGTACAGTACATAGAAGCCAGGTGCCCTTACCCAACTGAAACGAGTGAGTACTGAGTTGGATCCTGGATCCCTAGGTTCCACAATATATATTGTATAGTTGCCAACACTATAGCGATGCTCGATTATATAAAAAGCAAAGTACTTACTAAAATTTGAAAATGCATTTATAATGTGATAACTTGTTATAGAAAAGGGAACATGCCCTTTAAACAAATTTGTGTTTATATTTTTTCTTATTCCCTGCTAAAATGGAAATAAATCATTTTTTAATCTTTTAGAGAGCGTTAAATGCACAAATTTCTGTTTTTCTTAAATGCCAGAACACTTCTTGGGAATAAAGTTCAGAACAAAGCATTTACATTATTATACAAATTTCCCGACTTTCAGTACTCAGGGCATGGCAGAGCTCAGTTAGAGATTCTCACTACAGCTCTGTGTCAGACATTGCAGAATGAGGAATGGACGAAGAAGCACGGCCACTGCTGTTTGACGATGTGCAAAAGCAGCAGGAGGCTTCTAGAGTAAATAGATGCTCCTCCAAGCTTGAGTAATCCACAGAACCTAATAAGCTTTTACGAGGAAGTCAGCAAGAACCTAGGTAATGGAAATGCTGTAGACGTGGTCTTCCTGGATTTTGCTAAGGCTTTTGATACCGTGCCACTTAAGAGGTTGATAAATAAAATGGAGGAATTGGGGTTAGGAGTAAAAATTTGTAGATGGGTACAAAATTGGCTCCAGGATTGAGAAGAGAGGGTGGTTGTAAACAGTGCCTTTTCAGATACCAGTACTAAGTGGAGAACCACAGGTTTCTGTGCTAGGGCCTCTTTTATTTAACGCTATAGGGGTGGAATTAGTCAGTAAAGATTACTCGGTCTTTGCAGATGACCCAAAACTGAGCAGCGGAATTAGAACAAACAAGGTGGTTGGTCTCCATGCTTCAGAGTGATCTAAATAAACTAGATGAGGGGGGTGAACAATTCGAAAATGAGGTTCAATAGAACAATGCAAGGTTATGCATCTTGGGAAACATAACAAGTGTGCTCGTTTTAAACTAAGCAGGGTGGCATTGGGTAAATCAGAACTAGAAACGGATCTAGGAGTCCAAATTGTCAACAAACTGGGGTGTAGTGCTGTGACACGAAGCAGCAAATAAGGCCAAACAGAATTCTAGCATGTATAAGAAGGGGTATGGAGACTAGAAACATAAATGTAATTATGCCACATCTAGAATTCGGAGTGCAATTCTGGGCTCCGCAGTACAAAAAGGACATGACAGAACAGGGGCAAAGTAGGATGTCTGCAGGATCATTTCCAAATGCTTGAGTTTAGTGCAAATGTCCATAAAGAATGCATTACAGCAACATGTAACAAGTAAACTGAAGTTATGTATAACTGTAATTCAGACATATGCAGGCTCAAATATCATAGAAAGGCACTTACCTAATTAACTCTGAGGTACAATGATAGAGCACTCAGATCAATTCAAGGGCCATATTAACTCCTGGCCAGGCCCATAGGATTACAGGTATTTCGGGCCCCCACTCCAGCAATTTAATCTTTCACCACAGGACCAGAAGTGGATTTTCCACAAGTCGACCTGAGCACCTGCCTAGGACCCAGCAGGTCCCCAGGGTCCCCATAACGATATCCTGGCCATCCAAAACATTCCCAGAGGAGCATTGCGCGACTTTCGTATGACATTATAACATCACATCTACCTGCCCGCACATTCAACATCCGTCCTCTTTGATGATAGGATAAAAAAAATGGGACACATAAAATGGTTTAATCCACTGTATGCAGTCAGCTTACTTTACATGTGACACCGGTATTATTGAGCCTTCTTCCAAAAGACCTAGAGGTTGATTCCAATTTGCATGCAATGCTGATGTTCATGCAGCTGAGCATTTATCGTTAGACTGTGCACCCGCCAAAGTACACTATTGATGCCAACTTTATACAGCAGCAAAATTGTAGTGATGTGGATTGTTGGTGGGAGATGGGCCCAAACTGGTATCTTGCCTAGGGTATCATGAGGTCTAAATCTGCCTCTGCCCAGTACAGCTGACATTTGGGAGGCAGAGCTTACTGTATGCCATCATGTACACACCGTATTCACAAAGACACCAGTTGAAATACATTTTGCTGACCTCTTCTCTCACAGCACGAACATTCTTCCTTTTCTTTTCTCTTTTAAAAGAGTGCTAGAGCAGTAATGGTTCAATATCTCTCCCCTACGTTGAGCTCCTTATACTTATATCACCATACAATATAGCCCCTTCTATACATTACACCACACAGTAGTAGCCCTTATACATCTTACCCCACACAGTAGAGCCCCTTATACATGTTACACTAGCCAGTAAAGCTCCTTACACACATTGTACAACAAAGTAGTACCCAATATACACATTACCTCCCACAGTAGAGCCTTTTATACAATTTATGCCATAGTAAAGACCCTACTTTTCCTCATCATCATCAATCCTCTTCCTTAATTATCATCAATCCACTTCCTCTTAAGCATTCCTTTATGTCCTCATATTCGTGTTGGGGAGGGAGGGGGGGGGGTGCACTGAAACACTGTGTATAAGGCAGTGGGAGCTGTACATACTCGAAAAAATGTAGAAAAGTCCCAAGGCGCAATCACGGAGTCCCTGCTGCCACAATATTGATGGAGATTCACTGCAGTTTTCTCCTTTTGTCAAATTTGTGGAAAGAAATAATATTGAAGGCGCTTGACTCCGATGATGATGGATTGGATAGGGGAAAAGAATATATAGGACAGTATGTCAGTGGACTCTTGTTCAGAACTGTAACTGTATTAATCCACAAGATAAGGTGGCAAGGATATTACTTTTTACTCACAATTGGAGTGGTATATGGACTCCTATCTGGGTTTCTTTATGACGGGATCTGTGGTTGAAACGTGTCCCTGTCGGGATGTCCCTCGTTGTGGGTATCATGCAGATAAATGAAAAAAAGAACCGTAAGTTTGTTCCTTGTAATGAAAATCAGTTATTTGGAGGATAGCGGGAACCAGTATTGCGTACCAGACTTACTAGGAAACATGTATTAACTTGTGCGTAAAGGTTTCTTTTTTAACAGGATCACCAGGAGTGTGGGAATATGTAAACAGTTTATATGCGTACCGTACTTACGGTTCATAACACGGTGATACTCCTATCTGGGTATCTTTTTATATAAACGATCTCCTCTGTAAGCTCTCATAAGCTGGCTCTGATCTCGAGCAGTGCATGCAAACAGAGGATGGAGGCCGTCTTAGTATCGGATAGTGCTTTTATTGCTAAAAAAGCCAATTTAAACACAAGTGAAAAGAATAAAATAAAATACCTGAGAAATGACCTTATGACAATAAGGACATCACATAGAGAATGGTAGGGCTCAGTCACTCTGCTTTCCAACGCGTTTCGACAGACTCAGCTGTCTTTTTCAAGGCTACAGAGTGACTGACACTGTGCCTGGTTTTATACCATACTGGGTGAGTGGTTTCCGGTGTCTTAATGACGTACTTCCGGTTGAAACTATCGGCGTGAGTAGGGTATTTCTACTAAAATTGGACTTTGCCCCTTAAGCCGATTAGCACCTCGCTACTATAGGGGATCCATCAGATTAGATTGTGGTCTCCTCAGAGGTCCCGACATATTAAAACGGGTAACGCCATCTGTCAACTTCCGGTCTATGAGACGCACGGAAGTGACGTACGGCACCTGTGTGGACCGCAAGTTCCGTCTTGTAACTCCGGAACTGACGTGTCGTTTCTGTATGGAACGCAAGCTGTGTACTTAGCCTCGTTCCTTCCTTTATATTGGAACGCACGCAATCACTCGTTTACATGGGGATGTTAGTACCATTGATATGTACGGTATAGGTCCCGCCCTCAGTGCTGTCGTTTCTTTGATATGAGAAACGCAGACTGTATGTCCTTCTTTCAGAAGGAGAATTTTAATAGGATAGGACCTTATATTTAACCCTACATTTTATGGAAACATAACACATTAGTAAAGTGCAATAGTAAACATAACACAATAGTAAAGTGCATTTAGCTGAACAATTAATTAAAATAATCTAAGGTGCATTTGGATATTAAAATTACTCTCACCCAGTATGTATAGCTCCTTACAGGATATATCATAAACATTTAAAAACAGTTAAAAATTTTTTTTTTTTATTTTACATGCAGTTGTATAAATCAATATAAAAAAACTATAGCCCCTTCAAATTTACAATAATAAATTTAAGATAAAAACCATTTAAGTTCAAATTCATGATTAAGACTGTTGGGTGCCAGTGAGTTCTACTGAGGTCATAAATCCAGCGCATCTCTTTTTTTGCCAACTGAATATCTCTATTTTTATGACGCCAATCTATTTTGACCCACTCTAGTGCCCAAAAACCTGTCAGGTGTTTGCAAGAGCTTTCGTGTTTATCTCTAAAATGTAACGAAAATGGGTGATCAGGAAATCCTTTTTTGATGTTTCTTACATGCTCTGAGAGGCGGGTTTTTAGGCTTCTGGAAGTCTTGCCTACATAAAGTTTATTACATGAACACCTAATTGCATAAATAACATAGGTAGAATTACATGTAACAAACTGTTTATATTTAAAAACCCGGTCATTCAATTTGACTTCTGCATATTTATTGCAAGGGGCGGGGCATACCTTGCACATGGAGCAGTCACCGCAACGATAAAAGCCCTTATTATGGATAAAACCGCCCACTGGTTTCTCTATGTAGGCACTAGAAACCAATTGATCTCTAAGGTTAGGGGCCCTTCTATATATAAATTTGGGCCTCTCTGGTAGTATGTTTGTCAAAATTGGGTCTTTTAGGAGTAAATCCCAATTCCTTTTAAAGATCGTTTCCACTCATTTGTGATATCCAGTGTATTGAGTGTTGAATGCTAATTGATATTTATCAGCATTTGCACTGGAGGGTTTGGGTTTCGTTTCTAATAGTGTCTCCCGTTTCATGTTTTTTGTTTGGAGCTGTACATAAACCATCAGGTTAAGGAGGTACATCACCAAATCAGGCCCCTAGTACCAACTCTACTGCATTTACATTTTAGATTACAATATATCTAGATGATTACTTTTTTTCCCAGATGCTGTGTGAAAATGAGAATAAATACATCAATGTAGGAAATGACATGATTATCAGCGTACACTGGCAGACAGGTTTTTATGTTCAGACTCTATTGTGCTCAGTCTATTAGGGACTATAGAAGAAACAAAAATAGTGACCCAAAAGCAAGGCCAGGCTGTTTATCATGCTCACAGTAATGTCTTCCCGCAACCGGCAAGAAAACCATGATGAACAATGTGGATAGGTCATGTATTGGGGTTTACAGCTGCATTTTATTTATAGTCTTAAAGAAAAGACACAGAACGCTTTTATCACAGCAACTCTATAGATGTTACAGGAACCTTTATCACAGCTATTTAATGGCCGTTACCAGGGCCGGTGCTAGGGTGTTCGGCGCCCCCCTGCAAACTATAAATTTGCGCCCTCCCATACTTTATAAAGAGACAGCGTGTGCTGAAAAAAGGTTGTCTCTGATAGCATCATATATATATATATATATATATATATATATATATATTTATGTGTGTGTTAAATTGTTGTATGTCATGTACTGTCTATGAATTATATGAAGTGCACTTCAAATATTATGGATTATATATATATATATATATATATATATTAAAATAATTTACTTCATATAAATTGTTATAATCATTGGACTGGGTACAGCTGTGCATCTTAAATGTATCGATTTATAATCGCTATCACTCCTGCTTGTTACAGAGGCTCACAAAGCCTCTGATAAGGGGCTGCAGCTATTACCCGGAATAGTGAAAGGGCTGCACCAATTTTAGAACCAGCGCTACTGTGTGACTGTAGTGTCAGCACTTTCTTCCTTTTTGTAATTAGACAGAGACTTTGAGCCCATGTGTTGTCACTCACCCTGCTTATACTGGCAACTGTGTTTATTTTATTTTTAAATGGTGGGTGTCGTGGTTCCAGCGGGAGATAGCAGGCCAAAGGGGAGCGCCACAGCCTTTAACCCACTTACCGGGTCCTGCCGGCTCTGCCCATCCCTCCTGTGCTTCCCATCACAAACATCCCTCCTGAGCCCCAACACACAGATCCCTACTGTACCACCTTATCACAAATAATCCTCTAGTGCCCCCCATCACACAACCCTCCTGTGCCCCCCCATCACACCCATACCTCCTGTGTCTGTGCCCCAACAAAGCACATACAACCTGCTGTAGTAGTATCTGACCTGACACAGGACAGAAAGAGATGACAGAGCCTCCTGATGTTTATAGGGACACCCCTCTGCCCCTCCAGCTGTACAGCAGCTAGCCTGGGGTTCCCTATCACTCCTGGCAGAGGTTCTCTATCACTCCTCTTGTGCTTCACTCAGCACTCAACTAATTCAGTATGTGGCAGACTAGAAGTGTGTGTGTGTGTGTGTGTGTGTGTGTGTGTGTGTGTGTGTGTGTGTGTGTGTGTGTGTGTGTGTGTGTGTGTGTGTGAGATAGAAAAATTAGAGAGTTTTTTGAGTGTGTGGGATACAGAGGTGGGAGAGAGTTTGTGAGAGAGACAAAGTAAAGGAGAGAAACACACAGGGAGGGAGGGAGTGTGAGAGATAGAAGCAGACTGTGTGTGTGACAGAGAAAGAGTGTTGAGAGAGAGAGATATGAAAAGACTGTGGGAGAAATTTACTTGTGTACTGTATTCTACTTCACATAAGATCTTGGGCCAGATTCTCTAAGCTTCAAAAGTGATAAAATGGAGAGTGAGAAACAGCCAGCCAATCAGCTCCTGCCTGACATTTTTCAAACACAGTCTCTGACATGGCAGGTAGGAGCTGATTGGCTGGCTGTTTATCACTCTCCATTTTATCACTTTTGAAGCTTAGAGAATCTGGCCCCTTGTCTACTAACTTTTAGAGGGTGCTAATAGCAACATCACATGTCGAATACACATCTTAGTAAATTTCCCGCTGTATGTTTTAGAGAAGGGGAGGGAGACTGTGGACCTTATTCAGATCTGATTGCAGCACAAATTTGTTTGTAAAATGGACAAAACCCTGTGCACTGCAGGTGGGGCAGATGTAACATGTGCAGAGAGTTATATTTGGGTGGGGTGTGTTGAAACTAAAATCTGAATTGCAGTGTAAAAATAATGCAGCCAGCATTTACCCTGCACAGAAACAAAATAACTCACACAAATCTAACTCTCTCTCTCTCTCTCTCTCTCTCTCTCTCTCTCTCTCTCTCTCTCTCTCTCTCTCTCTCTCTCTATATATATTTATTACATCTGCCCCACCACTGCAGGTTTTGCCCATTTTCCCAAAAATTTGTACTGCGATCAGATTTGAATAAAGGCATGTGTGTGAGTGAGTGAGTGAGTGAGAGAGAGAGAGAGAGAGAGAGAGCCAGGGAGAAAGTATGAGAGGGAGTGATAGAGGACGAGAGGTATTAATATACATCACCACCCGGCCCCCGCAATACCAGCGCATATGTACTAACATATGCGGCTGGCATTGCGGTGCGGTGATGGAGGCCTCCACCCCCCTGTAGCCGGAAGGATGTCCGGGTGCTTTACTAGGGGGAGGAAGGGCTTACCTTCCAGGTCCATGAGGACCTGGACTAAGGTAAGCTAGAGGGAGGGGGAGAGGTGGGTGGCGATATACTACTATGTGGTATCGTGGCGGCGGGGTTTTAATACATAGAAAAATGCGGTAAAACAGGGGTTTTACCGCATTTTCCCTTAAGTACATCCTGCCCAGAGTGTGAGACAGAGAGTGGATGTGAGGGAGAAAATCTTGAGAGAGGAAGTGCGAGATTAAGGGAGAGTGTGTGTCTCACATACACTCCCTCACAAGGAGTGTGTGTGAGAGAGAGAGAGAGAGAGAGGGGGAGAGTCTGAGAGTTAGAGGAGAGAGTGTGAAAGAGAGAGTGTGAGAGGGATAGAGGAAAATCTGAGAGTGAAAGTGTTGGTGTGAAAGAGAGAGAAACAGTGGGTGTGAGAGAGAGTGTGGGAGTGAGATAGAGGGAGAGTGTGAGAGGGATAGAGGAGAATCTGAGAGTGAGAAAAAGAGTTAGACCAGGGAGGAACCTAGACAGCTGCTACATGCAGTAAGACGGCTGCTCACCTTGGAGGGACCAGTCTCACCGTGCACACACCAATAACCAGGGAGGATCCAGGAGACCTTTGCTGCACCAATTTGAATTCTTCAGCTGATCTTTTTTTACACCTAAATAAAATTAGAAATGTGGCACAGTTGTCAGAGCTGGCTTGAGGAGGGGAGCTCATGGGCACGGAATCCCCACTCTGAGAGGCCCCCACCTGTTGCTGCAGTTTGAGGAACTGCTACAGGCACAGTGCCAGAGTAAGGGTACGGCTTCCAGGCATGGCCACCACTACCCCTAACTCTGCAGTGGGCGGCCTCTTTCTATTCGCCCGGGGCAGTGGGGACTCTGGAATATCCAGATGACCTATATTCGCGATGGCAGTGGGGAAATCAGGTAGAATTATGTAGGTTTCTCAGCAGCTGTAGACTCTGGGAATCACCTGGGAATTTCTCCGCAGGATGCAAGAGTATCCCTCCCTCCATATTACATCCAGTACACACTGCCATTACATAACACACATCCCCCCATATTACACCCCATATACACACCACTATGATACATTACACACATCCGCCCCCATATTACATTCACTACTCACATTATTATATTACATTATACACATCCCCCCAGCCAGTTGAGTACACTCATCAATGTATTATATTACACACAGAGCCCCCCACACACATTATATACAGCCCCAAGCACACACATCACTGTACTTTGTAAAGTGCAACAGAATATGCTGCGCTATATAAGAAACTGCTAATAAATAAAATAAATATTACATTACAGAGCCCCCACCTCCCTCACACACATTATATACAGCCCCCAGTACACACATAACTGTATTACATTACAGAGCCCCCCTCCCCCACACTCACATATTATATACAGACCCCAGCACACACATCACTGTTTTATATTACAGATCCCCCCTCCCCCACACACATTATATACAGCCCCCAGCACACACATCACTTTATTACATTACAGAGTCCCCCCTCCCCCACACACAGTATATGCATACAAATATACATACATAATATACAGCCCCAGGCGCACACATCACTATTGTATTACACCCAATCACACAAATTATATACAGCCCCTGACTACCCGAGTATTCACAGCACTCACTCACCGCAGGAAGAAGAGCTGCAGAGCAATTGCTGGGCTCACGGAGCTCAGTCAGTGGTGGGCGGGGCTAGCTTCCAGGAAGTAGCAGCAGAGCCCTGGCTGACAGCTCTCTGCTCTCCGATGTACAGGCACAAAGCATACACTGACCTCCTGTCAGCAGCAGCTTGGGCTACTCCACACAGCTACTGTACATTACAGGCTCAGCGGGCCACCCACAACCCCGCGGTGGTGATGTATTCCCTGTGGGTAGATGGAGAACAGACCAGGCGCTGCCCACTCTTCATGCTGCCGCAGCCTGTCATAGCCAGACAGGCACAGGCTGCGGCAGCCAACAGCAGTCCAGCATTGAAGCAGAGCAGGGAGAGCAGAGCGCCTATCCAGCACTGCGCCTCCCTGCTTTGCAGGACTTGCTGAGTGGGTAGCGCCGGCCCTGGCCGTTACTGAGCAAAACAAAAAATAAGTGGAAATATTTCATACCTTCAGGTGCTAAACATGCTGTGCAAAGATACCTGGAGAACAGGTGGTTACAGTGCAAATACAATAATACATAAACAGTATACAATGTAATTGCATGAATTTATCACCTGATTCAGGTTTGCTCAGTAAGCTGTGAAGCCTTGTGACGCAGCCGTGCTGAATCCCCCCCAGGCCGCCGATTCTCCTCAGTACCATGCCAGGGGATATGTTTTTGCATGCCCTCAAATGATTTATCCTGCCTTCACAAATAAGTCAGTGAAAACTGAATTTGTATTTGCGTGCACCTGGCCGAAGACGGGCCCCCCCTTTGATTCATGTATGATATGTATAAGTACGTAGGACCCATATCATAAAACTAAAACATTTTTAAATAGGTCCAAAGTTTTTGTGGGTGGAATTCAATCTAAAGGTCGACTTTTATTAACCCCTTACCGCTGCAGCCTGTTTTTGCCTTCCTGACAGAGCCCTTTTTTTCAAATCTGACATGTATCACTTAAGTGGTGATAACTTTTTTTTGCTTTTACTTATCCCAGTGATTTTGAGATTGTTTTCTCGTGACACATTGTACTTCAAGTTAGTGGTAAATTTTGGTCGATACAGTCTGTGTTTTTTTGTGAAAAATACCAAAATGTCGTAAAAAAATTGAAAATTTTGCAATTTGCAAAATGTTAAATTTTCTGCTTGTGAGACAAATAATCATACCACTCAAAATAGTTAATAACTAACATAGACCATATGTATACTTTATGTTTCCATCATTATTTCAACCTCCTTTTAATTTTTTTGGACACTAGGAGGCTTAAAATATGAATAGCAAATTCTCAAATTTTCAAGAAAATTTCAAACACTGATTTTTTTAGGGACCAGTTCAGTTCTGATGTGACTTTGAGGGACTTGTATGTGAGACACCCCCATAAATGATGCCATTTCAAAAACTGCACCCCTCACAGTATTCAAAACAGCATTTTGGAAGTTTGTTAACCCTTTAGGTGTTTCACAGGAATTAAAACAAAGTGTAGGTGAAATTTCAAAATTTCATTTTTTTTGAAGATTTTCAATTTTAATACATTTTTCTAAGGAACACAGTAGATTTTTCTAGAGAAATGTGACTAAAAATTGATTCCCCCAATTCTTTTGTTTTCATAAATATCCTATATGTGGCCCTATTGTGCACGTTGACCAAACCACAGGCATCATAATAGAAGGAGCACCTACTTGATTTTGGAGCCTCCTTTTTATGAGATTATTTTTTAGGCACCATGTAGGTTTCTAGGCACCATAAGATGCTAAAAGTTAGGAATCCCCCCACAAGTGACCCTATTTTGCAAACTACACCCCTCAGGGAATTCATCTAGGGGTATAGTGTACATTTCAAACCCCCAGGGGTTTCACCAATTTTGGTACAACTGGGCTGTGAAAATGAAAAATTAAATTTTTTACACAAAAATGCAGTTCTGGCTCAAAATTTTTCATTTTCACAAGGAATGAAGGAGACAAAGCACCCCAAAATCTGTGCCCCAATTTCTCCCGAGTACGGCAATGCCTCATATGTGACCAAAAAATACCATTTGAGTGCATGGCAGGACTCAGAAGGGAAGGAGTGATATTTGGATTTTGCAGCACACATTCTGGTGGAATGAATGGTGGGTGCTATGTCGCATTAGCAAGACCCCCGAAGCACCAATACAGTGGAACCCCCCCACAAGTGACCCCATTTTGCAAACTAAACCCCTCAGGGAATTCATCTAGGGGTATAGTGTACATTTCAAACCCCCAGGGGTTTCACCAATTGTGGTACAACTGGGCTGTAAAAATGAAAAAATACATTTTTTACACAAAAATGCAGTTCTGGCTCAAAATTTTTCATTTTCACAAGGAATGAAGGAGACAAAGCACCCCAAAATCTGTGCCCCAATTTCTCCCGAGTACGGCAATGCCTCATATGTGACCAAAAAATACCATTTGGGTGCATGGCAGGACTCAGAAGGGAAGGAGTGATATTTGGATTTTGCAGCACACATTCTGGTGGAATGAATGGTGGGTGCTATGTCGCATTAGCAAGACCCCCGAAGCACCAATACAGTGGAACCCCCCACAAGTGACCCCATTTTGCAAACTACACCCCTCAGGGAATTCATCTAGGGGTATAGTGTACATTTCAAACCCCCAGGGGTTTCACCAATTGTGGTACAACTGGGCAGTGAAAATGAAAAATTAAATTTTTTACACAAAAATGCAGTTCTGGCTCAAAATTTTTCATTTTCACAAGGAATAAAGGAGACAAAGCACCCCAAAATCTGTGCCCCAATTTCTCCCGAGTACGGCAATGCCTCATATGTGACCAAAAAATACCATTTGGGTGCATGGCAGGACTTAGAAGGGAAGGAGTGATATTTGGATTTTGCAGCACACATTCTGGTGGAATGAATGGTGGGTGCTATGTCGCATTAGCAAGACCCCCGAAGCACCAATACAGTGGAACCCCCCCACAAGTGACCCTATTTTGCAAACTACACCCCTCAGGGAATTCATCTAGGGGTATAGTGTACATTTCAAACCCCCAGGGGTTTCACCAATTTTGGTACAACTGGGCTGTGAAAATGAAAAATTAAATTTTTTTACACAAAAATGCAGTTCTGGCTCAAAATTTTTCATTTTCACAAGGAATGAAGGAGACAAAGCACCCCAAAATCTGTGCCCCAATTTCTCCCGAGTACGGCAATGCCTCATATGTGACCAAAAAATACCATTTGGGTGCATGGCAGGACTCAGAAGGGAAGGAGTGATATTTGGATTTTGCAGCACACATTCTGGTGGAATGAATGGTGGGTGCTATGTCGCATTAGCAAGACCCCCGAAGCATGGTGAAATGATGAACCTAATAATCCATAGATGTGTGGTATATTTTAAAGCACTCCTTCATACATAGGCCGGGTTTGTCGGGGCAAGTTTCACAGTGGAAAATAGTTTGCTTTCGTATTCCCTTTTTATAGCAAACTTTGCACCTTTTTGTGTCCTGCCCTTTTTTCCAGTGGAGCGGATTTCGTTAGGAAAATGCTGCCCTGATACAATATGGGGGCCAGTACTAGAAGTACTGGGGCCAGTACTAGAAGTACTGGGGCCCTCTGCCTGCTGGTTCCCAAATATTAGGCCCTTTATGACTTCCTCTTGAAAGTGCATAAATGTCCCCGTCTGGCTGGTAGAACGGAATAGTACGTAAGCGTTATACAGTGCCATCTGGATGATATACACGGCCAGCTTCTTATACCATATTTTTGTTTTCCGCAGGGCACTGTACGGCTTCAGTACCTGATCTGAAAGATCCACTCCGCCCATGTACTTATTGTAATCAAGGATACAAATAGGTTTTGAGGTGTGGGTACTGGTACCTCGTACAGGGACGGAGGTGGTACTGTCTCCGTGAATTGTTGTCAGTATAAGGACATCCCTCTTGTCCTTATATTTGACCAACAACATATTTTCGGTGCATATTCCCCTGCTTTCACCCTTTCTCAGTAATTGGGCAACGTGCGTTTTTGGGAGGCCTCTTTGGTTCTTGCGCACAGTACAGCAAGCTGCTGTACCTCTTGAACCAAGGGCCTTAAACAGGGGGATGCTGGTGTAAAAGTTATCCACATAGAGGTGATAACCCTTATCCAGGAAGGGGTGCACTAAATCCCAGACAATCTTTCCACTAACACCTACGAGGGAGGGGGGGCATTCTGGCGGTTCAATTCTTGTGTCCTTCCCTTCATATACCCTAAACCTGTGGGTGTACCCTGAGGTACTTTCGCACAGCTTATACATTTTCATGCCATACCTTGCCCTCTTATTGGGAAGGTACTGGCGGAATTTAACCCTTCCTTTAAAATGTATAAGTGACTCGTCTACACAAATGAATTTTTGGGGGATGTACATCTCAGCAAATTTGGCGCTGAAATGATCAATGACCGGCCTGACTTTGAATAGCCGGTCAAAGGTGGGATCATCTCTGGGTGGGCACTGTGCATTATCGTTGTAATCCAAAAATTTAAGGATTGTCTCAAAACGAGTCCGGGTCATGGCCATACGATGAAGTGGGGTGCTGTACAGAACATCTGTACTCCAATATTGCCTAATTTCTGGCTTTTTAACTATGCCCATATGTAACACCAGACCCCAAAACGTCATCATCTCTACTGCATCTACAGGGGTCCACCTAGCAAATGATGACGTGGGGTTTTGGGCAATAAACTGCTGGGCATATAAATTACTTTGGTCCACCATTAAATTTATAAAATCATCAGAGAAAAAGACTTTGAAAAAGTCAATTTCTTTGAGGCCTGTACTATCAAATTGGATTCCTGGGTTGGCCAAAAACTCAGGAACCTGGGGCTCAAAATTGTCTGGTGGTGGGGTCCATACGAGATCAATCATTGGGGGGGGGTCTCAGCTGCTCTACGGGGGTGTCTTTGAGGGGGTCCCTCATCACTAGAGGAGGAAGAGGAGCTTAAGACAAATGCCAATTCATCGCTTACTTCACTGGCTGTGTCAGTGTCAGAGGCAAGAAGGGCATATGCCTCCTCCGCTGAAAACAGTCTTTGCGATGATTGGGACATTTTTATTATTTTTAAGTGTAGTGTTTCAACACGTGTATAGTGTAGGGGGGGGTACAAACTTTATTTTAACACGGGGGGTATGTAGTGTGTATGTAGTGCTTTAACACGTGTAAGTTAAAAGAAAAAAAAAAGCTCCTGCGCCAAAAATTGAGCACAGATGTTGGTCAGTAACGTCCGTCACTGATCAGCGCTCAGCGGGCACAGGACACCCACAAAAGCACCGTGGGTGTAAAAACAATTTAAAAAAAAAAAACCACAGCACTCTCCAAAAAAAAAAAATTAAAAATAACTGCTGATGAGTCAAAGGCAACAGAAATTTGATCAAAAAAAAAAAAATTAGATCAACCCTGTGCCAAAAATGCTGATCAGTGATGTACATCACTGATCAGCGCTCAGCGGCCACAGGACACCCACAAAAGCACCGTGGGTGTAAAAACAATTAAAAAAAAAAAACCACAGCACTCTCCAAAAAAAAAAAACTGCTGATCAGTGATGCAACACTGATTAGCAGTGAGGGGCAGCAGGCACACAACTATGGGTGCAATCTGACAGGGTGTATATATATATATATATATAAAAAAACCCTGCACCCCAAAAAAGGTGCTGATCAGTTAGTTTATACTGATCAGCACAAAAGGGGGGCAGCAGGGGGCAGCAGATACAAAATTATATCACACAATATCTATATCTCTGACACAATGACGCTGCAGCAGCAGCACAAGCAGACAGGAAGCAAGAGCAACCAGGAAGCAACCAGTAGCTGGCAGCACGGATGCCACCAACGCTGATCAGGTCAGTATAGGGCACAGATGGGCACGGAGACCGCTCTGCACGCTGTTCCTGACCGGAATGGTGCAGGGCTGTCTGCATTATCTTATTTGAGGTGTAATGGCTGTGATTGGTCCGTCGGTCCGACAGACCAATCACAGCCTTTGAGGGCAGGTGGGGTGAGGTGGGGTGACCACCAGTGACACCCTTACACCCGGTGGTGATTGGTGCTGTACTTAACAGCACCAATCACCACCGATCCCTGTGTCACCGGCGAACTTTATTCGCCGGTACACAGAAAACGCTGTAATTGGCTGTTCACATTGAACAGCCAATCACAGCGATCGCCGATGGGCGGGGGCATCGCTGCCCCCCCTGGGCAATGAGGGAAGATGTCTGCTGTCAGGGACAGCAGACATCGTCCCTCTGTCACCGCGTCTATAGACGCGGTGACAGTTAAATGGCATGACGTACATTTATGCCATGTGTCGGGAAGTACATCCCGACCATGACGTAACTGTACGTCAAATGTCGGGAAGGGGTTAAATCTCTTGATTTATTGGTGATTTACATGCCGATTTCCATGTCACCTGGTCCACTGCTCTGTAGATCACTGATTTCTACACTGTAAAGGATGTAGCAGGCGGAATTTAGTACATTTTCCAATTTACATCAACCAGCCATGAAGATCTTCAAAAATAATCTCAAAGCTTTCAAGCACTAGAGATCAAGTGTGTGCCTTTATAATAAGTATATTCATTTGCCCTGCTGAAAGACAGGACATCAAAGTATATGATGCAACAAATAATAGCCAAATTACAAATCAAAGATTCTAAAACCCAGGCACTATGGAGACAATGTTAGCTGGCTCTGGATTTATTTATATATCAAGAAAGATAGATAAATAAATAAATACTTATTCTCGTCATAGACTCATTCTTTGGTATTTTCTCATATACTGTTTCTGGAGATGCCAACAGTCTAGGTTAGTTGGAAGACAAGAATAATAAATATCTAATCTCATACAGGGTGGTATATTCTAATGCAAAAATCTGGTAAAAATCCCGTTAACAGGGTTTTTACCGCATTTTAATATGCAGGAAAACCCGCAAGCTGGGTTTTCACTCCGGGGGTATCACCAGCAAAAGCTCCCTTACCGGCTGCTGCTTCTATAGAAGCATAGAAGCAGCAGCCGGTAAGGGATGGAGGGGGAGCCACTGGGGAGCGCCCATCAAATACTCTGTTCACCATGGCCGCTGGCACCCGGTGCATGTACATGAATGTACAGAAATGTGAAACATCGCAGTTATATCAGTGCAAATTCGCACAGGTGCGCATGGACCGGAATAAGGTCCATAATGTACTGTATATTCTTTCTGGAAAGGACTTTTCTTTTTGGTGTGTTTTTGTGTTAAAACTTTATGATTATTATTTTTACTGTAATTGTATAATCTTGAATCTCCCCCTATTTTTGTAAAAATCTTTGCAGAAGTTACCTAGATGGGGCTTCAAGCGGTTCGGCCTATCAGAGAGAATTAAGTGCTTGATTCTTGCTATGTTCCTCAGATTAAAAAAAAATGAGGATTTTAACATACTGTAGCTAATAATGATAAAACCAAATAGTTTGGTTTGATCCTGCATAGGCACACAGTTTGAGAACCAATGATTTACATACAAGCTGCCTGGCCGCTCACTTTCTCATCAGGGGTGGTGTTTTGGGGGGAGTGCTACCGCTATTGAGCTGCTCCAGCGCACCCGAGTGGGTCGGATGCGGACACCGCTCATCTGCTCCACAGGGTTGGGGGGGGGTGGGCGACCTGCCGCTCACCTGCTCCATCGCCCTGGGGCGGGGTGCGGGTGCCACTCACCTGCTTCACAAGGGAAGGGGGGATGGCGGCCGCTGCCGACCTGCACCAGCGCCTGCTCCACTGGGGCAGGGGGGAATGCGGGTGCCATTGACCTGCTCCAGCACACGCTATGCGGGGGGCGGGGGGTTGTGGGTGAGTGGCGTGCTGGTGTGAGGATGACCTTACTTTTTGCCGCCCTCCAGTGGCCACCACCCACATGCAATTGCCTAAAGATACCTAGTGGTGGCACCGGCCCTACTGCCACCCCAAACACTGCCAAACATCACCAGATGGGACTCACTGGCAGTTGGTCTGTCCTATTTGAATTTCAGACTGCACTGCAGCCCCACTGGCCTTGAAAACCTATTTAATCATTAAACTTAGTGTTTAATGATGCCTGTCTACAGGGCAGCCACTTGGAGCAGCCCCCCCCCAATCAGGTGAGCGGCTCCCTCTATCTCACCAGCCCCCCCCTGTGCAGTGACACTGCGGTCATCTCTGTCTCACCAGTCCCTTCCATGCAGCGATGCTGCGGCCATCTCCTGCCGCCATCTGCTCGCCCACCCCCATCGCCCTGTGGCGCGAGACGCTGCTCCTTCACTCTCCTCCTCCCCCACGCCGGCAGCCACTTCGACCCCCCTCAATGGAGCGGGTGAGCGCCAGGGGGCCCCCCCACCTGGGGCACTCCGGTGCATTGCATAGTCTAGCCACTACAAATGAGTTTACAGCTCTTATTCAGTCCCGGCGCCCACCAGAACCTCCCCTCTGGCGAGCACCGGTGGAGAGGGACTCCATTAAACTGGGATGCACGTGCATCTCATGCCCATAAGTGTACCAGTCTCTGGCGTTGGTGCAGCGGGTCCCTGCTCGTCTCCGCTTCAGGGAGACGGGGCGGGGTTAGCGGGGGTGTCGAGGCGGCGAGGGGGACTGTCGGCGGCGGGGACCCGGGGGGAGCTCCGTTGGCATGGGGTGTGCGAGCATCTCGTGCACGCGCACCCCCTGGCTGGCAGCTGGCGGGGGCTGGCGATAGTTTTGCCAGCCCCCGGCAGAATGAGACCCACTACATCTGTATATTTCTTTATAATCCTTTATATACCCATACTGACTATGTTACTAGCATCTATTGCTCTTACAGAGCTGCAAGTATATCCTAGTATAAATATATTTAAACAATGATTCACTGTTGTACACTGCTTTGAGAAATTGCCACAGATGGGTATATAATCTGCAGCGTTGTTTTATTTAATCATTTTCAAATCTCCCTTGGAAATCACCCATGCATTTTCAGCGGCATGTTGATGTGTGATAACACGTGAAGCCAGACGAGAGGCCTAATTGTGAATGATTCTACAGTCAGCGAGAAATGATTCCGACCCACTAAAATATTTACTGCATCCAATTCTCGGGTGTCATATTACAAATATATTAAGATGATACAACATTTAAACATTTATTATAGTGCAGAGCATAAAATGTCTCCAACAGTGGGATAGATAGCATATTTTTGTTTTATTTTACTATATAACACTCTCCAAATAGCCATATGCAATGCATCGATGTGTTATATCGTACAATAAATTCTGCTTGTTAATCACAGTGCTTGGCACAGTATGCTAATTCGTTTTTAAATGAAAGGTAGTACTGTAATTGTACAAATGCTGTGAATAAGACCCATAACGATTAATTAACCTTTAACCTTGTGCCAACTGCCTGCTGTGTAAGTATGTCAGAGTAATTGGTTTGTACCATTGAGAAATTCACAAGGCCCCATGTAGTGGAACTAAGTAGTGCAACACACGTAGTGTGAGATGGTTAGAACCCCAACAGATGCTGGCAGTAAGCAGAGGGATGGTCGGTTAGGGTTAGGCTGTGGGAGAGGAGAGAGGGTTAGGCTGCGGGAGGGGGATCGGTAAGGGTTAGGCTGTGGGAGGAGACGGTTAGGGTTTGGCTGTGGGAGGGGTCAGTAAGGGTTGGGTGGCAGGGGGGGTAATAGACTGTGGCACAAGTAGCTGGTGAAATCTCAGAAAGAGGGAGGAAGTCCCTGATGGAGATCAAAGTGGTAAAATCAGCCTACTGTGAATGCATAACCAACAGGTCAGCAGAGTTTAATTATGGTGGCAGGGCAAATATTGGAGTCTCAGTAGTTTCCAGTCTAAACGTACGGATCTGAGCATGATGCAGGAGATTCAATAAGAACAGATGTGCATAATTCATCCTGAAAGATGCCAAGTTATGAAATGAAATGTTGATGAGCAGCTACATCTACATGGGCAGAGACCCCCCTTTAGCTTTAAGACAGCCAGAAATACAATCAGTGGGAGACCTCCTTGCACATTTATTAATACTGCTTTGTCCAACTGGACATATCCCCTATTTTTTATGTTAGTAGTGGCTGGATTTTAACAGTCCTAGAACTGCTTTTCTTTTACAGCTCTGAATGGACCTGGAACTTTTATTGTTTGGGAGGAGTACATCTAGCCATATATTGTTGTTTGGGTGGAGAAGGTCCAGCCATATAATTTCGTATAGGAGGAGTTGATCCAGCCATATATTTTCGTATGGGAGGAGTATGTCCAGCCATATATTGTTTGGGAGGAGTAGGGCCAGCCATATATTGTTGTTTGGGAGGAGTTGTTCCAGACATCTATTGTTTGGGAGGAGTAGGTCCAGCCATATATTGTTTGGGAGGAGTAGGTCTAGCCATATATTTTAGTATGGGAGGAGTTGATACGGCCATATAATGATTGTGAGGAGTACTTTCAGCCATACAGTATATTGAATGGGAGGAGTAGGTCAGACATATATTTTCGTATGGGTGGAGTTGGTGCAGCCATATATTGTTTGGGAGGAGTAAGTCTAGCCTTATATGGTTGTTTGGAAGGAGTAGGTCCAGCCATATATTTTTGTATGGGAGGAGTATGTCCATCCATATATTGTTTGGGAGGAGTAGGTCCAGCCATATATTGTTGTTTGGGAAGAGTTGTTCCAGACATCTATTGTTTGGGAGGAGTATGCCCAGCCATATATTGTTTGGGAGGAGTAGGTCTAGCCATATATTTTAGTATGGGAGGAGTTGATACGGCCATATAATGATTGTGAGGAGTAGCTCCAGCCATATATTGATGTCTGGGAGGAGAAGGTCTAGCCATATATTTTTGTATGGGAGAAGTTGGTCCAGCCATATATTGTTGTTTGAAAGGAGTAGGTCCAGCCATAAATTGTTGTATGGGAGGAGTTGGTCCAGCCATATATTGATTGGGAGGAGTAGGTCCAGCCATATATTGTTGCTGGAAAGAGTAAGTCCAGCCATATATTTTTATTTGGGAGGAGTATGTTCAGCCATATACAGTATTGTTGTTTGGGAGGAGTATGTCCAGCCATAAATTGTTCTTTGGGAGGAGTACAGTAGGTTCAGCCACACAGTATGTTGATGTTTGGTAGGAGTAGGTCCAACTATGAACTGTTTTGGGGGATAATTATGCCCAGCCATATATGTTACATGGCAGCTGGACCATAGCAGAGATTTTGTTAATTAGCTGTTCTGTATTATTACTTAGACTGTCTCCATCAACACCTCATTCTTGAGTCCTTTTGGTCATACTGTAGGCATTATTTAACAACATATAATTATTATTATTTGTTTTCATTTACAATTGAATTGTACCTGATAAATAATTCACAAGGTTAATATTTACAGAAATAAAGAAAACAACCTGATGTTTTCATAAAGGGGAATAATAATAGAAAAGATTGTTATATATAGATGAGTATGTTCTACTGCTACAAGGGGTCAACATTGTAAATCATAGAAATGTAGACTTGAAACACACATATGCCTCATGTATTCCCTAGAGTGGAAGATTTTCATAGCATCCTGCAATGTATAAGGGCAATGAACGGAAAAGCACTTTCCACACAACCCAGTAACAGTAACCTGTCTGCACCCTACTCAGCGGACACATCTGCTTCCCCTTGTAAGAACCACAGAGAACGAATATACGAGAGGTGGGTTTTCTACACAAAGTGGAGAGGTAATGTTCCAGCCAATTAGCTCATAGCTGCCATTTTATAGGTTGCTTATTGGACTGTTCTTTATCTCTATCTAAAGCTAAGAGTTTTTTTAAGTTTTATTGATACCTACTAGCAAATGTATTGTTTACAGGAAGAACTTATGGTTATACTGTATGTACAGATGCTACTGCACAGTATGTGATGCATTCCTGGAGTAGAAACCAGGAGTTACTTGGAAAAATTGCCATGTACCATATGATGCATCCATCTGATCATATGTTAGTAAATATGGATGTAGCGTGGTAGTCACAATGGGTGTCAGGTGGAATGTGAAAGAGACTGTTAGGCCATACAGAGAGTCCTTAACGAGGTTGCCAGTTTATTGGCATCAACAGATAACAGTAGTAATGCAGGGGATAATAGTGGTATCCAATGGTAACATAACGGTGGCTATAACATCAGTATATGGTCTCACTGTGACTTCTGGGAGTTAAATACTGTGCATATGTACTTTACAGAGCAGGGGGGGGGGGTTACTTGCTTGTTGCCAAGGGGTTACATGCTTGTTGCCATGGAGTTGCAGACAGGCGCTAGTTGTCCAATAAGACCTTCTGTCTCTTCCAAGGTGGTGGCCATTTTTGGTATGTCGTTTCTAAGCAGATTCCATGTGGTTTACATGGAATTTGCCAACAGAGACAAAGGGGCCCTGTGGCACTGGCTCTCCTGTGCCAGCACATAGGCTGCGGCGGTGTAGCTACACCACTGCTTCCAACCTGCCAATCTTTAAACTCACTTTTTCATTCTAGCCTACAACCCCTCTCAACACACACACATATACCTGTTCACATAGAAATCAGCCTGGTTTTCCCTTTAAATGCTGCTTTTAATCTATTGACTACATTAACTAAACTTGCCATTTCCAGCTCCTCAAAGGTTATTATTTTTTAGCCTGTCTGTTTTATTGGTAGAGAATTTAAATTATAGACTCCGCTGGGCAAGGACCGAGGCAAACTGCTCTGCAAAGTGCTGCATAATATGTTGGTATACTATAAATAAAAGGTAATAAGATTACATTGGCCAAAATGCATATAAAAATGCATTATATCAGCAAAAGTGTTACTGTAAATTTCATGTTACATCATGCAGAAGTATCTGCTAAGTGCAGGTTATTATCACCTCAGAGATGATAGGAAAATCAATGTCTTTGCTGGCTGAGAAGTGTTGTGTTCCTACCACAAAGCATGGTCCGTCTAAGCTTACTTACTGTACTTCCTACTTTGTCGCATTATTTTATTCATGTTCTGCAGAACTAAATCTCATTGCTCCCTGTGGGTGCATAGCATGTTCATTTATCATGGCACGTCTGTAACCTGCCCAACTCATCCCATCAGATTGCTGAAATATTATCTGCCACATAGATGCTTCCAACAATGCCCCAAAATCCAACACACTTATTGGTAATATTGGATGCATTGGAGACTATAAAAGTGACATTACAACATTTGCTAATGAGACATTAGGGATGGCCATCGGTATGGTTGCCATAGATGGCGATACTGCAACCAGCCATCGATAGTAACAAACTATGCGATGGATGTCCATGGATAGTTGTAGCTATCGATGATCATCCATTTTCTTTGGCTGACTTGCCAGTGGGCCAATCAGAATGTGGGGGTGAGACTTCAGGGTTTTCAGGGGGCGGAGCTAGGCTTCATGTCCGGGCACCTTGTAAAATAAAATCATTGGTTCTGCTGTGCCATAGATGGAGGGAAGTAATCAGCCGTAACACATTCATGATTTTTAACCATCAAGGTGGTCGATTGCCATCCCTATGAGACATGTCATCGGTATGGGTCTCCTGCCAGCGCCTGCCCCTGAGCACATGCCATCATAAACCTGAGCCCCTGGGGAAGGTGTGGCCGAAGTGTTCGATCCTGATGCCCGGCTATCCCGGAGACGGACACTGCAGTGAGATATTCTCCGGCAGCACCTGGCTCCTGTCACAGAACAATAGTCATTACTACAACAACGCAGTCTCTGGGGCAACCGCAGCATCCCCTGTGGCTCCCCCCTGTGCAACATTGCTACTCACAATCCCCCAGCTAGGGCCTTGGGCACAGTCTGATGCCATCTAATAAGCATGCAACAGGAATTGTCCAGAACAAGGAGTTATTCGGACATGATCAAACAGACGCAAATTCACAGGCTGAGCGATAATCGATAGACTGCCAATGCGTACGGCTCATAGTATGCATGCGCAAGGCCATCCTGCGTCAAAAAATCCTGCTCAATTTGTAATCGCTGCACGTATGCAAGTTGTTTGACAGAAAGCCGGCATTTGGGGGTGGTCCCATTTTATGGGAGTGTCAGGGAGTGTCAGTGAAAACGCCGGTGTGTCCAGGCATTTGAAGGGAAATCATGTGGCCTGTTTTCCGGCAGCCACCAAGTGAGTCCTGGGCTACACACAGACTGCACACGCCTGAAAAAATCAATTAATGGGCTTGCGAATGGATTTTTCAGCGAATCTCCAATCCAGCTATTTTTCGCAAGCCGTGCTAGGCAATTTGCAGACTTGCGCAAGGCTGGATATCACACTGGCGGGGAGGCGTACAGTATACCTTATCGCAGGGCTCTGCAATTTAGCAGAGCATCCATCAGGTCTGCATAACCCCCATAGTCTTGCTTTTTAAACAATATCAAACATGAAAATGCTGTGGGCATGTATTACTGAATTAAAATGAAGGCTTTAGTAACGATTGGTGTTTAGAGACTCATTATCGAAAGGAATAATTAGACAACAACGCATTTAAAAACATCCCTCACCATCTTGCCAACATTTGGTCTGGAAAGTAAATTTTCCAACTGCTTTCCTGAGGAAATGATAACAAATGACTTACTGAGGATTAGCTAACTAACGTCAGATCTGGAACCTGATTTGCCATTAGAGACTTTTTCTGGCTGACCTACAGAATACTACAAAAAGAAGATTTAATTCTCATTTATGGTGTCAAAAGTGCCTCCTTTAACGTTAAGGCAATGGCACTTTGAGACCATTAACATCATTGTTTTTCTTCAAGTCCCATAGAGGTGCACAAGAAACTAGCATTGTTTGGCAACTGTTATATACTGTACAGATATATGCACAAACAATAAGGCAGCACATTGTCAAGAACTGAATGTACACCGTAATTGCAATTCAGCAAGGAAGCTGAGGACAGGTGTCACAGGTGTAAAAACAAATCACTGTCATGATACATGGAGTTATTTTATTGTCAAAACTAGATGACCCGCCCCGCGTTTCCCGGGAAAACTTTGTTGTTTTTTTATTGCCAACATTTCTGTAAAATTTCATCTGATGCTGGGCCAAAGGCCCAAGATTGTAGTTTGTTAAAGCCTCCACCATAATGTTAGAATGTGTTTGCATTGATACTCAATGACAGCAATGAAATCAGGTGTGGTGTTGTTGTTCGAAACACACCGCTCCTGACTTGATAGGTTTTTGTGTGTTGAAGAATTCCACATCCGATCCTGAGATTTAGCACCTATGATGCATTTATTTTTTGTGTGTTCAGTGTGTATGTTTGTGTGTGTTGTAATGTTTTTGTGCATGTGTGGTATGTGTACAGTATGTGTGCATACCTCCCAACATGACCCATTCCAGGAGGGACACAATGCTCTGTTTCTAGAATTCTCTTTGGTACTTGCGTATTTTGGCGGCGCCCATCGCATCGCATACCATAAGGCATACGATGGTATGCGATGCGACGCGATATCGCGCGATATTGTACAATGCCATACAATTTTAAAATTGTATGACATTGTATATGGCATACAATGCCATACAATGCGATGCGATGCGATTAAACATTGTATAAGCACCCTAATGGGCGTGGCGAGCGCAGCGAGCCCGCGAGGGGTGGCGGTACGCGTCCTCCGACCTTTTCATACCCCCACTATCCACGTCGGCGTGGAGTTGACAATAGAAAGTGTGGCGAGCGCAGCGAGCCACCGAGCCCGAAGCGTGGCGAGCGCAGCAAGCCCCGCGAGGGGACGCGATTACCTGTGAAGGCCGCGAGGAAACTCCGATACCGGTGAAGGTATCCGCGTCCGCTCGCCACGCTTCGGGCTCGGTGGCTCGCTGCGCTCGCCACACTTTCTATTCTCAACTCCACGCCGGCGTGGATAGTGGGGGTATGAAAAGGTCGGAGGATGCGTACCGCCGCCCCTCGCGGGCTCGCTGCGCTCGCCACGCTTAGGGTTCATGTTTATAGTGGGGGGGTGGCGTGGGGGTGCATTTAACATTTTAAGCACCCATTACGGTGCTTAAAAGCACCCTTTAGGGTGCTTATACAATCTTTCATCGTATAGGGGGCAAAAATCGCTTCGCATCGCATGCCATCGGGTGCATGGCATGCGATGCGATGCAACGCGATTAAAACATCGCGCAATGGGAATCGGGGGCGCCACTATAATACACAAGTACCTTCTCTTTTAATTTATGATTACCATCACCTGCGATGAAACACCTTTCTGATCAATTAAACTGTTTAATACAGGTGATGGCTAAATTATGACGAAAGTTCAGGAAAAGAGCACTGTGTCCCTTCTGGAATGGGTCACATTGGGAGGTATGATGTGGTGTGTTATGTATGTGTGTGTTTCATTGTGTATATCTGTCCAATGTGTAAGTGTGAGTGGGTGCTACTGTAATTACCCATGCCCAGGATTGTTGTGAGATCCGGTTGGCTGACAGACAAAGGCCCTTATTCTGATTGATGCGGACTTTACCGCGTTCTTACGGATCGCGTCTTTACGGCGTCTGCGCATGCGTGGAGAACGCTACGCGCATGTGCCACGCCTTGACTCGGTACCAGTTCGGACAAAGCCCGTCCAAAACTGGTCACCGCAATCAGTCGGGAAATAGGGGCGTATTATGGGCGTCATGCGGAATGACACATGGGCGTAGTTTCAAAGTGGGCAAAACGGGGCGGAAATATGGGCGGACACGGGGGAGTACACTTATGTTGGGGGGCGTACATTCGGAAACCACTCCGAATGCACGCGAGCAAAAAGGGCTGAAATGTGCGGTGTCCACAAGTGTACTATTGCTTTGCGGACACCACTCGTTCATGCGGTAGGCGAACGTACGCCTAATGACTACAACCATTAACACCTGAACCCAATACAATCTACTCCTTTACTCATTACTCACTAATAGGACGCTTGTCAGTGCTTTAATTGAAACCATTGCTGCTTCAAGGAAACCTTAGTAATCCCCCACATATGCTGTACTTGTCCCACACTTAAAAACTGCTAACAATTGACATGACAGAATATTAATACTAGCAATACACATGTGTATTCGACATGTACTCATGAAACCACACATTTTGGGTAAAGTAAACACATTTATTTATATTCATGTCACACTCAATGCCACTGTCATGCAATGACCATAAAATTAAACATCAAAACTATAAACAACATGCCAGGAATGCAGCAAAATAAATAATAATAAAACACAAATATAATAGCACACAGATGGACTCCAGCACCTCCTATGTGCCACTGCACATGTAGCCAGTGGGAAATGAGGAGGCTGCTGGCCCTTCTACAGCAGGGCAAGCTGCACCTGACCATTCTCCAGCAGGGCACCCTACACCTGGCCCTTCTGCAGCAAGCCGACCTGCAGGACCTCAAGGACCAGCTTCTTTAATTTTGATTTTTATATTTTTTAAATTATGTTAATTGTGGCATTAATAAAATTGTTTATGCAAGTTCACAGTTGTTGGTTTTATTTGCACTTTAAATAGTATATGTGTAGATTGATTATAATCTTTTACACAGGGTGTAATACAAAGCATTGCACTTACATTGCTGTAAGGGTTAATGTGTGCTATGCATGTGTTAGGCATGCTTGTAAGGATATATTGGAATCTAATTGATTCCAATTCCAAATAAGCAGTTTTTTATGAGGATAGGTAATTGAATAAGTGGGTCATGTGATGTCTTGCAGAAGATACTTCATAGTGGGTTGTTTGGCGTAAATCCTCCGCTTACGTGCGGTAGCACCGCTTGGCTCCCGTTCGGATGCGGTATTCCCGAGCATACTCTGTAATACTCTGTAATACCGTGCCGAATCGGAGTGTTTCTCCCGCACACGCATGGTTTGTATGTCGTCCGTAAACACGCCCTGTTCTTAAAGAGTGAGTCCGTCCGAATGCGGAGGACACGTGGGCGTTTCTACGGACGATGGCCGCACGCGGCAAAACACCGTGGCGTGCGGACCGCTCCGTAAGAATGCGGGAATATCCGCACAGATCAGAATAAGGGCCAATGTCTTGGTCAACACCATATAGTCGACAAATTGTTGAAGTGTTAATTGTGAATGGTAATGTAAGCACAGCGGTGGCAGAACATAGCAAGCCACAAGAGGGGAGGTATTAAAGGGGACATTATTATATAGTCCTGTGAGTCATTGGTCCTGAGACCCATCCGCTGCCGCATTGTGCACCCTTATGGAGTACAGCCCAGGGGGTTTAAGATGGGAATTCTTTTGAAATGGATTTTGCTATGGGCAATAAGTCAGATACTATCTAATATAGGTGCTAAATAAGTAAGTAATAGATTATAATTGGTTGCTATGGGCAACATCCCATCTACAGTAGATCTCCTATCTTAGTAAACACAGCCCCAACTGCCAGAACAGCCCTCAAACTGGGCCTGAATTCAATCAATCAGTGCACATTCTTCTGCCAACAGATGGGGTGTTAATCCATTAATAGCCAGGACTACATATGGAGCCAGCCTGGACTTTGCAGGGGATGGCGCCATCCGCCATCCACCGCCAGCCGTCATCTGATATGCGATAGGCGGTGCTTCACCCGGGTCCCCGCCGCTTCCCCGCACCCCCCCCCCCACAACCCTGTCCGTCTCCCTGAAGCGGAGACGGACAGGGTTCCCTTCACCCCGCTGCCCGGAAACTGAGACGCGCGCGCGTTTGTGAGAAGCACGCGCGTCTCAGTCAGATGGAGCGCCTCGCTGCTGGCGGGTCGCCAGCGGTGACAGTCTGGCGATTCGCCATCAAGAGGGAGCCCGACTCTTATGTACTTACATTAGCCCATAAGATAGGAAACAAGATAGGAAACTTCATGTGTATGTGTATAAAGGTGTACTGTGCCGATATCCATTTAACACGTAATTGTGTCCAGGTGACTGGCCCCTTAAGATTTCCCTAACATTTCTAGGAAAGGAATCAAATTATTTTGCAGAGGCGCTACAGGTCCCCCATATTTGTGAATATATTTCCTTAGCAAAGTAATGACTCATACATCTATATAATTTCCTAAGCTCCCATTATTCGCTGCAGCTAATAGATTTAGACATAAGAATTTAAGTAGAAATACCATTTACTAAATAATCATTTCTGAGAAATGAAAATGTCCTAACACAGGATGCCATAATAATTACAGACTGTCTGCGGTGAATTCTGCAGAAAACATGATCGCCTATGACAGCTTTTTGTCATTATCCAAATTCCTGTCAAAGCTGACACAGCAGATGGGCAAGGTGACACCGCTGAGAGACAGCGCAGGTCCTCACTTTGTTTCCCTGGTAATAATGATGAAGTTAGTTCAAGGACCACCAAGATGAAACCAATGCGAAGCAGAATTCATTAAATATTACATCTGTTTTAAAAGTGAGATGTTATTCACACAAAAACTATTTTAATCACTGTTCTGAATTTGACCTTGACGTATCCAGAACTATCATGGGATGAAATCTTTCCTTGGATAAATTAAATAAAATCTCTGCATTGTGGTCCTGTTCCATTGATCTCATGTTGGCACCTAAATGTAATCATCATACAAAAGAGTTGCAATAACTACTAGAGTACATCTTACATTTGGCCTGATGTAGTGCTGGCAATTATTGGATGAATGCTCATGGGTACGGTCCGCAGTGCGCCTAAAGCCAGCGATGGCTAGTCATCACTTACCGTTCACAAGTTAGGGACAGACACCGAAAGTTTGGGGGCTGCATGCCGGCATTTTCTGTGAGTGCCCTGAAAAACAGGCATTGTCCGTTTTTTTGGGACGGAGGGCTGCCGGCGTCAGCAGCGGCCTTCTTCTCCCCATGGTCAAGTATAAACTTATTCAGTGGCTGTGAACAGGATGAAAACCATTCAATGGTGTGTAACTGCAAATGGTTTAACCCCCGTGCATGGCTGCAAACATATTTGCAGCCATGCACGGAGAAAGACTGTAGTGGGGAGGCACTTAACAGATTGTTGGGCTCCGAACATTTGCCGCCCAGCGATCAGGTCTGAATCAGGCCCATTAAGTATACATCTGGAGGTAGGAGCGGTCTACAATTCACAGAGTTAAGTGACGAGGAGCTGATAATGGACATACCTTGCAAGGTTCCAATTTGGTTCCCTGCAGTCTGGGCACCAGTGGCAAGACAGGACATGTCCAGGTCCAAGACAGTGGGAGGCGACCAGCGGACTAATACAAAGCCCAGCCAACAGGACACTTAATGTAAAGGCATTTATTATCAGGTATGGGAAGATCGGCAGACCTGCTCGCTGTCACTGCTTGTCCCCGGCATTGAATATGTCCATAAATGTTAGTCAATCCTCCACCATTGCTTTTTCTAGTTGGGTGTTTCATGCCCGAGTCTGACCCTGCCTGGACTTATCTTCTTCAAACTTACTCTACATAGATCCATTACGGCTAGTCTGTTTTTGGTTCTTATACTATTTTGGGCAGTTTTGTTGTTCAAGTCATTCACTTTAAATCCCCCCCTCCCCCCACACACACACTTGTTATGTCCCTGTTTACAACCATACAAGGACTGACCAGTGCCTCCCAGTGATGGGTTTTTTAATGTTTTCAAACCATATAAAATCCTCTATAAAATGTTGATTTTGCTATCCGCAGGAATCATATCCTGAGGTGAAAGTAACATGCCTCATACACAAAAAGATTGCAGCAGAATTAAGTTGTTATTTTGTAACCCTTCTAGAGTTATACAAATCATCTCTTAAAGCCTTGATGTTCCCCAGTCCAACTCCGAGATGAATGGTAAAAAGCTCAGCACTGTTACCACTCTCCCCAGGAGTGGCTGTCCTTCAAAGACGGCAGCAAGATCATAAAGCAGAATTATTCATGTATTCTTTCCATAGTGCCAGCTGACCACTGGTGTTGTTATTTTTGTCTTTCTTACATACCCTTAATGCTGCTGATTTTGTCAGGAGGTATGTATCCTGTCAGGTTAATGGTGTAGCCTGCCAACCCAGCATGACCCCTAATAATCACTGCTGCATGCATCCTACTTTTAGCCAATAAGGATCTATGTCTGACTTCTAACAACATTTTCCTCTCATTATAGGTGATTTACTCAGCATTACCAAGGTAGAGGTCTAAATAACTGGTATTTCTTAGGTCAACTCATTAGAATAAATCTTTTGAATTGAACTCACTAAACTCTTGCATTTGACAAACACACAGTGTTGCCGGGCAGCCAGTTAAACATCATGTTGACTTGAAACGGACAAAGATGTTTTTTGATCTGAAACCCAGAGGCTTGATATTACTAGTCCGCCTCTAACCTTTAAAACTTTGTAGGAACTAACTAAATGGAATTATAAACAATAATTGCCTTTCTTTAAAAACTGTTATTTATATAGTGCAAAAATATTACACAGCTCTATACAAAGATTTGGCTATCGGCTCCTACCCCAGTACAGCTTCCAGTCTACATTTCCTTTAACCCCTTCCTGACAGAGCCAGTTTTTGCGTTCCTGACAGAGCCCTTTTTTTCAAATCTGACATGTCTCACTTAAGTGGGGATAACTTTTTTTTGCTTTTACTTATCCCAGTGATTTTGAGATTGTTTTTTCGTGACACATTGTACTTCAAATTAGTGGTAAATTTGGGTCGATACAGTCTGTGTTTTTTTGTGAAAAATACCAAAATGTCGTAAAAAAATGGAAAATTTAGCAATTTGCAAAATGTTAAATTTTCTGCTTGTGAGACAAATAATCATACCACTCAAAATAGTTAATAACTAACATAGACCATATGTCTACTTTATGTTGACATCATTATTTCAACTTCCTTTTAATTTTTTTGGACACTAGGAGGCTTACAATATGAATAGCAAATTCTCAAATTTTCAAGAAAATTTCAAACACTGATTTTTTTAGGGACCAGTTCAGTTCTGATGTGACTTTGAGGGACTTGTATGTGAGACACCCCCATAAATGATACCATTTCAAAAACTGCACCCCTCACAGTATTCAAAACAGCATTTTGGAAGTTTGTTAACCCTTTAGGTGTTTTACAGGAATTAAAACAAAGTGTAGGTGAAATTTCAAAATTTCATTTTTTTTGCAGATTTGCAATTTTAATACATTTTTCTAAGGAACACAGTACATTTTACTAGAGAAATGTGACTAAAAATTGATTCCCCCAATTCTTTTGTTTTCATAAATATCCTATATGTGGCCCTAGTGTGCACGTTGACCAAACCACAGGCTTCATAATAGAAGGAGCACCTACTTGATTTTGGAGCCTCCTTTTTATGAGATTATTTTTTAGGCACCATGTAGGTTTCTAGGCACCATAAGATGCTAAAAGTTAGGAACCCCCCCACAAGTGACCCCATTTTGCAAACTACACCCCTCAGGGAATTCATCTAGGGGTATAGTGTACATTTCAAACCCCCAGGGGTTTCACCAATTGTGGTACAACTGGGCAGTGAAAATGAAAAATTACATTTTTTACACAAAAATGCAGTTCTGGCTCAAAATTTTTCATTTTCAGAAGGTATGAAGGAGACAAAGCACCCCAAAATCTGTGCCCCAATTTCTCCCGAGTACGGCAATGCCTCACATGTGACCAAAAAATACCATTTGGGTGCATGGCAGGACTCAGAATGGAAGGAGTGATTTTTGGATTTTGCAGCTCAGATTCTGGTGGAATTTTGGTGGGTGCTATGTCGCATTAGCAAGACCCCCCAAGCACCAATACAGTGGAACCCCCCCACAAGTGACCCCATTTTGCAAACTACACCCCTCGGGGAATTCATCTAGGGGTATAGTGTACATTTCAAACCCCCAGGGGTTTCACCAATTTTGATACAACTGGGCAGTGAAAATGAAAAATTACATTTTTTTACACAAAAATGCAGTTGTGGCTCAAAATTTTTCATTTTCAGAAGGTATGAAGGAGAAAAAGCACCCCAAAATCTGTGCCCCAATTTCTCCCGAGTACGGCAATGCCTCACATGTGACCAAAAAATACCAGTTGGGTGCATGGCAGGACTCAGAAGGGAAGGAGTGATTTTTGGATTTTGCAGCACAGATTTTGGTGGAATGAATGGTGGGTGCTATGTTGCACCAATACAGTGGAACCCCCCCACAAGTCACCCCATTTTGCAAAGTACACCCCTCAGGGAATTCATCTAGGGGTATAGTGTACATTTCAAACCCCCAGGGGTTTCACCAATTTTGATACAAGTGGGCAGTGAAAATGAAAAATTACATTTTTTTACACAAAAATGCAGTTCTGGCTCAAAATTTTTCATTTTCAGAAGGTATGAAGGAGAAAAAGCACCCCAAAATATGTGCCCCAATTTCTCCCGAGTACGGCAATGCCTCACATGTGACCAAAAAATACCAGTTGGGTGCATGGCAGGACTCAGAAGGGAAGGAGTGATTTTTGGATTTTGCAGCTCAGATTCTGGTGGAATTTTGGTGGGTGCTATGTCGCATTAGCAAGACCCCCCAAGCACCAATACAGTGGAACCCCCCCACAAGTGACCCCATTTTGCAAACTACACCCCTCAGGGAATTCATCTAGGGGTATAGTGTACATTTCAAACCCCCAGGGGTTTCACCAATTTTGATACAACTGGGCAGTGAAAATGAAAAATTACATTTTTTTACACAAAAATGCAGTTCTGGCTCAAAATTTTTCATTTTCAGAAGGTATGAAGGAGAAAAAGCACCCCAAAATCTGTGCCCCAATTTCTCCCGAGTACGGCAATGCCTCACATGTGACCAAAAAATACCAGTTGGGTGCATGGCAGGACTCAGAAGGGAAGGAGTGATTTTGGGATTTTGCAGCTCAGATTCTGGTGGAATTTTGGTGGGTGCTATGTCGCATTAGCAAGACCCCCCAAGCACCAATACAGTGGAACCCCCCCACAAGTGACCCCATTTTGCAAACTACACCCCTCAGGGAATTCATCTAGGGGTATAGTGTACATTTCAAACCCCCAGGGGTTTCACCAATTTTGATACAACTGGGCAGTGAAAATGAAAAATTACATTTTTTTACACAAAAATGCAGTTGTGGCTCAAAATTTTTCATTTTCAGAAGGTATGAAGGAGAAAAAGCACCCCAAAATCTGTGCCCCAATTTCTACCGAGTACGGCAATGCCTCACATGTGACCAAAAAATACCAGTTGGGTGCATGGCAGGACTCAGAAGGGAAGGAGTGATTTTTGGATTTTGCAGCTCAGATTCTGGTGGAATTTTGGTGGGTGCTATGTCGCATTAGCAAGACCCCCCAAGCACCAATACAGTGGAACCCCCCCACAAGTGACCCCATTTTGCAAACTACACCCCTCAGGGAATTCATCTAGGGGTATAGTGTACATTTCAAACCCCCAGGGGTTTCACCAATTTTGATACAAGTGGGCAGTGAAAATGAAAAATTAAATTTTTTTACACAAAAATGCAGTTCTGGCTCAAAATTTTTCATTTTCAGAAGGTATGAAGGAGAAAAAGCACCCCAAAATCTGTGCCCCAATTTCTCCCGAGTACGGCAATGCCTCACATGTGACCAAAAAATACCAGTTGGGTGCATGGCAGGACTCAGAAGGGAAGGAGTGATTTTTGGATTTTGCAGCACAGATTTTGGTGGAATGAATGGTGGGTGCTATGTTGCACCAATACAGTGGACCCCCCCCACAAGTCACCCCATTTTGCAAACTACACCCCTCAGGGAATTGATCTAGGGGTATAGTGTACATTTCAAACCCCCAGGGGTTTCACCAATTTTGATACAAGTGGGCAGTGAAAATGAAAAATTACATTTTTTTACACAAAAATGCAGTTCTGGCTCAAAATTTTTCATTTTCAGAAGGAATGAAGGAGACAAAGCACCCCAAAATGTGCCCCAATTTCTCCCGAGTACGGCAATGCCTCATGTGTGACCAAAAAGTGGCAGGACTCAGAAGGGAAGGAGTGATATTTGGATTTTGCAGCACAAATTCTGGTGGAATGATGGTGGGTGCTATGTCGCATTAGCAAGACCCCCAAAGCACCAATACAGTGGAACCCCCCCACAAGTGACCCCATTTTGCAAACTACACCCCTCAGGGAATTCATCTAGGGGTATAGTGTACATTTCAAACCCCCAGGGGTTTCACCAATTTTGATACAAGTGGGCAGTGAAAATGAAAAATTACATTTTTTTACACAAAAATGCAGTTCTGGCTCAAAATTTTTCATTTTCAGAAGGTATGAAGGAGAAAAAGCACCCCAAAATCTGTGCCCCAATTTCTCCCGAGTATGGCAATGCCTCATATGTGACCAAAAAATACCAGTTGGGTGCATGGCAGGACTCAGAAGGGAAGGAGTGATTTTTGGATTTTGCAGCTCAGATTCTGGTGGAATGTTGGTGGGTGCTATGTGGCATTAGCAAGACCCCCGAAGCACGGTGAAATGATGAACCTAATAATCCATAGATGTGTGGTATATTTTAAAACACTCCTTTATACATAGGCCGGGTTTGTCGGGGCAAGTTTCACAGTGGAAAATAGTTTCCTTTCTTATTCCCTTTTTATAGCAAACTTTGCACCTTTTTTGTGTCCTGCCCTTTCTTGCAGTGGAGGGGATTTCGTTCGGAAAATGCTGCCCTGGTACAATACGGGGGCCAGTACTAGAAGTACTGGGGCCCTCTGCCTGCTGGTTCCCAAATACTAGGCCCTTTATGACTTCCTCTTGAAAGTGCATAAATGTCCCCCTCTGGCCGGTAGAACGGAATAGCACGTAAGCGTTATACAGTGCCATCTGGATGATATACACGGCCAGCTTCTTGTACCAGATTTTTGTTTTCCGCAGGGCACTGTACGGCTTCAGTACCTGATCTGAAAGATCCACTCCGCCCATGTACCTATTGTAATCTAGGATACAATTAGGTTTTGAGGTGTGGGTACTGGTACCTCGTACAGGGACGGAGGTGGTACTGTCTCCGTGAATTGTTGTCAGTATAAGGACATCCCTCTTGTCCTTATATTTGACCAACAACATATTTTCGGTGCATATTCCCCTGCTTTCACCCCTTCTCATTACTTGGGCAATGTGCGTTTTTGGGAGGCCTCTTTGGTTCTTGCGCACAGTACCGCAAGCTGCTGTACCTCTTGAACCAAGGGCCTTAAACAGGGGGATGCTAGTGTAAAAGTTATCCACATAGAGGTGATAACCTTTATCCAGGAAGGGGTGCACTAAATCCCAGACAATTTTTCCACTAACACCTACGAGGGAGGGGGGGCATTCTGGCGGTTCAATTCTTGAATCCTTCCCTTCATATACCCTAAACCTGTGAGTGTACCCTGAGGTGCTTTCACACAGCTTATACATTCTTATGCCATACCTTGCCCTCTTACTGGGAAGGTACTGGCGGAATTTAACCCTTCCTTTAAAATGTATAAGGGACTCGTCTATGCAAATGAATTTATCTGGGATGTACATCTCTTCAAATTTGGCACTGAAATGATCAATGACCGGCCTGACTTTGAATAGCCGGTCAAAGGTGGGATCATCTCTGGGTGGGCACTGTGCATTATCGTTGTAATGCAAAAATTTAAGGATCGTCTCAAATCGAGCCCGGGGCATGGCCATACGGTAAAATGGGGTGCTGTACAGAACATCTGTACTCCAATATTGCCTAATTTCTGGCTTTTTTACTATGCCCATATGAAACACCAGACCCCAAAACGTCATCATCTCTACTGCATATACAGGGGTCCACCTAGCAAATGATGACGTGGGGTTTTGAGCAATAAACTGCTGGGCATATAAATTAGTTTGGTCCACCATTAAATTTATAAAATCATCAGAGAAAAATAATTTGAAAAAGTCAATTTCTCTGAGACCTGTGGAATCAAATTGGATTCCTGGCATGGCCAAAAACTCAGGAACCTGGGGCTCAAAATTGTCTGGTGGTGGGGTCCATACGAGATCAATTATTGGGGGGGGGGGTCTCAGCTGCTCTACGGGGGCGTCTTTGAGGGGGTCCCTCATCACCAGAGGAGGAAGAGGAGCTTAAGGCGAATCCTTCAAATTCCCCGCTTGCATCACTGGCTGTGTCAGAGTCAGAAGCAAGCATGGCATATGCCTCCTCTGCTGAATACATTCTTCTGGATGACTGGGATGACATTTGGGATGACATTTGGGATGCCATTTTTATTTTTGTGTTACTGGTAGTGAAATGTTTCAACACGTGTATAGTGTAGGGGGGGGGTACAAACTTTATTTCAACCAGGGGGGTATGTAGTGTGTAGTGTGTATGTAGTGCAGAAAAAAAAAAGACTTTATACAAAAATAAAAAAATGAAGGGGTTAAAAAAAAAAATTGAAGGGGTTAAAAAAAAAAAATTGAAGGGGTTAAAAAAAAAAAAAAAAGGTCCTGCGCCAAAAATTGAGCACAGATGTTGGTCAGTAACGTCCGTCACTGAACAGCGCTCAAAGGCAACAGGAATTTGATAAAAAAAAAAAAAATAGATCAACCCTGTGCCGAAAAAGATGATCAGTGATGTACGTCACTGATCAGCGCACAGCGGCCACAGGACACCCCCAAAATCACAGTGTGTGTAAAAAAAAAATTTAAAAAAGACCCCACAGCACACACACAAAAAAAAAAGGTGATCAGTGATGAGACACTGATTACCAGTGAGGGGCAGCAGGTGCACAACCTTTGGTGCAACTGACAGTGCAACTGGCAGGTATATATAAAAAAAAAAAAACCTCTGCACCCCTAAAAAGTTGCTGATCACCTCAGATATAGTGATCAGCACAAAAGGCGGGGGCAGCAGACACAAAATTTAGCACTCTCTATCACTCTCTGTCACTATCTCTCTCTATCTCTCTATCTCTCACTATCTATCACTCTATGACACTGCAGCAGCAGCACTGACAGTTATATATATGAAAAATAACCCCTGCACCCCCAAAAAGTTGCTGGGGGTGCACAAAAGGGGGGCAGCAGACACAAAATATAGCAGTCTCTATCACTCTCTGTCACTATCTCTCTCTATCTCTCTATCTCTCTATCTCTCACTATCTATCACTCTATGACACTGCAGCAGCAGCACTGACAGGTATATATATATATATAAAAATACCCTGCGCCCCCAAAAAGTTGCTGATCAGTTAATTTATACTGATCAGCACAAAGGGGGGGGGGCAGCAGTCAGTTATATAAAAAATATATAGCACGATCTGTCACTATCTCTCTATCTCTCTCTATCTCTCTCTCTCTATCTCTCTATCTATAACTCTATTACACTGCAGCAGCACAAAATATAGCACTCTCTGTCACTAGGCCTCTCTATCTCTCTCTCTCTATCTCTCTCTCTCTCTAACTCGATGACACTGCAGCAGCACAACACAGCACAACACAGCACAGGATGTCACAAGATGAAGCAAGATCCCAAGCAGTGATCAGGTAAGTATTGAGCAAGGTTCTGGTCAGTAAATGGCGACAGCTGGGCACGGTGACCGCACTGCACGCTATTCCAGACCGGAATGGCGTCTGCAGTGTAGTCCCCGTTAGTTTAAACCCCCCGACGGACCAATCACGGCCTTTGGGGGCGGGCGGGGTGAGGTGGGGTGACACCAGTGTCACCCTTACACCCCGCGGTGATTGGTGCTGTACTTTACAGCACCAATCACCTCCGATCCCGTGTCACCGGCGAACGTTATTCGCCGGTGACACAGAAAACGCTGTAATTGGCTGTTCACACTGAACAGCCAATCACAGCGATCGCCGACGGGGGGGCGGCATCGCAGCCCCCCCTGGGCATGCAGGGACATGTCTGCTGTCAGGGACAGCAGACATCGTCCCTCTGTCACTGCGTCTCTAGACGCAGTGACAGTTAGAAGTCATGACGTATATATACGTCATGTGTCGGGAAGTACTTCCCGGCCATGAAGTATATATACGTCAAATGTCGGGAAGGGGTTAAACTAGGATAAACATTTTGTTAGAAGCCAATTTACTTACAGCATAGGTATATTTTTGGGTTGTGGGACAAAACCCAGGCAATCATGGGAGATCATATAAACAATAAACATATGCTCCCCGGTTCTCTCTCTGGTGTCTTATGGTGTGTACACACGTTAGATGTGCCTTAAGATCCTATCCACGATCTGATCAGATAGGATCGTGGATAGGATCTTAAGGCACATCCGATTTGCATCCTATCTTGACTATATAGTGCAGATCTGCACTATATAGACAAGGCAGCCAAGACTTTCTGGCTTCCGATACATGAACGCGCATCGGGATCGCAAGGGTTAATACCCTTGCGATCTGCATCCGATGTTGATCCGATGCCGATCCGATGTTGACTATATCGTCAACATCGGAAAGGAAATCGGACCGTGTGTACACAGCATTAGATCTGCGAGCACCCTGTGTGGGAAGCGGATGGGCAGCTGACAACTGCTGATGACAGCTGCCCCCCCATGCAGCCATGTCATGGGTGAATGTCCGTGGGAACGCCCAGCGTTTTCATGGGAATGCCCATGAAATGCTGGGCATTCCCATGGGCGTGACAACGGCCTGCCACCCCACACCCCCCGTCCTCACTGCTAGGTGCGAACGGGCCGACGAATAAGCAATTCACCGTACACGCTCACACCAAGCGGCTGCACATGCGCTTACATGTCTATGCCAATGCGCAGTCAAAATCCATCGCTCCCCTGTATAAACGAACAGGGAAAGGGGATCGTATCAAATAGAATGACTCCCATTGTCACATGTACAGTAGTTATAAGTATATGAAGAACTCCAATTATAAAGCGCAACGGAATATGCTGCGCTATGTAAGAAACTGTAAATATATAAAACTACCACTCCTACAAAACACAATCAGGGATGACTTATGTTATTACCTGTCCATAGTATCTTTATCAATGCAAATAATAATCACCAAACCAATAATGAAATCATTTCAGACCATGAGCCATTACTACAGTCTATCTCCCGCAGGGTAACACAAAACATTTATATTTTTTTCAAAATATTGTCTGCTCCTCTCTACATTATTCACCATTTTTTTTTTATCTCATTATCTAGCGCCACAAAGTGTAAAACATGGCAGAAAGAGTATTGCAAATTCAATAAGCACATTTTATCTGATTAAATACAGGAAATTAATTTAGAAATCCGTGAATGAATGAACGAGGCCCTAAAAATATAGAACCAAGAGCTGAAAATAATAAATAATCCTTTTATATTACAGTATGTTTGATTATGTCTGATTACTGAGTGCACAGTATCCCGGCAGCAGAGTTCTAGAGGCTGCTATCTTCAAATAATAGTTATTAAAATAAAGTGAAAACGGGTGTTTTCACAACCTTTTCACAGTATTTCTGTATAACCTGAATGCATTAAAGGGCTTCTGGGGTTTGCGGCAGAACCGACAAAGGTAATTAATATCCGCCCCCCCTACTATAGAAGTTATTGGGCTATTATACTGATTAACACCCTCTTACAGTAGACTGCTGATTGTGGTGTATATATAACTGGTGCAAGTTATGTGGTGCCCACAACCCCCAAAGTCCATGGGTGCTTAAACCCTGCACCCATTTCTTAAATACCTACTGGTTCAGAGTCCAAAGTCAGTGGCAGCAAAACTGCACAAATCGATGGTACAATGCTGGCCATATTCTCTGTGTTTTGCACGTGCACAGTAGGAAGATATATGCCTATCTATTTTTCCCAAGATTTACCCTCTAGAACAGTGGTTCACAACCTTGGTCCTCAAGTACTGTAATCCTAATAGTTTCGGTTTTCCAAGTCACCCACCCAGTGCACTGTCTATCACCAACTGTCACATTTAAAAAATCCACAGGTGACCTGGCAAATGTTAATTGTTGATGTACTTAAGGTCCCCATACACAGAGCAAAGGCATTACATATAGTTCGGACGCATGATTAAATGCTACAACAGCCTGCATTTTAAAGTAGATGCAATGCGATCAAGTTCAAAAAGTATATCCTGCACATACGTTTTGTACTTTTTGTACATCGCTTCACAAGCCCTAAAAGCACCTTGTGTGGGCACCTTTAGTGACCCTCGTGCTCAGGGTCAGGGGTAAATTTACTAAAGCTTTTAAAAACTTAAATAACTTATGATGCTCATAGCCACCAATCAAATTCTATCTTTCATTTCAATGTTGCATCCTGGAAAAGTATAGATGGAATGTGACCTCTTTAGTAAGCTTTAGTAATTTACCCCTCAGGGTCTAGGCTGACAACTAGACAGAGACTGCACACGGACCCCCTCCAATATTAATACACCCCTGCTGTTGGCTAAATCTATGATACTGTATACAGATGGAGCCGCGGTGCGAATGGGGCACACGTGCATGTTATATGCTCGCATGCCCCATTAGCGGCAATGGATGCACGAGCAGCACACCAAGGGGGGAATTCACTAACATCCACTGCCACACTTCGCCACACATTGCAGGCTACCGCATTGATCGCATATGCACTAACATATACAATTATTATCACTAAGGGGAGCTCTTGCGTTAAGAGTTGCCCTTTGCAAAGCAGCCAGCGATGTGACAGCGGGTTCCCAGTGGCGTTTCCTCCTCCTGCTGTGCCCAGGGAAGTACGGTGCTAGGGAGGAGGAGGTCACTGGTCTGGGCAGCACAGCAGGAGGCTGCCTGGATAGAGGTGAGGGGGGAGCAGCGCGGTCAGTGCGGGGTGGCAGAGGTTGGTGCGGGGCGGTGGTGAAGAGAAATCCATAGGCTTCAATAGAGTATTGCCAGCTTTTGCTGGCAATCCACCCCGCTGCGGTAACCTGGTGTGCACGGTGTATACGAAAAAGCGGTAAAAGCCAAGATAACGGGGTTTTAAACGCATTTTTGCTATAGAGCAGGGCGGGTCACTCTGGCGCGCCGGCGCTACAGATGAGCGCGGATCCATCTGTATATGGGGCAGGTTTGTTTGGTATAAGATAACTTATCAGATGCTAGCTTCAGTTTTAATGGAGTCTTACAAAGTTGACTATCCTGATATAATTTTACAAAATTGATGAAAGTACTTATACAGAGATCCAGTACATTTCTTATTAGAAGTTCACAGCAGTTACATTTACAGTATAAATAAATGTGAAGCAAAAATGAAATTGAAGTACTGTATCCTAAGACTAATTTATTGCAAGGAATTTGCAATTTTCTTCCTTCTATCGGCAGTAATGAAAGAATCCTGAAAACTGTTGAATAACTCCTGCAGCACCATTAAAAAGTTGTATACAGCACCCAGCAATCTAAGCTGGGTTCTGTTCATATATGTTTATAAATAACTGCATGAAATTCATGCGCAGGAAAAGAAGGAACAATGATAAAACAGATTTCAGATACAAAATGAATATGAAAAGCTGACATTTCAAAAAGAAAAACATAAATGATATATATAAGTGCATTTAAAATTTTCTTTGTGAGAAGTGAAAGATCTTGCTGGGAAGGAATGGATTCCTACACAAACAGAGAGAGACTGACAAATATATTGAAGCTTTGGAAAACGCCAAAGGAAACACACGTCAACCTTTGTGTATTTTATTTTATGTTTTTTTGTTACATTTGAATAATTTGCCTCTCCCAGCATGATATCTACAACTTTGATAATCTGCACATGGTTATGCTGTGTTAGTATTATATAATATAGTTAATTTTAAAAAAGTGCACCTTTTTTTATAAAAATGTTTAAAAAATATATATATGTGTGTGTGTGTGTGTTGTGTGTGTGTACACAAATAAACAAACACTTTTTGAACTCCACAACAAAAACCTGAAACCCCCTATTCCCCCCACCTCCTCACACCCTTTCCCATTGGCACAAAGAGGTAAAAAATACATATTTGTACCAACGTGAAAAAAAAACACATTGGCCTTCACATGAAAGAAAAAAAACGCAAAAAAAAGATAAAACACTGCAGGCTGCATCCCTTGCACACATGGTAGATGTGCCACTGGAGGTGGACAGTCCTCGTCACACATTTCCTTATCTGTTGATGATGATCATAAGACATTTATAATCAACACATTTACTAACAGTGCCAGTGACATAGGGCCTTATTCTGGTCGGTGCGGCCGGAGCCGAATATGCGGCCAGCACCGTGCGTCCTAAACCCCGCCTTTCGTACGGATCGCTCACTCCGTCCGAATGCGGTAAGAAGCTGTCCGAACGGACCGCAAGTGTATTTATCATGAATACACCTCCTCCATCTCAGGGAACCTCCCCCATCATTCGATGGTCGCAGACCATCGAATGCAGGACCGAGTGGCCAGGCAGCTCCCGCAACCTCAGACCACACGGGCATTTCTCTGTGCAAAAGCAGGGATCTTGGCGGGCAGTTGACATCCGGAAATGTCATATGTCCGCCCCCTACACGTGCGTCACGACCGCATTACCATATGTACGCCCAGCGTTTGCATGGGAACGCCCATGAAACGCGGGGTGTAAACATATGGTAATGAGGCCAAACAGCCCTTCATGCCCCTCTCCACCCCCTGTACACATTTCATGCGGAATGTGGCCGTGCGTCCCGCTCGCACATGCGCAGAGATGCCTCTGCACATACGCAGACACAAAACATTGGCGGACCGACCGCACGCGGACATTACCACACCAACCAGAATAAGGGCCATAGTGACATTAAAGAACATCCCCTTTGGAGTGATTTTAATCACATCCTACAGCCAGAGACACCATATACTGATGATTTACCCATTTAGCAACTATTTTATTTGCTAGCACAAGAAAAAATATTTTCCCTATATGCAGAGCAAGGAAATTCTACTTAACACACTCTGCTGACCTTACACACAGCCCTTCTGTGTCTAATATTCAATTATAAGCTTCCCATTAAAATGACAGCAACAAAGCAAATGCCATAGCTGTTTCCATAAATGGCTGCAGAAACGAAGTGCAGAACTATTCAGCCATAATCAGGACTACATAAATCCTACCCATTAACAGTTTGACCCTTTCCTCTATCCCATGTAAATGCAACTCAGATGCGCCCACCATGCCTACAGTACACACTGATAATGCTGGGCCTACTTTCCAAATCCTACTAGAAGGAATACTGGCTTGGCAGTGTATGGTTCAATGGCCCTTATTCTGATCGGTGCGGATATATCCGCGTGCGTTCGGCCCGCCGATGTTTTGTGTCTGCGCATGTGCAGAGGCGTCTCTGCCCATGTGCGAGCGGGGCGTACGGCCAAATCCCGCATGATATGTGAACACTCCGAACAGGGGGTGGAGAGGGGCGTGAAGGGCTATTTGGGCTTATTACCATATGCATATGCCCCGCGTTTCATGGGTGTTCCCATGCAAACGCTGGGCGTACGTATGGTAATGCGGCCGTGACGCACGTGTAGGGGGCGGACATATGACATCGCCGGATGTCAGCTGCCCGCCCAGATCCCTGTTTTTGCACGGAAAAATGTCTGTGTGGTCTGAGGTTGCGGGTGCTGGTGGAGCACACGGTCCTGCATTCGATGGTCTGCGACCATCGAATGATGGGGGAGGTTCCCTTAGATGGAGGAGGCGTATTCCGTGAAAAATACACGTGCGGTCCGTTCGGACAGCTTCTTACCGCGTACGGACGGAGTTGGCGATCCGTAGGGAAGGCGGGGCCAATGTACCAGGTCAGTCTCTTGGGTTATGCTAATCTGCACCTTGTCAGGGGTCTGCTCATTGATAGGGTGTCAAGGCTCGGGTATCAGGTGTCCCCAGCTGTGGCAGAAGTGAGCCAGTGGAAGGGTCAGGGAACTGGAACAGGGGAGGCTTGAGGTAAGGACACTTCATATAAAGCTGGCACTATTGACACAGCTAGGTGGGGGAGTTGATGTGACTCTGAACAGAGGCACGGAGTCTAATCCCACTGACGGTTTTCACCAGGGACCCCCGCAAGAAAGTTTGAACTTCGCTGCGTTCCGTGGACAGGTCACGGCCCTCTGACAGAGTTCCCACACCTAAGTGGCCAATCACTGAGGGATGGGTAGTGATGACTGAGTCAGGGCTGGTGCTACCCACTCAGCAGCTCCTGCAAAGCAGGAAGGCGCCATGCTGAAAAGGCGCTGTCTCCCCCCCTGCTCTGCTAAAGCTGCCTCAGCCCTCCCTGTCACTGCCTCCTGCACGCCGCCCACAGTGCCTGTCTGACAGCGGGCGGCAGTATGTATTGACTGAGCAGTTCTCTGCACCACGCACACACTGTCCTCCTCCTGCGTCCTGCCCCCTCTTCCTCACGGACACTTGCGCTGAGGCAGGTAGCACTGTCTGTGAATGCCTGGTTGACATGTCATGTATGGATCCGCCCCCTACCCATTGCTCCCTGTGCCTTTCAGCTGTCAATCAAATGACGAACAGGCAGCAGGCCCCTTCCTTCCCTCTTCTCAGTGTGCTACTGTATGCCAGTGCCACTGCCAGTCCTCAACACTCCGCCCCCTCTATCTTCTCCCCTCTTCTTCCATCTCCTCCTTCTCTCCCCTCCTTTCCCCCTCAGTCACGACAGGGGTGTAATGGCGTCCTCAGCGTCCTGCCTAGGCAGATAGAAGAGGAGGGACTGCACAAGAGTTAAAAAGCAAAAGAACAGTGAGTCTTTTATTATACATGTTTATAACAAATTTTTTAATAATTGTAGATTTTTTTATATTAATTTAGACACTGTTTAAATAATGGGCTGGGTTATGTGCCTAAAGGTGGCCATACACGCTGCAATCAGGCATCGCATCGCATCGCACAGAACAAAAAGTATGTGCTGCACATACTTTTTGTACTGCTTTCGGATCGCATTGCACACACACATTGCATGCATGCTGTGCGATGCGATCTAGCCCATAACGTATGTGATTCTCGCAGTGTCTATGGCCTTTGGTGCCTGCAACATTTTGCGGACACAGCACTGAGATGGTGTATGCATACATGTACATGCACCCGAGATCCTCCATAGGATCGCATGTTGCATGCACTCGCACAATCTGGCTGCAGCTTGTTGCAATGGCAATGTGAAAGGGCGCAAAATGTATGGTTTGCAGGAGGGCGCCGGACACCCTAGCACCGGCCCTGGGCTGAGTGCTGGTAAACTTGAGACTTTTTTACTCTTGGCTTGGAAGCCGCGGACTGAGTAGTGTTGGGAACTGTTGACAGTGTCGGCCAGGGAACCAGAGGGATGTTGATGGCCTAGTAGCCAGAAGGATGATGTCATCCTGGGAGCTGAGAGGGATATTGACAGCCTGGGAGCCGAGATGGATGTCAATGGCTTGGGAGCTGAGAGGGATGTTAATGGCCTGGGAGCCGCGATGGGTGTAGACTTGAGAAGTGAGATGGTAGATGGCTTTGGAAGCCAATAGTGATCTCTGCTGGTGGAAGAAGGAAAGCTCAGACCTTTTCTTCTGGAAGCTATAGATTAGCTGGAAAATAACCCAGCCGATAAATGGTTAACCAGGGAGCTTGTATTAGCAGCAGATCGCAGTTGCACTTCACATGCAACTCTGGAACAGGGAACCTGGAGCTTAGAAAGTTGACTTCTGGGGAGTACTCATGGATCAGACAAGTTGTCGAAGGCAAGGAGGAAGTGCCAGATGCCTGTCTGTGATTGGCTGCAAGTTGCAGCATCAATTAACTCCAGGAAGTACCTGTGCTCACCTTGATCACATGATCAAGTGCACAGGTCAGAGTAACAAGGTCACAGGGAATTCATAGGAGGAATCTGACATGTGAATGCAACTGTTATGGTGGCACCCATGCAGCGTGGGACCGGCTTCGGATCAGACTAGGCCTCAGGGAGTTGTCATGCACATCACGCCATGGAGAATGACTGGGGACAGTGCTGAACAGGAACTTGCATTGCAGGATGCACCAGTGCGCGGGTAAGGGACGCAAGCAGTGCTGTCAGTTCTGGGTACCAGTGATTGCACATGCACCTTATCGTGTACACTATGGCAATCCAGCCTCTGGTGTTTGGTCTTCGGTGAACAATGTTAAACACTGAATGGATCATTTGCTAAAGCTTCTAAAAATGAAAAAAGGTGATGCTTCCCATAACAACCGATCAAATTAAGTCTATCATTTCAGTATTGCATCCTAGAAAATCATAGACAGAATCTAATTGGTTGCTATGGGCAAAAAATTCATCCCTGAGTCAAGTGTGTCTTTCCAATACATGTGTGAGTGCAGGGGAAGCTGTGGGCCCTTAATATGATATCACCTCTTCATTATGTTGTGCATATGTACCTGCAGTTTGAACAGGTTAAGCTGTTTTCAGGCTTTACCACCTCTTCTGTGCTTGGACCTTTCTATAAATCCACTTCTGGGCTGTGACTAGCAGTGTAGAAAACCTGTAATAATGATCTATGTTGCACATGGTCTAGGAGGGCAAGGGGTGGTTTGCCCCCCCCCCAAAAACAATATTTGAAAGCAGTTTGTGTTACAATGGGGGGGACGGGGACAGTCATGTCTGTGGGAAGGGCAGCAGAGGCTGCGTGATGTCACATGTGATTTTAAGTATGGTCTGCATGCGCCTGGCTTCGAAGCTAGGCTGTGCAGTCAGGGAGCAGCTGGTAATGTGCAAGCACTTTGCTGTGTAGTGGGAGGGACCCGGCCTGTGGATTTTTCTACTTAAGTATGTGTGCATGCAGTGCCGTAAGTTTGTCAAAGTTGCCCGGAGGCAAGATACATTTTGCATGCATGTATGTATGTATGATTAACATAAAGAGAGTGTGACATTTATGATCCTGCTAGGATGGGGAGTCAGCCACAGAAACAATATCAACAGCTTTCAACGAACTGATTCAAACTCACAGGGTAGGAGAGGTGCCCCCATGGGAGCAGGAGCCTGGTGGCAGATGACTCCATTGCCTCCTAGAGTTACGCTCTTTGTGCATGTGTTGATATATAGATAAATACTGTAGATTGTGAATTGGGTAAGTCCAGCGGCCATTGATGGTGGCGACATTCAGCAATATAGGTTGTGGTGCCCATGATAGGTATTAAGTCTACTTCTAAAAGACCTAGGACCTGATTTGTACACTTCTTTTATGCAGCAGTTATCGCCAAGGTACTTTTACAACGCAACTCGCATAAAAGGAACAAAAATAAGTTATGGATTATTTGAGGAAGGGGGTCCCAAACCAGTACCCCATTAGGTCTAAATACAGCTCTGGCCGACAGAGATTTGTTCCAAAGTTGTGTACATCTTTACTTGTCGACTACCATCATAGCAAAGATCCATTAATCAATAAACTACCATCTGTAACTGTCAGACCCAGTCCTCAGCTATCAGACACCAACAAAGAGTCTGTGGTGAGCTCCTGATGGAGTGATCTGTCTCAAGTGTAGCCAGAGGTCTGCCACTGTCACCATGGTTACTGCTATTCAACTATGTTCCCATCTGCTTCCTAATTTCACACAGGATTTGGAAGAAGCCTTAACTTTAATGTCCATTCCTCCCAGAAAATGAGTCCCAGAAAATGTATATACTGTACAACTCCTCAGTTAACTACAATGGCTCTTCCTTAAGCCACTTTTATCCCTTTCCTGATGTTCCGGTATGGGTCACCACTACCAGTACTTGGTGAATGTGTGCTGTGCTGTATGTAGGTGCCCTGGCACTTTATATCACATATCACCAGCAGGACCCATTATATTGGCAGAATAGAGGGGGAGAAACTGGTAGGAGTAAGGAACTAGTTATTAAATACAAAGCAGTCAAGTGGGGAATGAGGGAGGTAGATGTTTGGGACAGAGGGGGCCTGATTATATTGTCAGTCCCGGGACCACAATTTCTGATGGCAACCCTGATAACCAATATACAATTCATATTTCATGATAATGACCACCTGAAAATTTAGATAACAATATGGCACAGGTTCTCAAACTCGGTCCTCAGGACATTTGGCATGTTTTGCAGGACCAAGTTTATGAACCACTGCAATTTAGCATTCCGTATGCCACAGGTTCTCAGAGTCGGTCCTCAGAACCCCACACAGTGCATGTTTTGCAGGTCTCCTCATAGAATAAAGTGAAATTATTAACTCCACCTGTGGATCTTTTAAAAAGCATCAGTCAGTAATGAGTGCACATGTGCACCTGCCAGGTGACCTGGAAAACATGCAACAGTGAGTTTGAGAAACACTGCTGTATGCAATGTATACCTCTTATGGCGAATGTCAGGCTGACAAAACTCAGGGGTAGATTTATTAAGCTCGGTGAAGTGTCTGGTTTTTATCCCCGGCCAATCAGCTCCTACCTGCCATTTTTCAAACCAAGCCTGTAACTTCCCAGTCAGGAGCTGATTGGCTGGTGATAAAAACCAGACACTTTATCACTTCACCGAGCTTAACAAATCTGCCCTTAGACTCCAAACAGAGAATGCTTGCACTATATATTCTAGCAATTTATTTCAATGAAACAAAGCAATTTTAATTTTTACGAAAGAAAAAAAATTATTGAGCGATAAAAATAACAATGCCCAGAAATATACAGATTGCAAATAACACTAATGCAGAATTAAAGCCATTGTACCGATGTACAGTACCACCCCAACAACAAATGCTATTTCTGTGCCTTGAAATATGAACCAATGGATATTTCCCAATGAGAAAGAAATGAGCATATGGTGAGCTGGGAGCCATTCCAAAAAACATCTTTTAAAGATTATTTGACAATTTTCTAAATGTAGAGGCTATAGAATGTGATCATTTCCTCTTAGTGCGCTGCTGAAGGTTAGTTATGATATGCATTAGGAATGAAACACCTTTCACTATATCAAATTGAATATTTCCTCCAGTCCCAATAAACTGACTTTTCATTTAATCTCACTTGAGCATTAACTATGTTTTTTTATATTGTTAAAGTTTAATCAAAACATTGTTTTTTTTATTTTTTTATTTAGTGTTACGTTTTATGGGCCTGATTCAGGTCTGATCGCAGGGTAAATTTGTTCTAAAAATTGGCAAAACCATGCTGTACTGCAGGTGGGGCAGATTTGGGTGAGTTATTTTGTTTCTATGCAAGGCAAATATTGGCTGCCATATTTTTACACTGCAATTTTGATTTCAGTTTGAACACACCCCACACAAATCTAAAGGTCCATACGCACTGGGTGTTTTTTTTTGCACACCGATGATGGGGAAAATTGCTCAGTGCGCACACACTGAGCGGTTTTCGCCCATTTTAGCGATTTTCCCGGTGGTGGAAGACTTTCCATAGCAGGACGCTATGGAAAGCCATGCACCCCGTCACTCATCTGCTGGTAATACCAGAATATGAATGGCCGGGCCAGTGATGATGCGGGAGCGCACATCAGTGCTCACCTCTCATCACTGCCCTGAACACACTGGGTGGTTTTCGAGCTGAAAGCAGCTCAAAAGATGAAACTGAGCTGCTTTAAGCCCTCTGTGTCAGCTATATATAGACTTTGGATTTCCTGTGTAAGTGTAGACCTTTTGACAATAGGGTCCCCCCCCAAGGAAATCACCCCACCCCTGAGGTAATAGTGAAATGTAAATACAGTAGTTAAATAATATTGTTTTTTAAAGATTGACTACAGGTCCCAGTCCTGACCAAGCACGATGACACTAGAACCACCATACCTGGACATGAAGAAATTGCTGACACCTACTGTATATTCCACCTATAAAATAAGTGGTACTTGTGTAGTTTCACAGCGCCAGTGTTTGTTTATTAATCCAGACAGCTGTGTTTACAGTTTCTTAGAAAACTGGCAGCCTGCCAGAGTCCACGTCCTGAGTCTGTGATTGCTGGTTCCAGACTCCTACACTGTACTAGGCTAGCGCACGCTCACTCTGTGCTTAATCTGTGTAACTGTACTAAGCTACATTATCGGTGAAATAGCAGGGGGTTTTATTGCGCTGTAGTAGCATCACAGTCACAAACAGCGGCTGTACTCACAAACTGCATCTAGTTGGCAGCAGTCAGAATTTGAGTCCCAGTCACAGTTGCGTCCCAGTCACAAACACAGTTTCCTTGCCAGCCCGAAGCATGGCGAGCGCAACGAGCCCCGTGAGGGGACGCGGTACGCATCTGACCGACCTTTTCATATCCCCACTATCCACGTCGGCTTGTAGTTGATATTATATAGTGTCTGAAGCGTGGCGAGGGCAGCAAGCCCCACGAGGGGTCGCGGATCACTTTACATGTATTCCGTGTCCGCTCGCCACGCTTTGGGCTCGGTGGCTCACTACGCTCGGCACACTATATACAATCAATGGTACTTGTTTCCCAGCACGGCCACCACGATTTCTATCGTGGTGGTCGTGTCGGAAAAAATTGTGTCGGTCGCGTCGGGTGCATACCAAAACGCACACAACGCGACCGACGCGATGTACCCGATTTCTCCATAGGCTTCAATGTTAAAATAATTTAACATTGAAGCCTATGGAGAAATCGGGTCCATCGTGTCCATAGGCTTCAATGTAAAAAAATTTTTAGCATTGAAACTGAGTCCATTTAACATAGTAAAAAATGGTAAAAGGGCCAATATGGTCCATTTCTCATTGGGTATGGCACCGTCATGCGTGTAAAAAATAATGGCCCCCCATTGTGGCCGCCACCCCCACGATTGAGGCGAACCCGAAGCGTGGCGAGCGCAGCGAGCCCGCGAGGGGCGGCGGTGCGCGTCCTCCGACCTTTTCATTCCCCTACTATCCACATCGGCGTGGAGATGAGAATAGATTAGTGTGGCGAGCGCAGCGAGCCACCGAGCCCGAAGCGTGGCGAGCGCAGCGCGCCCCGCGAGGGGACGCTGATACCTTCACAGATCCCTGCGTCGCCACGCTTCGGGCTCGGTGGCTCGCTGTGCTCTCCACACTAATCTATTCTCAACTCCACGCCGACGTGGATAGTAGGGGAATGAAAAGGTCGGAGGACGCGCACCGCCGCCTCTCGCGGCCTCGCTGCGCTCGCCACGCTTCGGGTTCGCGTCAATCGTGGGGGTGGCGGCCACAATGGGGGGCCATTATTTTTTACACACATGACGGAGCCATAGCCAATGAGAAATGGCCCTTATTCGGCCTTTTCCTAATTTTTACTATGTTAAATGGACTCAGTTTCAATGTTAAAATAATTTAACATTGAAGCCTATGGACAAATCGGGTCCATCGCATAGGCTTCAATGTTAAATATTTTAACATTGAAGCCTATGGACAAATCGGGGGCATCGCGTCGGGCGCGCATAGGCATCAATGTTAAAATATTTGAACATTGAAGCCTATGGGAAAATCGTGGGCATCGCGTCGGTCGCGTCGTGTGCCTTCTTAAGGCACACGACCGACGCGATGTACCCGAGTACTGTTTTTTTTCAAAGGAAATCGCGGACATCGCGGGCATCGTATGCCTTAAAGTTAAGGCACATGATGCCCGCGATTGTGGCCGTGATAAGAAACAAGTACCCAATCAACTCCATGCCTACGTGGATAGTGGGGGTATGAAAAGTTCGGTCAGACGCGTACCGCGTCCGCTCGCCACACTTCGGGATGGCGTGGAGAGTGGAGTAAACAAGGACAACAGCTGTTTGTAAGAGAATAGGGACCACCTATCTTGCCCTACCTCCGTTGCCTCGAGCTGGAGTTGGCGGACGTGTGCGGAACTAGGCTTCGCCAATAATAGCTGTGTCCGAAGGAGCTGGTTAGTCCAGCTCCAACCCCGATGCCACCTGGTCTTGAGAGTGACAACACGCCCACCAAGGCCAGAGGAGAGCAAGGGGACAACTAACTGACCTGACACTAGGATAGGGGTCCCCGGATTCCCCAAAGGGTGGTGATGCTAGGTGGTAACCCTTATAGGGCGCAACCATGCGTTATGATGGATCAAGGAATGAAATGGCAACAATGCCCAAGGGTGTAATATAAAGATATAGCAACAATGCTTAGATAAAGATATAAAAACGGCAACAATGCTTGAGAGATGTTATATAAAGAAATAGCAACAATGCTCAGAAGAAGATATCAAAAATCGCAACAATGCTTGAGAGATGTAATATAAGAAAATAGCAACAATGCTAAATGAGATGTACTATAATGAAATGTGCCAAAATTAGCAGGAGGGAAACACAGGGTGACACCTGACTTATCTGGAATGGTGACGGTATCACAGACAAGCCCCTCCAGACTTCTGAGGACGGTAAACTCTCCCAGCAGGACACGCTTTAGGAACCAGGAAACGGCAGGACCAAACCAGACAAGGCAGACCAGGCGGGGAGAAAACAGGGATTCTCCAACAGGCTCCAGGACCAGGAACACGATCTCAGCAACAGGTTGAAAGAACGCTATAACCGGCGTCTGTGTGAGAAAGACGCCGGCTTATATTTGAATTAGCCGCCCCCCTGTGGCGACATCACTTCCTGTCCGCCCTGCAGAGTCTTCCCCCTGCAGAGACGGCCGGAGCGGAAGTTTGGGGCGTTGCTTAGCAACGTCCCTGAAGCTTCCTGATGACGCGCGTCGGAAGATGGCCGCCGTCCTAGCAGCGCAGACGCTGCCGAGGGACCTGGACGGCACCTAACAGTACCCCCCCCCCCTTGAGGAGGGGTCAAGGGACCCCCAACCCTGGGTTTATGGGGAAATTCTTCAAAAAACCTCTTCTTAAGAGAAGGAGTGTGGAGCTCGTTGTCCGGAATCCAGGATCTCTCCTCCGGGCCATATCCTTTCCAATTAACCATAAATCTGAGCTGATTGAGAGTCACCTTGGAATCAAGAATCCTTTCTATCACAAACTCCTTTTGACCTTGGACAAGGATAGGTGCAGGTCTCTGGCACCTGGGCTGAGAAGCCTGCTTGAATAGGGAGCAATGAAAGGTATTGTGAATCTTCATGGTCCGGGGCAGTTGGAGCCTGAACGCCACTGGGTTGACTTGACTGATGATTTTAAAAGGACCAATAAAGCGGGGACCAAGTCTCTGAGAGATCTGGCGAATCTTAATGTTCCGGGTTGAAAGCCAAACCCAGTCTCCTACTCTGAACGGACAGGGCCTCCTGTGCCGATCGGAGAACCGTTTGGCAGATGCCGATGAGGCAAGAAGAGCTTTATGAACCTTGCTCCAAATGGCCCTTTTCTGTGACAACCTAGAACCGTCCCCAGAAGATCCGGGATCAAAAGAATTAGCTCTGGGGTGTTGACCAGAATTACAAAAAAAATGGAGACATCTTAGAAGCTAAATGCCATGCATTATTGTATGCAAACTCCGCGAAAGGCAGATCCTCTGACCAATTATTCTGGCACTTGGAAGCGTAACATCTTAAAAATTGCTCGAGGATTTGATTGACTCTCTCAGTCTGTCCATTCGACTGAGGATGATACCCAGAAGAAGGGCTGAGGTTGATGCCCAAAGCTGAACAGAGGGACTTCCAAAACCTGGCGACAAACTGTACCCCCTATCTGAGACAATGTCCATAGGGAGGCCATGGAGGCGAAAGACATGCAGAAAATATAATGCAGCCAATCTCAGGGCGGAGGGAAGACCGACAAGAGGAATAAAATGCGCCATTTTACTGAAGCGGTCCACTACTACCCAGATGGTATCATGACCGGAGGATGGGGGCAAATCCACAATAAAATCCATGGAGATATGGGTCCATGGTTTTACCGGACAAGATAAATGAAGAAGTTGACCCGTGGGTGGGGTGCGGAGGGACTTGTTTCTGGCACAGACCTCGCAGGATTTGACAAAGGATTCCACATCCCCCCTCATTGATGGCCACCATACCGAACGAGAGATTAAATCCAACGTCTTAGCAGAACCTGGATGACCTGCAGTCCTGGCTGCATGAAACTCAACAAGAACTTTTCCTCGGAGTCTAGAGGGAATGAACAATTTCCCAGAGGGGGTGAGGTCAGGTGCCTCCGATTGTGCCCGTAAGACTTTATCTAAGAGAGTTTGAGTGATACCAACAAAAATCCGGGAAGATGGAATAATGGTTTCAAGCACAGATTCCCTGTCCTGAAGACCCAAAAAACTCCTAGACAAGGCGTCAGCCTTGATGTTTCTGGAACCTGGCCTAAATGTAATACGAAAATTGAATCGAGCAAAGAATAACGCCCACCTCGCCTGACGGGCATTAAGCCTCTTGGCATCCTGTAGATAAGAGAGGTTCTTATGATCAGTAAAAATGGTCACTTGAAATTGGGTTCCCTCCAACCAGTGCCTCCACTCCTCCAGAGCACACTTTATGGCAAGGAGTTCCCTGTTCCCCACATCGTAATTGCACTCCGCGGAAGAGAATTTACGAGAATGGAAGGCACAGGGATGTAAAAGACCATCCTTGGGATCCACCTGTGACAGTACAGCCCCAATGCCAATCTCAGAGGCATCTACCTCCAAAATAAATGGGCGGTCAGGATCAGGATGACGTAAGATACGAGCTAAAACAAATGCCTCTTTGAGAAGACGAAAAGAATTACAGGCCTCTGAAGACCAGAGAGCAGGATCTGCACCCTTCTTAGTGAGTGCAACGATGGGCGCAACAATATCTGAGAACGCAGGGATGAACCTGCGATAGTAATTCGCAAATCCCAGAAACCTCTGGACCGCTTTAAGAGTAGTGGGCTGCACCCAATCCATGATAGCCTGAACCTTGGCAGGATCCATACAGAAGCCCTCCGGGGAAATAATATAGCCAAGGAAGGAGATACTATGAACCTCAAACTCGCATTTCTCGAGTTTAGCATAGAGAGAGTTCTCTCTGAGTCTATGTAAAACCTCTTTAACATGTACTCTATGTTGTTCCAAAGAAGAAGAAAAAATCAAGATGTCGTCCAGATAAACGACCACAAAAATCCCCAAAAATCCCGGAGGACGTCATTAGTGAAGTCTTGAAAGACCGCAGGGGCATTGGCCAACCCAAAGGGCATTACAAGATATTCATAATGACCAGTGTGAGTGTTAAAAGCGGTCTTCCACTCATCCCCTGCATTGATTCTAATCAAATTATAAGCACCTCGGAGATCGATCTTTGAAAATACAGTGGCAGAGCACAGTTGATCAAACAACACGGAGATCAAAGGCAAAGGATAAGAGTTTTTGACAGAAATCAGGTTAAGTTGTCTGTAGTCAATACATGGACGTAAGGTCCCATCTTTCTTGCCAACAAAAAAAACCCCTGCCCCTACAGGAGACTTTGAGGGACGAATAAAGCCCTTCTTTAAATTGTCGGCTATATACTCCTCCATCGCCTTTGCTTCGGGTAACGACAAGGAGTACAAACGACCCTTGGGTAACTTAGCCTGAGGGAGTAGACTGATGGCACAGTCATAAGACCGATGGGGCGGTAAGGTCTCTGCCTCCTTTTTGGAGAAAACATCAGAAAAAGAAGCATAAGGAGCAGGAAGCAGAGGATTGGCGAAACTTGAGACCCTGACAGGGAGGTGTAGACATGAGTCAGCGCATGACCCACCCCACCGCAGCAATTCCCCAGTCTGCCAATCGAACTGGGGGTTATGTAATTTCAACCAAGGCAAGCCAAGCACCACAGGAGCTAAGGGACTATGAATAACAAAAAATTCTAATTTCTCAGAATGTGTGGAACCTATGTTTAGGTCTAACGGCACGGTACGATGGGAGATCAGTCCCTTGGGAAGAAGACTACCATCCAAGCCAAAAACAGATAACTCGGAAGGTAGTGGGACTAATGGAATGGCGAGATCCTGAACCAACTGAGATTCGATGAAATTCCCGGCTGCTCCACTGTCCACAAAGGCTTGAGATTCCCACCGTTGAACCCCTAGACCTAAACATACTAATAATAATAGTGAATTATTGGGAGCCAAGCGGGACGGGCCTAAGAGGATTCCTCCCCTAACCCCTAGGCCTTGGCGTTTCCCGGACGTTCTGGGCATGTGCCGACAAGGTGCCCCTTACCTCCACAATACAAACACAAGCCTATGGAACGTCGGCGTGCCTTCTCCTGGTTAGATAAGCGAGACGCTCCAATCTGCATTGGTTCTTCAGACCCGCCCACCATCTCTCCCCCTGCATCGGCAAGAGGGCAGGAAGGCAACTCTCGCTCCGAACGCCTCTCCCTGATGCGTCTGTCGATGAGTACAACCAACTGCATCAAATCATCAAGAGAAGCTGCCGCCGGATACTGAACCAGGAAATCCTTGACCTGATCTGCTAGACCAAGACGGAATTGGCTCCGCAGTGCAGGATCATTCCAAGTGGTATCCCCAGCGTAGCGACGGAATTCGGAGCAATAGGCCTCTGCAGTACGGCGACCTTGTTTTAAGGACCTGATGTGAGCCTCGGCGGAGGCTGCCTTATCGGGATCATCATACAGCACCCCCATCGCCGTAAAAAATGCATCCACAGTACTGAGCTCAGGGCTATCTGCCCCTAATACAAAGGCCCATGTCTGTGGATGCCCTTGGAGTAGGGAGACTACCAACCCAACCTTCTGAGCCTCGGATCCAGAGGAAGAGGGCCGGAGACGGAAATATGGTTTGCAGCTCTCCCTAAAATTGAAAAATAATTTCCGGTCGCCAGTGAAGCGGTCGGGTAAATTCATTTTAGGCTCTTTCACTGGTTGGGGAATAACAGGGGCTACTCTTCTAACCTCCTCCTGTGTCTCTACTCGCAGGGACAATTCTACCATCTGCTGCGTGAGGAGACGGACCTGGTCAGAGAGTACTTGGGCAGGACTTCCTGCCGTGGGATCCATGGTGAATGAAAGAAACAAAAAACAAGCACAATTACTGAGCTAAAGGAAGATCCTCCAGAACTGCTGAGGATCCAATTTTTTGGGCTGGTTATAATGTAAGGGAATAGGGACCACCTATCTTGCCCTACCTCCGTTGCCTCGAGCTGGAGTTGGCGGACGTGTGCGGAACTAGGCTTCGCCAATAATAGCCGCATCCGAAGGAGCTGGTTAGTCCAGCTCCAACCCCGATGCCACCTGGTCTTGAGAGTGACAACATGCCCACCAAGGCCAGAGGAGAGCAAGGTGACAACTAACTGACCTGACACTAGGATAGGGGTCCCCGGATTCCCCGAAGGGTGGTGATGCTAGGTGGTAACCCTTATAGGGCGCAACCATGCGTTATGATGGATCAATGAATGAAATGGCAACAATGCCCAAGGGTGTAATATAAAGATATAGCAACAATGCTTAGATAAAGATATAAAAATGGCAACAATGCTTGAGAGATGTTATATAAAGAAATAGCAACAATGCTCAGAAGAAGATATCAAAAATGGCAACAATGCTTGAGAGATGTAATATAAGAAAATAGCAACAATGCTAAATGAGATGTACTATAATGAAATGTGCCAAAATTAGCAGGAGGGAAACACAGGCTGACCCCTGACTTATCTGGAATGGTGACGGTATCACAGACAAGCCCCTCCAGACTTCTGAGGACGGTAAACTCTCCCAGCAGGACACGCTTTAGGAACCAGGAAACGGCAGGACCAAACCAGACAAGGCAGACCAGGCGGGGAGAAAACAGGGATTCTCCAACAGGCTCCAGGACCAGGAACACGATCTCAGCAACAGGCTGAAAGAACGCTATAACCGGCGTCTGTGTGAGAAAGACACCGGCTTATATTTGAATTAGCCGCCCCCTGTGGCAACATCACTTCCTGTCCGCCCTGCAGAGTCTTCCCCCTGCAGAGACGGCCGGAGCGGAAGTTTGGGGCGTTGCCTAGCAACGTCCCCGAAGCTTCCTGATGACGCGCGTCGGAAGATGGCCGCCGTCCTAGCAGCGCAGACGCTGCCGAGGGACCTGGACGGCGGCGACGCCAGGTGCGGCGCCTAACACTGTTAAGTCGACAGATGTCATTATTAACAGGTTGACACCCCCTTTGTTAATGGTACCACAATGAACTTTGCTCTGTTTGTGACTCAGGTGAAATAGACGCTATTTCTAACGCTATTTATGAGTACTACTGTTACTGGGACGCAACCTCTTGTTGCGGCCAACGAGACGCTGTTAGCGGGTACAGACACAGTTTGTGACTGAGACTCTACTACAGCGCAAAAAAATAACGCTATTTCACAGATAACGGGGTAACGTACCTTATTACAGTAAGCGCGCGCTACCTTAGTACAGTATAGAACTCTGAAAAGCTCAGAAGTTTCATACTTTAACTACACACTGACTGAGCCCACGCGCTAGCTGGAAAGCTGCCAAGTTTTTCAAAGTTAATGTAAACAGACCGCTGGGCAAGAGTAAACAGTGGCGCCGTGAAACTACACAAGTACCAAATAAGTATTAAGCAAAAGCACATACCGATTTTACTATTATTGTATTATATAAAATTTCCCTGCCACAGTATAAGGGGTCAAGTTCTTTTCTGTCCATGTAGCATTCCAATTTTTGGTAACACAACAAAGTGCCTAAGGTTTTCACCGGGGCAGCGCATCAGAAGATGTGTGTCCTCTTGCTATAGTCATAATTGCCTCCCCTTCCATAATGGCGGGGAGTATCCAGCATCCAGGGAAGGTGGGCAAGTCCCCCGCAATCCCCGCAGGCTCCCACAAGTTGGGGTCCGAGGCGACCCGATGACATGAATCACATCATCATGGCTCCACCCCCCACTGTGAAATGCCTGTAATATCGGCATTTCAGAGAGGGGCCTTGTTAAGATGATGTTATTGCAATGGTCACTCCCCAAACAGGGCTCAAAAGGATAATCCCGCCTCTGGCTCTGCCACTTTTTTGACCCGCCCCCTGTCTCTTACAGCTGCCCGCTGGTTTAGCCTGGTGATAGATATTGGATAATAGGCGCATCACAGATTCCTCCTTGCATTCCACAGAGAGGTGTTCAGAAAGACGGTCACGCTGTTCTACCATATTACTCGTATGTCATCGCATCTGAACATCACAACCAGTCACCCCAGGAATTGAATATTAGGATAAACTTCCCTTTGGGAACTTGTCATCACCGCCTTATGTGGGAAGGAGTTTCACAGCTTAACGATCCTTACAGTAAATAACCTGTCACGCTGAATCTGTTTTCTCCATTTAGCACTTATTGTTTGTTGTCCTCTCAATGGTGATTTGTGCCGAAAATGTATAAAACAAACAATCCACGTATATTCTATTGGCATACACAATGGTAATATTATGCTTGCATTGCATGCCATTATCCCTAAGATTGCACTAGCCTTTGTAGCAGCTGTCTGGCTCTGAGTGCTGCTGCTCCGATTTCTGTCAACTAGTATGCATGAGCTCTTTTTCAAGTCTATTACCCCTAGTTGTTTCTTCCATTTAATGTGTAAGTAACATACAGTAGTTATTATTATGAGCTTGACGCATAACCTTACATATATTCACATTAAATTAACATTTTTCATGCATATTTTTCCATTCTACTTCTTTCTGTATCAAGTTTCTTTCCTGATTTGATTAAATCTGTTTTGTTAACCCCACATAGCATAACATAATGTCCACCAGCCACTCTCACTTTTGGAGCTGAGCAGTACACATCTTTCCATTGGGCTACTAATTCCCCTTATCTACAATTGAAAGTGGTCATTATAGCCGTATAACTTTGAATGGTTTCTCTATTTGTTTATCCATCTGTAAACAAGCTGGTGGACATTATGTTATAATCACCTAAGGACATCTCCTCTTTGTGAAATTTCTATATTTGGTTGGTGTCCAAACCCTAAACCATTGACTGTGTGACCATTGTTGCCTACTGTTGTATTGTGCCCCTGAGGAAGTTGTGTTCACGACGAAACGCGTTGGGCCTATTGGGCGCATTTCGACTGTTGACCTGAATTGTGTTTATGTCATTTTATACATTGTAAAGTGTATTAATTCGACCTTTGTTTATACTGCTATGCTCTGTGAGCAAATGTTTATTAAATTTTTCCTATTTTAAACCATACTGTCTTAAATAATTGAAAGGTCCTAGCGCACCCTGAAAACCCCTTTTCTCTCTATTTCTATACTGGGTCCTATCTAACAGGGGACCCCCTCAGGGTTGCTGCTTAACTAAATTCACTGAGCGCATTGTGTGGCCTTGCTGCCATGCTGCCTGATTAAACTTCTATTTTTTCCTGCAAGACTGGTGAGTGACTCCATTCTCGTGTATATTTACATTGGACCACTCCTTGGCCCTCTTAAGGAATGTCACCCCAGCTACAATTTTTGAAAATGAGAGTGCCGGCCATTTGGACAATATACAGTATATATATATATATATATATATATATATATATATATATATATGCCTGTGTGTAGGCCGGCACTCCCAGCGGTAGGTCCAATCAATTGCTGACCCAGTGCCTTCCAGCGTGGACCCTCAGGCCCCAATGCAGAGTATGGAAATCAGGCGGCACTCTCGGATTTGATAGTGAAGTGAAAAATCAATTTATTGTCCGACATGTAACATGTCGGACAATAAATAGATTTTTCACTTCACTGTCAAATCCGAGAGTGCCGCCTGATTTCCATACGCTATATATATATATATATATATATATATATATATATATATATATATATATATATAGTAGAACAACAGCAGAGGGCACTCACAAGATTTGTAAAGCTGCACGGCGGCAAGTTAACAATAAATATAACAATTGACACAAGGGGTTGTGGGTCAACGTTTCGGTCTGGTCGCCCTTTATCAAGACATAAACATAAGGTGTACAATACTTACATTTATAGATGCAAACATAACAAGTCATGCTGTGCTCCCACCACCTGTGCTGCTCCCCTGGCCCGGAATTGATGACATCATCGGCGCACCTGCACCCGTGTGTGCAGTGTCACCAGGGGGCATGTGTCCTACACTGAGTGAGGGTAACCATGGTAACCCTGTAAACAAGTGAAAAATAGCCGAGAAGGAAGTGCAGATAAGCAAACCACAGAGGAACTGTGCGGTATGGTACAAAGGTGGTTTGCTTATCTGCACTTCCTTCAGGTATATATATATAGCACATAGAATGTCCGGCACTCCACCGCTGAATGTGCTCAATAAGCACACGGTGCCTTCCCAGTCGAGCCTTGCAGCCTTGGTAGTATAGATGGGGATGTGGTCTTCAAAAAAAGACATTTGCACGAGTTTATCTTTTCTAAAATCTGTGAGTGCCGCTCACACCCCCATCTCTCTCTCTCTCTCTCTCTCTCTCTCTCTCTCTCTCTCTCTCTCTCTCTCTATCTATCTCTCTATCTATCTATCTATCTATCTATGTATGTATATATATATATATATATATATATATATACTGTGTGTGTATATATAGATATGGATAGATAGATAGATAGATAGATATAAACAAAGTTCATGGGGCAGCACTCCTAAACTCAAAGGTGTACTTTGTTCCAGTGCGCTTCCTGGGAAAAACCCACCAGGGTCCTAAATGATAAGTGGTGTGTGAGGCGGCAACCGGAGGCAATAGAGGCAAAACTGCAGCAAGTAATTTTAGATCAAATGTTTTAGATGTTTAAACACACATCGTCATCAGGATCCTCATCTATCTATCTAAATAGATATACAGACCTTTTTGTAGCGTGACTGATATACTGTCATCTTCCTGTGTCGCCATGGATCTATACTGTATAATGGTGCTAAATGCAGTTCAGCTGTTTGTGGCGCATAACTGAACAAAACCTTACACATCTCCCGTTGCAAACTCTGTACTCCATAAAACATATATGGTTCAGGGGCAGCTACCTATTGTCTTGGGTTTGAATTGAATCAGTTGGCCACCATTAAATTTTATAAGCTTGTCTGTTGCAAGATATGCCTCTGGCTGTTCTGATAAGTATTCACAGCTCTTTTATATTATATAGTTATTATTTTGGTGCCTTTAGTAGAATACACTATTTATTGTATTCTTTAGCATTGATATTTAGAAATGTGGGTACAAATGTCCACTCCTGATAATTGAAAATTGTTGATAGTCTATGGTAATGCTCAATGCTGGAGTACCCGGAGTCCACAAAGTCCTCTTCAATAGCGTTCTATAGACAGAGTTAAATTACCTTTAAGATAAAATATTTTGAAATATATAAAATCCAATACCAAACTGTTGCTTTACCATGATCAATATAATTTATATTTTTAAACTATATTACAGACAGATCTTTGGCAACGTAGAATAAGGAAGAAATGGTAAATATACATAAATTCCTTCATTTGACAGATTCTTGATGAATCTTGCCCCTCCACCCTCCCAACACTTATTTCATATTATAAATATAAAAATGATATACAGTACAGTTCCATGAATTACCTCCATAAACAAATAAACAACCAATTACTTGTACAAAAGAAACGCTATAATACAAATTTGTAAACATTTGAATATTATTATGTAATACGTATTCGTTTTTTTTTTATTATCACGAAGCCTGGTTTCCGTATTATTTTTAAGTAATTGATCATGGTTTATTTAATTATTTTTTATTTATTTTTAATTTTTCATTTTGTGCTGAAAGAAATTGTCTGTTTGAAAGGTGGTGTAATTAATGAGAACAAGGAACCAGCTCAACCTATCATAATATATCCTGACATTTTTATTATTGGTATGGAATTATGCAGGGTTGTAGTTGATAAAAAAGGTAGTAATCTATGCACACCCTTCATACGGCACTTTGGCACAAAAGCAATTTGCAAATATATTATAGCATTAAAAAAAAATGAAATCTTCCAAGGTTTCAGCGATAATGCGTATGTAGATTCTTTTGGTTTCCAACTTCGCAATTGAAATAATACAAAATATATTGGAAAATATATTATATTATATTGGAAATAGAAAATATATGTTAAAAGAAATTGAGAAAAATGACTGTTACAAATGACAGTTGTAATTTTTTTCTGTCATGTTCACTGAGAAATGGGACCAATATTAGAAGATACAGTATTATGAAATAATAATTTAATTTGTTGTGTGAACAAACATGTATTGTGTTTTCTTTTTGTTTTCCACATGCAGAAAAGTCCTACAGCTTTTAAGATTAAAAATATACAGTAGGCTACAGTAATTAAAAATGGTACTTATGTAGTATCTGGGCGTCCGATTTTGTGATTGTATGCCTTACCTTAAGGCATACAATCAGATGCGATGCGACTCAATGCGATTTTGCATAGGATTCAATGTTAAGAAGGTCCTGTTCATTTCCCCACTATCCAAGTGGGCATAGAGTTGATTTTATATAGCGTGGCGAGCGAAGCGAGCCCCGCTAGGGGACGCATATTTCTTAAAAAGTATTCTGTGTCCCCTCGCGGGGCTCGCTACGCTCGCCACGCTTCGGGCTCGGTGGCTTGCTACGCTCGCCACAGGTTTATATCCAACTCCATGCCCACTTGTATAGTGGGGAAAGGAAAAGGACCCCTTTTTCCCATTGAATTCTATGTTAAAATGGACTCAGACCATTTTAACATTGAATCCTATGGAAAAATCTTGACCATCGCATCGCATACGATTTGGTCGCATGCGATGCGATGCGATCCGATTTCTAAATCGGACGCCCAGATACTACATAAGTACCTTAAAAATTGTTTTTATTACTTGCAGTCCTTTCTTTTATATTCTGACCACTTTTCAGCACGGCTGTGTAAAATATTACATAGCCAATATATTATGCAGAAACAATTTGTCCATTATTCAACAACATTTAGCCAGTTCTCAGCACCCTATTGACCATTAACCTGCACCCAATTGCAATCACTGCTTTCACTGTTCACTGAAGAGGTGGATTTGCACTTTGTGCTAACTTGTGCTGTATATCTAGTGCAAACCAAGGCTCTGTCTCTGTAATCTTAAACACAACGGCCAACATGCTTATCATGATGGCTGAGTTATGCTGTGTACACACTAGTACAATCTGCATAAGATCCAGATGCGATTACAATTTAGACTATCTGCATACAATTTACACTATCTGCATTCAATTTAGACTATATAGTGCAGATCTGCACTATATAGACAGGGCAGCCAAGACTTTCTGGTTAAGATATGGGAGCGCGCATCTTGAACGCATCTGGATCGCTTGGGATAAAACCCATACAATCTGCATGAGATCCAGATAAGATTTTGACTATATAGTCAAAATCTTATCTGGATCTTATGCAGATTGTATCAGTGTGTACACAGCTAATGCTGTGTACACACTAGTACAATCTGCATAAGATCCAGATGCGATTACAATTTAGACTATCTGCATACAATTTACACTATCTGCATTCAATTTAGACTATATAGTGCAGATCTGCACTATATAGACAGGGCAGCCAAGACTTTCTGGTTAAGATATGGGAGCGCGCATCTTGAACGCATCTGGATCGCTTGAGATAAAACCCATACAATCTGCATGAGATCCAGATAAGATTTTGACTATATAGTCAAAATCTTATCTGGATCTTATGCAGATTGTATCAGTGTGTACACAGCTTGGCTAGTCCTTCTCTCATGGTTCCTGTCAGTCACTTAGCATCAGCATCTATTTGATCACTGCTTGGCAGAGGTAGATTTAGACCTCATGGGACCCGGGATGAGATACCGGGTTTGGGGCCCTCCTCAAATTATATATATATACCGTATTTTCCGGCGTATAAGACGACCCCCCCGAACATTTCCACTCAAAATATAGAGTTTGTTATATAAGTGCACAAGGCGTATAAGATGACCATCCCACTTGGAGGCATGTTTTTCACGGGGAAAAAGTTGTCTTATACGCCAGCAAATACAGTATATATGACCCCACGTGAGCCCCTTAAATGTGAGCAGCTACTCTATAAACCCCCCTGTTAGTGGGAGGCAAAATGGAAATAGGAACAAGAAATATAGAGAGCGCTTTCACCACCTAATAGAATTCTCACCAATAATACTGGTACATAATACCGTGACCCAATACAATGTATGATCTTAAAACCAAAATGCTTTATTATATTTCAAGATCCACATCTGGACATTGTTTCCTTTTCGGAATGCGACATCAATAACCCAACGCGTTTCGTCTTAAAAAAGACTTCATCAGGGGTTTTACACTAGGTATAATATCAAACGCTTCAAATGCGTATGGAGTATCCACAACCTTCTATTTAACACCTTGGAGGTGTAATAGGTCAGTAGCTGTTGGCTGTTATGGCCTCCCCATCAGTTGGGTAAATTCTGGACCTCAGATATCATATATATATATATACAGTTAAACAGTAGTTTAGGTTGAAAAAAGACTGCCCTCCATCAAGTTCATCCTTTGATTTCCGGTTATATCCTGTTATGTATTTATCTAATAAATGATTGTCTAGACTTAATTTAAATGATGTTATTGTATCTGCTGAAACCACCTCACATGGAAGAGTTCCATAATTTTACTGCCCTGACTGTAAAAAAGCCCTTCCTTCTAAGTGTTCTAAACCTTCTCTCCCCCAGTCTAAGGGTCATGCGGTCATGTCCTAGTTACTGATTTCAAAGTGAATAGGCCGCCTGACAGATCGGTGTAACTGCCCTTAATATATTTTGTTCATGTTATGCATGTTGCACCCACGTTTTCATTATGTGTAGCACTTGAATCCTATGTAGGAGCTGGCAGTGCAGCCAGAAGAGTCTTGAGGGCAGCCTGTACAGTATCTCCAAAGAATGCTGGGTAGGTCTCGAATAATGAAAATGTGGTCAGTTGATGAAGCCACCTCCTCTTCACATGCAGTGAGAGTTATAGACACAAAAATGAAAATAATGACAGCGCCCAGACCGCTGCAGCCTAGGCATACACCTCAAGATTCCCAAATCTTAACACATATGCAATACAAAAAATTGGTGTTCCAAATGGCGCTGTAGTCTCCTCTTTTAAGATGTGTGGTTTTTCTATCACCAATGGGGTAGAATCAAATCTCCCTCCTTCCGTCCAGTCGCTCTTAAAGACAACCACAACTGACCTGGGTAAAATTCCCTATGTGCCCGTAATGGTTTCTTTAAGTCTCCACGACCTCTGCACGCATAAGTGACGATGCCAGACCAGTAAGATCACCAGGACCCCATGAAATATGAACTCACCAGAATCAGGTGCCCTATATGCATGGAAAGGTTTCTTTTGCCTCCGAATTCCCACAGGTAGAGAGCTTACTCCATGGAACGGCAGGCGATTAAATCTAGCGGTGCCGGCCATGGGAAGACATTTACTGCTGTGCACACACCACTTCTCTGCACAAGTGGAATGGAACCTGTTACTCTGTCTTTAAGAGCGACTGAACGGAAGGAGGGAGATTTGATTCTACCCCATTGGTGATAGAAAAACCACACATCTTAAAAGAGGAGACTACAGCGCCATTTGGAACACCAATTTTTTGTAATGCAGTGAGAGTTGCCTGGCTTATCGGTACATCAGGTGTAATGTATAATACCTACTGTTAACACTGCTCATAGAGTAGCATTAGATGTACCCTCCTGGCAGCATTGTTGAGCAATGTTGTTGGTGGTCAACATTTGCAGAATGGCCAGTTTGGAGCACCTATTTATAGTAACAAAAAGATATGTTTAATGGTCGGAATGCCGGCAGTTGGAAGACTGATAGCAGCCTCTCGAAGGTCAGTATCCCAACAGGGACTCAGTAAGTATACTTACCTTACCTCCCTAACCTTCCTTACCACAGCCTAACCCTAACCCTCCTCATTAAAGCCTAACCTTAACCCCCTTTTGGTGCCTAACCCTAACCCACCATCCCGGCAGCCTAACCCATAGCAACCAGATCAGATTATAGCTATCATTTCATCCTTGAGAATGATAGACAGAATCTGATTGGTTGCTATGGGCAATATCCCACTTTCCAATTTTAGAAGCTTTAGGGGAATAAATCGATGCCGGATCACGGCTGTCGATCCCTCCCGACAGCCGTGATCCACGCCTGCTTACATTTTGCCCGGCAGCAAATCGGCAGACGGGATTCAATGCCCCGCCTGCTGATCAGTGAAAAGTGGGCGTGTCCGCAGAAACGCCCATGGATTGTCAATCTGCGGCCGGGTTTATGACAATCCACGTCCGTTATCGGCAGAATGTGCCGTGATCCCTCTTCAATGTTGTCTGTAAAGAAAGCATTGAATAGGGACCCACCGCTATTTCTCCCATCAGGAATAGCGGCAGAGCAACGCATATTCCCCTAAGTAAATGTATCCCTTATTATTCATTAGGGGATATCATTTTACAATTACAAAAAAATGTGTACAGTTCTCTTTTAGATTATTTACAGTATGAACATTAATGACATAAAATGTTGTAAAATAGCTTTATCAACATATATTATGTGAATCTAAACTACAATTATGAATTTTCATTAGTATCTCCACAAGATATAAATTTAAACTGAGCAAAAATAACCAAATACATTTATACATTTGCATTCTAAGTGAATGAAAATAAATCAAATAAAAATGTGGTCCTAATGGCACGGAGATGCAGAGACGTCTCTAAAATCATTTGAGAAATTGCAAAACATGAACATATTTATGTGAAAATGCAAATTGCATGCTGTCATAACCTTCTAATGTCATTTTACTAAGCAAATGCAATTCGTTTAACCCTTTGAGCCGGTTTCTCTGCTACAAAATGGCAGCATCTCTCCCACTTGTTATATAAATTCAAATAAAAAATGTTGTGTAAAAAACGATGATAGTTCCTATATATATATAGGGTAAACATTACAGGTCATTATGATGAATAAGAATGGTAAGATTAGTGAGGGACGGTGGGTGGTGAGTGGCAGGGGGAGAGAGTTAAGGCCCCCCATACGTTGTGATTTATCCTATGCAACTCCCGGGGAACTGCAGGCAGAGGGGGCGGAGGGAGCAGGGAGGGCGGCGGACATAGAGGCAAGGGACACCGCTGAGTCAGCAAGGGGGAGCAGTGTGCTGGACAGGGGGAGCAGGGAGCTGTCAGTCACAGTGCTCCAAGAAAAAAAAAAGCCCATTCAAATGAATGGGAAGCCAGTGATTGGCGCCCGCCATGCAGCGTCCCCCACCCGGAGGCTGCACATAAGATTTAACAAATCTTACGTGCAGCCTGTCCGACCTCCCAATTCCAATCCCATGTGCACGGGACCATGCATCGGATCGGACGGGGTGTCTAGGCGTGATATTGCCCGATTTCACTGCCCGATCTATCCGATTTGGGTGAAATTGGGCCCAAATTGCATAGTGTATGGGGGCCTTAAGTGTTATACTGCAGAGAGGGTAGGATTAAAATTAGGCTGCAGTAGGGCAAGGTTAAGTGACTTCATGCCTAATGCTGTATGCTGTTACTCCTATGTGCTGCCAAAATTAGGCCACCTAGGTATACTGTACATTACAAGAGGCCTCTGAAGTTTTCTTGTGGTATCTGCTACCAAGAAATTACTAGCAGATCCATTAGAGGCATAGTCACTGCAGCTCGGACTGTTACAATGCCTACCACATATGCTCTATGGGATTGAGATCTGGTGAATTTAGAGGCCGCTGCAAAACCTTGAACTCTTCATTATGTTACTCAAACCACTTTTGAACAATCTTTGCTGTGACACTTCACCTCGTTGAATACTGTTTGGAATGTACCTGGTTTAAAGGTAATGTTTATTTGGTGCAATTTAACTAACAGTCAGTAACATAAATTATGCTTTTATATTGTACTGTATGTCAAAAATGCCAAGTGCACGCCAAATATTCATAGAAAAGAGGAACATTAAATTTCTGCTAAATCCTCATTAAAAACAAAAACAGAACTCAATGCTTAATCATTCCACTACCAAATAAGATTCTGAAAACTGATAATATGTTCATCTAATTAGAATAATAAATACATAGAAAAATAAAAGTTTTGAAATGTGATTTTTAAAAACTCCTTCGCCTACAACAGCATTACCAGTGGCACCAAGCGATACACCAGGCCCTGGTACTAGGGTGCATTGGCAACCATGTAAAGACATAGCCAACCATTCTAAATACCAAAACTCCATGTTAATGGTATGGACCACCCACTACAGGGGATGTTGCCATATCATTTGGAGGTATGGTTACTCCTCTGGCTGTTTCGGGCTCAGGTATTTTATATTCACAACCCTCCTCTCTCAGCATCATTGGAAAGTCCAGGATTGCTGCTACCAGTGAGTAGCCATAGGTGTCTCTGTCTCTATAACACTTGCAGGCATTCGCACTGACCCCACCCCGCCTCTTAACTGAGGGGGACAAATATGTCTAACTCCCCAGCACATGGCACTGTAATTTGGAGAAAGGGGAATGGCTAAGCTTTTCACAATTTTATTACACTCCACCCATTGCTACTCAAGACAGCCCGGGTCAGGAGTCATATGTGGTGAAATAGCAGGAAAATTTATTGCACAACATATATACATGCAAGGAAATGCAGAGCTCTTGCAGACTGGAGATTATGTGAAGCAAAGAGATGTGTGTGTGGAACACTGTACTTCGGTTTTAGTTCTAACTCATTATTATGTTTGGTCTTGGCAAAACCACCCACAAGTATTTTGGTTCGAGTTTGAGATAATTTAAAAATGATAATCATTGGTAAAAATCAATAAAAAACACCTTAAAGTTTTGCAGTCCAAAACTCAAAATTATGATTTAAAATCCAAATTATAAAACGTGGGATTTGAACAAGAATGGAGTTTGGATCGGATCTCAAACTAATGGTGCAGGAGTGAACTCCTTGTGGGTAACATCTCCTTCAGTCCAGGCAGAAGCCACCACTGGAGAATTCCAATACTGCACAAATACATATACAATAATTAAGAGTCGGAACATAAAGCTCTCGTTCTAAAGGCAGATCCCAGCCACCTTCTCTTATACTTGTTATTTTTGCCTTTTATATTTGAATTATTAGACCTCTTTGGAGGTTCTAGGATGCCCTCTTATAAAATCGCTAGTAAATAATGGACTCTATATGAGACCCTCAAAGTCCTACAAATTCACTATCAGAATCCAAATGCATTGTTAAAATGTTATTCCTCTACTGGCATCTAACATAAAAGGAGGAATGTAAGGAGGCATCTTGTAACTGACTCTCAGGTGAGATTGTAGATGCTGCACCAGCTGCTCAACCCTTGAACAGAAAACCCAAGGTGATGTCAGACAAGCAAAAGATGTCAACTGGCTATTCCCAAAGTACAGTATTTGCATACCAACTCCTGGGATTTTCTAGGATCTTATTATGAAGAAATATATCCAGATTTTGCAGATTAAGATGCAGGACCATTGAGAACATTGCTAGAACCAATCTCATGACCAAAGGAAAAGGCAACAATATCATCAGGCATGGATAGATTGTAGCCCATTATCCAGAGACTTACATTTTTTGTCACTTTTACATAAAGTAGAAATTAGAAGGCTTGATTCTCAGAGAACCGAACCCACCCAAATGTACCCAAACTGAGTGTATCTGGACCAGGACTTGGATTTCTCCGCCTGCCTCAGAACCAAAAACTATTCAAAAATGTCCTCTTACCAGTATTGGATCTAGCATGTTTTGCATTTACCACCAATTTCAAAGTCCCGTTGAAATCGATAGGTTGACCACGTATTTGCTGAGCCAATGGATCTCTTCATTTCCATTTGGAAATGTTAAATGTAAAATAAAAGAAGCAATATTCATTTATTTACATTGTTATGTGCTTGTGATGTCAGTGATTAATGTTTGTATATTAGATGCTTTAATTTATATCATATCATAAGGCTTAGTTGGATGTGGCTCAGAATTCCTCCCTGTATTAAGTTCTATCCTTAAAATTTCCATTTTGGTCCTTATGTGATATATTATATAATTATTTTACACAGTATTATGTCTTGATCAACACTTATGCACAGTAAATATTGTTTTTTCTTTATGTTGGGTATAAAACACATTTTGGGAAGCTACACAAAAACAGATGGGGCTTTTCATGGGCACAGGGTACCAGTCATCAATGGTCCAGGGCCTCCAGGAGAGTGGTAAAAGATTGGACACTGAGAATAGGCACGTGCTGGTGGAATGTACACTCGGTTAGGAGACATCCACGTCTCCTGGCTTAACAGGTTTTTCTTAACTGCTTGCTAACTTCTACTACTTTTGAGCAATTGTATTCCACACACAATTCTTAGTAAATTTCAGTGTTTTCTATTGAAACATTTTTAAACAGAAATAACTGCTGTGTGTTAGTGCCGCTTCTCTGCTGCTTAGATTAGCCAGCCAGACTTTGACCTATGGCTAAGCTATTGACTGGACATGACCTGGAATCAATGTTATTGAGGTTATTAATACTGTACTTTTGGAACAAAAATGGGCAAACTTAAAAAAAAAATACAAATCCAAACCCAAAACACGTAAGGGCGGTTTTGGCAAAACCAAAACCTGACAACAAGTTAGAACCATGCATATACAGCCAAAAATGTATCACTAAGAATTTATCACAATACATATGGAGTTTATTATGGTACAAATAGAATGTTCACCAGGTGCACGCACCCAAGTGGGTGTTTCCATTAAACCGCTGGGCGTTCCTATGCAAATCACCTGAGACATGGGTGAGGGTAGCTGACATCACTGGATGCCAGCTGCCCGCTCTCTTCCTCTCAAGGATGCTCACATATCTAAGGGACCTAAGAGTCACTTATATTTGCATGTACCTTACATATCATATGATGGTCGGCAACCATTGAATGATGTGGGTGCTGCCTCATAGTCAAAACATCCATTCGCAGCCATGCGGGCAACGTAGCGTTGCAGGTGGGTAACCCCCATAGAATGAGTAAAAATAAAACTAATTTAATGAGGGTAAATTTGTGATTAAAATCATGTAATACAGATGGAACCCTCCTCATTTAGCCTGTTAATTGGATTAAGTGAGTAATAGGATTACTATGCTAAACCGCTACTGCAGTGGTTCCCAACCTTTTTTTCTCTCCCGTACCCCTTAATTAGGCTTTTCATTTATAGGTACCCGTTCCTCTCAATTTGAACTATCCACAGTACTTACAAGTGGAGTGGAAGTGAGCGGTATGTGTGTCCTTATGCGTGTCCTTATATTAAAGGAGTAGTGTGTGGTCAGGAATTGAGTCCCTCTGTGTCTGGCCGCTGGCTGTGTACTGTCTCCGGGGTTCCTGCTAACGCCTGTAAGATTAATGCCACTGCTTCCTCCACCTGTGGCAGCGCAGGTAGCTCCCAGTGGATTGCTGATCGGGCAAAGACGCTAATGACAATGCAGACAGAACGGGAAGTGATGTAACGTGATTCGTCTCCATGGCAATGGGAGAATTATCCTGGAGACTTCTTCCGCCATTACCAATATTAATTTCAAGTACCCCCAACTGGTCTGCAGAGTACCCCCAGGGGTACTTGTACCCCAGGTTGGGAACCACTGCCCTACTGTATTGTTCTATGTATTGTATTGCTGCTGAGAACAATAGGATAGCCATGGCTAGCCATGGTGAGCCACGACCTAAGGAACAAAGTAGACAGGGGCTCCAACTGTATATACAATATGGGATCCTAAATGAATACAATCAAAATATACGTTCACTTAAAACAAAATGTTTTTTATGAAACAAAAGTCTGTACAGTACTTGTCTGCATGAAATGCAGTATTTGACATCACTAGTATAAGGCATTAAGAGTCATTATTTTGAAAGAAAGCTTATTTTTAGCAGTTATCACACTGGTGTATATTGGTAAAACGGAGGTTGCCTGTGGATTGTACATTAAGAACTGACTTTTAATTACTCCTTCACAAATAAATGACCTTTATTGCAACAAAAGCCCACCAGGCAGCCAGAACATAATGTTATACCAGGCTACATTTATAGCCAAAACAAATATTGCATTATTCATTTCAATTCTATCCAAAACGGACACTTAAAAGGTGTAATCATGCAAAACGAAACATTTTCCATATATTGATTAGGCCTATGCAGTGAATTTCATATGCTCCAGTTACTTACATGCCAGACATGATTTTAAATCAATTGAGCCTTTATGAGAAAGTTGTAATCCCAGTCAGTGCTGATTAGAAGATGATGCGGATTCCCGTCTTTTCGGTACATGAAACCACGTTGGCCATAGCTTTTCACTTTTCAAAGTGTTTATTTTGTAGTGACGGACAAAATGATTCAGCAGGTTCTGAAATACAGGATCAGTGGCGGAACTCCCGGAGGCAATGGAGTCATCTGCCGCCGGGCGCCAGCCTAAAAGGGGGCACTGGCTCCATTGCCTCCTGGGAGTCCAGCCGGAGTTCAGCCCCTGTGAGGAAAAGTGCCCCACTTCGCCAGTCAATATGCACTTCGCCGGTCCCCGCCCCTTGCATATGAGCGGGTCCCGTGCAGCGCTGAGATTCAGCGGCAGCAGTCCGTCCGTTCATCCCGCTCCCCTCAGCAGCACTCGGCTCTCACTCCCAGCCGCGCCCACCCCCTGAAAGGGAAGTCATCAAGCCTGAGATATGCTAGCGCCGGGGCTAGCTCAGTGCGAAAGGTTCCCCCGTGACAGCCCCCTGAAGGCCGCTAGCTCTGCAGCGCCGACAGCTGTCTATCACCGCCTAAGCGGTGATAGACAGCTGCCGGCACTGCAGAGCTAGCGGTTATACAGTGTAACTTCAAAATTGCAGCCCGGGCTCCATGAAGGGACAGCGTGCAGGCCATGAGGCATGGAAGGCAGAAGAGGCACAGAAGGTCATGCGGATTCTGGCACCGCGGCTCCAGCGGTGTCGCTAAGGTCAGGGGGCTGCTGGTGTCCGGGAGCTATACATACATGTTACCTAACTGACCCGCCTCTGTCATCCCCTCGTTCTCTGCCTCACCCCCCCTCTCTATATGCTTGACCCCTCATCCCTCTCTGTCTCTCTCTGCCTGTCTCCCCTCTCTCTACCTTACCCCCCTATCTCTCTGCCTGAACCCCCCATCTCACCTCTCTCTCTCTGCCTGACCCCCTTCATTCTTTGCTTCACCATCTCTCTCTCTCTCTCTCTCTCTCTCTCTCTCTCTCTCTCTCTCTCTCTCTCTCTCTCTATATATATATATATATATATATATATATATATATATGACCCCCCTCTCTCTTACCCCGTCTCTCTATTCCTTACAATCTCTCACCTCTATCACTGACATCTCTCACCCCCCCTCCTTTCTATCTTCCCTCACTCTCACCCCACTCTTTCCATCTGACATCCTCCCCCTCTCTATTCCTGACCCCCTCTTTCACCCATCTTTATTTAACCACTTCTCTCCTCCCACGCTCTCACCCACCAATCTCTCTATTCATGACGCTGTATCTCACCACCCTCTTCTCTTTCCCACTCAAACTCAGGCACCCTCTCCTCTGACCCACTCTCTTTCTTACCCTGACACTCTCTCGCTTTACCCTTTCATTTCCTCACTTTTCCTGACTCCACCTCCCTCCCTGACATTCTCTCTCACTCTCTGACACTTGTTTCTCTCTTTCTCCATGATTCCCTATCATTCTCCTCCTCTCTTTCTCTCCATTGCTCTCCCTATCTCATTCTCCCTCTCTATAGCTATCTATGGGGGGGGGGGCACCAGCTTATATCTTGCCTCCGGGCTATATGCATGAACTTACGCCACTGTACAGGATAGTAAATTTCATAATAGGCAACTATTCCTGAATGTCGAGGAGAATTCTGGAAATTATAGCAATCTCCCTGACCCCCTGAAGAGTCTAGCAATCTCCCTGATTGTACCGTACTCTCCTTATGTAGCTATTATGTACTTGAAAGAAAAATGAATCAGATACATAAAATTAGGGATCCAAGCCCCCTCGAACTTCACGATCAAATATGGGATCCGAGTCCAGCTCAGGTTTTCTGCTAGACTCGGATCCGATTCTTACAGGTTTTGGATGCTATATAAGTCCCAGCCTATTGGCGCCATCTTCACTCCATCATTGGAGAGGGTAGTGGAAGGAGCCGTGTTAGTGTGTCTGCAGGTGACTTGGGGCGGGTGCTGCAAACTGCTGTAGTCCAGTGGTTCTGCTGCATAAGTGCAGTGACGTTGACCTGTGCTGTGCTGCCCTGTCCTGCTGTATAAGTCCAGCTGTGGTGTCCTGCACTTTGCTGCCATTTAAGTCCAGCTGTGCTGCCCTGTGCTGCTGTATAAGCCCAGCGGTAGTGTCCTGTGCTCTGCTGCCGTATAAGTCCAGTGATGCAGCCCTGTGCTGCTGTATAAGTCCAGCATTGGTGTCCTGTGTTGTGTTGCTGTATACGTTCAGCGGTTATGTCCTGTGCTGCACTATAAGTTCAGCTGTGTTGCTGTATAAGTCCAGCAGTGCTGCTGTATACTGTAGGTCCAGTGGTGGTGCCCTGTGCTGCTTTATAAGTCTAGCGGTGCTGCCGTATAGGTCCAGTGGTGGTGTACTGTGCTGTACTGCCATATAAGCCCAGCTTTGCTGCTGTATACAGATGTAGCCAGCCTCAGCCAGCCGCAGGCTGGCAGGGGATGGATGATGGCGATCAAGTCACTGGGAGCTGCTCTAATGAGAGCTGATCCATCTGTAAGTCCAGCGGTGCTGCCTTATGCTGCCATATAATAGCAGCAGTGGTGTGTGTTGATACAAAAATTGAGGAGCAGGACACACAATTTAGAGAACCACTTCCTAGTGCTGAAGCTCTGTGGTGAACCCCAGCTGCATGCTACTACTTCTGAGTATATTATTGTGGAAATTTCTTCCAGTAAACCCTCTAAAAAACTCCACTGAGTTTGAGGAAAAAAAACTTTTTTCTCTGTCCCGAGTGATTGGGATCTTTCCGGACTGTTTTTTGAAATATTCATCTGTGGATACCACTGTATAGGACACTCATAGTTATTATCGTTTGCATTCTTGCCCCAGACGAAGTCATGACATGACGAAACACGTTGGGCCCTTGTCATCGATCAAACTGAACAACTAATTAGAGTTGTATCTTCTGTTGAGATTGTTCACCACATGTATATGTATGATACCTGATTACAGTTTTTTTTTTATATGTTTGTACATTTTATTAAATATTAATCATCAATTCAAAATTGGTTTACCATCTGAAGCGCCCTCTGAAACTCTATTTCTCTTCATTTCTATCTTTCGGTTCCTGTCTAACAGAGGACCCCTCAGAGGAGCTGATCGCACATTTAGAGCGCAGGAAGGGGATCCCCCTATTGTTATATATATATTTATATATATATATATATATATATATATATATATATATAATGAACAGGAAGCAGGCAGTGGCACTCCAAGGTTTTTCAAAAAAGTGTATTCAAATCATAGGTCAGGAACCAACGTTTCGGGGTATCGGATCACCCCTTTGTCAAGGTACAAGTGATAACACACCTTGACAAAGGGGTGATCCGATACCCCGAAACGTTGGTTCCTGACCTATGATTTGAATACACTTTTTTGAAAAACCTTGGAGTGCCACTGCCTGCTTCCTGTTCGTTCTACTATTTGTTTCGAGAGGGCACCCAGGTATTTACCTCCATCAGTTGGAGTGCCAGTCCGCCATCTACAAATATATATATATATATATATATATATATATATTTATAGATGGATGAACAAAAAAGCAGGCACTCCAGGGACTTGGTGTAAATCGTGTATTGAAAAAAATCAGCTATAAACAAAGCCAACGTTTCGAGGCAACAACGCCCCTTTGTCAAGGCAAATCAATGGTGAAAACACAGTAATGTATATATATATACAGGTTGAGTATCCCCTATCCGAAATGCTCGGGACCACGAGCATTCCGGATAGGGGAATTTTTCGGTTTTTGGAATATTTTTTTTTAGGCATACTTACCTGTCCCCTGATGGTGTCCGGTGGTCCCTCGGCATCCACGCAGTCCCCGGGCGTCCACAGCAGGCCACCGGCATCTTCTCTGGGTCTCCAGCGGTCCCAGGAATGCATTGCGCGAGTGTGCGCGCGCACCGGTGACGTCACCGGCGCGTGCGCACACTCGCGCAATGCATTCCTGGGACCGCTGGAGACCCTGGAGAAGATGCCGAAGGCCTGCTGTGGACGCCCGGGGACTTGGTAAGTATGAAAAGAGGGTTAGGGGGGTTAAAAAATTTTTTTTTTAGAATGATTCCAAAAACCACGGTTTTTGGAATAATTCGGATAAGGGATGTACGGATACAGGATACTCAACCTGTATATATATATATATATATATATAAATATATATCCATGTATACCCCGGCACTCTTTGTTGTATCCCCACAGTACCTTGCTCCCGGTGCCTTTCCCGGTGGCAACAACCCCTCACATGCACAATCCAATATTAAGAAGGCACTCAGGAGGCTCTTATAATTTGGTGAAAAAAACGTGAAAAACTTCACTCCAATTTATTTGTAAGTCAACGTTAGTCCTGAGGAAGTGGATGCGATCCACGAAATGTTGACTTACAAATAAATTGGAGTGAAGTTTTTCATGTTTTTTTCACCAACTTATAAGAGTCTCCTGAGTGCCTTCTTAATATTGGATTGATTGATTGTGTTATATATATATATATATATATATATATATATATATATAATGCGGCCGCTTCGTTCCAGAGTCCAGGGGGGTGCCTCCACTGACTCGCTCCATGGGATTTGAAACCAGCCCTCACCGCTCACACAGAATTACTCCTCGGGTGGAGGTGTGCGGGCGCTGCTCACCTTGAACCAGGGGGGGACCTGCTCCCAAGTGCCATCCTCCAGTGGCCGGCACCCCCAGGCAAATAACTAAAGCTGCCTAGTGGTGGCGCCAGCACCCAGCACTAACACAGGGCCGTAACTAGGGGGGGGGCTGGGGGGTCAGGCGCCCCGGGCGCTGCATGGGGGGGGGGGGGGGGCGCTGTGAGGTCTGGGCAGCTCGGGTCCAGGGACAGGCAGCAGGGGTTCGGGGACAGGCAGCGGGGTTCAGGGGACTGGTGTAGCCGCTGTAGCGGCAGCTTGCTTTTACTCTGTCTCCTACTAGCGCTATTTGCCTGGCGTCACAATTGACAAAATAAAATGTCCTCTGATAATTATTTATCAGAGGCTTATCTGAGTTTTGAATCAGGGAGACATGTATAACAATGTAATGGACAAAGGCATATTACATGCACAAAGAATGAATCAAAGGTGCTAGGGAATAGAATAGGGAAAATAATCATACTGTAGTTTACTTTGGGAGCAGATATGACTGACAATTCAAAACACCAGTTGCCAATATAAAAATGAACTTGTTCAATGCACAAGGGGCCTGATAAAGATTTGTACACAAAGTTCTTTAATTTTTATCATTTCACAAATCGATGGCTTGTGCAGAGCATAGTTGGGTAGTAGCAAGTCTATTATTATTCAGACATCGGTAAGTGTACTTTGTATACTCAGAGATAGTAAATAATTGATAAGGTGTGGTTGGATAAATTTAAAGGAATTGTAATTTAAAAAAATAATAATAATCATTTCCTGAAATTTTAGCTAAAACATCATCTAAATTGCAGCTTATAAATTTCCCCGGTGTTCCCATAACCCCAATGAAGTCCTAACAAGGTTAAAGCTGATTGATACAGTTTGGCACGTTTCCTATTTTGTCAAGTTTTAGGAACCTAGATCAATTTGTAAATTGAATTGCATATGTGATTACTGGAATTAGTAAAATGTTTAAGCAATATTGCTTAAAATCTTGTTTATAGACATTTTGTAACGAAAACAATCAAAAATTAGCAATTAAAATGTTGATCATTTTAACTATTAACATGTTTTTAAATGATCCTCTTTAACACAAGAAAAATGTTCATTAGCTCTAAATGTAATTATTTGCTTGTTTACAACAAACCCACACGACGTTGGTTTTGCTATAATTGGGATAATTCAGTTTTTTAAAAAAAGAAATTTTTTGGCACAACAAAATGATTTTTTTAGAGGGTATTTTTACATGTAAAGCAGTATATTATTTTTATAAAACAAAAAGACCGGAACAATTTAAATGGAAGCTGCCGCTACAATAGAAGGGATTACAGGAGCCCATACAGAAAACATAAATAAGTAATGTTAATGTTTCTTATATGGACTTGAAGAATGGCTCAACAAATTACATTCAGATTGCACTTGCACATTTTTTGCTTATTATCATTGGTGGATTCTACCTATGTCCTGAAAGATTCCAGTAAAATACATAGAATTTGACGGCAGATAAGAGCCACTTGGCCCATCTAGTCTGAATCACTTAGTCTGCCGCTCTGCCTGTTGGGGCTGCTAGACTGTGTTGTGATTAGCAGAGAGCCTGCTTCTAGTATGAAGCCACTACCAAGCAGCCCTAACCAGCTTCCATGAGCTGCAGCTGATGCAGTTCATAGAAGCCATTGTTTTGCACCTGCATGGTCCTGGTGCCGCTTGTGCACATGCACAGGTCCTGACTCCTGCTAGATCCATTGCGCAGGTGTCAGAATCTGGCTAGACAGGAATCTGGGAACAGGTAGTCACAGCCCCCCTTTCCTACAAATGGGAAGAAGCCATTGCTTATTATTAATCACATTTGTAAAATAAAAAACCCTCCAAAACCACTGTATCGCTTGCCTTCTGCCAACTTAGACTATTATGCAGCCCACAGGAAGAATGCATTGTTTGCAGATTCAAAAGTACCTCCCATAAGCAAAATGAACTCTAGATGGAACAGGCCGAGAACTGAGCAGCTTTCATGTAGATAGTGTACACTGTAGTTTACATTAGAGTGGCCCCAGGTTCTGATGACTGACTGGCTCTAGTAACTGCAGTATGCACTAGGGATGGCAACTGACCATTGATGGCTACATCTGTTGATGGTTAACCACCATTGGTAGTTGAGTTTCCTATTAATCATGGAGATCCAATGGTCTTCCGTTCCATCATTGATGGCAGCAAAACCCAATGTTATTTAAAGGAAAGAATGTAAAACAACCACAAACTAACAAATTATGCAATACAAGTGTTTCAAAGCCACTTTGGAAGAGGGAGGTTGACGGAAGGCAGATAAGGAGTACGTAAAAGGCAATCATGATGATAGGACACGTAAACAGGGTGTGCAGAGGGTAGTAAAATGATAGAGAATCGAAATCCAAATGGGGACAAAAGGGCAGATGCAGGTCTGTGCTGATGAAGAAGACTAGTATTCTTCAAAAGAAGATGCATACAACTTGTCACAGCCTTTAGGGTTGTTCTGGTGACTTACGTGTTCCAGGATCGGCAGTAGTCGCTGTTAGCAGTGATAGCGGATGTCTGGCTTCCAGTGTCCCTTGAGCGCTGGGATCGCAGTAAGCAACAACTACAGATGCCCGGCTTCCTGTGTCCCTGTGAGCATCAGAGTCGCAAGTAGCGGCAGACATGGGCGTGTGGACTCCTTAGGGTGCACGCACCGCAAAAGAAAAAAGCATTGCACATTTAAAGCATCAGTTCCTGATATGGCTCGATAACGTGCATAATAAATTTGCATTGAGAAAAGTATGTTACTTTAAAATATTTACATATCAAAAAAGATATTTAACTTCTCAGTTTGTTGTCAGTTTTACTGATTCAGTGCAATAGATCTCAAGAATGGGGGGTAGGAAGTTCATTATTAACCCTTTGAGTGCCATCATCTCTGTGAGAGATGCCCAAAATATCCACTTACAAAGCTAGCGTCGCTCACATTTGTCATTTAATTTCAAATAAAAAATTTTGTGAAACAAAGGATTTTATTTTCTATCTTAGGTAAATATTACAGGTCATTATGATGAATAAACATGTTTGCTTTGCAATTATTAAACCTATTTTGACAAATTCACTTGGCATTCAAAGGGTAAATAACAGATATAGAGATTATGGAAGGATTTTTGATTGGATATGTTGATAACAGATGTAGCCACGCTCATAGTTGCTGGACATTTCACAATGTGCGACTCCCTTGGTGATTGGCCAACAAGCACAAGTGTCCAGAGTATGGCTACATCTGAAATCAAGTAATACAATAAAAAATCCTCCCATAATCTCTGTATTTGGTATTACTACTTATTACCAGAAAATGCAGGGACCCAACCGGGAATATGGCCCAGGGATCATGCCGGGCCTTTCCCGGGTTGGACCCTTTCTGTTATGGTTTTCAGGCGTGCACAGAGTAGCATCATACAGTCACTAACTGTATACTGACGGGTGTATAATGCACCAGGTGAAATACAGGAGACTGAGCTTATGATGTGCACAATGTAAGGAAGCGGGTATTACAAACTTACTGTGAAGCTGTGACTAGTAGTGATTTTGCCACAGCTGTCTGGACCCTAACTCTATTATCCCCCTCAGAAGTCCACTGGTGCCTGCGGGCTAGTCTTTGCCTGAAACAGCCCTGGCTGTAAGGGCGAATTAGGTCCACCCAAATTCCATTGCAGCATGGACTTATGTTGGAGACAAAGCACCAGTGGGGACCGCGAGGTGATAAGAGGAAAACTGACTAAAACAACAAACGATACAAAACAGATTATAACACAGGGACTGACAGACTGGACAAAAAGAGTACAAAGGCAACAATGCCAGAAGGTGATACCGGATTAAATGAGTGTAGCCAAGTTGGCCTATGTGGACTGCAGCTCCTTACCAGACAGACAAGGCTTGGAATGACGAGACGGCTTGTAGTGACAAGGCTCAGAACAGCAGAGACACCAGACTGCAGCACCACAGCCAACAGACAGGATAAAAGCAGAACTCTGCAGGAAAGGACTACACAGGCTGCAGGACAGGAATCAACACTGTACAGACAGGATCTCTCAGGACGATGATACAGGAACAAGACTGAAACCAGACTCTATAACCAGCACCCCAGTGCTGGTGTGAACAGACTATAAAGCCCACTAATGAGCACATAAGCCACACCTGAGCAGCCTGACAGAACACCCAAGCTACAGGTCTAATTGGAGCAGCTGTGCTGCACAGGCTGCAATCCCACAGATACAAGAACAAGGACAAGTGAATGAAGCAAAACCCGGAAGGCTAAATCCGGAGAGAACATAAAAATACATAACAAAATACCAAAACAGGAATGAGCCACTCTGTGGCTCATAACACTTTCACACCAGAAAAGTCCCAGCATATTCTGGTGTGTGAAGGGGGTGGGAGGAGGCTGTGAGGAGGGGGCAGGAGGCCGACAGGAGGTGGGGAGGAGGCATGCAGGCGGCTTGATGGCGGCGGGATGGCAGCGAGTTCTCACCCTGGTTGCTGGTCCTCGGAGCAGGCTGGGGATCCACACAGGCGGCAGGCGCAGATGACAGGTCAGATGGCGGGTTCAGATGACGCAGCTCTCCGGCAGCAGTGAGGGCATCGGAGAGCTGCGTCATCTTCATCCGCCGCTGTCCTGTCATTTGCGCCCGCTGCCTGTGTGGATCCCTGGCCTGACAGCACACTGAGGACCGGCAACGCGTGTAAGTATCCCCTAGCCTTTTCACACTGGCCAGGTCCCCGGTTGAACCCGGGAACAACCCTGCTCCATAGCAGGGTTGAAATCCCGGAAATTTTTGGGAAATTTGGCTAGTGTGAAATTGACTACTCCCATTTCAGAGAAGACAACATTTTAAGTTTAAGCAATAAAGGAAATTGAAGTATTCGCAATTTTTAAAGTTGATAGATTTAGTGGTCATGTTGATATTTGCAATGAAAACGTATGTGTACATTTTATCCAAATAAGAGATGCAATTTGCCAGCCGTGATGAATTGGCAAAATCATGAGATGTGCCCGGGTCTTTAAGGATAGCATGTGATATTGTCATCATCATCATCATCATCAATATCATCTCACAACTTGCACAAGGGATTGTGAACCCACAAATGACCAAATAATCCATTAACAGACACATATTTGATCCTTCACCCAATTTGCCTCTTCAATCAGGAGGTGTGGTTGTAGGTGTAAAATGCAGATGTTCAAATATCACCAAACTTAGGTAGTGCTTTGTACATGTACTTGAAAGTAAACTGTGTACTGTATGTAGAAAAATAAAAGCTTATATCTAGCTCAGCATAACCCCCTTATTTTTGATGGAGGTTAAGTGAGATAGAAAAAGTTTAAAACAAAAATATCACAGAAAAACGTGATATACTGTACATGTATTATTAACTTAGCTGGCAAGTAAATGAGGTAGAGAACGGATTAAAATAAGTATCTCAGAGACAGAGTTGCTTGTTACAATTCATATTGTATTTATTTATTTTTGGCATGATACAGTGGTTCCCCAACTTTTTTGAATCAAGCAACCTAGAGCATCAGAATTGTTTTTTTCCAAGGCACCCATAGGCCAAAAGATTCATATTAAAATGAAGTAAATTGCATTTGCTTCTGTTTGTCCATATATTGTACGATTGGAAGCCAAAAGCACTGTTTTTTCCTATTATATTCATCCTAAATTAATTAAATTATTTCAGGACCACTACCCCAGACTATCCCTGCAAGTGCCTTGACGCAGCCCAAGGTGCCTAGGCAAATAGGTTTTAAACCACTGGCATAATCATTTTTACAGTGTTAAAAAAAAGTAGATGATTTATGTAAAAAAAAAAGTAATTTCATTTGGCTTAAATAGAAATGTTCCAAAACAGGGTGGGTGCCATGATAGTACATGGAGGAATTATATTATATTATTTACAAGGTATGCTTTATTTACAGTATATTCATTTTTAATCATTTCCATTCATTGATGTTGTTTTTACTATTCTTGAACAATATGAAGCTATTGCTGAAGAATATTAATATACTTGTTTTAATGGCAGTAAATTAAAGTAATTAGTTTATTATGTGTTATGTTTATGCTATTGTATAACATATAAACGTAAATCTTATAATATCCACATTTATTTGTGCCTTTTATTGCCATGTCATAATATCACTAATATTCATAGCCATTTAGATGGTAGTTTATAGCATCTGTACTTCCACCAACTGGAGTTCTCACAGCTAATTAGCCAAAGCAATTGAGATACATTATTATTACTGAAGTCATTCTGAGCACAGTTTCTATGGCCCGAGATGATCTTGGGAACCTGTAAGAGATGAGAATGTAGACTAAAGTTATCCAAGCTGAACAAATATTGTGACAGCTAGATAAAAACAAAAGAAATATAGGGGGTTATTCAGTCCTGTATGCACGGCTGCAAATTCTCAGGTCAAGTGGTAATTGATGAACTGTGCAAGCATACGGCTCATAGTAGTGCGATAATTTTGCAGTGCACTAAAATAGTAGTGCAGTAGTGCAGAGTGCAGTAGTGCAGTAATAGTACTGCAGTGCCCTTGGTTCTTGACCATTGGTTCTTGAGATTAGACTGAATGAACAGATAGATAAGTGCTTACTAATATATATATATATATATATATATATATATATATATATTCAGGGCGAGCCCTCTGATGAAGTTTGGATACGAAATGCATTAGGGCAGGGCTAGTGACGACAGCTTTCCTTGCACCCGGCTTCTCCTGCTCCATCCACGTTCGCCTACACGCTGATACGCTGCTTGTCTTGGTGGCTAGCCGGCAGTCTGTTCGAGATCCAGCGGCGCCTTGGAAGGTGGTAGGAGTTATTGCCTGGGAGTTTTATGTCAAACCTTGTGGTAACCAGCCCACAGCGGTTATCCGCCTGGTACGAGTCTTTATTGATCTGTGTACCTGCACTTGTCTGTGTTTTAAAATAAATACGGTTTTACACTATGAGGCGCACCTCTTCTTGTTTTTGAACAGATTACCCCTTTCACTCCCGGAGTCCGGAGTGCTTCTTGGAGGTTGCTGCAGTCTCACCACAGACTTAGTGTTTTCTACAATCAGTGGACTGTCTGATTGGTTACAGCTGGTGGTTGGCTATACACTAGCGCAGGTTTACCTATACCTTTGTGCTCAAAATATATATATATATATATATATATATTGTATATATATATTGTATAGAAGAATCTAAGAAGAGAACTTGATGGTCGGGGTTTCTGCACATGTGCAAACCCAAACACCGAACGGCTTTGGTGAGTTACACACTAGCCAGGTCATTCGTTGCAGGGAGGGTTGGGGCAGAAACGGGGCTGGAGCAGGGAACACCCAGAGTTTTATGGGCGTCCCATGAAAACATTGAGTGTTGCCCTGGGAACGCAGGCAGGCCAGCGCCCGCCACACGGCGCCAGCGCCCGTCCCCTCTTCTGTGGACTTCGACTGAAATAAAAGTCAGTTTAGACTGACTGTTATTTCCGAAGGGGAGAGCAATCATTCAATGGTCGCATGCAAGGGGATGTAATCGCGTACAGTACATCCCCTCACATGTTATCAAGGGGATTCAGGGGGGCGAGCGTTCGGCCAGGCAGCGGTAGGCCACTCACTAAGCAGCAGACAACCACTGCTTAGCGATTGGTACTGAATTAGTCCCAGAGTGTGGCATTAACCCCAAATTTTGAGTGTGTTTGGTTTTCAGAAAAACCGAGCCTCCCATGTCTACTAAATTGTAAAGGTTGTAAAACAGACCGCTACATATTTGTGACTTTCATGGTAAATGAATGGCATTTTTCATAGTGAAATAATTATGTATAGAAATTTTTCCCATATAACAGTGAACGTGTCCTAATGATGTCCTAATGACTATCATGGTTCCCATTTGCTTTCATCCATAAGTGATATGCCATGGATATGTCATGGGTGTACAGTAGTGACACTGTGAGGAGAGCAGCATGGAACTTGCCGTAGCACACGTCCCCATAGACGTTGCTTTTTCTTGAAGCATTGATGGCAAATCAAGTACTGTAGCTCAAGCCTGACTGGAGCTCAGTCTATAAATGAGAAGCAGATCCTTAATACCTTGTTCTTCTAACCTTATTCGTGTTCAATAATCCTTTCAATTATATTTGTTGTCTTGAATTTGTAAGCAAACAGTTAGGTTCCGTGTCTGCTCTCTATTGACCTTCCAATCTCTTCATTTTTATTCATACTGTACACCAGGGTTTTCTGTGTCCCTGTGTTGTATCTAGGCAATGAGTAATCTGTGTTTCTCTAGGTGTGCTTCTGGCTTCAATGATACTTTGTACTTGTCATCCAGCTTCAGAAATGTCAGTTCTAGATGCTTGTTATTTTACTATAAAGCAGCTAATATACAGACCAAAATAATAACAAATGTAATTTATCATCATCGAAAGTATATTATGAACAGTGGTGGTTGTTACCTATGGGCTGCAGGGCTGCAGATCCCCCCCCCAGGGTAAAATCCGCCACTGTGTGAAGCCAGATGCAGTCTGTGAGACTGCACTGGCTTTACTGTGACTGGCAGTGACTTCCTATTGGAAGTATGACCTGCCAGTCACCCAAGGAAGTCCCATTGGGAGGACGTTACTGCGCATGTGCCAACCCGGGACCCTGAATGTTCGTCTGTGGGCTACTACTGAAGCAGCCCATAGAGGCTGGGGCCAGCGCAGTACCGATGAAGCTACTGCACATGCACCAATCCTACAGCGGGGGTCTGGTCCCGGACTGGCGGCAGTGGCGGGGACCAGCAGCAGCGGCGGCAGTGGAGGGTTGGGGACAGCATCGCGGCATCCCCCTCCTCCATAGAGGTAAGAGCCGCCACTGATTATGAATGAAACTCACAGAACAAATTTGCTCCCGGGTTTGCAGATGCACATTAACGCGCAAGCGCAAACCCCAAACATTGGGGAAGGGGCCTACTTCAGGCCTGAATTGGCCCCTCAGTGTATTGGCACCTTCACAGCATTCTCAGTGATGTACAATAGCTGAAACCCCTGGTCCCAAGTGATGCACTTTCAAAAGCTAATAAAAATGTTATGTTACAAAAGGGCTATGGAATATCTTGGTTATATAAGTACATGTTTCTAATGGAAGTATATCACTACTGTAAGGATGACATTAAGGGCAGTCTAGGGAGGAATGTGCTGAACACAGTTTTTATGCAATTTTTTTCTTACTGGCAAGCCCAGGCTGAATTTGCCTTCAATAAAAAAAAGGCTACTTTAAATACTAATGTATCTAATAGCATTTATTTATATATTGGCAATCACATCATACAGTGCAGTACATCAGTTTTTTTAAGCTAACAGTCTAAATTCACAAACACTCACGGGAGGGTTGTGAATGTTTTTGGAGTTTGGGAGCACACTGGAACACTCGGAGGAAAGGAAACCATTACTTTCTCTTGGCACTTGCTTGTTGCTTATAGGGTGTCTGCAGCCTGAAGAGCTGCCCGGAATGTGCTTAGGATGTCCCAGGCAGTGCTCCACTTCCTGCCCCCTAGGAGCTGTATCACAATTTTAGGGGTGTGGCCAAGACAGGGCTGCTTAGAGCCATACCCCTGCCTTGTCCTCACATAAACATGTTTCTGCAGGGAAAAGTTGCCTACATTTTTGTATCATAAAATAAAATTTTATTCAATTACTATTTCACATGCTCCAAGTGATATTTTTGTGCTTTTTGCCCATTTCTGTAATGTGTATGAATTGTGTACTGTGATTTCAAGGTCAAGTTATTTCAACATTCATGCTTCTGGCACATCTACTCCTTTTACGTGTCTTTGCTTCCTACTGTATGTACTGTAGAGTTGGACGCATCCCTTATTTGTGGCCAATACAAAGTAAACAGCAAAATACTACATATTTCTCCGGATGTGTCTTTTATTTGTTTGAATGACGTCCTACAAATACAAAATATTAAATAATTTTACATTTAGCAGTTGCAAGTTGAAAAAAGGTTTCAAATACATTATGATCTGTAGTCACATTAGAGATTATTAGAGTCATCAAACCTCATAACAATGGTCATAGTGTTTTTTTTAATGCAAAGTAAAATAAGAACTTTACATCCAGGTCCATATATATATATATATATATATATATATATATATATATATATATATATATATATATATATATATATATATATATATATATATATATATATATATATATATATATATATATATATATATATATATATATATATATATAGTGTTAGGCAGGATATGTTTATAAGGCAAAGAGAAAGAAATTGGTCTGCACACTACTATATTTTGCTTTATAATCTAGGCTTGGTCCACAATCTGGCATATAGTTTTTTTTGGCGTAGGTGCAGTCCAGGGCAACCAAATTTGGACAGGAATTGAAAAAAGAGAGAAAGGGTTGCAGGTGTTGGACGCACACCTTGGAAAAATGCAATTGTTCTATTTATTAAAACTTACCTTTTATTAGTCTTTGTTAGTAGATTAGAAAGACTTCTTGACACTGAGCCCTACAGGTTTTTACAAATATATACAGATTGGTTGTAAGTAATTTTGCTCAGAAATTAAATAAGATATGAGTTGAGATTGTTGTTGGGTGGGATTGGAAACAGTGTGTCTAGTACTTCTTTTGTGGGATTTATGATGGTACCACTCTATTTCCCAATTGGGTTCTATCTGTCCAATGGTTCCTGCCTGGACCGGCAATCAACTATGGGCAGTGGTCTCCCAACTGATATTATTATTATTTTTTTTTTTTATTGTTCTCAATATCTCACATTGGTTATTACTGTTTCTACTGGTGCTTCCTCTGTGGAGTTATTGACATTTTCTGATGTGGGAATTGTTGGATTAGACTGTGCATGCGCAGTCTAATGCCAGGCAGCGTCATAGCGGGTGCTCAGGCGCTGCCCGGCTTCTCCCATTCCTGGCAGTGCGGCTCTGTGCAATGTGATGATGTCAAAGGTCATGCTGTGCAGGCAACACAGCCGCCTCAGTCTGTGCTGACCTCCCGCCTCCATGAGACCACCCACCCAGGCTGCATTTGCCCGTGCCCGGATCCATTGCCCACCCACCCAGGCTGCATTCGCCCGCCAACCCACCCAGTTCCAAGATCTTCTTAGGGTGACACAGCTTTGAAAAATTCCCGCAGCAGGGGACCCCTTATAGGTGTATCCGAAACACCAAGTAAACTCATCACCCAGTTAAATTAACATTTTAACCCACATCATATAGCGTATTGCAAAATAAAAATCAATTACATAGACATCACTTTTTCTATCTCTTCATTTCCAACCTTACACAAAACTAAGGTACAGACCACACAGGTAGCATTATATTCACCCGAGTAAGGGATCACAGAAGTAAGGCAGCGCCAAAGCCCAACCAAACTAATTCTTCTAACCAATAAGGGACCGGGAAACCCTTATGAGCTTGGCAGCCCCTAGAGAACGTACCAACACGCCAGTGAGCGCAGTGTATCACCCCCAAATCTTTCCACCCGGTTCCAACGCCTACCCGGCTCCATTGCCCACCTGCCCGGCCGCATGCACCTGTAAGTAAATATGTGGGCGGCCGGGGTGGGATTTTGTATTAGGGAAGCCAATCCCGGGAATCCCAGGATTGGGCATTTTTCAATCCCGAATTCCGGGATTGAAAAAATGCCCCAGGATTGGCATCCCTAGTCACCATGCTTCCATAGTCACCATGCTTCCCAAAGTTATTTTAAGTAATTTAGAACACAGAGGAAACATCTGCAAATTTAAAAAAATATATTCTTCTTTGGCATACTCAAGGATAACTAATATATTGCTTGACTGAAATGTTTACTTGTTCATGTTCCATTTTGAAACAAAAATATACCTATAAACTTTTAATAATGCACTTTAGAAATTCATTTAATAATGCTACATTGAGAAATAAATTAATGAAAGTGTTTAAATTAATTTAAACTGAATTAACATTATCTTTGGTTTAGTTAATCTGTAAATGGCCTTGTTCAGTGTAGTGAATAGTGTAGCTGTATTATGATTTTATTGGATTCTCTCTATGGCCATTACATTGTACGGTCTATGAGTATATCCATTAAAATCTGACCTATCGCACAGCAATCTAATTGTCTTTATGTTTACTATGTTGCTCTGTTGGATTGTCACATCTCTGACTTTACTATAATTGGTTCACAGTAGGATTTATACAATTTCATGCTGTAATTTCAAGGACACAGAGCTATTGTGTTCAATGTCCTCATTTTTTTCACATTGTTTAATAAATTAATTGAGATTTTTAGTCCCTATGCATACCAATACTGGAATTAATATGAAATTACATTGTGGGTCAATTATCACAGGCAAATGTAGCCCAGCTTGGTGCGAAAGCTGAATTATAAAGTAATTGGACACGTTTTTGCATTCTAACATGACTTCTGTCTACAGCAGCTTGAGCACTTTTCTAGTGGACGTAGGGTAGATGGGAAGTGGCTTTATTAGTAAGCCAGCTCAAAGCTAATGCCTTTCCTCTGTGTTTGTGTGAGAGGAAGATATGTAGTTTCACTCACTGCCAACAGATGGCAGTGCTTCCCAGACACATGGACACTAGACATATATATAAATGATTAGATGGGTGCAATGTGCATTAAAATGGCTGATGAGAGTCCACTATTTAAATGACTAAATGTAACTGTGCACGCTTATAAGTGCCAAGCTTTTTGAATGCATAAGATCTGTACCTTTACTGATGATTATGCAATGCCTGCTGGCACTATGTACTATGGGCGCTATTGTTAAAATGCTGAAGTAGGGATGGCCATCCTTGCCTTGACAACAATATTTGCCATCAATGGCAATAGAGCAACTGGACATCAATAGTGTCATACTATGCAATGGATGACCATCAATGTTTCTACAAATGGATGGACATCATTTTATTTGACTGATTGGCCTGTGGGCCAATCAATACATGGGGGTGGGGCTTCACAGGTGATGAGGCGGAGCTATGCTCCATGTCACAGCCACTTGGGGAAAAAAAGAAAAACAAAACTATACATTTAAGCTTGGCATCAATGATTGGAAACCATCTGGTTCTCCCCCTATCGATGGCAAAACTATTTTATATTGGCTATAAATCATCAATGGTTTTGAATCATCAATGGTCAATGGCCATCCCTGTGCTGAAGGTGATTGAATGTAGTGTAGATGGTGCACCAGACCTGGATGCATGAAGATTTTAGGACAGCTTTTGGGGAAATAGCTGTTCTCTGTGATTATAGGACTTCCAGGTGTATGATTGGAGGGATCCATCTTAGTAGGAAATTCTCTCTAAAGATGTCCTTGTCCACCTCATCCAATCGATGTAATCTATCACATTCTGGGGCTTGGTGCATATGCAGTAGGCAGCCAAACCTCAAGAAAATACATTTTGTGAGGTGTGGATGCATTTTTTTCATTGGTGCATAACGATAATGATAAAGTAAATGACAAAGGAATTGTGATAGATATCTGAAGAGTTTACCTGTGAACAGCTTGGGATAAACTAGTTTATTGTATTATAGACCTACAGTAATTCTGGTCCAGATGCAAATGTGGCAGCAGACAGAAAATCCTGAAGACTAGTACTTTACTGGACCTACAGCTGCAAAATGGCAATGACTTTGCATATGGCGGTAAGGTGGGGAGTGCATTTAGTGGTGTTGAAGGCAGGTGTTTAAAAAACAGTGTCTCCTTAGTTCTGTGGAAGCATCAATGGAGACTTCCTGGCCTTCTGAAAGGAGTTGCGACAGCCATCTTGCAAGACCTTATGAGGCACTCTGCCGGCTGATGGTGTCGTAAGTGATCCAATGCTGTATGTGCGTCAGTGGTACAGATCACACATGCAAGCAAGAGGCGTCTACTCAGGGGCATAGCCAGAACTTTGCGGGCTTCATGGCAACATTTTGAAACAACCTCTGTACAAATACCTCTAGAGAGACACAATTACACTGCAGTTGTTCAATTTCTGAACCATCTTACGTTTTGTAAATGTTTTGTTACATTGTATGGCTGCCAGAAAAATTTTGCAACACAATACCCGCAATTCACCATATGACATACAGTGCCCCCAGTTCATATTATGCCACATTTCAGTGCCCCCAGTTCATATTATGCCACACTATAGTATCTCCACTTCATATTATGTCACATTACATTGCCCCCAGTGCATACTATAACAACTTATAGTATATCCACTTCAAATTGTGCAGCATTAAAGTGCCCCAGTTCATATCATTCAACACTCAGTTAATTTTATACTCAGGCCCAGAGATAGATAATTTCAGATCTCTCTCATTTGTACTTAAACCTCCTCCTATGCTGCCTCCTCCAATAGAGCCAAGTGCACACAGTTGGTCAGATATGTAAGCATACCTTCCAACCGTCCCAATGTTTCCATTTTATGTCTCATGATCGTGGCATTCCCGCAGAGCCACATCCACTTTCATCGAGGCCACGCTCCCTTTTCAAAAGTCCCGCATCCTCTTGGCTAGACGTTGGAAGGTATGTGTAGACCATAATAAATATCTTATTGCTTGTTATTGCTCCACCAGTAATACTTTTTAACATTCATCCCTGTTAATCTGACACAAAAATAAAATTATAATAAATGAAATAGTGGCCATTCAAACTAATCAAAACCTTGGCCGCAGAGACATTCCACCATTTTCAGCACAGGGCGCTCTGAACAAGTGTTGCAATTATTGGGGCCTGTCACCTTATTTCCAATGTGAATTGATGGTGCTCTAAATATACTTTTTGGGATCCTTCGCTTTACAAGTATATATTCAATAAAGGAATGGCTTTTCCTGTAGCAGAGACCTGATGGATGACATCATTCTTTGGCTTGTCAGAGCTGAGGTATTGTGAGACAGGTGGGCATCGTGATGCTCATCGTTTTATTTTCAGGGAAGGAATTGCTCTCTCATTCTTCAGCTGCACTAATCAGATGTAGTAACATGATTAAGGCTAATCATCACATCATTGCTATAATTGACATCATGTGCAAGCATACCATTTGTGTTGGCTGTGAGGAAGCTCTCTCTGCTGTTACATCTTCGCTGGCTGCTAAACCATTTATGTCAGTACTAATCTCATTATAAACACCTGCATTCATCTGTGTCAATAAATTCACATCAGTTCTAGCAGCAAAAATAAAATAAAAAAAAACTTTTCTTTTGACAGTTTTAAATATAGCAGCTAATTCCATTTTAGAGTTAAAATTGTCTACTAGGTCTGTGGGTGTGTACGCTAGTTCTTTTTTGCAATGCTTTATTCTTGGTCTCTGTTAGTATACTGGACCGTATTCTGGTTAATTCGTTCGCATGCACGTTCACACGCCCTCGTGCAAAAGGTAGTCGCGCGCGCGCAGACATGGGAAATTTACGCCCATAACACATGCGAACGTGAGCATTCGCAACGGTACCCAAAGGGGAGTGGACTCAAAGTATCCGCACACTTGCGTTCTCCTACACACATTGCTGTGGCCGCAAGATCATGCACTGTGCATGCGAACAGCCTCTCTGGGTGATTTCATTGGCAACTCTAACAATACGCAACGCAGTAAACACATCTCAACCCATTTGTTAACGACATGATTTGACTCATTTGATTGTGTTTATTGGAACTACTGTAATTTACTAATCTCAACATACATGAGAGCCATTAAAAAGACTGATGCAAGTGTGGTTTAAACAAATGTATGTTTAATACAGTATATGTGGGTTGTAAGAGTGTATGGGTTTAAGATGTTTTGCACAATGATTGTCAGTCATTATAGTGATTTAGTAGTCATGTTTCCAAATGAAAGTGTCCACATGCACACTGCAAGAGTTTGTAAAGCAAATTATATTCCGGTGTTACATATATATTAGATATGAAGCATGAAAGGTAGAAATGTTTAAAGTGCAATAGTGTGCTTACTGTGGGCCTGCATTTAGTAGATGTGGTTAGTTAATTGGTTAATGAGAGCAACTTGTATGGTGCATGGATGATTATTGTGTGCAGGTGCATGAATTGGAGAAGGGTCTCTGTGATGGCTCTAACGCGTTTCACCAGTTCAACTGGCTTTATCAAAGGTGCCCTTTGCTCCTTTGATAAAGCCAGTTGAACTGGTGAAATGCGTTAAGTACACCTCTCCACTCTCAGGATTGGACTCAGCCACCCTTCATCATCCTCCACCCTCACCAGTGCCACTGGAAAATCCATCTACAGGACCAATTTACCCGCACTTGAGATCCATCACAGAGACCCTTCTCCAGGTGAGCCCCACTACACCAGCCACCTGTTGAGACCCCCCACTGATTTGGGACCACTGACAGAATTTTCTCCAGGTGTGGCCCATCCATCTTAGCCACCTGTCCCAGTCAAGTCCACCCTGTGGACAACTGCCAATTCCTCCAATACAAACCTCCTGACATCTCGAGGACACAAGGCACAGATATTTAAAGGAGGTCATCTGGTTGAGATCTATTGTGGTCTACCCTCCATTGGCCTTATATTGGCCACAGGACCTCCAGACCCACTTGGATCCACTTGTGTTCCATTCCACCAACATCTCCTGCAGCCTCATAATGAGCTATCCCCAAAACTAAGTGGACATAACACTTTTTTGGCATTTTCCCAAGTAGTGGAATATAATAACAGCGACTATGGTACTCTGCACCTACCAATAGGAACAAAATTCCAGTTGCAACCCTCGGTGACTTCAACATCCATCCTGACAGAGAGATCACTTTATCAAATCTATTATCATATTTAATTCATGTGATTGTCATTGTACCAATTTATGTGTGTTTTTATCAAAATTTATATTTTTACATTGCATGGTGATTATTCCTCCTCAAACCAGCTCTGTGCCACCATTCTTTTCTTTTTCTTGTTTGTGGGACTAACTACACCACTTTTGCACAGCAGCTGGGATTAGAACCACTACCACCACCTGTTTGTCCCCTAGGAGACCATCTTTTCTATCCCTAGTAGCATACTGACAACTTTCCTACTTCCCTACATCTCAGCTGTACTGTGCTGATAATTATTACCTGTGTTCTGTTTTGTTCTGCAGTTACTGTTTTTTTTAGTTCTGTGTACCCTGTATTGTTCTAATTTGTGCCCTATGTACGGTGCTGTGAACCACTTGTGGCGTCTTATAAATAAAATGTAATAATAATAATAAGTGCTGTAAGATGAAGACATTATTATCAGTTCAGAAGTGTATGGACAGAGCTAGAAGGAAACATTTGATAGAGAGTGTAGAAAGGTAACAACAGAATCACGATTATTTTGAACGACAGAGATGAGAGTATCTGGATTTGCAGCGCGTGTCTTCAGGGCTGTAGAAAGCAGGGGTTGGATTGCCTATGGTAGGATGTGTGGCCTAAGTGTGGAGGTGTGGCCATGACCCCCTACAAGAAAATGATAGAATCTGATTGGTTTCTATAGACATCACCTAAGCGTACACAAATAGGGGTGATGCAGAGTCACACACAGCTTAGTTGAGCCTCCATTTACAACTGAAGGTGTTTAACTGGTCTGTAATTGTGTCTTCACAAGTATGCCAGTGGCGTAACTATAGTCCCGCAGAGAGGTGCTGAGTAAGTGAGGGCGCAGGGGGTCTGTGGGGCTATTGCTGTGCAGCACTGCCGATTGGGACCTGCCTTACCTCCCACCCCCCCTGCTCAATGCCATCGCTGCCGGGACCTGGAGATCTGCTTGTCTGCACCGGTCCCGGCGTGCTGCTAGTGTCTCCTGCTCTGCCTAATGAAAAATGACCTTAAGAAAATGTCCATCCCCTTACCGCAGACACCTTATGGCCTGCTGCTAGGGGCAGCCATTTTTATAAAGGTCATTTTTCATTAGGAGAAGCACCGGGACCGCAGACTGTAGATCTGTGGGTCCTGGCCACAGACCCGGCAGCGGGGGGCAGGCAGAGGGGTAAGGCAGGGCTGGGGGGGGCTGCAGGACGAAATTCCTGGGGGTGGGCTGCCAGATGAAATTTCGGCGGGGGGGGGGCGTGGCTGCCTGCTGGCGGAGGAGCGCAGATTTTATAGTTACGCCACTGAAGTACGCAATATTCACTGAGGCTGTGTCCACGGTATTGTGGACTTGATGATGGTGGGTATAAGGCCCAGCTTGCAGACAAGGGAGAACCAGCCACAAAGATGCCCATAGTGGAAGAATTTAGTTCCATGCATGTTTTACTGACATGTTTCAATAGTGATCTCTGGCCTCTTTCTAAACATGGGTGAATGCTACAGAAAGGGGCAGCACTAGGAAGCTTGATGTTCACTTAAATGAGAAAATAAGAATACACAGACACAGCTGACAACTTCTAGAAATAAATGCTCATTATATAATGCTATTATACCCGGTGAATAAATAACACACCATAGAACTACACAGATGTGACCAATGAACAGATGTTTTATGTGTCACAGTAAATAATTAATTAAGCTACTCAAATAACCTGTTGTTGTTTTGTGTATATAGGACACACAAGTCTGAACACAAAAGTTAGAGCAGATTATTTAAATGTGTTGCAGAAAGGGAGCATTTGTAGCCACTCTGCTTAAGATCATCATAATGGGGTGTATTCAATGCGGTTGGCGAGGTGGTTAAACGGCGAGGATCACCGAAAACAAGCGATCAACCATTTAACCCCCTCGCTGGCCGCTCACCCTATTCAACGTTCCAGGGAAATACTCCAAACAGTGAGGCTCGCGGCTAAAGCAGGGAGCCCGCTGCATTTAGCTGCGAGTCTCGCTGTTTTAGCGGCCGCATACGCCATTCCCCCCTGGCTACAAAAAGCTAGCGAGGAACGGCGTATGCAGGGGGTCAGTTGAATACTGACCCTGCAAGCTGTGACAGCGAGTAAGCAGCACTGGTCATTGTCACAGCTCTCCCTCCGCATTGAATACTGCGTAATGTGTCTCAATGACCCTAGCAAGAAGAAGTGAGAACACAACATAGATAGACTCATCATCATTTCTGCTCTGCCTTGTCACCTTTCCTTCACTGATCTCTTACCTTTACTGATGTGACCTGACCTTGTGGTCTCCCAAGGCTCTGGATGAATTTGCTTCTGCAAAATTACATTGCCCATGTGACCATGTCCTACTCGACCACAACAGTGGTAACAAAATATATGCATAAAGCCACATATGCCTAATATTGTGTACACATGGTGCGATTTCGCTTGTGATTTGATCCCGATTTGATTGGGATCGAATCAGGATCGAATCGAATGACATGCAAAACATTCAATTTGGACTATATTGTACAGATCTAGTCTCTGTTCGATTTATACTACACGGGAGCATGCGTCCGGATTGAATCTGCATCGTATGCAGAAGAACCATTCGATTCCAATTAGATTTTCTATTCGATTTCAATTCGATTTTGCTTCTATAAGCAAAATTGGATAGATAAATAGTGCATAGCTCACCATATGTGCCCTCTATTAGAGTACACTGTAACTTAAATAGATTGTACATGTACAGTAACACACAGGTCGGAAGTTGCACCTCTGAGTCCTACAGTAGCTCCCAGAATGTACGACCAGGCTTTTCAGCAATCTAGGCAAAACTTCAGCTACAAATAGAGCCATTCTCATCTAGCCCTTTAATAGGATTAAGTGAGCCAGAGCTGTCGGACTTAATCCTATGATACTCCCTTACTGTATTGTTCTATGTATTGTATTGCAGCTGAGAACAATAGGCCTTGGTGAGCCATGGCTCACCATGGCTATCCAGAGATGGCTAGTTGAAGAAGGCTCCATCTGTACCACCTGCACTTAAAACTACCCACTTTCCTGCCCATAAAATGAAAGTGTAGAGGTGGCATCCTAGAAGTTCCTCAAGCCCCACCTGCATTAAGTACAACAACATATACATTCTTAATTTTGTGATGGGCAGACTCTCTGGTGGCCCTCCAGATCTCGGAGCCCTAGGCAACTGCCTAAAGCTGCCCAATGAATTATGCCCAGTGTGCCATGCACTGTAGTATTCAATACAACAAGAGAGTGTTGCTGCTCTCCTTCAAGGTGTTACACTGCCCTCTGCACAAAGGCCCAACCTATTTCAGTTAATGTACTGCACGATGACCCTCTCTGAAAGTACAAAAATCTAATAACAATAGTAATTATCACCAGCACAATAAATTATGGAGACCGCAATGTTTGACAGTAATATTGGCAGAAGCAGTGTTCCGCTTGCCACAGTAAAAAACATACAATTGGTTTATCCCGGCAAAAATATAAATTACTTGAAGCCTTTGGTTGATTTGTACAGTACTTTCCTCCCACTGTGTTTTTTTTTTAAACCACGGGAGCACATTTACATATAGCTATTTATCTCATCTGCCTGGCTTATCTACAAAAACAGTATATTGCTTTGTGTATCTGTAGGAGTCTTCATTGCAAGGCACAATGTGACCAATGTTCCTTTAGTTGCATTACAAAGATATGCTTTTCTCACAGTGAGTTTGCTATCAAGGAAGCCTGCCGTACACACATACAGCTACAATGAGTCACAGTTCAATGACATACTGCTGCTTCTATTAATAGTGCTTTCTGTATCCGTTTCAAAGTATGACTGAGTAATCTGACAGAAGTATTTTCTACCCCAAAAAAATTATTTACATATTTATAGCTGAACTCGTGCCCAAGAGAGTAAATTGCGAAAAATAGTTCAAATTTGTGAGAAAAAAAAAATCACAATATTTATCTATGTACAATAGATGTTCCTTAGACAAGTTTCTTTGATCTTGGCTATAATTTAACAATTAATGTAATGGATTTCAGACAGATTGTAATCTGCGTAATGTACAGTTTTTCTGCATTCTAATGTTATTAAAATTAAAAGTCAAACATTAGTCATCCAATTACTCTGCATTTGCATGCGTAGCAGACACCTGAATTTCCAGTAATACACTAATAATTAATTAAGATACATTTTAGTCTGATTGCACTTAGGCTATGCTGGGTTCATCTGTCAAATGTCTGTGGATTGTGTTTGCTTGCTGAAAATAGAGTACAGATATGTCCTCGTACACTGTTGCCCAAGTCGCAGCAAATTGCCTTTCCCTGGGTGCCAGGTGGTAGGCGACTAGGCTGTCCAAATAACTTTCTCACTTAAGATGCAGCTGGAGGTGTCATAAGGAAAAAGACACCACCTCTTAGCATTAGTGAGGATATGAGTCCTGGGTCTAAGGATCACCATCGCAACCAAATTGACCACCGGTCACAATTCGCAAAGTTTTTAGGCACTGGTCAGTCGCATAAGCTTAATCTTATTCAGGTGGGCCATCATCTTGTCCAGCAAGTTTGGATCCGATGATGGAGATCCTGGACCCATTGCACCTATAAAACTATGGTGACACTCCCCCTTTTTTGAAGAAGAGTGCTGGGTACCACCTCACCTTGCCCCCCCCCCCCCCCCCCCCCCCAATGCTGCAAAATGTCAATCAAGTGCGAGAGCTGCGAGCAATGTAGCAAAACCCATTCTGCACAGCACAGAACGGATGTTAAGCCCAGGGCAGCTCTATCATTAGGGAGTTTTAGGAAAATGCCTAGGGCACCGGGGTTTGGGGGTCACCACCAAGTCTGCCTATTACATAATGAAGGCTGTCTATGAGAACGACATCCTTGTTGTACTTAATGCAGGTGGCAGCTGTAGAATTTCTTATGCTGGCCATACCCTTAAGTGACTTCTTGGAGGGACAATATTACACAATATTTCCCTTGAACTGTTCGGGAGCTTCCTGGGCGGCAGGATCACATGCAATATATTGCAAGCACTACTTTTGCATGCGATATACCATATGAAATCCCATTCACTGCTGCCAGAGGCAGTTCAATCCCACAGATCTTACTTGCATCACCTCTGATCTGACTCCAAACCGATGCACGGTCCAGTGCGCATCAGATCCGAGTCAGAGATTGGAGGTGCCTCACGTAAGAGCATAGACAAAGCAAATAAGATTTGCCACTTTTCCTTCGATTTCCTAGCCCGATCCATTGGAATCGGTTGAAAAGTGGCAATATCATACAAGTGTCTGACCAACTTAAGATGCCACGTCTACACTTTCACTTGAGGGGCAGGAAAGTTGGGATTGGAGGAAGTGTGGGGGTGGTCGGGGTCAGTATCTTCAAGCTTTGCCTAGGGTGCAGTGAAGCCTTACACCTGCCCTGATTACACCTGGTACAGACCCCACACCATCAGATTTGAGTTTACATACTGTACAAATCTGAATTAGGACCTGACCTCTAATTCAATATACAAAGTGCTTAGAGGTGGCGGCCAAAGCTTTTTCTAACTCCAAGTTCTGTTGTGCGTCATCTGATATTTTAAACAGGTCAGGTGGATTTTTGTAAAGTGCAAAGAAAACCATGAACACTTTATTAGTAATAGAAATCCATTTTTATGTTATAAAAAGACAAACACATATACAGTAGTTGATACCTGTTCACAAGTCCTTATACTGCGTTTTTCATTCCCCCCTCAAAGTCCCTTTTGGTACTTTATTGTTTCTTTTGTAGAGGGCTTGTGTATCCTCTCTGCTACCCTGTAACCCCTCTTGGTTCTTTGAAGGCCCCATCTTCAAAACATGTTCAAATTATATTATAGAAAATGTTCTCAAAGTTTTCAAAAATGTATCTGTTTTTGTCATCTGGAAATACAGAAAATGAAAATTTGAGTTTGCGGAGTTTGGTACGTGATGGAATTTTTGCAGTGTGATTTCTGAAAACAGCAACCAAAAACTTACAGCTATTTGTTGTTTGGCCTGCAAAACATAACTTTTTTATTTTTAACTTTTTTTAAATATTATGTCGTAGGAAAAGGTTTATCTAATATACAAAAGTATATGGCCTTAGAATTAAAAGCTGTATCTAATATGATACTGAGTTGAGCAATCAATAGGATAAAGAGTAGGGGTATCTTGTAAATGGTAATCTGATCTATTTGCTAATATGAACCTACAGTATATGTCTGAGAATAAAATCAGCACAAGAAACATCTTGTGGCTGAAATAATGTGTAGGATTAGGAAGAAACATTCGAATTATACAAAATGAATGAAATATACTGTATATACTTACAGTATGAGCTGATCATGCAGAAATGAAAACAAACTAACAGAAGGGGCCTAATCATAGCAATTAGAATGGATTGCTATGTTGAGAAAAAGTAGTTGCTCAAAAAACGCCTTGACATGCCTGCTTTTGGACAAACACACCCACAAATTATCATGTTTCCTGCCAAAAATGCTGGCTTCCTGTCAATGAAAATGCAATTGCATTAAAGTAGAATGCGTATGCTGAATAATTCGCAAATTGAGGGGCATGCAATCGCAATGTGAATACTGCACATGAGCAGTCATTCCAGGGTTGGGATCATTTGGTCTACAGCATGATGGTTGACAGTCATTAGGTCGACACCATTAGGTCGACGTGGGGAAAAGGTCGACACGGGTAAAGATCGACATGGTTCTAGGTTGAAAGGTCATTAGTTCAACAGGTTGTTAGTTCGACAGGTCATTAGTTCGACAATGTCTAGGTCGACAGTCAAAAGGTCGACCTGGATGTCAACACAGTTGACATGGACACTCGCGATGCATCGGGCACGGTGCCTCATTATGCTCGGCACACTATTTTATTCTCCCACCACTCCCTAGTGGATGGTAGGGCATGAAATACCACCTGTCGGCACATGTTGGCTCAAAAAACAGTGAAAAACCCCACGTCGACCTTTTGACTTTCGACCTAGACACTGTCGAACTAATGACCAGTCGAACTAACAACCTGTCAAACTGATGACCTTTCGACCTAGAACCATGTCGACCTTTTCCAATGTTGACCTAGACCCATGTTGACCTTTTCCCATGTCGACCTAATGGTGTTGACCTAATGACTGTCGACAATCATGCTGTAGATTAAATGACCGCATCCCGTAATTCGATAATCACCTAGAATGCATTTTCTCACCTTAGCGATCCATGCTGAATTAGGCTCAAAATTTGCAATATTTGGGCAAAAATTACTATGAACACGACTATGTCTCAGTTGTATTGGTATTTTGTACATGACTGTTATCAGTGGAGTATTTAATTTACACATTCGTATTTCAGAGCATAATTTACAAAGGTGTTGTATTTTTGAGATTCGTATTTTTCGATTTCCTATGGAGTTGTATTTTTTTGGAGTAGTTTTACAACTTTTACTAGAATACGCCTAGTATACACATTTCTGTTTTTGTGAAATATACCTGCAAATTAAGGTGGGGAATTTTGAGTATTTTATTACAACTTTTACTAGAATACGCCTAGTATACACATTTCTGTTTTTGTGAAATATACCTGCAAATTAAGGTGGGGTATTTTGAGTATTTTATTACAACTTTTACTAGAATACGCATAATATGCATTCAAATTTTGAAATACAACTTGATAGTAAATTTCAAAATGACATTGGAGTAATGTAAAATTCAAGACAAATTCTTTCGATGGCTTATTAATTAGTATTTTTGTAAAAATACTAATACAACGGGTTGTTACGGTTATTTCACATGAGTAGATTACAAAAATACGAATACGTGCCCGAATACGACCATGCCAATTCCTACCGTATTTTGCTTAGAAAATTACGCCCATTGTGTTAACAAGGTAACAGAATGGATTCCTAAGTGTAAGTTTGCTAATCGCTCACTGTAAATTAAATACATGCTTATTCAAGGTCTTACATATTGTAAATTGGGAGTCACATAATGTGGAATAATGTGAACAATGCACCCTATTAGGTTCTCAGAAAGCAATACCTATGCCAGATAATTGGTATTATAACAGTTATGAACACTGACTTAACTGCACATTCAAGAATGTAATACTAATAACATCGAGCATTTGCAGCATTCATTAAATAATGACGAGGTGGGTTCAAATGCAGGGCCGTTTCTAGAGGCGGACAAGCCGTGCAGCAGCCCGGGGCGCCGCACGGCTTGTCCGCCTCTGAAACAGCCAGGGCGCCCGGCAGTCTAACCCCCCCGCCCGCAGCCGCAGCCGCAGCCGCTGCCGCTGTCTCCCCGGCCGCCCGACTCCACGCTGGAGAGGGGAGGGGAACGCATCGTGCGTTTCTCCGTCCCCTCGCCCACGTCACTGGGCTGCCGCTGTCAGCCAATAGGAGCTCGGGCGCGGGATAGGAGAGAAGCACGATGCGCTCCCCTCCCCTCTCCAAGTAAGTTTGTTACTGGGGGCATATGTTTGTGACACTGGGGGGCATATATCTGTGGCACTGGGGGGCATATATCTGTGGCACTGGGGGGCATATATCTGTGGCACTGGGGGCATATATCTGTGGCACTGGGGGCATATGTTTGTGACACTGTGGGGCATATATCTGTGGCACTGGGGGGCATATATCTGTGGCACTGGGGGCATATATCTGTGGCACTGGGGGCATATATCTGTGGCACTGGGGGCATATGTTTGTGACACTGGGGGGCATATATCTGTGGCACTGGGGGGCATATATCTGTGGCACTGGGGGCATATATCTGTGGCACTGGGGGCATATATCTGTGGCACTGGGGGCATATATCTGTGGCACTGGGGGCATATGTTTGTGACACTGGGGGGCATATATCTGTGGCACTGGGGGGCATATATCTGTGGCACTGGGGGCATATATCTGTGGCACTGGGGGCATATATCTGTGGCACTGGGGGCATATATCTGTGGGGCATATGTGTGGCACTGTGGGGCATATGTGTGGCACTGTGGGGCATAATTGTGGCACTGTGGGGGCATATATTTGTGGCACTGGGGGCATATGTGTGGCACTGTGGGGGCATATATTTGTGGGACTGTGGGGGCATATATTTGTGTCACTGTGGGGGCATATATTTGTGTCACTGTGGGGGCATATGTGTGGCACTGTGGGGGCATATATGTGGCACTGTGGGGTATATATTTGTGGCGCTGTGGGGGCATATCTGGCACTGTGGGGGCATATTAGTAAACAGCATCGGTTGTGCGGCAGCGGCACATGGGGCATAATGTGTAATGGGCATTACGATGTGGGGAGTATTGTGTAATTGCCATCACAGTGTGTGGTCTAATGGGCATCTTGGTGTGCGGTGTAATGTGTAATTGTCATCACGGTGTGCGGCGTAATATGTAATCGTCATCACAGTGTACGGCGTAATGTGTAATTGGCATCACAGATAAATAGTGTATAATGATTTAAGTAGCCTGTCATTGTGAGGCGTACTAGGTCATTGTGTGGCCTTCAGCCAGCCAACTTAAGTGCGGGAGGACAATAACAATTCCTGCAGCAACCAATGTCTGGTCTTGCAGGTTGCAAAAGTGTGATATAAGGTAATTGTTTTCCTGCTAGACCACGCCTTACATTAAGCCACACCCCTTTTAATATCAAGCCACACCCCCTATTTCGGCGCGCGCCTTCGGCGCGCGAAATTACTATAATACCATGCTATGTATTGGGGGGGGGGGCGCATTTTTATTTCTTCGCCCTGGGAGCTAAATTGTCTAGAAACGGCCCTGTTCAAATGTAACAGTTTACTAATCAATTACTGGAAAAAAACTGTTCTATTTTTGCACTGTGCGAAATCCACCTGACATATCATTATATTCTGACTCCGGAGATCTCAACCAAGGAGAGATTAGTCAAGATATTACTTACAGTGTAAAAATGTAATTGTTGATTAAGTTCATATATTTCCTGTGAGGAAACAAACCTATGGGTTACACCAGGGCTGGGCAACACCGGCCCTCCAGATGTTGATGAACTACACATCCCAGCATGCCTTGCATCAGTCTCAGCATGGCCACATAGCAAAACTAATGCAAAGCATCCTGGGATGTGTAGTTCATTAACATCTGGAGGGCCGGTGTTGCCCAGCCCTGGGTTACACGCTTAAAATTAATATTTTTTAGTTAATTTAAAGAAAACTACACGCGCAACATGTCTTGGAGAGTCTCAGCCACAGTGGACTTCTTGGGCCATATGGCATATAGATGCTAGGTATATGAAGACACATCTTTATAGGACAATGCCACATCTGGAACAATACAGTATATAGAATTGGATTATACATGCATATGTTTTACTTGCATGCGGACATAGGCCCTTATTCTAGTTGACTTGGACGGATTCGTATTTTCGGACAGCCACCGAGTGTTCTTAGCCCCGTCTACTGTACGGATCGCTCACACCGTCCGAATGCGGTAAGACGCCCCAGGGAGCCTAGGCGCACAGTTTGGGAACCACTGGACTACTCTCTCGAAAGTTGTGGGATTATTTTTCAGGAAGTCCCCCCACCCCAATAGAGCAGGCAGATCCCCCATCTTCTGCCTTGTTTTTTTAAGTTTCTGGCCCAATCACCCTGGGAAAACCATCCCTAATACAGTACCAAATGACTGGTTAAATCTCCCTCCCTTCTATGGGGTTCAAAAGGACCTAGTGGTGGTAATACAATCCTATGTTTTTATGTTTTGGCTTACAAATCTACATGTGTTTTATGGATACAATACATTTTTTTTTTTACATATACATTACAAGGTTGCACATATCCTAGGGATCTTGAAAAAAACTCGCTGAATTTACAGTGGATTTATGGTAGAATATGGATGTAGAAACTGATGGTCATCGATGACGTTTTTCAAAACCTATGCTTTGTAAATACTACATTTGGAGCTACAAAACATCTGTTTAGAATTGATAGCATAACCACAACATATTAAATATATTTCAAAACTGTGCAGAATAAAACGAAAACTGGTTATCTGCATCATTATTTTAAAATAAGTGAAAACACTCACATTAATTACTGTGTACCACTTAACAGCCATTTTAAAATGAAGCTAAAAACCTATTAGCGGAACATTATATAAAAAGTTAGTGTTTACCACGCAAAGATTATGTGCTAAATGTAATACTGGACTTTCTGAGAAGGCGATCGTGCATTATGGTTCACAGTACACATGTGCGAGAATGTGCTGTGATGATATCCTGCTACTTTTTCTATTCCCAAGCAATTGGCAAAGTGATTGACAGGAAGTAGGCACCTGTGGGTGGAAACTGGGCATTTAGTGGGAGTGCTAAGAAAAACGCAGGCTTGATGAGGAAAAAGATGAGAGTGACCAGGAAAATGCTAGGGGTGCCTGAACGTTTTCAGAGAGAGTATTTGAAATTAGCTTCAGGCCAGAATGATGTGCAAGTTCGGATTTACTTGGATTTACTTGGATATACACAGATCTCAGAACGGGATCTTATTGGCTAGCCAAAACATGTGACAGTTGATAGCCAATAACGGGATCTGGGTAAATCCGAGTAAATCCGAACCTGCACATCTCTAGCCCGGCCAGATATGCCTTTTTCTATTGCGATTAATTCCAGGGCTACAAGGCGCCAGCAATGAGTTGTATCCAGTGTGGAATGAGCCTGTTGCCATGGGTTTAGGACATATTTGCACGGCTGCATACACATTCATTCACTAGGTGAAATTTCAATCTAGCAGGGTGGCGTCTTAACCAAATGCTGGCCGGATTTGCTTCCGTACAATCAGATCTGAATCGGTAACCATAGTCTTCTTAGCCTCATACAGATGGAGCAGCTGTCAGCCAGAATGCCCCATCGCCAGATCTCCTGTGCTGGCGGATGGCAGCTCGATCTGACGGGGATGCGCGAGTGCCTCACTCGCTTCTGCGTCCCCTTCAGTAAGGCGGTGGGAAGCGGCTTCCCTGTGCATCTCGACTTCAGGGTGATGGGCAGGGGATCGGGGGGAGCTGGAGGCAGCTGGCGGAAGAGCATGTGGAAGTGCAGAGTGGGTCGGATGGCTACTACAGCCTCCGACAGAACGTGGCGGCGAGCATCTCGTGCGCATGTGCCCCATTCTGTCAGCGGGCGGCGGGTGGCAAATGGCAATAGAATCGCCAGGAGCAGCTCAAATGAGAGTTCTCCATCTGTGTATCAATATTACAATAAAGCAAGATAAAAGCCTATTCAGCCATATTGCTGTGCCAGTGAGTCTAAAACAAGTACTTGAAATGTTTGATTTTTATTATTATTGTTACAGTATTTCCAGACACAAACTGGATATTAACAGTCTTACTCTTACTGTTAATTACATCAGTTCCAAGTACTTGTACTAACCAGTTGGTATTCAATCTACGTGATCTTAATCATTAGAAAACAAGTGCTAATGTCTTTTTTAATTACTTTACATGCAGTATGTCAGCAGCTAATGAGTTATGATTGATTCTGTCATCTTCATTGTATTCTCAAAACACAACACAGGAATATTGACGGAATAGTAATACCTCATCTTTTAGTCTACTGCCAACGTAATATATCATTTTTAAACTGTTGAATTACTTAGCAGTTAACAGATTATCAGTAAAGGAAACGTCTTTACCTAACACTAACTACTGTCTTATGTGAAAACAATCTCAGCACAATTATTGAAGGACCGGGACTAAAAATAACCATACCTCCCAACATAACCCTTTCCAGGAGGGACACAATGCTTTGTTTCCAGATTTCCGTCTTTATGATTGCCGTCACATGTTTTAAACAGGTTAATTGATAAGAAAGGTGTTTTATCACAGGTGATGGTAAACATTAATTAAGAGGAAAGTCCAGGAATAGAGCATTCTGTTCCTCCTATAAAGGGTCATGCTTGGAGGTATGAAAATAAACACGGAGGGAAGATGGAGGCAACAAACAAGTCAATGTACAGGATTGTGACCCTGTGTTGGCCAGCAATCTCAAATCAATGCATAGCTAAATAATCGTCATGATTCAGCTTGGATCGCAAATGATAAGTGGCTCGCCGCACTTTAGAATATGCGATCATTAAGCAATGCAAATACAGGAGGAGGTTCCTACCACCACCTTCCTACATACCATCCTCTGACTGCATACCACCCCCAGCCTACATACCACCCCCTGCCTACATACCACCCCCTGCCTACATACCACCCCCTGCCTACACACCACCCCCTGCCTACACACCACCCCCTGCCTGCACACCACCCCCTTCCTACACACCACCCCCTTCCTGCACACCACCTCCTGCCTGCACACCACATCCTGCCTGTATACCACCCCTGCCTGCATACCATGCCATGCCTACATACCACCCCCAGCCTGCATACCTCCCCATGCCTACATACCATGACCCGTCTCTATACTACCTCCTGCCTGCATACTACCTCCTGCCTGCATACCACCTCCTGCCTGCATACCACCTCCTGCCTGCATATCACCTCATGCCTGCATATCACCTCCTGCCTGCATATCACCTCTTGCCTGCATACCAGTCCTGCCTGCCTACCACCTCCTGCCTGCACACCACCTTTTGCCTGCATACCACCCCTGCCTGCATACCACCTCCTACCTACATACCACCCCCTGCCTGTATACCACCCCTGCCTGCATACCACCTCCTACATGCATACCATGCCCTGCCTGCATACCACCTTGTGGGTTTGTCCTTGAATTAGCCCCAATAAACAATAATTACTTCACTGAAGGCACAGTTCAGGTACATTTATAAATGAGAGATGGAGTTCATACAGTTACATACTGTACTTCTGTATATGTAGCTCCCATTGTCTAAAACATATTTTATGGCTATTGTATATTTAACTTTACAAAGAAGACAATGGTTGAGATTTAATAGGATGAGAGATTCAGAAAGTGAGAGATTTGGTAAGAAATCTCCAGGGTTTTTTTTTACAGCGGCAATCATTTCAAACCAGTTTGATTTTGCAGTGTAAATGATTGCTGCTTTAAAAAAAACTGGAGATTTCTTACCAAATCTCTCACTTTCTGAATCTCTAATCCTATGTAATCTCACCCATTGTTTTAATATTTGGAATAGCCAAACACAAGAAACACATTTCCAAAAAATACCCAGCTTGACCCCATACATATTACAGAGAAATATATTATCATGCAGGCATTGTGGAATCAGTGGTTTGTCAGATGGTTGGTGCATAGGGGGCAGAATGAGGCTTCTTCCAATTGTTGGTCAGTTAAGTGCTCAGATTGTAAGAGCAAGTCCTAAATAAAACTCAACGGGGCAATACTGATATTAGCGGATGTAAATGTATCAGTGAGAAATCTTAGGGTAAGAATTAGGGCCATAGATATATAGAGAATAGAGAACAGATAATATATATGAATTTCCCTCTTTTTCTGCAGGTAAAATTAGTTTAGGAATATATAGTAAAATTGTAATTTTAATATAAAGTCTTAACACTTCTATAAAAGAAAACATAAAAATAATAAATGAGCAAATCTCCAATGTATTAATAGGAAGTTAGAATAAACAATTCTTTTTGTTAAATGATTGGCTACCCTGTATTGCAAATTATCTAGTGAATTAAATAATGGAATGCCGGGTTATCTTTTGTTGATTTATGAATTTTGATGACTGTCTATATATTTATGGAAGAAAAATAGTCAAGAATACCAAATCAACAATCTGGGGCTTCATTAATAACAAATATTATGTTACTACTTATTGGGAATGATAAAACTCATTGTGTATGATAAATTGTGCTTCAGCCAATCAGCCCCCAACTGTCATGAGTTCTGCTCCTAAATGTCTCCAGCCAAACAGATCCCAACTGTCATGGGTCCAGCTCCTGTCATGTTTTCAGCTCCTGTTTCTTGACAATCAGCTCCAAACTGTCATGTGTTTAGCACCTAGGTGTCTTTAGCCAATCAGCTCTCAACGGTCATGAAATTTACTAACAAAAATACTCCTAGATTCGATGAATTCAAAGGCAGTCGTATGCAAATACGACTGCCTACACATATTTACAATGCCGAAAATACGTCAATTCATATTCATGACACATTCGTATTTCCCATCAATATGAGATTCAGTCGAATTCTGATTCCTAATTTACTAAGCGTCCGTAATATAAGGCTGCTAATTGCTGGGAAAATACACCTGGAAAATACAACTTATTTTTCAGGCGTATTTGGCTTTAGCCTGCACAGATTAGTCATATCCGTGCAGGCTCTAGTGTAAAATAATATAAATAAATATATATATTTTTTAACTGAGGTGCCCCCACCCCCCACGGCCGTATCCAGCCCTAGGCTCCAAAAACTGGTCCCGATTTTATAAAATCACAGGGCAAACAATATCGAGGATCCTCAAATTTTTAAAGACAGCACCAGGCTCAAGGGCCTGTTCTGGTTTCCAAAATATGGGGGACAAAATTAATAGAGGTCTCCCGTATTTTGTGAACCAGCAGCACTGGACCCAATTAACCAGTAGGGTAATGCCACAGCCGGGGGACACTTATCATAAAAGGTCCCACTGCTGACGCATTATACCCCCTGGCAGGGACCCCCCAATAAAGCCCCCCCACCAGGATTAACCCTGCCCAGGCTGAAGCCCGGGGCTGTTCCCGGTGCCCCAGTGTGGTGGGTACTGGGCTGATATCCATTGTGTAAAAAGATTTATGAACTATTGGGTCCTGCTGAGGAACTATGAGTCCCAGCAAGCCTTGGACTTGGAGAACCACAAGTCCCAACATGGGACCCATTAATGGGTATCCTGGAACTCTTAGTTCCATAGCAGAACTAATGTCCAAATAAATATGTTTAACTTTATCACACACACACATACATAGTGATTCTTACCTACATTATCTTGACACGTAGGTATCTCTCAACTGTTATGTGTTGGCTCCCAACTGTCTCCAGCCAATCAGCTCCCAACTGTCAGGAGTTCAGCTCCTAACTATCATGGGTTTCAAAAACTACAGTTGGGAGCTGATAAACTGGAGCACCATGTATCATATGCACAACAAGTTTTATTATTCACGCGTTTTAACACTCATCGATAAATGGGCCCCTCTTTCTTAGAAATAATACTGTAAATATGAATACATGTATAACATAATTGTATCACTCCCATCAGAACATACTTCGAAAAAAACATCAAATCGCATAAAACATTTTCTTAAAAACCAAAGAAGAAATGTGCAGGGAATTTGTACATAAGATTTATTATTTTGTTTATTTGGTTACTATCTTGTTTTACTTATCTCAAAGGCAACATGTTCTCTTCTTCATCCACAGACTAAAACTGCTTTTGCTCAGCTGTATAATGAAGCTTCAGAAAATGCTTGTGATGTACGACTCAGACTTACAAAAGAGGCACTAACCATACAAAAACAAGACGTTGTCTGTGTGAGTGGCTGTGAACACAGTTCAAATGTAAGTGCTCTGCTTGATAAATCGGAATATTTCAAAAATGCTTCAGTGATTCTGTGATTATTCCCAATAGCACACCGTATATTTTACCGAAGACCCAAATATGTTATAATGCCTAAAATGTTTGGAACAAAATTTAGATTTGAATTGAAAATGTCAAGAAACCATCCAATATTTTTCAATATCTCTATTATTGCCAAACAAATTTCTTTTATTCTGCTTAAGAGTTTTGTTTTCAGATCATTTTGTATAACAATTGTGTGAACTATGTTGCAGAAGTAAATAAATACATAAATAAGTGCAAAAATTTCCCTAAATAATAAATGATGAAATATGTAAAATCATTATATTTTATTATGTAGTTAGAACTTTACTCTATACCGCAAAAAATTCTATAAAATTCAGAAACATATACAATCTTATATTAGCTCTTAGCAGTCACCACAGTCCGGGTACGGATGATAGATCAACAGTCAAGAGGTGAACTTCACATGGTTGACATGTTTTAGGTCGATAATGACAAAAGTTTGACATAATAAGTCTATAGGTTGACATGTTGAAATGGTCTACGTGACAATGGTCTACACAAATTATTTTTTTTTTAGACACGTGTCTGCCGTATATTTTAAGTTGTAAATTCCTACCTGGTTATTCTGTATTATATTCTTAAATGTCTTTTAAAACAGTTTATGGTACTTATGTAGTAACTGGGCTGCCGATTTTGAAATCGGGTCCATCGCATCGCATCGCACCCGACCAAATCGCATGCGATGCGATGCGATGCGATGCGATGCGATGGACCCGATTTTTCCATAGGATTCAATGTTAAAATGGACTGAGTCCATTTTAACATGGAATTCAATGGGAAAAAGGGGTCCTTTTCATACCCCTACTATCCAAGTGGGCATGGAGTTGGATATAAACCTGTGGCGAGCGTAGCGAGCCACCGAGCCCGAAGCGTGGCGAGCGTAGCGAGCCCCGCGAGGGGACACAGAATACCGTCCCCTCGCGGGGCTCGCTTCGCTCGCCACGCTTCGGGCTCGGTGGCTCGCTACGCTCGCCACAGGTTTATATCCAACTCCATGCCCACTTGGATAGTAGGGGTATGAAAAGGACCCCTTTTTCCCATTGAATTTCATGTTAAAATGGACTCAGTCCATTTTAACATTGAATCCTATGGAAAAATCGGGTCATCGCATCGCATCGCATCGCATCGCATCTGATTGTATGCCTTAACTTAAGGCATACAATCAAAAAATCGGCAGCCCAGATACTACATAAGTACCCAGTTTATGATTATTATGGTTCTTACTAATGTAATGATAAAATATCAATAGTCACACTCCACCGGTGAAGCTACGGTATCACAATAGCTGGTATAGAATTATAATTATGCGTCAGTGATTGACTTCCATTTCAAGGACATTTTCTGCTACATTGTATTTTACTTCATTTTAATAAAATTTCTATCTAAATGTTTTGTTATCTAAGCCTACCCATGCCTTATTCAGACTTATTGCTTCTGTGTCAATGCATTAAATAGAAGTAAAAATGTTATCTCTTATCTGAAATTACTATAATGGTAAAAAGTATCATGTAGCATTGAAAAATTATTTCAGTTCATAAATCACTGTATACCTATTTTTTTACTAGTTTGCTCTATTGACTCTATGATGCAGTGTCACTGGGGTGTATTCAATGCTTTTTGCGAGCTGTGACAGTGAACAGTGCTGCCTGCTCGCTGTCACAGCTCGCAGGGTCAGTATTCAACTGATCCCCTGCACACGCCATTTCCCCCTCGCTAGGCTTGCAGCTAAATACCCCGGCGCATTGAGTAGGGTGAGCAACTTAAATCACTTGTTTTCAGGATCACTTGTCTTCAGCGATCTCCATCGTTTAACCCCCTTGTTGGACCCATTGAATACGCCCAATATCAGTTACTGTACTTCTGATTTTAATGATCTGTATAATGCAGATCAAAGAATCACTTAGCATGTTTAAGTATACAGATTTGATTTTGTATACAGTAAATGGAAAAGAAAGAGAAATAGACTGCACTGGTATCCAATAATTAGCTAAAATATTAATAAGACATTTCAAGTACCTCTAAAATGGTTTTTAATCTTTTAAAAATTAAAAAGTGTAAACAATATAAACTTCACAACATTATAGGTCAGATATTGGCCATTGAAAAACCTTAAAAATAAGGGAAAGGGGAGGGGGAGGGGAAAAAAAGAATTTCAGATTTCTGACTGAACTGATGGATATTGTAAGTCCATACGGTACCGTATATTTGGTGAATGAATATTTAGAGCTCTGTATATGCAGATCTGGTGTCCTTATTCTAGGATATCCTCACTTGGTATTTGCGAGACTGGGACATAAGCAGTAGACCCCGCTGGCAGTTCCGTATTGGGGATCCAAGTTCCTCCTGTATATGTTTGCCAGGAATGGATTAGGGGTTGCCTCTGGGTGATGGTGCGGACCAGGGTGGTGTCCAGTACCTCCCCGAATGGTAAACAGCTCTTCTAGTCATTCCATGCCGTGGTGTTACTTGGTAGTACTGAGAGTCTTTTTGACTGACCTTTTCCATTTCATTGCATCTTATTCACAAAACAATGTGAATAGAGTGCACAAGCAGCATTTTCTGATTAAAATAATAAACTGCATGCCTATATTCTGTGAGTGACCATGTCTGTATCTGTATAATTGATGCTATGTCACCATAGGAATATCAATGGCTTTCAAATAACTGATTCAAACTTGCAGGGGTGGAGAGGTGCCCCTTGGGAGCATGAGCCCGGTAGCAGATGACTCCTTTGCCTCCCAGAGTTACGCATCTGTCTCTATAAATGCAGATATTCAGGTGCTCCCCAGGTATACAGAGTTACAGACGGCTCTCTAGTAGCAAACAAGATCACGATTACCAGATTATCACCCAAAAACACTGTTTTTCTGTCCCCTACATTGCAACTAATCCCTTGTTGCAACTGCCATAGCAATTCATTCAATGAGTGCTGCTCAGATGCATGTACAAAGAGAAAATATAAACCAATAGCTGCTTTGAACCACATCTGGATTAGGCCGAGTGAGTGTGTAGCTGAGGAGTCTGGTTTTTAGGTGATAGATCGGTGGTCAGGGTAGCAGAGAAAAAATCCTGGATAACTGAGAGAATAGAGAAGAGATTAGTTGGTGAAGAGGTTATGTTGTGCCCCCCCCCCCCCCCTTTAATTTGTTCGTTTGTTTGTGTGTATGCCATTTATATGAGCTTGGACAACTCAGTGCACCAAGCTGCTCCTGCCACATCAGAGATATTTACATGCTAGCAACTGAACCCCAAATATATGCTCACCAATTAAAACTAAACAAACTAATTAACTGACTGCACCAACCTCCCTCTACCCCTATTTCTCTGAGCCAGCTCAGCAGGTGTGCACAGCCTCTCACAGGCACACTGTCATAGATGCTGCCAGTGTAGGCATTTACCGATAACAGCAGCCCCAACGCTTTTGCAGCAAACACAAGAGAAACCCTGACTTTTATGAGTCCCTTCTGGATCCTGGCACCTTCACCACACAGTCTATACCTCCCAACATGTCCCCGGTTTTCGGGGACATTCCCACATCCCTCCAGCGGCCAGCAGTGTCCCGAGGTGAGGGGGGACTGTTGGGAGACTCCCTGTCGGCTGCTGAGCAGCGGGGAATAAACACTGTGCACATGCGCACAGTGTCTATTCCCGCAGCCAGGGGACTGGGGGCATGGCTAGAGGCTCACAGAGCCTCTGAGTCATGCCCCCATAGCGTTGAAATGGGGGCGTGGCCTCGCAGGGTAGCCGCGAGTATCTTTGGGCAAACCCTTGTTCACTGCAGGTGGGGAAAATATAATATGTGCAGAGAGAATGGGATCATTGGATAAACAGCAACTAGGTCTACAAGTATTAGGTTGACAACACTAGGTCAAAATGCATGAAGGTCAACATAACTCAAGGTTGGCATGGGTTAGGTCGACAGGATCATTATATCGACACAAACAATATGTTGACATGGGGAAGGTCGACATGGGGCTTCTCACTTTTTTGTCCCAAATTTTGACACAGTTTACATGTACACTGACACCTAGCACCATGTCCCTCGCATGGCTTCGCTGCGCTCGCCATGCTTCGGGCACAGTATTTCATTCTCACACCACGCCCTAATTGATGGTAGGGCATGAAAAACCGCCTGTCAGCACATGTCATTTCCCCCAAAAAACGTGAAAAACCCCATTTTGACCTTTTGACTGTTGTCCTTCCCCTTGTCGACCTAATGCATGTGTCGACCTACTGACCCTGTTGACCTAACTCGTGTCAACCTCCCTGCATGTCGACCTTCATGCAGTCGAACTAGTGGTGTGGACCTAATGCGTGTAGACTTAGTGACCGTATCCTGTGCATAGAGAGTTAGAGCTACTTTTCACAAGACTGGAGAGTGCCGCCTGTTATTTCACTACTTTATTGGGGCAGACACTGCAGCAAGTCTTTTTGTACACTGGCCCTTATTCTACTTCACTCGCAGAGGCAAATTCCTTCTCAAATGGACAAAACCACGTGCACTGAAGGTGGAGCAAATGTAACATGTGCAGAGAGAATTAGACTTGGGTGACTTATTTTGTTTCTGTGCAGGGAAAATACTGACTGCTTTATTTTTACACTGCAATGTAGATCTCACTTTAAATTAAAACCCTGCCCAAATCTAATTCTCTCTGGACAAGTAACATCTACCCCCCCCCCCCCCCCTGCAGTGCACATGGTTTTGTCCATTTGAGAAGGAATTTGCCTCTGAGAGCAAACCATTGTGTATACTGTAATTGTGCATACTGTAAAGACTAGAATATACTAAAGAATAAAATAACCTTCATTAGTTGATCTTAACTGAAGCCAGAGCGGAGAGCCTGGTGGGAAAAAAAAAAACAAAACAATGGATTTTATTGTTTAATGTATTTATAAATATATGGTTAGTTAATCATTTTCTTTTTCATTGCGGCATCAGACCTACACTGAAAATTAAAATGCTCATTAACCTTTTACAATGTCACATTGCCAAAAATGTGACTTCATGACTGACATACAGTAGATAAAACAGGTCATATGTAAGGTCCTGCCTGAATAGCTATTTTGGAAGCAATTCAGATCACATTCGGGAGACAAATAGTGGGTGGGTTGTTTTAAGCCTTGGAAAGAGATAAAGTGGAGAAGTTGCTCAAACCAACCAATCAGCTTCAGTCATTTACAATATCTAGCACAGTCTTTGAAATGGCACCATAATGCCACAGAACCAAATAAGTCAGTGGTTTCAAAACTTGGTGCTGTGGCACTTTGGTGTGCCACAGTGCACTTGCAGGGGTGCCATGGTTGGTGGCCCAGGACCATATCAAACTATTTGTGGTCAGTGCTAGTGCTTGACTTTCATTAAATCTGTAGACAAACAGAAGCACAGCCTTTTCTTCCACCATATACTGTTACTGAACCTAAGGGTGTCCGGTAAGCAACATGTACTGACTCTTGACATTAATGTACACATTGGTATTTTTATACACTGGATCCGGAATGGAATACATTATTAATGTTAAGCACTATAAATGGGCTATACTATAGGCCATATCAACCACATTTATCTATTGTCGTAATCTGAGCCACTGGCCAAGAGATAGGGGGGTTTTGAGGCAACGGGAAACACCCCCTTCCCACTGCATTTGCCTCTGTAAGTAATGATTGAACTTCTCCATAGGAATTGTGTAAATTACTCCTTGCTTCTTAAAAAAGATAAAGGGTGAAATTTAATAGGATCAGAGATTCAGAAAGTGGGAGATTTGTTAAGAAATCAATTTTTTTTTAAAGCGCCAATCATTTACACTTCAAAACCAGTTTGATTTTGCAGTGTAAATGATTGCCTGTTTAAAAAAAACCTGGAGATTTCGTACCAAATCTGTCACTTTCTGAAACTTCTGTGCGATAATAGTGTTTATTTGGAGTTTGTGTATTTATGTATAAGGTATGGTTTTAAGGCTTTCTCTAGCCTACTTCAATATAACCATTATATGTGCACTACTGAACACTCTCAAAGAGAAAAAAAAATCTAAGTGTACTATTCAAACATTACTAATTATAATTATAATACAATTTGCAATATATTTTGCGATAAATAGAGATTTTTGACAAGGTTTATGGGCTTACCCACCACATACAGGTAACCTCATCAGGTAAGTCCCTAACATTTTTAGGGTACAAAGTGCCCCCTATACAGTTCCTACGGATTGTTCTAGCTACAGTACATGGGCCCTTATTCTAATTCGGTCGGTACGGCCCGCGTGCGGCCGTACCGCCGATGTTTTTACTCTGCACATGCGCAGAGGTCAATCTGCGCATGTGCAGCCCCCTTCGCCGCAGACGTATTTCGTCCGCCGCAAAGGGGGCGTATAGGGGCGTGAGAGGCATCATGCCCTCATTTCCCTATGTGTACGCCCCGCGTTTCATGGGCGTTCCCATGCAAACGCGGGGCGTATGCATGGTAATGAGGCCATGACGCAACTCATGGGGGCGGAAAGCTGACGTCGCCGGATGTCAGCTTTCAGCCCCCATACAAGCTACCACACGGACGATTGTCCGTGTGGTCTCAGCTTGCGGGAGCTGCCGCGGCGTGCGGACCTGCCTTCGATGGTCGACGACCATCGAATGCAGGGGGCAGCTCCCACCATGGTGGAGGCGTACGCCTCCACCATTTTCATGCGGATCGGCAGCCGTCCGTGTACGGACGGCCGTGCCGATCCGTCTTGTAGGCGGGGATTCGTCTGGTGCGGTCGGAGCCGCATATGCGGCTCGACCGCACCAACCAGAATAAGGGCCATGGTCATGTTTCAAGCTACGTACTTATTAATTTTAAAATATTTTTGTATATTTTTTTATTGCCATATGCTACTTAGTTTCCATTTTAGGAGGTTATGGTATCAATTGTATTTTTTTAATATGATTATTTAGAAAAATACAAATGTACTATATTAACCCTTTGAATTCAAAGTGAATTTGTCAAAATTGGTGTGAAAATTGCCAAGCAATCTATTTTTACACAACATTTGTTATTTGTATATATAACAAATGTGAGCTGGCATTTTCCACCAATATTTTGGCACTCAGAGGGTTAAGTATTGTTTCTGTATTCCTATTTATCTAGTTATTGTGTCTACTATATATATATATATATATATATATATATATATATATATATATATATATATCCAACTCGGGTTTGGCACTCACTATAACCAGATGCAGCAGCGCCGGTGCCAGCACTTGAAAAATGTAGTAGATTTGCGGTGGGGCACTCGTGGCTATTCTCCATAAACTAGACAAGCCAGCTAGTATGCAGCAACGTTTCAATTTATTATCAAATTGTCGTCAGGTTACAAAGAATAAAGAAAAAAGACATACCTTTATAGCAGCATAGACCAAGGAGGTGAGGCTGAGACGCAGAGAGACAAGGGAGCCGCCCACAGGGCGCAACATGATGATGTCACACGCTGAACGAGTGTGCAGCGTGTGGGGAGCTTGGTTGCCATGGATACCGCAATCCAGCTTTCTCAGACACTGTGAGGAAAATTGCACCAAAAATAATTAAAAAAGTGACAAGAAAGAACTGCGACTAGAACCAAGAGGCAACAGTATTAAAAAATGGAAATAGAAAAAATGTATGAACCTGCGTCTCAATCTCACTTCATAGGTGATAAAAACAGCAATTAGCCTGAGACAAGTAAATGACTAATCAATTAGAAATAGCATATTAAACAGGACAATACATGAAACAATGAAAATACACACCAATAAAGCATAATTGCACATAATACAGCGCAATGTGGCAAAAGATATAGTAAAGACACAGTCACAATATAATGAGCTCAGCGGAATACAGCAAAGGAAATTTGCTCGTTTAAGCCTTTAGGGGCAATAGTGCCCAAGCGGTGTATCCACCGGGCTTCACATTGTAATAGACGAGTACCACGGTCGCCGCCGCAAATATTGGGGGGCACCCAATCAATCATCCGATATCTTAGGCTGTTCAAAGGATGATGATTGTCAACAAAATGCCTGGCGACAGGATGCTCGCTACTGCCGGATGCCAATGCCTGACGAATGGTACTCCTGTGCATTGTCATCCTTTCCTTAAATTTCCTAATAGTTTTACCTATGTAGGATAAACTACATGGACATATAAGTTGATAAACAACGTATGAAGAGTTACAAGTAAGGTTGTAACGGATTTTAAATGTGTGGCCGGTATGGGGGTGACTAAAAGAATCACCTGGTAGAAGGAATTGACAGGTGGTGCATGCGCACCTAAAACAACCTTTTTTCTTTTGGACACCCAACCATGTCACAGTGGGTGGTTCTGGATTAATGGATATATTGGTTTTAACCAAAATATCCTTGAGACTACGTCACTTGGAGTAGCACGGCATAACCCGGTGCTCACCGAGGGGTAAAGTGGTATCACTTTTAATTAGAGACCAGTTATTTTTAACCAAAGCAGTGGTTTCATTAGAGACAACATTATATCTGTTAACCCAAGGCATAATCTTGGCCATGCTGGTATCTTTACTTTTGTGTCTAAGGAGTGACTCGCGGTCTAATTGTAACACCTTGCGTTTACAGGCGACAAGCTCATGATGTTTAAAGCCACGTTTCAAAAAATTTTTAATGAGAGCATCAAGTTGCTGCTCACAATCAGCTCTATCGCTATTGATGCGGTAGTAGCGTAGCATTTGGGAGTAAGGCAAAGATGAAACAAGACTGCGGGGATGACAACTGGATGGGGACAGCAGGGTGTTACGGTCCGTGCTTTTGGTGTAAACACTGGTAGTGATGATGCCCGCTTTAAGGGAAACTTTGACGTCCAGAAAGTGGACCTCACTACTGGATGTTTCAAATGTAAATTTGATGGCATTGTTGGTGTCATTGTGTTTAACAATGACATCATGAAGCAGGTTAACATCACCATGCCAAATGGCAAACAGGTCATCTATATACCTCTTAAAAATAATAAAATGATCAACAATGCATGGGTCAGAAAGAAAAATATCAAACTCAACAGAAAACATGAAAATATTAGCATATGAAGGAGCCACAGAACTGCCCATAGCGCAGCCCCGTAGCTGTAAATAAAAAGTATTATTGTAAATAAAAAAGTTATTATACAAAATCAAATCCATAAGCTCAATAAGAAAATCAATTTTAATAGAATCAAAATCGCTGTGGGTATTGAGGAATCGTCTCAAAGCAGCCAGACCCAGGGCGTGGGGAATCATGGTGTAGAGATTTACCACATCAATGGTGGCCAAATGACAATTGTCTGCCAATCTGGGAAGCTGATGGAGATTTTGTAAAAAAGTGGTGGTGTCCAACAAGAAGGTAGGTTGAGATTTGATAAGCGGTTGTAGTAGATCATCCAAATAAGTTGCAGTAGGTTGCAGCAGCGACCCGCATGCCGACACAATAGGGCGACCCGGGGGAGGGGACAAGCCCTTATGGATTTTCGGAAGTGTGTATAAACAGGGAGTGATTGGAAAATCTGGAACCAGGACGGCTTGTATTTCTTGAGTAATAATTTTAGCATCAACTCCCATTTGTAGGATGTTGGTCAATTTCTGTCGACATTGAGCAGTGGGGTTGACTGTCAACTGGCGATAGGTGTCAACATCAGAGAGTTGTTTCATTATTTCGGCATGATAGTCAGAGAGATCTTGCAGGACTATCGCCCCGCCTTTATCGGCTTGTCGAATTACAAGATTTTTATTTTCGCTCAGATTTTTTAAGGCCAAACACTCCGCTGGCATAAGATTGGGGTGGACAGACGAGGAGTGCTCGACAATGGCAGGAAGTCCTGTATCGAGCATCCTAGCAAAGGATTTAATACTGGCATTATTTGAATATGGCTCGAAAGAGGAGGCAGGAGCAAACTGTTTCAAAACTGTAGGTAGAGGTGGTTTGACAGTTTTATTAGACGGGGGTTGATTGGCAAAGAACTCTTGTAATTTGATTTTTCTAATGAGTTCATGTTTCTCAATTTGCCACTGTAAATCACTAAAAGGCACAGAGGGCACGAAGGAAAGTCCATGATTCAAGAGTTTCAACTCACTTTTAGATAAGTCATGGGACGATAAATTAAAGATTATATTCTCGTGTTCGTTGGTGGGCGACCCGGACGGCCACCCCCTCTTCCACTGTTGCCCTCTTCGAGTATAGCGCCTCTTGCGTGGGACTTGGGGCCGCCTCGACCCCTCTGGGGGAGTCCACCTAAAGGGCCTGCTTTGGCACCTCTGGGTTTGCGTTGGTCAGCCTCGCTGTTAGAGCTGGTATTATCGGCCGATGTTTCTGTATCAAATTGATTGATAGTTCTTTGTGGACGCCGTTTGTTGCGGCGAAAGAAAGGTTTTTTAGAATCTTCTCCCGATAAAATCTCTAAATTCGAAACCGTGCACTTAGCCACTTTAGTGGCAGAAAAAGAGACGGATTGGATGGAACGGCTCAAGAGCCAATTGTCATCATACAAAAGAGAGCTTATCCTCTTTAAAAAAGAAAAATTATTAAAGGTGCAAACTGATTACGACAGACACACTGTCTACAGATGGTTGGCAGGCAATTCGGGAGAAGATTCTAAAAAACCTTTCTTTCGCCGCAACAAACGGCGTCCACAAAGAACTATCGATCAATTCGATACAGAAACATCGGCCGATAATACCAGCTCTAACAGCGAGGCTGACCAACGCAAACCCAGAGGTGCCAAAGCAGGCCCTTTAGGTGGACTCCCCCAGAGGGGTCGAGGCGGCCCCAAGTCCCACGAAAGAGGCGCTATACTCGAAGAGGGCAACAGTGGAAGAGGGGGTGGCCGTCCGGGTCGCCCACCAACGAACACGAGAATATAATCTTTAATTTATCGTCCCATGACTTATCTAAAAGTAAGTTGAAACTCTTGAATCATGGACTTTCCTTCGTGCCCTCTGTGCCTTTTAGTGATTTACAGTGGCAAATTGAGAAACATGAACTCATTAGAAAAATCAAATTACAAGAGTTCTTTGCCAATCAACCCCCGTCTAATAAAACTGTCAAACCACCTCTACCTACAGTTTTGAAACAGTTTGCTCCTGCCTCCTCTTTCGAGCCATATTCAAATAATGCCAGTATTAAATCCTTTGCTAGGATGCTCGATACAGGACTTCCTGCCATTGTCGAGCACTCCTCGTCTGTCCACCCCAATCTTATGCCAGCGGAGCGTTTGGCCTTAAAAAATCTGAGCGAAAATAAAAATCTTGTAATTCGACAAGCCGATAAAGGCGGGGCGATAGTCCTGCAAGATCTCTCTGACTATCATGCCGAAATAATGAAACAACTCTCTGATGTTGACACCTATCGCCAGTTGACAGTCAACCCCACTGCTCAATGTCGACAGAAATTGACCAACATCCTACAAATGGGAGTTGATGCTAAAATTATTACTCAAGAAATACAAGCCGTCCTGGTTCCAGATTTTCCAATCACTCCCTGTTTATACACACTTCCGAAAATCCATAAGGGCTTGTCCCCTCCCCCGGGTCGCCCTATTGTGTCGGCATGCGGGTCGCTGCTGCAACCTACTGCAACTTATTTGGATGATCTACTACAACCGCTTATCAAATCTCAACCTACCTTCTTGTTGGACACCACCACTTTTTTACAAAATCTCCATCAGCTTCCCAGATTGGCAGACAATTGTCATTTGGCCACCATTGATGTGGTAAATCTCTACACCATGATTCCCCACGCCCTGGGTCTGGCTGCTTTGAGACGATTCCTCAATACCCACAGCGATTTTGATTCTATTAAAATTGATTTTCTTATTGAGCTTATGGATTTGATTTTGTATAATAACTTTTTTATTTACAATAATACTTTTTATTTACAGCTACGGGGCTGCGCTATGGGCAGTTCTGTGGCTCCTTCATATGCTAATATTTTCATGTTTTCTGTTGAGTTTGATATTTTTCTTTCTGACCCATGCATTGTTGATCATTTTATTATTTTTAAGAGGTATATAGATGACCTGTTTGCCATTTGGCATGGTGATGTTAACCTGCTTCATGATGTCATTGTTAAACACAATGACACCAACAATGCCATCAAATTTACATTTGAAACATCCAGTAGTGAGGTCCACTTTCTGGACGTCAAAGTTTCCCTTAAAGCGGGCATCATCACTACCAGTGTTTACACCAAAAGCACGGACCGTAACACCCTGCTGTCCCCATCCAGTTGTCATCCCCGCAGTCTTGTTTCATCTTTGCCTTACTCCCAAATGCTACGCTACTACCGCATCAATAGCGATAGAGCTGATTGTGAGCAGCAACTTGATGCTCTCATTAAAAATTTTTGAAACGTGGCTTTAAACATCATGAGCTTGTCGCCTGTAAACGCAAGGTGTTACAATTAGACCGCGAGTCACTCCTTAGACACAAAAGTAAAGATACCAGCATGGCCAAGATTATGCCTTGGGTTAACAGATATAATGTTGTCTCTAATGAAACCACTGCTTTGGTTAAAAATAACTGGTCTCTAATTAAAAGTGATACCACTTTACCCCTCGGTGAGCACCGGGTTATGCCGTGCTACTCCAAGGGACGTAGTCTCAAGGATATTTTGGTTAAAACCAATATATCCATTAATCCAGAACCACCCACTGTGACATGGTTGGGTGTCCAAAAGAAAAAAGGTTGTTTTAGGTGCGCATGCACCACCTGTCAATTCCTTCTACCAGGTGATTCTTTTAGTCACCCCCATACCGGCCACACATTTAAAATCCGTTACAACCTTAATTGTAACTCTTCATACGTTGTTTATCAACTTATATGTCTATGTAGTTTATCCTACATAGGTAAAACTATTAGGAAATTTAAGGAAAGGATGACAATGCACAGGAGTACCATTCGTCAGGCATTGGCATCCGGCAGTAGCGAGCATCCTGTCGCCAGGCATTTTGTTGACAATCATCATCCTTTGAACAGCCTAAGATATCGGATGATTGATTGGGTGCCCCCCAATATTCGCGGCGGCGACCGTGGTACTCGTCTATTACAATGTGAAGCCCGGTGGATACACCGCTTGGGCACTATTGCCCCTAAAGGCTTAAACGAGCAAATTTCCTTTGCTGTATTCCGCTGAGCTCATTATATTGTGACTGTGTCTTTACTATATCTTTTGCCACATTGCGCTGTATTATGTGCAATTATGCTTTATTGGTGTGTATTTTCATTGTTTCATGTATTGTCCTGTTTAATATGCTATTTCTAATTGATTAGTCATTTACTTGTCTCAGGCTAATTGCTGTTTTTATCACCTATGAAGTGAGATTGAGACGCAGGTTCATACATTTTTTCTATTTCCATTTTTTAATACTGTTGCCTCTTGGTTCTAGTCGCAGTTCTTTCTTGTCACTTTTTTAATTATTTTTGGTGCAATTTTCCTCACAGTGTCTGAGAAAGCTGGATTGCGGTATCCATGGCAACCAAGCTCCCCACACGCTGCACACTCGTTCAGCGTGTGACATCATCATGTTGCGCCCTGTGGGCGGCTCCCTTGTCTCTCTGCGTCTCAGCCTCACCTCCTTGGTCTATGCTGCTATAAAGGTATGTCTTTTTTCTTTATTCTTTGTAACCTGACGACAATTTGATAATAAATTGAAACGTTGCTGCATACTAGCTGGCTTGTCTAGTTTATGGAGAATAGCCACGAGTGCCCCACCGCAAATCTACTATATATATATATATATATATATCCTCTATGGTACGTTCCTGGAAAGAGGGTATAAAAAAGAATTCATCGATGTGGCTAGATCTAAGGCCGCCATTAAAGAAAGAGATAGCCTGCTTGAGCAGAACATCAAGACTAAAAAACCAATGAACACAAGACCGTTTGTTACACAGTATAACTGTAACAATAAAGTTATCAGCAAAATTCTAGAACGACATTGGAACACCCTCTTAAGAGATCCGATTTTGGGCCAACACCTTCCCCCAAAACCCAATGTGGTCTATCGAAGGGCCTCCAATTTGAAAACTATACTGGCACCAAGTAGGCTGAAAACCATCCCCAAGGACAAAGCGCACACTCAAAACAATTTCCTGATTAAAAAACCTGGAGTAACATCATGCAATGAATGCATTTGTTGCAAGTTCCTGGATAGAACTCCGCTTAACCACACTCTTGAAGACGGCCGAATGTATTCTATTAAAGATGCGGTTACGTGTAATTCGGATCATGTGGTCTACATGATCACGTGTGGATGTGGTCTAAAGTACATCGGAAAGACCATCAGGCAGACCAAAATACGCATCCAAGAACACATTCGAAATATTAAAAACAAGGTTAAGATACATAGTCTCCCAAGACATTACTTGGAGAACATAACTCAACAGTGACCAAGGAAAACTTTTCCTTCACAATATTGGAAAAAATACCCATCAACCCTAGGGGTGGTGATAGGGGACAACATCTGATAAGAAGAGAGAGTTATTGGATTTACACCCTCGACACTCTTAAACTCAAAGGCCTAAATGAAGGCATAGATGTGGTGGCATTCATTTAACCACCTTTAACCGTCACCCCCCCTCCCCCCTCCTCTTTTTTCCTCTTCTTCTCTTACACAAATCTTAATTCATGCCATAACTGTGCAATGTAGATGGTTAATATTGTAAATGCAAGTTCAGTTTATATGGATATGCTCTGATTTTTTGGAAATACCACTATATATTTTTTATATATATTTTTTTTATTGGGTATACACATAGTATGTATTTATCCATTTTTTTTTTTATTCACACACCCCTATTGTCCGGGTCTATAAGTAATTTAAACACTCATGTTTCCTAATGAAAACACACGTCAATTATTGATTGACCCACAGTTTATCACTAATATATATGGTAGTTTGTCCCATTATGTCATATAAATAAATACACTTTAAAAATGGCCGCTGATTGGAACGCACATTAAAATTTGTATGTTCCATATGTCTATTTAACACTTCCTAGAGCTAGCGCTTAAGTTGTCCCTTAACCGGACTTCACATGCGTGAAATTAGAAGTGCACAGTTCCTATGCAACTCTCCCAAAATGGCCGCCGGTTGGAGCGCACATTAGACTCTGTGCGTCCCACCGGCTTCCAATACCACATAGAGCTAGTGCTCTAGATGTTTTTCTGAGCGGACCTTTACATCCGCATAAGTATTGCACTCAGGGCGCTTATCCCCTGTGCACACCTCCGTTTCTCCGCAATCCAAAATGGCCGCCGGTTGGAATGCACGCCATCAATTATGCGTTCCACCGGCTAGAAATACTAGTAGTACTACGATAGTTTGTTCTTTTTTCAACTTCTTCAATAGATAATGATGCGGTTTAGCATCACTAATTAGTCTCATTAGAGCTTTTCATCTAAAATCACTTTAATATCACTTTTTAAGCATTTTTCTGCTATCAATAGCCCGGAAGTGATGTCACACCCCCAGGGCTATATATACACTGCAGAGACACAGGGCTATCATTCACATTGGTGAACCCATGCTGTATGTGACTGCTCCTGTCCTTGCTTGTAAGTATTTCCCCTTATGGATGCCTAGTCTGATGAATTGAACTTGCATGTTATATTTTGGACTGTAAATTTACAATAAGATTACATTGTTTTTGTTACTAGATTTATTTTGAGGATTCCATTGCATCTGTAAAATTTCTTTGATTGGTTAAGCCAAACTAGGAATTTCTCTCATTTTTTTCTGGTATGTAAAATCATATGGTTGTTGAAGTCTGATTTAAAATATATGGGTCAGAGTGAGACATTTTTAAAAATCTATATAGATTGCTGGAAGCGTACCGGATTGTTTCTGTGACACCTGACTCCTAAGTATTTATTGCATAGAACACTCATAGGTATGTGTCCTATCATTAATTCACCACGTGGCGGTCATGGGCTAATTTCATTTATTTATCATATTAACTGTGGTCTCTCCATCTTGGTCGTTGTTCACCCCTTCTCTCCATCTCCTCCTCCTGTTCCATAAACCTTTGTGTCTAATGTGGAGCCTTAAACCATCACCTGTAAGAAATTAGTCAAGTACAGTATATGAGTAAATCTTTTATTTACTGGGGTTTCATAGACACTTACAATACCTTGACTTTTGGTGTCCTCAAACACTGGAATAATTATAGAAATTTAACAAAATGAAATTCTGCATTGGTTCTTTATTATCAGCGGTAGACCATGCTACTTTCACGATCATATAAGAAGTGATAATGCCCTGCATACTGTAGATACAGAGAACGCTCACAGGAGTTTTACACTGTGCTACCCTGCATTGAGAGAAAAAAAAAATATTCAAAGCAGCGCCGTAATTTACATTTTATTTCTAAAATGATACACACACATAGTACATATATTAAAAACAAAATTCATATATACTTCGTAATTAGGAAGACACTACACCTTATATGCTGGCGGTGGGAATCCCGATGGTCAAAATACCGACGCCGGAATCCCAACCACCGCAATGCCGACAAGGGGGGGGCCGTGCAGCAGGCCCTGTGCCTCGCTACGCTCAGCACACTATTTTATTCTCCCTCTATTGGTGTCTTGGACACCCATAGGGGGACATAGTGCCGGCGTTGTGGTTGTCGGGATTCCGTCGTCTGTATTTCGACTGCCGGGATTCCGACCGCCGGCGTATTGACCGCATCCTATATATATGTAGAAGGAAAGTCCGTTTCTATAAATGCCCTTTTGGTGAGTTCTGCATTGGCAGATGGGTTGCACAATTAATATATTTGGTATATTTACCATCCTTGGTGATATCAGGTGTCAGTCTCATCCAAGTCTCGCTTTAGCTGATGGCTTGGAAGTCTCAGTTGTGTTGGGATGATGTAGTGTATATTACAGAAGCCAGAATTACGCTGGCTTCTTTTTCTCAAAGCGTGATTCTGGCTTCTGTAGTAAAGGCAGGTTCCAATTATATAGCTACGAATACGATTAATTAAGCTAAAAGATAGGTTTTTGATGGATCACCAGCAGATGGCGCCAAACAAGCTGCCCATTGTAAGTGCTTATCAGAGAACGTTACCACTTTCCCAAAGAACAACACATCCACTAAAAAGATGATAGGCTCTTCACACTTTAAAGTTTGAAGAGCCTATCATCTTTGTATTGTAACGATTCATTTAGCTGTTTTGTATATTATGTGTTTGCTTCTAAAAAAAATAATTTTCAAAATTTGAAATATAATGAAAAACAATGTGTATTAGTTTGTTAAGGAAAATTTGTGTCATTGGAACCAAATAATGATTAATATTGACCCATTGAATATACAGAAATAGTACTATATAAATACTTACCTAAATTGTATTTTTTTTTCCAATTTTTTAAAGCGCAGAGCTGTTACACTTCACAGAGACCCTGTTGGAGGATTAGGTCTAAGCATTAAGGTATGGATTCATTTACTGCTTTCCTCTTAAGGAATGCTTACAGTATAGAAACAATTGGAAATGTATTCAGTGGTACTGGCTGGTGAACAGCCCTAAAGCAGAAAAAGTACTATACGGTAGATGTATGAAGCAGTGATAAGTGATAAAATGCCTGGTACTTTATCACCAGCCAATCAGCTCCTAACTGTTCCTTTTTAAACCCAACCTGTAGAATATCAGTCAGTAGCTGATTGGCCGGTGATAAAGTACCAGGAACATTATCACTTCTCCTCCCTTATCACTGCTTCATACATGTGCCCCTATATATTTAATTATCATATTATTTCATAAATATGTGGAGGGCTATAACTGTAGGTGTGTAAGAGGTAACCCCCCCCCCCATCCCCAAGGGCAGTCATGGTATTGCTACCTTGGCCTTTGCACCACAAAAGCGAAAGAGTGCACTGTTACTGTCTCTCTGGCATGCATGTTGGGCTTGCAGTCTACATGGAACCGACCCTGCCCCCAAAAAACATATTATTGAGAGTCACCCGAGTGCAACCCGGCACATCCTTAAGATGCACTTAGTGTTCCACTTCCTAGTCCTGATTTCTTCTCCATGATGTCATGACATTATGTGTGTTGAGGGAGGGAGGGCCATACCTAGGGACAATAATATACTGTTACAGTCCGGAGTATGGGAAGTGTTTAGGACAAGCATGTCCAAACTATGGCCCTCCAGCTATTGCAAAACTACAAGTCCCATCATGCCTTGCCACAGTTTTGCTATTAGGGAATGCTAAAACTATGACAAGGAATGCTGGGATGTGTAGTTTAACAACAGCTGGAGGGCCACAGTTTGGACATGCCTGGTTTAGGATATAGAAGCTTCTACTGCAATTCCATGTGATCTATGGAATCTTTATCCAAGACAATGTCAAAAAAGTTATTAAATGGCATTAGAAATAGAAATTCTGTGACATTAACTCAGTAGATCACTAGTTTAATAAATAGTGACTGGCAGGATAGGAAGACATACAGTATATGTGAATTGCATGTCCTCTCCCATATCTTTTGTCCTAATGTCTCTACATTGTGTTAAAGTCAGAATATTAAGATAAGTGAAATCATGACAATACAGTTTTATTAAATGTTATGTCAAAACAAAGGTTTAAAGAGATAAAAAGCGAGCTGAATAGTGTAATTTGGGGTGTAATTTTAGTAGAACTCATATTTCAAATCTAAATTCTGTATAGATTCTCCAAATTGCCAATCACAATATGTTAAAATGTTATTTGTTGATTTGTTTGAACACAGATGTAGCCACATTCATCACACCTACTGCTGAAACATGTTGTGTGCCGTGCCATGGGTGCCAGAGCTTTGTTAAGGTGGCATGTGCAAGAGTGCTTCATAGTCCGTGAGCACATTTGCCATGATTAGGACGCTAGTGCTAACAGCTACAATTGTATGGACTTGTGCTGGACAGGGTGTCTGTCAGCACTGGTTCCAGATTTTTATATTTATATATTCATTGTTTACACTTCATGGATTAGCTTTATTATATATATATATATATATATATATATATATATATATATATATATATATATATACACAACAATGCTTTCTCACTTGCCAGTGAGAAAGAAAGCACTCTCCACAAAGATTATTCAGTTTTTAAATGCTGAGAAAAAGATATGCAAATAAATGGAAAAAACCTGCTGTTGGTTTCAAAATCAGTCTCCAACGTTTCGGTCACCACTGTGACCTTAGTCATGGAGTGTAGAAGTCACCAAGCAACCAGCGTTATCAACATCACATACCTTCTATCTGTTTAACATGCAGCGCCAAATGCGCTTTGGGTCCAGGACCATGGAACGCACGCTGACGCGGAAGATAGAAGGTATAAAAAGCCGGGACTGGGGGTAAGCTGATTGTGGCTCTCCCTTTGTGGATGTTTGTCCCGTTGACTCATGTGATGTTGATAACGCTGGTTGCTTGGTGACTTCTACACTCCATGACTAAGGTCACAGTGGTGACCGAAACGTTGGAGACTGATTTTGAAACCAACAGCAGTTTTTTTTTCCATTTATTTGCATATCTTTTTCTCAGCATTTAAAAACTGAATAATTTTTATGGAGAGTGCTTTCTTTCTCACTGGCAAGTGAGAAAGCATTGTTGTATTTACATGGACACAGCTATACCTGTGTTCCATTAAGGCACCCCATCCCATGCATTTAATTGAAGGTGTGAGTGCAGGCTTTGTGGATCTATATATATATATATATATATATATATATATATATATATGTATCATTGTATTGCTTATATTAAAATAATTTTGTCCAAACCTACTGCAATATTTGAGTGAAAAAATTACTATATAAAACATACAATTCTTTGCACTATTATATGGAATTCATTCAAATCATAACTACTACAACAGAGTAAAACATTATACATTTCTTATTTTTTCACATTTTGTTATAATTACTGTAACTATTATTCAAATGTATGGAATACATCTAATTCTGTATCTTTTTGACTTGTAAAACACGTCACTTAGTTTATAATACATACAAGATCATTTATATTCCATAATCTTTAAACATGATATAGGGGTGGTGCCAATGGGTACCCAATCTCTGCAACCTAAGCAGAACAAATGGGTTTCCCAACTTAACCCATGGAAAATAGAATTGAAAACACTTATTCAGTCGAAACTGATTGAGGAAGCATACAGATGTTGACAAATACCCTATCGTTTTAAGTGTCAATTTAATTTTCTTCTGTGTTTTATCCTTATGCATCATTTTTAACTTATGATACTGTGGGGTCTAAGAACTAAGCATTGGGGCCAGATGCACTGAGCTTCGTAATTGATAACTGGAGAGGGATAAACTACTAACCAATCAGCTCCTGTCTGATATTTTTCAAACACAGTCTGTGATATGGCAGGTAGGTACTGATTGGTTGGTTGTTTATCACTCTCCATTTTATCACTTTTGAAGCTTAGTGCATCTGGCCTTCTGAGAGAGATCACATGAATTTAGATAAAAACCTAAGGGGCAGATGTGTTAGCTCGTAACTGCCATGTTACTGGTTGTGTTCGAAAAATGACAGGAGCTGGTTGGTGGGGTACTTTGTCTCTGCCACTTTATCTGTCTCCAAGGTTATGCATGTATGCCCCTGTGGTTTTTTTTTTTTATTTATTATTATTTTTAAGTTTTATTTATACTTCTAACCATTGCTGTCTACCATAGTAAAACCGATTTCATCATTATGATTATTTATTACAATAGGGAGTTCTATTATGAAGCAATTCATCTAGTTAATAAAATCTTTTGATTATTGATTATACATTTTTGTTGGGTAATCCCTTTATTTGCCTATTGTATTCCAGATTTCATGTTTGGGTAAGAGGGTGTATGATAATTGATATGTTAAGTTCCTACTCTGCCTTTAACAGTCCCTTACTGATTGGCTCCCATATTTACAGTAGTTAAGTCTTAAGGAGCCCACACACGCACCGTTGCCAGCGGTGCGATGCTGTACGATGGGGTGCGCGCTCCCGCGGCACCTCATCGTACAGTACAAAAAGTATGTGCTGCACATACTTTTTGTACTAGCTTTGGTACTTGTGGAGTATCACGGCTCCCATCGCATGCCATCGCATGCCATATGTTATGGCATACGATGCGATGTGATTTGTGTACGTTATACGATGGGGACAACGCATGGCATTGTATACGTTACCAAACATGGCATGTGATGCAATGCGATGTTTAAACGTATAACGTACGCCCTCGCATACCAACGCATCACATGCCATCGTATGCCATAACATATTATGGACAAATGATTGATAAATATTAGTATCACTGGGCAAATTAATTAATGTTGGTAGGCAAATATCGCAAAACATCGCATCGCATCGCATGCTTAAAAATGGCATACGATGGGATGCGACGACATGTTGTACGACATAAAGTAATAACCCATCCCGTCGCATCGTATGCCAACGCATGCCTGAACATTGAGGGCATGCGATGCGATGCGATGCGTTGGGTTAAGATGTATGCCGAAAAGTGTAAAAGAATCGCATCGCATCGTATGCCATCACATGGCACAACATGCATGGCATGCGATGCGATTCCTTAAGATCAATATTGTGGGAGCCGTGATACTCTTTACAAGTACCCTAGCTTCTTCTAGCATAGCATCGCATGCACATCGTATGCACAAGGCATACGATGCGATGCTATGTGTGCTAGTTAAGCCCACAACGCACTCCGGGATCGGTGCGTGTGTGGGCTCCATTACATACTCATCTATAAAGTACCCTCCTCACTTGTGGCTTGTTATACATAAAAAGTAATAATAATGTTATGTTCAATTCTATATTCTGTAATAAGTAGCATTTATTTTAGTAAAAATAATAGCATGATCAATCACAACTGTTTTAGCCCCATCTGTATTATGTGTCAGTTGTATTGTAATGAAATTGGATCCTAAGAATATCCCTTTTAGACATATTCCAAAATACCGGGTTTTTGCACATGAATGCACATTGTTGTTTGAAAGGCACCAACCAAGGACTGTGATTCCGGGTCCCCGACCCTACATATGACCTGGCTTTCCCCCATGTCTTTCTTCCCAGGTCGATGACCTGGGTTAAGTGTAAATGATGCTACCCAGGAATTTGCTCTCTGACTGCTTAATTGAATTGGTCAGGAAGGGCCACATGATGCCTGCTGATATAATCAGTGATAGCTGGAGAGGGACAGATGCCACACATGAGAGGAGCACAGAACACAGTGCAGATAAGTGAGCCTTGTTTACAAGATATATGTTACTTGAACAAAACACTTTTATGCTTTGAATAAAAAGGGTTTGAAAATAAAAACTGGTATGGTATTCTTATTGGTATACTGTACGATACATGGAATGTAAATTATTAATGATTGCAAACCACACCCAGCCCATTTAGCGTTGTCCCCACATTTGCATGACCTCATTATTGTGTGCCTGCAAACCATCCCCTTATGATGACACTGCCTTAAAAACTGGAAAAAACATCTTATATGTATGAAAGGTATATTTAATTTTACTAGCAATAATTTACTGGCAGTAAGCTTTAACATTACCGGAATCAATATAGTTTTACTAATTTCTTTGCACCTAAAATGAAGAAATTTACACACAACTTCATTTTGGTTGATCATCTCTTGTTATTAGAATACATGTGTATCCATATACACTTACCCTTGAATCGTGTAAAATTTCTCCTTGCGACTTACCATATCATGTGGCATTTTCTCAAAAAAACTGCATTTTTGTGCTAAACTAATCCTACTTATTTACTACATTATTAACAATGTAGTACATTACTAGTGAAAAAGTATATATTCTGGATAAAAAGGCAAAGGACAGAATTCCTGCATTATACAGCATGAGAGAATCCTACCAAGCATCATTATATTTGATCAGCTACAGGTTGAGTATCTCTTATCCGAAATGCTCGGGACCACGAGCATTTCGGATAATGGATTTTTACGGTTTTTGGATATTTTTTCAACATACTTACCTGGTCCCCCGGCGTCCATATCATCCCCCGGCATCCATGGCGGCCTTCAGGATCTTCTGCAGCGGTCCCAGGTGTGCATTGCATGAGTTTGCAGGCACACCGGTGATGTCACCGGCGCGCCCGCGCACTCGCACAATGCACCCCTGGGACTGGAGATGACGCAGAAGAGGATCCTGAAGCACGCCATGGACACTGGTGGATGTGGTAAGTATCAAAAAAGGGGCAGGGGGACCCCCCCCCCAAAAAAAAAATATATATTCTGAAAAACCATGGTTTTTGGAATATTTTGGTTTATGGATATTCACATTAAGTATACTCAACCTGTACTTGAGATCAATAGCTTTTGAAATTTAGGTAAAGTAAAGCACTAATCCCAAATACAGTATTTAGAAAACTATAAGTGACTTGGTATAGTATTAGTGAATTAAGACGCAAAATTCAGAAGAAGTACTCTGTATGACAAGCCACACGTGATATGATTTTTGGAAAAAGTGTGTTTTCTATTTTCATCATTAAATTACCATAGGGTTGATTGGTCTTTCATTCACTATGGTATTGTTAGATTACTGCAAAGTTTTACAGACACCTGGCATGCCAGTGAGCCTTAGATTTCTATAAGGGACAATTTCCTGGAACCAAATGCTGTCGTAATGCTTAGTTTATTTTGTCAAGAGGATGGGAAAGGTTCTACGCCATAAGAACTTGTTTGAGATGTAGTAAGCTGTTAGTAAATGTTTGTGGTTAAAAAAACATGTAAAAAAAGTTGCCAATAGTACAGACAAATGTTTTTTTTCATAAAAACTGTTGGTAATGTATAAATTCATTATTTAATTCACTAACAAATATGTGTCTATTTCAGGGTGGATCCCAACATAAAGTGCCTGTTGTTATATCTAAAATCTTCAAAGATCAACCAGGTATTTAACTATTTGTTTTCTAACAAAATTCCTGCAGAATGTAATATTTTGCTTCACAACTACAAAAACTATAAAATGTGACAGCTGATATGTGAACTGCAATGTGTAGAAACACAACAATAATTTATAAAGTAAAACAAACTTGTAAATTCTTAATGCTAGGGCATAATAGACAGTATAATTATAGATTAAAATAATAAGAAAGTTTTTTTTATTATTAAAAATGAATCAAAGTAGATTTTCAACCAACAGCTTCAGACAATTATTTTCCATGGAATTATCAAAGAAGACCTCATTAAAAAGAGGTTAAATCATTTTCCAAATCTTAAAAATACATTGTTGAAACTCTATCTCATGTTTGTAAATTATTTTAATATTCCAAGAGAAGAAACATGCAATACTGTATTTGTTATTTTTTTATATTGTTTTTACTTTACATTTACTGCAACTTGTTGATTTTTATTGCTCTTTAGCTGACCAGAGTGGGTTATTGTTCACAGGCGATGCAGTAATGCAGGTAGGCAACTTATTTATAATTATTATGTACAGGAAATCATCCAGTAGAAAAAGAAATGACAGTTATTTTTTAAATATGAATTCGGAATAACAATAACAGGCAAGTGCAGAAAGGTAGTGGAAAACATTGTCTAAATAATTTAACATGTTTTTTTTTATCACAATACTAATGTATTCAAAACATTAATAATAATGGACTGTCTAAATACAAAATTTGCTAAATTAATTTATTTGACATATTCCATTTTAATGCACAGTAACCCTACCCATTACAATACACTTTTTTACACAAATTAACATTTGCAGTATTTAAATGTATGACGTCCATAGAATAATTACATTCTAAATTAGTTCATTTATATTTTAAACCAGTTTTTGTTTATTTTTTAAATTCTCGTGATGTACTGTATTTCATAAAAAATATTGTAGATACGGTAGGCTAATATTGTAAATTATTATCAATAGTATTATTAGTTATTAATAAATAAATAATTAGGCTTAAATATCATTTATTCTAATTATTCTAATTATTCTAATTTAAATATAAAATATTCTAATATTTTCTGTTTTGTCTTGTTTTTCTCACCCAAATAAATACAGTATGGCCCTTATTCTGGTTCATTCGCTCGGGTGCAAATTTGCACCCTTGCGAGTGAACCAGATCCCGTCTTGAGAATCGTGGTACGCTGGTTGTGAAGAGCAACCTTAGATCTTCATGCACTCCATTTGCAAGGATGGGTGATTACACCCAGCAAACAGTTTATTCACTGTGGATGCACGCACACAGCGCATGCACATGCACAGAAATGTGCATGTGCAAAGCAAAAATATCGGCCCCATGCGAACACACGCAGCCTTGCAAATAGACCAGAATAAGGTCCTATGTGTGATCAAAAGCATGGCATTCACATGTTTTGGACATATAATAATTTGATACTTATTACTGCAACTTTGATTTATGATCTATAAACATATAATAACCACATCTATCACATGCAATTATTATAAACACGCAAGTCTTTTTAATTGCAGGTTAATGGCATCAATGTTGAAAATGCAACTCATGAAGAAGTGGTAAGTTGTAAGTATTTAGCACTAATTTGTGTTTTGTTTGATTTTTTTTTTGCCATTTTATTTCAATGCATTCAGAATTATTGCCAACACATATGGTAAATTCCAAAGGAAATATTTTTGCCAAGTTAATATTGTACTGCTTTGCTTTCCTTGTTACTTTTAATTTTTTTCATGTTACAAAATAGAATATGTTATGTATGATTTTTTTTGTTAAACAAAATGTTTTACAGAAATTGGATACACCAATATGCAATATGCAAGATTTCACTTCTTGTTTTTTTTTTGTTGTTTTTTTGTGGGGGGGAGGTTGGGTACTCAATCGAAAAATTTGTTCAAGGATTTTTTCCACAATTAACTGGTACATTGTATCGCTATCTGTTACAATTTTGTCATGTGTACGGCAAGTATTGTTCCAAAGTTTGCACAGTGGGTATCTGCATGGTTATTTTAATAATTTGACAGTAAAAAATAAAAAAACTGAGTTCAAATTAATATCCAGTGCAATTCATATCAGTGGATATCTTGCTAAAAGTGAAAAAAATTGAAATGTGACCTAAATAATAAATAATGAGTATGGTTATCTTACATATTACAGTATTTATTAAAGGCAAATGTTTTTTTCTCTTAACATCACACTGAATGAACTGAATCCCTCTATGGCAGCTCACCACACCCTCTGTGGTGGTTGGCCACACCCCTTAAGCTTTGGCCCTTGTCACTGCATACTGGTGGGCCCTGTATGTCTTAATCTGACACTGAATTGTATTATACAGTATATACAGTAGATGCCAAAAAAAATGCATTTTGATTCCTCATGATGATTCTTCTCTGTTCAATGAATCTTTCTTAAAGGATATAAATTGCAGCCCACATACTGAAATGAGTGACCTAGGAAGTGTTGTAAATAATAATAATAATAATAATAATAATAATAATAATAATAATAATCATCATCATCATTATTTTTAGGAGCATTTGGTTTTATAGATTCAAAATAACATGCACACATTTATTGGCTCTTCATTCAAAACATTAAATAGGTTTTGGCCTCAGTCAAGTGCTTATTATATAGGCAAGGGTTCATTTTACATTGTTAAATGTGAAATTTTGTAATCAATGTCTACAGGATATAATTTACATCACAATATTAGAAGCCACTACTGTCTTTGTATAATTAGTTCTGTTGAACAATAACAGACGTCCTCATGAGAAAAACTGTGGGCAAATGCTAATAAATAATAAAGTTATCAATATATATTAAGGAATAATATTAATCTTATGCATCAAATATCACAAACATTAAACCTTGGAGAGCAATAAATAGGAGATAGATAAAGTACTAACCAATCAGTCCTTAACTGTTATTTTTTTAACACAGCCTGTGAAATTATGGTTTGGTGCTGATTATTTGGTACATTATATCTGTCCACTTCATATCTATCCAATACAATTTACAAGTCACAGCATAGCAGGTTTTCCAGCAGGCAATACACAGGCTTCACAATGTGGGTACAACACTCCAAAAGTGCTTAGCATAGTCCCCACACCCCAAGCCTATTGCCCAGCCACTAACTGGCATTGGGAACTCTGACCCTCTGCTCTGCTTTGAGTCCTGATCCTGCTGTTACATAGTTACATAGTAGGTAAGGCTGAAAAAAGACTTGCGTCCATCTAGTTCAACCTGGTATAGATATCCATTGCTGATTTGGTAGGTTCTGGTATTTTACAGACAAATTATATTTCTTATTTGTACCCATGGATGTTTTTCTCCAGTAAATGTTTGTCCAACTTTGCCTTGAACGCATTTAATGAGCCAGCCGTTACCACCTCTCTGGGAAGAGAGTTCCAGAGTTTGACTGTTCTGACCGTAAAGAAACTCTTTCTACTAGCTGAATGAAATCTTTTTTCTTCTAATCTATACTCATGTCCTCGCGTCCTAGATTCCTTTCTAGTAGAAAAGAGGGTGTGTGACAGTTCCTTATATTGGCCCTTGATATACTTGTACATGTTGAGCATGTCCCCCCTTAAACGTCTCTTTTCTAATGTAAATAGTCCCAAATTGCTTAATCTCTCCCCATAGCTAAAATTCTCCATTCCCCTAATAAGCTTTGTTGCTCGCCTTTGGACTTTTTCTAATTCTATGATGTCCTTTTTATAGTGTGGGGCCCAGAACTGTACTCCGTACTCGAGGTGAGGTCTCACCAATGCTTTATATAGTGGCATAATTACCCTTGAGTCCCTAGTTTTCATTCCCCTCTTAATACATGCCAGAATTTTGTTGGCCTTTTTTGTAGCTACATTACAATGGGCACTACATCCCAGTTTGCTGTCTATTTGGACTCCTAGATCCTTTTCAAGTATGGAATTACCCAGTTCCTCTCCGCTAAGGTTGTAACTTGCACACTGGTTGTTGCACATTAACTTCCTGTGAAACTATGCTGTCCCTGCCACAATAAGCACTGTTCCTCCAAATCCATGGTATCTGTCCATAACCTCTTCTCCTAAACTGAGATATTGAGGGTTGCCACTAAGTTACATGTAATCGATATGTTAGAAGTATTGCCAACCTTTTTTTACCAGTGCATTTTACTATTCTATGTTGTCTCTCATCTTTCTGAGCAGCAAATGTTTCATTACAACCCATCTTTGATGAATTCTGAGATAGTAATATATTCAGTGGTAAAAGTAACACATCTTTCATCATTAAATGCAATCAAAATGATGTCTGGGACATAACTTATACCCTGAAGCTGTATCATTTTGTGTTAATGCCTATACTCTGGAGTAATAATACACATTCTGGTTGAAGCTCTGATATAGTTTGTATTCCCGTAATGTAGGCAATAAGCAACTAACAAGTTTCAGGATGAAAAAATGAGCTAATTTTCAACAGAAGGTCTATATGCATATTTCATTACTGACTTCACATGAATTAACACAAGGTTTAAAATTGGGGTACTGTATTGGACTTTAAAGTTACAGATTTGGTGGGATGTTCACATACAAGTATGAAACAGTACGTCTGTGTATTCATAATCTGTTGTGAATAGCAATAACTTTCACACTTTTGTTAATAAAGCTTTTAGACTTAATTTAAGGTTACATCTGCTTAAGGTGCATGATACTCCAATTACAGAAATTACAAGCATTTTTTTCCTTAGTAGTTCTAGAAAAGTCTATCATACTGTAGGTCCAGATCTTCAGCCTGCCAACCAGTCAAATTGTGTTTGTACTGTAGAGAGTTCTTTGACTTTTTCCGCCTGTCTCTGATTGGGTAGCATTTCAATCAGGTACAGTACAAGGAGCGCTTGTATGTGTTTGTGAAAGGGTTCAAATATAGAAAGTAATATGTAGCATGCCATTAAAAAATTGTAAGAGAAATATTTAAAACATCAAAAAACATGTCACCTTGAATGAAATATTTACAACTCCTTTTGGAGTATTTGTGGTGTTAGATGAGTTTGCCGTGGCCTAGATGTTTATGAGGTTGGTCCGAATGTCACTGGAAGTATTTATGCTGGGAGGCACAGTCCCTAACTGACCCTGACTGTTACCTTCCTTCTGCAGTTTTCTTAGCAGTGCGGCGGACTCCCAGTGCCGGAGCGCTCACTCGATACCAGAAGTTCGGTTTGGCGCTTCCGGTCAGCGGCTCAGCATGTTTGCGGCTTCTGGTGGCATTCTCTGTTCTGTCCCCGTTCATCCAACGTGTTTCGAAGCTCCAGGCTTCTTTGTCAAGGATGGTTGGCTGTTCCCAGAGTCCTTTTTTATACTGGTTGGGAATTTTCTTCTTTGAAAAAACTTTATTAAAAAAACGGAAGTTGAACACATTTTTGCGGCATGTCACTGGAAGTATTTATGCCCAAGTGATACCCAAGTCCAATATACTATACTGGTGCCTGTTCCCACAGCTACATCAGGTAAGGCTGGTGCTTAGGAGGTAACATTAAGTTTCACCTCTGGGAGTAATAATCAAGTGATTATTTCCTTTGGGTGACACCAGAATCAGATTTTCCGCATGATGCTACTTAGAGCAAATGACTGCATACAACTCGTGGAGGATGTTTAGTTTGATCAAACAAATGCCACTGCCAAATAAGGCTTTGTAAGCTTATCCACCCCTACTCAGCATTTGGGACCTTCAGGACTTCAATGGTGTTTATAAGTTACACATTGCCTCAGTATGAGGCAAGTTGATAGACAATTCTGCCCCAGGCAAATAGTCATTACATACACCCCAGGGTCCCAGACTTTGTGATTGTTGTCTGCTGATCTGACCACTCAGCACTTGGCTGGTTTTATTTCACCTCTATAACAAGATGACACCTTAAAGTCCCATTTTGCATATTTAAGGGTATGTCTATTGTAGATGCTGTATGTGTATTTCATGACTGCCTGTTATACATTACTCTGCAGTACTCCATAGTCCTCTGGTGATTTACACACAGACCACTTTAAAAGGTATCAGAAATCAGGCCTCTGATGCATAAAACCTTTTGTTTGCCATAATGGACCCAGGGCTCAGATTCAATAAGAAATGGCAAATATACTGTGGTGCATGACTCTCAGACAAGTCAAAAAAAGGTAAAGAAAATACCCCGCTTAACCTAGCTGGGGTTAAAGACTGTTCACAAAACAGACACATTTGTCTATTCAGACGAGGAGGTTCAAGATGATCCATGGTCAATAATAAAAACTAAGATATGTATGCCATATAACCATATAACCATATATAACTTAATTAGTAAGTTTCCTCTCTGTGAGAAGCCTGGAGGAGACACTGCAGGGCACCTTAAGGGGCAGGGCTGAATGGTCCCATCATGAGGCCCAACCCCAAACTTAGGGAAACACGAAAGATTACTGAGTTTGCTGTGAGTGACGGAGGTAAAGAACATCATCCAGTCATTTAGTCTGACCCACTTGTGAGAGAGGCACTTACTCTTAAATCCAGAAATTGTGAGACTCCTCATTTTTGCTAGTTGGGTAGGAAAGTAAGGCTTTAACATTGTTATGAAGAAACCCTCTGATTTGACTTCTTGTAGCATGTGCTGTAACATACAGGTGAATTTACAATGGTCAACACATATGTCGTGCTTTTTATAAACAGTGCAATGCTCATGGCAAACATAATCATTCTGCACACATTGTGTATGGCCAAGCCTAAACCTTACACTGCACATTTTAGCAACCTAACACACGAGTTCCCACTTTAGACACTCCACCAGAAAACATACCAGATACCAAGCACAACTGGACCTCAGGGCCAAAAAAAGGGGAAATATTTTTACAACCAAACTTTATAAGGAGACCAATAATGTCATAAAACTCGACCATGTCACATGAACTCCAGCGCACAAACCCAAAAACATTTATTGACTGCTGTCACACTGTGAATCTAATTACTTATTGTACTCAGTTAGTGAAGACCATGGTTATGGCCATGGTTCAATTCACAAACTGCCTGCTTTAGTTTCATATAGTTGAAAGTTATGTATGTCAAATCACTCATAGGTTTGCCAAAAAGCTAAACCTGGGTTAATAATTTTACAATGAGGGCTGATGTGCATGTCCCAGAATTCAAAAAGACGTTGGTGACCTGTTCCATTGCAATACCTTCTGGAAACTCTAAGTGATCTGCCACATGCGTTTAGATGAGACTGTTTCTCCCAGAGTATGTGCTCCCAAATATGTATAAAAGAAGAAAATGTTTGTGTCAAAGCTAATTAATGAGTACCAAGTGAATGATTCTAAACATATAATTTTATATAAAAAAACACTATTACACAATAAGAACTTTTTAAGGCCACAGAATTAGGATTCAAATCTCAGCTACTTTCAATTTAAGGCCAATGGTGTCTACATAATTCGTAGCTATAAGCCCTTAGAATTAGTTGGTAAGTGTGAACATATGCTCCATGGTAGTTTCCCAGATTTACAGCTTATACATATGAATTAGTGGAACATCATTGAGCTACAATAAGAAAGAGCTAAGATTTTAGTCCTATTTATGTGGGCCTTAAAAAGTTCTTTGTTTTAATTGTGGTTTTTATTTTAAATTATATGTTTAAGTTATATAATTATTCACTTGGATCTCATTAGTTAGCACTGCCACAATCTTTTTCTTCTTTTTAATTCAGTTGGGAACTGACTATTCTCTAATTTGTGCAGCAGCTGTTAGAGAAACCTCACTCTTTTGACCTTTCGTTAATGTGTATTGGCTCCCAAATATGTGCCTCTGGCCATGAAGGAGAAAGTGATAGTATAGTTAAATCTGGGCTTCATTGCTCCATTAGCTTAGTCAACCCCATGTGTGTCAGCTATGGTTTTTGCAGTAAACTTGGATGGTTCGGTATGCATCTGGATTGATAATTTGCATCTAAACCAAGCTCTGATGAGACCACATCTCTAACTGAGAACTGTGAAGGAAGTAATAGCTTATATTCAAAATGGAAATATTGTTACCACTCAATGTGATCTACCATTGGCAGATCCCACTGAATATGGAATCATTCATGCTCTCCACGATCATGACACCTGTGGGCAGGAATGCCTTTTTATGAATGTGCATCAGGACACTTGCTGGGGTGCTTTGGGTTCATGGTCAAGGACCAATTAAAATAATTTATGGTCAATGTAATAGGCAAAACCAGTGCTGGTTGCCACCAACCATAGAAGCAATCTTGTCTCTCACCACATAACTAAACCTAATGATAAACAAATTTTACTTAATTTAATACTTTTCCTAAATTCCCCAATAAGAAACTTTTGGTCTAAGAGTGCCACTAAAGATAATTCTGGTACTCTACTGTGATTCAAAAAAGTTTTGGAACCATTGCTCTATGGCATATGCACTGGCAGTGAAGTATTCCTATGTTGCATCATCTCTTCGAGGGATACCCTTTTGACATTATTGTGGATGACATCCTCATTAGGGGTTGCATTATGGAAGAACATGACATGCACCTCTGCCAGGTTCTCCATGAAAACAATATGCAGAAAAATCCAAAAAGTGGAATTTCACATACACTGAGGTCCTCTATCTTGTCTATCTCCTAACTTCAGAGAGTATTAAGCAAGATCCTACCAAGCCACAGTCTATATAACACATGCTTACCCCGACAGATAAGTTGAGTGTTTTTTTTTCTTTTTTTTGTGTATGACCAACTACTTTTCACAATTCTTGCCACACTTCAGTGAACTCACAGCTTGATTTTGCCTGCTTTTGGCAATGACATTGAAAAGTGTTGATTGGACAGCCATGTTAGTATTTTTACCATTTACCATTTTTTCTAGCCTGGTTCTTACAATTTTTGATGTGCACGTTCCTTAGCTTTGCTGTTGCCTTTACAGAATGATCTTGGTGCTGTCTGCAAGCAATGAACTAACCTTAGGTTTTGCTTCCATGATCATTAGTGAGACTACAGTATGTGCCCGATTCAGACCTGCTCACTAGGCTGCGAGTGTTTGGAGCCCAGTGAGTAGTTAAAGGCCGCCCTACATGAGTGAAATCCTGGCCATGTGCATGGCTGCAACTGCATTTGCAGCAGTACACACAGGGGGAAATCCATTCAGAATTACTCACCATCAAATTGATTCCTCTCTGTTCTCAGCACCGAGTAAGTCTAGACTTGGCGCTGCGGCGACCGTGGGGAGAAATAGGCTCTCCTAATGGCCGGGAAACGCCTGCATTTTTTGGGGCACTCCCAGAAAAAGCTGGGTTACTGCCCCAAAAGGTCACAAGGCTAGCCTTTGCTAGTTCCGTACGTACAGTCGGCTCAAGCATGTGCACATCATACAGATGAAGCCAGACTCATCTATCCCTTTAATAGGATTAAGTGAGTAATGGGATTACTCTGCTAATCCCCTACTGTATTGTTCTATGTATTGTATTGCAGTTGAGAACAATAGACCTTGGCTCAGCATGGCTCACCATGGCTATCCAGAGATGGCTAGATGAGGCTGGCTCCGTCTGTACCATGCGCAGTCATCCAATAATTGGCTTTACAGCCCTACAAACAGGTCTGAATTGGGCCTTATGTAACATTTAGCTCACTGTTGACTCTTGCGTTTGCTTGTCAAAAATGTCACAAGTTCATCTATGGTTCACTGGACCGTACACTTAGAAATTAAATTACAGTATATGGAGATTAAATTATGAATTTAATTACTTTGCATTTCCTATGGAATATTTAAACAATATGTAAAACCGTGTTATTGTATAAAAAACTCCAAAGTACAGAAATGCAGCTCAGCATTTCTTATTCCTGGTACTTTGCATACATGTAATTTAGTCAATTCCGAATGCATCCTGAGGCGCACTTGCTAACAAATAAATAGGACATTATGTTTTGCTGAGTAACAGTGTAAATGAAAACCACCTTCCTTAGAATTAAGAGAATCTGACCTTTATATACATCTACCAAAGAGTTAGCTAATGAAGTGGCACTGCAGAGTACCGTTCTACAATGGGCAAGGAACGAAAATAACAGATGTTCATTTCAGAAGTTAATGACTTATAAAGCTTTTTGTGTTCTTTAGATTGCTTATTTGTGCATTTCAGTTTCTATCATGAAACACAGCACAAATGCTTATGCTGTCTGTGTTATATTGGGTCCCATTCAGACCGGCTTGCAGAAAGTCCGAATTCACTGCAGGCAGGCCCTGACTGCGAGCGCCTTCAACTTTTTTTTCGTTGAGGCGCTCGCAGCCTGAGTGACCCCCAGAATTTCATGGCTGTGCCCACAAAATTGGTAGGTTTGCCCATAGAGACACTGGATGTGCTCCAGCAAACTAAGGTATTCCCATGTCTGTTCGGGTGGGCGCCTGCACCGATTTTGCATTGATCCGCGCTGCCACCGAGTGACATAGAAAAACGCAGAGGGGGGGGAGGGGGGGGAGGGTTTCCAGTTGCACAGAAACCCCCATCCTCTTGGAAAGTGGTTCAAATAGCAATGGAATATAATATGAATACAAGAGCTGCCACAACATCATGCAGTGTACGGGACAGAGCAGAGCTGAAGCACATGCCCAGTGGTAGCAGCTTCTTCTACTAAAGTTTGCAGTGTGTGTGGATCGGAGTCCTCAATCAGTGCACTTGACCAAAGATTAGCTACCAGGAAGAAGAGAAAGGAGCCTTGCCATGAGGTGGGAGAATGTGTGCTTTGAAAGTGCAGTACTGGTTCTATTATGTTTGTGTATTTATTAATTATGGTATGTTTGACCATTTTCCTGACAAATTATTTATATTATTTAAATATTTAAATGTTTAATACAGCCTATAAGATAGTATACAGTTAGACATATATAATTATAAATATTATTACTATATTCCATACAGTATCCAGTGTATAAAAAGACCAGTGTGTACATTAATGTCCAGGGTCAGTATTACGTTCCTCTAGCGCTCGCCCAGACTCCCACCCTTATTACAGTGTTCCACAGAGTGATAATTTGTGTACTGAATTTGGAACACACACCCCCCCCCCTCTAGAAATCCTGCGTTTGCCACTGAGTGACTCCTGATCACACAGCAGCTGCAAGCGCCGGGCAGAGTAGAAGAAAAATACAGCATTTGGGGGGGGGGGGGGATATTTGTAATACCTCATACTACCCCTTTTAGCAAATGCTTGCCCACCGCTGTCCCTAAAGCCAATTATGTTTCTGTCAAAATGTAGTTCTTTTAAATACATATATTATTTGAATTGGTCTTTTTAATAAAATGTTTCCAGTGTCTTAAGTAAAACCCCCAAATTTAATCTAATTAAGTTAATGGTTTTTACCCAGAGATTAATATATTATTTAGTTAAACTTGAAAACTAGGGATACTTTCTGTGATATTTAATTATAGAAACTTTTTTTTATTACAGGAAGGTTAACTGTATCATATATTTTAACTATAAGTTCTCATTTAGCCGACAGTGAATGGGACCTTTCCATTCACTCTGCAGTATATACGTCTTTTAACCTTTAATGGAAACTTAAATTGAATCCTGCCTCCTGGGTGACATCCACTAGTCTATAAAACTCTTATAAGTATTTAGTTCTTCAATAGGGTTTAGCACCACTGACTGCAGTCGTATTGATAATTTGAAGTGAGTGAAACTTCTGTGCTTCGTTTAGTGAAATAAAATATCAGTAGAGACGTTCACAGTTTTAAGCAACTTTAATGAAAGTGCAACCCACAATGTTCATTTCTTTCTGTAATTGTATATTGCGCCATGCTGCGGTGCTGACAAAGAAACAAAATACTGTAGATTATTTCAGCTTTACAGCAAACTGCTGATAAGAAAGGGTTGCCACAGAAATGTACCTTCATGGAGGTATTGTATTGTAATTGTGTAATTAAATTAAGTGAATATAATAAATTAAAAAATTGAAGTTCATATTAAAAAGTAAATACAAATGAGGGATGGTTTGCAATGTGGCTACAAGTCCTTTGTGTAATATGTTAATAAAAAATAAATGAATATTATTTTCTACCGCCACATTACACCATTCCCATTTTTTATCTACATTAAGAATATGGATCTTCAAGTAAACATAGAAACATAGAATTTGACGGCAGATAAGAACCACCTTTTTTAAACATGTTACCTCAAACCATATTTGATCCTTATTTTTTTGTAAGGATATCAATATGCCTATCCCAAGCATGTTTAAATTGTACTACTGTATTTGCCTCTACCACCTCTGATGGTGCATGGTGGGGAGGCCTGTAGAGAGTCTATTGAAGGGGAGAGGGGAAAGAGGAAGCTAGTAAAGAATTCAAATGGGTCCTGGGGTGAAACTAATCACAATATTAGAGCCATATCTAAAAATAAACATAAATTAAAATGCTTACTGGCTAATGCAAGAAGCTTAGTGAGTAAAATCGGGGAGCTTGAAACGGTGATCAGTAGGGATGACTACGACATCATTGGTATTACAGAAACATGGTGTAATGAGTCGCATGACTGGGCATTAAACATGGAGGGATATACACTCTACAGGAAAGACAGGGAAAATAGAAGGGGCGGGGGTGTGTGCCTATATGTAAATAATAACTTAACATCATGTGAGAAAAATATGAGCACAGACCTGGAAGACGACAACTCGGAGACAGTGTGGGCAGAGATAACCGACAATAATAAGAAACCAAAAAACAAATTTATAATAGGGGTATGCTATAGACCACCAAATATAAATGAAAGGGAAGAGTCTCTTCTTTTAAACCAAATCAAACAAGCATCAAATCAGGGTCAGGTATTAATTATGGGGGATTTTAATTTACCCGACATTGATTGGGAAAACGAAACAGGTAAATCAGCAAGAAGCAATGGGTTCTTAAGCTTACTTAAAGACCAGTTTATTACACAAACGGTAGAAACTCCAACTCGTGATGAGGCGCTCTTGGACTTAGTATTAACAAATAACACAGACTTAGTTTCAAACACAAAAGTAATTGAACAATTAGGGAATAGTGATCACAATATGGTTTCACTGGAAATCAACTTCAGTAAATTACATCAAAAAGGATCTGCAAAAATACTAAACTTCAGAAAAGCGAACTTTGAATTATTCAGGGAAGCCCTAACAGGAATTGGGTGGGAAACGGTTATGGAGGGAAAAAATGCAGAGGAAATGTGGGATACTCTAAAAAAGGTGCTTGATTCACTAACTATTGAATACATTCCTAAAGTAACTAAAGGTAAATTCAACAAAAAAAAGCCACCATGGTTGGACAAAGAAGTAAGGTCAGCTATCAACAATAAAACCAGAGCCTTTAAATTCTATAAAAATAACTTGAATGAGGAGGCATTCGCAAAATACAAAGAATCAAACAAAACTTGTAAAGGGGTAGTCAAAGCAGCTAAAATATTATATGAAGAGTGCATAGCCGCTGAAAGCAAAAACAACCCAAAGAAATTTTTTAAATACATAAATAGTAAACGTTTAATTAAGGAAAACATAGGCCCACTAACTGATACTAGTGGAAAAAGTGTTACTGAGGACAAGGGAAAAGCAAAACTGTTAAATGAGTTCTTCTCATCAGTATTTACTAAGGGAGAGCAGACTGTGGAACGAACATTTACCACAAACGGGACAAATAAGCCAGATCTCATTGTGGATTTCACGCCGAAAGAATTAATACTGAGGCTAAGCAAACTCAAAACAAATAAGTCACCAGGGCCAGATGGGATTCATCCGAGGGTATTAATGGAATTAAGGGATGAACTAGCTACCCCCCTACATTATATCTTTAGCAAGTCAATATCGTCAGGTATAGTACCAAAAGATTGGAGAATAGCAGAGGTAGTGCCAATATTCAAAAAAGGAAAAAAGGAAGATCCCGCTAATTACAGACCCGTTAGTTTAACATCAATTGTGGGTAAACTATTTGAAGGATTTTTAAGGGATGGTATCCAGGAATATTTAGATCATCACCTTCTACTCAGTACTAACCAACATGGGTTCGTGAAAAATCGTTCATGCCAAACTAATCTACTAGGGTTCTATGAAGAGGTTAGCAAAAACCTCGATAATGGAAATGCTGTAGATGTGATTTTCCTAGATTTTGCTAAAGCATTTGATACTGTCCCACACAAGAGATTGATTAATAAAATGGAGAACCTAGGATTGGGTGAAAATATCTGCAGATGGGTAGGGAATTGGCTATGTAATAGAGAACAAAGAGTGGTTGTGAATGGTGCCGTATCAGATATGATACCGGTACTAAGTGGAGTGCCCCAGGGTTCGGTTTTGGGGCCCATTTTGTTTAACATTTTTATTAACGATATTGGGATAGGGTTACTCAGCAATGTATCCATCTTTGCGGACGATACAAAACTTAGCAAAGTCATCAAATCACCAGAAGATGTCACCATGCTTCAAAATGATCTTGCAATTCTAGATGAGTGGGCAAAAAAATGGAAGATGAGGTTCAATGTAGATAAATGTAAGGTTATGCACCTTGGGAGACACAACCAGTGTGCAAGTTACAACCTTAGCGGAGAGGAACTGGGTAATTCCATACTTGAAAAGGATCTAGGAGTCCAAATAGACAGCAATCTAGGATGTAGTGCCCATTGTAATGTAGCTACAAAAAAGGCCAACAAAATTCTGGCATGTATTAAGAGGGGAATGGAAACTAGGGACTCAAGGGTAATTATGCCACTATATAAAGCATTGGTGAGACCTCACCTAGAGTACGGAGTACAGTTCTGGGCCCCACACTATAAAAAGGACATAATAGAATTAGAAAAAGTCCAAAGGCGAGCAACAAAGCTTATTAGGGGAATGGAGAATTTAAGCTACGGGGAGAGATTAAGCAATTTGGGACTATTTACATTAGAAAAGAGACGTTTAAGGGGGGACATGCTCAACATGTACAAGTATATCAAGGGCCAATATAAGGAACTGTCACACACCCTATTTTCTACTAGAAAGGAATCTAGGACGCGAGGGCATGAGTATAGATTAGAAGAAAAAAGATTTCATTCAGCTAGTAGAAAGAATTTCTTTACGGTCAGAACAGTCAAACTCTGGAACTCTCTTCCCAGAGAGGTGGTAATGGCTGGCTCATTAAATGCGTTCAAGGCAAAGTTGGACAAACATTTACTGGAGAAAAACATCCATGGGTACAAATAAGAAATATAATTTGTCTGTAAAATACCAGAACCAACCAAATCAGCAATGGATATCTATACCAGGTTGAACTAGATAGACGCAAGTCTTTTTTCAGCCTTACCTACTATGTAACTATGTAACTATGATGGGAGGCTATTCCACTTATCTACTACTCTTTCTATGAAGTAATTCTTCCTCAAATTTCCCCTAAATCTTCCTCCCTCTAGTTTCAGTGCATGTCCTCATGTTCTGTTGCTCCTCTTCCTGTGAAGAATGTCTCCCACCTGTACCTTGTTAAAACCCTTGATATATTTGAAAGTTTCTATCATGTCCCCCCTTTCCCTTCTCTGCTCTAAAGTATACATATTAAGATCTTTTAGTCTTTCCTGGTACGTTTTGTGATGTAGGCCATGCACCATTTTAGTTGCCCTTTAGTACAATAACTAAAGGCTACAGGAACTAGACAACAGTCACCCCAAAAAAAGTTGTGGTTGTGAGAAAGCTGTAAACAAAAAAAAACCCCACACAACCTTTCTCAATTTTTTTATGATTCCATGAGACTTGGCATTAATCCCTGATTCCTAGAATGGCAATAGATTTCAATAACCCTCCAAACATTAAGGGGGATATTCAATCTCCAGCGAGCACCTCCCACCGGGGAGATGCCCGCCGGGCCCTATTCAATGCTGTCTTCCCCGACAGCATTGAGCAGGGTATCTCGGCAGAACGAGCCCGACATCACAAGCTGTCGGGCTCGTTCTGCCGAGAACAGGCGGGAAGTGACGAGCTGCCGGCTGCAGCTCGCCTCTTCCCGGCCGCAACTCGCCGCCACGCCCCCTTTTCGCTCCCCGGCAGGCGGGACATTGAATCCCGCCTGCGTGTTCTCGGTCGAGCTGACCGAGAATGGGACTGGGTCACGGCGGTCGAGCAAGCTCGACTGCCGTGACCCTGACATTGAATACCGCCCTAAGACTACACCGTTGGATTTGTAATGGTCACAAGGGTTAAAAAAATCTGAAGCACATAAATGGTAATTTACATACTGTAAATCCAAAGGTTTGGGGTGTAATTCCGCCCGAGTACGGTGGCCAAACTGTGACATTTTTTTAAAGAGGCAATCTCTTACAAAGCAAAGCCATCCAGTTCAGCTGCCATCCCACACTGTCCCTGAACTCGAGCGGCATTACATTTCACCCTTGGAGTCCAAAATCATTTTTGGTTTGACACAAATATCACATTTTCCTAAATTATAAAGTAAAATAAAGAATTTCTATTTCAAGTATATCATAAAATAATTGCACTACACGTGGGTCTTATTGCAAACAAGTAATGTATGTTAGTATTGAACAGTTTGCATAACTACCCATAACTACTTTTTTTTATAGTAGGATATCACTGGTTATAGCATCAGATCACAAACACTAATTATGTATATTGTATAATATTGGAGTATAATTTAGTAGATAAAATTAGATAAGATTACTGTCCTTTTTATTTTAGTAATACCATTTATCTGTGATAATTCCTAGCCACCCACAGTGAAGTCCAGGTGGCATTCTAGAAAAAAATAAGCATAAATAACTTCAAGTGGCACAATGGTGCCAGTTACTCCCTAGGTAGTGGTATATCTATAATCGATGGAGGGTTTATGGTGCACATGTGTCCCTGGGGGAAGCCACCACACGCCCATTACCCACATTTCTTCAATAATTACCTCTCCAGAGTCTGAAGTCACTGCACAAGTCAACAGGAAAATGGTGTTGCAGCTGTTTGCGCATGAAAAATCGCTGATAATTGGCCAATGTGCTATTTCCTTTAGACCTGCAAATGAACACTAGGTTCTGGCTCAGAGACTACTCTGGCTAAGAGAGGAGGGGGCCCGGACGGAGACTACACACCAGCCATCTCCTGTCTTAATAAAACCCTGTAACTGTAGTTAAAAACCTCGGACATGTTTCTTTGGAAGCAGGTGCAAAGTACCAAGGCTAGCCAGACTCAAAGGGTTAAGGCTGGCAAGAAGGTTCAGATTTGCCCACAAGACAGTATTCCCAAGCCCCTTTAAGTGAGTGGTGAAGTATTTTAAGAGTGTAAATAAAAAAGGTATGTCCCACTCTCCAGTCGGCCAATGATCATCAACTCTCCTCTTCCCTGGTCACTGCATCCTATGCACGTATCCAAGATTTTGCCCACGCTGCCCCCGTTTACTGGAATGAGCTCCCCAACTTTGTTAGGCTCTCCCGACCTTGCATTGCTTCTAATGTTCTCCGAAAACCCACCTGTTCATCAAAGCGTATCCTCCTGCATAACCTAGTACCGAGACCACTCTCCCTACCTGACACCTCATATCCTGGCCATTCCTGCCATACTGACTTCTTGTCTTCGGGCCTACTTGCCCACATCTCATGTTGCCTGTCTGTCTCCCCTTTCCTCCAGACTGTAAGCTTCTTGGAGCAGGGCCCTCTTCCCTCCTGTTCTCAAAGCCCTTTTCTTGCATATAAATTTCAGCTCTCTTACTCGCCTGCCATCTATACCCGCATCTCTTCTTACTTCAATTCATTCACTTTAACCAGTGACAAACTGCCCCTAGCAGCAAGCAGACTACTCCTCTGCTTCCCTACATCTCAGCTCTATTGTGTAATAAGAATTGTGCTGCTAATTGTTACCTCTGCTCTGTTTTAGTTCTTCAGTTACTGTTATGTGTAGTCCTGTGTTCCCTGTATTGTTCTAATTTGTGCCCTATGTACAGCGCTGCAAACCACTTGCGGTTCCTAATAAATTAAATATCATAATAATTAATAATGATATTTCAGCATAAAAAAAGGTATCTCATCAAAACCATACCACACATGGGCCCTTATTCTGATCGGTGCGGCCGGATCCGAATATGCGGCCAGCACCGTGCGTCCTAAACCCCGCCTTCCATACGGATCGCCAACTCCGTCCGTACGCGGTAAGAAGCTGTCCGAACGGACCGCACGTGTATTTCTCACGAATACACCTCCTCCATCTCAGGGAACCTCCCCCATCATTTGATGGTCGCAGACCATCGAATGCAGGGCCGAGTGGTCCGCCAGCTCCCGCAACCTCAGACCACACGGGCATTTCTCCGTGCAAAAGCAGGGATCTGGGCGGGAAGCTGACATCCGGCAATGTCAAATGTCCGCCCCCTACACATGCGTACGCCCAGCGTTTTCATGGGAACGCCCATGAAACGCGGGGCTTATGCATATGGTAATGAGCCCAAATAGCCCTTCACGCCCCTCTCCACCCCCTGTTCGGAGTGTTCACATTTCATGCGGGATTTGGCCGTACGCCCCACTCGCACATGCGCAGAGACGCCTCTGCACATGTGCAGACACAAAACATCGGCGGCACGAACGCACGCGGATAATACCGCACCAACCAGAATAAGGGCCATGATATCACAAGCCTACTATTACTAGACCTCAGCAAATCTCCCATTAACCCAAGTTATAAAAGAAAAGGATACCAATTGACAGAGATGTTTGAGAGGAACTAAAATCAGATGCTTTTTAAAAATGCATGGACCCTGTTTGAAAGAACCTTCTCAGAATGTACAGTGTGACTTGGATATATGTCATTACTTCACTGCATTTCAAAGACGGTAAAAGAAAAAAAAATCAGTCTAGACTTTGCTATGGTATGACAGCTTATCTAGCTTACTCTGTCACAGATAAGTGAACTGGTTTTCATCATTAAGTTATCAAAACCCAACTTGTCATGAAGAGGAAAGAAGAAGGCTTACATAAATCTAGGAAGAACCTCATTACATATATATTGACAGATAGATCATACACAGCATACAGTGTAAACAACACGTCTAAAAAGTTTATACACTGTTATTACAACTTTAGGTTTTTGTGATGGAAAGCAGAAGCCAATCATGTCGGGAAAGGTGGGCGGAAAGGTGGAAAATGTAGTTAAACATTGATAAATGTAAAGTAATTCATTATGGCAGTGGTTCCCAAACTTTTTTGCATCACGGCACACTAGATTATAAGAATATTTGTCAAGGCACCCCTAGGTGCAATGTTTGCTACCGAGAATTTCAGAAAACAATATTAAATTAAATAGGTTGTGCTTATATGTCATCCTTAGGTCCAGTTATGTGGTGAGGGACAGAATTCACTTCTGTTTATCTACATACTGTATTTTAAAACTGGAAGCCGCAAGCACTGATTTTGCCTATTACATTGACCATAAATAATTGAATTGGTTCTTGACCACCAAACCGAGGCACCCCTGCAAGTGCTCTGAGGCACCCCAGGGAGCATAGGCGCACAGTTTGGGAACCACTGCATTATGGGAACAAAAATGAACAAGCTACTTATAGGCTAAATGGAGTTATTATAGAGAATTCTGCTGTAAAGAAGGACTTGGGGGTCATCATACTGTAGATGAAAAATTGGGTAATAGTGCACACTGCTCAAGTGCAGCAGCAAAAGCCAACATGACACTGGCATGCATTTAAAGGGGAATGGATTCAAGGCATGCCAATGTGATAGTCCTGTGTTCCCTCTTTACAAGGCATTGGTGAGACCACACTTGGAATACTGTGTTCAGTTCTGGGCACCACACCTTAAAAAGGACATAAATGAAATGGAACAGGTACAGAGAAGGGTGACTTAGCTAGTAAAAGGTCTCGAATCACTAGAATACAAAGATAGGTTAACCAGACTGAATATGTTTTCACTGGAGAAACGGAGGTTGAGAGGTGATATGATTAGTATGTTCAAATACAGGATTGGGAATCGTAGGGAACTTGGAGATGATTGGTCCCTAACAGGACTATACTGGGACATGCGAGCATGCACTGAGGCTCGAGGAAAATAAATTCTGTACTGAATAAAGAAGAGGATTCTTCTCCATTAGAGCAGTAACATTCTGGACCTCATTGCCCGTGGGGGTGGTTACAGCAACTATTGTTAATGAATTTAAATCAAAACTGGCCACTGAGGGAATCCTATAGATATGACTTACTCAAGTCAGTAGTTACAAGTCAGATCTGAGGAGTATGCATAATATAATTTGCTGCTTCATAAAAGTGGTTTTAAACCCACATAGAATATTGAATAAATATAATATTAAAATATAATATATATTATATAAAAGAGAGGTCCAGGTACCTGATACTTGTTTCCTTAATTATATTTCCCTTTAGGGAAAATACTGTATATATTAGATACAGGCATAATATTACGGATTGCTATTTTCCCTATATTCTCTTCTTAGCATAAAGTCTATTGCTCATTGGTCAGATTTATTCCGCTGTTGATTTTGTATAATATTTACTATTATACACTGAGGTAGACAGTTAATTAAAATAAAAATTTCCTTTACAAAGAAACATGAGAGCATATCCTGTTTGATTGAGATGTTCTTGATTACAGGCGAGTTATTCAACTTCATTTAAAACCAGTTTACCTGTGAGGACAGTACTAAATGATATCTTCATGAACATTGCTCAGTGTTGTCACTCAGAGCTCTTCTGTATTAAGAAAAAAAAAATAAGCAAGGGCAAGGCTACTGATATGATTCATTACACTGGGCCAATAGTTTTTTTTATTATTATTATTATTATTATTATTATTATTATTATTATTATTATTATTATATTATTTGGTGAATCACCCAAAAGAGTTACATTTTTAAAAGAAGTGAATGAAGAATTATTTAGCGGTTGTTAACTTTTGAAATATAATTTAATATTTACAGGTAAATGTAACATTTTGAAGGCTGATAATGTAAAATGTTAGTTAGGAATAAATCACTGAGAGATGCTGAGCTGAACATTTTGTAGGAGGTTCTTGCATTCCTTTCCATTGGCCGTAATCCATGGCGGAGCTCAAGCATCTATAACAGATTATTCCATATTTCAGAATATTTTTTATATTTCAAAGATGTATTTTTAAGTATCTTGCATTTGTGCTGTATAAACACATCAACCACATGAAATACACACACATATATTTTATTTGTGCATTAAACAAGGTTTCAAAACATGAAACAAAGTTTGTGTACTATCTTAGGCACTGAATTTGAATCCCAAGCAATCATAGTATTGAACATATTTAGTGCCAGTTACATATCATGTCCCCAGTAGTGCTGTTACAGATGTCTGTAGTAGTGCCAGTTACATATCATGTCCTCAGTAGTGCCAGTTACATATCAGGTCCCCAGTAGTGCTGTTACAGATGTCCTCAGTAGGTTTTTAGCATAATTTTTTTTTATAAAATGTCACTTATTGTAATGTATGGTTTTCGGAATAATTTGGTTAACGGACATTTGATAACGGATACTCAAAATGAGGAAACGGTATAGACTCCTTGGTCCTCTTTCGAGTGGACCGCATGTGTATATTAGATGGAAAGTCCCTATTAACACAAATACATAGGCCCCTTAATAGGAGGACCTTTGTTTCCCCTAACATCTGGGAAACAATTGCCGGTTACACGCGGCACACGAAAGGATTCAACGATTACAGCATATCATTATTATGTATGTTGTGGATCCTTCCACCGATTCCTTTAACGAATAATGTCCCAATTCAACTGCACTTTGCATTCGCATAGCGCTGCACTAACAGCGCTATGCGTTCCACATGCGTTCCACCCGAATACCGGAAGTACGCAACCGGAAGTCCAGCCATCACCACCCACCACCCAAAAGCTTTACAGGAGATCTAGACCTGCATTGACCATCAACCCATCGACTGGAGTGAGGTACAGATCATCTGAAGGCAAGCCGCCTATCTAATCACCCACCCGGGGTCACCCAGCGGACCTCTCACTAACACTTCTGATATTCCAACTGGGAGGAATGCCACCCCCATCATAAAATTGGAGGAAGTACCATTTGAATTCCGCTTTGGTCCAGTCTAGAGGATAATTCCACCATCCTATCTCCTTGTCATACATTGAACTGTGGTCTTTCAAAGGTGATGTTACATTAATTGGATGCAGCTTTTATACCCCTAAACCATTTCCCCCATATTACTGTGTACTATATTATATCCATATTATATTTTATTTGTGCTAATTTTAGTGTGTTATTGTATAATTAAAATGCTTTTTTAATTGACCTTGCTCTGTCATCAATTAAGCGCAGTCTATACCGTTTCCAGATTTTCTTTATAGGGACTAACAATCCCTTTTTTTATTGCTGCTGGCAGAAACAACTCACACAGGAGCCCCTACAGTTACTCTGGTAACTGTTTTTTCCTTTATAAGGGATACTCAACCTATATAAATAACTGTTAATAAATACAAAAATAATTGTATTCTACTAAGAACACAGTACCAGTAACACTATTTCAACTTGAACTAAAAAAAATTGTGTGGATGAAAGTGAGCTATAGAAAAATCAACTCATTTAAAGCCTGAGATAGTGTTAAAGTCCAAATCCATTTTTTTTTCTAGCAGCCTTTCACTCCCTGATAAAAATAGATTGGGAATAACGTCAAATTTTAGTATTATTGGACTGCAATTTAATTATCTTATGCAATAGCAAAGTGCTTCCTGCTTTAACATTTTAATTAAACAGTCAAAATGTATTGGTTACTCTACATATTCAAAGCATGGAGATTTGATTTTCTCTGATTAGCTAATGGTACATGTTCAATTTTTGTCAATTAAATGCAGTTTGGAGGCCTTATTAACATAGCAATTAGCATGGAAACATACAGTGCTTAAGTGGTGTGACCATTCAGGAAAACCTATTTGAAATGCACTGATTAACTGAGTGACGGTAGCCCAGTGCCGTTGGAAAATTATGAACAATAACTTCTTTTCAAGTTATTATATTTTATAGATGTTATATTAAACATAATAAACTAAGCCCCAATACTCGGTATATTTTATCAACGTTTCTGTTGCTGTACTTTTTGCATTGATGAAACACAGAACTTGTTTGATTGCATTGCATGAATAATAATAATAATAATAATAATAATAATAACAATTGGAATTATTTTGCCACATTCCTGCAGCGCTGTTTCAAATTGTACTGCAATGGGCAGGAACATTCTTGCAACAAAATTACAAAGTTTATGTACATTAGGGGTAATTCAGACTTGATTTCACGTCCGCAAATTCACACGACTGCCAATTATCAATTGATTGTCCATGCGTTCAGCCTGTAGTACGCAGCCTGTAGTGAGGCCGTCCTGCGATAAAAGCGATCTGGCGATGAATTAGAATTAGAAATTTATGCATGAAGTCTGGAGAAGAGATAAACTGGAGATACAGTGGAGATAAAGTGAAAGGAGATAAAGCACCAGCCAATCAAATATGTTTGAAATGACAGTTGGGAGTTGATTTGCTGGTGCTTTATCTCCTTGCACTTTATCTCCACTTTATCTCTTCACCAGGCTTAATACATCTGCCCCATTGTTTTTTCTCTCTCCAAGGCTTGATACATCTTACCCCATGTGTGCTGGTCCAGTGACAGGAGGGGGGGCACTTATATTGGGGCCCAAGACTGAGGGGCCCAGGACCAGCAGGAGGCAACAGCACAATAAAGCTTCTATGTTGTCTTAGTGCATGTAATGTCACAATGGTGCGCTGTTTGAGAGCAGGGAAGCGAAGAGGTAATTGTGGGTTAAGGTCAGGCAAAGAGAAACAGAGTAAGGCTGAAAGTCACAGCAAAGTTGAGAGAGGAGGCTGAGAGACACTTGGGAAGACATGGGAATGGTAAAAGAAACAAAGGACAGACTTAGGGGTGTATTCAATGCTGGGGTTGCATTCAACTGACCCCCCTGCATACGCTGTTTCCCCCTCGCTCTGTTTTCTAAGCAAAAGGGAAATGGCATATACAGCCGCTGAAACAGCAAGACTTGTGGCTAACTGCAGCGGGCTCCCTGCATTAGCTGCGAGCCTCGCTGTTTGGGGGAATCCTCACCATCCTCTGAGGATTTCCTTGCGGCATTGAGCACGGTGAGCGTCTGGCGCGGGGGGTTAAACAGTAAGGATGACTTGTTTTCTGCGCCGTTTATCGCCCTTTGAATTACAAAGCATTGTATACACTCCATTAAGTTTGACACCCATGACAGCGCTGAGGTCATGGGTTCAATCCCCACCATGGCCCAACTGTGCAGAGTTTGTATCTTCTCCCCGTGCTTTCGTGGGTTTACTCCAGGTACTCCGGTTTCCTCCCACAATCCAAAAATATACTGGTAGGTTAATTGGCTTCCAACAAAAATTAACCCTAGAATGTCTGTGTGTGTGCGTATACATGTGGTAGGGAATATAGATTGTAAGCTCCACTGAGGCAGGGACTGATGTGAATGTTCAAATATTCTCTGTAAAGCGCTGCTGAATATGTGTGCGCTATATAAGAAACTGTTAATAAATAAATAAATAAATAATATCACATTTCTCTGCTTAGTTTCTATCTAATGCAATTCAAGCATATTAAGCTGGGTACACACTAGACTATATTTTAAATGATTTTTAAGTCAGAATGAGGCAATGTTCCAGTGGCAATGTTACAGGGTTGACGGTGCCCGCTCCCACAGGACTTCATTGACATCCTTCATCATCTGTACATGAAGTACAAGAGAGGACAGCGCAAGCAAGGGAAATGCAGCGTGGCCCCTGCTCCATTGCTTCCGGCATCCTCAAGTATGTACAGTATGCAGTTCCCAATGCTGGTTCTCTGGATACACACATTGCCTAGTGTGTATCCCTTATGCAGTACACCAGTCAGAGCATAACAAATGATCATCGATAGTGTTGAGCGAATCTGTTTTGAGCGTTATCATTTTGACTGAATTGTATTCAGTTTTGGGGTTCAAAATGTATTTGTTTTATTCATTTACTAACCTGTGCTCATTTATAAAAGAAGTTGGCATCTCTCCTCTCGGTAAATAAATAATTTGACATTTCAAATATCTCAGGCAACAACTGGAAATTTTGTAGCCAATTGCTATATTCAAAAACGTAATTCTTGAATAATAAAGAAAAGAAAATGATTCCTTGGTATACATAGAATGTTTGATTTCCCACTCCCATCTCCTCCACCCCCAGGCTCCCTGTTCTCATACCTTCGTACCCATTTTTCCTCCTCTGTTGCTTATCCTGACAGGTCTGGCGACTTGTTCTAGACCCATTTCATTCACAGTTGAGATTAGAATTTGAATATGTCTTTTATTATTTACAGGTTAGTGTACTTATAACTAACAAATTTACAACTGCCATGTCTAGTAAAGACTCTGTTAAGAATTCCCATATGCAAAGCCCGACTGCGTCGTTTGATGAGTAACTTATGGTTTTTGTTTTGTTTTTTGCATGTGCAATTCTTTCAATAAAAACTTTAATGCAAAAAAAAAAAGAATGTTTGATTTCCTGCACTATATATTATGTTATACAATACTGTATGTTTTACTTTATGTATGTCCATTTTGCTTTTGCATTTGTATTTGTGTCTTCCTAAATTTGTTAAATAAAAGGGCTCAGTTTGTCAGTCATGAGAAATGGTATAAAGATCATCTGCAATACTTACTAGTGTATATTGTACAATTTGTTGGGCTTCACTTTTCTTTCATGTTTGTTAATTTGCTGCCAGGTGCATTTACTGCGGAACGCTGGAGATGACGTCACAGTTACTGTTTACTATTTCAAGGAAGCGCCTTCATTTCTTAAGCTCCCATTAGGTAAGCTCACATCTATAAGGCATTAAAGCATAGAATTTGGAATTCCACAAAGTAATATAGAGACAATCGATTGATACATGTGCCGGTGTGTATGATCCACAACACCAAGAATTGCACTGACCAGCTATGAAGCAATTCATTTTAATAATGCTAATCATCCCCAGCTGGCAGTCCTATTCTTCTTACTGCCACTTACTGTACATAATAATAGTGATAGTCCTGCTCTTCCAACTAGAAAAACAATGGTGCACCATGCCAGCAGTCTCAGGACATATTTACCTTAATGATTGAACTGTATTGTCTGTATTGTTGAGCTACTGGATAATGACAGGGTCATTGCAGTGTTTATTAGAGTCTTTGCATGATTTGGGCATTAACCACTACATATTATCGTCAGCCACCTCTGCATGTAAACTGACTTCACATTGCCAAATATTAGATTATTTTGTACACTACGGACTTTATTAACTTAGAGGTATAGTGATTGTTAATTAATGGCTTCTCTATATTTTATATTAGTTTGTTTTTTAATAAGCAATATGGTAGGTAAAGACTGTTAGTCTCTACTCACCTATCCTAGGGCAACAGAACACAAAGATGGGAGTTTTATTTCACATGGGATGTTGCTATGGGGAACCAATCAGAATCTATTTTATTCATTTAGCACCTTCTAGAAGATAACAGATAGTATCTTATTGGTTGCCCATAGCAACATCCCATCTGATATACAAATGGAGCTGCTCTCATTGGACGGGGACCTTGCATGACTTCCCCCTTGTACAAGGTCCGCCGTTTGCCAGGAATGGGGCGCCTGTGCGCACCACTCTCAGAAATGGGATGCGCGTCCAGCAGCTTTTCTGATATGGCGAGCTGGAGGACTGAAGGAGAGCAGCTCTAACTGTAGAACTCCCATCTTAGTAAATTTTGTCTGAAATGTTTTAAATTGTATTAACTATCCATATTAGTGATACAATAAGGGGGCATATGAAACACTGTCCAAGTTCACTGGAGGTACAGGATGCCAGCCAAACTCCGACGTGTTGCTTTGTATATGATTGGCAATTTAAAAAAGGGTATGGGTATACACTATGAAGGACGACATACATTAGGTCAACCACTAAAGGTCCACAGGGCTTAGGTCGACACATGAAATAGGTCGACATGGCTAAGGTCATCAGGGTCAGAAGTTCAACACAAGCATTAGATCGACAATAGTACGGTAGACAGTCAAAAGGTTGACATGAGTTTTTCACGTCCCCCCCACCCTGAATTTCAACGCAAGTCGACAGTGTACTTGCTTGGAGAACAGTGCTTCGTTGTGCTCGGACTACTATATTCTCCCTCCATGCCCTAGTGGATGGTAGGGTATCAAATATAGTGGTCGTCCTAATGTATGTCCATCTTCATAGTTTAGACCTAGCAACAAAAAACATCCAAGTTCGGCTAGTATCTGGCACAATCAGCAAACTCAGACCTTATTACATATGCCCCCTAATTCTACCTCTTCTTGTGCACTTTTCAGGCTCTCCAGACCCTCCCAGTGACCATAGCAGTGGAACGTCTTCTCCTCTTTTTGATAGTGGTTTACATTTAAATGGAAATATTTCAAACACGGTATGTGGCTATAATAAGTGCTGACAATGATGATGATGATGATGATGATGATTTATTAACTGTATTTCATTTATTGATTACCTGCTCTTTCAACCATTTATAAACTTGATGCTAACACATTAACATTAGAGATGTGCAGGTTCTGATTTACTCTAATTTACTCTGATTTCAAAGCAGGATCTTATTGGCTATCCCAAATCACATGACAGTTGTTGACAGTTGATAGCCAATAAGATCCTGCTTTAAAATTAGAGTAAATCAGAGTAAATCAGAGCCTGCACATCTCTAATTAACATTGCCATTTTTTACACAGGCAAGGAACGGAGAACAAACTTTTGACATTTGTATACGTTTGTTTTAAGTGTTTTTCCGTACAGTATTTATTTCTGTTTTTACTATTTGTTTTTGGATTCCATTAGTAAAAAGTGAGTATACAGGCCTCCTGCTGGATAAAGTGGGCAGTGACAAACATTACAGAAAATTGTACAACAGTGCACATAGCTGTTCCTCATTCTATACATTGGGCCTAATTCAGACATGATTGCAGGACAAATTTGATTTCAAAATAGACAAAACCATGCCGCACCGCAGGTGGGGAAAATGTAACATGTGCAGAGAGAGTTAGATTTGGGTGGGGTGTGTTAAAATTTAAATCTAAATTGCAGTGTAAAAATAAAGCTGCCAGTATTTACCCTGCATAAACAATATACAAATTTGTCATGTGATCAGGTTTGAATTAGGTTCAAAGATTTGACTTTTTAAGATTTGTCATGTACTTCTTGGCAAGAAGGCATGGTCGTATACATTGCATTAATATTACATTGGTCTTAAAATTATATGTGCTGTATCTACTAAGGCCCAAAGGAACTATTTACATACTCAAATTTGTTTGTACAAAAGTACAAATGTGGAGGCATCATGGGTCCTCAAACTGCGGCCCTCCAGATGTTGTGAAACTACAAATCCCAGCATGCCTTGCCACAGTTTTAACACTCCCTTATAGCAAAACTGTGGCAAGGCATGCTGGGATTTATAGTTTCACAACATCTGGAGGGCCGCAGTTTGAGGATCCATGCATTATACTGTTGGTTTATGTTGCGTCCCCTCAGAATCTCTCTCTCAAGCAAAAGTTAGTAATCAGGGTGATTGTGAAGAGCTGGTATGAGATCCACTATCTTCCTAAAATAAGAAAAATGGAATGAATTCCAGGCCAGAGAATGTCATTGCTATTTTTTGTAGGTTCTACAGTACCCTGTGACAGTGAATCTGTGTTACTTATTGACAGAGATGTCTGGCTAAAGGTGGCCATACATCAGAAAGATATTGTACCCAATCATACAATCTCAATTGATTGTAAAGGTGCCCATACACTAGTAAGATTTATCTTCAGATCTGGCTGGTTGGAACAAAAACATGGTTATGGATGAGTGACAGTTTGTCAGTTTTCCAGCATTTCCAAGCAAATGGTCAACTGTTATTTGCTCTCATCCATAACCAGGTTTTTGTTCCAACCAGACAGATCTGCAGATAAATCTGCGTGTGTATGGCCACCTTAAGATGGATTTTATGCAGATTGTGTGCACATCTTGTGTACACAATCATACAATCTATCAGCAGATGGATTGGATGACTGATTGTATGATGGATTGTATGCAGATTGTGTGCACATCTTGTGTACACAATCATGCAGCAGATGGATTGTATGACTGATTGTATGATGGATTGTGAGTAGATTGTGTGTCCAAAAACCACCAAGGACTGCCGGGGATTTCAAGGGAAATTGTACACAATCATGAGCGCAATCGATCTTAAGATCGATCTTTCTGATGTATGGCCAGCTTTAGTTCTCTAGAAATCCCAACCAAATTTTATGGATCTGACCCAAAACTGAATCCTCAGATCTTCCAACGGTTAAGACTCCCATACATAGAGCCGACTTGTCCTGAGGACAAGTCGGACCCTATTCTCCTCCGAGCCGCCCGGCAGCTCCCCAGGAGGCTCACATACGATTAGGACTTTGATGTGCCATTTTTTACATGTGATAAATCACAGGGGGGATGAAGAGTGGTGGTGGGGGACTGGCAGCCGGCAGGGCGGATGAAGAGTGGTGATGGGGGACTCACAGCTGTGGTGAGTGGACGTGGGGGGGGCGTGTTCTTAGAAAGCCAGGCAGGGGAGCCGGGACTTATCATTAAGTCGAGTAGGAAAATAACTCCTGTCGGCACATCAGCTAAAAAACGTGAAAAACTCATGTCATCCTTTTGACTGTCGAACATCCGATTGTTAACCTAATGCCTGTGTCGACCTTCCAACCCTGTCAGCCTTAGCCATGTGGACCTATTTCAAGTGTCAGCCTAAGCCCTGTCGACAATCAACGGTCAACCCAATGCATGACAACTTAAATAGGGTTGATCTATTGACGATTATCCCCTGCAAGTACAATAAAGTGGTTAGCTCCTGAAGAAGCTGAGATCACATTAGCTCATTTCATTGCCCTTCGCTCTGCATATGCATCTTTATACATTGTCACATGATTTCTTTGCCGTGATAAGCAGCAGTAAGAACATTTTAATTATAGGGTCTAAAAATATGATCATAAATAATCTAAAAATGGGTCTAAAATCTGGTAATTAATAAATATGCCCCTTAGTCTTGTCCTCAATGAGTTCAAAGAAATAAAACAAATGTGGAAAGAGGGCTAGATTAATCAAATATCTTGAGTAGAGTGTTATCAGCTCCTTTTGAAGATTTTTTGTAATGTTGTATAAAGAGTTGAAAATTATGTTCATCCCGACTCAGCAGGATTTAAGTTCAGGTTACAAAATTCTTTCTATTGTTTTACATTTTTCTTTCATAAATCATGATTTGCTTCCTTTTAGATCAGAAATTCTGGATTGGCTAAATTGCTCCATCAACTAGTTGGAAGGGAAGTGATTTGCACTGTCTCCCTTCTTGTGGGCACTGCCACAGTCAAGTCATAGCGTGACCTCTGACCCGACCACCCAAGATGCATGTGGTTCTGTCTACTCTTCTCTATTCTCCATAACTGAGGCCATTGCCCCTGAGTGTCTCCTTTGCAGAGACTGTATATTACTGCCAATACACCCCTTAGCATATTATAGGGGCCAGCACTGGCTGTACATACTTGTGTGTGCTTCACTACACCACACACAACCTGCATTAGCTCAATATGTTCTTGGTTGGATCTGTTATAAACCTGAATTAACCCAGAGTTACCTGCATACTGTTTTCTACCGGTTAATAAACAAACAAGCCTGCTAAGTTAGCTACAGTACCTTATGGGCTGACCTCCATTTCACACCAGTGACACCTTAACCAACATCATAGGTTCTGCCAATACAACCGTGACAATGGAGTCTAGATTTTGTACTTTTCTTCTGAAAGGTATTGGAGATTTATGTCCCTATGTTAGACACTAATTACAGTTCAAGGAGGTTCTGCATAAACCTACCTCTCCAGGTATTAAGCCCCCTGCACCTGCAAGCATAACCATGATGCAAGGCTTGAATGCCCTATCCTGTTAATTTGTACAAAAGTGAACTGCTTAAACCATGGATGGTGGAACTGAAATCATTTGAAGTGCTGGCCCGAATGTTAAATGCAAATGGTCCAAAGTCTATTCCAAGGAGTCCAGTGGGTCTAAGAGTCCAATGGTTCTCTTGATTTTTTTTTTTTTTTATTTTGGAGGTGCACACAGCTTTCTCAGAGGCATGTAGTACACAATCTATTTGCAGATACTCTCAAATCACATTTGAGATTGAACAAATTGCAGATTGCAAATATTCAATGTAATAAATGAGAAACATCTCTCTCTTAACCAAATAACATTTTAGGTTGACTTTGCATAAGATCCATAATATCAAAATAACATTATCCTTTTGGAAGGTGTAGGAGAAATTAAAGATTTTCAGGTAGTCCCCTGATCCCTGAAAAAGAAAATTTATCTCCCACATCTTCTCCACTCCTAGTGAAATGGGCAAGAAGGAGGAGAACATACTGAGAATCACATGTCCATATGGAGGGAGCTGAGCTGAAATAACATAATTACTGTATAGCCCTACTATTTCCCTACAGACCCTCAATTTGAGGCATTTTCCCACTATAGGTGTAAGAACATGACCAAGTATAAGCATAGTACAGAACATAAAAAGTAGCAGTATGTGCTTGTCAATACGCAAACAATAATAAGCAAGGCCAGCTCTAGAAATGGTGTTTTTTCCTCTTCTATTTAATCCCTTAGAGATTTGCCTTAGCAAACCATTGGCAACTTATAAATAATTTTGTATTGTTTGTGTTGATTTCCTATTACCTTAATCTTTTTATTATTTTGATTTGCACCAAGATTTCAATATGTAATGAGTACATTCAGATTGAGAGAATGGTTTATAACCCCTATTGTTGAATCGGTCTTGTCTACTTTGTGATACCGCTTGATTGTAAAGAGAAACCATTAACTGCAACTTCTTTTTTTTTTTATAAAGAGAAACCATTGTTCTCAAAAAGGCAATTCACTATTTACAGCACCATAAATACGACATTGAATGGTAGCATTTCGAATTATGGTCTCATAATACTTTTAAAAATCAAACTGAAGAATATTATTTTGTGTATATTGGATTTTTGTTGTTATTATTTAACATCAAAAATGTTTTTTTATGCATAATTCTTTTAGGCTCCATCATCACCTTCCTCTCCTACAAATAAAGATCTCAAATATGAAAAGCGATGGATGGACGAAGTTTCGATTCCTTTATTAATGGCGCGAATTTCAAGGTTTAAGGTTTCAGCAGCAAAATTAAGGTTTGTATTATATTATTCAATAATGTCTGTTTTTGTATCATACATACAAATATTTATTTAACCACTTTGCTGCTAAAGACAAGTGGGCAGGGCTTGATGATGTCATCCTTATGGAAATTAGATAATGTAAGAAAAAGCTAGTTGCCAGGTGAATGACTGTAGAAATAATTACAAATCCGTAAATAAGAGATCATTAAAAGTGTTCTCTCTCTCTCCCTGCCTTGTGAATGGTTAGCCCGCGCCACCCATTTGCAAGCGGGATTCATTTGCAAGAATTGCAAATTGATGTTTTACATGAACAGTGGGAACCTCCCCATCTTTTGATGGTCCTTGACTATCAAATGATGGTAAAGGCGCATGCATATGTAAAGATGGTCTAGACCACCCTTACATATGCGTGTAGATTTGCAGGTAATTGGGCGGGCAGCTGTCACCCGGTTATGTCAGCTGCCCGCCCAATTTGCAACGAGCAGTACCCAAACAATTGCAGCCTCACTTAAGTCTAAAGGCAGGAGCCGTCACTGGGCATATGTATAATGGGCATATGTATAATGGGCATCATGTGTGTGGCATATGTATAATGAGCATCAAGGTGTGGGGCATATGTATAATGAGCATCCAGGTGTGGGGCATATGTATAATGGAGCATCACTGTGTGGGGCATATGTATAATGGAGCATCATGGTGTGGGGCATATGTATAATGGAGCATCACGGTGTGCGGCATATGTATAATGCAGCATCACAGTGTAGGGCATATGTATAATGGGCATCACAGACTGCACTATTGGGGTCATATGTGTATCACAACCCCATTTTCATTGGATGCACCCCATGTGGCTAGACCCCCGCACACACAATACGGTATGTAGCATAAATAATGTGTCAGGGGCATTACAGTGTGTGGCATAATGTGTAAAAGGCATTATTTGTGTATTTGTTTATTAGGCACGTTTTTTTTAAATGTTAGTAGCTCATTGGGTTGTTTATTTTGCCGCGAGTAGCTCACACTCCAAAAAAGGTTGGAGACCACTGCCCTCGAGTTCCACCAAATGATGTATTATTTATTTGTGTATACCCTTTCAACATCACCCTCAGTGTTTATACAAGGGAGGCGCTAAGCTTGGTTTACCACCCCCTTTCTTTTCACATTATCATTTTCTGTTCATCAGACAATAAAATCTTACATATGAGTTTCCAAAAGTAACTGAATATTTACTGCTTTAGAAAGGTGGATTACTTCCAAAGCAAAAACCACAACACATTTGATTTTGGTGGTTAGACAGAGGATAACAAGTTTGCTTTTAGTTCACATTCTGACTAGCTTGGATAGATTAACTATAGCAAACTAAAAAACAATAATGCTATTTTAGGAAATTCACAGCTGTTTGTAAAAAAAAATACAGGTATAATTTGTGAGTATCGCATGTGCAATTACTATTATTAATGTTTGAATAAGCTCAAAAAGTAATAAAGTGGGCTCATAAGCCAAAGCAATGAATGCAATAATATTAAAGCTGATTGCATTTTTTTTTTGCCAAGGATTAATGTATATTTTGTAAGAATGTAGAAATTAAATGTAAGAATGGACCAGTTGTGAATACTGTAGGTCACATTGTAATGGAAAAAGTTGCAAAAGAGATTCAGCCCTACGGAGTCACATGGAGCTCAATGTGTTAGGTGGATGGATGGATGTGGACAAAATGGTTTTACTAAGTAACATACAGTACTGTAAAGCTTTTTTCTTTTTTTTTTTTTTTAATTATTCATTTACAGGAAATTTCTATGCTATTTTTTTAATATTAAAGGCATATCTGCCTGGAATGTTAGTGAGAATGTTAATTGCTCTCCTGGATGTCAAAATTAGTAAGAGTCTCCCTGATGCACCTCACTGAGTGAAGAAAGTGGTCAGGGAGTCATAATGATGCAGTTTGCATTGAATCATATCATCATGGCCTTACTCCCACTTTACAATGCCAATAATAACACAGTACACTTCCTGTGGGGGGCGGGGATGGTCACACATTCTTGGAGCTCCCGGCTCCTATCCTCCAAAGTGGTGGAGAGCTCCACCAGAAGGGGACTCATGAGCGTCTTGTGCACACGCATTCCCTTCTGGCGGCTGGCAAGAAAAGATGCCCTCCATCTGTATACAACTATTCCAGTGCAATATGTTCTTGTAGCCATAACCTAATAGGTTTTTTTTTTGTATTTGCACCTACACTGAGGTCTCCCATGGTTTTTACAAATATGATTAGTTTATAGTTTTTAAACAGTGGTTTTAGAGTTACATGAAATGTGGTATTCAAAATATAACACCTGTTGTTGTTGTTGTTGTTGTTGTTGTTGTTGTTGTTGTTATTATTATAATAATTATTATTTTTTTTCTCTAATTTTAATAGACCTAATTCATTTGAATTGCTGGCACAAGATGGTGTTAGCTCTGGGACTCTCCAGTTTAATACAGCACACGACAGTGCGGACTGGCTGCGAGCAATATCAACAAACATTAGTGATCTGACACAACAAAATGTAAGATACTTGCTAGTGTGTGTTATACAATATGTATTCCGCACCATTTCATAAAATCATGTTGCTGTTAAGGAAAAAATGGAAACAATATCTTATGACTGTCTACTTCTGTATTACCCCTTTCACATCGCAAATGCCAGGTCGCACCCGGGATTTGGATACGGGTCCATTCCGGGAGCGACACAGCATTAAGCCAAGTCGCCAATGTCACACCAGGGGCAGAGTCGCTGCATGTCATCGGGGGTTGGGGGAGGAGGCACCGCTTGGAGCTGATGCTGCCTCCTCCCTATGGTGTAAATGTGACCTGGGTTGCTCGACCCAGGTTGCCTGTTTACAATGCCCAGCAACCCAGGTCCAACCGGGGTAAAACCCTCCTTTTAACCCGGTTCGTTATGCCAGGTTGATGGACCCGGGTTTTTCCTTTTGGTGCTTTCACATCGCACAGAGAACTGGGTCGACCTGGCAACAATCCGAGTTGGACCGTGGTTATTTCTGCAGTGTGAAAGGGGGATATCTGTCTGTCTATCTTTGTATCCAATTTATATCTATGCCCTTATGAATTTGATTTGACCCAATGCACATATTTAAATAAGGCTTGAAAATATTAGGCATTGTACACACACCATGCAAGATACAGATACATATATCCTTGTAAGTAACTGAGTTTACACTGTAACAGTGACCATGGTATTCTTGCCTAGGTGCTTATATAGTACCTGCTAGGAGCAGTTCAGAAATGTAATATTTTAAGGGCTCTTAGAGTGCCGGATTATCCATGGGGAGACAGGGGTGGTCACCCCGGGGTCCCCACACTGGTACTGCTGCGGTGGACCCCATGCTGCCCAGGTACCATCTTCCTCCATCTGGGGGGGAACCACAATTTTGTTGTCCAGGGCCCCCACAGACTTTAATCCGGCTCTGCCCTCTGATATTTCCATACCCCCACTTCAAAATAATGACACAGTGACCTGAGTCTAATACTTGGGCTCCCTTGCCAGAGGCATGCATCCAAGTACCCAAAAAAACCCTACCTAGTCTTAACCTGCGACCAAGGATGCCATGAGCTGTGATCCAATGCAGAGCTGCCGTAGACTGCAAGTTCAGGATGCAGCCGCATATTAAAGAAATTGAAGCATCCAGACATGTGAAATGCTCAGCGCTACAGTCCTGTCTCCCCTCCGTTTTATCTGTGCCCTGCAGTGGAGCTTATGCTGTGCGTCTGCAACTGGGTTGCGTGCTGCAAGGACTCGGTGATCAGGAGCTGGAAGAAGTGTCAGGCGGACGGAAGTGAAAGCAGCACCGCTGCCTGATTCATTGAAGCCGCGGTGGTGAGACTGTGCCAGGAGCCCTTGCTGTGCGTATGCTGCAGACAGAGCCGGGCCCATGAGGTTGTGGGGTGGGGGGGGGGGGGGGGGGCGAGGCACATGGCATAGAAGATAAGTAACCCCGGGCTCCCCTCTGTTGATTGGCCCTGGTACCCACCCCGGATCAACGCAAGCAGAGATGCCGTCCTTGGGATGGTGAAATTGTATAACTGTAAGGCTCCCTGCACCAGCAGACTGTCTGCCTCCCAGAGTCCCAGAACTAGAAGAGAGGAACTGTGGGGTGAATTTATGAAGCTTGGAGAAGTGTTATCTATCCCCATAAAGAACGTTATGAGCAAGGTGATAATGGTTCAGCCAATCAGCTCTTACCTGTCAATTTACATATTGTAGCTGATTGGCTGAACCATTATCACCTTGCTCATAACGTTCTTTATGGGGATAGATAACACCTCTCCAAGCTTCATAAATTCATCCCTGTGACTGGAGGAGCCGACCAGCAGGCAGCGTGCACTACATAGTGAGGGCAGAGTGTAGCCAGGGAAGATCAATAAAATTAAGCTTCAGTAAATGCTTATGGGAGGGGGGATTTTGTCAGTCTTGAGCCCCAAAATTTCTGACGGCAGCCCTGCCCTCACTTCACTCGCCATGCTTTAGGCTCGTTGCCTCGCTATGCTAGGCACACTGATATATACTCCCTCTATATGGATTGTGAAGTAAGAACAAGCCAGTTTAAAAAATAATATCATGAAAAACTCATGTCCTTATAATTTTGATATTTTGACCCAAAAGACATTTTTACGCTGTCGACCTATTGCATGTTGACCTTTTGGGATAGACCTATAGATTGTAGATCTATCAACCATAACCACTTAATATTTCTTGGTTGTGGATGAAATTGGAAAGGTGTATTAACGAATAGTAACTATCCATGAAAGGTTTTCCTTAATAAATGTGAGGGTTTTTTCCAACCTTATGAACTATATAACTATATGTAATACTGCAAAAACATGTATTCAAATTTACAAAATGGTCCAGGAACCAATCCGGTCATAGATTCAAGAATGTCAAATAACCTCTTAACCTTAGGATGGACCAACATTTTGATCTGGATTCGCTCAAGAGGTTCTACAGGTTGTTGGTTTTTTTTTTTTAAATAATAACATGTAAAATTTTCAACTTTTTCCCAGGCAAATAGACAATTCAGACATCGAACTGAAATGTTAAAGATGTTAAAAATACTATGAAATGTAGACATTTCAGCTCAAGCAGACAGAGAAGGCAAAATTTTATTCTTTTATCTCGAGGCTGCAAATTCAACTTTGAAACTTGGTATTTGAGTTAACAGCTTAACAGATTTAAAATACACACTACACTGATTTAACCAGAAATGTTTTTGAGACATGGAATTCATTGAATCGACCAGTTTTATCAAATTTTGTATTTGCTCCAATAGTTACAGCATCTCTAATGATGTGTAAGGAGCTATAGAACACCACCTGTCCCAGCATGATCTTCACCTTACAATATGTATAATGACTACAGTCTGGTAGAATATGTGTCACTTACTTATAGGTAGCTGATTGCTAATTGTGGTGGTATTATTAATGGTAACAGATGGGAATAGTTCCAACTGTAATGAGTATTGTTATTTGTCAGGCATTATACATATATCTTACCAAGCACCCAGGGGCGGATTGGCCATAAAACTCACCGGGAAGTTTCCCGGGAGGCCGACCACAGTGAGGCCGAAAGATGTGGGGCTGGTGTGTAGCACGCCTGCGCTGCCCACACAATTCGGCCGGGTGCCATTACATATTGTAATTGTACAGCTGAGCCGCAGCCTCAGCGGCAGGTTGCAGCCCATGTCCCAGCCCAGTTCGGCCTCCTCTCCTCCCCCCATGTGGCCACGCCTCCTCGCACCCGCTGCTGAGGAGTGAGGACTTTCCTCCTCCCGAGTGTGGCCCACCTCCTCCTCTCCTTAATTACATACCTTGTCCCCGTCTATCAGCGCCGCACTGTGCCCCATGGCATCTGTCATCATCATCACGCGCTCTCTAGCGCTGGAGAGAGGCTCCACCCGCTGACAGATGCCGGGGCTGAGTACATACAGATACCACCGAGGCCCCCCTCACCCAAACCGGGCCACACTGCATCACAGCGCAGAGTACCACAGATGCAAGCTGTGCCCGCCCCTACCCCAGCAGCAGAGCCGGGTGCTATGTAATAGCATGCTGGAGGAACAAGTCTGCGGGACCAGGCATTCCAGGAAGAAACACCTGCACGCACCAACAACTCCAGGTCAGTGCTCCTTCATCGCCAGCCCAGTTAACCCTACTGTTACTGACTCCCCCCATCCCAGTGCCCCCCCCCGTGCGTGGGGCTTCGCGGGACCCGATGGGGGCGGAGCTAAACGTGACCCGGTCGGGGGGCGGAGCTACATGGTTTAATGGCTGCTGCTGCTGCTGCCTGGGCCAGAGGGAGAGGGAAAGGACAGGAGATGCTGCTGTGCAACCACAGTTCCAGGCTTTCCCAGAACCAGCCAGACTGCCCTCTGTGCATGTTCCAAAGGTAAGGGTGTGGGTATTTGGTATGTGTTTATATTTGGGGGGTGGGTTAGGCTGGGGGGGGGGGGGTTATGCTCAAGGAAGGGGGGTAAGTGTTAGGCTGAGGGGGGGGGGGGGGTGGTAAGAGTTAGGCCTCAGGGTATGAGGGTTAACCCCTTGAGTGGTGGGTTTTGCTGGGGAAGGACAAACCTACCAGGTCAGCTTTGTCCTGTCCCAGCAAAACCCACCACAGGAATTTGGAAGCCCCCCCTCCCTCACCACTGCTCCGGCGTTAGTTAGCCAGAGCTTCCCTGCCACCGCTGTCCCCGCTGCCTTAGCCGCCTGTCACATTCAGCAGTGATGTCAGTGGCAGGCTGGGGGATGTTCACGGCGGCGCAAGATTACTCGGGTGCCTGAGCGCTCCCGAGTCCTCCCGAGCCGTGCCGACCATACCCGAGCCTGCCGCCGACGTCCCTGTAAAATGAGTGACGGCTGGCGGGCGGGTCAGGGGAGCTCCGGCGTACTGATCGTCGCAGCAAAGGTGATGGGGGGACTGGAGGTTTGTGATGGGGGATGGGCTCTAGAAGTGATGCGCCAGTGGTGTTCCCCTGGACACCACTAGCGTGCACCTATTGTATATTAGTGGCATGCCCGGAGATTTTCCGGGACAGCCCACTGCGGCAGTGCAGCTGAGTCCGTAAAATCTCTGGGCATACCACTCAAGGGGTTAAGCATTATCCTGTGGGGGGTCAGGATGGAGGGTTAGGGAGCTCGTCGGTGTAATAGAACACATGCCACAAGGTTTGTCAGCATTATAGAGCGCACATGCGGGATGATTTAGTGTGTAGTCGGATATCGTGCAGGGTAAGGGAGTGTGTCAGTGTGATATTGCGCAGGCTGCAGGGTGAGTGAGTGCGTCAGTGTGATATAGCACAGGGTAAGGGAGTGCATCAGTGTGTTAGAATGCAGGGTGAGGGAGTGCGTCAGTTTGATATAACACAGGGTGAGTGAGTGCATCACTGTGATAAAACACAGGAAGCATGGTGAGTGAGGGCTTCAGTGTGATAGAGGGCAGGGTGAGGGAGTGCGTCAGTGTGATAGAACGCAGGCAGCATGGTGAGGGTGTGTGTCAGTGTGATATTGCGCAGGGTGAGTGAGTGCGTCAGTTTGATATTGCACAAGGTGAGGAGGTGCATCAGTGTGATAGAGCGCAGGCCGTAGGGTGAGTGAGTGCGTCAGTGTGATATAGCGCAGGGTGAGGGAGTGTGTCAGTGTGATATGGTGAGGGAGGGCTTCAGTGTGATAGAGTAGGGTGAGGGTGTGTGTCAGTGTGATATAGCACTGGCTGCAGTGTAAGGGAGTGTGTTGGTGTTACAGAGCCCTAGAAGAGGGGTGAGGGAGCACGTCAGTGTGATAGAACAAAAGGCCACGGGTTGAGGGAGTGCGTTAGTGTGATAGAACGCAGGCCGCTGTGTGAGGTAACGCGTCAATGTGGTAGAGATCAGGCCACAGGGTGAGGGAGCGCTTCGGCGTGATAGAATGCAGGGTGAAGGTCAGTATGATAGAGCACAGGCCAAAGGGGCAGAGAGTCAGTTTATGTTGCAGCATGGGAAGGAATTGATGACGTTCGATGGGGAAGGGGGGGCAGAGATAACAGTGTATGGGGCCCCATTACGGTGTGTGGTATATTCTGTAATTTGTATAACTAGTGGTGGACTCCACGTGCCCCCTGTCATTTAGGGGATTCTTTTTTTTATCTAGTTTTTTAATCTGACACCAGAAGCAAGAGCCGAGAGCTGGAGTCTGAACCTCGCTGGAGCCTGACCCTCAAAGCTGCCTGGAGCTGACACCAGAAGCAAGAGCCAGGAGCTGGGGTAAGAACTTTGCGCTAGCCGGAAGCTGACATCTAGAAGCAGGAGCCGGGAGATGGGGTCTGACCCTCGCAGCTGTCGGGAGCTGGCAACCAGAAGCGGGAGTCGTGCAGCAGCCGGGAGCTGACAGGTAAGTCGGGAGGTCTAGCGCAGCTTAGGGTGTGGCAGTATGGCCCTCTACCTCACAAGCTACTTCACAACACACTTGCACCAATGTTACATCACTCCATCTTTCTCTCTCTGACCTCTCCGTCCCTCTCTCTCTCTATCCACCCCCCTGATTTCTCCATTTCACTCTCCTCCCCTTCTCTCCCTCTCTCTTCATCTCTCTCTTTTCTTTGTCTCTCTCTCTCTTCCTCTCTCTCCCATTTCTCCTCCCCATTCTCTCTCTCTCCCCCTCCTTAGCCTCTATCTCTCCCTCCTTCTCATCCTTTGTCTCTCCATTTCCCTCTACCCCACTCTCTCTATCCCCCTCCTTTCTCTCCCTCCCCGCCTTCCCCTCTATCCCCGCTCCTCCCTCCCCCCCCATCTCTTTCTGTCACCTCTCTCTGCTGTCATCCAATGCCTCTACCTGCCATCCTCTGTCACACATTGCCTTCCCCTGGCATCACCACTTACTACCTCTTTTACTCTCTCCCTGAGGTCAAACACTGCTTCTCACTGTCACCCTTTGTCTCTCCCTGTTAATCACTGCCCCTCTATATCCCACTATCCTTCCCCTTTATCCACTACATCCCCATCTACCTCTCCCCGTGTGACTGTCACTATCTCCCCATTTACCTCTCTCTCCTGTCGGTCTCTGCCTTTATCAGACATCACTCTTTGCCTCCCCTTGTTACCTTTTCACTGTCCACTGCCTCTCTACATCATTCCCTTTGAGACCACGCCAATGTGAGGCCATTGCCACTGTTCCAGGAGCTCGCACAAATAATCTCTCCCACTGTTGTGGTGCCCTGTCACTTTTTTCTGGATCTGCCCCTGGGTATTACGGTGTGTGGCATAATGTGTAATTGGCATTACATTGTTGAGTAATATGTATTTGGCATAACAGAATTTTTTTTTTTGGCTGGGGGAGCACAATTTCTAGTTACGCCACTGGTAATCCTGTGTCATTTCTATGTCACTGTAGCGGTTCAGTTTTTCTTTTACATAAAACTAATTGATTTGTGCTCAACAGCGCTTGTTGCATCTAAAAACACCAGCTAAACCGGTCTAAAGTCCTGGTTATGGCCCCCAAATTGCTGTTTGGTCCCCCAAACCACAGACTTTTTTTAACATTTCCTCTCCCTGTCACCTCCCTGGTATCACCCACTGTTTCTCACCCTCTCCTCCGCTGCCTGTAACCCTCTGCCTTGCATCAACCACTGCCTTTCCCTTTACCCATTGCCTCTCCTATCATCCTCCCTCTGTCCCCTACTGCTGGTCTCCCTCTCACTGGCCATCTACTGCCTCTCCCTGGTATCAGCCACTGCCTCTCCCCTTTCCCCTCTTCTTGTGTCACACAATGCCTCTCACCAACTTTATGTCATCCTCTCCCTGACATCACCCATTTACACTCCCTGTCACCCTCTCCAGTCACAGTTTGCTTATATTTGTCACCTATTGCCTCTCTGCCTCTCCCCATCATGATGGTCTCTTCCTGTCACTATCTGCATCTCCATCACCATATTTTTGTCATCCTCTTGCCCACAGCTTCTCTTTTTCTTTTTTCCTTTTTCTGTTCTCACATCTGTGGATGGTGTTATTGGAACAGGGACACCAGAAAAATAGGTGCTCTCAATGGGGTTTTAACTATGGGCTGTTACCCATGGGCCAGTAATTTTTACATGCCACACAGGCTAAAATTTGCCAGTCAGCCCCAGTGCATGTGTAATGTGCGACGGGGCGTCATGATGTCACCGCGCACATTACTACATGCACAAACTGTGCTGGGCCAGGACGGGTGGATGCCCGCCAGACCACGTGAAAATGTCTGAGCACCCGCCGCAGCTAAATATAAAGAGTTGTGCACACTGTCTGCAGTGTGCTGGTGCAGAAGACTGCCAGAGGTAACCAGTAAGTAATAAGCACTGATTAAGCAGAATTATTTTAGTTTAGTTTGTGTCCTCTCCTGCCTCCACTGCCTGCTTTTTCCAATCCCTTCCAGTCTCAATCCAGAGGTAGTAGGTGATGAGGGTGCTGCCATGTGTCATGCTTGCCTTCCCTCCTGAAAATTGGGTCCCCCTCCTGGCCCCCAATCATCTTGGAGCCCCTGCACCCCCCTTCCCTGCACCTACAAATGCTGGAATTCATGCTGTCCCCGGGGGGGGGTTAAAAGGTAGGCAATTATGCCATCCGTTTAATTCCAGCAGTGCCTCATGTGTGCCATATGATTCCAGGAGTGTCCCATGTATCAGTCCGGGAGTGCTGCCATGTGTGCTGCATAGTTCCAGGAGTACCGATGTGTGTGCAGTATTATTATAGAGGTGATGCAATGTGTGCCGTCTCAGTCCATAGGTGCCGCCATGTGTGCTGTATCAGTAGAGGGCAGCTATGTTGTTTTTTTTTTTTTATAATTAAAATATATATATATTTTTTTTCTTACTGCCAGGTTGCTGTTAAGTGTGCCATATCAGTCAAGGGGTACGGCCGTGTGTGCTGTATAATTTCAGGGGTGTGGCCATGTGTGCAGTATAATTTCAGGCGTGCTGCCATATGTGCTGTATAATTTCAGGGGTGCCGCTATGTGTGCTGTATAATTTCAGGGGTGCCGCTATGTGTGCAATATAATTCTTGGGGAGCTGGCTTTTTTTTTTTTAATAAAAAGAAAAAAAAGGTGTTGTATTTTTTTCTTACTGCCAAGTTACTGTTAAGTGTGCCATATCAGTCAAGGGGTCATGTGTGCTGTATAATTCCAGAAACTATTGATGCTTTAGTCTTGCCTGTCACCGATGTCTCTTAATATAGTGATGTAGCAATACTTCCTACTGTTATGCTGGCTCCTCCCATTTTTGACCCGTTGCGGCCTACATGAGGCCACTTTCCTCAAAATTTCCAGGGCCACTTTTAGACCCCAATCCGCCCCTGCAAGCACCTGCATTGCTTGCTCACAACTGAAGCTTGGGTTGCCAACCTTACTGCAGGGGAGATGTATCAAACATTCTAAAGAGGACAAGTGATGTTGCCTACCATTCACTTGCTGCTAGCTGGGTGATTGACACCCTGTGCGCATTTGGGGGCATGCCACCAGTGTTTTCTGGATGTTCCCTGGCCGTTGGGAGGGAGGGCTGCTGACATCAGCGGCCTCCTTTTCCCCACAGCCTTCACAGTGCCAAATAAGTCTAGGTTTACTCAGGGAGGGAGGGGGTAGAGCGTGTTCTGGGGTGCTGCTGGTTTTGGAGGGGGAGAACGGTGGAAGCCAAAACACTCACAAGCTACTGGAAAAGTGTCCCACTGTGCAATGGAAGGTAGGCTCAATTAAGATGGTAGGCAGAACTTTTGAAAAGGTCCACCTCACCTCTTACCAAACTCAGAATCCCAAATTAATGAAAAAACATTACATTAAACATTTCTTTTTAAAGAAAAATTCTAAAAAAAAAAAAACCCACTTATACCCGACACCCAGGTGAATAAAATTATGAGAAAATTACTAAGTTTAGATGACTATTAAAATGGGTGGAACTTATTACCAAACATTTGAATTGGAAGCCCATTGACAATTATTGTGAAATAAAAGATGTTAATAAAACTGTCAACTTTTAAATGACGGCGAAGAATTGAATATCACACTAATATCACGACACATAAAAGTTGTGGAAAAAAGGAAGAATAGGCGTGAAAAAAAACAACAACATTTGATTATCCCCAATTTGTCCAAGGCTTGAGCATTATAGGCCGATATACTTACTTTAGAGCGGTTATTTTTATTATGGTTTAACACCGATAAAAATAGCATTGTGCTGAGAGTATTTTTCCTTTCACAATAACCCATATCTATTTAGAGATTATGATCTAAATTCTTTAACACACAAGTGCACACACACTGGAATACATGTACTCAGCAAAAATTAACCTAGGATTTTTGGAGCGTGGGAAGAAACCCATTTAAACATTGGCGACCATACAAATTGCACTTGTGCACCAGTCTTGGTTGTGAATGGAACTTATGGTTCTGGCTCTGTGAAGCAAGATACACCATAGCAAACTTACAGTACTGTATATCTAAGAAAATATCACATATATTAATGCCAAAGACATCTTTACTATTATACAAAATTCTAGGATCTGTTATCTAACCTGAACTCCACTACAGGTAGTTCATTGTCAGTTATTTTCGTGACATGTCACCACTCCAACATTTAGTATATGCTCTGCATATTTACATTTTTAGCCCACAGTGAGAAATAGTTCACAACCCAATCTGTGATTCGCTGATCTCAACAAGTAACAAAAAGACCATCTTTTTTTGTAGCGTTTTTGTAGTATCAACATTTCAGTGAGAGTTAGTAATTTATTGCTCCCTTCCCTAGACTTTATGTAAGGGTCATGACACTAAAAAAATGCATCTCTGGGTGCAGTGAAGGTTCTGGTTTAAGAGCCAAACATGAAAGCAGTTAGATCTGAAAAAAATATCAATGTAAAGATGTCTAGTCTGAGGTATATTATATTGCTTTGTACACGGATCGACAGCTTTTTAGAAAAAAAAAAAAATCTTTGCCAAATAAACTTTGCAGTTTCCCTTGTGCTGTCTAAACTCAATGTTAACACTTTGTCCTTTTCTCAAGGTCACAAGATCTCACGTAACATATTTCTCTGATCAATACCGTAAAGGACTGTAAAACTTTATGGAATTTTTTTCCACCCTCAGACTACTTTAATGCTTAGGCTTGCAGATGCCTTATTTAGTCTCTTTTAAGATACACTGCTTTTTCATTCTATTTTATTCCTGACATTTTACTTTTGGAATTTCTTTATCAACCAGGTAGAATTCTGTACTATTATTATTATAGTCCTAAAATATCACACAGGGACCATCTACATCAACATTGCATCCAGATTGCATCTTTTGCCAAAAAGAAAATGCATTCTGATTATACAAAAATACAGTTAAAGAACAAATAATGGATGATAAAAAAAATAATGATTCAGAAATTTTTTAGGACACACACAAACCTGAATGTTAAAAATGAAGGGTAAAACCCCTTTTAAGTTATTTGTAAAGAATATTACGGATATGTATTCATTGTTTTAGCTATGTAAATTTTGAATATTGTTGTTTGTTAATGTATTTTGCCATAAGTTAACACATGATATACTGTCTTTACAGATGAAAATGGTCAATAAATGCTATTCTCCGTCGGATCAGGTATGGAAACAATTTTTTTTTAATTCTTTCATTTTTTAAATCAAAATGTTGTAAGAAAAACAAGTAAGATTGTACTTACTTTGGATGTCAAATTTGAGTGAAAGTAAAACAGTTCAAAAAGTACACCAGTCAACAATATTTTTCTTCTTTTTTGTACATAATTTAAATTAGAATAACCTCTACAGTATTTATTCAGTGCCATCCCTTAAGCTATCCCCAGTAAACTGTTGATCCAGATGAGAAGACTGATGCTGACATATGTGTGGAAACGTAAGCCCCCCCGATTAGCTTACATTTGTATGACCCGCTCTCGGCCACAAAGGGGTCTCTCCCTTCCTGATTTGAACAGATACCAGGAAGCAGCCTTACTTTTCCAATTATGTGATATGTCTCTCCCACCTCACTCTAAACCTTGGGTTGACTTGGAACGTACCCTCTATAATGGTTTTCCACTTGCTGATCTTCTGTGGTTACCCCGACAACTTCGACCTAATTCCCCTCTGTTTCCTGCTTCTGTCCTTGACACCTTGAGAGTATGGGACCTTAGACACTCTAGCCATTTTGATTGTACCCTCCCTACTAGGAATGTATCCCTTAGGGCCTTAGATATGTTATTGCCTCATCTCCATATCTCCTATTGGGAAAGCCTGGGTATTGACTCTTACAGGCCTCTTTTCACAACCCTCTCTTCTATCAATCTCTGACCTTAGAGAAAAGTTTCCCTTGGGCCCCTCAGCTTGGTTTTATTACTCCCGACTTAAACGTTGGGTCGAAAAGGTGGGTGGATCTCCAAAGTCTTTCCATGCCCCCCCCCTGACCATATTTTAAAGAGATTAACTACAGCTTCATCACGTGGTGCCATATCCTCTTGGTTTGACTTACTGTCCCCTCCGGATTCGCTAGTCAAGTCCCCTGCTCAACTGAATTGGGAGAATGACCTCCACCGCTCCTTTACTCTGAAACAATGGGAAACTATCCATAGGTCTTCTTTTTACCTCTCTAAATGTACCAATCATGCTGAAATGCATGTTAAATTACTCCATAGATTGTACTTTACCCCAGCTAAATGACATAAAAAATGGCCTTCTACCTCTAAACTTTGCTGGCGCCTCTGCAGCCACAAAGGTACCATTTTCCATGTTTTCTTGGGGATTGCCCTATTATACAGTCCTCGGTCTCACACTATCTTCAGACCCCTCTGTGGCTCTATTACATTGGTATCCTAGCTCAGTAACACAGTCTGCCCGCTATGTTTTAGGCCATATTCTACTATCTGCCAGAGCCACTATTGCCCAACACTGGAAATCCCCTTTCATGCCCCCATTTGACAAAGTGGTCTCTAAAACTCAATTCAATTTTGAAATGGAGACCAAAGGTGTCTCTTACTCCACAGTACTCTCTTTTCCTGTTATGAAATGGCTCCCATGGCATGTCTATGTCACAGAGGGAAAGGGAGCTCCACCAACACATACCATGTCACAGTCTCAGCTTTCTCCTTTTGATTTAAACGAGTCACCTTCAACGGCCTCTGATGTCTAACATATTCAATGTACTTTGCTTATCCTTTGTCATTACTTTAAATCATCAATACCTCTGTATGCCCTGCTCCCTCAATTCCCACTCCCCTTTCCCTTTGTTATCCCCTTTTTTGTTGTTGTTGTTTACCCCCTTGTTATTAAGATGAAAATTTGAAATAAAGATTGAATGTAAAAAAAAAAAAAAAAGAATAACCTCTACAGCCTTTATATTTTCTTTAACCTAAGAGTGTATTGACCATATAAGCTCACAATGCTGCAGGTTGAGTGCTTTTATTTACACATTATTGAAATCTAAGGTTATATCTATAATAATTTATAGTAGCAGACAGTCATTCTCACAGTATAATACACACATTTTCTTAAAGCAATAACATAAGATCTGACAGATGATAAACTGTGACATTATAACTCATCATTTATAAATATACTAGGTGATTCATAGCGCCCTACGGGCGCTCTTCACACCGTCGTAAGGGGCTGCGCCCCCTTAATTTGTGAACGTTTGTATATGAGAAATATGGTTAGAATTGTATGAAAGATGCCCTGTATTGCAACTTAGGTGTCCGCGAATCGCGGGAGGGGGGGACGCGGGGGGTGCCGCGAATTGCAGGAGGGGGGGTTGTGGGGGGGTGGATGCTGCGAATCGCGGGAGGGATTGCAGAGAATCGCGGGAGGGGGGTCGCGGGGTGGGTTGCCGCAAATCGCGGGAGGGGGGTTACGGGGGCGGGGGTTGCGGCAAATCATGGTAGGGGGGGTCGCGGGGGGTGTGCCGTGAATCACGGGAGGGGGGGTCACGGGGTGGGGTGCCGAGAATCGCGGGGGGGTGTGTGTGTGCCGTGAATCGCGGGAGTGGGGGTTGCGGGGGGGGTGTGACGCGAATCGCCACAAGAAAAAATCAACACAGAAAGGTCAACACATGTAAATGTTGACATAAGTGTGGCACTTCATTGGTGTCCATGTCGACACATGAGAATGAATATAAAAACATTCAAAAAATGAAAAATAAAAAACTTCAAAAACTCATGTCAACCTTTTTCATTGTCGACCATAGCCATGTCAGTGTTTTCCATGTGCAATTTAATTCTGGAGCTGCCGCGAATTGCGAGAGGGGGGGTCGCGGGGGTGGGTGCCGCGAATCGCGGGAGGGGGGCTTAGGGGGCGGGGGTTGCGGTGAATCATGGGAGGGGGGGTTAGGGGGTGTGCCGTGAATCACGGGAGGGGGGGTCATGGGGTGGGGTGCCGAGAATCGCGGGGGAGGTGTGTGTGTGTGTGTGTGCCGTGAATCGCGGGAGTGGGGGTTGTGGGGGGGGGGTGGGGGGGGGTGACGCAAATCGCCACAAGAAAAAATCAACCCAGAAAGGTCAACACATGTAAATGTTGACATAAGTGTGGCACTTCATTGGTGTCCATGTCGACACATGAGAATGAATATGAAAATATTCAAAAAATGAAAAAAAAAACTTCAAAAACTCATGTCAACCTTTTTCATTGTCGACCATAGCCATGTCAGTGTTTTCCATGTGCAATTTAATCCTGGGGCTGCCGCGAATCGCGGGGGGTGCCGCGATTTGCGGGAGGGGGGGGTTGCGGGGGGTGGGTGCCGCGAATCGCGGGAGAGCGGGGTTCATGGGGGTTCCGGTGGGGGGTTGCCGCGAATTGCGGGGGGGGGGGGTCGCGGGGGGGTGCCGCGAATCGCCGGAGGGGGGGTTGCGGGTGGTGTGACGCGAATCGCCACAAGAAAAAAATCAACACAGAAAGGTCAACACATGTAAATGTTGACATAAGTGTGGCACTTCATTGGTGTCCATGTCGACACATGAGAATGAATATGAAAATATTCAAAAAATGACAAAAAAACTTCAAAAACTCATGTCAACCTTTTTCATTGTCGACCATAGCCATGTCAGTGTTTTGCATGTGCCATTTAATCCTGGGGCTGCTGCGAATTGCGGGGGGGGGGGTGCCGCGAATCGCGGGAGGGGGGTCGCAGGGGGGGTGCCGCCAATCGTGCAAGGGGGGGTCGCGGGGGGGGGTTCTTTTTGCCGCGAATCGCGGGAGGGAGGTCGCGGGGGGTGTTTTTTCCGCGAATCGGGGGGGGTCGCGGGGGTGTTTTTGCTGCGAATCGCGGTAAGGGGGGTTCGCGGGGGAGCGGGTGTTTTTGCCGCGAATCGCGGGAGGGGGGCGCGCGGGGGGGGAGGTTTTGCCGCAAATCGCGGGAGGGGGGCGCTCACCTGGTGGCTGTGGAGTAGCAGTGCTGGGCAACATGGGAAGGCAGAGAGTGTCTGGCACTGTCTGTGGGCTCACTGGGCTGGTTCTCTGTCACATACCTCCCAACATGACCCTCTCCAGGAGGGACACAATGCTCTGTTTCTAGACTTCCCCTTAATGTATGATTGCCATCACCTGTTTTAAACAGGTTAATTTCTCAGAAAGGTGTTCAGCACAGATGAAGGCAATCACACATTAAGAGGAAAGTCCAGGAACAGAGCGTTATAGACACAGACACCCACTTTGAGTGACAGATGTAGCCAAATATATAGGAGATAATTTACAAGAGTATATACACAGTATACTAGAAGCATTTGTGTGTTATGCAGTATGGTAATTTTGCTCCTAAAGGGGACTGACCCATTAAATATTTTTATCCAGTTCTATAAATATATATCATGCTTACTCTTATTTCAACTTAATAGCTTTTTTTATCTAGCACATTTTCCAAATGAGGTTTCTTTTGTCTTTGCTAGTTGATTATTTTCTATACTCATTGTATCTTTTTTTGCTTCCATTGCTCAGCGCTTTGATTCTCTTTCCTTTGTTCTCTCCTCCTTATTTAATTTGATTAAGCTTCCTACAGTATATCTTAATCTCGATTTGTTAATTTATTTCAGTAATTTAATTTACTACTCATGTGTGCTCTACTGTCCAAAACTGTTGTTATATTTATAGAGAGCATATTTTTGCACAACTAGAAAATGCCCCTGTGTAGGCCCCATTAGGTCGGTATTTAAATTAGCCTCACAGAAACATTGGATGCAAAATAGTTTTTCAGAATTTTTTTCTAAATTATTTTAGATTTTTCTATTTTGGGCTATTCAATGTGGAATACAAAAAAATCACATGGGAACACACTGGTTTAGTGAAATCTGAATTTCTGGGATTTCTGGGATTTTGCATCCCAGATAAGTTGTGGCTCACACTGGCTTATCAGGGCTAATTGAGAAGCCCACTGGTGACACAATTACCCCAATCAATGATGAATGATTGGGGGTAGTTAAATATCAGCCATAGTGTTGTGGTTTTATGCACATAGCCACTGAAAACCATTAGTTTAATAGATTTGTTTTCCATTTCTTAACTTGAGGCTTCTGATCCACCTTATTTAATGAAACTGTAGCAAGGGTTGTCTCGTATGGATAAGCGCATCTACTATTTTTTAGTTATCCTGGTCTTTTCATCAAAACTTTAAGCCATAGAGTGACTTAGAAGCATTTGTGCCTTGGAGTATTTTTGGACAGTTGTGATAGGAACACCACATTAACATATACTGTAGGTCCTAAAATCAAAGCAGTATTTATTTTTCCAATTATTGTTATTGCTTTTATACTTTGCTATAGATAGGGGAAATGGATATGCAACCTACCCATGTTTTGGCTTTCTTCCTAAAAACATCTTCTTTGTCCATGTTTTGAGTCTGATTTGGGAAAAAGAGAATGTTTCCTTTACCATTTCTCTCAAATATAAAATGTAATAAATAATAGAAAAAAAAATCAATGAAATCATACAAATTGAAAAAAGCATTCTTATTTATGTTATTAAATACTTTTCCATTTTAATTGCTAATTACTAGCTGATAATGAACTACATTATGAGATGCAGTGAGCTGGCTGGCTACAAAATTAATTGTTACCTGCACCCATTATTAAATATATTTAGCCTATTAATCTAAATATAAAATATTCTGCTTCAGTGCAGTTTTGTATAATTTTTTGTTGCTAGAACAAGGTATATGATGCTTATTAAACTTAGCAAAACAGCCCTAATGTGATATCAGTTAGTTAAAATATATATTTAAGATGGCAATGAACACAAATGAAATAGAGTTGTAGATCTTATCCAGATAGAATGAAAGTTTAGTAAAATACACATTTTTCTACTGGTACACGAAGAAGAATTTGGACACAATAGCAGTAGCAGAGTAGTAGGAGATAGGATGGTAATATTTTTAAAGATATGCGTGGGTACAGCCCAGCCTTTCATGAAAGCACTGGAAGATAGCATTGAATAGAATTGAAATAATAGAAAGAACGGTAGATACATTCATGCAAAGTCAAGCATTTATTAGAAGTACAGTATAAGGATCATTGGGGAAGATATATTATGCCTTGTCTTGTATAACGCACCAGCCAATCAACTGTGTTAAAAAAATGGCAGTTAGGGGTTGATTGGCTGGCACGTTACCACCTTCCGCTTTATCACCACTTTGTCACTTTACCATACATCTGGCCCATTGTTTTAAAAATTAAACAGAACATGTATAGTTCGACAAACCAGATACTTCAGCAACAGTAAATGTCACTTATGTGTCTGAAATGCCCGGTGACCAAGCCAGCCAGAGAAATGCACATCATTCATCAGGGACCGCCCACTGGGCACCCAAGAAGTTCCATAGAAATCTAGAAGCTCTGACCTTTCAGATGATCCTACCATGTACATTAATCTTTCTTCACTGTACTCTTATCTCCACTAAGGGCTCCACACTGCCATTGTTGGACATTTACTGCCACACTGGCACCACACTGCCATTGTCAGCACATGTTCAAACGTAGACTCCCACTGTAATCAAGAAGGCTGCTCAGCGTTTATTTTGACTTGCCTGATTCTCATCTATTTACCTTGTGAATTGTATAATATTATTATATATTTACAAGGTAAATAGATGAGAATCAGGCAAGTGAAAATAAACGCTAAGCCTCCTATATATTCCAAATAGCACTATTGCATATAAGGGTGAAGACAATCCTCCCCAAAATTATTTTACTTGGGTTACAAAAAGAAAAAATAAATCCTTAGTTATGTTTGCATCTCTAGATCAAACTGAAAGATGGAACTGAAGCACTCACCTCACAAAAGTGGTTGATGCTCATATAAAAGTTTCTTTCAACTTTAGGGAGACATCAATATTTTCACCATGAACCCATAGAATGAAACTTAACTATACAGGAGGTCCCTGTGTGCATCTAAAGGTTTATTTTGGTGTACTCTCCTTTCTAGGATTCCAGTTGTAGAATATTGACTTTGGTAATGTACAGATGGAGCACCTCTCAGCCAGTGCCAGGGCTCACCAGTTTGCCCCCCGCTGATGAGATGGCACTCCATCTGACTGGGACACGTGAACGCCCAGTTACTGGGTGGCAGGGGATGCAAACCCTGCCCGTCTCCTCTTCTGGGAGACGGGCAGGTTTAGGGGGAGCGGGGAGGTGGGGGCGAGTGTCAGGGACCAGCAGTGAGGCGGCGGGAAGCTCCATTGGAAAGGGGCGTGCGTGTGTCTCGTGTGTCCTCTTCTGGTGACTGGCGATCTGACCACCAGACCCCCGCGAGATGAAGCCCGCTTCCTCTGTAGACAGTCATCATGTCAACATCGTTTTTTCAAGTCATTTTAGCTCAAATCTTACCCAAACCATAACCACAGCCTAACCCTATCCCTAAGACTAAAATGGATTGTCTAGCCATCAACATTCATAATGTCATCAGTATGGCCAAGTTGGCATTCTGTCCATGAGTGTTGACTTTTTCTTCAAGTTGGCATGTTTTGTGCCAACATTCTAAAAGTCAACATACGGTAATGACTGCATAGTGCATAGCAATCCCACCAAGTTGCAAGTCCAGAAGAAAAGCTATATCATACATAAGTGCCTCAGAGGGTTTTGCATATGGACCTTAAATATGATAGGCTTGCCTGAAGAGGTGAATTTTCAGGGAACGCTTGAAAGTTTGGAGGCTAGTGGAGAGTCTTATTGTGCGTGGAAGGGCATTCCATAGGATTAGAGCAGCCCGATGAAGGTCCTGTAATAGTGAATGGGAGCTAGTGATTCGCGCAGAACAGAGACACAGATCTTGTGCAGAGTTTAGTGGTCCAGATAGGAGATATTTTGTGCCCCATGTCACTCAGCTTCAAAAGAAAATTGATTGATCATAAAAAGGCTCTGTAACACATCACAAGGCTATGTAACACAACATAAGGCTATGTAACACAACATAAGGCTATGTAACACATCATTAGGCTATGTAATACATCACAAGGCTATGTAACACAACGTATGGCTATGTAATACATTGTAAGGCTATGTAACACATCGGTAGGCTATGTACACATTGTAAGGCTATGCAACACATTGTAAGGCTATGTAACACATTGTTAAGCTATGTAGCACATTGTAAGGCTATGTAACACGTTGTAAGGCTATGTAACACATCATTAGGCTATGAAATACATCATAAAGTAACCATATTTTTTAATTGAAATACACTTGCTATCATTGTTGTAAAAACATATTCCAGACACCTGCAAAAAGATAAAATGCTCTAAATAAGCTCTTGTCCAAAAGACTGTACTGGCCAAATTGCCAAAGAAAATAGTGGTACAGTGGTCTCATTATTACTGTGCAATCAGCTTTAATTGTCCATTATTGTGAAATCATCACTTCATATGTCACATGTGATCTCATATGTGTGGAGGGTAGAGGGACTGACCTAGGGCATATTACTGACCTGCCATGGCATTACTTTTTTCCTGTACAACAAAATAAAACACACACTACTTGATTTTTTATTTTCCTTTTCTCAGGCTCTCTGTCATTGCTATGGAAATGAAACCATTTGAGACACTCTTAACAATAAATTCAGAGTTCAACATGTATTTGATATAATCAGGAGTCCTCATATTTACAGATAAACACTCACGAGACCACATTTTGTGTTAAGATTTTAAAATCTGTTATTAATACAGATAATTATCAACCAAAACCTATTTTTGCTTAAAGACAAAGGAACTTTTTTTTTTTTTAAATGCTATTCCTGCAAGAATATTAATGCATTGTTTTGTAGATAATAGTCTGTGTTAATGTGCATTTGTGTTACCGTACACAAACGACCTTACTTCGTAGCCTTGTGAGTCCATCAGACGCCGGCCACAGTGCCAGCCGCCACCCTCTCGCACGTGCGACCCCCCCGCATGCCTGCGAATATTGATTTACATAATCATCCATTCGCAGAAGGGGAGAATTCATTCGATGGTCGGAAAATGATTTCTCCAGCACAGTTCATATATGGTGTCTCTGAACTGCGGGCGCCCCGTCCGAGGGCAGGGCGGGCAGCTGACATCCAGTGATGTCAGCTGCCTACCCCCCCCTCACCCACTTAAGGGCTTCATTTGCATGAGAACGCCCAGATTTCTCATGGGAATACCCATGGATCACTGGGCATTCCCATATGCTAATGGAGCTGCCCGGTGCCTGACGAACCTCTCTGCCCCCTGCCCACTTTCCTGGGTGCGTGCACTCAGTGAACCCACTATTAGTAGTGGGTGCACGAAAATTACAAAGATATAAGTTCTATTGAAGATGGGATTTTGCCCATAGCAACCAATCAGATACTACTTCTGATTTATTTAGCACCTTCTAGAAGATAATAGATAGAATCTGATTGGTTGCTATGGGTAACATCCCATCTCCAAGAGCAGGCCTGTCTAACCTGTGGCTCTCCAGATGTTGTCAAACTACAAATCTCATCATGCCTTGCCACAGTTTTGATATAAGGGAGTATGACAAGGCATGCTGGGATTTGTAGTTTCACAACATCTGGAGAGCCACAGGTTGTCCTGTCCTGTCCCAGAGAGAGAGAGAGGGTCCCATTTAATTCAATACCTCCCCACTCTGCATTGGGAAGATACAAAACTTTGGTTGATAATTGATAGTAGTTATTAATAAAAGAAAGGACTAACGGAGTAATTTACTAATGTCTCCCCCTCTGTCTTTGTTGCACTTGCTCCCACTATGCACAAATTAGCCATTTTATTTAGTTGTGCAAGCAAAACAAGAAGCCTATAAATGAGTTGTTTAGGTACAAAACTATTTCCTGAACATTTCCCCATATACTGCAACTTTGTTCACAATAACAACTTTCTGTGCATGTCAATGTGTGATCAGCAAATGTTCAACCATTATTTCTTCAGCCAACAAGTTAGTTTATACAATGTTCTACCTAAAGTATCTTCTTATCAAGGGTTAGCTATTTGTGAGAAATCCATGGACATACACAGGTTTACAAAGATGACCAGAATGGGTAAAACTTATGTACAAACTATCATTAACCTCTACTGGTACATTAGAGCCTCATATAATACTACTACTACTACTACTACTAATAATAATAATAATAATAATAATAATAATAATAATAATAATAATAATAAAAATTGAAGTTATTTTAATTTTACACAATTTTAATATAACTTAAATACATACTGTAGATTTTTTTTTTTCAATTACAAATGGTGTTTCTTTATCACATATTCACTAATAGTCTTTTATTGTAGATAATTTCCAATGACCACAAATTATTGATTAATGGACATTTAAAAGATGCTGTGGGGCTAAAAATAATATTTGGACAATCAAAATATTTGTACTTCCTCTCTTAAGGAAAGACAATCCTGTTCTATCAAAGTCAGGCAGCAAGCCAGCATTCAGTATTCTGCTCAGCTGCTCCCAACAGAAAGAATCATTTAGATCATTTTCCTTTGCTCATATCATGCTGCAAAGTATTACTAAGCATAGTTACAAACTTTTATGAGCAATACTTTTGTCACCTCTTGACTTCATTGCTGACCAGCCCCTTCTTTCAAAGGATATCATTGTCGTACACAGTGTTGGCTAAAATTGCATAGCGTTTACCCATCTTTGGAGGGCCTGAAAAACTACAATGCAGAGTGGAAAGAAGCCCTAAATAGCATTAACATCTTATTTGCCTACTTTTGGAAACTCATATCAGGGAGTAGGATGCAGCATGTATACAACATTAATAACAATATATTTTGGGAAGTATTGATACTGACATTGATTTATGCAACTACATACAGTATGTGCTGTGATAGTTATTTTCTTCTCACTTAGCACATTATACAGTACATGATTAATGTGATGCCTATGCAATAAATTCCAAATGCAATTTGACCTAGTGTGCATTCATCCTTAAGCATATAAGTATGTTTTTGGTGCTTTAAATGGTATTTTATTTTGAACACTGGACTGTCTGCAACTTGTGGGCACTTCCTACAGTATATTTATTGGTTGTGCTGTTTTCTATACAAATATAGCATTAGCCAAATACAGTAAGTATAGATACTAGATACTCTAATTATGGAATGATTGGAAACATTCAAAAATAGACTCTAGACTTTCCTGTTCACCCAAGCATTTCACTAATGTCCCTTGTTAAGTTTGTTTTGTATTTTGTAGTCTACAAGGCTTTTGCGAGCACTTTGTGTCCTATTAGGAGAAAAGTGCTATATAAATAACATTATTATTATTATTATTATTATTATTATTATTATTATTATTATTATTATTATTGTTATTATTATTATACAATGTGTTTAACTAAAGATAAATTGCTATAAAAATTCTTATACTTACAGCTAACAGCAGCAACACATTAAGCACAGATAATGAAAAACCCTGCATGATCCTTGTTCTGCTGTCTATCTACTGCCAGGGGGTTTCCACAAGGGGGAATAATGTTTTCAACAGAGACTTCTGACTTGAACAGCTACTGCAAATAACAGTGATTAGAGCAAAGCACTGTCCTTGTAAATAATGTTATTCGTGGCACTCCTGACTGAATCTGAAGAATCCAGGAGATTAGGAGGTCAGTGCAGGGCAGCAGGAGATTTATGACTGAAATGGGAGTATCCTGCAGAAAGTGGGAGTGTTGGCATTTATGCAAATCCAGTGCTCAGTGTTGGGAATCTGGATTTATGGTTCAGTCTGCTTTGGTTTTCTGTTCAGTTTGTGTTTGGCATTTGACTCACTGGTGGCCTCCAGTGGCAGGTCTATTCCAAATCAGCTCAAAATTCTGTGAGCAATTATTCACAAGGCTGTGAGGTAATTAGCTTGTTAAGCACAAAGCTTGGGAGCTGCCTGGATTTCCACCAGGTGTAATTAATCACTTGAGCCCTTTATAGGGCAGGCTCTCCTGCAATACTCTGCCAGTGATTGCTTCCTGTTACCTATGTTTAGTTCCTGCCTCCTGTGCAGGGAACTCTCTGTCAACTCTCAGCTACGCTACCTGGTCCCTTGTTCCGGTCTCCTGTTTGGATCTCAGGATATATCCTCTGCAGCTCAGCTCCCAGTTCCTTCATCTCTTTCTGGATCCCATTGCGGCTCTGTTTCCGTGCCTGGCCCTGATCCACTGTTACCTCCTTTCCGTGGGTCACCTAAGTGCTCCTGTAGAGCCTGGTTATTTTCCATTTGTTCTTTTGGAGAGCTGCCAAGCTCTTTTGGTTAGTGGGCCGTTCAGCTCATTGTTTAGTTTATTTGGGTTCAGGATTGCGCCCTGCCGTGGGCCAAGCCCATTTCCTCCCTCTGGTAGTTACCAGTTATTTACCTTTGTTTCCTTTTGCTTGCCCTTTCTATGCATTTAATAGGCAGGGCCTCCCCCGTTCAGTCCTGATTTTGTTTTGGGGATTCGCCTCTTAGCCTTGTCTCCTGTTTGTGTGGAGATTCCCCATACTCCGTCTCTTGTGCTTGCGACTGGGTCGCATTCCCGTCATTGGCCAGGTGCCGGCAGATAGGGGCATTTTTCAGTTAGGCCCGTTAGCTAGAGTATCCTCTTAAACCACCTCTGACGATCACTAACTCTTTGTCCATCCATAAGACCTAGCTGCATCGGGGTTGGAGCAGGCCTAACTCGCTCCTTCGAATGCGGCGGCCACAAGTGAAGCCTAGTGTTCGCAGGGGTTTGTCATCTGCCTGAGGTGCTCAATAGAGTTAGCGTAGGGTTCGCCATGGCCGTCCTAACCAGCAGTCCCGGTTACAGACTCATGCCTGATCTCCAGCTTCCAGCCTCCGGTAGTTACATTCAGCGCCCAGGCGGCATCCGTAACACTCAGCTTCCTGCTTCTTGCTCAAACTTTTGTTACATCCTATGCCCATGGGGTGGAGATTGTAGAAGCACTCTTTTCCGTTACTAGATTATGGCAATATAGATTCAATGAATGAATAATTCATTTAAGCAAATATTTGTTAAGATATAAAACAGTAAACATGAAAGTAGAGTAAATTAGATTGGGCAATAACTGAAATAGACTTATATGTAAAATTTGTTGGTACTCTTTACTTAGTACGGCGCCCGTCGCGGGCATCGCGGGTACATTTATGTATGGCCGCGACGCGACCGACGCGATGCCCGCGATTTCCCATTGAAATCAATGTAAAACATGAAAATCGTGTCGGTCGCGTCGCGGCCGGCCATAAACGTACCCGCGATGCCCGCGACGCGATGCTCCCGATTTCCCATAGGAAGCAATGTTAAAAGCCGCGATGGACCCGATTTTAGTGTTAAATGCCTCAATCCACCCGATTTGGCCATAGGAATCAATGTTAAATGGGCCACAGAGCCCATTAACCCTTAAATGTCCCCCCCAATTTTTGACGCCACCCCACGATCCACGCCAACCCGAAGCGTGGCGAGCGCAGCGAGCCCGCGAGGGGCGGCGGTACGCGTCCTCCGACCTTTTCATGCCCTACTATCCACGTCGGCGTGGTGTGAGAATAGAATAGTGTGGCGAGCGCAGCGAGCCACCGAGCCCGAAGCGTGGCGAGCGCAGCGAGCCCCGCGAGGGGACACGGATACCTTCACAGTTATACGCGTCCCCTCGCGGGCTTCACAGGTGTCCGTGGCGACACGGACACCTGTGAAGCCCGCGAGGGGACGCGTCTACCTGTGAAGGTATCCGCGTCCCCTCGCGGGGCTCGCTGCGCTCGCCACGCTTCGGGCTCGGTGGCTCGCTGCGCTCGCCACACTATTCTATTCTCACACCACGCCGACGTGGATAGTAGGGCATGAAAAGGTCGGAGGACGCGTACCGCCGCCCCTCGCGGGCTCGCTACGCTCGCCACGCTTCAGGTTGGCGTGGATCGTGGGGTGGCGTCAAAAATTGGGGGGGACATTTAAGGGTTAATTGGGCCTAATTCAGGGTTAATATGGCCAAATCGGGTCAATTGAGCCATTTAACACTGAAATCGCGGTCAATCAGCTTTTTTAACATTGTTCCCTATGGGAAAATCGCGGTGATCGCGGTCATCGCGGGCATCGCGACCATCCAATTTTACCCGCGATGCCCGCGATGACCGCGATCACCGCGATTTTTACCCGCGATGACCACGATTTTGATCGTTGGCGCCCTTCTAGGTAAAGAGTACCAATTTGTTTTGTTTTTGGAAAAAATTTACAGATTGAGCCCAACTATTTCCCAGCACAAAATCTGTGAAACCTTGGAATATTTTACATTTGGAAGCAGTAGTATAGACTGTATAATAAACATTGGAGAATTTGGGGGATATCCTATTACTGTACATGCTGTAATTTACCACACATGGAAAAAAAATCACTTTTTAGTCCAATATTACTATCGAGCTACCCAATTACAGATTGTTTTTACCATGTGGTAAATGACCAATTATTGAACAATAACACATGATAACTTCCCAACTTCATGTGTTATCTGACAAAAAACGGGTCTCCTGCGGCTTATCAGGGATTCTTTGGCATGCAAAGTAAAATCCCTGATAGATGCTGGCATACAAAGCACCAGAGGAATCCATTAGCCGCAGTAATTCACCGTAATTCACAGCAGAAAATTGGACATCCCTCTAAGTGTATTTTTTTAAATAAAAATGCATAATATTCACAATGAGGTGCAGCTGTGAGACTCCAGCAGACTGTGCTGATTCATTTGATATACAACACTCATACTTCTGTGCACCGTAGGAGGTCATTCTGGTTTAGATGCAAAGCTACGAAATTTGCAGCTTTGCGTGTGCTTTAAATGCCGCCTGCACGAACGCCGCTCCCGTCTCGCACACCGGGTTCCCCTGCACATGTACGAATGGATGTTTAACATAAAGATCCATTTGCAGCTTGTGTGAGGGAAGGAAATCATTCTAGGATGCACAGAGGATGCCCCCCTCTCATGTGGGGAGGGTGCTAACTGATGCCCTCCACTAGCACCAAGTTCTATGGATTTGGTGGCTGACTCCTGCCAGGCATCTCGTGCTGCATGGCATATTGAGACTAAGGGGTGTATTCTGGTTGCTTAGCTTAGCAACCAGAATATGTTCACAGGACGACTGATGGTGGGATCACTGGGTGCACACACCAAGGACAGCGGCGTGGCACACACCAAGGGCAGCCCCATTACCTCCCAAGGGTGCACAAATATTTTGCCTCAGAGCAACCTTACATATGCGTAGGCCTTCCACATCATTCGATGGTCGCCGACCATCGAATGATGTGGAGGTTCCTCTGCAGCATGCCAACGGATGGTTATGTTAAACATCCATTCGTAGCCTTTGCGTGGGAACATATGCTGTAAGGGGGTTGGGTGGCCTGGCATTCACCGGGCGGGGTTTGGTGGACTCGCAAGGCTGAGTATTCGCAGCCATGCGAATCAACACGAATAACCCCCAAATGTATAAGAACACATCTTTAGCTCTGAGGTTTAGGAGGATGTGATATCTTTTTGACAGCAATGTTTTTGTCAGAATGGAAATCCCTGTACCACAATTTGAAATTCATAAAAATATATATATATATATATATATATATATATATATATATATATATATATATATATATATATATTAAAGAGTACAAATGGAGGTGTATAATTAAAAAAAAATGGCACAATGCATTTTAAAGCTCTGAGTTGGTTTTGTAGCCAGAGCGAGGGTGAATGCTGATATCATCGGTAATTTGCATATATTCACGGATCTGTCAGTTAGTGCTAAGTGAATGCTGTGCTATGAAAACACCTGCAAGCTTATTAGATTTATACATTGCTACCGAATACATAAGGCTCACATGATAAATGAAGTGACAATCACACAATGTAGAAGGTACAACGATATAAATGTATTTATTCAAAATCACGGCATAAACGTGAAATGTGTTTAAATTTAAAATTACTCTCATTTGGAGCTATGTCTTCAGGCAACTGACAACTTAGAAACAGGTTTGATATTAATCACAAATGAAATAGGTAACTACAATAATAGCTGTGAAGTCAAAAAAAAAAAAAAATTTTCAATGCCCAATGGTACATTTGGTTCTTTAATATTATAATTGTGAAATAATATTTAGGAGAGAAGAAACAGTTTGAAATAACTTTTGAGTCTATCAATGCAAGAAGACAGAAAGCTTTTAAGAAGTGATAAAAGCCTTGAAACATTCTTGCGGTTTATCTTTGATTAAATAAATTTGCTAGATCTTCACAAATCAAATTGTGATATTCGCACCGCATTAGTCCAGACATAAATTGTGCACTTCGAGCACTTACATTTCATCTAATGCATTTTTTATTGAATTTTGCCAGATTTACGAAAGCTTCACATGGTTTAAACCAAAAAAAAAAAAAACAATTTGATGGTTAAGATTTGCAAACCTTGGTCCGTGTAGCATTGTTTTCGGGAATTGTCTACTATAAATCAGAAACTATATTTAGTGCATTTCCATTAATCCATTTATAGTGACCATCTTTTTTCCCTTTCTAAGTTGAAATAGAATGTGTAAGTTATTTGTGTTATACGCTAATAGTTGAAACCAAGGGCCTGATTCAGACCTTCTCGCTGGGCAGTGTACATTTGCTGCCAAGTGAGCATTAAAGCACTGTCTGACACCCCCCCCCCCTTCCGCCAGTGCCACCCACATCACCTCCGTAACATGCGAGGGGGTGTGTCTGAGAACACATCCCCATACATGCGGCTGCAGGGAAGAGAAATCAGATTTTTCTCTCTTTCTGAAATAAAGTCAGTGAAAACTAACTTTTATTTCAGCCAGAGATGGGCGAATACGGGGTGGGACGTCACTCAAGGTGGAGCACATTTTGTGGATATCCCCATATGGAGAGCCTGCCATACTGGGTATTTAGGGGGAAGGGTTGTACTCAATAGGTCAAAAATATTGTCAACACAAAAATGTTATGTTGTGAAAATTGTTAATATGTCAACATGCAACACTTTGACACTCCCTGAATGTTGACAGGACAAATGTCAACATTCTGAGAATATTATGGTAATGCTGCATCAATAGTTTGGCTGTGGGGTATGGTTAGGGTTATGCCATGGGGGGGGGGGGGGGTTAGGCACTAGAGGGATGGTAAGTGATAGCAAAAAATTACTTCCCACAACACCGGAGTGTCAGATGGCAAGTCCAGGAGTGGTGGTCACATGACTGCCGGGACCTGAAAGATGCTACAGAGGGCACTGTAGCCACTAGGAAAAGGTAAGTCAGTGCTAGGGCACCAGGAACATGCCGTAATTCTAACCTGACAACATTTTGATTGTCTGCATGATGAATGCTGACATGGTCGACGTTGATTAATATGGCCATATCAACGTTTTCATATTGACATAACTGGATTCTGTCTATTATTTCTCTATTACATCATAGAAAATGATAGAATCTGGTTGCTGTGGGCAATATCACCTCTTTTAATTTTTAGAAGCTTTAGTAAATGTCCCCCTATGACTGTCAACATAACCTACCCAACCCAGTGGGAAATGTATCAATACATCAAAAGAGGGTGCGGGGGAGGTGTTTCCCATATTAAATAGTATCTAGCTATCCCTTTTTATGATTGTATTAGATAAATTCTAGTTTATAGACTGAATGGTTACTGTGAGCGACTTCTCCATTCGTCCTCTTTAGAAGGTTTGCTATATCTCTACTTTACTTTTATATAGGACCAGAATGTGCTTGATTTGTATTTTAGGAGACTCTTACCCCTTTGAATGCCAAAGGAATTTTTCAAGATAGTTGTGAAAATTGGCCAGCAAATATTAAGCCTATGAGTGGCAATGTTGCTGTGAGACATCCTCAAAATATCCGTAAAAAATGCCAGCGTCGCTCACAGCAACTGTTTCTTTTTTTTTTTGTGGATGCAATATTTAATTAAACTTCAATTAATTGACTTGGCTGTAGTTGTATTTAATTATACTTAAAGAACAGTCGCTGTGAGCAACGCTGGCAATTTTAGCGCATATTGTGAGGATCGCTCACAGCAACATTGGCACTCACAGGGTTAAATACATGAAAGAGTTGGTCATGCAGTACGGACTGTAGCCTGTTCTTTAAATGTACTGTATAATAAATGTATCTCTAATAAAATAACTGGGTCAAAATTTTATACCTTCTAATTTGCCACTCAACGCTGGTCCTTTTCTTGCGTGAAAGGGTCATCTCGGGTCAAAATTCCCAGGTCTTCGACCATGATTTTTACAATGGTCGGAGACCTAGGAATTTTGACTCGGGTTGACCCTTTCACACAGAACAATTACCCGTGTTGATCAGCAAATTACCTGGTAGAAATGCTTGACCGGGTAATTTGCTTTTCTGTTTGAAAGGGGGGGGGTCAGACTGGGAGCGGCACAAAAAAAGTCACTCAATGCTAGGTAAAAGCCATGATTTAGGGATAATTCTGTGAAATTGGTATTAAAAAACTTTTTAGAGACTTATCCTTTTTTTACATTATACTGTAAATAGTGTATTGTTTTTATCCCGTTATCTCTGTACAGATCCTTCACATGGGATGGGTGAGTGAAAAAGTACAAGGATCGGATGGATCACACATTTATAAATTCAAGTTTCTGGTACTGAAGGGTTCATCTTTCTACATCTTCAAAACACCACCAGTAAGATGATCAGTTTTATTTGTTGTAGTATAATATTGTGTCTACATAAACAAGAAATACATTGCAATTTCTGTTTCTATCGAATCAATCTCAATTGTAAGCAAATGTACAGTCTAGTCTCATTAGATACGGGGCTAATTCCTCTATAAAACTGCATGACAATAACAATTTGGGAAAACTTTCATGCAGTACCATTTTATTCGTTTAACGTTTCAACGTATCCATTTCCCATTGAGCCATTTCTAATTGAAATATTGATATACTGTAACTAAAAAAATACCTGTAGTAATTCTGTTTGTATACTACATAAAATTGGTGACCACCTAAGCCTGACAGATTTCCACCGTATTTTAATTCCATACAAATTTCTCCCATAATAAACTGGCTGTCCACTTACAACCTGTGGCTAGAGATAGGTCCTACAGGTACAATTCTTGTTACAAAGCTTAGCTTCCTAAAAGAGACTGCAGCTGGTACAAGGTGACCTTCACTCTGCAATGTGTACTGACAGTGAGCTAGCACAGATTACAGCTGGTACAACACACAGCTGCCAGGCTTTTACCCAACTAGTCCTGTTAAAGCCACATAACTCCCATCTTCTACTCCCTTCACTGGCTGCCTATAAAATGGCGAATCATCTTCAAGATTAATTTACTGAGTTTCAAAGCCCTACATGACCAAGGCCCAAGGTACCTGAAGCAATTTCTGATTCCATACAGTATTTCAATCTGTAGATTAAGGACTTTTAGCAGTACCTAGAATCTCCCATAATTCATCTGGGGTCGAGCTTTTACCCATGTGGCTCTGACTCTCTGGAACTTACTTTCACACACAGTTTGAGCTACCACTCTAGAATCCATCAAAACAGACTCAAGACTTTCCTGTTTACTCAAGCATTTCCATTATTCCCTTAAGTATTGTTTATGAAAAGCTTTTATGTACTTCATTGTTTCTGTACTGTATTACAGTTAAACACCTTGGGTGAGTTTTAATAGGATGAGATTTTCAGAAAGTGAGAGATTTGGTGAGAAATCTCCAGGTTTTTTAAAGCGGCAATCATTTACACTTCAAAATCAAACTGGTTTTGCAGTGTAAATGATTGCCACTTTAAAAAAACTGGAGATTTCTTACCAAATCTCTCACTTTCTGAATCTCTCATCCTATTAAATCTCACCCCTTGAGTCATATTGGAGAAAGATCACTATATAAATTAAATTATTATTACAGGTATTCGTAGTAATCTTTCTGCTGGAAGCCTGCATTCCATCAGTGTGGAATTAGAATTTAACCAATGTTTATATCAGCCCATTCACTGTGACCATCTTTGCATGATTGAATGAATAACCATAATATAGTCCTCTAGCTATTTCCATCTGCAACCACTAGTGTCAATCCAGAAGTGTGTGTGCCTTCTACCTTGTGTAGGCCATTGCTAAAGTCTGGATTCCTCCTCAAATGTATTCTGATGGTTGTTTTCAAAGAGTCTCCATATCTGAACTTAAAACTTATTCTGTAGATAATTAAGGAATTAGGTAATGTACTTCCAAGTTCTTTAATGTCTAGCACAAAGAAAGAGACATGGATTGTGCATGTTCAATCTACTCAGAACATAGTCTAAATCTAATTACCAACTTCTACAGGTTCCGAATTTAGCAATGAACCTGCAAAGTGGGCACATATTCTGTCTCCTTCTTGTCCATGTTAAAAACAGTTTTCTGAAACTATTTTGCATGGGAAATCCCAGCTTTCTCTCTGGAATGCCCATGAAACACTGGCCATTCCCTTGGGGGAATCACCCATCCCTCGCCCCACAGCCGCAATCCTGAGTGTGTGCGTCAGACGAACACCCTGTTCGCCATGGCCACACACACCCAGTGTCTGAACAAGCGCAGAAATGTCTTTAAGCATGCGCATACACAAAACATCGTTCCCCTTTTTGAATAATATCCTATGTTCCTGTTGATGTGCAGATTTGCTATAATTTATTCACAGATTAAATATTGAAACTGCAGCCTGGAGAAAACGGTAGAGAAAATGCATTTCAATTTAGGGAATAATTTAGATAATTGAAGATTTGTATTAATGAAAAGTTTTTAATTAACCTCTGAAACTATTGTGAAACTAACTAAAATATTGCCTATAACAGTACATGAAGACATTGAATTATAATTACATGTATTCATCATCCGGACTATTATGTTTCTTCTAGTGATATACTGAAACAAAAATATACAAATCAAAGCATCTCATTTAGCAGAGTTGTGCATGGATTACCATTATTATTCCTCTCAGCTGCTTTATCAGTTATTTGCATTATGCGATTTCTATGTGTTTTTTTCTGTTAGCAAACCCAGTGTCAGACGGGCATTAAAGAGCCCACTGAGGAAATACAGTGGTAGGGACCCATACTTAGGGGTGTCCCAGGGTGTGGATCGTTTGGTCTACAACAACTAGGTTGACAAGCATTGGGTCGACACCACTAGGTCGACATGCGTTAAGGTCGACATGGGTCAATGTCGACATGACAAAGGGTCAACATGGGGGTTTTCAATGTTTTTTACCGCATGTCGACACAGTCGACATGGACACAGTTTGAAGTGCACCACATCCCCTCGCATCGCTCACGATGCTTTGGGCACGGTGCCTCGCTACGCTCAGCACACTATTTTATTCTACCACCATGCCCTAGTAGATGGTAGGGCATGAAATACCGCCTGTCGGCACATGTTGGCTCAAAAAACAGTAAAAAACCCCATGTCGATCTTTTGACTGTCTACCTAGCCCATGTCGACCTAATGCTTTATTATTTATTATTATGTGTCGGCATAATATAATGTTGACCTAGACCCATGTCGACCTAGACAAATGTCGATTTTGACCCATGTCGACCTTGCTGCATGCCGACCTATGGGTGTCGTTCCAATGCTTGTCGACCTAGTTGTTGTAAACCTAATGACCGTATCCCGGTGTCCCAAGTCACCAGAAGGGGTGCAGCCAACCTATACAGTGGAATGGGCTCCTTGATAAATGTAGTCCTTAGTAAGGACTCCTTACATTATATAATGTTCCTGTACCAGATTAATAACAGCAATGCATTGTAGAAAATACACCAGAGTCCTGTGCAGTAACATGTAACATATGCACATTGTATAATTCAAGTGTACAGTCTGGAACCTGATCCCCAGAGGAGGAAGTGGGACCCCAAGTAATGGGGCCCAGAGGGGTTTTCCCCTGAACCCCTGTGGGCCAGTCCACCTATAATAATTCACATTAAGCCAGTGGTTCCATAGCATTTCTTTGGTTTATGGTGCACCTAGGAATTCAGCATTATTTAAGTGCCACCTCCAGGCTGTATATATATGCATTAGCAGATGCGGTAAATGATATCCAATATTTCTAATTATTTTTTTTATTATTGCAACCAATTGACCCACTGTCTACTTGCTATCCTATAACGGGAAATGTCCTGAAGATTATTTAACATTTTTGGCTTCTAAATGCCTTGTAATAAAAACACGATTTTATCTATGCTCTTTAGCCATGTCATTATTTCAGTAGGCAGAATGATCGATAGGAAAAGACCGGTTGGGGGAGTTAAACCCCAGTACTCAATGTTCCTTGTTATTTTGTTGGCGCGGTGTATGTGTACACAATTGCAGAGGTCTTTGAGATGGCTCCAGTAGGAATATATCCTCTTTCATTCGCAAGCAATAATTAGGAATTCACTGACCCAATAAAAGCAACTGGGTACTTGTGTAATATCTGGGCGCCCAATTTTTTGATCGGGTCGGAAAAAATCAAATCGCATTGCATGCAACCAAATCGCATGCGATGCAATCCACGCGATTTTTCTGTGAATTCAAAGCTAACTGGTCCCTGTTCATACCCCCACTATCCAAGTGGGCATGGAGTTGGTTTTATATAGCGTGGCGAGCCACCGAGCCTGAAGCGTGGAGAGCGGACGCGGAATACATGTTAGGTAATCCACGTCCGCTCGCCATGCTTCAGGCTTGGTGGCTCGCTGCGCTCACCATGCTATATAAAATCAACTCCTTGCCCACTTGGATAGTGGGGAAATGAACAGGGACCATTTAACATTGAATCCAATGGAAAATCTCGTTGATCGCATTGCATCACATGCGATTTGGTTGCATGTGATGCGATGCGATTTTCCCGAAAAATCACGTCGCATCGCATCTGATTGTATGCCTTAAGTTAAGCATACAATCAAAAACTCGGGCGCCCAGATATTACACAAGTACAGGCAACTGAGTATGCATCTGCATACAAATATGAATTAGGCCCTTTGTGCAGGTATATGGGTCCTGTGTGTAGCACAATAAATAAAAAATAATATCCAAAGGACAGTCGAAATCAAAAATTAAAACTCAAAACACTTCCAGACTATATAGATTATTGTCTTGAAACAACGATAAAGATAAAGTGATGTATTTAATATAAATTGTAGAAGGGGATGTACAATTTAACAAAATAAAATCTGTGGGTGTTCAACTCTCTACTGATGTAGACTTGCTTTAGAGGTGACACGGAAAAACAAATCATAGTAGCAGGGGTTCTTTCCCTGTTGTCATCAGTCACTGACAGATTATAAACAGGGGCTACGGAGGCAGAGAAAGCCGAGGCAACGTCTTCATATATGTTTGTGTTTATAATAAGCTTCTCTCAAACAAAAGTCTGAGGCATTCTACAAAATGGGAAACTGCAATATTTAGAGCAGACTTTAAACCTCTTGGGGACACTTACAGCGTAACTGTCAGTTGTAGAAATTACTATGACACAATCCATTTTGATTTGTAGACTTGGTAAATAAAAATGTCAAGTCTAAGTAACTGACACGTACCTCTTAGTCCAAGATATTTTTGGAAATGTGTTTCGGTGACTTGGTACCATAGTGTTTTGAAACTTGCTATTTGTACAATGGGGAAAGAGTTAGGAAGTTTGTAAATTCCAAACTTTTCTTGTAAAAGCAGAAATTCTATCAACTGTCACTATATGACTTGTTTTCGTAATACCGGCGATGGCAGGATTTTAAGCAGGCAATGACTATTTCCGTCTTTGTACAAAAGTACATTTTGTATTTATTTTTAATAAACAGAACATTTGCACTTAAGCTGAAAGTATTGGGACAGTCGTTAAGTATGTGTCATTCAATGTGACAACGTACCGGTGTGTTTCCTGTCTGATGCAGTCTATGGTCCTAATCACTGGGCTTCTGGTGCGGGACCCATATTGTGTACAGTATAAGAGTATTAGTAACATCGTGGGGAGTTGGCTGGCTGGGTACTGTATAAAAAGACTTCTACATTCAATCATATTAATTATTCTTTCCAGACAAATCAATATACCAGTATCACAATAGCTGTAAGATATGGTGTCAGGAATTGGCAGAATAAAGATTATTAACCATGATTTATACAAAAAAAGCACATACAGTACATGCACTGATGCAATGCTATGTATGGCAGTTTTAAATGGAAATAACTTCTACCTATAATATAAATATATTATGCAGCTGTTGGCAGTGGTACCAAGAGGAGGGTGGAGCGAGTACTTTTTACCAGTTCCTAGATCTGATGGAGGGGACCAGGGCACACTACCCTCTTCTACTGCCCAATGCAGAGAGCTGGGTATGTGATGGGGCTGTGTGATGCCACCCACTGCCCACCAAGTTTTTTTTTTTACAGGGGTGTGACCAAGCAGCTCACATTGGCCATGGTCCCTCATTTTACCAGGGCATGGTAGAGCTGTCAGCACCCCTGGCTGTTGCATTTGCTGTTTATTTTGGGGTAGTAACAGATATAAATTGAATTTTAAATAAATATTCAACTGCTGATCCATAAAATGCAATCAATCAGTGATAACAGCAAACTGTGATATGCAAAGCTCTCCAGGCACCAGTAAGACCTGCATACGCCAGGAAAAGGATTACATGGGATGAGTACAAGTATCCCCTGCACTGCAGAGAGACCCAAGTCTGGGAGCCATGATTCTGAGGAGCAGAACCAAGTAACCTAGACCACCGGGGGGCATACTTACCTACTTTTGAAAACTAGTTTCAGGAAGATTTAAGGTGCTAGTAAAATGTGCCATGCCGTTGAGGCATGCGCACATTTTATGCGCATGTGCAAACCTCAACCATCTGGGCAGGGGCTGAATTCGGTTCACTCCGAGTGAACCGGAATGCCCCCTCCCCCATATTACATGATACACAGCCCCCATATTACATGATACACAGTCCCCCCATATTGCATGATACATAGACCCCCATATTATATGATACACAGTCCCCCCATATTACATGATACACAGTCCCCTATATTACATGATACACAGACCCCATATTACATGATACACAGCCCCCCATATTACATGATACACAGACCCCCATATTACATGATACACAGACCCCGGTACTTGTTTCCTATCTGGGCGCCCAGGTTTTCTACGTATGGCACCGTAATGAAATCGGATCGCATCGCATCTGATTCGGTACTCGATGATGTACGATGGTATACGATGCGATCCGATTCGATTTCCCATAGGAAACAATGTGAAATGGCTCAATTTAGCCAAATTATCATAGGAACAATAGTAAATGGGCCAAAAACACCCCTGAACATTGAAATGTCCCCCCAAAAGTAGTTGACGCCACCCCGCCATCAACGTGAACCCAAAGCGTGGCGAGCGCAGCGAGCCCGCGAGGGGCGGCGGTACGCGTCCTCCGACCTTTTCATGCCCTACTATCCACTAGGGCGTGGAGTGAGAATAGAATAGTGTGGCGAGCGCAGCGAGCCACCGAGCCCGAAGCGTGGCGGGCGCAGCGAGCCCCGCGAGGGGACGCGGATACCTTCACAGGTAAACGCGTCCCTTCACGGGCTTCCCAGGTGTCCATGGGGGGACGCGGATACCTTCACAGGTAAACGCGTCCCTTCGCGGGCTTCCCAGGTGTCCATGGAGACGCAGACACCTGGGAAGCCCGCGAAGGGACGCGTTTACCTGTGAAGGTACCTGCGTCCCCTCGCGGGGCTCGCTGCGCTCCCCACGCTTCGGGCTCGGTGGCTCGCTGCGCTCGCCACACTATTCTATTCTCACTCCACGCCCTAGTGGATAGTAGGGCATGAAAAGGTCGGAGGACACGAACCGCCGCCCCTCGCGGGCTCGCTGCGCTCGCCACGCTTCGGGTTCACGTTGATGGCGGGGTGGGGTCAACTACTTTTGTGGGGACATTCCACTGCTCTGTGGTTTTTTTGGGGGTTTCTGGCCCATTTACCATTCTTCCCTATGCTGATTTGGGTAAATTGATCCATTTAACATTGTTTCCTATGGGAAATCGAATCGGATCACATCGCATCGCATCGCATCGTTCAATATCGTGTATGTGTATTTGTGGTATCCGATGCAATGCGATCCGATTTTTATACGGAGAATAGCATGGTGCGCAATTAACTTAGCGGGCGCCCAGATAGGAAACAAGTACCCAGACCCCCATATTACATGATACACAGTCCCCCTATATTACATGATACACAGTCCCCCATATTACATGATACACAGACCCCCATATTACATGATACACAGTCCCCCCATATTACATGATACACAGCCCCCCATATTACATGATACACAGTCCCCCCATTTTACATGATAGACAGACCCCCATATTACATGATACACATACCCCATATTACATGATACACAGACCACCCCATATTACATGATACACAGACCACCCCATATTACATTATCCCACTGGATTCAAATTTTGAAAGGCTGGGGCATAAATACTTTATTTTTTTACATTTAATTTTGTCCCTTTAACTTAAAGGGGGAAATAACCCTTTGAAAGACAGTAGTACAAACTCATTATACAACAGAATTATATTTACACTCTTAAATCTATATATTTATATACCGAATTGCACAGAACATAAGCATTTTATAGAAAGCATTGAATTGTGAACAATGGCCCTCATTCTGATCAGTTGGTTAAGTTTCAAATTCAGAACGGGGACCAATGTTTACTGACTGTGCATGCACATAATCACTTATGCACATGTGTAGGTCTTCACTGCGGGTGCCGTCTGAGACTTGAGTAGCGCTCGCAGCTGGGGGGGGGGGGGGGCATGCAGTAGGCAAAAATGCTGTCCTCATGAGAACAGGGGGAAGCTACATGGCTTCCATGGTGATGTGAGTCGGTGACCAATGAATGATTGCAGGCACCCATACAAGGCAGCGAATGGATGTTTATGCAAAACATCCATTTGCAGGGCTGTAGGGAAAAATGACATTTTTAGCGAGGGTGGGCATTCGGCTGCATGGCAGGCGGCGCCACCAGGTTCAAAAAGCAGAAAACTAATGCTGCTTTGCAAGCCAACCAGAATGAGGGATAGTATTCAGTACACAACTGTCAGGAGCCAGGTTTTATGGTTCAATCTGTTTTGTTTCTGTTTGGCTTTTGACTCACTGGTGACCTCCAGTGGTAGGTCTGTTGCCATTACAGCCCTGTGTTCTTTGAGCTATGATTCACAGGCTGTGAGGTATTAGCTCGTTAATCAGGAGCAGCCTGGAGATTCACCAGCTGTTTCAATCACCTGAGGCCTTTATAAGCCATGCTCTCCTGGGGATCTCTGCCAGTGATAGCTTGTTGTTTCTCTGTGCTGGTAGCTGCAGATATACTGCTCTCTGGTCCTAGGTCCTGCTCCTGTTCCATTCAGTCTGGATTCTGTCGGAGTCCTTCTCACTTCAGTCTGGGTCCTGTTTACAGTCTTGTCCTGTGTCGTCTGGGTCCAGTCAAGTGTCCTATCCTGCTGCAGTCTGGATCAAATATCATTGTCCCCTTGCTGTCCTAGTCCAGGGACCTCCAGCCGTGGTGCAGCCATTGTCCAGCTGCCGTCTCACTGCGGTCACTGTGCAGCCGTAGTCCAGCCGTTATCCAGCCGCCCGATTGCTGCGGTCAGTGTCCAGTCTTGGGCCGGTCACGTAAGTGCTCCAGTGGAGCCTGGTTCCATATTCTTTATTCCTACGGGCAAGCGGCCTTTCCTCCTTAGTTATAATCAGTATTATCCTGGTTCTGCTCTCCGTGGTTCGGAGAGGCCCACAACTGTGGGTTTACGTCTGTTTTGGGGTACCGTCACTTTAAGAGTACTATTTTTATGTTGGCGTGTGTTTGGTTTGGTGGCACCCTATTGTTGCTTTGTTCTGGTGTTTGCGACTCGGTCGCGCTGTCCCGTCCTTGGCCTGGTGCCGGTTAGTCAGGGGTTTTTTCAGGTAGGCCCGTTAGTTAGATCTGCCTTTTGAGATACCCCCTGGCGATCGCTCACCCCTTGTCACCACATAACACCTGGCTGCATCGGGGTCAGAGCAGGCTTAACCGGCTCCTTCGAACGCGGCGGCTACAGGCGAAGCCTAGCACTACCGCAGGGGTATTACATCTGCCCGGGGGACTCAACAGAGTCAGTGTAGGGTTTCGCTGTGGCCGTTCTAACCAGCGGTCCCGGCTACGGGCTCACGCCTGATCTCCAGCTCCCTGCCTCCTGCATCCTCACGTACTGTCTCCGGATTTCCACGGTGGGTAACCCCCAAGTCCGTAACATTATCACTGGCCATACCGATATATGCATGTGTTCACAGTAGTCATAGGTATACATGCATATATAAAATTTTGTTTCAAGGTGATTTGGGTGTTTTTGATTGGTTGCAGGACTTATAGATTAGTCCATATTAAGATTTTTTTTCTTCCCGCATTTTGCCCGTTACAGGGTTTTGCTTTATTTAGCTTGCCCAGTTGGTCTTGTCTGTTTGTTTCATTGCTGTACTTATCATGCAGGCCTTGCAAGCTTCCTTGATGGCCTTAAATACGGCCTTTACAGAATTAAAACCTGAGCGGGTTAAGGGTCTGCAGCAGTCATTTCTGCAATTGCAAGATCTGTTAACCCAAATTTTCCTGGATCTGTCTGAGGTTTTTGGGGCTCAACCAGCTCCTAGGGAGACCCTGGCTAAGGGGGTAGTCAGTCAAACTTCAGATCAGGAGATTCAGAAGGGACATAGAAGTTTTCTAAGGCCAAGGCTCACACCAGAAGAGCGGCGACGGCGTAAAAACTTTAACCTATGTCTGTATTGTGGGGAATCAGGCCACTTTCTCCAGTATTGCGAATTACGCAGACCTGGTGGTGGTACCGGGAAGGATTTTCCCCAATCCAAGTGGTATCAGGAGGTTACATCTATACCTGTCTCCTCGAAGCAGGAGGAACCTGACCACACCCCCCACATACGTAGCGCTCCGACTTACAACTGGGGTCCTAGGACTAGAGCGCCCCATGTTGTGGTACGGAATCAGACAGGAATGTGGAATTCATCCACAAAGATTCCAGACAGAAAGACGTTGGATGCTAGTCTTCCAGTCAGGGAGCTCAACGTTCTTTCAATGTTGGAGTTGCTAAGTCCTGTAGAGGAGTCTCAGGTTTTCCCCTCAAAAGGGGATTCAAGTGGCATAATCCCAGAGGGGGTCCTTGAAACAGTCGCCCCTAAGAGGGTCTTGGGGAACTTAACCCCACATGGAGTTATGGAGGTAATTGCTCCTGATGAGGCCTTGGGAGGCATAACTCCGAAAAAAGAATCCCTGACATCAGTCTCAGCCGGGATTTCTAGTGACATCTTCCACGATCTTGGGGTTCTCGGTGTTGCCTCTGAGATTGTGGATCCAGGAGTCCCGGTCTCCTTAGGCGAGTCCGATGCCGGGGGCTCATCTAGTGGCAAGGGCGCTTGGGGCTCATTGAACGTTTGTGGTGCTCGAGGTCAGTCGAGCCAATTTGATGCCCAAGGCCCGCCGGGCGTGTCTGATGATACTCCTAACACTCCATACTTCGATGGAGATTTGGCCCAGCTCCGACCAATTGCTCAGCAATTCCTCGCTAAAATGGACTTCTCACATAATATGAAGATAACTCCTTCTTCTGCTGTCCGTTATCTCTTATCATGCTTTAGAGGAAGAGCTTTGGAGTGGGTTAAACCTCTCATAGAGGCTGACGATCCCATCCTAAGGGATCTTCCGGGTTTCCTAAAAACCGTGCGGAAAGTGTTCAGCCCAAAGGCCGTAGCCCCGAGTGGGGGCCCAAAGGCCGTAGCCCCGAGTGGGGGCCCAAAGGCCGTAGCCCCGAGTGGGGGCCCAAAGGCCGTAGCCCCGAGTGGGGGCCCAAAGGCCGTAGCCCCGAGTGGGGGCCCAAAGGCCGTAGCCCCGAGTGGGGGCCCAAAGGCCGTAGCCCCGAGTGGGGGCCCAAAAGTCTGTTTCGCCCCAGAAGGGGGGCAAGTCTGTTTCGCCCCAGAAGGTGGGCAAGTCTGTTTCGCCCCAGAAGGTGGGCAAGTCTGTTTCGCCCCAGAAGGTGGGCAAGTCTGTTTCGCCCCAGAAGGGGGGCAAGTCTGTTTCGCCCCAGAAGGTGGGCAAGTCTGTTTCGCCCCAGAAGGGGGGCAAGTCTGTTTCGCCCCAGAAGGGGGGCAAGTCTGTTTCGCCCCAGAAGGGGGGCAAGTCTGTTTCGCCCCAGAAGGGGGGCAAGTCTGTTTCGCCCCAGAAGGGGGGCAAGTCTGTTTCGCCCCAGAAGGGGGGCAAGTCAGTCCGGTCCCTGAGGGGGACTCTGCCAGTCCGGTCCCTGAGGGGGACTCTGCCAGTCCGGTCCCTGAGGGGGACTCTGCCAGTCCGGTCCCTGAGGGGGACTCTGCCAGTCCGGTCCCTGAGGGGGACTCTGCCAGTCCGGTCCCTGAGGGGGACTCTGCCAGTCCGGGCCCTGAGGGGGGCTCAGTCCATCTAGCCTCAAGTGGTATCATAGAAGCTGTGTCCCTGGAAGGGGTGGCCATATCCTTGTCTGAGGTCCCAGAGACCACAGCCTCAGCGAGGCTCTTGAGGGCCGCAAACCCAGTGAGCATTTCTGTCTTGCCAGCTTCTCGGGAGGCTTCAGAAATCTTAGACCCAAAGGTTGTTGTTCCCATAGAGAATTCCAGTTCTGAGGTCCCAGAGGTGGATGTCCCTACGTCCATCATTTTTTATGGAGATCTTGCCCATTTTATTGCCCTGGTTAAACACTATACTTCCCTTTTTGAATCAGGACCAGCTTCAGGGGTCACTTGGACTAATATTATATACCTCCTCATTTCTGCCTTTAGGGGTAGACCTCAGACATGGGCTTACAAGCTGATCAGGTGTTGTGACCCTTGCCTTCAGGATCTCTCCTCTTTTTGTGATGCTGTTATTAAGAAGTTCAGTCCCAAAAAGAAGGATGGGGTTCCACCAGCTCCTGGAAATGTGGTGCCCAGCATAAGCCAGGGGCTTAAGGACCTGGCTTCTGGAGACTCACAGTCTCTGTTTGTTCATTCTTCTGCCTCATCGCTTGGTCCGGAATCCAGGAGTTTAGCTATTGGTTTTGTCTCACTGACTCCTGACAAAAATTTTTTGGACACATCTGGTACCTGTAATTCTGGGTCTAGGGAATCCAATAAGAGTTCTGCCTATGGCCAATTAAGACATTCTTCCCTTTCTGAGATTCCATCTGTTAAAAAGACTCTCATGATCTCCTCAGATCGAGACTTCAACTCTGTTTCTGATTTGGTAACCCATAGCTGTGATTTGATAGAAGGTACCATCAGATCTGATAATGTGTGGGGCCTTAAACTGCTGATTCCATCAAAATCTAGGAAAAAGAAAAAGAAGAAGCATTAATCTTTTTCCGCATTCCTGGATCATCTTGTTTGTCTTTTTGGTTGTGCCCTGTGGTCACCCTCTAGGGGGGGCACTGAGACAAGCCGTGGTTTTAGCTTGTGTTCACCTTTCTGTTGCCTTTGCCCCGTTTTCCAGGGTCCAGATGCTCATTATTTTTTGGAGGTCTGGATTTTGGGGTCTGTTGACCCCTCCTCAAGGGGGGGGGTACTGTCAGGAGCCAGGTTTTATGGTTTAATCTGTTTTGTTTCTGTTTGGCTTTTGACTCACTGGTGACCTCCAGTGGTAGGTCTGTTGCCATTACAGCCCTGTGTTCTTTGAGCTATGATTCACAGGCTGTGAGGTATTAGCTCGTTAATCAGGAGCAGCCTGGAGATTCACCAGCTGTTTCAATCACCTGAGGCCTTTATAAGCCATGCTCTCCTGGGGATCTCTGCCAGTGATAGCTTGTTGTTTCTCTGTGCTGGTAGCTGCAGATATACTGCTCTCTGGTCCTAGGTCCTGCTCCTGTTCCATTCAGTCTGGATTCTGTCGGAGTCCTTCTCACTTCAGTCTGGGTCCTGTTTACAGTCTTGTCCTGTGTCGTCTGGGTCCAGTCAAGTGTCCTATCCTGCTGCAGTCTGGATCAAATATCATTGTCCCCTTGCTGTCCTAGTCCAGGGACCTCCAGCCGTGGTGCAGCCATTGTCCAGCTGCCGTCTCACTGCGGTCACTGTGCAGCCGTAGTCCAGCCGTTATCCAGCCGCCCGATTGCTGCGTCAGTGTCCAGTCTTGGGCCGGTCACGTAAGTGCTCCAGTGGAGCCTGGTTCCATATTCTTTATTCCTACGGGCAAGCGGCCTTTCCTCCTTAGTTATAATCAGTATTATCCTGGTTCTGCTCTCCGTGGTTCGGAGAGGCCCACAACTGTGGGTTTACGTCTGTTTTGGGGTACCGTCACTTTAAGAGTACTATTTTTATGTTGGCGTGTGTTTGGTTTGGTGGCACCCTATTGTTGCTTTGTTCTGGTGTTTGCGACTCGGTCGCGCTGTCCCGTCCTTGGCCTGGTGCCGGTTAGTCAGGGGTTTTTTCAGGTAGGCCCGTTAGTTAGATCTGCCTTTTGAGATACCCCCTGGCGATCGCTCACCCCTTGTCACCACATAACACCTGGCTGCATCGGGGTCGGAGCAGGCTTAACCGGCTCCTTCGAACGCGGCGGCTACAGGCGAAGCCTAGCACTACCGCAGGGGTATTCCATCTGCCCGGGGGACTCAACAGAGTCAGTGTAGGGTTTCGCTGTGGCCGTTCTAACCAGCGGTCCCGGCTACGGGCTCACGCCTGATCTCCAGCTCCCTGCCTCCTGCATCCTCACGTACTGTCTCCGGATTTCCACGGTGGGTAACCCCCAAGTCCGTAACAACAACTTCCCCATTATGAATTCATAATAATGTCTTAGAGCGGAAAATCAAATCCCTCAAAAGTATTTTGTTACGAATATATAAAATTGGAAAAAAATCTTAAACGCCCCAAAATATAATACAGAAAACTATTTGTGTTCTTTGAATTAAAAAGAGGCAAATAGCATTTAGCGATCTTGTTAGTAAATGTGGTTTGTGGCAGAAATGGGATTCCAACTGATCTCTTTGCTTATTATCCTACATGATACCAATTTATTTTAAGAAAATAATTTATATTGTGCAGCATGCAGAGATATCAATGTTAAAGTTGAACAATTGAATGAGCATAAATCACCTAAGGCACAAATACATGCTTTGGAAAAAGTTGATATGAACAATGCAACTGTCATCAACAGAGCTCCTGACTGGGGTTTGCATTCAGTGTAATGAAGTTCTCAATGGGATAGACTGTTTCGTCTCTACATGTGTATTTTACTTATGGTACTAAGCATTTCATTTAAAATAGTTTAAAATAAACTTTCTGTTGAACCTGTGTACACAGGGCCTACATGGTTACATAGGGCCTCATTCTAGTTCACTCTTTCTGACAAAATCCATCTTAGATGGACAAAACCATGTGCACTGTAGGTGGGGCAGATGTGAAATGTGCAGAGATAATTAGATTTGGGTGAATTATTTTGTTTCCGTGCAGGGACAATACTGGCTGCTTTATTTTTACACTGCAATATAGATCTCACTTTGAAGTAAAACCCCACCCAAATCTAATTATCTCTGTACAAGTTACATCTGCCCCATCAGCAATGCACATGGTTTTGTCCATCTAAGAAGGATTTTGTCAGAAAGAGTGAACTAGAATAAGGCCCATAGTTGCATAGTAGGTAAGGCTGAATAAAGACTTGCGTCCATCTAGTTCAACCTAGATTTATAGTTTATCCCTTGTTGTATAGTATGTTGTGATATTTTAAAGACAGATTATGTTTCTTATTTGTACCCATGGATGTTTTTAACCAATAAATGTTTACCCAACCTTATTTTAAATGTATGTATTGTGTCTGCTGACTCCACTTCTCCAGGAAGAGAGTTCCAAAGTTTGACTGCTCTGACCATAAAGACATTTTTTCTTCTAGATGAACAAAATATTTTTTCTTCTAATCTAAACTCGTGCCCTCGCGTTCTAGATTCCTTTATAGCAGAAAAAAGGGTGTTTGACAGTTCCTTATATTGGCCCCTGATATATTTGTACATGTCCCCTCTTAAACGTCTCTTCGCTAGTGTAAATAGTCCCAAATTGCTTAATCTTTCCTTGTAGCTTAAATTCCCCATTCCCCTAATAAGCTTTGTTGCTCTTCTTTGGATTTTTTCTTATTCTATGATGTCCTTTTTATAGTGTGGGGCCCAGAATTGTACTCCATATTCGAGTTGAGGTCTAACCAATGCTTTGTAAAGAGGCATAATTACTTTTGAGTCCCTAGTTTCCATGCCCCTTTTAATACATGCTAAAATTTTGTTGGCCTTTTTTGTTGCTATATTACATTGAGCACTACACCCCAGGTTGTTGTCTATTTGGACTCCTAGATTCTTTCCGAGTACTGAATTACCCAATTCCTCCCTGCTAAGGTTATAACTAGCACACTGGTTATGTCTTCCAAGGTACATGACCTTGCATTTATCCACATTGAACCTCATCTTCCACTTTTTTCCCCACTCATCTAGATTGTCAAGATCATTTTGAAGCGTGGTGACATCTTCTGATGATTTAATAACTCTGCTCAGTTTTGTATCATCCGCTAAGATGGATACATTGCTGAGTAACCCCATCCCAATATCGTTAATAAAAATGTTAAATAAAATGGGCCCTAGAACCGAAACCTGTGGCACTCCACTTAGTACTGGCATCATATTTGATACAGCACTGTTCACAACCACTCTTTGTTCTCTATTACACAGCCAGTTCCCTACCCATCTACAGATATTTGCCCCTTATCCCAGGTCCTCCATTTTATTTATGAACCTCTTGTGTGGTACTGTGTTGAAGGCTTTAGCAAAATCTAGGAAAATCACATCTACCGCGTTTCCATTATCAAGGTTTTTGCTAACCTCTTCATAGAAACGAAGTAGATTAGTTTGGCATTATCAATTTTTCACGAACCCATGCAGGTTATTACTGAGTAAACTATGAAGGTCTAAATATTCATGGATACAATCCCTTAAAAATCCTTCAAATAGTTTACCCGCTATTGATGTTAAACTAACAGGTCTGTAATTAGCGGGATCGGTTTTTTTCTTTTTTTAATATTTCCACTACCTCTGCTATTCTCCAGTCTTTTGGTACCTTTCCTGATGTTAGTGAATTATCAAAGATATAATGTAGAGGGGTAGCTACTGTAGTTCCTCCCTTAATTCCATTAGTGCCCTAGAATGAATCCCATCTGGCCCTGGTGACTTATTTGTTTTCATTTTGCTGAGCCTCAAAATGATTTCCTTGGTCGTGAAATCAATTTTGAGATCCGGCTTGTTCATCCCATTTGTGGTACGTGTGCGTTCCACAGTCTGCTCTCCCTTAGTAAACACTGGTGAGAAGAACTCATTTAACAGTTCTGCTTTTCCCTATCCTCCGTAAAACTTTTTCCATTGATATCGGTTAGTGGGCCTATGTTTTCTTTAAATATACTTTTACTTTTTATGTATTTGAAAAACTTCTTGGGGTTGGTTTTGCTTTCAGTGGCTATGCTCTCTTCATAATCCCTTTTAGCTACTTTGATTACCCCTTTACAAGTTTTGTTTAATTCTTTGTATTTGGTGAACACCTCCTCATTTAAGTTATTTTATAGAATTGAAATGCTCTTGTTTTATTGTTGATTTCTGATCTAACTTTTTTGTCCAACCATGGTGGCTTTTTTATTGAATTTACCCTTATTTACTTTAGAAATGTATTTAATAGTTAATGATTTGAGCAAATTTTTTAGAGTATCCCACATTTCCCCTGCATATTTCCACTCAAAAACCGTTTCCCACACAATTCCTTTAAGGACTTCCCTGAATAATTCGAAGTTAGCTTTTCTGAAGTTTAGTATTTTTGTCAATTACATATTTACTGAAGTTAATTTCCAGTGAAACCATATTGTGGTCACTGTTCCCTAGATGTTCAATTACTTTTGTGTTTGAAACTAGATCTATGTTATTTGTTAATACTAAATCCAATAATGCTTTATTACGAGTTGGAGCTTCTACCGTTTATGTGATAAACTGGTCTTTGAGTAAGAAGCCACTGCTTCTTGCTGTTTTAAATGTTTCGTTTTTTCCAATCAATATCAGGTAAATTAAAATCACCCCATAATTAATACCTGACCCTGATCTGATGATTGTTTGATTTGGTTTAAAAGTAGAGACTTGTCCCTTTTGTTTATGTTCGGCGGTCTATAGCATACCCCTATTAAAATTTTGTTATTAGGCTTTTTGTAATTGTCGGTTATCTCTGCCCACACGGCCTCCGTGTAATCTTCCTCTGTACCTGTGCTCATTTCTTTCTCACAAGATGTCAAGTTATTATTTACATATAGGCACACACCCCCACCCCTTCTATTTTCCCTGTCTTTTCTGTAGAGTGTATATCCCTCCATGCTTAATGCCCAGTTGTGCGACTTGTTACACCATGTTTCTGTAATACCAATAATGTCATAATCGTCCCTAGTGACCACAGTTTCTAGTTCCCTGATTTTACCTGCTAAGCTTCTTGCATTAGCCAGTTTATGTTTTTTTAGTTTATGTTTATTTTTAGTTGCTTCCCTAACATTGTGTTTAATTTCTCCCTTATATTTATTTGTATTCCTTACTAACTTCCTCGTACCCACCTCCCCCTCAATAGACTCTCTACAGCCCTCCCCACCATGCCCACTGCCCAAACTATTTAAAGTTTTCAAACTTCTTCCTATGTCGTTCACTCCTTCCCAATCCCTAAGGTCATCTGTACCTAAGAGCTGTAATGAGGTAACATAACTGTTATTACATAATATTCCTGAAGCACCCTGGGAATTACACACGATATTACCCTTATTAGTACCCTGGACATGGCCTGTAACTCTGTCCTCCCTCCCTACTCCTCCCCCAAATATATTCTTGACCCCAATCCTACTATTCTCACTACAGGTCCCATAGTATCTAGCTACCCCCACCCCCCATCGCCTAGTTTAAAATCTACTCCAACCCTCTAACCATCCTTCCCCCAGCACCGCAGCCCCCTCCTCATTCAGGTGCAATCCATCACGGGCCTAATTCATGTTTGTACGGAACGGGCAATATTCACGCATCAGAATGATTATTGGTAACCTGCACATGGCTGCGTGATCATACAGTACATGCATATACATGGCTTGTGAGTTGCTACTGCTGTGTCAAGCCTGAGTAGATGTAGACCAATCCTCTGCTTCCGTGATCTCACAGTTGTGCATAGTCCACTAATGTGTACATGATGAACTTGTGATGTATACACTAATGAGTACATGATAGAGGATGTGATGAGTCTGATGGGCTTCTATTTTTCAGTTATGGGTGGCAGCTTCACGTGCTAACATTGGGCCTGATTCAGACCTATACATGGCTGGCATGTGCCTGGCTTCTCAGCTAGGCTGCACAGCCAGGGAGCTGCCAGTCATGTACAAGCATTTTGCCATATATCAAAGTGCTCACAGAATATCGATGTGCCCATAAATGATTGCAAAACTGCAGCCAGCTCTGAATAACCCCCATTAGCTGTTCCGTAGCCTAGAGAATCACATTTACATTAGCATACAAACATGAATTACTGTAGGTCTATAATGTTTACATATTTTGTGCAAATAGTCCAACATTCCTAAGAAATATATGATAGGTCATTTATCATGGCCACTGCCAAAAACTTGGTTTACTACTGATAGACCTACATCATCTGCTCAGCGCATTTCAATCTACATTGTCGGTGTTTTTATGCTAATGCCGTGGCCGATTATGGGAATCGTAAGATCTAATCTTGCAATGGTGCAAATCTATCTCAGTGTGACGCAACATCGGTGGACCAACAGATGTTCCTTTCTTAAAGTGAACCGGCCTGATGCAAAATTCTGTATATTGGGCCTGATTGAGGCTTGTTTGTAATACTGCGAATTCACAGCCAATCCAAACATCTTAAATCGTGCATGTGCCCGGTATGCTGTGCACATACCTGGGGTCCCACAGCTTATGGATCATGCATAGACTACACTTTGCTGGGCATACGCTAGGTGACTGACATGTAGGGGCCGTTCTGGGGTGGACCCCGGCATTTTATGGGCGTGCCCACAAAAACAATGGGCGGGCCCGTAGAAATGCCGGGCAGGCCCCAGAGAATGCAGGCATTCCCCTGCCTGTTCGGGGCGGTTGCATGATGTCGGCGCCTGCCCTGAAATTGCATGAACACGTGCAGCTGCCGAGTGACTGCTGGGTCAAGCGACTGCTGCGAGCGGTGGCCACAGTAGCTAAAATCATTTGATGGTAAGTAACCATCAAGTGATGTCTCCTCTATGTGTCCACATGCAAACGGATGTGTACTTGGACACTTCCATTCACATACCTGCACAAGGATTCGTGTGTCAGGGGGTGGTCGTTTGCCCGGGCGGCATTAACCGGCTCACTAGGCTGAGAAAAAAATGGAGCCTTGTGAGCAGGGCTGAATCAGGCCCATTGTTAAACTGTACAATAACATTCAAACTGCAGCAAAAGCTCAGCAGGGCTGATTCATTTTCAGACATTGTGTGTCTCAGTGGCCGTTATTACTTGTTTGTTCTAATTTTAGCTCAATGATATTATTTGAAACTGAAGCTGAACAAATATACTGTATGGTCCCTTCTGATCTGTGAATCTGACATACTGTTTGATAATGCTGTCATATGGACACAGCTCTCCATTCCCACAAGCATCCCTTAGGCTCACTATTCCACTATTGTGGTCACCTGTCAATCTACTGTATTTTTGTCCTCGTCATTCCCATCACTTTCAGTCTTCTCCAGCTCTTTAAGGCTTTCATATTATCCTTGACAGCTCTTGGAAAATGAACTAATAATAAGGTTCTGTAAATGGGTTAAACCTTGTTACACCCAAACCAATGATCACATTAATACCATGCACCATGTTATACAGGCTTAACTCAGATTTTTTATTCTTGTATATTTTTATACTTTTTATTTATTTTTACGCTCTCCTTTTGGGATTTTTAATTTTAATGTACTATATGCTACTGTATATACACTTTTCATCTCAGTGTAATGATTATACAATACAGGTTGAGTATCCCTTATCTGAAATGCTCAGGACCACGAGCATGGCGGATAAGGGATTTTTAAGATTTTTTGGGGGAATATATTTTTATAACATACTTTTTTATTTATTAACAGTTTCTTATATAGTGCATACAGATTCTGCAGCGCTTTACAGAGTATAGTTAAACATTCACATCAGTCCCTTCCCCAGTGGAGCTTACAATCTATATTCCCTACCACATGTACACAGACATTCTAGGGTTAATTTTTGTTGGGAGCCAATCAGCCTACCAGTATATTTTTGGATTGTGGGAGGAAACCGGAGTACCCGGAGGAAACCCACGCAAGTACGGGGAGAATATACCAACTCCACACAGTTAGAGCCATGATGGGAATCGAAACCATGACCTTAGTGCTGACTTACCTGGTCCACCCGATGGTTCCCCCGGCATCCATGGCGGCCTTCAGGATCTTCTTCAGCGGTCCCAGGGGTGCATTGCGCCAGTTTGCAGGCACGCCACTGACATCACCAGCGCACCCGTGCAATGCACTCCTGGGACCGCTGAAGACGCTGAATAAGATCCTGAAGGCCGCCGTGGACATCGGGGGACTTGGAAAGTAAGAAAAAAGGGACAGGAGGGGTAGAAAAACAAAAAGAAAATCTGAAATATTCTAAAAAAACACGTTTTTTGGAATATTTCGGATAAGAGATCTCCGGATAAGGGAAACTCGACCTGTATTAACATTTTAATTACACCACACCTTCAATCATCCTCAAGCTCGGATTGGACATTTTTTTTAACCTGCTTCACTAAATTTTCATTGCTCAGATCTCACAGCAGTGACATAAAGGCTCATGTCCACGTTGGGGATTATATAGTCTCCAGACTACTGTAGTGTACAGTATGTCCTAAGACATCTTGTTTCTACACAAGCCATTGATTAACCACAATGATACCAACAGCAAAATTGAAAGGATGATACAAATGTAGGTGAGAACCTTTGGGATTAATATCAGAGTTCAAAATTCATTGGCTAACCGTACAGATTTATTTTGTGGCATTTCCAAGTAAGATGAAGATCAAATGACAATGTATCACTAATTGAAAATAAATCATCCACAACATTTAGATCCACATACCCTATGAATCCTATAGACAGAAGGGCTGTTGCTAATTTGAAGGTTCTCCTGTTGGTGGAGTGGATCTTCAACCTTTTGTGCTGCCCATATATTGGTGGTGCAGTTGAATATTGGTCACATCTACACTACTGACTGAAGAAATGTAATTGGGCATTGTGGCATTGCATAAAACCAAAGTGCAGGCATAAATACACCAATAGTATCTTTGGACCTAGTAGAGTCTAAGGTAGAAACTTTACTTAGAAGGTGCTAAATAAATAAGTAGATTCGGTACTTGTGTATTATCACGGCGCCCCCGATATTAAGTCGCACGATTTTTTCATCGCATCGCATGCCATCGCATGCCATCGCATGCCATACACCCGATGCACTGCGATGCGATTTAAATTGTATAAGCACCCTAATGGGTATTTTTAAGCACCCTAATGGATGCTTACAATGTTAAATGCTCCCCTACGCCACCCCCCAGTATGAACGTGAACCCGAAGCGTGGCGGTTTGCGTCCTCCGACCTTTTCATACCCCCACTATCCACGTCGGCGTGGAGTTGATTTTATATAGTGTGCGAGCCCGAAGCGTGGCGAGGGGACACGTATACCTGTGAAGTAATGCACGTCCGCTCACCACGCTTGGGGGTCGGTGGCTCGCAGCGCTCGCCACACTATATAAAGTCAACTCCACGCCGTCGTGGATAGTGGGGGTATGAAAAGGTCGGAGGACGCGTACTGCCGCCCCTCGCGGGCTCGCTGCGCTTGCCATGCTTCGGGTTCACGTTCATACTGGGGGGTGACGTGGAGGTGCATTTAACATTGTAAGCACCCATTAGGGTGCTTATACAATTTATAATCGCATCGCATTGTATGGCATTGTATGCCATATACAATGCCATACCATTTTAACATTGTATGACATTGGGGAACATCGCGGGACAACGCATCGCATACCATCGCATGCCTTATGGTCTGCGATGGGCGCCGTGATAATACACAAGTACCGTAGATTCTGATTGGTTGCCCATTGCAACTTCCCATGTGAAATATAACTCCCATCTTAGTAAATTTCCCCCTAAGTGTTAAAAGAAAGCTGTTGCACCATTTTTGGTACTTTACGTGTGTGCAGGATAAATTCTGCGCATCCACAAATGGGTCCTGCAAAGTCTGTCAGTGATTGACAGTCTTCTGACATTTGGGAGGTGGGGAGGAGGGGGCAACAGGCTCCATTTGTGAAAATGGAGTGTGACCACACTGTTTACGGGGTAGGAAGAGGTTAGAGATTTCTATTGTAGGGCAGAGCTTTCCTGGCCTTTGCAACAGATGGCTTCCAGGGCACCATATGTGCCTCAAGCCACCCGATGCTGCATCCTAGCACATAGGTCGTATCATTACTGAAGAGTGCCAATATTTTTACAGTGAGCCTCCTCCATTGTGACCAGGGCCTGTTTTGTCAATAGGCAGACTTATTAAGCTGCCTACAATGCTGGGATCTGGAGCACTACTGAGTCCGCTATTACAAAATTAAGGAAGTCCATGGGGAATATTTAGTAAGATGTGTATTCTACTTCACATGTGATGTGTGCTATGGGCAACCAATCAGATCCTGTTTGCTATCTTCTAGAGGGTGCTAAATAAATAAGAAGTAGCTTCTGATTGGTTCCCCATAGCAACATCACATGTGAAGTAGAATACACATCTTACTAAATTTCCCCCTAGGAGTAAGAAACGTTGTAATACGCCACCTCCACACTTTCACTAGTCAATTTCTCTGTGAATAAAACAGCGTTTCTCTGTATGTCTTGCCTTTTTTTCCGTAAGTGAGACGTGTTTTGCAGTATATATACTTTTACATCTGATTGCCCAGTGCCATCATATAATCTTCTGATATATGAAAAACTGGAAAACAGAAATAAATACTTAAATTCCGGTAAAATATTAATATACATTCAAATGTATCTGCATTTTTTTTATTATATGTATATGTATATTGAATGAAAGATGAATAATTTAAGATACAATCTGTTCACAATGTCTTCAGTTGTTTGTACAAAAACTAAAGCCATTGTGTTGTTTCCATAGGAACCACTTCACAGGATAATATAGTATGTTATTATTACAACTATTTGATTCCTGCCTCCCTACATAATGTCCAATTACAAAGCAGCTTAGAATAGTGACGGTAAACAGTTCATATCAGTGGCGGAGCTTGTGGGATGAGGGCCCAGGTACAAAAATATAATACGGGTCCCCCTCTTCCACCCCAACCCAAGTTTATAATACACAAAGCGGCAGTGGGTAACTGGGAGAAGAGGTGACAGTGTAAGGCTGGGGGAGGGGGAGTGTGACAGGGAGAAAGAGTGGGTGATGGGTACAAGCAAAATGTCCAGCATTGTGCGGATAACAGGGGGCATGTACCTTAGAGCCAGAAACACAGTGGCCCCTGCTTGGTCTTTGCCACCCTAAGGTAAGGGCCAGGTCCCACAGGCCGTAGGGCCCACCCTGCTTCCTGCACTGGGCCATTCATTCAACATTGCTCAAAATGGTCTGCGGGAGAGCCAGAGGATAACTCATTGCTGGTTTGGGCAGCAGTGGGCCCCTTAGTCCTCAGGGACCCTGGTGCAATGCACCTACTGATAGATATACTGTATATGGATAGATATGGGATGTGAATCAGAGCTGGATGAAGTGTCTAATCAGTCCAACTGCCAGTGTTTTTAGCTCTGAGCATGTACAGTAGCCACAGTAATATGGTCTTATGTTGTCAACTGCAGATGTCATTTGATTGACAGTCTACAGTTGCTTGGGGGCGGAGAATGAGAGCGTTGCCAAAAACTCACCGTTTTCTGACTTTCTGGGACCACTGACTAACCCCAGCACATTAGTTTTGCCTGTGGGTTTCTAATAGTCTGATGCTGCGATTGATGGTTATGACGCTGGTATGATGCTGCATTTTCAGATGCAGGCAGTGGGTGATGGAAGACAGCAGAGGGCATCATTTTACTTAAGAACCTCTTGCGGCTTTTCATATGTTCACACAGACATATAATTAACATCCCCATATGCATTTATGGTTAACCATTTAGGTACCAATCATTGGCAGACATAGCGGATCATTTTAAAATGTCAACAAGTACATTGCTAAAGTAGGCTTGGTTAGCATTGATTCCATTTTATTACTTTTGGTCAGAGCCACCGATGATTGTTAGCTTAAACACAATGCCCTGTAGAAAATAGACCCCTTAGAGCAGGGGTGGCCAAACCTGTCCTCAAGATCTACCAACGGTGCATGTTTTCCAGGCAACCTGTGGATCTATAGTAGGAATGAATGCAGCAGGTTTGAAAATGTGACAGTAAAGCCCCGTACACACGGGGAGATATATTGCCCAGTTTCTCCTTTTCATCAGCGACCAGAGATGGTCGCTGATGAAAAAGAAACTGCCGGGGGAGCCCGGCAGTGGTAATCAGCTGGTCGCAGGAGCATGTTCCTGCGACCAGCGATCACTACAGGGGTAAAAACGGGAGCGCACACCCCCATCGCCGGTGCACACCCCCATCGTGGGCAATATGGTCGCTTAGCGACCATATTTCCCGCGATATTATACAAAATCGCCCCCAGGTGTACGCACCTTTAGTAATGAATGTGATGATTGTATATATGTATGTGTGTCCAGCAATGCCTTTCACAGAAGGCAATAGAAACTCTCATAGAAAGCAAGACATTAATTTATTAATTTATGGTATACTCATTTTATTGAAGGAGACTGTATATTTATTAGCATTTCTCACAAAAGAGAATACAGCTTATAAGGGAACACCCCTCACAAACAGCCACGTGGACTATGCCAAACAGTCTGCTCTATGGCAGAACATGATGGACTGTACCATTCTCCCTGCACTGAAGGGAGGAGCCTTTGTCCCGATTTTGTGAACAGCCAAGAACTAGTTAATAAAGTTGGGGAGTCTTAGAGAGGAAAAAAAGAGCAGCAGCTGTTAACAGGGTTTTGGTGAAGTTCCCTGAGGGAGATGGCAGATCTACACAACAGGCAAGATGGAGAGCAGTGCTGACAGGGAGAGTCTGAGGAAAAGTGGAGAAGCAGGGCTGCGCAGCATAGTAGAAGAGGAAAGCAGTGCTGAAGGATAATCCTTACCAGAGGGGAGTGGTGAGCAGATCCATCCCCCGAGTCCCATATTAGATAGAAAAAGGAGGCAGTTCCCTGAGGTAATCTGCAGGAGTGGTGAGTGCTGCCCAGCCCCCTCAGTATATCCTATAGCTACACAGAGAAGTCCAGTCTGAGGGAGACTGACAGATAGTAGAAACGTCTCGCAGCAGCAGCATTACAGAGAGGGATGGAGTGCCAGTGTAATAATGACTAAGTGCACATTAAACATTGCTCAGATCTTCAGCAGAGGTTGAGACCAGTAACCCAGCACATAAAGAGACACTAGCTATTTAGTGCAAGCAGTATAGTAATTATAATCCAGTCCAACAGTGGAAAGCTACAGGGAAGTTAAATCTGCTGCAGCAGAGAGAAAAGGAAAGACATCAGTTACACTGCAGTGACAGGGATCCTTACCTAACCCATGACATACCTAGTTTCCAAGAGAAGACTATAATAATTTCAACTACAGGACATTCAGAAGCTTTATATACAAGGCAGCTTACTAAGGAGCTATACAAATTAATCTAAAGCTATACTCAAGAAAGTACTGTATTTTAGGAGTTAAAACTTTCATCTACTAGGAAATATTTGCCAGACGCCTAAAGTATTTATTTTTATTTCTATTTCTGTGGATTACAAATACTTTATAAAGGAAAGTTACATTTGCCATTATTGAACCGCTCACCTTACAGGACTCAGGTGAGAACGTTAGTGACTCAGTGGTAACAGGACTTGGTCAGTGAGCAAATTCTGCAAAAGATACAAAGTGCTTAATTGTATCCTACAAAGACTAGTGTACACTTGGGGGATCTATACATGTTTGCGTAAATGCATTGTTATGTTGATGTGATACATTGTAATACTATATTCATATTCACTGTGAACGTTATTAATGCACTTATTGGTTCTAGAAACAAGAAGGTAGGATGGTTTAACTTGTTTTATTTAAGGAAACTTACTGAAGAGAAAATTCCAGAGGCCGATATCAGACTACTGTTCCAGTAAAATAAAACCTGAAATGTAGTGATCCATTTGTTTATACAATGTACTGTGTGATGAATTGAATTCTATGATTATTATGCAAATAAAATGTTAATTTATGTTATTGAATAACTACATTCTATGCGCCTTATAACCACTGAAAGAAGAGAAAGGTAAAGAAGAAGGAATACTTTCCAGAATAGATACTTACCTGTGACGGATATCACATTTGGCGTCTGACGAACAGGATTCGTACATCAAAAGCGGAGAAAACCCAACCCAGCGTCACTCAAAATGTCTCAAGACGATAGTCAGGAGAGACAAGAAGATATGCTTGGCAACGAGGTCCAAGGAGATGCAGCGGCTAAAATAAGTTCAACCGCACGTAAACCGGCAGTGATAACCATGCCCTATTACATCGGTGCGCCATGGCTTCCCACTTATACCGGAGATATGAGAATAACTGAAACCAATGCGTTTCGCGACTTTAGGGAACAAATTGAAACCATGTTCCAGGTATATAGATTAGATGAAAATCAACAAATACAGATACTATTGGCTCAACTGAGAGGATTTGCGAAAAAGGAAGTGAAATCGTGGCCGGAAAGCCAAAAGAAATCGGCAACAGACATACTGAACAAGTTAGCGGAAGTGTTCGATGCTAAGACTTTATCAGAACTCAAAACCCAGTTCTATTCTAGAAAGCAACAACCGCATGAAATGCTACGAGAATATGCCGTAGAATTACAGGAGGCATTGCAGGATATAAAGTTGTGTGCCCCAAGAGAACAGATCGAAGAAGATGAAACTTTAACCAAGCAATTTCTTGACGGAATCTACGATGCGAATACCAAAGGACAGTTAAAGATGTTACATCGTCAGGAATCACCTATAAGCTTTGCGGCCTTCAAGGAGTTGATGGTAAAGGTTTTAGGCGATAAACCCAAAAAGGGAACCGTGAACGCACCTGTTGAAACCGTTTTTCAGCAAGTTCAATCTGCTGCCTTTAAAGACCCCATCGAAGAAATGAAAGGGCAAATTAATGAATTGACACAAGGAATGACTGAGCTATGTCGAGAGTTGAGAACATTGAAAGAGACACAGGCACCACAGAGATCGTGGCGGATGGGGAGAGAACCCTCCTATGAAAAGGCAGGGCGAGGCGCTTCGTGGAGCTCTAGGCGACTTCCTACAGATAAATTCGATGGACAAGGAAGACCCATCTGCGGACATTGCCAAAGGAGCGGGCAAAATGAGCGAAATTGCCGCAGTACGGAACATTTAAACAGAACTCCCGAGGTCCGGGACCAACTGTCGGGAGAATCTTCAGTAGAAGTTCCCACATCGCAAGAATGGATATCAAAATTCATTGGGTGTTGCCCTACCATTGAAATCAAAGTGAATGGAGTCAGCATACCAGCATTGTTGGATACCGGGTCACAAGTGACTACGATTCGATGGGATGAGTTCATTAAGCATTGGAGGAAAGAAAGTATCATAGCCACACCACCGGCCGGGTTGAATTTGTTAGCCAGCAATGGACAACGTATCGAGTGTTGCGGATACTTTGAAGCTGAGATTAAGATAGGACAAGCTCATCTCCTCAATCAAGGATGTTTAATTACGGCCGTTAAAGAACAATGGTTACCGCCCATAATTATAGGAATGAATGTCCTAAGAAATTGCCCGGAAGAACTAATCTCGACACTGACACAAAAATCGTACAGCCAACCTCAGACTCTGAACCGAATTATGCAGCACACTATCTATGGCCGGAGAAGCCAGGTAGAGAAGAAAGTGCTGGCTACTCAGGTACAAGGAACTGTCACGTGGTTTAATGTCCGGAAGAGGTATGGCTTCATCAACAGGAATGATACAAAAGAGGATGTCTTTGTCCATCAGACGGCCATAAAGAGAAACAACCCCCAGAAATTTCTGTGCAGTGTTGGAGAGGGCGAGACGGTTGAATTTGATGTGGTAGAAGGAGAGAAGGGTGCTGAGGCAGCCAACGTGACGGGCCCTGGCGGTGTACCAGTTAAAGGAAGCCGGTTTGCTCCCAACAGATGTCGGTTCCGCAGATGGTCCTACCAGCCAAAAGTAGAGGAACCTGCAGAATCTTGGGGAGAAGGCAGAAGTACTGAACAAGCGAGTGAAGGGGAGAGAGTGGAAGAAGTGTTCCCTCTGCAGAGACCCAACCAGGGCAGAAGTCCACCTCCATTCTCCCACAGGCAACCTTTTGGCAGGGAAAACAGTGCAGCGGATCAGGAGCTTGACACCCTCCCCGAGGGGACAGAAGTGATACAGACCGATGGGGTGAACGAACACGAGCATCGGCATGAACTGGCCGAGAAAGTAGTGGAAGAAAGGATGGAGACAGCCCACCACCCACAAGGGACAAGTTATGGCCAGAACGCGAATGCCACATCATTCCGAGTGGGAGACCTAGTTTGGAAGCTGGATGACCAACGGAGTAACGATTTAGATCCCTTCTGGGAATCTGAACCCTACGTAATTGTTCACCTTTCGGGTACAGACACTGGGGTGTATGGAATAAGAAGAGATGGAGATGACCACCAAGTTCTTAAGATGGTACACAGAAACCAACTTGAGCCATGCCAGGACTGTACAGAAGAAGACGCAATACCACAAGTCCCCTACCATCCTATGCAAGACCCAGTATATCTTCAGCGCCTTTCGGAAATACTCCTCGCAGAGAAAAGAAGAGAGGCCGAGGAACGTGGCCCATTCCTCCACAAAGATGGTGTAGAGGAGATGTCCAGCAGACTCATTAGAAGTACCAGAGGGGTAAAACCCCTCCGGTTCAGAGACTGAACATATATGTTTAAAGTAAAGAATAGTTTATGATAAAAATGTAAACTTTCTTGACTTAAAAAGCATGTAATGATTTGCAATGTTTGATATATATGTAGTATATTGGTGTTTAAAATTTATAAAGTCCATTGCCTGAGGACATGCAATGTTTTACCGGGGAAAAATGTGATGATTGTATATATGTATGTGTGTCCAGCAATGCCTTTCACAGAAGGCAATAGAAACTCTCATAGAAAGCAAGACATTAATTTATTAATTTATGGTATACTCATTTTATTGAAGGAGACTGTATATTTATTAGCATTTCTCACAAAAGAGAATACAGCTTATAAGGGAACACCCCTCACAAACAGCCACGTGGACTATGCCAAACAGTCTGCTCTATGGCAGAACATGATGGACTGTACCATTCTCCCTGCACTGAAGGGAGGAGCCTTTGTCCCGATTTTGTGAACAGCCAAGAACTAGTTAATAAAGTTGGGGAGTCTTAGAGAGGAAAAAAAGAGCAGCAGCTGTTAACAGGGTTTTGGTGAAGTTCCCTGAGGGAGATGGCAGATCTACACAACAGGCAAGATGGAGAGCAGTGCTGACAGGGAGAGTCTGAGGAAAAGTGGAGAAGCAGGGCTGCGCAGCATAGTAGAAGAGGAAAGCAGTGCTGAAGGATAATCCTTACCAGAGGGGAGTGGTGAGCAGATCCATCCCCCGAGTCCCATATTAGATAGAAAAAGGAGGCAGTTCCCTGAGGTAATCTGCAGGAGTGGTGAGTGCTGCCCAGCCCCCTCAGTATATCCTATAGCTACACAGAGAAGTCCAGTCTGAGGGAGACTGACAGATAGTAGAAACGTCTCGCAGCAGCAGCATTACAGAGAGGGATGGAGTGCCAGTGTAATAATGACTAAGTGCACATTAAACATTGCTCAGATCTTCAGCAGAGGTTGAGACCAGTAACCCAGCACATAAAGAGACACTAGCTATTTAGTGCAAGCAGTATAGTAATTATAATCCAGTCCAACAGTGGAAAGCTACAGGGAAGTTAAATCTGCTGCAGCAGAGAGAAAAGGAAAGACATCAGTTACACTGCAGTGACAGGGATCCTTACCTAACCCATGACATACCTAGTTTCCAAGAGAAGACTATAATAATTTCAACTACAGGACATTCAGAAGCTTTATATACAAGGCAGCTTACTAAGGAGCTATACAAATTAATCTAAAGCTATACTCAAGAAAGTACTGTATTTTAGGAGTTAAAACTTTCATCTACTAGGAAATATTTGCCAGACGCCTAAAGTATTTATTTTTATTTCTATTTCTGTGGATTACAAATACTTTATAAAGGAAAGTTACATTTGCCATTATTGAACCGCTCACCTTACAGGACTCAGGTGAGAACGTTAGTGACTCAGTGGTAACAGGACTTGGTCAGTGAGCAAATTCTGCAAAAGATACAAAGTGCTTAATTGTATCCTACAAAGACTAGTGTACACTTGGGGGATCTATACATGTTTGCGTAAATGCATTGTTATGTTGATGTGATACATTGTAATACTATATTCATATTCACTGTGAACGTTATTAATGCACTTATTGGTTCTAGAAACAAGAAGGTAGGATGGTTTAACTTGTTTTATTTAAGGAAACTTACTGAAGAGAAAATTCCAGAGGCCGATATCAGACTACTGTTCCAGTAAAATAAAACCTGAAATGTAGTGATCCATTTGTTTATACAATGTACTGTGTGATGAATTGAATTCTATGATTATTATGCAAATAAAATGTTAATTTATGTTATTGAATAACTACATTCTATGCGCCTTATAACCACTGAAAGAAGAGAAAGGTAAAGAAGAAGGAATACTTTCCAGAATAGATACTTACCTGTGACGGATATCACAACTACAGCTCTGCACCAGCTAGGTAACCTGGAAAACGTGGACCGTTGGTAGATCTCGAGGACCAGTTTGACCACCCCAGCCTTAGAGCAGACTTGCCTACCTGGGAGAAAATGCTCTGTTCCTGGACTTCCCTGGTAATGTATGATTGCCATCACCTGTGGTGAAACACCTTTACCTAGCTCCCCACAGGTGATGGCAATCATACATTACCAGGGAAGTCCAGGAACAGAGCATTTTCTCCCGCATGGAGAGGGTCAGGTAGGCAAGTATGCCTTAGAGCAGGGGTGGCCAAACCGGTCCTCGAGATCTACCAACGGTCCACATTTTCCAGGTTACCTAGCTGGTGCACAGCTGCAGTCATTACTAACTGTCACATTTTCAGACCAGCTGCATTCATTCCTACTATAGATCCACAGGTTGCCTGGAAAACATGCACCGTTGGTAGATCTTGAGGACAGGTTTGGCCACCCCTGCCTTAGAGTCAGTATTCATGTCCCACTTGGTAGTAGTATGTAATAACTAGAGGTATGTTATCAATCCTTAACATTTTGACAAGCATTTCATTTTACCACTATGGGGATGGGATCTAATGATGGAGAGGCCTGGCCCTGCACTCCAAAGCCAGCAGCAGCTTCTCCTCTTTGGGCTTCTCCCAGAGAGGAGTATTCAATTGACAACAAGTGTGCCCTACACAGGCATGTTCAGGCCTGTTACATCTCTTCTTTTAACTTTCCATGGAGCAACATTGAACTCACTTGGCTTGCCAATTACCAACAATTAGCTAGATCGTTATCACACCTTTTTTCTATGTAATAAATAAGGATTAGCTATGATTTATTAAATGCTACACGTATGTAGGGATGCCAGATGCAAATTGCCAGACACAGTCTAAGCTTTTAAATATTTGGTTTACGAACAGTCACTATTTTTTAATACTTGCCAAATTTATACCTACTGCGGTTTAAGTGTAACTGTTCCCATCTGTTATTTCTTTGCAAGTTTTTGAAACAAATGTATTACTTGGTACAGTGGTAAAATACAAAAACTTATATTGTGATCAAATCAAAGGACATGTGCATTTTTCAGGGTTACAGAGACACAGTTGTGTGCAATGTACATAGATGCATTGGGCCTTATTCTAGTTCACTCTTTCTGACAAAATCCTTCTTAGATGGACAAAACCATGTGCACTGCAGGTGGGGCAGATGTTACTTGTGCAGAGAGAATTACATTTGGGTGGAGTTTTACTTCAAAGTGAGATCTATATTGCAGTGTAAAAATAAAGCAGCCAGTATTTACCCTGCACAGAAACAAAATAACTCACCCAAATCTAATTCTCTCTGCACATTTTACATCTGCCCCCCCTGCAGTGCACATGGTTTTGTCCATCTAAGAAGGATTTTGTCAGAAAGAGTGAACTAGAATAAGGTCCATTTTCTTGGCAAACACATTTTAGTGGTTATCAAATTGGCTCAATAGGTTCTAAGGTTAGAAGTAAATTCAAATAGTTTTCACGAGTTGCTGGCAGTTATTTCAGATCAGTGGCAAATACAGTATGTAGGTTTTGTCAATGGTCAAGTGATGACCAGCTCATATTTCACATTACTTTTTTTTAAAGTACGTTCCTGCTTCCTGGACTAGGCACTGCCCCCTGAGAGAGTGCTCTTTGCAGGGGCGCAGGGAGGGCGGAGCCGACGGAGCACAAGCTCCGGGCGCCATCACATCAAAAGGGCACCGGAGCCGTGCAGCCCTTTCCCCCCCCCCCGTTCACTCCCCCTCCCGCTCCCGAGTCCCTGCTCTGCCCGGCATCTTGGGGGCACAGAGTGGTGATGCTGCCTCACTGCATGTGATATGTGAAAGCCGGAGGCAGCCTGTGGCTGCTCTTACTATAGTATGTTGCCGCTCTGCTCCAGAGTCCCTCCTGCACAGGCAGCCGAGTGTCAGTAGTACAGACAAGGCTGTTTATCTGCAAGGAGACCCGGCGCTGTACTCCTCCCGCCATGTGCAGGAGAGACCTGCCTGTCAAGCTGTCACAACTTTATTTAACCCCTTGCTCCCTTCCTCCCCCTCTCACTCCCTCCCTCTTCTCTCTCCTTCCTCTCTCTCACCCTCCTTCCTTTGTCCCTTTCCCTCCTGTCAGTGGTGCCTGTCATGCTTTCACATATATTTCAAGCCCCTGCCCCCTCTCTCTCTCCATCTCTCTCCTCCATCTCTCTCTTCACCCCCTCCCTCCTGTCTCCCCTCTCCCTCTCTCTCACTCACCCCCATCTCTTAGCCCCTAATCTCTCTTTATCTCTCAGTGCGTACAGTGCCTGCAACAGTGAGCAATTTTAGTCCCCCACCCACCCTGGCAACAAGCAATATTAGTCACCCTTGGCAATGAGCAATATTAGTCCCCCTTGGCAACAAGCAATTTCAGTCCCCCTTAGCAATGAGCTATTTCAGTCCCCCTTGGCATTGAGCATGAAACCCCTTGGCATCGAGCATGAAGTTACTAGCAATGAGTATGTAGGTAAGTGGCACTTATGTGTCAGATGTGTAATGGGCATTATGTTTTGTTATATAGTATGAAATGGGCATCAGGTGTGGCCTTATGTGTAATTGGAATTAATGGGCATTACGGTGTGTTATTTAGTATGTAATTGGCATTACGCTGTGTCATATAGTATGTAATGGGCATTATGGTGTGTTATTTAGTATGTAATAGGCATTATGGTGTGTTATATAGTATGTAATGGGCATTACGGTGTGTTATATATTATGTAATGGGCATTACGGTTTGTTATATGGTATATAATGGGCATAATGGTGTGTTATATAGTATGTAATGGGCATTACGGTGTGTTATATAGTATGTCATGGGAATTATGGTTTGTTATATAGTATGTAATGGGCATTACGGTGTTTTATATAGTATGTAATGGGCATCATGTGTTACCTTAAGTGTAATTGGCATTACGGCATGTGGCTTTATGTGTAATGAATATTACAAAGTTCGCTAAAATGTGCAATGGTGTGTGGTATAATGTTAGGCCGCACCCCTTTTCACAGTGCAAGAGCCCCGCCTACTAAAAATGGAGGGGGGGTGCGAAACATGCTCTTGCTCCAGGCACCATGGCACCTAGCTACACCACTGGCTCTTTGTTCAGTTGTTTGGCTCCAGCAACTCAACAGCTAAGGCTGTCAGGCAGGGCAGCCACCGGGGAGGGTTAGGGGGACCCGTAGACAGAAGGGGGGCCCATGACTGGAGTATAATTTGTCATAAACAAAGTTCACATTTACCTTGAAGCAATGTAGAGTTTGAGTAGATTTGGAGGTCTTGCCAGTCATTCCCGGTGTTCAAGGAAGGGAACTGGGGCCCTGCCTATTTTGTCTCGGGCCACAGCATTTCGTATGACAGCCCTGCTGTCAGGAGATGTAGTCTATTTCAGTCACTGCAGGGCAGGGCAACAACTATAGTTGCCAATAAAAATAAAATACCGACTGTAATTGCCTTGTTGGCTGCATCCGGCTCATATTTTCCCCAGCACTGCTTTAGATATACACACACACAAAGCAGAGCTTATTTCAAGCTTTTCCTGTCTTAAATGGGGAAATTAAATATTTTAGCAGTGTTTTTTTTTTTACAAGCTAACTGCAGCACAGGAATATTTGCTATTAATAAAACACTAAAAAACAGTTACAATTATAAAATGATTCTATTTATGGCTGACAGGTAACATTTCAAAGTTTATTTTAAAGCATTTTAATTTAACTTCTTAGCAAGCTAATACTGATCAATTTCACTGATGATAATAATAATTATATTAATGATTATGTGATGAAAGTAAGCAAAAGTGATATTTTCCATATAAATACAAAGCAAAACATTATACATATTATTAGTAATAATATGATTATTATTATTATTATTAGTAGTAGTAGTAGTAGTAATATTAGTACTAGTAGTAGTATTAATATTATTATTATTGTTAGTAGTATTATTATTATTATTAGTAGTAGTAGTAGTAGTAGTAGTAGTAGTAGTAGTAGTAGTAGTAGTAGTAGTAGTACAGGTCGAGTATCCCGTATCCGAATATCCGTTATCCGAATTATTCCGAAATACGGACATTCCAGAAAGTGAAAAAATTATTTTTTTTGCTAAAAACTCACTGGGGACATTTGTAACAGCATCACTGGGGACATGATATGTAACTGGCACTATATATGTGCAAGACAATGATTGCTTGGCATTCAAATTCAGTGCTGAGATAGTACACACATTTTGTTTCACGTTTTGAAACCTTGTTTTTTGAACAATTAAAATATATTTGTGTGTTTTTTATGTGGTAATAAAATATATTTGTGTGTATATTATGTGTTTATACAGCATAAATGCAAGATACTTCAAAATACATCATTGAAATATTAAAATATTCCGAAATACGGAATAATCCGTTATCCAAAATTCTCCTGGTCCCGAGCATTTTGGATAAGGGATACTCAACCTGTAGTAGTAGTAGTATTAATATTATTATTATTATTATTATTAGTAGTAGTAGTGGTAGTAGTAGCAGCAGTAGTAGTAATATTAGTACTACTAGTAGTATTAATATTAGTAGTAGTAGTAGTAGTAGTAATATTAGTATTAGTAGTGGTATTAATATTAGTAGTAGTAGTAGAATTATTATTATTATTATTATTATTATTATTAGTAGTAGTAGTAGTAGTATTAATATTATTATTATTATTATTATTATTATTAGTAGTAGTAGTAGTAGTAGTGTTAACCGGACCTGTAGTACATGTTAGATTATAAAGTATAGACTTTAGTTTTATTTTGTTTTAGGAGATAATTACCTTTAGAATAGATTGTTTTATTAATTAGATGCTTTCTCCCAGTTACTGTTACTGTAAGACAGGTGCAGGGTTATGATAGACCAGCTGGATTTTTAACAGTAGAGTAAACACTGTTTCTAGACTTCAAGCATCTAACGTTTAGAAAATCAAACCACAGACATATTGTCCAAAATGCAACAGAGGTTGTTAATGTCAGAACATCATTTTATATTTACTGCTTCGGTATTTGGACATTCCACTTTTATAGTTATCAACAAAATGCATCTCCATCTGCTTCAAGATTTTGTTTATATACTGTACATAAAAATTAAAGAATAAAATGCAGTGAAAACTATATTTTTCTCACATTTTACGGTTATGTTTCTTTTTATTTTCATTCAGTCTACATTATTAATGAGACTTCTATTTAAAATATGTTAAGCCATAGTTTTTATATATTTAAGTCATATTTCCAGTACTCCATGTACATAACTTTGTATTTTACTTATGGGTGTCAGTATCATACTTATATTGCATTTGTCAGGTCATATTTAAAAGAAAAACCTGTCAACTAACTTTTCTTGTTTTCTAGGTTAGTACACTTGACTGGGTACGAGCTGAAAAAATGTATAACCTCTGTGAGGTTCTGTTTAAAATTAGCAAGGTAGGTGCTCTCCTTATGTGTCATTTACATCCATATACTTTTTTTTATTTAAATGCATTTATTAATAAGATTTGCATAGTCATATTTTTTTTTTATAATATTTGAATTGCAAACACACAAATAAATGTAGGTACCTCATAACTCTGTATTACTTCTCCTCTAACACAAAATCAGGACTTCTCTAGAGCTTTCCCTTTTCTATGGAACTCTAGTTTATCCCATCACAGTTTCAACTACTTTGTCTATATGATGAGATTGCTGAAAGCTTATCTTATAGTTTAAGTTATTCCTGTCTTTTACACACCTAATAGTTGTCTTAATTTATCACTTGCATCTTGTGTTTCCCTTCCCCCTATTATACGTTGAAATGCAAGCCATTGTTATCAAGGTACTTTTTACATTTTAGTTTGTATTACTTAATATTATATATAATGTTTTAAGGAAAAAGCTGGTACTGGTTTTGTCAGCCCCGAGACAAAGTACACTATGGAAAAAAGAAGTTGTACCTGCGCCGGCTGTTAATAGTGAATAAATACACTCAATATAAAATATAATATCAATTTCATTCAAATATACACATAATTTTATTTTTGTTTTACACATGGAATTCCATTTATTGTAAACATTAATAGATAAAAATCAGGTTATAGAGCATATTACCACTGAAGGTGCTTTGAGATATATTTGGGATATGTCTCCTTTAGGTGTGCAGCGACAGATGATTGACCAGGTAGCCAACAATTTCCAGATGGGTTTGTTATTGGAGTGGTGGTAGATGGTAATGTCCACGTTCCCAGCATGGGTTGTTTGTTTGAAGGTAAACCTGGATAAACAAGCCGTTCTTGGGTCGCCTCGGATCAGCCTCCGGATACACTTATATAAGGAGATGGATTTGTAATCCCAATAAAGTGGTGTTTTTCTTCCTTTTTGGATCAATGTAATTTGTCCATGGAAATGTCCACCAATTGAGTTGGTAATAGCTCAAAGAATTAATCTTTCAGATGGCTCAACGCGTTTCCCTGAGGAAAAATTCCCCAGCTTCTTCAGGAGCAGAAGTGAATAGATTTATGTATTAATGTTTACAATAATGGAATTCCAAGTGTAAAACAAAAAAATGTTTATGTGTATATTTGAATTAAATTGATATTATATTTTATATTGAGTGTATTTATTCACTATTAACAGCCGGCGCTGGTACACACCTATATATAATGTTTGTTGCCTAATATGATGTTGAATATGATGTTGAATATTAAAAAGGATATTATTTTAAGTAGTAATAATAATAATAATAATAATAATAATATTGACTGGTATTTTTAGTTAGCCAATCCATAGGTACCGCTGTTTTTTGTCAATAGGCATCTTCATAGTACAATACACTTCAGATATCCCTACTGTCATATTTTGTTGTGCAAATACTACAGAATTTACAGGTTTAAAAGGAATTGTTCACAGCAGCATTACAAGTGTAATATATATTTTTTTTAAATATGCAAAATTACTTTAATAACATTACATATAAAACATATTTTGAAAGATGGTAGATTATTTGTCATATTTCTATTGGGTGTGCCTTTCCCAAGTGCTAATCATTTCAAGATCCTGTAAAATGTATATCAGAATATACTTGTAGGCAATATACGGCATAATTTTATATTTGTTGAAAGATTTGAATTTGAAGAGACTACTGTTTTTAGATAATTAACATATTTCTTTTTTAATAATATATTCGGTACTTGTTTCCTAGAACGGCCACAACGATTTAGATCGTTGTGGTCGTAAGATAAAAAATCGGATCGATCGCATCGCATGCGATTTGGTCGCATACGATGCGACCGATCCGATCGACCGATTTTTCACCCGATTTTTTTTTTTTTTCACCAGATTTGTTTAAATTGCCCCCCCAAATGTTAATAAGTGTGCTAGACCCCACGATAGACGTGAACCCGAAGCGTGGCGAGCGCAGCGAGCCCGCGAGGGGCGGCGGTGCGCGTCCTCCGACCTTTTCATTCCCCTACTATCCACTAGGGCGTGGAGTGAGAATATAATAGTGTGGCGAGCGCAGCGAGCCACCGAGCCCGAAGCGTGGCGAGCGCAGCGAGCCCCGCGAGGGGACGCGTCTAACTTCACAGGTATACGCGTCCCCTCGCGGGGCTCGCTGCGCTCGCCACGCTTCGGGCTCGGTGGCTCGCTGCGCTCGCCACACTATTATATTCTCACTCCACGCCCTAGTGGATAGTAGGGGAATGAAAAGGTCGGAGGACGCGCACCGCCGCCCCTCGCGGGCTCGCTGCGCTCGCCACGCTTCGGGTTCACGTCTATCGTGGGGTCATGGCGGGCACATAAAAAATGTGAAATGGGTCATATTGGCCCATTTCACCTTTTTTATCATTTTTCCCTATGTGAGATGGACTTAATCAAGTCCATCTCATCTTGTGCCATTATAATGGCACAAGACCGACCGATTTCAATGTTAAAAGATTTTTTAACATTGAAGTCTATGGAAAAATCGGGTCAATCGGTCGGTCGCATCGCGGCCGATTTTAATTGGTCGCGACCGACCGATTGACCCGATTTCTGTCAATCAAAGTGAAAAAATTGTAAAAAATCGGCCACATCGTGAGGATCGTGTCCCTTAATTAAGAGCCACGATCACTCACGATTGTGGCCGTTCTAGGAAACAAGTACCATATATTCATTTGACACTTTATAATAAACAATATATAAAGGATGGGAAATAGTTCATATTCTTTTTAATGCTAAATTTAATGTTATACAGTATAGGTTTGATACTGAACTTTAGTTTACTCTATCCAGCCCAGGTTTATACCATTGTTATTGGTGTTAAAAACTTTTTGGGAAGTGCTACACATATTTCTTTACAACTCTGAATTTTTTAATAATAATTTTTATAATACTTTCAACAGGTGATATTTACAAACATTAATTATGTTCTTATGTTAGCACCTAATTATATGTGTGCAGTATGCATAATTTTATATAGAATTTTAATTATACACTTTATTATTGTCTTAACAACTTATGTTGTATCTACTGATGTTCAATAATATTTTGCTATAAATTTTAGGTTTGGCCTGCTGATGAAATTTGGATTCAAGAAAATCTATATTTAAATATCAATCAAAGTGAAGAGTTTGAAGATCAGCGTCCATATTGTTTTAGTGTTTTGGTTGGCCATGGCAAAAGTCATTATTTCAGCACAGAGTTGGGCAGTGATTTGCCAGTATGGGAAAGGTCATTTCAAAAAGCAATCTTTATGGAAGTGCAAAGAGCAGGAGTAAGTATTGCTATATTTATCACACCTATTGTCTCTACCATAGAACAAAATCACAGATAATTAACAGAGAGTCATTAAAAACTCAATGTGGAAATGTAACAGGGTCTAGGTTTTTAAGTGGCAATCATATACAAGGCTCTATTACATTTCCTTGCATGTCAAGTCATTTGCTAGATTTGTAACTCACTTTTCTCCAACTATTTAAATATATCTGTTGGAGAAATTTGGTAAATTTCTGTAAATTCTGTCATTTAAATTACTGTAAATTGTGTTAGAAATTCAAATGGAAAAACTAAAAGTAACTTGTAACAGTATTTAAAAATTTGACAACTATCTAGTCACAATTGTAAAGGAAGGTATTTGTGTGTCCTATGACAAGGAATGTATAATGATCTGTAGTAGTCTGAGGTGCTGTCAGAGGTTATTCAAGTTTTGGAAGTTAGTAAAATTAAGGACATTCATATGAACTAACTGATGTGCCAGGAATCAACCGGGCAAAGGTCTGTGGAACAGTTTACCCCTTTTCACCCCCTTTGGAGTCGATACCCTGTAGTATCCCTGCTTATTGGGTGACAGCATAACTGTGACAGTTTCCAAACCAACCAGCAGGTCACATGTCCCAGGTCACCCAGTAGGTTCACAGGCAAACTTGACCAATTGTCACATTTTCAAAGAGTTCAGTTGTATTATGTTAGGCTTGGGTACATTTTGCCACATAACTCCAAAATGAAGCAACCAATTACAATACCAATTTAGTTCTGTACAACTATGGACTGAGAGAACCCTTTGAGTGCCAAGTGAATTTGTGAAAATAGGTGTGAAAATTGGCAAGCAAAACATTTTTATTCATGATAATAACCTGTAATGTTTACCTTATATAGGAAATATAATCTTTGTTTACACATTTTTTAATTTGAATTTATATAACAAATGTGAGTGTCTGACATTTTTAGCAGATATTTTAAACATCTCTTACAGAGATGTTGGCACTCAAAGGGTTAATTCCAAGTGCACCTATGGCATTTACAGAACAAATGACTGCGAACACTAAACTTAAATGTAATTGTTTCCAAGAGAGAAATTACAAAGACCCCATAATGACCAATCATAATCAATGTAAGGCATAAATAGCACCCTTCATTAAGGAATCACAATGGAAAAACATTCACTTAATGAAAATATTACTAATTAAATAAGTACTCTGGACGTTTGATTGTCTGAAGGTGACTCTTGGTGGTTTACAGTGTTCCTCTCGCAGGTAGTAAGAGACATTATTATTAATAGTAGTAATACCTTTATTTTGTGGGCAACCCAAAGAGACTGCAGCACCTTACAGAGGGCATATACAAGTGTAGAGAAATACCATATGGCAGGTTATAAAAGGTATAACATTATGATCCAAACAAGCTAAATAATTCCTACATTATTATGCAGTCAATCATGCACCATCATTTCTGGCTGAAATCTGTAATTTAGGGGTAGATGTATGAAGCAGGGATAAGGGAGGAGAAGTGATAAAGTGCCTGGTATTTTATCACCGTCCAATCAGTTCCTGACTTTTAAGTTACAAGCTGGGTTTAAAAAGGAACAGTTAGGAGCTGATTGGCCGGTGATAAAGTACCAGACACTTTAACGCTTCTCCTCCCTTATCACTGCTTCATACATCTACCCCTGAGTTCATTGGTGATAAAGTGAATAAAGTAAGAGAATATGAGAAAATGGGCTCATGATCATAAAAGCTTACAATTTATAGTAGGCAGACATGGCAAGCAAGGCAAGATAAGTCAGTGTGCAAAAACAGAAATGGTTGGCTTAGAATAAGATTTTGTAAAGCAATAGGTTTGAAATATTACAGAGAGGTGTAGAAACTGATAATGAGAGAAAGTGGTGGAGAGGAGCGCAGGTGAAATCATGGAGTCAGAAATGTGTATGATACTTCTGAAATTGTGTTTGCACTGATTTGCTTGAATTCAGATGCAAGATCATTGAACTGCATTGAATTACAGTCTCTAGCACAAAAGGGTGCATCCTAATTAGGCCTTTCTACTTAATATATTGTCGTATTCTATAATAGTTTCTTACTTATCTTTCTACTTATCTTCATTAAAAATGGCTGCGTGGTGGCACACATTGCTCCATGAGTCACTGCCTGATTAACAGGTTGTGGCTGTGCGAGGGTGCCAGACCCATTTTCTGGGAGTGGCAAAGCCAGGGAAGCCAGAGAAGAAAATAGAAGTTCTAGAAGAGGTGTGTTCAAGGTATCATAAGGAACTCTTTATCTTACAATGAGCCGAGTCATAAAAACTGAATTGTCAGTCTTTGTTATATTCCTTAAAAAGCATCCAGTTCTGGGGAAGAGCACCAGAAGCCAGTGCACAAGCAGTTCTGAAGTTTAACATGCAGAACCTGTGCAAGACCCCTGTGAGAATCTTATAGGAACATGTCCATTTCTACAGGTGAATGAGCCAGGGCGCCGTGCAACAGCACAGGGCGCCGTGCCTGGCACTGTGCATGCATGGCTCGTCTGCTGACTGCTAACGCAGCTCACTCACCACCTGAGTGTGCCACTGAGCAGAGCCAGTGCAGGGTATGCAGTGCAGGGAGGCGCCGGGCTGAAGAGGCGTTCTCCCTCCTCTGCTAGTTTGCTTCTACCAGCTGCCATCTGTACTCTGCTGCCTTTCACAGTGTCATGAGCACGAAGCAGCCCTAGCGGTGTCTGAGGCCGGGGTAGATTGGGATGGGACAGTTTACCTTTGACCCAGCCCTCCTGCAACCATCAGTGGCTGCCCCCCACACAATGTGCTGATTAATTTATATGCAGCTGGACCATAGTGCACACAGTGAGAGAGCCTGCAGTTCTCTGCTTCTCTTCTACACTGCTCAGTATGTCCCTGGTCGGGGCAGGGATGACCATTGACCATCAATGATTCAAAATCAGTATTTTCCTGAGTGCACCCAGCTTTTTTGTGGGTACTCCCAGGAAATAAAGGGAATTTGCTTGTGAATGCCCCCTGCCCACCTCCTGCACACCCCATGCTGCTGCAAGTGCCTAGGAGACTATGTAAGTAAAGCCCCAGACCACATTACCTCCACCAGGCTTGATAGATGGCGTCAGACACTCTTCTAGCATCTTTTCACTTGTTCTGCATCTCACAATTGTTCTTCTGTGTGATCCAAACACCTCAAACTTCGATTTGTCTGTCCAGAACACTTTTTTCCAATCTTCCTCTGTTCAATGTCTGTGTTCTTTTGCCCTTATTAATCTTTTACTTTTATTGGCCAATCTGAGGTATGGCTTTTTCTTTGCCACTCTGCCTCGAAGGCCAGCATCCTGGAGTCTCCTCTTCACTGTAGAAGTTGACACTGGCATTTTTCGGATACCATTTAAGGAAGCTGCCAGTTGAGGACCTGTGAGGTGTCTATTTCTCAAACTAGAGGCTCTAATGTACTTTCTCCTTGCTCAGCTGTGCACCTAGCCTCCCACTTCTCTTTCTACTCTGGGAAGAGACTGTTTTTTTTTTCTTTTCTCTGAAGGGAGTAGTACACACTATTGTAGAAAATGTTCATTTCGAAGAACACGAATAGACTGTCGAGTTTCACATGAAAGTTCTCTTTTTCTGGACATTTTTAAAGTATAATTGAACCCAAAAATGTGATGCTCCAGATACTCAATTAGCTCATAGGAAGGCCAGTTTTATAGCTTCTCTAACTAGCAAACCCATTTTCGGCTGTGCTAACGTAATTGCACAAGTGTTTTCAAGGGTTACCTTATCATCCATTAGTCTTCTAAAGCAATTAGCAAACACAATGTACCATTAGAACATTGGAGTGAGGGTTCCTTGAAATGGGTCTGTATCCACCTATGTAGATATTCCTTAAAAACAAGAAGTTTGCTGCTAGTATAGTCATTTACCACATTACCAATGTATAGAGTCTATTTCTGATTCATTTAATGTTATTTTTATTTAAAAAAAACAGTGCTTTTCTTTCAAAAATGATGACATTTCTAAGTGACCCCAAACTTTTGAATGGTAGTGTATATTTTGTATTTTCTTTAGTACGATGCGTACCTTATGGCACCTTCTCATTCTGCTGACCTGGAGGGATGTTCTGGTATATAGCCTGGAGGTAGCGTTGCCCCATGATATTCTGACAACTCATCCATGATGTTTCCTTCACTAGCTACAAGCATGTGTCTGACAGCCCAGAGAGATGATTTTGAATTTCCCATCCACACTTGTGTCACTTAAATCACAGCAAAACTCTCATAGGCTTCTCAGCTGTGACAGAAGCATACTGTACTTATCGTTGAAGGAAAGATCATTAATTGACTTGATGTCTGCTGGTCTGTAGATTTCCCTACCATACATACATTTTATTTGAATGATTTCAGGAAAGCAAGGTAAAAAGAATATTTATGAGAACATAAGAAATAAAAAATTAAGGTACAGTACTGTAGTTTTTGAGAGCAAGATAGACATTCATTTTCTGGTTCTGTGGAGATAATTCATAATCCAGTGATCTACAGCCTTATCAACTACAGTATTAATTTCAGCAGAAAATAGAAAAGTGCACACCAATAGTCTATAACCAATGGATGCCTACTGGGGACCACTCTTTACATGCAACCCAAAACTGTGAGAGTCCCACTTGCTCAGCAGTTGAGTTTTCACAAAAAAAATTGGTACTTGTGTATTATCTGGGCGCCCGATTTTTTCTCGCATGCCACGACTTAAGGCATGCAATGCGATGAGATTTTTCATTGTAAAGACCCGATTTTTAATTGTATAGTCACCCATGGGTGATTTCATACCCCCACTATCCAACTATGCATGGAGTTGATTTTATATAGTGTGGCGAGCGCACGCGGATTACTTTACATGTATTCTGCGTCCCCTCGCTGCGCTCGCCACGCTCGCCACGCTTCGGGCTCGGTGGCTCGCTGCGCTCGCCACACTATATAGAACCATTCAAAATCACTTACCATCCAATGGTTTTCCCCTCTGTTGCAGCACAGAGTAAGCCGACTTTTTTGGCACTGCGATGGCCGTGGGGAGAAGGAGGACACTGATGATGTCATCGGCCCTCCATCCCAACGGCTGAGGGCACTCCCAGAAAATGCATAGTTATCGTCCCCAAATGGCCGTACAGTATCTATCACCATGGGAGCAGCGACCAGGGCCGCCGGCAGGGGGGTGTTGTGGGTACAGCTGTCCTGGGCTCCGGCCTCTGGAAGGGCCCAGGCAGCTCATTTTGCCCACCACAAACCCTTCCCCCTGACTGCCTCCACTTGCTGCCTGCTTCTTCAATGCATTGCAATGCAATTTTAGCCGGCGGCCAATTGAAATGCTGCACCAGCTTTTGAGCTAATCAGAGCTTGTGTACCGTTAGCCAATTGGAGCGGCTGCTGGTACACGAGCTCTTATTGGCTCCCCAGCCGGTGCTGCATTTTTTAATTGGCTGCTGGCGTTCTGCACTGAAAAAGCCTATGCTTCGGGACCTGCGGCAGATTCAGGTGGTAAGTGAAGGGAGGGGGGGGGGGAGATGGGGGACGGGGTCAAAATTCCTAGTGGCATCCCTGGGCGCCTCTGCTTTTGCATGGACGGCTCGCACATGTGCACACCGTACTGTGCTATATGCGTATATGCTATAAACACAATTTATGGAATTTATTTTTTCTACATTTCTCAACAAGAAACCTTTGGCTTAGGGGTGCCATCAAAGAAATTCTGATACTCTAGGGTTCTATGATTCAAAAAAGCGTGGGAACCGCTTCTTAGTAGAAAAGCAAACAGATATACTTTGGTAGGCTACTTTTCATTTGATTGACAGTGATTGGACATGTGTTTATTTTGGTCTGATTCATGAGGTTCTTCATGTGACCTAAATATAAGAAGTTTGTATGAATCTATGATTCTCACCTTCAGAGAGATCGACTTGTCCATCTCTCATTTCAGCACTGGAAAGGTGATAAAATACACTGTCCCTGCATTAATCAGTGATTACTCTCCAAGGATGCCAATTGCATGACTGGTTTTTTTCTTTTATATACAGTATCAACATAGTTTAATTTTGATGTACCAATATAATAATATAGACATGGGAAAAGGAACATGTATTTCTTATATATTTTAGTAAATCTAGATGCCTAAATATTTATGTGGTTGAGCCAGAATGTGCTTTTAATCACTGATGTAACATTTAAGCTTTGCTCAATATTCATGTTTCCCAAATTGCCTGTACATACAGTTCTGTGATTTTAGCTCATCAGCTGGAGTTTGATGGATTACATGGCATGCGGAAATTAACAGGCCATTTTAGCACTTCCAGAAATAACTGTTTAGATCACAGCATGGAGCCAATACAACCCTTCTGCCTCTCCTTTGATGAGGCATTCGAACATATTCTCACAAATCTACATATACTGATTAAATTGCTTCCTAAAGCATTACCCTTACATTCAAAATGCAGTGTTGCCTGTACATGTATTTTTTTGTGATTGAAATGTAAATATATGTTTAAAGAATATCAATCACTCTATACTCCACTGTGAACAACAACAGTTACTTTTAAATGGAAACACTGTTGAAAAAACAGCGGTACTTGTGTAGTTTCACGGCGGCACTTCCCTGCGGATTGCATCGTAAGTAAATCTCATGCGATATTTGTATATGATTTGCATACGATTTGATCCGCGATGTGATTTAGCGCACACCCCCCCCCCCCCACACACACACACTATCCACGTCAGCCCAAAGCGTGGTGAGCGGATTCGGTACACATCCTCCCGACCTGTTATTACCCCAATATCCATGTTGGCGTGGAGTTGATTTTATAAAGTGTAGCGAGCCACCGAGCCCAAAGCGTGGTGAATGAACACATAAAACAAGCCCGAAGGGGGCATGCTGCGCTCGCCAAGCCAAGCTCATTTTAGGTGGCTGCTCGCCACGCTTCAGGCTCGGTGGCTCAAAACAGGTACATGAACTGTTATATGCAAAGATGTAACCAGAGTCCGGTACCTTGTGGCTGGGGTATTGGCCTTATATATTTAGGCAGGAGAGGAGCGCACTTGCTGTTTTTCAGTGGGATTACTGCTTGTCTACGGTGATAGTCTGGGGTATAAGGCCAATACCCCAGCCACAAGGTACCGGACTCTTATTACATCTTTGCATATCCCAGTTCATGTACCTGTTTTAAAATAAATATATCGACATTGAAAGTGGGTATCTTTGTCTTTTCACATCCATATATGGGAGCTGACATCCTCCATGAAAGGAGCCCCCCCCCCTAACAAAATAAAGATACCGAGATGCGTCTGTAGTTACACATTTATTTGTGAGTATGGTACGCATCCTCTACCTTTGAAGCTACACCCGTGGTGAACCTATAAAAGATACCTTTATATGCACCATCTTCTTTTTTTATCGTGAGTGAGGGTACGCTTGCAGTTACCCATTCCCAGCATTTTATTACATCCTATTGCTCTAATAGAATTATTTTCTCATACATGCTTTCATTTGCTTTGTATATTCCACCTTTTTGAGGGACATCGTACAACTGTGTCTACAAACCTTTCATCTCCCCTGGTCCATTTCTCCAAATAAGCTTCCCGACATAGGGGTTGAGTGGTGACCCTGTTTTGTGGACTCGGCTAAAGAAAGGCAGTTGCGCCTTGGGACTTATTCTTTTTCTGTCGGTGGCTCACTGCGCTCGCCGCACTTTAGAAGATCAACTCCACGCCGACGTGGATAGTGGGGGTATCAACAGGTTGGGAGGGCACGTAATGCGTCCCCTCGCAGGGCTCGCTGCGCTCGCCGCGCTTCAGGCTGACGTGGATAGTGGGGGTGTACTAAATATATTGCATGCGATTAGCATACAATTTGAATACGATCCACTGGGAAGTGCCACCGTGAAACTACACAAGTACCAAAACAGCTTATCCGAATGATTCCTTGTACCTGAAACTTGGCTAAAGGCAGAAATCGGATGTTACACTCCCAGAAAAACACTATGGGGTAATGCAGTGAGTTAAATCACAAATTGCATAGTGCACCTTATATGAGAACACTGCATTCCAAGGCAGCAGACGTATCTGACTATTCACTTACCTGTGCCTGTAGAGGAAGGATCTGCAGGAGGCAGGACAGGCTGTTGCTGCAGCTGCCTCTCTCCCATGCTCAGCACACAGCACTGAGCAGTGTGTGCAGGGCAGGGGAGAGAGGCTGTGCAGCTGCCTGAATGGATGAAGAAATAGAAGAAGGGGTGGCTCTACTTGGGCCTGGCTCTGTCTTGGGCCCAGGCCTGGGTAGAGCCACCCCTTCTTCCATTCTTTCTGGCAAATACAAAACACAGGTGCACCTAGACAGAAAAAATTGCCAATTTTCTTGAATTTTTAATTTTTAATACAAAACTATTCATGGGAAATTTGCACAAATACAAAACCTAACGACGAGCAGTTAAACCCAACCAATAAAAAAGAATTGATGCAAATGGCTACTATACTGTCCAACAAAAAAAAGAAATGAATAATATTTCCAACCCCTTCAATTGTACAGCCGCTGTGAACAACCGGAGAACACAGAACTGCACAGTACCTCTGATTTTGAGAATAAAGGTTTGCCGGGCATTACTCGCACTTATGTAACATTTGTTATATATTATATTAATAATGTTAGCACTGTATATTCTGAGCACTTAAATGATTTGTAAGAGCGCAGTTAGTAGTCCGTTTTTTCTTTAACTATTTGTCTTAAATCTGATCATGTCTAATAGTTGTTTTATTAATAGAAAAATAAGACAAAAGTCTCAGTCTAACTATTTTATGATGAACACACATTTGCTAGTGGTTGGAATACAGTCATTGTAAATCTGTCATATATATCAAGTAGAACTCTCAGCAGATATAAAATTGTTTTGTTTGCCAACAGCATATAACATATATACACAAGCAATAAAGTATGTATACAGGATATTAACTTCAGTGGTCAAACTGCAATCAGTCATTCAGCCCAAAGGCACCCACAATGGCTAACGATAGACATATTTGCATCTCTGTGAATCTGCATAATTCATGTATGCAACCACTATCTTATTCAGTAGCGCACACAACAGGGTTTTCTCAGTACTCAGAAACCCACCCTTATAGAAAAGAGGAAGCAAGCACGGTGTTACAAAGCCCCGCCCCATTATGTAAATTTGAGGCAAATTGTGTGTTGTTGAGCCAATATGACAAAATTCCATTAGGATAGTGTAATTTTTGCCCCGCCTCCTCCTGATAGACCCACAAATCACTGCATTTTGCCATGAGGGGGTGGGGCTTGGTATTTTTTTTTTAAATATTCTTAATATAATACACCCTCTTAAAAACCCATTGCCACTGTTACTGTAATATTGTTATGTTTTATAAAGTCTCTTCCTTGCCCTATCCCTCCTCTTCAATCTCAATTGGGTGCTAGTGTCACATGTATGCAAATGCATGAAGTATATGCGTGTGGTTTGTGTCATAAGCATGTGCAGAATTTGTGTATATTATGCTAAGCAGGTACTGTGTGTGTGTGTGTGTGTGTGTGTGTGTGTGTGTGTGTGTGTGTGTGCATAGACACTAATATGGAAGATATTTGTTTAGTGACTTATAGATTTCTACAACTACTTAAAATAAATCATGTAGATGATTTCAAGGTGAATGAATTAAGCTGCGGCTGAGAGAAGATGGAATCTGTAAATGAATCCAGGAAGAACCAATGTAAATTCTCAAAATACCAATTATTTTCTTATTCCGGGAAAACAGCCATTACTGCTAATTAACAGTTGCAGTTGCTCTAAATCTTCAGCAATACAAGAATTGATGAAAGTATATATACGGTATAACTGGTTTTATAAAACTCTTCAAGAACCACCACTCATTAGGGAATACATATAAAGATGTAGGGGGTCACTCTGGAGTTGGCCACATCTGGGTCCAAAACATAGATGGAGAATGCTGTAGAAATGCAGCATTTCCTTTTTAACTTGTGTTGTACACACTAGAGATGTGCAGGTTCTGATTAACTCTGATTTCAAAGCAGGATCTTATTGGCTATCCCAAATCACAAGACAGTTGTTGACAGTTGATAGCCAATAAGATCCTGCTTTGAAATCAGAGTAAATCAGAGCCTGCACATCTCTAGTTCACACTGGGGGTTATACAGTTTCAATCGGTCCCCTGCACATTCGCACGGGGGACTGCACATACGCATAGGTTTTTATGTGCATGTGCAGCCGCTGTGACAAAGCACTCATGGAGCTTGCACACAGAAGTCCGGGCGGGTGCCGGTGGGCCGAGCAATTTGCATATGGGAACACCCAGCATTTCATCGGCGCTGCCATGAGAATGCTGGGCATTCCCATGCAAATTGCCAGGTGACGTGGGTGCGGGGGGTGGGCAGTTGACATCAGCGGATGTCAGCTTCCTGCCCTGTCCTTGCACAGGGCGCCCGAGGGTCAAAGACACCATAGAGGTGTCTCAAATATGCGAACGCTGAAGAAATCCTTTGATGGCCACGGACCATTGAATGATTTCTCCCTTGAACCCAAGGCTGTGAATGGATGATTATGCAAATCATCCATTCGCATGCCTGTATGGGTTTGAGCAGGGTGGGCTGCCATGCATGTGGCGGACAGCCCTTGGTGGCCTTGCAAGGCTGTGAAATTCGCAGCCTTGTGAGTCAACAAGGATAAGGGCCACTGTGCGGGTGATTCAGACCCACCTTATTCAGTCTCCCTGCAGATGGTGGGGGACTGCTCATGCGCGAATATGCTCATGTACAACCCCACTGTGTGAGCGCCTTCAGTGAGTATCGCACTTGCCAAGGCATTCCTTCTGTGTTGATGCCTGCTTGGGCGGGCAGCTGATGTCACATGACATTAGTGCCCACCCCAAACTCACCCATCACCAGCCAGTGTGTAGTGGTCATTACGGTATGTAGCATAATATGGCCATGCCCTCTTGTCATGTGGCCATGCTCCTAGTTCTGTGTGACCACTCCCTCTCATGACACATGGCCATGCCCATTTTGGCATGTGCACCTGTGGTGCATGCTATCAGTTACACTAAGAAGAACATTCTACTTGCACCACTGGTGACTACCTTAAACTGCTCTCAGCAGTCTAACCGTAATGTCGACATTGCACATGTCAACATCTAGATACTGTTGCCATGTTGACTGTCAAGATTTTAAGACTGTCAACATTATAACAATGTCAGCATTGTTATTATTGGCATTTTGACTACATCCCTATTGGCACAATAGACCACACACAATGGGCAGTATTCAATGAGAAAAATGACGACGTGCAGCGAATCCTGTCTAGGATTCGCTGCACATTCGCCACTGCCTGCCACGTTCCGGAGCCTCGCCGACTCCAGTATTCAACGAGTCAGGGGCTCGCTGCCCCTGACCGGCGAATTTTAACTCCTGCGGCGGATGCCGCAGGGAGCCTGAGGACAGCGGCACGCAGGGAGATGGAAGTCTCCCTGCCTGCCCCAGAAGTTTGTGGGGGGGGGGAGGTGGGCTCCCCGGGTGCCAGGCAGCACAGGCTGCCCCCCGGGAGAGCCAGCAGGGAAGCAGATATTCACTGCACCCGATCGTGCATATGTAATGATCGGGTGCAGTGAATATATGAATATCTAATGAGCGTCTCGGCTCCGACCCCCTGCTGGCTGCTCGTGTAAAAAAAAAAAAAAATTTACATGAATAAAAATAGCATGCCCCTCCTCAGAATAAAATTCCTGATTTTTTGACACCAAATGTAAAAAACAAAACAATTTATTTTAAAAGTTCACATTCCACTTCTCCATAAAAAAATAGCGATTGCTACTCGGTGAAGCATGGCGAAAAAAACCTTGAAATGTATTCGCCATCTGGTCATTTAATAGGGTGATTCACCGTTTTAGTCAAAAATTCGCCTTACAGCACAAAATCGCCATAAAAACATGGCGAACCAGCCTCATTGAATACTGCCCAATGTCAGCACCAAGATCTTTTCTCTTTATAAACATTCTGCATTGTGTACTTTATGCCACTACAAATACTGAAAGTCTATATCAAGGAAGACATTTTTCTTGCAGACCCTGTCTAGATGGTTTAGGATTATGCTGAAACATCTTGTTCAGTATGTGCAATATTTATGATGCAGTGGGTCTGCCTGTGTTTTATCAAACTGTTTTTATTGAACCGTTACAGGAAATGCAGTTTAAATTTCACTTTTAAACTTTACAAGGCATCATTCACAATTCCTTCAGCAATACATCATGCAGAAAGGAGATATCCTGAGAGGAAGGATCACTTATGCCTTCCCAAATTGTTGTACTTTATTGTATGCCTAATTCCTTTTTCTTTTTTTCTTTTTTTTTTCAGTCCAAAACGTATGCATGCAGTTGTCAGGGGGAAGCTGTGTGTTTTACTGTGGATTTCCTATCGGGATTCACCTGTTTTGACAACAAATCAAAGGTAAGAAAAAGTCCTTCGGCAACCTTCATTTTGTACCACCACCAGGGCCGTTTTATCAGAGGAGGGGTTCCATGTGCAGACTCCTCTTCAACACACAGGTCTTCAGAAAAATGGCGCCCGCCATGTTCTGGAGACAAAATTCTTACTGTGCATGCGCAGTGGACATTCTCCGGGCAATGTCTTGCTGCAACTCCAGCTTCATTGCGCAACTCTGAAAAGGTGAGTAACAAAACATGTGTGTAATGTGGCCCTCCTGGTATTGCATTCATGTGGATATTAATTTCTAATGTACAATTTTCCTAAACATTGTTGCAGACCAAGTACACCCAAATGTAACTCTCTCTGCACATGTTACATCTGCCCCACCTGCAGTGCACATGGATTTGTCCATTTGAGAAAAAAAACAGCTTTGCAATCAGGTCTGAAAAATCCCCAATGTTTGCATTCTGACAAGGTGCGTAATCCCCCCTGAAAGATATCAGGGAATACCATTGCTATGAATGGGGTGTACTTGGTCTGCAACAATGTTTAGGTAAATTGTACATTAGAAAATAGCATCCACATAACCGCTCACTTTCCAGTAACATTACAAAAAATTCAAAGTGTTGACTTGAACACCAATTTCCCCAGAACTTAATGTGTTTGTATCAACTGTGGAATATAATGGAAAAACAGGTCCGAGCCATGGAGGCCCAACCAAGCAACTTACAGGACTTAAAAGATCTGCCATTATCATCTTGCTACCAGATTCCACAGGACATCTACTAGGGATTTTGTATCATGGGTCAGAGCTGTTTTGGTGACACAATATTAGGTGGTTTCAATAATATGGGGTATAATCAAGCCCTTAAGGCGAGCTATGACCACGAGCAGTGCCGATAGCTCACCGTCAGTATTCAATTGCCCCCCATTTACTTGCCATTTTCAACTTGCTTTTTCCACCTCGCTGAAAAGAACCCGCGAGTGCGGCCATCAAAACGACAGGCTCAGAACAAAATGCAGCAGGCTCGCTACATTTGTGGCAAACCTTGCCATTTAGGGGAATTCTCGCAGTCCTCTGATGGCGAGGATTTCCCCAGAATATTGAATACAGCGAGCGGCTGGCAAGGGGTTTGACGGCGAGGATGGCTTGTTTTTGGTGATCCTCATTGAAAACAAGCAATCCTCGCTGCACAAACCCCCTCGACAGCAGCATTAAACACTGCCCTATGACTGACCCTCCATTCCCGATATGATGTATGTATAGAGCTGCAGTGCTACTTACTGTGCCCAACAATATTACATTATGTTTGGATTTTTTCATTCATTCATCTACTGTATAGAGAAACAGAACAATCTGCTATATACAACACATAGACAATATACCAATGCTTAGAATCCCAACAGGGGTTCAGTAAGTGTACTTACCTTCACCCTGTCCCCCCTAACCCTCCCTAACCCTTCCTCTTAGTGCTTGAACCTAACTCTGCTTCATATTTCTACAATTGGGATGTTACTATACTGTAGTATAATCAAAATTTCACTTTTCCTCTACTTTTTGATAAAGTAGCTTTAAACTTGTAGACTGGATAATCAGGGTCACAATTCACTCATTTAATAATTGTCTTTTCAAAAGATCAGATGCTTGCATGCTGTCTATCATGGCTGTTATTCTGCACAACCACCTGCAAACCTCATCTTATAGCTGGGTTTCATACTTAAAACTTATAAAACTGGCGCCATCTTCCTTTTCCTTGTTTTAATGCTCACTGTGGTACCCACTGCACTGTGAGTGGATGCTTTGCATAAATATCCATTTGCGGGCTAGCGTGTGGGCCTGAAATCATTTGATGGTCTGACCATCGAATCAAATTAGTCTCTGCTGACTTACATTTGTGGCATCCTGCAGTTTCGAGAACTGGGTGGGAATCTGACATCCTGTTACATCAGCAGCCCACCCCTGAAAGGCAGGTACCCACCCTCGTTCGCATGGTCATGCCCAGCTTTTTCCTGGGTGCACCCAGCTTTTGTGGGTATACCCAGGAAACACAGGTGCGGTGCTTTAACATCGGTCCCCATTGCGAACACGCCGGGGGCCAAACAAATCAGAATGACCTCTTGGTGTCTTGTTAAGTGTGACGTAATCAACAGTATTTGCAATAAAAGTATGTAAGTGATTGACACACAGGGTCTATGGTAATTACTACTGTAAGTCAGCAAGACATCATTGTATTCAAGCCATTATTATATGTAACATTTTAGGCACTAAAACTAGGCTGGGAAACTATATTTCGGAATGCCGTCGGACAGCATTTTTACCTACGTCATCCTGGCTTCTGAGATATTGTATGTATCTCCATTTCAGATGCACTTAATTTTCACACACAGTTTTGGGCAAAATGGAACAGCCATGGGTACCAGCATAGCTTCATAGAAATGGCCACTAGAAGTGACAATTCGCTTTATGTCAAAACCAACTTGATTTTGCCTTAAGTTAATATTGCTTCTTTAAATTAAAATTGTGCCGGTGATCACAATTCGCAGGCTATTATATGTGGTGCAATGTATAAGAAAACTGTACGTACCTAAAGAAATCTCTGTATCAGTGTGATAAAAAGTATGCTACAAGCATCATCATCATTGACCTGCTGTAGTCACGGCATAATTGTTTGTGTTTAAATAATATCTACATAGACACTACTTTCAACTCCTTAAAAGTAACTGACAATCGGTAAAGATAATTGATATTGGAGCTTTGCAATAATATAAGATAGACAGCGACAAGTGCAGAATAAAGTTGACCACTGGCACTGCCATCACTATAAATGTTTATGGGGATGTGCTGTTATGAAGCAAGACTGGAAAACAAAATGTTCCAGAGCTTGGCATATTGGGGCAGATGTATTAAGCTTGAGAGATAAACTGGAAATAAAGTGGAGAAAAAGTGGAAGGAGATAATGCACCAGCCAATCAGCAGTGTTTGAAATATAACAGTTGGAAGTTGATTGGCTGGTGCGTTATCTCCTTCCACTTTTTCTCCACTTTATCTCCATTTTATCTCTTCGCCAGGCTCAATACATCTGCCCCATTATCCTTTAAAATCTTCTCTCTCTCTTAACAGTGGCATGTGTGGTCTCTAACAGCACAACAGGTCATAAACCCAGAAGTCCACTCTTCTAGTGCTATTTACTCCAGTATGCCGGTATGCATGTGTTAGAAGGAGAGTTGTAACGTTTCGTTTAGTATATGCAATCAGTGGTGTAGCTAGGTTCCACGGTGCCCGGAGCAAGGGCATGTTTCACGCCCAACCCCCCCCCCCCCCCCCGACTGTCATAGGATCTGTGCACAAGGGGAGGGAAGACAGCAAGTGACAGGATAGCGTCTCCAAACCTTTAGGGCTTCTCACGCGGTTTCTGAGTACGGGTTGTCTGTGGGTGTCACATACTCCTACCTACTTAGTGAATGCCTTGTGGTCGGGGACAGGGAACATTTAATATAAATTACATATGTAGGTTAAATAACTGTATGTTTGCCACTTATTGAAATATATATATATATATATATATATATATATATATTTTTTTTTAAATAAATGTATATATGCATATATCATTGTAATATTAGAGGAATCACCTTGGGATATATGCAGTGGCTCTAGCCCCTGATGGGACTGATGGAGAGGGAATAAAGCCTGCTAGGGAATGCAGCAATGACAGGATAGCGGGAGATCTGCTCTGAGTTACTTTAAAAAAAAAGTTCTCAGTCACAGACAGGGAACACATGTGCCAGTGGGTACAATGCTGCCCTATGCCCCACTCCAGTGTGCAGTGTCCCCTCCCATCTGCTTCTCACCTGCCATCTCCCCCCGTACCCGAGGCTCCTCCACTCCTGCTCCTCGTCCTGCTCCGTTGACAGCCGCTTCCACCGGGACCCCCTTACGTGATGATGACCGCATGGATGAACTTGCGGCCGCACAGCTTCACCCCGTCATCAGGCTCCTCTGTCCCCGCAGCTATGCAGGCAGCTCCGGCACCAGCACCAGCAGCATAGTGCGGAACAGCAGCAAGCGCTTCAAACGGAGGGAGGTAGGCACAGAGGCTCTCATCACTGGGTGCACTGTAGCAGAGGATCTGGGCTCCCAGTGTGAGGACGCTTTCTGTCACTTCCGGCAGACCCTGATGCGCTTCCCAGTGCCCCGCAGACCGGAGCGGGCGAGCAGGGCAGGGGAGCCGGCGGCAGAGCTCCGGTGCCAGGTGACATGTCTGCGCCTGGAGCTTGTGCTCCGCCGGCTCCACCCTAGCTACGCCTCTGTATGCAATACATGATACATATCGCCACATTTCTTAGTCGGACGTAAGGCGAAATGCATTTTAGGAATTTCAGCATAATGTGTGTGACAACGAAAGAAGCTGGCAACTGTATACTGTATACTGTATACGCCAAATCAGGCAAGAGGTCACAATTTTGTACAGATTTATCTGTCTTTTGACCACACTGCGAAATGGGCAATTATTGGTGGTGACTGGACTCTGACCTTGCAAACGTATGGATGTATTTCATCTAGTAGGAGTGTTGTGGACATGTAGGCCAACTTTTCATACTCAACTGTTACATGCAGATGGAGGTTGGGCAATGTTTCAGATGACTTTCCAAATCCAGATATTAATGATGACAACCGCGGAAGAAAAAAATCTGGGTCATCAAAGTCTACCATATATAAAAGCATTGTATTTCTGCATACACTTATGGATTATCACATTGTTGAATTAAGAAACAATGGTGTCTCTTTGTGATAAAGCTCCCTGCTAGGAGCAAAGCACATTGGAGAAGGGACCCATCTGATTCACCACCTCTCACTCTGCCATGCCATTTAGGAACCTTGTATGGAGCCATACTGTACATCAGCCAGAACAAAGAAGGCACAAATCGGCAGCAGATGTGATCACTCAGTTTACATCAGAGAACCAGCCCTTTGGAAATGAAGTGATCTGTCACTGCGCAGAATAGGTTACAGTAAAACACTGCTTGGGCATCTGTGTTGTGTCTTTCAGTTGACCAGTATTTGAGTGCAAATTGGGACAGCATTTGGATCTTGTCTTTTCCTTGCCAGCCTTCTCTTGCCAGTTAGCACAGAATCTGAAAAGATTATTCGCCTCAACAAGGTATACTTGGATACCAAATGACACAGTTACATCATCAGGCAACAGATTTGTGTGGAACAAAACCCAGAAAGATGCTAATACTGTATTCAGCTGATTGTTTTTATTCTAAGTACAGTCACTAAAGTATTGTAAAAAAGAGAAAAAAAAGTAAAGTGTTACAACAGTAAAAAGTTCCCAAGCTGTGAAAATCTGAGAGAAAATAGGCTTATGACTCAGATTCATAAAAATAATAGGAAATATGACTGCGAAAATGCCGTACCTAAAGAATTAAGCTACAGGAAGTAGGAAGATTTATCAGACTTTCTCCAGATCATTCCACTAATTAAAGGGAAAATCTACCACATACAGCAGATAATGTAGGGGAGAAGGTAATATTCAAATGTAGATTTGCTATGAAAAAGTAATCAAAACATATCAGTGGGAAATACGTCTTTGTTACTAAAGGCAATGACATGCATTCCAAATTGTTTTCGAATTGGCTTTATATTAGAGATATGAGCGGAGTCTTGGGTTTTGATTTTAATTTCATTGTTCTGTTTAATTTCCATTTTGGTTTGGAATTCGGAATCAAAATTTGAATCTTGGATTTAGAATTTCTTCAAAATGGAAAAACCTGGTAATTTTATATTTTTGCTATCCAAAATCTGAAATCAAAATTCTGAACCAAGATAATACAATACGAGATTATGAACCAAAAAGATACGAACTGGGACTCTATTTAGATCCGCAAAATTTGGGTGGGTTCAGATTTGTAAAGAACCAAATTTGCACATCTCTGCTTTATATAGTGTCCTTCATGGTATAGCAGCAAGTAACATAGTAACATACTGTAGTAACAAGTAGTAAATATTCACAATATTTAATGGGGAAAATACACACAAAATTTTAGCTGTATCTACAGTTTACCTCTAAGTGTGGCCATAAACTGCTGCACACGGTCCTTTGACATTTGATCCTGTTCCCCACTGCCTGGAAGGGGTCCAAGTTGGAGGTCGGACGTGCAAGCATGTCCAACCGCCGACTCCATGCATAAGGGCCCTTATTCAGATCTGATCGCAGTACAAATTTGTTCTCAAAATGGGCAAAACCACGTAGGGCAGATGTAACATGTATACAGAGAGTTAGATTTGGATGAGTTATTTTGTTTCTGTGCAGGGTAAATACTGGCTGCATTATTTTTACACTGCAATTTAGATTTCAGTTTCAATACACCCCACCCAAATTCAACTCTCTCTGCACATGTTACATCTGCCCCACCAGCAGTGCACATGGTTTTGCCCATTGTGAGAACACATTTCTACTGTGATCAAATCTGAATGAGGGCCAAGATCTGATGGGATTTCAAACACATGAGATTTGGACTGATTTTTCGGCTGATCCATCTGAATCGGGTGAAATCGGCCCAAATCATGTTAAGTTTTTGAAATCCCATCTGATCTTATGCATGGTCCCGTGCATAATAAACCGGATCCGACCTCCAACTTGGAACCCCTCCAGGCAGCGGGGAACAGGGTCAAATGTCAAGGTACCGCTTGCAGTAGTGCATGGCGTATTTCTCCAGCAGTATCTATGTTTATTGTACATATTACTTCACCACTTCTCACCTGTATACAGTACTAGCATAATAAGAGCTATTCCGAGAAGCATGGGAAGCTCAGCTGAGCCCCTAAGTTACACCATTTGCTATTAAAATCCCAATACTGGTGTTCATAACCATAAAAAAGAGAGGATTGAGGGAGGACCATGGACAGGAGTGATAAACCAGCATTAAGGCAGCTTAGTCTATAGTACAGGCTGTGTAACATTGAACTACATATAATCATCCTACAGCCCAGTCCATTAACGCCACACTGTCCTCTTTCCAATTAAACTCCTTACCCTTTTTTTGCACCAAGCTGCACTACTGATGATATAGGGTAGAATAAAACAATGGAAGGGGAATCAAAAATAAAGTGAAGAAGATGGGAAGGAGGAAGTGAATGGAAGAATAGAAGAAAGAAATGGAAAAAGAAGGAAAATGCAAGATAAATAATGAACTGCTAGATATCAGATAGGCAAGCAGCAAATCAAAGGTTCTTCTCTGTCCATAAAAACCAACAGGAAAGAGGCACTTTAACTGACTAACCTCACAGACAATTGAAACCCCTCCCTAAAAAGCACCCCCTATGCCCTGATAGGCTTAGCAGAACATCGCAACTACACATAGAAAAAAAATGGAAGAGTTTTAAATCCAGCTGCCCCATAAAGGTACCTCCACTGCATGACCTTTTAGAGCGATCAATAGATAGAGGCGGCTTAATTAGGGTACGTTAATATATCTGATATTTCTGAAGTTCTGTGCAGGTGACAAGAGACCGCAACTTCAACTAACCTGTCTAAGATAGACATGGTTCAATATTCTTTCTATCCTTACAGTACAGAAACCATCCTATGCAGATTCTATGTTAGTTGAAGTTGAATCTGCATAGGATGGTTTCTGTACTGTAAGGATAGAAAGAATATTGAACCATGTCTATCTTAGACAGAATAGTATCTACAGGGAATAAATCTGATAGTCATATATATACAGTCAGGAAAGAATCTATGTTTTTACTGTTAGGATGATAATGTTCACAGAGACCGACGCATGGGCAGAGTCTACTGCTTCACCATAAAGGAGAGGGCACAATTGGAGTCTGTACTTGTGCCCCCTCCTCTCTTAGGGCAGTATTCAATGAGAAAAGTTCTCCGTGTTTTATGGAGAATTTTTGCTTTTTTCGCCTTGGACGGAGCATTTTGCTCTCCAAAAGTGAACCACCCTATTCAATGTGAAATATTCGCCGTCTTTCTAAGTGATTTTCGCCGTCTCTCTCCGTGTAGAAATTCTCCATCTTTTGATGGAGAGCTGGAATGTGAACTTTTAAACTAAAAGGGTTTTTTTTTTAATTTTGGTGTAAAAAAATCAGGTTTTTTTTTCTGTGAAGGGGCATGTTATTTTTATTCATGTGCTTATAGCACATGAATATATATTTAATTGTAAAAAATATATTTTTTTTTCATTTTTTTTTTTATTTTTTTTTTTACACAGTGCAGCCAGCAGGGGGCCGGAGCGCTCGAGCCGCTCATTACATATTCATATATTCACTGCACCCGATCGTTAATATGCACGAACGGGTGCAGTGAATACTGGGTCCCCCGCTGGCTATAGGGGGGGGGGCAGCCTGTGCTGCCTGGGTCCCGGAGAGCCCCCCTCCCCTAAACATTCCTCTGGAGCAGCCAGGGAGACTATAATCTCTCTGGCTGCTCCGTCCCCCGGCTCCCTGAAAGCTCCCTGCCGCGGACGCTCGTCCGCTGCAGGGGTTAAGACTCGCCGCGAGTGGCGGCGAGTCTTAACCACATTGAATACAGGGAGCAGGAGTGGCAGCGAGCCCTCCGGAACACGGAGAGTGCATGGAGAGCGAAATAAAACGCTCTCCATGCACGGAGAACTATGACATTGAATACTGCCCTTAGAGCTTCTCTGCATGTGGCCTCTCCTCCAAGTCAGGAAATCTCTTTAGAGAGACACAGATGCTGACCTTGGCTCTCCACCAATAGCTAAGCACCATCGGTGAAATTTAATAGGATGAGAGATTCAGAAAGTGAGAGATTTGGTAAGAAATCTCAATTTTTTTAAAAAGCGCCAATCAAACTGGCTTTGCTGTGTAAACGATTGCCGCTTTAAAAACAAAATATGGAGATTTCTAACCAAATCTCTCACTTTCTGTATCTCTCATCCTATTAACTTTCATCCCACGTCTCCATTTAGGAAATGGAGATCATCAACACCCCTACCTCCTCACCTCCAAAGATGCAAAGCCCTTACTGCACATGTTGAGTATGGGTCCTACACATGCGCAAAGTACCAAACACTGGCCTTTTGTGACTTGGGCAGCAGATCCTTCAGGATCGGAATCAGGCCCGCTGTACACTAACCACAATTATCAGAGCAGGTGCTGTGCTTTCACTAACAACAGATAAACAATACATTTAAGCTAAGGTATATATGTAACTAATTGCCCATATTAAGGAAGTGTTTATATCATAGGTGTATGTATGCCATTTCTAGACAATTTGTGCGGACATTAGAAAAAGTGTGTTATCACCCTCCATAGACATTTGCTTAAAAGAGAGCGTGGCCTCAATGCAATGGCAATGGCATTGCAGGAAAAGACTACTCTACACCCCACACAATAATACCTCTGACACCATATTATACCCCAAACAGTAATGCCCCTGATACCATTATTTTATTATGCCTCACATAGTAATGCTCATGTCCTTCTATAAATGATGCCATTGCCACACTACATGCTCATTGTCATGGGCTAAGACCACTACCGCCTGCTGTAGTATCTTGATTCTGACGTCTACCCCCACACGCCTGGGTCAGCCTTCCTGGCACTTCCGGATACCACTATTTGCACCTTTCTCCTTTCCTCTAGTAAATGTCTCTCCCAAAATGACCATCACCTTCTAAAGGCCCATACACACTGAGCGACTTTGAGCTGAAAGTCGCTCAAAACAGCAGGTTTGAGTAGCTTTCAGCTCAAAGCCGCCCAGTGTGTATGGCCCGGCGATGAGCAAAATCGACGGGAAAGCCACTGATCTGTTGGTTATACCAGCAGATGAGCGGCTTTCAGGATGGCTTTGCATAGTGCTCCTCTATGCAACGCCGTCCTCCCCCTCCCTAGGCTCCGGGCTGGGGGAAAGCCGCTCAGTGTGTAAGCACTGAGCGGCTTTCCCCCCCAGCGATGAATGCGATCATCGCTGTCCATACACACTGGGCATAGTTGCCCAGTGTGTATGGAACTTTAAGCATCCTATACAATTTTGGGAGGGACCTTTTCAACAGTATTCCATGTGGTCGACCAGGCTCACTTGGCCCTAAAAATTACCCTGAGTGAATGGAATATAATAATGTTTCACATACTGGGTGGATCAATAAGTACCTGTGTTTGAAAACAGGGGGCGTTGCTGATGAAAGTTGGCATTACTATCGTGTACTACCATCTTTCAAACAACACCATACCAAATTTCAGATTGATTCATAGGTTAGTTGTTTTTCCACCACGACAATGCACCAGCTCCCTCATCCGGAATTGTTGCGGCCCAGTTGCATGAAATGCGCTATGAATTGTTGCCTCATCCAACATACTCGCACGACTTGGCTCACTTTGACTTCTCTCTGTTCCCTAACCTGAAAACGTGGCTCGAGGAAAAAAAAATTCAGCTCAAATGAGAGGTCAGAAGCCTACGTGAGTTTGACAAATCATATGTTTTAGAGGGGTTTAAATAAATGGCAGGGACGTTGGGAAAAGTGTATTGCCGTGAAAGGAGATTATGTTGAAAAATAAATAGAGAATTTGGTGAAAAATCTTCATCTTCACTCTTAACACAGGCATAGGCGTGCGCAGCCCATTATATTAGGCGGTGCACCGTCAAAGGGGTGTGTCTAGCGCCACCTATTGGGCGTGTCTAGCATTGCCCATTGGGTGTGTCTAATACTGCCAATCATGCATGTTTACCATCATCTATTGGTACTCGCTAAAATATAAAATGTCTCTCAGCCAGAACATAATCTCCGGCCTATTTCAGTTTTAATATTCTTATTACTCTGTATAACAGTGCATGCATATAAAGTAAAAAAAATATATAGATTATGCAGGTATGTAGTGTTATGACAACGGTCTAGTACAAGTAACAATGCAAAACACACAATTATTATTATTATTATTATAATTTTATTTATAAGGCGCCACAAGTGTTTCGCAGCGCCGTACAAAGGAACAATACCGGGAAACAAAACTTGGCATAACATTGAATAAATAACAAAAATACAGTACAAATAAAGAGCGCCACAGATCAATACACATTACAGCTTGGATATAAGTAGTGAGGATTCAATCAACATACAACTAGAGGCTTGAGGCCAATGATGGAGAGGAGTATGCAGATGAAGATGGTCACTGAGTGTTGGAGTAAAGGAGAGCTGTGAGTGAAATGTGAAGAGAAGTGGGCTTTGACAACAGTAGGGAAGAGGGCCCTACTCGGAGGAGCTTACAATCTAGTAGGAAGGGGAGACAGACAGATTACAAGAGGTGCAAGCGAGGGGGTGGTGGTTAGATAGCAGGATGTAAACAGGAAACAGGCAAGGGGTCGGAGAACCAGCTGGTTTATGCAGTGGAAGGGTACGCTTTGATGAATATTGATTGATTGATTGATGGGCACTAATTTTACCGGAATACAGGTCTAAAAACCAAAAGACTTTGGTAAAAGGTATTGCTGGTATTGCTAGCGGCAGGGATTTATTCATAAGGGTGGGGACAGCATTTGGGGGTGCCTGTGCACCCCTAACACTCAATGTGCGCACACCTATGAACACAGGTACTTATTGATCCACCCTTGGTTTAGTACATCACATAAACAGAAGGTATCACGGCCCTGCATTACATGAAAACACATACTTTCCACATAAAAATATAGATTTTCTTATAAAAACGAGCTACTGCCAACAATCACAGTCATATACGTATGTAAAAATACCCTTATTTTAGCAGAATGGCATATACATATGACAGTCTACTCATATTTGGTGTGCAGCTGTCAGTATAGCAGTTATCAGTCTAAAAGGGTCTGAGTGATGGCATCCTTTAGTGACATCATTGACAGGACGTCTAGGGTAATACTTTCCCCAAAGATCACACATTTTTGCCATTATCTTCTATTCTGATTCTTTCTTAAAACTATATATATATATTTATACGTACAGTATATATATTTTTATAAATGTTATTAATAGCTCTTTCACGTAAGCGAAATATACTCTGTGTCAAAGAAAAGAGAGGAGAACCTGTCTCCTGAGATTTACCGGAGACAGTGATTCATTATGACACACTTTTTTGAGCAGCTTCACAGTTAATAACTAGATCTTCAGAGACGTTCCAGTACCAGGTTAGCAGAGATTAATATAGAGAAACTTACTACAGCAGTTGTTCAAATAAAAGAATAACATATGAAAGGATCTATTTACTAAGCCTTGGAGACAGATAAAGTGGACCGAGACAAAGTACCAGCCAATCAGCTCCTAACTGTCATTTTGTAAAACAGTCGGTAACATGGCAGTTCCGAGCCGTTTGACTGGTTCTTTGATCTCTCTTGACTTTAGCTATCTCCAAGTCTTAGTAAATAGGCCCCATGGGTTCATCATGTCCATTGTTCTTTAATTGAAGGCTATAGACAGCCATAAAGTAAAAATTAACGTTTCAATGTTTATACATTTTCGTCAGGGCAGCCCTGACGAAAATGTATAAACATTGAAACGTTGGCGTCCTAAATGGCGTTCTGAGTATTTCTTTTTGCGACCGAGTGCCGCCTGACTGAAACCCTATATATATATATATATATATATATATATACTAGGTGATTCATCGCGCCCTACGGGCGCTCTTCACACCGTCGTAAGGGGCTGCGCCCCCTTAATTTGTGAACATTTGTATATGAGAAATATGGTTAGAATTGTATGAAAGATGCCCTGTATTGCAACTTAGGTGTCCGCGAATCGCAGGAGGGAGGGTGCCGCGAATTGCAGGAGGGGGGGTCGTGGGGGGTGCCGCGAATTGCAGGAGGGGGGGTTGTGGGGGGGTGGATGCTGCGAATCGCGGGAGGGGAGGGATTGCAGAGAATCGCGGGAGGGGGGTCGCGGGGTGGGTTGCCGCAAATCGCGGGAGGGGGGTTGCGGGGGTTGCGGCGAATCATGGTAGGGGGGGTCGCGGGGGGTGTGCCGTGAATCACGGGAGGGGGGGTCACGGGGTGGGGTGCCGAGAATCGCGGGGGGGTGTGTGTGTGCCGTGAATCGCGGGAGTGGGGGTTGCGGGGGGGGGTGGGGGGGTGTGACGCGAATCGCCACAAGAAAAAATCAACACAGAAAGGTCAACACATGTAAATGTTGACATAAGTGTGGCACTTCATTGGTGTCCATGTCGACACATGAGAATGAATATGAAAACATTCAAAAAATGAAAAAAAAAACTTCAAAAACTCATGTCAACCTTTTTCATTGTCGACCATAGCCATGTCAGTGTTTTCCATGTGCAATTTAATTCTGGAGCTGCCGCGAATCGCGGGGGGGTGCCGCGAATTGCGGGAGGGGGGGTCGCGGGGGTGGGTGCAGCGAATCGCGGGAGGGGGGGTTACGGGGCGGGGGTTGCGGCGAATCATGGGAGGGGGGGTCGCGGGGGTGTGCCGTGAATCACGGGAGGGGGGGTCACGGGGTGGGGTGCCGAGAATCGCGGGGGAGGTGTGTGTGTGTGTGCCGTGAATCTCGCAGGAGCGGGGGTTGTGGGGGGGGGGGGTGTGACGCAAATCGCCACAAGAAAAAAATCAACACAGAAAGGTCAACACATGTAAATGTTGACATAAGTGTGGCACTTCATTGGTGTCCATGTCGACACATGAGAATGAATATGAAAATATTCAAAAAATGACAAAAAAACTTCAAAAACTCATGTCAACCTTTTTCATTGTCGACCATAGCCATGTCAGTGTTTTCCATGTGCAATTTAATTCTGGAGCTGCCGCGAATCACAGGGGGGGGTGCCGCGAATTGAGGGAGGGGGGGTCGCGGGGGTGGGTGCCGCGAATCGCGGGAGGGCGGGGTTCACAGGGGTTCCGGTGGGGGGTTGCCGCGAATTGAGGGAGGTGGGGGGTCACGGGGGGTGCCGCGAATCGCGGGAGGGGGGGTTGCGGGGGGGTGTGACGCGAATCGCCACAAGAAAAAATCAACACAGAAAGGTCAACACATGTAAATGTTGACATAAGTGTGCCACTTCATTGGTGTCCATGTCGACACATGACAATGAATATGAAAAAATAAAAAAAATTAAAAATAAATCTTCAAAAACTCATGTCAACCTTTTTCATTGTCGACCATAGCCATGTCAGTGTTTTGCATGTGCCATTTAATCCTGGGGCTGCTGCGAATTGCGGGGGGGGTGCCGCGAATCGCGGGAGGGGGGTCGCAGGGGGGGTGCCGCCAATCGTGCAAGGGGGGGTCGCGGGGGGGTTCTTTTTGCCGCGAATCGCGGGAGGGAGGTCGCGGGGGGGGGTGTTTTTTCCGCGAATCGGGGGGGGTCACGGGGGAGGGTTTGCCGCGATTCGCGGGAGGGGGGGGTCGCGGGGTGGTGGTTATGCCGCGAATTGCGGGAGGGGTCGTGGGGGGGTTCTTTTTGCAGCGAATCGCGGGAGGGGGGGTCGCGGGGGTGTTTTTGCTGCGAATCGCGGTAGGGGGGGTCTCGGGGGAGCGGGTGTTTTTGCCGCGAATCGCGGGAGGGGGGGGGCGCGCGGGGGGGGGAGGTTTTGCCGCAAATCGCGGGAGGGGGGCGCTCACCTGGTGGCTGTGGAGTAGCAGTGCTGGGCAACATGGGAAGGCAGTGGGTGTCTGGCACTGTCTGTGGGCTCACTGGGCTGGTTCTCTGTCACATACCTCCCAACATGACCCTCTCCAGGAGGGACACAATGCTCTGTTTCTAGACTTCCCCTTAATGTATGATTGCCATCACCTGTTTTAAACAGGTTAATTTCTCAGAAAGGTGTTCAGCACAGATGAAGGCAATCACACATTAAGAGGAAAGTCCAGGAACAGAGCGTTATAGACACAGACACCCACTTTGAGTGACAGATGTAGCCAAATATATAGGAGATATATATATATATATATATATATATATATATATACACTGTACAGTACATAGAAACAATGTTACCAGCACACACCCTTGTTAATGGCTGCAAGTAAGAAAACACTTATCATTTCATTGTAGAGGTCAATGTTTCAATTTAAAAGCTATTTAAACATTGACCTCTATATTGAAGTGATGCATCTTTTCTTGCTTGGACAAGCGCACATCAGCCTGCTGTGTGTGAGTATATATATATATATATATTATTACATTCCAGAGATGTTTCATAAGTGGTAAGAAACCCAGAACTAATCTAAATTTAAACAATGGTATAAAAAACGAGAATAATGATTTATAAACTCTGTGCAACCACCTCACAGGAAACAGCCAAAGCCCCGGTGTGACTATAACCACTGTGTAAAAAATGACAGCAGCGTGTTAGCTTATTTGATAAAGATTTATCCTCTAATTGAAATTGTTTTCCTTTTGTCGGTTGTTGTTACAGAATATAATTTGGCGGTTTAAGTTTTCCCAACTGAAAGGCTCCTCAGATGATGGAAAAACTCGGGTAAAGCTGCTTTTTCACAATTCTGACACAAAACAAATTGAAATGAAGGTAGGTAATGTGGTTATGGAATCATTTCTAATCAAACAGAAGTATATGACATACCCAGTTATGGATGAGGTGCTGCAAATGTTACAAAAATTATAATTAAGGCACAATCAAAATGAAAGCGGGACGAGCACTTACTGTAAATTAGACAGACAGTAGGTAGAGCATAAATGTTTAACTTTGATTTAATCATGAAATTTCCATTTGCACTTCAAACTTAAAATGTTTAATAAAATATAGTTCTCTGGCTTATTATGTCAAGGACAGATACTGCCAAAGAGCAAAGTGACTTATTTTATTTAAAATACATTCCCAATTGAGACAATATAGCCAGGAATAAAGGAGCAAAGTGTAATAGTTTAATTTGCATTTTTGCAATAAGAGGGGTCTTATTAATTTTGCTTAATTTAGAGGAGGTTCATGTCTTTTCCAGAAATAATACTTGCAGCTAAAATATATTAAAACTCCCATCAACAAGATAGATGGATACAATATGGCAGTCATCATAGGTGCCGATATATGTATTTGCTGGTGGGTGCTCAAGCCAAAAATATAGGGGAGTGGCTTCATATGGAAGGGGTGTGGCCACACAATAATCTCATTACATATATTGGATTTATTTAGTGAGACCCCCCATCAATGATTACTGTTAATGCCCAATTCTGGATTTGTGTCACACTGTCTAACAATGTAAAACGCACCTTGCCTCAGGCAGCCAGCACTGAGCACTGTAGCTAGGTAGTGTATATAAAACATGGCTCCCTCTTTCTCCTCAGCCTCACGCTTCCTCCAAGCATGTGACAGCACGTTTTACACTTGGGAGTGCTGACACTGCTGAGGGAGGAGGGTCGAGTACAGGGGGAGTGTCCTGACTTCTGCGCTGCCCGGCCGTGGCTTATCATAGCTGAGCAGGAGTCAGGACAGTCACTGAGCCGGGGATGGGGAAGACTTGCTGGAAGCTGCGGTCGCCAGCTGGGCGGGTGGGCAGGCGCCGGGCAGCACACTGTCCGGCACAGCTCAGCTAGTTCCGTGGGTCGGTCTCGTGATCATTTGCTGTGCACGCTGCTGCCACACCCCTGGGTGGGGTTTGGGCAGCCCATTGGTGCTGAACATTTTCAGTGGCTGGTCAGGCCCCGGAGCACCCATGGAATCGGTGCCTATGGCAGTCATTCAGAGAATGTAAAGTCCTATGTAGAAATGTATATATATGCACTTGACATGGGTGGAACTTTAAATACCATTGCCGTAACAGGAATGAAAACTATAGGTTGAAGAGCAATTTGTACATTTGTTAAATAATAACCTATGTATGCGTAAGACACCACTCTACAATGACATAACTGTACATATGTTACCTGGTGTAATACTACTTTGACTTCTGATTTCACTGCCTAAGATCCAAGGTTCTCATTCATCCAAATCTTCATATAAGCACTTCTTGTAATGCACCTTCTTGAATGCAGGGGCGCCGATTTACATTTTTTCTGGTGGGTGCTCCCATAGACCACCGGACTACCACCCCCCCTCCACCACCGCCTCTGGGACTCACCCGCTGCTCGCGTTGGGGATCCTGGCAGCGCCGCAGCGGGGTCCCAGCAGCGGATATACTGTCAGCAGCAGGGTCCCTGCGGAAGATGGGAACTAGCAGCGGTATTAATACCGCTACTAGTTCTTATCCGCCGCAGGGACCCCCGCTGCTGATGGCATATCCGCTGCTTGGACCCCGCTGTCATGGCCCGTGCCATGGGTGCTCCTCACTTTCTGTGGGTGCCTGGGCCCCGGAGCACCCACGGTTTCGGCGCCTATGCTTGTATGTACGGCACATACAGTCTTTCCATATATAGCTGCACTTGTTCAGAGTCACACTAATGAGGCATGTGATTTTATTTGTGTTTGATATGAAAACCGCTGATATTCTATAGGTCCTTGCTTGAGCAACTGGTGCAAAAATGGAATTACAGTAAATACCGTGGGAGTTATAGATCATTTGCCCCAACTATCCCTTTGACCACATGTAAATGTGTCTTGCTTTGACATCGCATAGTTATCTGATTGTTGATCTGTTCCACTGGTTTCTGACATTACTCACATCAGACCTGGAAGCCAGCTGCTGCCCAGCACAGCTAGCCATGGGATTATGCCCTATAGCTTCTCTGGTATGGGTAGACAATGTCGAGGTTGACAGTCGCTACTGTAGGTTGACAGTGACTAGGTCAACACCTTGAAATGATTGACATACCCAAGGTCAACATTGACAAAAGGTCAACACAAGCTTATGGACGACATAGACATAGTCAACATAAATATGGTGATTTTTCACTTTTTTTTTAAAAGGGTGTTTTTTTCATACTCTATACTCTTCATTACTATACAAGCGTATAGTAAATGTATAATAATGTGCCTGAAGCATGGCGAGCGGTACACTTACGGTGTCCTCGGTGTGACACCCAGTGGCGTAGCTACGTTTTGGGCGCCCCCCCGCCGTTAGGGGGGGCGCCCATACCCACCCCCCGCCGCCACCCTGTCAAGCACCCCCCCCTTCCCCTGGCAGCCCCGCCGCCTATGCTAACCGCCTCCCCCGCAGTCTTACCTATCGCGCTGCGCTGGTCCCGGCGGCTCTGTTCTTCTGCTGAGGACCACCACAAAATGGCCGCCCCCATACAGCAGACAGTTTCAGAGAACAGTGTGCTATATGGGGGCGGGCATTTTGTGGTGGTCCTCATCAGAAGAACGGAGCAGCCGGGACCAGCGAGATACGTAAGTCTGCGGGGGATTGGGGGGGGGGTAACTATAGCACCGCAGCCCCCGGCGCCCCCACATGCACAGCGCCCCCCACGGTGGCGGGGGCTGCGGTGCTATAGTTACGCCCCTGGTGACACCCCTTGATGAAGTCCGTTCTGAGACTTTTTTTATTTTTATGTGTGACTAGGCAAGTCAAAATTAAATAAATGTGAATGTTGTTATTTTAATACTAATCTTTTTTTATGGATATATAAATTGTGATAAATGTATTATTATTAAACAGGGATAATTCACCTCAGTGTGCTCTCTTAATTGATTGTTTTTTATTATTGCAAGGCAAATTTATCAAAGCTTACAGAGTAAAAAAGTGGAGAGAGAAAAAGTACCAATCCAAATACATGGCTACTGTAGGTGCAAGGGCAGATGCAGTGGGGATTGGGGCTGAGAGGGGCCCACATTCCCTGTCAAAGTTACACATGTTATATACATTTTTCCCTATTGCTACATTAATAGTGACCCTTGGAGTCTACAATATATCTGAGTTATGCCCCTGGACCTGCTTATTATAATGTGGTATAAAATGAACAGGTGGGCATTATTATGTTACATTATATGAACTGGGTTACTGTAATGTGGCACAATATGAAGTAGAGGCACTATAGTGTGGCATAATATGAAGTAGAGGCACTATAGTGTGGCATAATATGAAGTAGAGGCACTATAGTGTGGCACAATATGAAGTAGAGGCACTATAGTGTGGCATAATATGAAGTAGAGGCACTATAGTGTGGCATAATATGAAGTAGAGGCACTAAAGTGTGGCATAATATGAAGTAGAGGCACTAAAGTGTGGCATAATATGAAGTAGAGGCACTAAAGTGTGGCACAATATGAAGTAGAGGCACTATAGTATGGCATAATATGAAGTAGAGGCACTATAGTGTGGCATAATATGAAGTAGAGGCACTATAGCGTGGCATAATATGAAGTAGAGGCACTATAGTGTGGCACAATATGAAGTAGAGGCACTATAGTGTGGCATAATATGAAGTAGAGGCACTATAGTGTGGCATAATATGAAGTAGAGGCACTATAGTGTGGCACAATATGAAGTAGAGGCACTATAGTGTGGCATAATATGAAGTAGAGGCACTATAGTGTGGCATAATATGAAGTAGAGGCACTATAGTGTGGCATAATATGAAGTAGAGGCACTAAAGTGTGGCATAATATGAACTTGAAGCACTTTAATGTTGAATAATATAAGGAGACACTGTATGACATAATGTGAAATGCGGGTACTGTCTTGTATACTATTGCAAATGTGTACTGACAACCCTGCAATGTGACATACTCGTTGGAATGTACTAAAGAAAAAATGCCGCAAAAACTCTGTTTTCTGTGTTTTTACTGCATTTTTAAATGTACTACAGCCCCTCCCGGCGGGGTTTCGCTGCAGAGAGTTACGACAGCTCTCTCTAACCCCATGAAAGCCTTTGGCTGCTCTCCCTGGTGCTGCTGGGTGAGGGACACAGATTCTTCCCAGCATGCCCGCGGCCACCAGCATCTCTGCACATGCAAATAGGGGCTCCCGGGTTACAAACTCGAAAGTCCTAGCACCGGGAGGGATAACAAAGGGTCGTTAGAGCTGCCCGTTGCATTGCTCATCGCATATGTCAGTACATATGCGATGAGCTTTGCGACAATGGGTGGCAGGATACTGTATGCTGTTGCTGCTCGGTACATAGGGCAAAATGAACAACAGCTGCGGGGATGTGGCAACAGCATTGTGACAGGGGGCCCTTCAAAATGTTGCTAAGGGCCCAGAAAGTTCTACCAACTGATCATCTCCTGTCATGTTATAGGAAGTGTTTGAAAACTGACAGGAGCTGATTGATTGACACTTCATCTCTCTCCGCTCCAAATCTTGATATATCAGCCCCTTAGATTATTCAGGCAAACTCTCCCCCCTTTGAGCAGAATAAACTATAAATAAAATATATCCATCAACTGCGTACACAATGCAGTAACATTCCGTGGGTATATTTCCCGTTAAGACATCTCACGTCCTTCTGGTCAAATGAGTAGTTTATACAAGGTTACAATTAAGCAGGCTGTTCGGCTTTCCTTCAGGACAGTATTGAACTTTGTGTTAAGCTGTGAATTTGTGTTTGAGCATTGAATGGAAGGCTATGGATGGATGCACATCCTCGCTTTTCTCGCCGTGCTTCGCTTCTCTGTCACTTGACGTTTGTGTGGTTTTAAAAGAGACACTGCATGCTAAATGTAGCAACTGTATAGCACTAAAATAACACTGTCAGATAGACACATGGGTACAAGGCTGTAATGAGTGCTCTTTAGCAATTACCATGACGCATGCTGCGTCTCCGGATCTGTTTTCTTCTTACTTGGTTTCCTGAAAACTCCAATCTTACATTTTCCTCTTGTTATATTTACAGAACAAAATGATTTACACAAAGTAAAAAGGGCAGGAGCTTGGAACGGAACACACTGGTTTAGCATTGGGAAGTCGTTCAGGCAGAAAATACATGCAGATGTTAATTTGTTAAGAGATATAACAGACAATATATGGCCATTTAAGCTGTTTCTTAACACACAGGACCTGATTCAGGGGTGGTTAGAGTTGCTTAAACCAGTGGTTCTCAACTTCGGTCCTCAGGTACCCCCCAACAGTTCATGTTTTCCAGGTGACCCGGCAGGTGCACAGGTGCACTCATTATTCACTGATACATTTTAAACGATCACATACCTCCCAACTTTGGCCATCCAGCAGGTGGGAGGCGTGGGCTAATTTGGGGGCGTGGCCTATGCTCGCGGCTCTTCCGCGAGGCCACACCCCCATTTTGCCGCTATAGGGGCATGACCTAGAGGCTCTGTGAGCCTCTAGCCATGCCCCCAGCCCCCTGGCTGCGGGAATAGACGCTGTGCGCATGCGCACAGCGTTTATTCCCCGCTGCTTAGCAGCTGACAGGGGGGACTCCCAACAGCCCCCCCACACCGCGGGACACTGCCGCCCGCGGGTGGGACAGCGGGACAGGCCCTGACAATCGGGACTGTCCCAATAAAATCGGGACTGTTGGGAGGTATGCGATCACAAGTGGAGCTAATTACTTCACTTGCGATTCTGTGTGGAGACCTGGAAAACTGTTGGGGGTACTTAAGGACCGAGGTGGAGAACCATTGGCTTAAGCAGGGATACGGTAACTAGGTCTACAAGCATTAGGTCAACATGCAGAAAGGTCAACATGACTGTAGGTCGACATGGGTTAGGTCGACAGGTCATTAGGTCAACACAATCATTAGGTCAACATGGGGAAGGTCAACAAGTTAAAAGGTCGACATTGGGTTTTTCCCTTTTATTTTTTGAGCCGACATGTGCTGACAGGCGGTACTTCATGCCCTACCGGATTCGGTATGAAATCCCGACGGTTAAAATCCCGACAGGGTCGAAATCTCGAATGGGTCATATTATCGACAAGGACAAAATCCCGACAAGGACAAAATCCCGACATTTAAAATCTTGACAGGGTCAAAATACCGACATATAGAATGTACAGGTGAAACAGTCAACATGACTTTCTGTCGACAGGTCGCGAGGTCGACGTGGGTTTTTTCACTATTATTTGACCCAAATGTCGACACAGTCAACATGGACACAGTTGGAGGTGTACCGCAGCCCCTCGCATAGCTCGCTTCGCTTGCAATGCTTCGGGTACACTATTTTATTCTCCCACCACGCCCTAGTGGATGGTAGGGCATGAAATACCGCCTGTCGGCACATGTCGGGTCAAAAAACAGTGAAAAAACCCATGTCGACCTTGCGACCTGTCGACGGAAAGTCATGTTGACTGTTTCACCTGTACATTCTATATGTTTGTATTTTGACCCTGTCGGGATTTTAAATGTCGGGATTTTGTCCTTGTCGGGATTTTAAATGTCTGAATTTTGTCCTTGTCGGGATTTTGTCCTTGACCATGGGTCCTCAAACTGCGGCCCTCCAGATGTTGTGAAACTACAAATCCCAGCATGCCTTGCCACAGTTTTGCTATAAGGGAGTGTTAAACATGTGGCAAGGCATGCTGGGATTTGTAGTTTCACAACATTTGGAGGGCCACAGTTTGAGGACCCATGTCCTTGACGGTATTATGACCCATTCGGGATTTTGACCGTCTGGATTTTGACTGTATCCCACCCTACCATCCACTAGGGAATGGTGGGAGAATAAAATAGTGTGCCGAGTGTAGCAAGGCACCGTGCCCGAAGCATGGCGAGCACAGCGGTGCTACGCTTCAGTGTCCATGTCGACTGTGTCGAAATTCGGGACAAAAAAGTGAAAAACCCCATGTCGACCTAATGCTTGTTTCGGCCTAACAACCTGTCGACCGAACATATGTCGACATTTAGTCATGTCGACCTTCATGCATGTCGGCCTTCACTCATGTCGACCTTAATGCATGTTGACTTAGTTGCTGTCTGTTCAATGATCCATAACGATTAAACAATACATTTCTCAGAGTTTAGCCAAATCCAGCCACAGACATTTTTAGCATGTTTAACACACAGCGTGCTTTACATCTAGTGCATTTATATCAGAATAATGTATTCGACAGAACAAATTCAAAACAAAAGGAACTGATAAACGTAGACAGATAAAACAGTTAAATTCACAAATATGTAAAGAAACAAAACAGCGGCAAGTATGTAAATAACCCTCGACAGAACTGGAAATGATGTTTATATTATATGCTGTTCCTATTTGCTTTACCGCTGAGTGAATGCAAATTTGCATTGTGAATAATTTCAGAATAAGGGCTCAGTAGAGCATTTTTGAAAAAAGTTGCTCACATAGCATTGCACAAAAGCACACCACAAGAAGAGGAAACGACTCAGGGTAAAATGTCTAGGCATCAGAACTAATGGCGTAAGTGTATTAAAACCTCAGCTGTTCTCACAGCATAAATTGCAGGTCAGAGAAATGCTGTAGGGTGCATGGAGAGCTTTCAAGTGTTTCTGAATGGCCTGCCGTGTATGGTGCTGCTCCAGAGAGCGTTCTGATCCCGAAGATCTCTGTGATCAGTAGAGCATCTCTCTACTGTTATGTTTTAGTTGCAAAGGGGCAGATGTATTAAGCCTTAACAAGAGATAAATGGAAGGGTGATAAAGAAAGATAAACGTCTGGCCAATCAGCTCCTTACTGACTGTTTTCAAACGGGAAACGGTCATCTGTCAAACCACACTTAGGTCGACAGTCATTAGGTCGACCCAGGAAGGTCGACTGGTCCAAAGGTCGACAGGGTTAAAGGTCGACGTAAGTCAAGGTCGACGTGACTTAAGGTCGACATGACTTAATGTCGACAGTGATTAGGTTGACATGAGTTTTTCACCGTTTTTTTGAGCCAACATGTGCCGACAGGCGGTATTTCATGACCTACCATCCACTAGGGCGTGGTGGGTGAATAAAATAGTGTGCCGAGCATAACGAGGCACTGTGCCCGAAGCATTGCAAGCGAAGCGAGCGATGCCAGGGGCTGCGGTTCAACTCCAACTGTGTCCATGTCGACTGTGTTGACATTCGGGTAAAAAAAAACAGTGAAAAATTCATGTTGACCTAATTACTGTTGACCTAAACCCATGTCGACCTTGTCCCATGTCGACTTTAAGTCATGTCGACCTTAAACCATGTCGACCTTTAACCCTGTTGACCTTGGGGCCATTCGACCTTCTGGGGTCGACCTAATGACTGGTCTGACAGATGTACCGATTCCTTTCAAACACAGACTGTATCATGGCAGAAAGGAGCTGATTGGCTGGACATTTATCTCTCTTTATCGCGCTTGCATTTATCTCTTGTTAAGGCTTAATACATCTGCTCCATTGTTACTGTACATTACCGCTTCTGCAGAATGAGCTACGACAGAACCGAGGCCACCCAGCTTGCTAAGTGTCTCTCAGCAATACAATCGCAATTCAATTGCGATCACTTCGCATATCCAGGTACAGTATTAAGGGTAACCCCTGGCTTAGAGGCTGGGAAGGCAGGTGCAAAGCTGCAATTTTCCCCTGAAAACAGTCCGGACTGCACCTCATAAACATCGCATTGCTGCTCTGTTGCCACCTCCTACCTTCACTCCTACCCGCATTGCATCCTTCTGGGATCATATCACAATAGTACCCCTTATACAGATTAGGCCACACAGGTGTGCCTCTTATACACAAAGGACCTTATTCTGGTCCACAGCATTGCGTGTGGATTAAATGCCTACCGCGGCTTGCTCAGCTGCCCACGCCCCCTCACTCGCCAAGTTCCCTGCATGGCTGCATATGGATGTTTTCGATAAACATCCATTTGCAGCCTTGGGTGCAGAGGTCAAATTATTTGATGATCGACGACCATGAAATTATTTGGAAGGTACACACAAAACTAAGACAGACACTCTCTGGTGTCTTAGCTTTGCATGTTCCCTGTACGGGAAGAGGGCGGGCAGCTGACATCCAGTGATGTCAGCTGTCCACCCCCGGTAGCCACGTCACTGCCTCATATCCATGGGAACACCCATGAAATGCTGGGGGTTCCCATGGGTGCGTCCCCTCCCCGCCGCCCCACGCCCCCCTGCCCGCACTGGTAGGTGTGATCGGGACAGCGAACTAGCAGTTTGCCATGCCCGCTCGCAACCAGCATATGCACATGCGCAGAAGGGAAACATCACAAACCGATCAAAATCAGGCCCAAAATGCCCTCCACAGGCATGCCTCTTATATGCATCATGCCCACCACATATAATTCCCCCAGTATTGCCACTTACAAATAATGCCCCCTGCCTTGTCCCTTACAAATAATGCCACAGTGGTGATACTTACAAATAATGCCCCCCCCCCCCAATAGTACCACTTATACTCTTAATGCCCCAGTATTACTTACCACCCGACCTCTGCCACTGGTGCTGGGCATCCAGCTGCTGCTGGGCGTCCGCTGCTACCACCAGTGCTGTTCATCTCTGAGATACAGAGATCATACTTGTGCTAGCTCTGGCCGTAACTACCCCTTTTAAATGTGGCACTAAAATGTGGCATAATGAGAGCTTGGTGTTTCTTTTTTACTCTTTGTATGTCAATCATAGTGTGGTTTGGATTAGCCATGGGGCAAAATATTCACAGATTGCAATGTGTAGTTAGGAGGGCTGAAAACATTTTTGGGATTGAGCTTCCCCATCTGAGGAACTAGGGTAAGGAAGCGTGCTGATAACACTATAGAAGATTGCATCCTGGCCACAATCTATTGAAACTGCTGCAGGCTTGCCTACCCTACCGGAATTGCTGGGAGGCTCCCGAAAATCGGGTCCCCCTCTCAGCTGCCCGGGAAGGTGGGCAATCCTCCCGGGGGTGGGGCAAAAATGACAAGTATCGCATAATTTCCTGTCATTTTAGCCCCTCCCCCAATTTGCGAACCATGTTTGAATGCCATGGGGGCAGGGCTTGATGTCTGCCTGCCCCACCCCCCTGACATAATACTATTGGGTCTCCTCTTCGGGCTTCTCCTGGAGAGAAGAAAACAAAAGTTGCCAAGTATAAACTGCTGCCGCCTGGCAAATGCTAAAGATTGCAATTTGTAAGAACCCCAGACATACTGTAGGAATAGACTCCTTCCCAGACTGTCACCTTGTTAAAAATCTGAGGGGTAGATTTATTAAGCTTGGTGAAGTGATAAAGTGTCTGGTTTTTATCACCGGCCAATCAGCTCCTACCTGTCATTTTTCAAACCAAGCTTGTAACTTCAAAGATAGGAGCTGATTGGCTGGTGATAAAAAACAGACACTTTACCACTGCACCAAGGTGACAGTCTGGGGGAGGAGTCTATTCCTACAGTATACTGACCTCGGAATCCCAACTGTTAAATGCCCGACAGTCGGAGTCCCGACTCACAGGGGCTATTCTCCCTCAAGGTGGTCCACGACCCCCGTAGAGGGAGAATAGAATGTATGGCGATGCACTCAACCCCATGACAGAGGACCATCAGTCGGGATTCCAATGTCGGTATACAGACCATCGGAATCCCGACTGTCAGGCCACAAACCGTACCCATTAATCAAGGGTATGTGGTATTATATTGTATTTTTTTGGACGTATGTTTTAATGTTTTATGTTTTCTTTTTTTTTATGTGTTCTCTTGGGAGATGCGGATTATCAGAACTTAATTGTATACCGGTTCAATAAAGCTGATTCTGATTCTAAATCAATACAATTGTTGGTAATTGATGTTTTCATCCATTGTTTTGTTTCCAGGAACTGGAATGTCAGGATCTCACTGGGGTGTTACATTGCATTCACTCCTTCATTGCTGCTAAAGTTGCATCGATGGATCCCATGTTTATAAACAGCCAAAGTATAACCAGGAAATACATTTACAACACGTAGAAGAGATCATCTGAGGAACAAGCATTGAAAAAAAGTTATTTTTCCTACGGGATTTATTTCATGCACAATTATTTTGAATAAAAGACTTTCGGAACGAAGCAGACACCATATTCATCCCTGTCTGTCCGTGTACAGCAAATGTATTCCCATTTATTTTACGTTCCATTTCAATGTACTCCATGATACAACCTAAAGCACATTTTCCTATTTCTTAGGTGAAAAGGGTCATGAAATAGCACTTTAAGAAAAACTATCCCAGGTTTTTGAACAGGATTTTAGGAATTGTACATGTACAGTGAAGCGGAGATCTATTAGTAGGGCCTTGTTGTATATAACATGAGCGCATGATTATTATTACATTTTAGAACTTTTTTAGTTACTTAGGGGTTTCAATTATACAATCTGCTATGTGCAGCTGTAATGTAATATCCTGTTAATACATTTTATGATTTTAGCTAATATATTTATGAAGGAATAAAAAAAAGAAGGCAGAAGTATTTATGTGTTTTGATAAGATACGATATGATATGATTACATGCTGTTTATTTCATCAGTGTGTTAAAAACGAATCATTGAAAATGCTAATTCTTATAAATACTTTCAAGAATACTGTATGCGGTCAGTTTGTTTGTTTTGTTGTTTATTCTTAGATACCAGTGTACTGTATATACAGCAGATGGTACTCTATATGTGAGCCTATTTATGAAGCAGTGATATATCCTTTCTCAAGCAAGTATCCTTTAGGCTTCTCGCAGTAGCAAATTATGGGCTCTATGCAAGGGCGCTGACAGGGTGGCGGGCCCCGGTAAAATGGATCGGTGTGGCCTATGGGAGAGGGCGTGGCCACACCCTGTGAAAAAAAATATAAACGCGAGGGAGAAAGAGAGGACAGGCTGCCGCTGCAGCTTTGCTGAGCAGGGGAGAGAGGCTGTGCTGCTGCAGCAGCAGCCTGTCTTCTCTCTCCCCGCTGTATGGATTGTAAGGGAAAAGGTGTACAGGGGATTTTTGAGAGTGATACCGCACTGGCCAGTGCAGTGGCAAACGCAGGATTTTTAGAGGGGGGTTTCCAAATCTAATCCAAAGTCTCCAACTCTGCTGCACACTGGAGTCTCGGGGAGCGGTAACAGCCCTGAAAATTTGACTTTTTATACACTGGATTCAGTATGGAATACAGTATTAATATTTAAAAGTGCAGATGGTCTATAGCAGGGTTCCTCAAACTATTTTGCTCTGGGACCCCATTAGACAATAAAAATAATTACGGGACCCCAGCAAGTTACTGCAGAAGGTCATCATGTCACATGTGTAGTCAGCTGACAGCACATACATGGCAGCATTGTGGAAGCATAGAATAATGGGAGGAGTCTAAAATAAAAGACAATTCAACAGACTTTTCAGATTCTTGAATCACTGACTGAGATTAGAAAAGTCATCAGCCTGATGGTCAGCAGCATGGAGTCACGACCCCATGCTGAGAAGGTCGGGACCCACTTTGGGGTCAGGACCCACAGTTTGAGAACCCCTGGTCTATAGTATAGGCTGTTTCAAACATTTAAATACGAAAAGTGGTCAGGAAAAGGTTAAATATGCCATAATAAATAAATACATAGACAAAATATAACCAGTACTGTCTTAGCTCACATTCTCCCACTTCATGGTAAGGCTCCTGTCTCTTCCTCCTGGCAGCTGCTCTCTGGTCCAGTGCAATGTTTGAGGGCTCAGATCCACACATACAGTAAATGTGGTAGATGAAGCTGGTACATTGGGCATGTGCAGCAGCTCTGCTCTGTCCCTTACACTGCATGATGTGGTGGCAGCTCTATTGATTATATACCAGAGCTATTGTCATAATTTAAGTCACTTGCCAAAAGGAGGGGGGTTTCCAGGCAACCAGAACCCCTCCCCCCCCCCCCCCCCCACACACACACACACACACATACGTTTGCCTATGCAGTGGCATAGTACCACTCTCTGGAGATATAAATGAGATAATTTATTAGTCTGTGGTAACTGACATAAACCTTAATTCAAGGTATATGTAACATAGTGAACATTTGAAAACATGATTCCCACTGTGCCTGTTAAATTGACTGTCAGTGGTGGATCTCTGAATTAGCCAATAGTGGGGCAGATGTATTAAGCCTGGTGAAGAGATAAACTGGAGATAAAGTGGAAGGAGATAACGCACCAGCCAATCAGATCCCAACTGTCATATTTCAAACACAGCTGATTGGCTGGTGCATTATCTCTTCCATGTTATCTCCACTTTATCTCTTCTCCAGGCTTAATACATCTGCCCCATTATTTGTTATGGCCAAGAGAGGAGAAAATAGGAAAGACAACTATTTTTTGGCGGCAACCTTAAATCACAGAATTTATTTTAAAGTAAATACAGTTTAAGAACAAATTTTTATTTCAATCATTTTTTATCAAGAGTTTTTTTAATAGCTATGCAGTAAAATGAAGTATAGTGGATTCCTTGTCAACAAAAGTAAAAATAGAATACATTTTGAAAGTATATCAAATGGTGTACAGCAAATTATGCTAGATCAGGCCTATCTTATAATTGGAGATGGTTTTTATAGGTATCGAGAGTATGATCCTCTTTTCTATACCAAGGTATAGGTAATAATGTATAGGATTCAAATCCTAGGTCACTTATTCTTAAAAAACATTTTGTATCCAAAAGACTGCAAAAAGATGGCAAATAAATAGCAAAAAAAGGCATAAAAAGTTAACCCCAAGATTTGTATAGTTGTTAGCATACGATATACACACAGTTGCTCGTACAGCCTCTCTCCCCAGCTCAGCGTGTGATCTCTCTCCCCATTGCCTGGCTCCCTTTAACAGGGTAGGGGGGAGCTGGACCTCCAGCAGTCCCGGGCCTAGGTAAAAAGTACCTGCCCCCCCTCTTGACACCACTGGTTCTATGCACAACGCATAGGAGAGAAATAAAGTGGATGGAGATCAGGTACCAGCCAATCATCTCCTAACTGAAATGTCACAGGCTGGGTTTGAAAAATGACAGCTAGGAAATGATTGGATGGTGCTTTATTTCCATCCAATTTACCTCTCTCCAAGGCTTAGTACATAGAAAGTACATGGGAAAAGTGACTACGTAAAATGATAGCTTCCTTGTCTGCCCACTTAATGACACAACCATAATCAAACACTCTCATGCATTTTCATAATTAGGGATGTGCACCGGCCACTTTTCACGTTTTGTTTTTTGGGTTCTGATTACCATCAGGTTTTGGGTTCTAATGGGTTTTTATCCAAAACACCCTCTAAACATTTTGGGTTTTGGGTTCTGATTTATTTTTTAAGCAAAAAAACTGCTAAAACACTTCACATCATTGTTTTTAGGGCAAAAGGTTGCACCGAGGTAGCTGTATAACTATGCTAAGCCACACAAGTGTGTGGCACAAACACGTGGCTCATCTAGGAGTGGCACTGTAGCAGCAGACAGGATGGCAATTTGAAAAACTAGGCATCAAAAAGACCCCTATCTGGCTTGATCGAGTAGCAGAGGGCGATTGGTGCAGCAATGCAATAGCTGCAAAGGGGTGGAACCTTCTGACCACAGGCGACGACCAGCCGAGGAGCAGTTGGCGATTGGTGCAGCACTGAGTTGGTCTGCGAGTGTGCTGTGCTGTGTATCTGTTTTTATCAGTATAATATCCAATAAGACCACTATCTGGCTTGATCGTGTTTACCACCAGCCGAGGAGCAGTGGGCGATTCGGCAGCCTTCCTCAGGCAGTGGCAGAAATGCTCCTGTCACTTGTTGTGTGACTGGTTGTCACTGGTTATGTGATGCAAGGTGAGAGCGGCAGGAGCAGACTCCCAGAATAATATATGGAATATCCTCATCTGCATTACAGTGTCTGTGAATGTCACACAGTCATGTACGTGTTATCTGTGCTTAAGGTTCAGTGCCTACATTAATGACACTGCAGAATGGCTTCCCGGAGACATCTGTAACACCCTATCTAAGGCAGTAGATGCACCAGCAGAGAGGTATTATATGTAAAGCAGTAGAATGGAATGGAACCTACTGACCAGACATAACCAGGCGACGACCAGCCGAGGAGCAGTGGGCAATTCGTGCAGCAATCAATGACTCTCAGCAGTGGGATAGGTCAGCTCTGTGATTATTACCACTTGAGCGCAAATAGTTGTATGTGATTAAAGACGAGTCCATTTATCTCACATATCAATGACTCTCAGCAGTGGGATTAATAAATGGTGATGCAAGATGGAATTGTCCTTGGGCCCTCCCACCCACCCTTATGTTGCGGACATAGGACATGCACACTTTAACAAACCAAACATTTCAGCGACAGGGCCTACAAAACTGTGGCTGAAATTATTGGTTTGTTTGGGCCCCACATAAAAAAACAATTCACATTTTCCTGTATTAACTGGCTCTACAGAGACTTGTCATCCTCCTCCTCTGATTCCTCGCCCCCTTCAGTGTGAACTTCCTCATCCCCACAGATTATCATTTTATCCCCCCTGGACTCCACAATCACAGGTCCCATTATAATCTCTGGAGGCAATTCCTGGTCTTCATTAAATAATTGATAATTCATTTTTATAAACATCATCTTCTCCACATTTTGCAGAAGTAACCTCCTTCGCCGCTCACTGACCAGCTTCCCCGCTGCACTAAAAACTCTTTCGGAGTACACACTGGAGGGAGACAACTCAGGTAAAATAGAGTCAGTTTGTACAGGGGCTTCCAAACTGCCTTTTTTTCCTGCCAGTACAGGTAAGGACTGTCTGACATGTCTACTTGGATGCTGTCACCAAAGTAATCCTTCACTATTTTTTCAATAGTGACAGCATCCAATGCACCGACAGCAAACGTGTCAGCAATCGTTGCCAGGTCCTTTAGTCCAGACCAGATGTCCAAACTCCCTACTGCCTGCCCTGCATCCCCACCAGCGAGATGTGAGGGCAATCGCAGCTGTTTCCTCACAGACACAGGTGTGGAAGAAAATGAAGGAGGAGCTGGGGCCATGTCACGGTCCCCTTCAGATGACAATCTCCTGACCAGCAGGTCTTTGCACCTTTGTAGACTTGTGTCCACCGGAAACAGAGACACAACATATGCTTTAAACCGAAGATTTAGCATGGTGGCCAGAATGTATTCCTCTGACTTTAACAGGCTGACTACCCTTGTATCCTGGCAAAGCGTATGGAGGGCTTCATCCACAAGAGCAACATGCTTTGTGGAATCACAATGATTTAGCTCCTCTTCACTTCACTTTCTCCAGCTGCTTCTGCAACAACCTGATCAGGGGAATCACCTGACTAATGCTGTCAGTGTCAGAACTGACTTCACATGTGGCTAGTTCAAATGGCTGGAGAACCTTACACAGCACAGAAATCAGCCTCCACTGTGCTTGAGTCAGGTGCAGCCACGCTCCTCTGCCTATGTCGTAGGTGGCTGTGTATGCTTGAAAGGCCTTTTGCTGCTTCTTCATCCTCTGCAGCATATAGAGGGTGGAGTTCCAGCACGTCACCACCTCTTGTTTAAGCTGATGGCAGGGCAAGTTGAGGGGTTTTTGCTGCTGCTCCAGCCTTCGGCTGGCAAGCATCTCCTGCACGTTCCTGTGCTGCACCACCAAATTTATTGTGTGGGCAAAACATGGCACATGCTGGAAATTGCCCATGTGTAATGCCCTCACAAGTCAATGGTGCCCAAGCAAGGCTAATAGTTACCACATGCAGCTGGGGGATTCCAATCCGATGGGATGGCGGTAGGGATGGTGTCCTCAGAATTGATGCGGCTGTGGGGCCACTGGGTAAGTATGTGGCCCAAGTGATGTTGTTGGAGGCCGGATGTTGTCAGCTTTGGCTCCCCACGCCGCTGGAGGATTCCAATCCCTAGGGATGGCGGTGCAACAGGTGTCCTCAAAGTTGATATGGCTGTGAAACCAATGGATGGGTCAATATTCCAAGTGGTAATGTCTGTTGCCAGAGGTTTACCAGCTTTGATTGCTGTAATTGGGAAGATGGAAGAGCATGGCAAACCAGGATAGGAAACCAGCACCTGAGAAGGTCCTGATTGGCTTGGAGAGGGTTGTGGTATGTGGTCTGGTCCAGACGGGGGGGGGGGGGGGGCTCCTGACACTTTTCGCTGCTTCAAGAGGTGCAACTTTATCAAAGGTGATGTTGGTTTATATACCCATAGATAGGTGATTAAGACATGGCACCCTCTATTGAAATTGCAGATTTTGGTGATGTAAAGACTAAAATAAAGATAAATCACGCCTGTCCCTTCATCTGCTGTTACTGTGACATTGCAACAAGCACCTTTCAACAATGAGATCACCCTGGATGTTGTAAATCTTGCAGACCATGGCTTTTCCAGTGGAATAATTTTCAAGAACTTTCCACCTCTCTGCAACAACTGCTCTCACATACTGTATTTCTGCATTCACTTTACAAAGTTTAACATCAGTGGCGTAAATCAATTATTCTACGACTCCTTTTGATCCAATACCTTCACAAATAAGTAAAGTTCTGTCGCCTGTGCTCATCCGAACCTTAACTAAAGTCTGTAATATCTCTCTCTCTTTTTCTCTACAAGAATCTTTCCTTCAATTTTCATGCATACAGTGATTGCTCCCTTTCTGAAAGAAAATTCTGAACCCAACTCTCTCTCTCAAACTACTGTCACATCCCTTTGTTCCCAAGTTAATTGAGAGACTTGCCACTTTCTTAACTCACATAACTTATTGAAAAAGGTACAAATTGTGTCCACCACAGTGCACACCAGCAGCTAGGACCTCCCCAGGGTATTCTCCAACACGTGATCGTAGCGGGACCAAGTACCGGAAGTTGTGGACGTCTGCAGATGCGAACGGAATTGACGCAGACGGAAGTGACATCAGAGGTACAGTGTTACCGGAAGTAACTGTCCGGCCCACACAGCGGACATACATGAAGCTGCATTTAATTGAATTAGGACTTTCATTGGACAGCGCTTCTTTTAAATATAGTTTTGTTGGGCACATGTCATTATACCTTGAAAAAGGACCCAGATCGTGTCCGAAATGCATCAGTGCAGGCAGGCACAGAGATGGCCCTAAGGACTACTTTGCCCAAGCAGTGCTGAACCTGATGTGGTACCTGGGCTAACATTTGTTTCTCACATGCTCATTTTGAAGTGTTATTCTTACAGTTCAATATCATCTGGTAAATACCCTAAAGCCTTTCTGAGGCACTCGCCACTTTAGGATTTTATATGTGCCTGTATAGTATATGCGATAGTAAGACAATTCCTGATTGGGTTTTATTGTGCTTTTATGTGGTTTTTATGTTTTCTTTTTTAAACTGTTATACGCTATACGGTATATGCTTTTTTTCATGTACCTAAGATTTCTGACGGAGGAGAAAGGAGTTTCTAGTACATGGTCATCTTTCTGGGAATAAGCATATATTGGTAATTGTAAGGGAAATACAATTCCTTTTTTGTATACAAGCACTGGTGACAGATACATCCACTTTGCTGTTGTTTTCAATACACATAACTTATTGGACCGACTTCAGTAAGGCATCACCGTAAACAATTGACCCTCGCCATTTAACCCCCCCTGCCGGCCGCTCACCCTATTCTACGTTCCGGGGGAATCCTCGCTGTCAGGTGACAGCGAGGATTTCCCAAAACAGTGACGCTCGCGGCTAATGTGGTGAGCCTGCTACATTTAACCGCGAGCCTTACTGTTTTAGCTGCCACACATACCGTTTCCATGTCACTGCAAAAACCTAGCAACATGGAAATGGGGTTTGCAGGAGGACATTTGAATACTGACCGTGCAGACCATGGCTGTTCCAGTGGAATAATTTTCAAGAACTCCACCTCTCTGCAACAACTGCTCTCACATACTGTATTTCTGCATTCACTTATCCTGAGAGCTATATCACACCAGAAAAACACTCTAGAAAAGGGCCTCAATGATGTAGCTCCCATCAAACTCCATGTAGGCCTTGGCAGTTTAAATTATAAGACACCTACAAAACCTCTAGCATAAAGTTTAACATCAGTGGCGTAAATTTTCTACTACGACTCCTTTTGATCCAATACCTTCACAAATAAGTAAAGATCTGTCTCCTGTGCTCATCCGAACCTTAACTAAAGTCTGTAATATCTCTCTTTCTCTACAAGTATCTTTCCTTCAATTTTCATGCATGGTGATTGCTCCCTTTCTGAAAGAAAATTCTGAACCCAACTCTCTCTCTCAAACTACTGTCACATCCCTTTGTTCCCAAGTGAATAAGTTAACTCACATAACTTATTGAAAAAGTTACAAATTGTGTCCACCACAGTGCGCACTAGCAGCTAGGGACCTCCCAGGGTGTTCTCCAACACGTGATCGGAGCTGGACCGAGTACTGGAAGTTGCGGACGTCTGCAGATGCGAACGGAAGTGACGCAGACGGAAGTGACATCAGAGGTACAGTGTTACCGGAAGTAGTTGTCCGGCCCGGGTGCCGGACGGGGTCCCGACAGTCGGGATCTCGACAGGCATTTACCCGACGTCGGGTTCCCGACTGTCAAAACACTGACAGCCGGGTTCCCGATGGCCGTCGGCTATTTTCCCTCGTGGGGGTCCGCAAGCGGCTTAGTTGCGCTCACCATGCTGTCTGGGTCCGGCCAGTCAGGATCCTGACGTTGGGCTAATGACTGTCGGGATCTTGACTGTCGGACCCCTATACCACACTCGTCCCGCCCACACAGCGGACATACATAAAGCTGCATTTAATTGAATTTTGAATTTTCATTGGACAGCGCTTCTTTTAAATATAGTTTTGTTGGGCACATGTCATTATACCTTGAAAAAGGAACCAGATCGGTCCAAAATGCATCAGTGCAGGCAGACACAGAGATGGCCCTAAGGACTACTTTGCTGAGCAGTGCTGAACCTGATGTGGTACCTGGGCTAACATTTGTTTCTCACATGCTCATTTTGAAGTGTTATTCCTACAGTTCAATACCATCTGGTAAATACCCTAAGAGCCTTCCTGATGCACTCGCCACTTTAGGAATTTATATGTGCCTGTATAGTATATGCAGGGCTATTTTTCAGAAGGCTCCAGCAGGAACTGAGGCCCTTATTCTAATTCACTCTTTCTGACAAAATATTTCTTAGATGGACAAAACCATGTGCACTGCAGGTGAGGCAGGTGTAAAACCCCACCCAAATCTAATTATCTCTGCACAAGTAACACCTGCCTCACCTGCAGTGCACATGGTTTTGTCCATCTAAGAAATATTTTGTCAGAAAGAGTGAACTAGAATAAGGGCCTCAGTTCCTGCTGGAGCCTACTGAAAAATAGCCCTGGGTATATGCGATAGTAAGACAATTCCTGATTGGGTTTTATTGTGCTTTTATGTGGTTTTTGATGTTTTCTTTTTTAAACTGTTATACGCTATACTGTACATGCTTGTTTTCATGTACCTAATATTTCTGACGGAGGAGAAAGGAGTTTCTAGTACATGGTCATCTTTCTGGGAATAAGCATATATTGGTAATTGTAAGGGAAGTACAATTCCTTTTTTGTATACAAGCACTGGTGACAGATACATCCACTTTGCTGTTGTTTTCAATACACATAACTTATTGGACCAACTTCAGTAAGGCATCACCGTAAACAATTGACCCTTGCCATTTAACCCCCGTACCGGCCGCTCACCCTATTCTACGTTCCGGGGAAATCCTCGCTGTCAGATGACAGCGAGGATTTCCCAAAACAGTGACACTCGCGGCTAATGTGGGGAGCCTCGCTGTTTTAGCTGCCGCACATACCATTTCCATGTCACTGCAAAAACCTAGCGACATGGAAATGAGGTTTGCAGGAGGACATTTGAATACTGACCGTGCGAGCTGTGACAGTGAGCAGTCAGCACTGCTCGCTGTCACAGCTCGCAAAAAAACTCTGAATATACCCCATATTGGTGGGTGTTTTGTGATATAGTGATAGGACCACCACATCAAAGATGCTGAGAAGTAGTTGGTGGCTTAATCATATCTATGAAAATATATGAATCTTAGATCTCTGCATTACTATTATCATATGGGCTGTAAATCTCATCACTGGTCCATTCTAGTGTGTTGTGGGAAATTGATGGGTTTATTTTGTTGTGTAGAGTAGACCCTCCCTTGCATGCACCTATAGTGAACCAAAATATTGATTTTAACAACTTTTCTATTTTGTGTATTAAGTTATTTCTATTCAGCATTACCTTTACCTATGATTCAAAAAGAATTGGACATAGAAAAGTCATTCTGCTTTGAGAAACCAAACTAGAATAAAATTGCTATTTTCATGTGTGCATTAGAGAAAATAACTAAATTGCTCAAAATAGACTAAGAATCAAATTTTATATTATTTACTCTTCAAGATGCTGAATTGGTTTTAAAACTGGCTCTCAAATTGGTCAAACATTTACCATAAAGTCTTGAACCTTAGATAGAATAAAATATTTACGCTAACGTTGAGCAATGAAAAGAGATTCCAGCTCAATATTTTAAATATTCCAATCCAGACACACAAAATAAAATCTTCAATCTCAGATACAGTAATGTGCAGTGTTTACATGAAAAATTGTAAACATCGTTAAAATACAAAAAAATGCAGCAAATTGAGTTCAAGCCGACAACATTTTATGACCATTTTATTATTTCAAAGAAATCAGACGCAGTGAACGTCTAATTCAAACCTTGAACAGAAATTGCAAGCAATGAATGTGAGCCACAAAGTCCAACTTGCACAAAAGAGCTGAAAAATTATAATGCCAACATGCAACTCATTTTTACATTTCCCATCGCTAATTAACTAATGCTAATGATTTACATTTATTTTATAAATCTATTATTTTTTTAAAGGCCGATAAATATATTGGAGATCAATTAAAAATGGAAAAGAAGCAAAATAAATGGTTAATTGTATGGTTTTACAGTAGTCATTACAGACATAAAGCCCTTAAGGAACGGTTAAATCTGTACAAAATTACGAGGTTGGATATTAAATCACGTTTACAGTAATCTAGCAAATAAATGTCTTAAGAATCATAGTCATTATCAATAAGGGTGTATTCAATATGTGCTGATTTTTCAACCAGTGTGAAAATCTGCACTTTTCACCAATTTTCGATCAAATTTACATTCAACCTACTAAAACTTGGCACGGTTGGAAAAATGGTGGATTGGCGAATTACTCCCCGATCCACTTGTTTTCGTCGAAAATACAGCCGTTTTCAACTACTTTCTGCAAATGCAGATTCGACTTTTTATCAAAGTTAAAACTGCATCGGCAGGAACAACTGGCCAAAAAGGGTAGCACTGAATAGGTATGCCAAAAAATCTGGTCAGGATTGAATTCCCCCATAGTCTAAAAAAAATGGGTGTGAATTAAATGATTGACAATACATGTACTGAAAATCAATAGATTGATAGCATATAGTCAACAAGCATTCAGTTGACAGGATCAAGAGGTTGACAGACAAAAGGTTGATAAGGTCAAAAGGTCAACATGGAAATGTTTGACACAAATATGGCCGACACAAGTGTCATTTTGTATGTTTAACCATACTGTATGTTAGGAAATTAGTTAAAATGCAATACCCTTTCAGGCTTGCTTTGTTTGACGTAGGTTACTATTTCCAATTCTGTCGACTATTGTCATGTCGACTTTTTGTATCTGACAACCTTTCAACTGTCAATGTTTTTTACCTGTTGACCTAATGCATGTTGTCTATATTGTGTTGACCTAGTGAATTTTGATCTAATGACTTTTGATCTATTATCCAGAACCCAAATGAAATCATAACAGTGTACAGTTTACACAAATAATAAGTAGAACATCAAAATGTATACGCAAAAAACAGGAGACAGCGCACAAGAGCTATATATGTAAAACACTTTTATATAATCACGCAGCTCACGTACAATTACAATTCAGAATAAGCAGCCAGGGCAGCTGAGAGGTATGCCATGCCCCGATAAAATCTTGGGGGCTTGGCCACCTCCCGTGATTAGGCCACGCCACCAATTTTTTTTAGAGGGGGGTGTTATTGTCCCCCTTCAGCATGTGCTGTGCTGAAAGCAGGCTGCTGGTGCCCAGGAGGGACAGAGAGGGAAGGGGGGTGTCAGACTAGGGCCCCTGCTGGGCCCCTCCAGCAAGCCCAGACTTGGGTAATTAGTACTCTCCCTTCCCCCTCTCGGCAGCTCTGTAAACAACTTGCCAGCAAGGTATGGGGCAGGGCCGATGCCACCACTAGGCAGCTTTAGGCATTTGCCTGGGGTGCTGGCCATTGGAGGGCAGCATGGGAGCAGCTCCCCCCCACAGGGAGCCAGGTGAGCGGTGCCCCACACCAAACCCCCTCTGAAGCGGTGGCTGATTGAAGCTCCCCCCTCTACAAGGCAGCGGTGGAGGCCGCTTCACCCCTTCACACACACACCCCCGGATGCCACATTAGCCTCCCCCCCGAGCAGGTGAGCAGCAGAGCGCCCCCCTGCCTGGGGCGCTGCGGTGCATCACACCAGCCCACACCACACCAACCATTAGGTAATCGTCTCTCACACTGCACTAGAGCCACACAGCACCTAGTGCACCATCGATCAGACCTCCTGGCTCCAAACACGTAACACGTGACTGGATGAACACTCCCAACACATTTTGTCACTCTGTTGGACTTCTTCAGGGGAAGTATATCTTCAGAATATGTAAACAGTAGGGCGGAGTTAAAAAATTTAATTGAGATATTCAAAATCGGCTAGTGTGGAAAAGTTGTGATGACCTGAATAAGAAATGGGCAAAAGCGTTTTGATCTGAGTCAACATCTTCTGTTCTGGCAAGAGACCAAAAGTTTCGCTTTTTAGGTGAAAATAATGAAACTATGAAGAAGCTACGATCTACTTAAAATAATGTCAGGACATCTTAGAGTGGTTCATTAATATACTTTAGCATAGTAGAAGAGAGTACGAGCTTGTCCTAGTGCAAAGTGACAATTGTGAATGTTGTGTGTTTTCTCCTGAATGTGTTTATAATAGAAGACGCACAAATACTCTAAATGGAATTTCAGTGACACATTGGGTGAGATTTAATAGGATGAGAGATTCAGAAAGTGAGAGATTTGAGAAGAAATCTCCAGGTTTTTTAAAGCGGCAATCATTTACACTGCCAAACCAGTTTGATTTTCTGAATCTCTCATCCTATGAAATTTCACCCTGTGTGATGTATAACACTGCCTGTTGGCCCTTATTAAGATCTGATTGCAGTACAAATTTGTTCTCAAAATAGACAAAACCATGCTGCACTGCAGGGATTTGGGTGAGTTATTTTGTTTCTGTGCAGGGTAAATACTGGCTGCATTATTTTTATACTGCAATTAAGATTTCAGTTTCAACACACCCCACCCAAATTTAACTCTCTCTCCAAATGTTATATCTGCCCCACCTGCAGTGCACTATGGTTTTGCCCATTTTGAGAACAAATTTGTACTTTGATCAGTCTGAATAAGGGCCAAAAGGCAGTGATACAACAATTCACAGAAAAGCCTCATTACCTTTTCACTAGTAATATCGTACCAACCTTCTATATAACAGGACAATAGCACATATAAAGCTGATTATATTTTTCGCAACCTTAATGTTTTGTGATAGTAATGCCAATCAAGTATAAAAAAAACCCTGCACTGTTTTTATAATCTATCAATTTAAAAAAAAACATACTATTTAGCATTTTTTTGGAGCACTGTGAGTACGGTATGTTTTGTCTTATTAATAACAGTGTCTGGTTGTCAGATCGTGCTAATTCCATCCCAGTGAGGAGTTCATTGGATTTATGCTGCTCTCTTTGCAGTACATACAGTATACAAAGATAGACAATCATGTGTACATAAATAAGAAATAACTGTTGCAGTCTGTTATTGAAAAACAGTAACTGTTACAAAAAAGTATTACAAGTAACAGCATAAATGGTACTTGTGTAGTTTCACGGCGCCCGATATATCAGATGCGATATCGGCCAATATATTGGATGCGATATCGGCCGATATAGCGATGCAATCCGAAGCGATTTTTGACCTGTTCATAACCCCACTATCCACTACGCATGGAGTTGATTTTATATAGTGATATATATTGGCTGATATCGCATCTGATATATCGGCCGATATCGCATCCAATATATCGGGCGCCGTAAAACTACACAAGAACTGTGTAAAATGTATCATTCTACATATCACTTCTGTTTATTGACAGAAAAACTGTTTTGTATCCGCTATGCTTGGAACATGATTGGGCTGCATTACAACATATAATTATGCAAAAGATTAGCCAATATATTAACAGTTAAATACATTAAAGTGTATTATGATGTAATAAACATCTGATGCTTAAAAAAATTAAATCAATTGATTCAATAATAACAGGTTTCAAAGATGTTGCACATCCTGTACAGTATTGTCTTCTTATTTTTTTATGTTGTGTTTTGAGTTCAGTTTTATACAAACCACTTGTGATTGACACACTCATAGAATGATTAACCTGTTGTTATTGAATCAATGTTCTTGATTTTATTTTTCTAAACATTTTGTTTATTACAGCATAATGCATTTTAACATATTTAATTGTGAATATATTGGCTTATCTTTTGCATAATTATATGCTGTAATGCAGCCCAATCATGTTCCCGGCGTAGGGGATGAAAAACAGTTTTTCAGACCAATTCATGTGTAAAATAAACTGCCACAATTAAAGACAATAAACAGAAGTGTTTAAAATACTGCACCTAAATAACAGAATGTAATACATTGTTTACTGAACTTACTGTAGCATTCAATAAAGAGTTTGTTGGACCATTAGAAGACACAGGTGTGCATTATTCTATTAAGGGCAAACAAAAGGGATTTACCCTGATTTTTTGCCCCAAGTTTTTACTCTTGGGCACTTCAATTACAGAACATCCTCTCAAAAAAAAAAAACACGTTCAGAAGAAAACACACAAAGGGCCATATTCTAGTTCAATCTTTCTGACAAAATCCTTCTTAGATGGACAAAACCATGTGAACTGCAGGTGGGGCAGATGTTACTTGTGCAGAGAGAATTAGATTTGGGTGGGGTTTTACTTCAAAGTGAGATCTATATTGCAGTGTAAAGGTGCCCATACACGTACCAATTACCCGGTACTTTTTGTGCTAAAATAGCATCGCATCCCATGCACAACATATGCACAACGATGCTATTTTAGCACAAAAAGTACCAGGTAATTGGTACGTGTATGGGCACCTTAAGAATAAAGCAGCCAGTATTTACCCTGCACAGAAACAAAATAACTCACCCAAATCTAATTCTCTCTGCACATTTTACATCTGCCTTCCTGCAGTGCACATAGTTTTGTCCATCTAAGAAGGATTTTGTCAGAAAGAGTGAACTAGAATAAGGCCCAATATTCACAATTGTGACCATGAAAATGGGTCAATTATCAGGGATTTTTTCTCCTGCCAAAGTCAGTCACTTTGCACTAGGACAAACTCGTACTCTTTTTACTATGCTAAAGTATATTAATGAACCACTCTCATACCCCTTTCACATTGCAGCTGTAACACGGTATATTGCCGTTTTTTTAGTGCTTTAAAACGGTTCCAGCTGCAATGTGAAAGCTACATTGTCAATTTACCGGTTACAGAAAACCGGTATTTTGACACGTGTTAAAAGCAGGATCCTACACGTTTCTGAGCCGTTTTCCCTGCAGTCTGAACAGCTCAGAAACGGTATTTGCTACAAATGATAACCACACTTGATCCCCGCCCACAAGCAGGAAAAAAAACATTTAAAATGACATTGTATGGCTTTCTATGGGTGAAACGGGTTGAATCTGAAAGGTACAAAACGGTATTTAAACTGCAATATACCTTTACATCATGCAATATGAAAGGGGTTTAACTGGCTTTTGACCAGTTTTAAGACACGTTTAGAAAATCGGGTTGAAAGCAGGTTTTTGCAATGTGAAAGCAGTATAAGATATCCTTACATAATTTTAACTAGATCGGAGCTTCTTCATTGGTTTCATTATTTTCACCTAAAAAACGAAACTTTAGGTCTCTTGCAGAACAGAAGATGTTGACTCAGATCAAAACGTTTTTGCACGTTTCTTATTCAGGTCAAGTCACAACTTTTCCGCCGATTTTGAATATCTCAATTTCAATTTTTTCACTCCGCCCTAGTAAACAGCAAAAAACACAGAGATTAATGTACAAGACATGCCATTTTATACTGATTGAGTTTCTTGACATAACAGTCAGTTTTGCAGAGGTACAAGATGTTGTGATTAAATAACCATTATTGCTTTGTCATTCTACTGTACAGTACTTTCATACTTTCCTTACACCTCATCACAAAAGTTATCATTTGGAGTACACAAATCAATACCTGAAAAGTTCTGGATAAAAATATTGCAGATCAATGGCACAAATAAAAAAGTACAATCACAAAAAGGTTCATTCACAGAAAAATATGTGGATTATTTGAAGGAAGGTACAATTGGCCATCCATTTAGCATAGTGCTGTTTTGTAGCCGAGGCAGTAGGAAATGTTTAATGTCTTGAACTAATATTAATGTATTTATTTAACTATCTAATTAATGTGTAACATGGTAGCAAATTGTTACATTCAAATAGTATTATTGCATTCATGAATTTAACTACATTCATTGTTATAAAAAGAAAATACAAGGAATAGCAGCGCTAGATATTAATGAGTGAATCAATTATAAGGTAAAAAATACACTTATTAATTATTACCTATTAAGGTATGATATTTCAAACATATAATAATAAAAATAATAAAAAAAAAAAAAAAAAAAAAATATATAATAAAAATGGACAAAAAATATATATATAAAAAATGTAGATTTAAAAATAAGGTTGCCAGATCTCACGTTATAGGAACAGTCCCAAGGCAAGGGATGGTAGGATTCGACCTGCACTGTCCTTCCAATTGGTCCCGATTATAGCTGGAGTCCCAAGAACGGCGATTTGTAATCCGAGTGTGCCACAGCGAGGGAGGAGCTGGTTGTTGAAAGCTCACCTACAACCTCGTGGCTGTGATATTTGCTTTTCTTGGAAATTGAGCCGTAGACATCCAATAAAGGGGGGGATAAGTTAGGCAGTCGATTGAGCAGGTAGATCCTCCGATGTAAGTCCTTTGATCTGGAACCCGACAGTAGCACAGCACCTACGCGTTTCGCTGGCCTTACACCAGCTTTATCAAGGTATGCTGTCCTGTATATCAGACTCATATTTATACCCAGTGTCCTCTGGGAGTACTTAGCATAGTTAATTGATTCACTCATAGAAAAAATAAAAATACCAATGAAAACTATAATGTACTAGATGGAGACAGACCTTATTCTTCTAATACTTCGCAGTTAATTAAAAAAAGAACCATATAATTAACTGCGAAGTATTAGAAGAATAAGGTCTGTCTCCATCTAGTACATTATAGTTTTCATTGGTATTTTTATTTTTTCTATGAGTGAATCAATTAACTATGCTAAGTACTCCCAGAGGACACTGGGTATAAATATGAGTCTGATATACAGGACAGCATACCTTGATAAAGCTGGTGTAAGGCCAGCGAAACGCGTAGGTGCTGTGCTACTGTCGGGTTCCAGATCAAAGGACTTACATCGGAGGATCTACCTGCTCAATCGACTGCCTAACTTATCCCCCCCTTTATTGGATGTCTACGGCTCAATTTCCAAGAAAAGCAAATATCACAGCCACGAGGTTGTAGGTGAGCTTTCAACAACCAGCTCCTTCCTCGCTGTGGCACACTCGGATTACAAATCGCCGTTCTTGGGACTCCAGCTATAATCGGGACCAATTGGAAGGACAGTGCAGGTCAAATCCTACCATCCCTTGCCTTGGGACTGTTCCTATAACGTGAGATCTGGCAACCTTATTTTTAAATCTACATTTTTTATATATATATTTTTTGTCCATTTTTATTATATATATATATATTTTTTTATTATTATTTTTATTATTATATGTTTGAAATATCATACCTTAATAGGTAATAATAAATAAGTGTATTTTTTACCTTATAATTGATTCACTCATTAATATCTAGCGCTGCTATTCCTTGTATTTTCTTCCTGTTTCTCTTTGTGGGGACTGACCCTCCCCTTATATAGCAGCAGCTTATTGAACAAGCAGCTCATAACAAGCGCTCCCAGGGGCAACACTTAGTGTTGACCTCCTTTTTCTCTCCTATTCATTGTTATAAAGTATGTTTGTTAATTGCAGTAAACATGATAATAGCAAACAAAACCATTGAGTATAAATAGTATTTGGGGGTGTTAGGAAGATGTGGGGGAATGGGGAAAAGACATAGATCAGCATTCTAATGAAGCAATATTAGTAGGGGTGCGCACCGGGCACTTTTTGTGACTTTTGGGTCTGTATCTCTGGCAGTGTTTTCGGTCTGGATCTGTTCCAAAAAAAACCACCCTTTCCGGTTTTCGTGTTTGAGCTTTGGATCTGGTTTTAAAAAAAAAAAACATGAAAACCACTAAAAATGCTGATTTTTTTTCTTTGCTCCTACGCTATTATTAACCTTCATAACAATCATTTCCAGTCTATTCTGAACACCTCACACCTCATATTATTGTTTTTAGGTCAATAGTTTGCACCGAGGTAGCTGGATAACTATGCCAAGTGACACAACACAAACACTGGACTGATATGGTACACTTAGAAGCACACCTGGACTGATATGGCACACTTAGCAGCACCCCTGGACTGACACAATACACTTAGCTTCACCCATAGTCTGATACGGTACTCCTAGCATCACCCCTGGACTGTAATGGCACAAGTAGCATCACCCCTGGACTGATACAGTAAATTTCGCAAAACCCCGAACTGAAACGACACTCGTAGCATCACCCCTGTACTGATATGGCACACTTGGCAGGACCCCATGAATTATACGGTAGACTTGTCTCACTCCAGGAATTATACGGCCGTCTGGGCTCACCCCAGGAATTATTTGACACTGATGGCGGCACCCCTGACCTGATACAGCACAAATGGCAGCACACATGAAATTATACGGCACAGATAGCGGCACCCCTGGACTGACACGGCACACATGGCAGCACACATGGAATTTTTATAAAAAGGGCAGCTCCCCAGGAACTGTACGGCTGATTTAGCAGCACCTCAGAAATTATATGACACACTTGGCTCACCCCAGGAATTATATGACACACTTGGATCAACCCAGAAATTATATGACAGACTTTTATGACCCCAACAGCATACTTGGCTCACCCCTGGACTGATAAGGCACACTTAATTAACAAAAAATGGCAGCTCCCAAGGACTAATACTGCAGACTTAGCAGCACCCAATCAATTAAACCACATACTTGGCTCACCCCTGGACTGATACAGCACCCCTGGACTGACACACTTAATAGCCCTTACAGGGAAAAAAATAATATTTTTTACTTTTATTTTAAAAAAGGGGACAGCTCCTCTGGACTGACACGGGACACTGTGCAGCACAACTGGACTGATATGGCACACTTAACACCCTTTGCAGTAAATATTTAAAAAAGGGTAGCACCCCAGGACTGGTACAACAGACTTAGCAGCAACCCATAAATTAAACAGCACACTTGGCTCACCCCTGGACTGATATGGACCCCTGGTATATGGCACACTTAAAAGTCCTTCCAGTTAAAAAAAACACCTGGAAGGGCTTTTAAGTGTGCCATATCATACCAAAAAATGGGGGGCAGCTCCCCTGGACTGATACGGAACACTGGGAAGCACAGCCGGACTGATACGGGACATTGAGCAGCACAGCTATACTGATGCAGGACAGCCATGTAGTAATACTAAAAAAAAAAAAATTCAGAGAGCCCCTTAGTTGTCCCCCACAGCAGCCCCATATAACAGCCCCCCTTAGTAGTGCCCCCATAATAGTACCCTTAGTTGTACACAGTTCCTCCACCAGTAGTTCCCCCTTAGTAAAGTAGTTGTACCCTGGCCTATACTAGTTTCCCGCTCAGTAGTTCTCCCTTAGTAGATGCACCCTATAGTTTCTCCATCAGTAAAGTTGTCCCCCTTAAGCAGCCCCTATTAAGTTAGGCAGCCTCTACTAGTTCCCCCATTAGTTTTTCCCCATTAGTTAAATAGTCTCCCTGCAGCCCCCATAGCTTTACCCTCTCTGCAGTCAGCACGGACACATCTGTTTGAATTTAACATGCGTAATGAAGATGGCGTCGTAAGCCGGGACTTATATAGAGTCCCGGTCTTGCGAGAATCCGAAAGTAGGAAGATGGCGTTCAGCCTCTTTGTCGACTTATTGGTGGGATGGAAGCCAGCTGCTCGGAAATGCCTTGGATCAGGTAAGTTCTGGTGCGTTTGGCCCCCCTCTAAGATCCCAATTCTTTCATTTTATGCTCCAGATAATACTGGGGAACATTTTTTCTCATTGTCTGTCGCATGATATTTTTAAACTGTTTTTATGTATTTTATAACCTTGGTTTCATATCTGAAATAAGTTTTCCTGTACATGCTATAGTTATCAGGCAACTTTTAAATTCTGCTGATTGTGTTGCATTTAGTCAATTGCCCTTGTTAATATGCAGCACATTTTGAGTCTTATTTATTTTCCGCGATATTGGGTGCTACGTTAGTATAAAGATACATTTTTCTGTACAGACATTTTTATAAATTTCCAAAGAACCTTGTAGCCATTAGTCATGAACATATAGAGCACTTCCATTAATACAGTACGTGCAGACAATAGGACAGTATTCTCAGGTGCAATGGGTCAAATATATTAGGGCAGACTACTGCTGGGGCATGAATAGGGTTACCACCTTTTTGTTGAGAGATTCCCGGACATTGGCCCGCCCCTTGACACACCCACTGACCCATCCCAGCCCCACCCCCAGACCCGCCCCCAGACCCGCCTTATGTTGATTTTTTTTTAAACCTTTGCTTCCATTTCATTCTTGATTTTGCATACCATAATTCCAGTTACATGTTATATCACATACATTAATGGCCATTACAAGTTATGCCACACATCGTGATGCTAATTCCGTGTTATGCCATATACCGCAATGGCCATTACACATTATGCCAGGACTCAACAGAATTTTTGCACAGGATGGACAACATGGACAGTGCGCGCCGAAGGCGCGCGCCAAATTTTTGACATATTCCCGACACACCGCAAACCCATTATATAGTATACCACATGCCATAATGGCCATTACAAGTTATGCCACACATCGTGATGCCAATTACGTGTTATGCCATGTACTGCAATGGCCATTACACATTATGCCAGGACTCAACAATTTTTTTGCAAAGGATGGACAACATGGACAGTGCGCGCCGAAGGCGCGCAGCAAAATTTTTGACATAATGCCGACACACCGCACACCCATTATATAGTATACCACATGCCATAATGGCCATTACAAGTTATGCCACACATCGTGATGCCAATCACGATGTATTATTCCATGTACTGCAATGGCCATTACACATTATGCCAGGACTCAACCAAATTTTTGCACAGGATGGAAAACATGGACAGTGCGCGCCGAAGGCGCGCAGCAAAAGTTTTGTCATAATGCTGACACACCGCACACCCATTATATAGTATACCACATGCCATAATGGCCATTACATTTTATGCCACACACCGTAATGCCCATTGCACGTTTTAATGAACTTTGTAATTCCGATTACTCATAAGCCCACACATGATGCCCATGACATACTATATAACACACCGTAATGCCCATTACATACTATATAACACACCGTAATGCCCATTACATACTATATAACACTGCAATGCCCATTACATACTATATAACACACCGTAATGCCCATGATATACTATATAACACCGCAATGCCCATTACATACTATATAACACTGCAATGCCCATTACATACTATATTACACTACGCAATGCCCTTGACATACTATATAGCACCGCAATGCCCATGACATACTATATAACACCGCAATGCCCATTACATACTATATAACACTGCAATGCCCATTACATACTATATAACACTACGCAATGCCCTTGACATACTATATAGCACCGCAATGCCCATGTCATACTATATAACACCGCAATGCCCATGTCATACTATATAACACTAAGCAATGCCCATGTCATACTATATAACACTAAGCAATGCCCATGACATACTGTATAACACACCATACACATTTGACACATAAGTGCCACTTACCTATATGCTCAATGCCAGGGGCTTCATGCCGATGCCAAGGTGGACTGAATTTGCTCGTTGCCGAGGGGGATAGATCTGTGCCTCTGTGCTCGTTGCCGAGGGGGATAGATCTGTGCCTCTGCTCGTTGCCGAGGGGGATAGATCTGTGCCAGTGTGCTCGTTGCCGAGGGGGATTGATCTGTGCCAGTGTGCTCGTTGCCGAGGGGGATTGATCTGTGCCAGTGTGCTCGTTGCCGAGGGGGATTGATCTGTGCCTCTGTGCTCGTTGCCGAGGGGGATTGATCTGTGCCTCTGTGCTCGTTGCCGAGGGGGATAGATCTGTGCCTCTGTGCTCGTTGCCGAGGGGGATTGATCTGTGCCAGTGTGCTCGTTGCCGAGGGGGATTGATCTGTGCCAGTGTGCTCGTTGCCGAGGGGGATTGATCTGTGCCAGTGTGCTCGTTGCCGAGGGGGATTGATCTGTGCCTCTGTGCTCGTTGCCGAGAGGGATTGATCTGTGCCAGTGTGCTCGTTGCCGAGGGGGATTGATCTGTGCCAGTGTGCTCGTTGCCGAGGGGGATTGATCTGTGCCAGTGTGCTCGTTGCCAAGGGGGATAGAAACCCCCTCCCCCGCCTGCGGGAGGCAGACAGGCTTGTCAGTGTGCCTGTGCCTGCCTGCCCGTCCCCTCACGTCTCCACCGCTGTATTCGCGGGAGAGACGTGCTGCTGTGCTGTATGATTTTAACATTTCTAACTCCCGCTGCTGGACCGCTAGCCAATGGCCGTTCGCGGTCCAGCAGCCAATCATGCTGCACCGCAGCCAATCATGCAGCACCGCAGCAGCACGTCTCTCCCGCATACACAGCGGGGGAGACGTGAGGGGACGGGAGCAGGGCAGCGGGGGAGCGGGGAGACGAGGGGGCGGCGGCGGCGGCGGGCGGGTTATTCCCGGACTATGTATAGTCCGGGAAAGCCACCCGCCCGGACTCCGGACGCCGGTCTTAATTACCGGACTGTCCGGAGTAATCCCGGACGGGTGGTAACCCTAGGCATGAAATGAGAACTTCTTAAGCCAGCACACAAATGCAAGAGCTACAAGCACAAATTCCTGCCTGAATAAAACCCATTTGAACATTGCATGCCATAAATATCATTTTTTTTTCATAAACATTCTAACGGCAGATGTGTGACCCTTGGCATGTGTAGCATGATAGTTAACAAATGAAACACTCGAAACCAGAAATAAAGACTCAGAGACATAGGTTTGGCAGAAATTGTTAGCTGAATTTATTTGAAAGAATTTAAACTAATTTTTGTTTTATTATTTAATTAATTTGATTTAATTTGGTGGCCAGAAAGAACGGCTCTAAATCTAAGCTCCACCCCAAAACTATCCTGCATAATTCAGCCTAACTCATCAACAGTGGTATCCACTCGACCTACTACATTGACAACCCACCCATCCGGGTGGGGTCGCTGCCCCCGAGCGAGTAGTCCAGCGAAGGCCTAAGCCAATGAGAGGCGAGCGCACCTAAAACAAGGCAAATATGCAGGAAACCTTAAAACAAAGGGGATGATGGGATCTAAACCAGTCTGCGCAAAGCTGCCTGTATTTCTTATTCAAGTGAAAAAAGCCCACCTGGACTTTTTGTGCAATTTTTAGGGGTAAAGAATACTTGAAAAGTAGAAATATGGGCGCTAAGAGGGTGAGGAGAAATGAATACTTCCCCTATTCACATTCGTCTGAGGTCTTCTTTCCTTATTCTCTGTCCCGTTTTGGAATATGTAAAGACAAGAGAAAAGAGGGACCTACAGGACGGGAACACCATAACTAAGGTGGTCTGGCACACTTGGGGCCCCATCTAGCCTGCCCACTTAATTCAACAACTTTAAAGTTATTGGTCAGTACCGGTCCAGGATAGGAATAGCACTTCCAGGGGCTCTCTTTTTTAATGTGTTTTGTTTTTGTTATAAAGTGGCACGTATATTAATTAAATAAAAAGGATATCTGTTTTACCATATACAGTATCCACTCAGTGTCATTCATTGGAAATAACAAATTCATTCACACTCTAAATCAAGGACGTTGGATATCAGGAGAAAGACTGAGACTACATGCGATCTGAAATTCCAGCTCTGAGTGAGTAAACTGGGAGGGGGATCTACCCCCAACACATTATTTTTGGATAAAGTTCCGGTTTTAATACAAGAATTTTGTTACAAGTCTTTTGATATTTTATCATTGTGTGAGTGCATTTGGAAGGGGGAGATAAGAACCCCCACATCTCTTTGGTCTATACTTAAAAGCTAATATTAGAAGCTGTTGCACTACCATCATTTTCCCAAACAGGATTACACGAGGGTATTTGTCCCTCTTTTCTCTTGTCTTTACATATTCCAAAACGGGACAGAGAATAAGGAAAGAAGACCTCAGACGAATGTGAATAGAGGAAGTATTAATTTTTATTCATTTCTCCTCACCCTCTTAGCGCCCATATTTCTACTTTTCAAGTATGCAGGAAACCTAACTTAACGCAAGCCTTAAAATCTATGGAATTGCCGTTCTTTCCCGCTAAAAAGGGAGGACACCGGTCCCGGAGGCCTCGCCCCGCCACCAAACTAAAGCAATCTAAAAATAACTTCTAGCAGATCCTCAACAAACAAGAATAAGCCTGCCCTCACAAAGTGAACCCCGTCGGGCCTGAAAAGCTGGTGATGTCTAAACCGAATATGCTCATGTGGGACCACATAACCACCAGCTTCCAGAACCCAATGTGCTATAGCAGAATTCAACTTTTTTCTGGACTCATCAATAGCCCTACAATCCCTCGCGCCTCTCCAGCATAGGCGAGGGACAATAAACGACCACACCAATGTGCACCTGGGCCATGCTGCTTTAATTGCAGCCAGATCATTCAGGATCAAGGCCCGCAGCTCCAACTGGGACACTTTCCCAAGGTCATTGCCACCCAAATGCAGCACCAAAACTTCTGGCAACCCATACAACTTCACATTCTCCAGAAGGAAAGACCTTAGCTTTCGCCAGGACATTCCCCTCACACCAAGCCAGCGCACCAGGTGACAACAATCTGACAAAGGACTATCCCCCGAAGCCACCAGCCTACCTGACCAGTAGATAAAAGAATGACCTACCACCCAGACCTTACGATTGTCATTGCCCACAACTGGAGGAAAGAATTGTATAAAGACCATTAATATTGTTTTAAAGGACAGGTAAATGCATTTTATTATGAGGATCTGCCAAAAAGAAAAAAAATTGAAATGGTGCACAAATTTGGTGCAAAAGAACTGCTTCAATCACAATTGAAGCCACTCCTAGACACAAAAGTATAATACAAACAGGGGGAGGGAAAGGTAATGGACGGGGATGAAGGTAAACAGGGAATTACTCGGCCGGAGGAAAAAACGTCTGGACCTGCTGAGGGACTCTTAATTGGAGCCGAATTAGCCAAATTAGTGATAAGCCGAATTTAGTCCGTCAGATCAGGTAAAAAAGCATGAAAACTCCGGACGCTGGCCCAACAACAGAGCGTAGCTAATCCCCGAGTAGGATGACTAAAAAGGAGGAGGGTAACACAGGAGTACAACCACTCAGCTGGAAACCGTACATTCACAGATTAACATGGCATTAGATGTGGACGAATGTATTTCCTATAGCTAGCTGAGCGCCATCTACCTAAAGCTTTGATATCTTGCACCGGCCAACCTGCTCCAGCCGCGGATGTTGCTGCGCCTATCCTAAAGGAATGGGTGCCAAAGTCCCCCAGTGAAAGGCCCATCCCGCTCAAGCAATGCCGCATCATCCAATTGAATTGGTACTTGGTTAATGGCAGTTCATCGTAATGCAGCAGCCACGACCCTCTCACAACCGGTCTAACCAGGGCGTACTGCTTCGCCAAAGCCACAGGGCAAACAGATGCGGGCAACACCGGGGGCATTGACACCCAAGTTCCCCTTGCGAGTTGATCTGTTTTAGAGCGCCTAATTCTACACCAAAGAGCCTGATCCTCAATGCGAACATCAGTATCCAGCAGTGTTGCATCCTTGTGTTTAGAAGGAGCAACCAATTCCAATATCCTCAGAGCTCCATAAAAAGCCATAGAGAAGGCTAAACGAAACAAAAGAGCCTCAAACGCGGACTCCGCATAACTATAATCCATTTCTGACAGAGAAGGAAGCATGGAACCGACTATGGAGCGCCTATGATCGGGAGCGGCAGGAGCGCCTGCAACCAACCTTTCATAGCCTTATGCACCAGAAATCCCTTTGTAAAATCAGGGAGCCCTTTAAGCTGCGCAAATAAAGCTATACCTGCTAAATAGCGCGTAGCTAACGCCCTGGATTTGCCCGCGCTGTATAGATCCCAGAGAAAAGACAGCAGGAGCCGTTGGCCCCGCCTACCTGACTGTGCAGACCCCCCCGGAAAAGGTTTCCCATTCCGACCAAGCCTGCTGGTACGTCTTTAGAGTACCCAGCGCCACCGACAACTCCGCTAGCCCCTCCAGTCCGGCCCGATGACCTGCCAAACATAAAGCGGGCACGAGACCCCAACAGCATCAGCATTTGGAGCCAAGGATCTAAAGCGCTCCCATTGGAAGCGCGACAGCGCATCAGCCACTTCGTTTTGCACACCAGGAACATGTTTAGCTTTAAACAGGATGTTAAAGCGCAAGCATTGCAAGGTTAGCTGCGACAGCACACGCAAGACAAGGAGTGATTTGGCCTTCTGGTTATTAATGGCATGAACCACGCTATAGTTGTCACACCAGAATAGCACATTGCAGTTAGCTAAACGCATGCCCCACACCTCCATAGCCACCATTATTGGGAAGAGTTCGAAGAGAAGCATGTCCCTGATTAAGCCTTCCTGGGCCCAACTTTCTGGCCAGGCCTGAGCACACCAGCTGCCATTCAAGAAACAACCAAAGCCGGTGGAACCAGCTGCATCAGAGCATATAGAGCTGGAGTCTGGAGCTGTCAACAACCGGGGCCAGCCATATGCGTATACCGTTAAAGTCCTCCAAAAAGGTGGACCACACCGCTAGGTCACGCCTAATCTCGGCGGACAAATGCACAAAGTGATGGGTTCTGGCCACCCCGGCTGTCACCCGCTCCATTCTGCAGCAAAACAGCCTGCCCATGGGTATCACTCGGCACGCAAAGTTCAGCTGACCCAAAAGTGACTGAGACTGGCATAGCGTTACCTTGCGCGCAGAGTGAAAACATGCAATCGTCTCCTTCAACTTAGCTACCTTATCCTGCGGGAGACTGCAATGGCCTAGACCCGAGTCAATCTGAATCCCCAAAAAGGATAAACAGGTGACCGGACCCTCAGTCTTTTCCTCTGCAATTAGGACACCACATTGCGAGAACAGACCACGAACAGCGGATAGGAGCTGCGCGCACTGCTCGCTGTCTGCTGGACCGACACAAAGAAAGTCATCCAGGTAATGAGCGATCCCAATGTGTTCCAATGCAGAAGCCCATGTACCTGAATGCATCGGGTGCAGCGGTAGAAGCCGGAAGGCCGACTCGACCTCTTTCGTAGGACTGAACCATTTCCAATGCATCATCAAATGACTGGTAATTTACAGAGCAGCATTCAAAAGGGATGGCATCATTCACAGAAAGCCCCGCAGGATAAGACAAGTGCTGGATTAGTCTGTATTTCCCAGGGACCTTTTTGGGTACCGCCCCCACCGGCGAAACAATCAGATTCGCCAATGGAGGGGCCCGAAAAGGACCAGCCATTCTTCCCAACTGTACTTCCTTCTCAACTTTTTCCCTCAAAACAGCAGCCAATGAATGAGCAGACTGTACATTTCTAAAAGAACCACCCAACACTTCACCTTGTGAAAACCTTCCTTAAAACCCCTAGACAGGAATTCTGCAACCTCCCTGTCCGGATACAGTCGGAGCCATGAGCCCATGGCCCCATCCCAAACTGGGGTTGGTGCCCTAGCGAGCAGGGGCGGCAGCTGAGTTTCTAGGGGCCGCCGGGGTGATAGCCCCTCTAGCGGGGCGGCAGGCCCCGAAAGCAGTTAGAGGCTGGGTGATTACCAGAGCAGTTAATGCAGATATGCTTATATCTGCAGCGTTGCCCGAGGGTGCAAGAGGAATTGTTAAACGCATAACACTTTCCTCTTGCGGACCCTGGTGTAAAAGGCCTACTCCCTTGGGGAAAACGCTTAGCCGGGGCACTATCTCTAATGGCCCGCTGAGGTACCGGGGGCAATGAAGGAGGAGGGGGAGCCGGGCGGGTACCATCAAGCCCTTCAGTGTGCATCCTCCCTACATCCATCCACACTTCAACATCCTTGCAGCCAAAATTAATAATATGCAAGCAGTCCTGCTTGCGCCTGAACTGCTCGTCATATGTTCGCCAAGCCACCCCACCATACTTTCTGTACATATCATGTATCATGTGGATATACCTGATGATATTCCTGTGCTCATCAGGCCTATCCTCAAGATAACAATCTGCAAAAACACAAAAACCTGACAGCCAGTTATCATATGACCTGAAAGCTTCAGCCCCTATGCCCCCTTTACCCTTGGCTGCTTTGTAAGCCTTTTTGGCCTCATCCGTCAGGCTGAAAAGGTCCACAAAGTCACCCTTTTCAATTTTTGTCCTACAGCTCTCTCTCAATCCTCTCAGAACAGCAGTATAGTCACAGTGCACCATACCCGGGAGATTCCTCCTCTTACGCTCCTTCTTAGACAAAGACGCTATTCTCTTGCGCTTGTTACTGCTGGCATGCCTGCTGGCCTCCTTCTTTGCATACTTGGCCGCCCTCTTACGGGCTTTGGCCTTGCTACCCCTATCGGAACCCCCCAGCCGAAGAGGAGGATGAGGAGGAAGAGTGATGTGTAGAATCAGAATCCCCCGAACCAGAATCCTCCCTAGTCTCCCCGTCTGATGAGGCCTCACCTGACGAGTCTAACTCCTCCTCCCAGGTGTCGTCGTCATCACCATCATCATAAATACCGGCTTTCTCATCGTCCCATTCAGCCTCTTGCTCATCCGCACCTGTGGAGACATAGGGAGGGGGACCGGGGGACCGCGCGGGCATACGCCTGGGCCTATCTGCCGGACCATCACTGCTACATCCGGGATACTGCTCATCATTGTGCCATGCCGGCCTAAACCCCCCAAAAGCTCTACCAAATTCAGAGCAGCCACTTATGGGCTCTCTGCTCTGTCCCCTAGATGCACGCCCACTACCGCCCGCGACACCAGATCCGCCAGGTAACCCTTCTACTAGTGGAGCCAGAGCCCCAGCTATAGATGACAGGGCAGCTGAAAGCAGTGCAGGGTCAAATGCAGGCGCTGCAGAGACGGACCCGCTGACCACCCTGGGTGCTGTATTAGCCCCATGGCGGCCACCGCGAGCTGACACGTGACCCCCCCCACTTGGACCAGCATCACCATGAATACCATCTGTGTTTGTGGCCTGCCGCTCCCAGGAGGGTCTGTACCCATAAAGGGGTGTCTCAGGGTCAGGAGCGGGCACAACCACAGCATGCACCTCAGTGACAAGCCTGTCCTGGGCCCTGCTAACACTACGTCCACGCTGCAGCCCAGTTTGCAAATGCCCCCGCCCCCTCGCGCGGCCAGGCCTGTCCGCCATTTGTGGGCAGCGTGCAGCGCCTCGAGCAGTCCCAGCACCAAATGCCTCTGCCTCCCAGGTCCATCCCAGAGCCTCCGCTAACTGCACCTTCACCCCACGGCGAGCGCGCCCAGAGGACGAACGCCCACCAAGCAACGTCACACCCCGGCGCCCGGCCACCTGACCCCGCGCTGCAGGCATCACCGGAGCCACCCCCCGAGCCGGACCTGCCCGGGTAGTGCGGCCGGCTCTAGAAGCAGCCCCAGCAGCCCGCTGAGTCCCGGAGCCAGAAGCCAGTGTCTGAGGCCTACTGGTGAGTTCAGGCGCATCAGCGTCTGCTAAGCCTGGGCTTTCCTCTGAGGCAAAATGGGCAGGATGCCTAATGGAGCGTCTAGGGCGGCGGGGGGCACTTCTGGGCATTGTAATATAAATGCTGTGTCAATAACACAACAGAAACGCTGCGCAATAAGCTTATGTGCAGCACCTAGTTTTCACTGAATATTTTAAGTAAAGCTAAAGGGGAGCAGAGCGCAGGGGAACACAGCTACTTACAGAAACTTCACAGGAGAAAGAGGAACGCTCCTCCCACTCCTGCACTATTATCTCAGCTAACAGGCCAAACCTGATGCCCCTTATTGGCTACACCGAGTCACATGCTGACCAAAGGTACACACCCAGCCTTGTCTGTTTAATCCACTACATGTCTATCCAGCCATTCTGTTGTACTTACCTGCTGCACTACACTTATCATATTTTACTTTATTAAACAAATGTTGAATACTCTGAATATGTGCTTTTATTTTGCAGTATCTTCTCTCTTTTATGTGTGTTGTGATGCACCTACATGTTTTTGTGAATACATGATAAATAGCTTCACAACAATGGAATCCAAGACAGAATCCAACTTGAAATTTTTAATTGCATTTTCAATAAATAGCAATAAGATGAAAAATGTAAATATTAAAAAAAAAAAACCTGTAGCTTAGAGAAAAACTAACTTCAGATTTGAAATCAGCACACCCAAATTAGTTTAAAACAAGTGCTGATATAAATGCAACAAAAAAGTGGTTGACCATTGTAATCAATCCTTGCTCCTAGCCAACATAATTCACACCTGATTTCCAAAACAGACATGGATGGAACTTCACCTTGATATCTGACTATAGAGATGATAGAAGATGAAATCAGAAATAGAATGGACTGACTGGGCCTTCTAGAGTTATAGGTGAGATGTACTACGACTTAAAAAGTGATAAAATGGAGAGTGATAAACCACCAACCAATCAGCACCTACCTGAAATTTATCAAACACAGCCTGTGACATGGCAGTTAAGAACTGATTGACTGTTGGTTTATCACTCTCCATTTTATCACTTTTTAAGCTTAGTGAATCTGGCCCATAGGGAAAAAGCTAGCTTTGTGTATTGACATGTGATGAGGACTGTGAGAGGACACGGAATGAGTCTGTAGTAGCTCTAAAAAACAGGGGGTGTATATTTACGATAACTTGGTTTCCTGCTTCCAATCCATTAGTTCAGTAAACAGATGGAGCCTATGCCGTTCTTGTGGTGGCTGGCGATTCTATTGCCAGCCCCCGCCAGCGGCTGGCTACCACCTGGGGCAGGCGCGCACGAGATGCTTGCGCACCCCATGGCAACGGAGCCTGCCGGGGTTCCCCAAATCCTCCCCGCCGTCACTGCCAGTCCCCCTTGCTGCTCCGCACCTCCTGAACTGGACAGCGTCTCCCTGAAGCGGAGACAGGCAGGGAGACACTGCCCAGCCGCCATGATACACGTGTCCCAGTCCCTATCACCGGCGCTCTGGCGGGCGCCGGGCAAAGATGTAGCATTCTACATCTGTAAATAATGGTACGGCGCTGCTGACACTTTGTGGCGCCTTATAAATAAACAAACTACTACTATAGATAGGTAGATGAATAGATAGATCAATAGATTGATTGACATATGTCTTATTTATGGTGCAGCTTCCTATTTAGATTGCTTTTCTAGTATTGTAAAGTGCAGGGGGTTCTTATGAAGTAAACATTTTAAAAATTCAGAAGAACATGAAATGATAAAATGATAAATGCATTATTCCAAAAAGCATTATGGATCTTTAAAAGTATTTTTTATATTTTTCTTTTATCTACTTTTTTTTCCATTTAATTTGTAGGAACCACAATTTGAAGACGGTTTTCCAGTATTCTTTCTTTCAGTTACTTCATAAGCTTTCAAGAGCACAGGAAGTTGTTCTTACAAATGTCCTTAGCCTTGGTACAAAGTGCTGCTCACTATACTAATCAAAGCACTGGAACATATCAATGTTTGGAAACAGCTAGTCTCATTACGTCAAATGGACCCACTTTCCCTTAGGAAGCCAGCATTCAACATGAATAAATCAGAGATTTAAATTAATTGCCTCAATTCACCGAATGGCATACAGTATGCTGAGGATTTTAATGAAATACAACAGATACTTCTGATATAACTTTAAAAGTCAAAAGCAGAGTTAATTTCTCATTAGTATTATTTCAGATACAACACATTTTGCGTCTTCAAAGCAGGACAGCGCTTAAGGCGATGTTAGAGGAAGTCAACTATATTTTAATATTTTATTGAAAGTGTAGCTCATCAGGAAAGTATTCCCCTATAGTAATAGCAGTGTGTAATGCAACCATGATGTTAGGGGGGAAATAAAATACACACTTCTACTCTTCAACACTCTACGTCATCCATTTTTGAAGAGCAAGAATGTTTATATGTCTTTTAGTTTTTTATTGAATACATATGGAATTTTTTAGAGCTATCATCTTACAGTTGAGTCTGTTGGAGAAAGAGCGCTCTAAAATGGATTTTAAAAAGTTCTAATTAAGTAAAGATTACAGATTAACGGGCTGATGCAGAATTAAACGGAAGTCAGATTTGCTCAGGTATCTTGTGTTATTTTGAACTGGGCATGCATTAGAAAATACAGACAATCCAGGGCAATAGGAAACTCAGTTTAATATCTACTAGTGGTTGAAGGGGCAATAATAACTGGGTAATAGTAAAGTTGTGCTTGCTACAGTTCAAAATATTGCACACAAAAACAGTAGCAATAGCACACAGATAACGGTGGTCTGATACAGAGGTGTGTGGGGGGGGGGTAGTTATTAAGAATGCTGATTACGACCGACCCATTGTACAAATGGCTACGTCCGGGAATGGCCTTAACCTCTTCAGTGGCAATCCCGAGAATTTTCCGGGCTGTGCCTCAGTGCCCAGTCTGGCAAGCCCAGAAAATTCTCGGGATTGCCACTGTTTGGAGCCGGGCAGCGCTGCTGAGTTCACTCTGATCTCAGGCAGCGTCGCGCTGCCCGGCTCCCTCCCCTCTGCAGCGTCGCCTCCTCCTCCCCCCTCCCCTCTGGGTGTTCAATAGAAGTCCCCGGCGCCGGCTTATGACAAGCCAGCTGACAGGGACAGCGATGCGGCGCAGGTCCGGGCAGCCGCTGATTGACAGTTCAGCGGCTCTGCCCGGACCCAGGGGGGTAGTGGTGGTTTTTTTTTAAAGGGAGCGCTCCCCATAAAAAACTCGCCCAGTGGGGAGCGCTCCCAAAAAAAACCCCACCACTGAAGGGGTTAATTGGTCTGAAAATACAAACTGAGAATACACAAATTAACTAAGCTGCCGTATTCTCAGGATTCATATTTTCAGATGATGATGATGTTATTTGTATTTGGGCAAACAAATACTGACGAGGCTGAAGCATCACATGGATAAGTCAGATCCGTGCAATGCTTCTATGTGTAAAAATAAGAAAATGAATTCATTTAAAAAAATTACTGGGAAAAAAGTTACCAGCACACTTACAGTCCCACTACAGAACCAATACCGAAATAATGACCCAGACACAAATAAAGTATAATTTTATTACATACTTCACACATCCACACTTACCTATCTTTATTACGTAGGTTCCATGTCAGTCCACTTGTCTAGTAGATAATCCACATGGGTACCTGTGAACAATAAAATTATACTTACCATCCTGTTTAGATCGTGTCCTCTTCTCTCTATGTAGGGAATCCAGTGGTTTAAAAAAAAATGTGAAAACCCGGTTCATATGAACTGAAGAAGCCCTAGTGGAAGCCCATGCGCTTTCAACCACTTAAGGCGCACAACCACATACCCAAGAGTAGTATATCTGACTTACAATATGACCCTTGTTGTGTTGAAAAAGGAAGAAAAAGATCAGCAAAAAAATGTTTAAATTGAATTATTGCTAATGAATAAACAGAGGTGGAACTACAATTGGCCCCTAAGCACCCTCTTCCTGTCAACCACTGTTTTTTTCCCTGTCACCCTCTGCCTCCCCCTGCCTTCCCCTGCCTCACACTGTCACCCTCTGCCCCTCCCTGTCACCCAGTCAATGTTGCATATTGTAACTTCGGTTGGGGTTGAGGAGGGGGGTCCAAATTATTTTTTGCACCTGGGCTTACCACCCACAAGTTCTGCCACTCAAAAGGAATAAAAAATGTACGAAAAAATTATTAAAATGCTGTATATAAAAAATGACATCAACATAAATAATAAAAGTATCTTTAAAAGCAGAGTGCCCCTAATCTTTATAACTATATTGGGGGAAAGAATATTTATATAAAACATAAAAAGCTATTTATATGTGCTGCATAATGTCCGTGCTTTTACGTAAGTACTGTAACTAATAGCATTCTGTATTATGATTTCAGCAGAGTACATGCTTGCGGGAGTACGTAATCTATACCAGAAATTATTTTACCCTTTACCAATTTAAAAGTTATTGGTGCATGACGGAGGTTTGAATTACACCAAACAGCTTCCGGGAACTTACAGTTGTCAGTGTAGGACTCTCTGCAGTAGTTTTAGCTTCGATTGCAGGCAAAGAAATCACACTTGGACAATAATCACTAAGAAAGGTATGAGACTCATTTATATTCCTTTGATTGGCTCAACGTGAAGTCATTTATTACTAATATTAATTGGATAATTATAATAGGATTGATACTGTTTTCTTTTTAATTTTACTCATTAATATTAGTCTTTTAATTCAGTGAATATTTAAATACAGAGCATATTGTTAGCTGACTAAATTATATTTTCACTAGTATAAAGCATATATTGATTTTTATTTTCATGGAAAGAATATAAATCCTTACATTATATGTTATGTTAAGTAAGCTGTGAGAGACGGTGATCTTGCATGTTTAAAATAATCATTAATTACTTATGCATGTACTCTATGATGATAGATAGATAGATAGAGAGAGAGAGAGAGAGAGAGAGAGAGAGAGAGAGATAGATAGATAGATAGATAGATAGATAGATAGATAGATAGATAGCATTCCGTATAGATAGACAGACAGACAGACATACAGACAGACAGATAGCATTCTGTATAGATAGATAGATAGATAGATAGATAGATAGATAGATAGATAGATAGATAGATAGATAGATAGATATGTCTATGGTAGTGGAGATTTATTATATTTATGGTAGAGTTAAATATCCTTGCCATTTATGGTAGTATATGAAATACTGATAGTTTAATGACTGTATGCCATTTATTGCAGTATGGAAATATTCTATCTGATTGGAATTCAGTTAATATTGGCTTCGGTTTTTCTGCTTTACATTGAACACCATCACTGTACCTTTGAAGGTAAGCCTCATATTATATAACTGCTCGTCTTTGTTACTGTAGAGAACTTAGAACCCGATAACTGCAGTTAGAGCACAAGTCCAGCATCCCACAAAGCAAGGAGGACACAACAAAAATATAGTCAAATTTAAATATGCTCCATCTGTATTTCTGTGAGATTATTTTAAAATGGACTAAATCCCACCTGGCGATATGCTGTCGAGCAAAAAAAAAAACCGGACCAGGGTCATGGCTGGCTCGACAGTTGAGACTCGGTATTGAATACCCCCAAAGCATGTTATATGGGACCATATCTCCATCAACCCCAGGCCAGGTCCACCCTTGGCTATTCGGTCATTAGGTCAACAGGGTCTAGGTCAACAATCAAAAGGTTGACCCCTAATGGTTAACAGTCAATAGGTCGACACATGAAAAAGGTTGACATACATTAGGTCAAAATAGTCAAAAGATTGACATGGTCAAAGGGTCGACATGGAAAAAGGTTCATGTTGGTTTTCATGTTGGTTTTCATAATTTTTTATGCGCAGCGGGGACATTGTACACTTATGACAGTCCATGATGACCTATAGACGCTATTTAAAAAAAAAAAAATCATGTCGAGTCATGTTTGACCATGCTGACCTATTGCATGTCAACCTTTTTTCCCGTGTCGACCTTTTTTCTGTTGACAAACAGTGGTGGACCTGCTGACTGTGACACGGTTGACCTAACAATTCATACCCCCTTTTAAGCAAATATTTACTTTAAAATGGTATAGGACAGTGATGGCTAACCTTGACACTCCAGCTGTCGTTGAACTACACATCCCAGCATGCCCTGCATCATTTTTACTATTTGGTCATGGTAAAATGAATGCAGGGCATGCTGGGATGTGTAGTTCAGCAACAGCTGGAGAGTCAAGGCTAGCCATCATTGGCCAGATGTATCTAGCTTCAAAAAGTGACAAAATGGAGAAGGATAAATAACCAGTCAGTTAGATCCTACCTGTCATTTTTCAAACCCAGCCAGTAACATGGCAGTTAGGAGCTGATTGGCTGGTTGTTTATCACTCTCCAATTGATCACTTTTTGAAGCTTGATTCATCTGACTCATTATTCCAAATTTGACTTGACATTTTACAATTTGTTTTTGCAACAACGCACTCAGCAAAATGAATCCTCAGCAGGAAGGTGATCCGGTGAAACATATACCTGAACATAGAATACTTATCTTGAATATTGGACATAACATTATTGAGCTATCATGCACCCTATTATATTTTTCAACACATTGGGCGGTATTCAATGTGAATACCGGCGAGGTGCAGCGAATCCTGTTTAGGATTCGCTGCACATTCGCCACGTTCCGGAGCCTCGCCGGCTCCGGTATTCAACGAGTCAGGGGCTCGCTGCCCCTGACCGGCGAATATGAGCTCCTGCGGCGAACGCCGCAGGGAGCCTGAGGACGGTGGCAGGCAGGGAGATGGAAGTTTCTCTGCTTGCCCCAGAGAGTATGTAGGGGGGAGGTGGGCTCCCCGGGTGCCAGGAAGCACAGGCTGCCCCCCGGGGGTGCCAGCAGGGGATCGGGTATATTCACTACACCCGATCGTGCATATGTAACGATCGGGTGCAGTGAATATATAAATATCTAATGAGCGGCTCGCCTCCGGCGCCCCCTGTTGGCTGCTGTGTAAAAAAAAAATATATATATATATATATTTTTTTTTAATTAAATATATATTCATGTGCTTACAGCACATGAATAAAAATAGCATGCCCCTCCTCAGAATAAAATTCCTGATTTTTTTACACCAAATGTAAAAAACAAAACACTTTGGGCGAAATGTAATAGGGTGCGATTTTTTAGACTAAAAAAAAATCGCACCAAATCGCACCTTTAAAAATCGCATTTTTTGCCGCGAATTCGCATATGTAATGAGATGCGAATTAGCGGCAAAAAAATGCGATTTGCCGCGATTTGCCGCGATTTTTAGTCATGAAAATGTGCGCATTTTCAGTCATGAAAATGTGCGCATTTTTATAAATGCGCTTTTGTGCAAAAAAAAAAAAGTTAAAAAAAAAACGGCGTGGGGTCCCCCCTCCTAAGCATAACCAGCCCCGGGCTCATTGAGCCGGACCTGGTTCCAAAAATACGGGGGACAAAAAGCATAGGGGTCCCCCGTATTTCTGAAACCAGCCCCGGACTCTTGGACCGGTCCTGGTTCCAAAAATACGGGGGACAAAAAATCTGGGGGTCCCCCGTATTTTGAAACCAGCACCGGGCTCCAACAGCCCGCGGTGTCATGCCACAGCCGGGGGACACATTTTATACAAGGTCCCCCGGCCAAAACATGAGCACCGTGGCTGGTCAGCCTTGGACGGGGTACCTGGAGGAGTGGGGACCCCCCCAATAAAGGGGTCCCCCCCCCCAGGCTTCACCCGTCCAGGGCTGAAGCCCGGGGCTGTCACCGGCGTCCGTGGCCAGTGGACGCCGGCCTGATAGGGTTAAATCCATCATACATATCATTACATTGCTTTTTACCGGCGAACTACAAGTGCCAGCAGACCTCCCCCGCATGCTGGGACTTGGAGAACCACAAGTCCCAGCATGCAGGGCATTAATGGGCCCGCTGGGACTTGTAGTCCACCTGTAAAAAGAATGTTTATAAAAAACACACACACAGAGAAGTACAAGTTTATTACACACACACACCTCAATTTTACACCAGCGTTACTTACCATTCCTGGATCCAGCGCTGGTCTGGCTGCTTTACAGCCGGCTCCCCCCACACTGACAGGCAGCGGGGAGAACCGCTTTCTCCGTTGCCTGTCACCGGCTTTCTCCGTAGCTTCTGTAGCTCTGTCCCAGTGCTACAGAGGCTGAGAGCGTGATTGGCTGAGCTACAGTATGCGTCTCCATGGAGACGCATAGCTCAGTCCTGATTGGCTGAGCTATGCGTCTCCATGGAGACGCATACTGTAGCTCAGCCAATCACGCTCTCAGCCTCTGTAGCACTGGGACAGAGCTACAGAAGCTACGGAGAAAGCCGGTGACAGGCAACGGAGAAAGCGGTTCTCCCCGCTGCCTGTCAGTGCGGGGGGAGCCGGCTGTAAAGCAGCCAGACCAGCGCTGGATCCAGGAATGGTAAGTAACGCTGGTGTAAAATTGAGGTGTGTGTGTGTAATAAACTTGTACTTCTCTGTGTGTGTGTTTTTTATAAACATTCTTTTTACAGGTGGACTACAAGTCCCAGCGGGCCCATTAATGCCCTGCATGCTGGGACTTGTGGTTCTCCAAGTCCCAGCATGCGGGGGAGGTCTGCTGGCACTTGTAGTTCGCCGGTAAAAAGCAATGTAATGATATGTATGATGGATTTAACCCTATCAGGCCGGCGTCCACTGGCCACGGACGCCGGTGACAGCCCCGGGCTTCAGCCCTGGACGGGTGAAGCCTGGGGGGGGGGGACCCCTTTATTGGGGGGGTCCCCACTCCTCCAGGTACCCCGTCCAAGGCTGACCAGCCACGGTGCTCATGTTTTGGCCGGGGGACCTTGTATAAAAAGTGTCCCCCGGCTGTGGCATGACACCGCGGGCTGTTGGAGCCCGGTGCTGGTTTCAAAATACGGGGGACCCCCAGATTTTTTGTCCCCCGTATTTTTGGAACCAGGACCGGTCCAAGAGTCCGGGGCTGGTTTCAGAAATACGGGGGACCCCTATGCTTTTTGTCCCCCGTATTTTTGGAACCAGGTCCGGCTCAATGAGCCCGGGGCTGGTTATGCTTAGGAGGGGGGACCCCACGCCGTTTTTTTTTTTATAAAAACACTTTTACACATTTTTATTAACAGAACCATGCACAGATCTCAATGATCTGTGCATGGTTCTGTCAAATTCGCCTGTCAGAACCTGGTCTATTTTTTTTGCGATTTTTGGTAACATTGACCAAAAATCGCACCCTATTACATTTGCGAGTTGTATACTTTATAATGGGAAAACATCTGGATGCGAATTGAAATGTGACTAAAAATCGCACTTCTAAAAGTGCGATTTCGCGGTAAAAAGTGCGATTTTTTACCGCGATTTTCAACCTATTAAATGTGCGATTTTCGGAAAATGTGCGATTTCGGCCGTTTTTGACCAAAAATCGCACATGTCTAAAAAATCGTACTCTATTACATTTCGCCCTTTATTTTAAAAGTTCACATTCCACTTCACCATAAAAAGATAGCGATTGCTACTCGGTGAATCATGGCGAAAAAAACCTTCAAATGTATTCGCCATCTGGTCATTTAATAGGGTGATTCACCGTTTTAGTAAAAAATTCGCCAAACAGCACAAATTCGCCATAAAAACATGGCGAATCAGGCTCATTGAATACCGCCCATTATTTTATACCAATGATTTGAGTTAATCCCTTATCATTATCCTTTCTCATATTCTGCATCAAGATCTGCTTATACCACTTGTCTAGAATTCATTACTCCATCATTATAGATACTCAAATATACAAAATATTTATTTAAAATAAGTGGAAAGAGAAGCATAGGCCCTAATACAATCCATCCAAAAACTACTTCCACATTCTAAATTCCCTCTATTCCGCCGATGCTCAGATTAATCTAGAAGCATTACTACCATACGCCAGAATCTAGATCATAAATTCAGTAGTGTGACACACAGGTCCCTTACTTCTATTATTTATAAGTCCACAGATGCCAAATTGCCATTTCCATATATATCAGTGCTTCTAATACATTAATGTTCCTCAGCTGCATGTAGTAGAAATAATCATTTTAACAATGTGTGTTATCTGTCACATAATAACTGGGCAGAATTGTGCTCAGGGGATTTAACAAGAGGACAAGTACTGTAACAATGAGAAACATGGGGGGAAATGTAATAGGATGAGAGCATCAGAAAGTGAGACATTTGGTAAGAACTCTCCAGTTTTTTTAAAGCGGCAATCATTTACAATGCAAAACCAGTGATTCTGATTCTCTGTTGGAAATGTAAAATATTACTGAAAATGCATATGCTGCAATACCATTTGTGACCAGCTGGAGTTGTATGAGTTATTGGTATTATGGGGCTTATTCTAGTTCACTCTTTCTGACAAAATCCTTCTTAGATGGACAAAACCATGTGCACTGCAGGTGGGGCAGATGTTACTTGTGCAGAGAGAATTACATTTGGGTGGGGTTTTACTTCAAAGTGAGATCTATACTGCAGTGTAAAAATAAAGCAGTCAGTATTTACCCTGCACAGAAACAAAATAACTCACCCAAATCTCTGCACATTTTACATCTGCCCCCCTGCAGTGCACATGGTTTTGTCCATCTAAGAGGGATTTTGTCAGAAAGAGTGAACTATAATAACCCCCTCTATGTAGGTACTTGTATTAATTGCATTAACATACATAGGCCCTTATTCAGATCTGATCGCAGTACAAATTTGTTTGGGTAATGGGCAAAACCATGTGCACTGCAGGTGGGGCAGATTTAACATGTGCAGAGAGAGTTAAATTTGGGTGGGGTCTGTTGAAACTGAAATCTAAATTGCAGTGTAAAAATAATGCAGCCAGTATTTACCCTGCACAGAAACAAAATAACTCACACAAATCTAACTCTCTCTGCACATTTTACAAACAAAATTGTACTGGGATCAGATCTGAATAAGGGCCATAGTGTGGGGTGGATACAGCTCAGCATTACCTTTGTGATAAATGTCACATGTACTGTACTCCTCCTCTTCACTGTACCCAGGGCCGGTGCAAGCCCTGTCAGCGCCCCAGACGACTAGCACACCCCACCACCCCCTTACCAACTTTAGACTACCCCCTCCCCCAGGGGGGGGGGGGGTGCAGCGGGCGCCTGCCGCTGACTAGCTGGCTAGGTTGAGTTGCTGGGTGTCCCGTACTTGCCAGCTGCTGCAGCTTTCTTCTGACTTCCTGGTCTCCTCTGTGACTCAGTACCGCCATCCAGTGGCCGGCGCCCTATGCCTAAAGCTGCCTAGTGGTGGCGCCGGCCCTGACTGTACCATGCTCAACAAATCGGCAATAACTTCCACGGCAGGCACAAATACAGTAAATGCAGACATGTATTTGTGCAAAAGGATAACTAGATTTATGCCATAACCTGGAATTTTGAGGAATTGATTATCATACTGTAGATTAGTAGGAATGATTTCAGATAATGAAAACTAGGGGTGAACAGGTCCAATTCTCCAAAAACGAGACCCCCCCCCCCCCCTCGAACTTCAAGATCTGAGCTGGGATCCGAGTCCGGCTCACGATTTCCCACCAGACTCAGATTCAACATTGAGGCAAAACATCCTCGTCGGATTCTTATGGGTTTTAAATTCTATATAAGCGCCATCTTCACTCCGGCATTGGAGAGTGTAAAGGACGGACCGGTTTCTGCCTGTCTGTGTGTCTGGGGGAGGCGTGGGGCAAGTGCTGATCTGTCTGCTGTATCAGTCCAGGGATGCCCAGTCTGCTCTGCTGTATCAGTCCAGGGGTGCCCTGTTTGCTCTGCTCTATCAGTCCAGGGGGTGCCCAGTCTGCTCTGCTGTATTAGTCCAGGAGTACCCTGTCTGCTCTGCAGTATCAGTCCAGTGGTACCCTGTTTGCTCTGCTGTATCAGTCCAGGGGTGCCCTGTCTGCTCTGCTGTATCAGTCCAAGGGTATCCTGTCTATCTCTGCTGTATCAGTCTAGGGATACTCTGTCTGCTCTGCTGTATCAGTCCAGGAGTACACTGTCTGCTCTGCTGTATCAGTCCAGGAGTACACTGTCTGCTCTGCTGTATCAGTCCAGGGGTGCCCAGTCTGCTCTGCTGTATCAGTCCAGGGGTACCCTGTCTGCCCTGCTGTATCAGTCCAAGGGTATCCTGTCTGCTCTGCTGTATCAGTCCAGGAGTACCCTGTCTACTCTGCTGTATTAGTCCAGGGGTACTCTGTCTGCTCTGCTGTATCAGTCATGGGGTACCCTGTCTGCTCTGCAGTATCAGTCCAGGGGTATCCTGTCTGCTCTGCTGTATCAGTCCAGGGGTACTCTGTCTGCTCTGCTGTATCAGTCCAGGGGTACCCTGTCTGCCCTGCTGTATCAGTCCAGGAGTACCCTGTCTGCTCTGCTGTATCAGTCCAGGGGTACCCTGTCTGCTCTGCTGTATTAGTCCAGGGGTACTCTGTCTGCTCTGCTGTATTAGTCCAGGGGTACCCTGCCTGCTCTGCAGTATCAGTCCAGGGGTATCCTGTCTGCTCTGCTTTATCAGTCCAGGGGTACTCTGTCTGCTCTGCTGTATTAGTCCAGGGGTACCCAGTCTGTTCTGCTGTATTAGTCCAGGGGTACTCTGTCTGCTCTGCTGTATCAGTCCAGGAGTACCCTGTCTGCTCTGCTGTATCAGTCCAGGAGTACCCTGTCTGCTCTGCTGTGTTAGTCCAGGGGTACTCTGTCTGCTCTGCTGTATTAGTCCAGGGGTACCCTGCCTGCTCTGCAGTATCAGTCCAGGGGTATCCTGTCTGCTCTGCTGTATTAGTCCAGGGGTACCCTGTCTGCTCTGCAGTATCAGCCCAGGGGTATCCTGTCTGCTCTACTGTATCAGTCCAGGGGTACTCTGTCTGCTCTGCTGTATCAGTCCAGGGGTATCCTGTCTGCTCTGCTTTATCAGTCCAGGGGTACTCTGTCTGCTCTGCTGTATTAGTCCAGGGGTACCCAGTCTGTTCTGCTGTATTAGTCCAGGGGTACTCTGTCTGCTCTGCTGTATCAGTCCAGGAGTACCCTGTCTGCTCTGCTGTATCAGTCCAGGAGTACCCTGTCTGCTCTGCTGTGTTAGTCCAGGGGTACCCTGCCTGCTCTGCAGTATCAGTCCAGGGGTATCCTGTCTGCTCTGCTGTATTAGTCCAGGGGTACCCTGTCTGCTCTGCAGTATCAGCCCAGGGGTATCCTGTCTGCTCTACTGTATCAGTCCAGGGGTACTCTGTCTGCTCTGCTGTATCAGTCCAGGAGTACCCTGTCTGCTCTGCTGTATCAGTCCAGGGGTGCCTAGTCTGCTCTGCTGTATCAGTCCAGGGGTGCCCAGTCTGCTCTGCTGTATTAATCCAGGGGTACTCTGTCTGCTCAGCTGTATTAGTCCAGGGGTGCCCTGTCTGCTCTGCAGTATCAGTCCAGGGGTATCCTGTCTGCTCTGCTGTATCAGTCATGGGGGTGCCCAGTCTGCTCTGCTGTATTAGTCCAGGGGTGCCCTGTCTGCTTGGCTGTATTAGTCCAGGGAGTACTCTGTCTGCTCTGCTGTACAAGTTCAGGGGTGCCCAGTGTGCTATGCTGTATAAGTCCAGTGGTGCCGTGTCTGAGCTGCTGTATCTGTCCAGTGGGTGACCAGTCTGAGCTGCTGTATCAGTCCAGGGGTGCCCAATCTGCTCTGCTGTACAAGTTCAGGGGTGCCCAATCTGTTCTGCTGTATAAGTCCAGTGGTGCCGTGTCTGAGCTGCTGTATCTGTCCAGTGGGTGACCAGTCTGAGCTGCTGTATCAGTCCAGGGGTGCCCAATCTGCTCTGCTGTACAAGTTCAGGGGTGCCCAATCTGTTCTGCTGTATAAGTCCAGGGGTGCCCAACCTGCTCTTCTGTATCAGTCCAGGGGTACCCAGTGTTCTCTGCTGTATAAGTCCAGGGGTGCCCAGTCTGCTTTGATGTATCTGTCCAGGGGTGCCCAGTCTGCTCTGCTGTATCGTCCAGAGGTGCTGCCCTGCCCTCATATTAGGATACTATTAGATTGTCACTTCACATCACCAAGCAAAGTAGTGGGAACGCCGCACTCTGCTAACCACCAATTACCGTAACCCTGATACTTCAATCTACTTCACTGAAAATGTTATATGGTTGACTTGTACCTGCTTTTTGAACCCCATTTGGTAAAGTGACAGTTTTGTTCATAACTTCACTACATCATAACATATTGTGCACCTTTCCATTGATTTATTGATGTTTGTATATGTACTCCATGCTTACATTTATACGATTATCAGCATCGTTACTGACAATAAATGTATTGATATTTTACACTGTATTATAATTAGACACCACGTCATTACATATTGTGGCACAGTCTGTGTGCAGTCTGTGCATAGCCCAAAACTTACTAGGCAGCTGCGACAGAAGCAATCGGATTGGGGCCAGAGCTGACATCACACGCCTTCCAATCAAACACCAGCTTTTCCCTGACACTCCCAGAAAGTGGGCGGGTGACACTCACAAACCAGCGATAAAAGATTTTCAGGATTTTATTGTAGGATAGCCTCGCGCATGGGCTCTACAATCTGTACGCATGCACAGTTTATCGCTGGTTACAGCCATGTAATCAGGTTTGAATAACCCCCAATGTACTGGGGTTTGAAAAACAGCAAAGTTGTTGCTAAGTAAATGCACAAAAAAGATGAAGCTACCTTATTCCCCATTTTTTTTTTTGAGGGGAAAAACATAGGGGGAGGACACGTGGGAAACTTTCAAAAAGCTGATAGCTAACAAAAACATTTATCCCAAAGGGTAACATCAACAGGATAAATCCTTTGTGGCCGAACAAGAAAACAAGGTAGGCAATAAACAATAAAAATATATAATTTAAAGTATACAAGACTATAGGGCACGAGGAGACATTCATAAACTACTAAGAGGTAAATCTGTTTAATTTATTCGTTAATGACATAGAGGAAGGAATACTAAACTGAGGGGGAAATATACTAAGACTTCACATGTGATGTTGTTATGGGCAACCAATCAGATCCTGTCTACTATTTTCTAAAGGGTGCTAAATAAATAAGAAGTAGATTCTGATTGGTTGCCCATAGCAATGTCACATGTGAAGTCTTATTCCCATCTTAGTAAATTTCCCGCAGAGTATCCATGTTAAGGGACAACACAAAACTGTGTAGGGTGATTAGAAAGGTCATTGGATTTATGCTACAGATGGATTTAAATAAATTAGAAACGTGGGCAGACAAATGAAAAATAAGGTTCAATACAGATACATTTAAGGTTATGCATCTCAGGAGGTATAACCTGGGGGGCAAATTATAACCTAAATAGGGTAGAATTAGGGAAATCAGAATTGGACCCAGGTCTCCTAGGTGATAACAAACTGGGGTGCAGTACACAGTGTCATGGAGCAGCAAGGAAGGCCTACAGAACACTAGCTCCACATTACAAAAAGGACATGGTAGAACTAGAAATAGTTCAAAGAACTAAATAAAAGGTTATGGAGTCTTTAAGCTACAAGTTAATAAAAGGGATGGAATCTTATTCTACAAGGATAGACTAGACAAATTAGGAATGTTTACGCTGGAAAATAGACGATTAACAGGAAACATATACAATATAATATATATATATATATATATATATGTATGTATATATATATATATATATATATATATATATATACTCTGAACTATTGGGCAACCTCTTTGCTTTGAGGTCAGAGACTAAGGGGGGTATGCAATCTCCGTCGAGCATCTCCCGTGGGGGAGATGCTCGACGGGCTCTATTCAATGCTGTCTTCCCCGACAGCATTGAACAGGGTTTCCTGGCAGAACGAGCCCGACATCTCTAGCTGTCGGGCTCGTTCTGCCGAGAACAGCCGGGAAGTGACGAGCTGCCGGCTGCATCTCGTCACTTCCCGGCCGCAACTCGCGGCTACGCCCCCTTCTCGTCCTGCTGCAGGCGGGACATTGAATCCCGCCTGCATGTTCTCGGTCGAGCTGACCGAGAACAGGACTGGGTCACGGCGGGTGAGCAAGCTCGTCTGCCGTGACCCGAAGATTGAATACCCCCCTAAGACTCGTGGGCATGAATTCAGATGATTCCATACCCTTAAAAGAAAAGCTATTTTATTTCGGTCACTGCAGTAAGAGTAAACATTTAAAATTAGGTTGGACAAACATTTATTGGAAAAAAAAACATTCAGGGGTACAAACTTTAACCACTATTCATGTTAAAAACAAAGTAAATATTTCAAATAGGAGATGACAAATCTAGCACAAAGGTTGAACTTGATGGACATACGTCTTTATTCAACCTCAACAACTACTGTATGTTACTATGTTATTATGTTTATACTGCACATTTTGATTTAAAAAATGTCTCTCCCACATCACTGAATAGAACTACTTCCTACGATTACCTAAAAAAAATTCTAAAGATGAAAATTACAATCGGTATTTCTGTGTTTTTACAACCCTGGGATGCATTCGGCTTTTCTGTAAAATGTCACTATAAGCATTTTTTTTTTAAAAGCAAGTGAACAATTAATGTAATGTGTTATATTGTTATTCTTATAATGTTAGATTTGTATCTGTCTTCACATTTCCATTTATTTCAACTTTTTCTTTTATTTTTGTTTTTAGGGAAAAATGCAAAAACATTTTTGAACAATAAAAGAACAATAGATGATAGAATCAAAAGGTAATATGGCAGATTAAATTAAAACTTCACAACCACTTTTTTCCTATTTAAACAACAATATAAAGGACACAATGCTGTGGACAATTTATATATACAAGTAATGCTTTCAAACTTGAGGCAAGAACATTTTTCATGCTAATTAGTGTAAAGTTTATTTCAATTATGTTTTCACATAGCTTTACATTGATCTTCGCAGTGGGAAATATGTCTTGCTGTCCATTACTTTCATAATTATGTCATCATTATACGACATGCATTATTAACTCTGTAAAATATATCTTCTTAATAGAACACTCTGTTGGCGGTTAATAATTGTACACTTACTGCAAGCAATATACAGTACAAATGATTTCTATATACTGCATTTGGCTCAGGATGTAATTAACTATATATTAGATAATCAGTCATATCTATTATATATATATACATATATATATATATATATATATATATATATATATAGATATATATAGATATATACACACACACACACACACACACACACACATACACTAGTAAGCAGGCTTGAAGCAAATGCTTCGAAAGCTAGTCTGCTACCTTGTCATTGCCTCTTTGTTTGTGCATGTGTGAGAGAGAATGAGTTGTAGTTTCACTCACGGCCAACAGATGGCAATGTTTTGGAGACACACCATCAGATGCTAATGGCTAATCTGATTAGTGTGTGACACACACACTAATCATCCCACTCAAAGCAAATGCTTCAAAAGCTAGTAAGGTAGCTAATGTGAGAGTGAGAAAGAAGTGTAGTTTCACTTGCTGCCAACAGTGTTTAGGTGACACACAGACACTAGACATATATATAAATGATGATTATTCATATATACATACAAACAGGACGATGCACTCATATATCAGCAGATATATCGATATATTGGCCAGCTTCTGGGCTGCAGGGACAATGCAATATGCCTGTGAAGGGTGCTGTTGAAAGACATATACGGGGTACACACCCACCAATGTGCCTATAATATATCGGACAGTGTGCACCCATCCTAATTGGGAGATGTATCAAACATTGGAGAGATGTTTGAGATATCTCTCCAATGTTTGATATATCTGAGTGCCTGGGTGGTGGGAATGACTGTGCAGTGGTAGGTCCCGGGCGGCAGATCAGGTAGTGGCAGGTGCCTGGGAAGCACTGAGCGGCAGGTGCTGGGTGGCCAGCGGCAGCAGAATGTCCAAAAGACAGACCGGCCATTGATTGGCTGAGAGAACACTCTCAGCCAATAAGTGGTCACCCAGATGGGCTGGCTGATAGAGTAATCTCTTTTTTTTTTACTCTGCTGCTGCCCTCGGCACCTGCCGCTCAGCGCTTCCTGGCACCCGACACTGCCTGCTCAGCAGGTTTTTTTTGTTTTTTTTAAATCTCCGATTTGTCACATGAAAAAATGGCACAACAAGTGCCAAATGGTAAGGGACCCTCCCGGGGAGCTGTAGAGGGAGCTCAGGGGAAATTGGGCCTGACTTGTCATTAGGACAAGTCAGACTAGTGTATGGGGGCCTTAAACCTTTTTTGTAAATTAGAGGTAATGCAATTAAATCATCATTAATTTCCTTTCTCTCGCCCTTTTAATAAGGGACCATGTAGTACACAGCATGATATAATTATCGAAACACATTTTTCCAAACAAAGTTTTTGTTTAATAATACACTTACTCTTGTTTTCTCAGGGGTTTAGACCAAAAATTCAAAAGAACAACTGTTTTAGAACAAGAAAATAAAATACATTTAAGAACTGAAAATAAAATGATGACGCAAGCTCTGGGAAATGACACCAAAAAAACACCTATGCAGCCAAATGGTAATTATTTTCATTATTTGATTATAATGTTCAACAATTATCTGGTTTTTAAAGCACAATTTAACAACTTTCATACAATGGCTGACTGGGGAATAATTTGTTTAAGTTGCTATTGTGCTTGGGAACACATGTCAGGTCACAAACTGTAAAGATAATTGAATTTTTGTAAACAACATGAAATTAGGTAATTGCAGTATATTTTAAGGCAAATGACAGTTTGAAATGTTTCTATTATGAGTAAATGTACACAACGATGGTAAATGCACACTACCTATTTTTGTTAAACTTTATACAGGTTGAGTATCCCTTATCCAAAATGCTTGATACCAGAAGTATTTTGGATAACAGATTATTCTGTAATTTGGAATATTTTTAGATTTGAATGATGTATCTTGAGGTATCTTACATTTATGTTGTATAAACACATTAAACACATGAAATGCAGACACATATATTTATTATTAAGCCTGCTTCGATATCTAGTTGTGATTGCCTCTGTGTTTGTGCATGTGTGAGAGAGAAAGAGATGTAGTTTCACTCATTGCCAATGGATGGCAGTGTATCGGAGACACACAGACACACAATCAGACACTAGTATACACATGGATATATATATATATATCCAATTTCTGATATAGAGACGCACGCACTCTCCACTTTATCAAAGGAAGAGCATTTTGATAAAAGAATGCAGCCCTATATACCTGCAATCCGTGCACCCTGTCAACATTCTCTACCTGCATCCTAGTAAGCAGCAATGTAGTAAATGTCCTTCAGCATGCTGATTGGTTGATGGCTGGATCAATCAACCAATCAGAGTGCTGATATATATTCACTGTATGGAAGCATATGAAGAGATGGTGCAGGCCTCAGGATAAGTTATTATTGTCTTAAATTGAGTCTTGTGAATGAGTGATTAGGGGTCCAGTACAGGGCAACAATGCTGTTAAATTTGCCCTGACTGCCCTGACTGCACCAGATGATAAATCATAAGTATAATGTATTTTGCACTGGCTTACCTACTGTAGCTTCACTTTTCTACAGATATACTGTTATATAATGTAAGTAGGTAATCTGGAGTCATTTACTCATAGTTTGATATTTGTCACACCAAGCCTTTAAAATCTGTAATGCCACCAACTTTGATCTGTTATACTGCAAACCACATACTTAACCTAAAGGAACGTATTTAATGTCCAGTGTAATGTTCCACCTGTATCCATGACATTGTCAAGCTTTCTAGACTGGGACATGGTACAGTAACAAGTGGCTGGGATATTGGTCCATAATTCTTACAGTCCCAGGAATATTGACATTGATGGTATAATAAACTATCTTGTTTGGCATGTAAGTATAGCTACAAATACTGCTGATCTGACAAATAAATGAGCACAATCATTATTTATAAGGAATATATTTTTTTTAATTTTCAGAGATGACATCTTCTTACGTCCTCAGTATAGCTGCAAACATAACTGGCTGTATCCCCCAATATAATCCAGCACCCTGTGCAAACAGCTGCCTGGCGCTCAAGTACAGACACATCACAGGAGCCTGCAACAACAGGTAAACAATTATAATTATTTTTGTCAGAATTAATTTTGTTTACATTATTAAAAAGAGGTAATATCAGTAAAATAAAATAAAACAAAAAAAAAATAATAGATTCTAAAAAAAATATTGCCAAAGGTGTTTGCACACTTAAAACAGAAGTAGCCTAATTATTGTCCTTTCTCTTAATCCATTTGCCCTTTGAAGTACTTTATATTATTATTATTATTATTATTATTATTATTATTATTATTATTATTATTATTATTATCATCTTTTTTCTATAAGGCACCACTGGTGTTTCATAGTGCCAAACAACTGCATAAAATTAACTACAGGACATAAAATTCTAGGACAGTGCAGACACCATATAAATATACAAATGTACATAGAGGGTGATTCAGACCAGCTCATAGTGAGCTGAATTCAGTTCCCCAGCAAATGGTGGGGGTACACCATACAATTATTTTTTGCCCCTGTAGCCGTATGCTAGTGGGTGTGTAAGCATGCTAATGCGGGGATTCAGCCGGCGTTTACCTGCTTGCTGGCCTGCAAATATTTACTGCCTAGCAAGACGGTCTGAATCAGGCCCATAATTACAGTGTGGGTTGACATAATAACATAGAGAAGACAAAGGCAAGATGGCCTTGTTCATATACAGTAACTACCGTATTTGGCGGCATATAAGACAACTGGGCATATAAGACGACCCCTCAACATTTCCACTCAAAATATAGAATTTGTTATAGACTCGCCGTATAAGACTACCCCCTCTTCCGCACACCTTCCACATACCAAATAAAATGTAAAAGAACATCAGATTTGATTTCAACATGTTAATTTATATTATACCGTATTATACCGGTATTACATGAGTGCCATTAGTATTAGTGCCATTACAGTACCTGTCATTGTCACAATTGTACGGCCGCAGCGCGACCGCAGCACCTCCGGCCTGCCCCTGCATCTCCCTGTGACCGATACTAGTGCGCAAGTGCGCATGTGTGAGCTCTGCGTAGACAAGGGGTGGGCTGGAGCGCCACTGCTTCCCGCCGAGCAGAACAGGCCGGTCATGCCGAAAAGGCTGGCACCCCTGTCTCGCTGCTGATGCTCGCCGCAGCCATGCTGATGACCCGCCGCGGCCACGCTGATGACCCACCGCGGCCACGCTGGATACCGCGCGATACTGGATGGTATGTAGAATGAGGTGCGCGGGCATCGGGAGGCCACTATGGGCAGCTATGTCTATCCCAACTGAAGTGCACCCGGCGTATAAGACGACCCTCCCACTTGGAGGCATGTTTTTCAGGGGAAAAAAGTTGTCTTATATGCCGGCAAATACGGTATATACAGTAAGACTGGAAAGTTAGGAGGAAGTGCAGCAAACTGCAATAGAATGAAAAACAATATATTAAGGTCACATTTAAAGGCTGAGGAGGATGAAAGCATCGCACAGCCATGTCAGCATGGTGGTGGGGAGCGGATTCCCAGCCCCTCTCCGCTTCAGGGAGATGGGAAAGGCAAGTGGGGGGTTCGGGCAGCTACGTGGGAAGGATGGAGGAGCAGCAGGGAGCCAGTGAAGGGCGGCGGGGGGTCTGACAGAACGGGACGTGCAAGCATTTTGTGCGTGCAAGCTACTTTCTGGTGGCTGGTGATAGAATCACCAGGAGCAGCTCCGATGTGATCCACATACACAAGACTAAGGAACATCAGGCTTAAGGGTAGCACTATGGCTACGCAGGTTTGACAAGTTAGTAGTGAATCAGGCGCCATGTTTCTGAACATAAGAGCTTGAAAGCTGACATCTGATACATGCCCTAAAAATGCCCACAAAATGAGTTTTTGCAACCACTCTCTCCATTAACTCTCCCATATGGTTCCTTCCTGTCCATCATTTTGTGGCTAAACCTTGATTGTGAGCAGCCACACAGCTGCGAATGCGGAATGCGACTGTGGCACATGCGCAATCTGCTGATGATCACTCTGTAGTATGGAACGCCGGCTTTTCATGCATCTCTGAATAAGGCCCATAATGCATGGCAGATTCACTCCACCAAATGCTCGCATTGGTTGTAGTTTGTACAATGAGATCCTTCAGCGTTTACCATTTATTTGACAAAATACAATTTTGCAGCGATCTACAGTATTTAGGGTTTTCAGACCATCTTTATAAATAAGGCTAGGCAAAATTTGGGGGGTGGTATGCAGAGGGTGTGATGAATTATGTCTGTGCTCACTTGAGAGGGGTGCAAAGGTAAGTGAAGTCTTAAAGAGAATATGTCTTCTCCAGCCATGTTGCACCTCAAGAAGAAGATTCCAATTTAGAAGTGTTGATGAGGAAGTCAACTATTATTTTAAACCCTTCCACTTTTAAGAGAAGCGGATTTAGGGCAATTATGAAAAAAGTTGTTGTGTTATTATTGTTGATGCTCAATAAGGCAGTTGGATCATAATTTAGCATATTACGTATAAGATATAGAGTATTGCAGGGGGGAAAATGGATGGTTGGATGTTACCTGAGCACAAGTGGTACTGTAATTGGACAGTGTTTATTATAGATGAATATATGTTGAAGAATTTAATTCTTACCATATACACATATCTATTGGCAGGTGCTCAATTAGTTTAGTAATACCATTCAGGTGCATGGGAGGAGGAGTAATACTTAGTAAGTAACAATACATTGTTTCCCCCAGCTCACTGAATGGTATTAGTAACCAGTCTAGAACACTACATGATAATAGAATTCAGAGATATTGGTATATTTGCACAAATTTATGTGTAAGCCCCCAAGTCGCAGTCAAGGCTTCTCCGTATATTGGGGGTCCCTAGTGCTATATTTAGGTGCAGGATGCGGCACCCCAAAAACCAGCACAAGCCAGAAAGCCCAGAGTAGCACACCAGTGAAAATACTAAAGTGTTAATAGGGATTAGTGATAAGAAGCCAAAGTTATATATAGATAGTGAGAGAGAGAGAGAGAAAATAAATAAAAAATGAAACGTAACTTTCTTTAATATTAAAGAAAGTGTTAGTGAGATAGTGCAAAGTGTTAATAGGGGTGTCGTACAGGGTTCCGTCAATCGGGATCCTGACAGTCATTAGCCCAATGTCGGGATCCCGACTGGCAGTGCTCGCCACGCTGGGGGCATGGTGGCTCACTACGCTCCCCACCTATTCTATTCTCCCTCTATGGTGGGTCATGGACCCCCACGAGGGAGAATAGCCAGTGGCCATCGGGAACCCGTGCGTCGGTATTTTAACAGTCAGGATCCCGGCGTTGGGTAAATGACTGTCAGGATCCCGACTATCGGGACCCCGTCCGGCACCCGTTAATAGAATGTAAAGGTGTGCCACACTAGAGCCACCAAGCCAAACCAGTCCAGGGGCACCGCACCCCACATCAAACGTCTCTTGGAAAAAAATCAGGGAAATCTTCAGTTTGCTTCTGCTCAGATTGGAAGAAACTCCTTTAGAAATTAGGGGCGAGATTTATTGTGTTGACCGTTTTTCCGAAAATGCGATTTTTGCTCAAATCGCCCTGTATCGCCGTTTTTTTAAATCACATTTTTTCCCAGAAATCGCATATTTAATGAGGTGTGTATTCCGGCATGAAAAGTGCGAGAAATTGCGATGTAAGGCGATTTTCGGGATGTCCCAGCGCAACACAGGCTGAGAGCGTGATTGGGCGATGTGTCTCCATGGAGACGCATAGCTCAGCCCTGATTGGCTGAGCTATGCGTCTCCATGGAGACACATAAGCCGGAGACGCTCTCAGCCTGTGTCGCGCTGGGACAGCGCGACAGAAGCTGTTAGCTGCATCGGAGAAAGCCGGTTCAGGCCGCTGTCAGTGCGGGCTGTCCGGCTCTGCTGCTGAGAGACCAGCGCTGGATCCTGGATCGGTATGTATAGCGGTGTAAAAGTGAGGTGTGTGGATGTGTGTGTATGTAATAAAGTTTTACTTTTCTGTGCGTGTGCTTTATTTTAACATTCTTTTTACAGGTGGACTACAAGTCCCAGCGGGCCCATTAATGCCCCGCATGCTGGTACTTGTGGTTCTCCAAGTCCCAGCATGCGGGGGAGGTCTGCTGGCACTTGTATTTCTCCTGTATTAAGCAATGTTAGGAATGTGAATTTAACCCTATCAGGCCGGCGTCCAATGGCCAGGGACGCCGGTGACAGCCCCGGGCTTCAGCCCTGGACGGGTGAAGCCTGGGGGGGGGACCCCTTTATTGGGGGGGTCCCCACTCCTCCAGGTACCCCGTCCAAGGCTGACCAGCCACGGTGCTCATGGTATGGCCGGGGGACCTTATGTAAAAAGTGTCCCCCGGCTGTTGCATGGCACTGCGGGCTGTTGGAGCCCGGTGCTGGTTTAAAAATACGGGGGACCCCCAGATTTTTTGTCCCCCGTATTTTTGGAACCAGGACCGGTCCAAGAGTCCGGGGCTGGTTTCAGAAATACGGGGGACCCTACGCTTTTTGTCCCCCGGATTTTTGGAACCAGGTCCGGCTCAATGAGCCCGGGGCTGGTTATGTACAGGAGGGGGGACCTCACGCCAATTTTTTTTATTACTTTTACACATATTTTACCAAAGAACCATACACAGATCACAATGATCTGTGCATGGTTCTGACAAAATCGCCATGTTTCTGACAAAATCGCCAGTCAGGATCAGGTCTATTTTTTTTTTAACTTTAGACCATTTTTTTTGGCGATTTCCAAATTCGCATCTCATTAAAAAATGCGAATTGTATATTTTTCAATGGGGAAAACATCTGATGCGAATTCTGCTGTTAAAAAAAATCGCACTTTCAGAAAGTGCGATTTCGCGGCAAAAAGTGCAATTTATGCCGCAAATCGCCACCCATTAAGTAGTCGATTTGGTAAAAAAATGAAAAAACGGCCGTTTTTGCGATAAAAATCGCCAAAAACCCAACATCGATCTCTAATAAATGTCACCCTAGATCTCTTACTGACAGATTGGCGGCAAGCAGTGGGATAATGATAAATTTGAGTTTTTAGCACCTAAAACAACTTTTTTTTATCTACCTGGGCTGTCCCAACCCCATATCTACTGGGAGACAGTTACTTGGAAGTGAGATTTATTAGTGCCCAGCAACAAGAAAGTTAAAACCCCAGGGCTTGTGATGTTAGTGCAGTAACTAATGTAGAGAAGTAAAATATGACTGAGGCGCGCACCTTTATTATTGGTGACATTTCCCACAGCAAGAATACTGAAGCTTTTTAAAAAAAAGAGATGATGTTGCCCAAAGCAACCAATCAGATTCTGTCTTCTCTATTTCATCCTTGAAAATAATAGACAGATTTTTATTGGTTGCTACGGGCAACGTCAACTCTTCATTTTTACAGACAATGTGTAGGTCGACATTCAACAGAGGTTGACACCAAAAGATCAATAAGCACCAAGTCTGCATTGACAAAAGGTCAACACACTCAGTTAGTTAACGTGGCAATGGTCAGCACATGTTGACATGAGTTTCTGAAGATTTTTTTTTTTTTCATTGACTTTTTCCTATGATTGCTTCAGAATTCCAAGATATTTAATTGACCAAATAATTACGAAAATGATTAAACATGAACTCCAACTGTGAGTGGTAAAGTGGGCCAAGTGCAGCAAGGGGGCGCAGTCCTCTAAAGTGTTGACACCCAAAAAGTTTTTAAAAAAGCATGTCGACCTTTTCACACGTCTACCTTTTTTGTGTCGAGCCACCGAACCCGAAGCGTGGCGAGCGCAGCGAGCCCCGCGAAGGGACACGGATTATTTCACATGTATTCCTTTTCCCCCCCGTGGGGCTCGCCACACTTGCCACGCTTCGGGCTCGTATTCCGCGTGCGCTCGCCACGCTTCGGGTTCGGTGTCTCTCTGCGCTCGTCACACTATCTAAAATCAACTGCACGCCGACGTGGATAGTGGGGGTATGAAAAGGTCAGAGGGCGCATACCGCCACCCCTCGCGGGCTCGCTGCACTCGCCACGCTTCGGGTTGGCGTTGATAGTGGGGTGGCATTGCCAATGGGGGTGCATTTAACATTGAAAGCACCCATCAGGGTGCTTGTACAATTAAAAATCGCATCTCATCGCATGCCATTTGCTGGCTTGCAATGCTATGCGATATTTCATTGTACAAGCACTCCTGTTAATTTAACATGAATATCGCATCGCACACCACTAAGTATGGAATGCGATGGACGCCGTGCTAGGAAACAAGTACCAAAAACTCATGTCAACCTTTTCCATGTCGAACTTTTGAGAATGTCAACCTCTTTAATGTGTCGACATATGATCTGTCAACCAATAGTGGTTAAACTATTGACTGTCGACCTATTTATTGTTGACCAGCGGACCACATCCAGCGCCCTCAGACAATGTTGTCCTACTGGGGTTTTGTCCTGGGGGCCAGTCCATGCCTGTACTGTACCGTAGCACAGGGTTGCCTTCCTGACCCTCTCCTTCAGGGAGAAAATGTTCTGTTCCTAGACTTCCAGGTCATGTATGATTGCCGACACCTGTGGGGAGCTGGTTAATTGATAAGAAAGGTGGTTTACTATGGTGATGGCAATCATACATTACCAGGGAAGTCCAGGAACAGAATATTATCTCCCTGAAGGAGAGGGTCAGGTAGGCAACCATGCTGTAGCATAGTTGTCCTTTAAACTTATTTTAGCTTTTTATTTTTGAAGATGAGTAAAGACAAACTTTTACAAGCAATACATTTGTTTGAGTAATTAGCAGAACTGATACCAACTTCCACAATAGCTCATCTATTATGCATGGACTCTGCTAGTTATGAAAGGCATTACTCAGCAACTCATAATGACATTGTTAAACAACAGGGTAATTTGTTAATAGTGGTCTTACACGTTGCTACAACATTGCACAGACTCATTTGTGATTGTTTCAGAATTACAAGATCTGTAATTGACCAAATAATTCTGAAAATTATTAAAACATGAAAAATTAATCATTTTAATCTGTTTTTAAACATTTTTTCTATATAAACAATATCAATCAATTCTGCAACTGTGAATTTGCTGGAATGTAGGTAATTTCTCCAGCCATTAATCTATAATTAATATGTTTCATGTAATAGAATCATTGTATTGTGTTTAATAAAAATAAATAGATGATACTTACAAATTAGATCATTTACAAATCCAATAAGCGTGTAATTTAGTTAAATGAACTTGCATTATAATGGATTTACCGGAGAGTGGTTAAGGCGGTAAGAGGACACTTGTTGCTAAGTGCACCAACTATACACCGATAACACGGACGCCCTGGAGACCGGTTTGCAAATTTAGTTTAACTTTCATTACTTGCAACTTTGAATAACAACAGATTGAGGAATATATTACTCCCAGTGCTCAGCAGGTGGAAGATATTATGCGCCATTAGGTCAGCAGGAAAACTAAAATAGAAGCACCAATGTCAAATACAAATGTCAAATTCAGATTGCAAAACTCTTTAGACTGTCCAAGAGACACCTGAATATGAGAGAGCTCTTTTCCTGTATCCTTCCCAGTGGCGTAACAATAGCCCCACAGACCCCGGAGTGGCGGGGAAGTGCTGAGTAAGTGTGGGCACAGGGGGTCTGCGGGGCTATCGCTGCGCTGACCTGTTTTACCCTTCTGCTTGCAGCCGCAGCTGTCATTGCTGGGTTTGTTGCCGGGACCCAAAGTCTGCGGTCCCGGCACTCCTCCTGGCTTCGGCTGCTATTGAAAAAGAGCCATCACAAAATGTCCGCCCACTTACAGCAGAACGTTTTTGAGGATGTTAGAGGAGGTGGCAGCGGCCTCCTCTAGCATCCTTAGAAACAGTCTGCTTTTAGGGGCAGCCATTTTGTGAGGGTCATTTTCATTAGCGACAGCGGCAGTAACCGGCAATCGGAGGTATAAGTCAGGGTTTGGGGGGTTTAAATTTACTGGGGGGGTGTAATTTTCAGGCGGGAGGGTTACTCCACTCATCACTTCTTGAACCCGCAATTAGGAGTAGGGATAGGCACATACCTCCCAACATGACACATTCCAGGAGGGACACAATGCTCTTTTTCTGGACTTCCCTCTTAATTTATGAATACCATCATGGTTAATGGATAAGAAAGGTTAATGGATAAGAAAGGTTGTTTCCACACAGGTGATGGTAATCATAAATAAAGAGGGAAGTCCAGGAAAAGAGCATTTTGACCCTCCTGGAGGTATGTGAGTGGGTTCAGATTTTGGGAATCTGAATACACCTCCAATCCGCGTACAGACCCAAACACTGTTCGGAGATTCCCACCCAGACTCAGAGATCAAAACGTCATCATCCTGAGTTGGATCTCATGAGATCCGGACTCTATGTAAATCCCACGCTGGCGCCGTCATCTTCATTTTGGCACTGGAGAGGGTAGTGGGTGGATGTGCTCTGGGGCTGTGGTGGCCTGTGGTGATCTGTGCAGGTCTGTGGTGGTGGCGACCTGCTTTATAAGTTCAGTCCTGTGCTGCTGGTGTCCTGTGCTGCCTACTGCTAGTGCTGCTGCTGGTTTCCTGTGTTGTTCCATAAGTGCTGAATGATATTGCTGCAGTTAAAGTCCAGTCCAGTGAAACTGATGCAGAAGTCCAGCCCAGTGAAACTGATGCAGAGGTCCAGTCCAGTCCAATACTGCTGCATAACTTCAGTCCAGTGGTACTGCCAGTAAAGTCCATTGATACAGCCATTCAATTCCATTGATCCTGCCTTTAAAGCCCAGTGGTACTGCCCTTAAAGTCCACGTTGTACTGCCATTAAAGTCCAGTGGTACTGCTGTTCAAGTCCAGTGGTACTTCATTTAAAGTCCAGTGGTACTGCTGTTAAAGTCCAGTGGTACTGCTGTTAAAGTCCAGTGGTACTGCCGTTCAGGGGTGGATCCATGATAAAATAACAGGGGGGCCCCATGATAAAAAAGGGTTTAGGTGGGGGAGGGGCGGTGTTAGTGGTGCCAGTGTACATTCTAAGAGAGCGGCAGAGAGAGGGTGGGAATGGAATTAAAAATAGGCCCTGGCATTTAAAGTACGCAGGCCCACCATAGCGACAAAAGTGAAGGATGTAGTTGTGCGCGCACTGAAGGCACGCTCCAGAAAAGGGTGTGTGGCCACTCAACAGGGGGCGTGTCTTTGAGTGTAGTGTACAACACCATATACAACTTCTACACATTATGCAACAAAATACTAGACCCCATTATACTTGCCCCTTACACATGATGCCAAATGTAATGAGCCAAAATTCATATAATGCCACATGGATTGAGCCAAAATTCAAATAATGCCACATGGATTGTGTCAAAATTCACATAATGCCACATGGATTGAGCCAAAATTTACATAATGCCAAATGGATTGAGCCAAAATTCACATAATGCCACATGGATTGTGTCCAAATTCACATAATGCCACACGGATTGAGCCAAATTCATAAAATGCCACACGGATTGAGCCAAAATTCACATAATGCCACACGGATTGAGACAAAATTCACATAATGCCACACGGATTGAAACAAAATTCACATAATGCCACACGGATTGAGCCAAAATTCACATAATGCCACATGGATTGAGCAAAAAATTCACATAATGCCACACAGATTGAGCCAGAATTCACATAATGCCATACAGATTAAGGCAAAATTTACAATATGCTTCATAAACAGGGACATTGTCCACCAAAGGCACGCATTAAACATTTACACCATAATGTCCATTGCATGTTAAGATACACGCCATTATGTCCATTATGTATTATGCCAAACACCATAATGCTTATTAAAAATTATGCTACATAAGTGCTGCTTATCTACATGCTCATTGCCAAGGGTTCCATGTTCGTTGCCAGAGGTTCCATGCTCATTGCCATGCGGGATTACATGCTCATTGCCAAGGGGGAATAGATGCTCACAGTAAATGGGGGACAGCTGCCGATAGGCAGAAGTGATAGCCACTGACAGTGGCAGAGCCTGGCTGTATTCAGAGCACTGCAGGTCCCAGCTATTTGAAATAATACCCCTTTCACACCAGAAAATGCATTCCCAGGTTGGCCCCTTTTACACCAGCCTAGTCCATGCATTTTCTGGTGTGAGGGGGAGAGAAAACCACCCCTCCCCCCCTTTAACCAGTAATCTCATTTAACCGGCTATATCTTCAGAACCACCTGACCCATTTACATGAGACAAGTATTATATTGAAGAACTTTTGAGTGGGCTTTGAATGATTTTGGTCCAGTGAAACTGGAACGTTTGGTTGCAGAGTAATCTGCCCTCAAAGAACATGAACAGCCATGAAATTACATTTCAAAAATAAAAAAAATCGGTTTACACTCAATATCTCTGGAACCAATTGACCTATATGGACTAGCCTTGTAACATATTAAAGGCCCAGCGATTCGGAATTGAATGAGATCAACCGCAAGCTTCTGTTATGCCAGGGAGGGAACTGGCAGCCATCGGAATTGGGTGGGGGTCGGAATTGACGAGTCCCATTTTATCCTATGGGGAAAAAACGTTACAGCTTTGCCAGGCGATATCTCCGGTTCCCAGGGGGCTAGAGACACGCTGGGCTCTTTGAAAAGCCCTGGTTCTCAGCTACAAATGACAGGGGGGCACCTGCCCGGGTGCCTCCCCCCCCCTGAATCCGCCACTACTGCCGTTAAAGTCCAGTCCACTGATATTGCTGCATAAGATAAGTCCAGTGTTACTGCAGTTAAAGTCCAGTCCAGTGATACTGCTGCATAAGTTAAGTCCAGTGGTACTGCAGTTAAAGTCCAGTTAAGGGATACTGCTGCATAAGTCCAGTGGTACTGCCATTAAAGTCCATTGGTACTGCTGTTAAAGTCCATTGTTTCTGCCATTAAATTCCATTGGTTCTGTCCTTAAAGTCCAAAGATACTGCCATTAAAGTCCAGTGATACTGTCAATAAAGTCCAGTGGTACTGTCCAGTCCATTTATACTACTGGTACATAATACCAGTCCAGTAATACAGCTGTAATTCTGTCCAGTGATACAGCTGCTTAATTCCAGTCCAATGATACTACTGGTGCATAATTCCAGTCCAGTAATCAGTGGTGGCTCGTACCTTCTTGGGGGAGGGGGGTTGCCTCTCGCTGCAGATGCCGCTGGGGTACCGCGATGCAGGCACCCCCCCCCGCCACCTCTCATCCCGGGCCCTGGCGCCTGTGCTATAATGACCAGCACATAATGACCGGCACATGCGCAATTTGGCAGCCCGCAGAAAGGCTACCCGGAGTCAGAGTGAGTCACAGTGAAGCCAGTGCAGTCTCACAGACTACAGTGGTGGATTTTACCTGGGGGGGGGGGGGGGCTGCAGTCCAGTCCAGTCTAATTCCAGTCCAGTCATACCTGCTCTAATTCCAGTCCAGTGATATTGCAGTATAATTCCAATGCAGTGATAGTTACTGCCGTTAAAGTCCAGTCCAGTGATACTGCTTTATCATTTCAGTCCAGTACATAGTTTATTACAATACTTTTTATCCTATGCCATTTCATTATTTTGTGTTTAAAAAAAAAATTGTTAAAAATTTCAGTCACAATGTACTTTGTTATAATTTGAAGGACATTGTTCCTTTTTATTGAACGTATTTCTTGTACATTGAGAAATGTATATTTATTGTATACTTTTCAAATGACTGTCTCAATAAAATTTATATGAGAAATTAAAATAAAAAGTGGTGTGGCGGACATTTTTCCAGTGATTTCACATCACTGCTGCTGCCAGCAGTAGCTCTGTGCTGTAGACTCTACTGCGCATGCACAGATCACCAGAAAAATGGGCGTCGCACCTGTTTTTCCGGGATGTCAGCAGCGATCTTATTGCCACCGCTGCTGGACTCTGGAGGATAAATATTGGAAAAATGGGTGCAGTGTGTGCGGTGTGGGCCCCCCTGGATTCAGGGGCCCGTGTGCACCATGCACAATGCAACCATTATAGATAAGCCACTGGTTCTCACCTAAATCTTCAATCGTAATCACATCTTAGGTAAATGTATCCCACGGCATCCAGCTGTATGTGAGTAATACTGTAGTTGTGTATACCTGTCTTCATGTTTTCACATCATATAGCAATTAAGCAAGTGAAATGGTGTTTCTCAAAAAAAAAGTTAAATATATCAGGTTTCTTTAATGGTGAAGAATTACAGCTTTTTATATTTTTTAGGAATCACCCTACCTGGGGGGCATCAAATATTCTGTTGCATCGATGGCTTCCATCACAGTATGAGGATGGGATCAGTGAGCCAATGGGATGGAGTCCAGATTTCCTCTACAACAATTTCTATCTCCCTCCAGTAAGAACCTTTCACTTGTATCCACAATGCTGATACTCTGCTTGTAGGGCCTTGTGATGTGGTGCAGTGGTAATCCTTACCTCCCAACATGACCCATTCCAGGAGGGACACAATGCTGATACTATGCTTGTAGGGCCTTGTCATGTGATGTAGTGGTAATCCATAACTACCAACATGACCCATTCCAGGGGGGACACAATGCTGATACTCTTCTTGTAGGGCCTTGTGATGTGATGCAGGGTGTAATCCATACCTCTCAACATGACCCATTCCAGGAGGGACACAATGCTGATACTCTGCTTGTAGGGCCTTGTGATGTGATTCAGTTGTAATCCATAACTCCCAACATGACCCATTCCAGGAGGGACACAATGCTGATACTCTTCTTGTAGGGCCTTGTGATGTAGTGGTAATCCATACCTCCCAACATGACCCATTCCAGGAGGGACACAATGCTGATACTCTACTTGTAGGGCCTTGTGATGTGATGCAGTGGTAATCCATACCTCCCAACATGACCCATTCCAGGAGGGACACAATGCTGATACTCTGCTTGTAGGGCCTTGTGATGTGATGCAGTGGTAATCCATACCTCCCAACATGACCCATTCCAGGAGGGACACAATGCTGATACTCTTCTTGTAGGGCCTTGTGATGTGATTCAGTTGTAATCCATACCTCCCAACATGACCCATTCCAGGAGGGACACAATGCTGATACTCTTCGTGTAGGGCCTTGTGATGTGATGCAGTGTGTAATCCATACCTCCTAACATGACCCATTCCAGGAGGGACACAATGCTGATACTCTGCTTGTAGGGCCTTGTGATGTGATGCAGGGTGTAATCCATACCTCCCAACATGACCCATTCCAGGAGGGACACAATGCTGATACTCTGCTTGTAGGGCCTTGTGATGTGATGCAGTGTGTAATGCATACCTACCAACATGACCCATTCCAGGAGGGACACAATGCTGATACTCTTCTTGTAGGGCCTTGTGATGTGATGCAGTGTGTAATGCATACCTACCAACATGACCCATTCCAGGAGGGACACAATGCTGATACTCTTCTTGTAGGGCCTTGTGATGTGATTCAGTAGTAATCCATAACTCCAAACATGACCCATTCCAGGAGGGACACAATGCTGATACTCTTCTTGTAGGGCCTTGTGATGTGATGCAGTGGTAATCTGTTTTATAGTCATTTATGTTTTCCGCTTTGTGTGTTACTTTGTCAAGAGTTTTCTTGATTGAATTTTATTTGTTTTTACAAAAATCAAGTTGGCAGCCCCAACAAGACATATAAGGAACAAGGGTAAAGACAATAGGGTAACCCTACTCTGCTAGACAAAAAGGTCACATGACAGAAGCTACAGCTGGCTGCAGAGGCGTAGGGAGGGCGGAGCCACCGGAGCTCCTGCTCCGGGTGCCGATTGGTTGGCTGGCGCCGCCGGCCCGCCCCCCCTCCGCAAATGGTCCCTGCTACTAGTGTGGCGGGTACGCCCGGGGCGGGCAGCGCCGGCGGCTGCCCTGCCCGGCGCCTGCCTTCCCTCATGCCCAGGCTGCTCGCCCGGTCCCCGCCGCCAAGCATCACGGGCGGTGAGGCCGGGCGGCGGGCTGACAGTCACCACGGCTGCCTGTGAATTGCTGCTGCTGCTGCTCGGTCTGGCTTCCGGGCAGCGCAGGCAGCCAGCGTAGCAGCAGCACTAGTGTGTGTGAGTGACAACAATGTCACACTCCTCCCAGCGACTCTGACCCCCTCCCTCCTCCCTGGCTACAGCAGCGTCATCACCAGCCTTCCCAAGCGCTGGCTGTAGCCTGGAGGAGAAGGTCTGTTGCTGGCTGCCGCCCGTGCGATATTCAGTTATTCAAGGTGGATAGATTTTTTTTTTTTACAGCTAAACGTTCTTAAAATAAACATAGTAAGCTTGTTTTTTTGTTGGTTTTGTGGAGCCCGGGGGGGGGTTAGTGAATCTCTGGCTTCTGCTGCTGCCCTGGCCTGCTGTGCTGTATATATCTTTATTACTGCTGTATATATATTTATCTATCTTTATTAATTTATCTTTATTTACAGCTGTCAGCATGTTATATATAGCGCAGCAGCTTCCTTTACAGTGTCTTAGCGCAGCAGATTCCGTTACAGTGTCTTATACAGCGCAGCAGATTCCATTACAGCGTCTTATATAGCGCAGCAGATTCCGTTACAGCGTCTTATATAGCGCAGCAGATTCCGTTACAGCGTCTTATATAGCGCAGCAGATTCCGTTACAGCGACTTATATAGCGCAGCAGATTCCGTTACAGCGTCTAAAATAGCGCAGCAGATTCCGTTACAGTGTCTTATATAGCGCAGCAGATTCCGTTACAGCGACTTATATAGCGCAGCAGATTCCGTTACAGCGTCTTATACAGCGCAGCAGATTCCGTTACAGTGTCTTATATAGCGCAGCAGATTCCGTTACAGTGTCTTATATAGCGCAGCAGATTCCGTTATAGCCTCTTATATAGGGCAGCAGATTCCGTTACTGTGTTTTTTTATAAAAAATGTAAGGGGGGGCGCAAAATATGCCCTTGCTCCGGGCAACATGTCGCCTAGCTACACCGCTGGCTGGCTGAGGTGAACAGTCAGAGCTATTTTTCATGCTATTTCACGCATTTGAAATAGCCCTTAGGGCAGTTACAGGACTCCCCTGAGGTGAGCGGTTGTGGAAACCCCCCACCCCCACACGTGTCCATCTGCAGAACACATCCTGGTGACCTAGTCTCAGCGGCGGCGGACCTGGTCCCCATGGGTGGCGGTCCGGGTCTACCTCATCCATCGGCAGCAGCGAAGAAAAAAATAGAATTTCAAAATAGCCGTGGCCAGCCAATCACGACTTGCGATGTCCTGCCCCCTAGAGCTGGCTATATTAGCCAGCTCAAGACAGGGGGCAGGGAGTCCGACGGTGGAGGAGGAACAGAGAAGAGCTCTTAAAGAACAAGTCCTGGGAGGTGGCGGCCATGCAAAAGAGCTGCAAAGGCCACCGCACCCAGGTGAAGAACACAGATGAAGAGGCTGAAGCCCTGGAAAGCGGCGGTTATGTAAAAGAGCTTAATAGGCCGCCGCCCCAGGTGAAGACACCGCAGAAGCCCGGAAGACAAGATGCAATTTAATAAAATATTTAAAAACCTGTGTTTGTGTTTTTATTTTAATATTTCCTTTACAGGGGGCTATATGTACTGGTGGGCCTGTAATGTCCCACCTGCTGGTACCAGCATGTGGGGCAGGCTTGCTGGGATCTGTAATCCTACTGTAAAAGATAATATTACTGTTTAAACAAGCTATCAACCCTGCACCCACCGCCCAGGGGTGCAGGGGACAGCCCCGGGCTTCAGCCCAGGCCTGGGTTGCCCTGGAGAGGGGGGACTTCTTTATTTGGGGGGTCCTCACCTTCACAAAAGCTCCCGGCCTAGGCTGACTAATTAGGGTGGTTAACACAGTAGCGCTGGTATATTTGGTGGTCAGTATACAAATTATTATATGAGTCAGATGCAGCCACCTTTCAGAGGGATTGTGTACCTCTATATACTAGCAGCAATGGTGTGGTGTAGTAGCTGCAATATGCTGATACCACTAGGTGGCGCTGCTCTCCTCAAATAATATCTCACAAGCTATAAGGATATATTTTAATATAAAAAAACACATATATAATAATATCAATAAAAATAAATGTCATATAACATCAGTGCACTTCAAAGGACAAGACATACAAGATATACAACACAACATACAAAGAGGTATTTTTCTTATTGAGGCTTGTCTGGCTATAAATGCATTTAACCAATGATGGTATTAATTGGATTAAGGCTGAAATAGTGTGATATTTACCAGTTCTGCAAATGAATGAATGGATTTACTTTCTTAGGAATTAGGGTGAACACTCTTTCCTTACATGGAGCATTATGGATGATAGCATCCACCTATATTAGGTAGTAGCCTCCCTTCAGCAATAGGGGTGCGCTCCAGGTGCTAGTGTCCATGCATATATTGTCCCATAAATGTGGATCCAAACAGTGGCTGATGTAATCGAATGTGTAGACCCTGCTGTGTGGCGCTCCAAAACGCGTCTTTGACCACGGGACCCCATCAAGCGTGTCCCTTGGCTATTACACCCCCTGCTAGTGGAGCCTGGTGCTGGTCCCCAATATACGGGAGACCCCTATTCATTTTGTCCCCCGTATTTTAGAAACCAGGGCTTGCTCAAGAGCCTGTTGCTTGTCCCCAAAATACAAGGGACCCCCACTCACTTTGTCCTGTGTATTTTGGGAACCAGGACCGCTTCAAGAGCCCAGTGCTGTTCATACTCGTGGGGGGGACCCCACGCCATTTTTTTACATTATTTAATTATTTTTCTATTACATTATTCCAACCCATTATTTAAATTTGAAGACCCCCCCCCCCCCCAAAGTTGCCAAAACACTTTCTGTGAGAGATTTTAAATCTCTCTTGCTGAATCTCCCATTATGAATCTCTGGCACAAATCTCTCTTGGGTATGGGCCCTTAAGGATCTGCCTTCCACAAAGATATAGTACACAGGTTCTCAATATCAGTCCTCAGGACCAGGGCTTAAAGTGGCCATGCAGAGGTTAGGGGACTAATTTCTCTATGCCACCTAATTACCCCCCTCCCCCCCCTCCCTAACCCCATTAGGCAGGACCAGTGGTAGGGTTTTTGGCATCCCTCTGCAAACTGTGAGAATTACTTTGCAGGGCCAATGTGGCAGTTAAAATGTTCCACCTCACCATTAGAGGTGGTGGAACTCAGTTCTACCCCGTTGCCTCTCACTTTAACCCCTGCTCAGGACCCCCACACAGTGCACGTTTTCCAGGCCTCCTCACAGAATCACAAGTGATATCAACAGCTCCACCTGTGAATCTTTTAAAAGGTGTCAATGAGTAATGAATGCACATGTGCATCTGCCAAGCGACCTGGAAAATGTGAACTGTGTGCAGTCCTGAGGACCGAGTTTGAGAACCACTGGTCTAGTACAATTAGATGACAAGGTTTTGTGTTTACCTATTGCAATGTTTGTTTTTTTTTGCTCTGTATTTTATCATGAAAACCTTTTGTTCATACGTATACATACATAAAAAAAATATTTTGAAATATTCATGTTTTATTTCTTTTTTTAGGTTCGAGAAGTTACAAATAAAATAATTCATGCATCAAATACGGATTTTCAGGAGGATGGTTTATATTCCCATATAATAATTGAATGGGGACAATATATAGACCATGACATTGCTTTTACCCCGCAAAGTATTAGTAAAACTCAAACTCTGTGGGGAATGAACTGTCAGTCAACTTGTGAGAGGAAGAAGTCATGTTACCCCATAATGGTACGTTAAATGTCATTTCCTTATGTTTCCAAATCTGATTGTTACTGTGCAAAGATGTGGGAATGTGTCATCTTAATGGGGGGGGGGGGGGCATACATACACAACCCTCAATTACTTTCCCTCACAACTCTGTGGGGAGTGAGGGGAAATGATCACTGTTACCAGTCACAAGGTATTGTCACCAACCTGATAGTAATATTAAGCCATCACAAGGCCTTTAGGGCTTGATTCAGGGTGACTCATAAAGCACATGTGGCTTGCTAATGGACAAAACCATGTGCACTGCAGGTGGGGCTGATGTAACCTGTGCAGAGAGTTAGATTTGGGTGAGTTATTTTTTGTTTTTGTGCAGGGTAAATAGTGAACCGTTTGCAGGGGCAGACTGGGGCGGATGGCGGCATGGTTGGCGTCGCGTGTAGGAATGCCCAGCATTTCATGGGCGTGCCCATGAAAATGCTGGTCATTCCCATGGGTACGCGTGCGGGATGAAATGTGCCGGGGCGGGCGGCTGACATCATATGATCCTCGCAGCTTACCGAGTCAACCTGAATCAACCTTGTGCTTTGGAAGTGAAAATGAATCACCCCCTTATTTCCCCCTGAGAGAGTAGAGTGTTGATAAACGAAGAGAGGATATGTATAACTACTACATAAACCAAAGAAGACTTAACATAGTGTAGGGAACAATACTAACCTCAAAATATTGAAACGTAATTTTAATACATTTACCATATATACTCGAGTATAAGCCTACTTTTTCAGAAAATTTTTTGCCCCCTCGGCTTATACTCGAGTGAGGGTCCCACTTGAGTCAATAAGTTTTCCCAGGTTTTTTTTTTGTAAAATTAGGTGCCTTGGCTTATATTCGGGTCGACTTCTACTCGAGTATATACGGTATTGTATTTTGTATGAAATGAAATATAATTGTTGTTTGGTGATAAATTACTGTAACTGATGTAATATAAATGTATGACTACGGTTTGAACCATTACTAATAGCAGAACAAATCAGTGCATATTCTTTTAGGGCTGCTTTTGGGTTGTAAGTGAAGTAATAAAGAGTGGGAATAGGTTGATAGTAATTGGTCTTCAGCCAATACTGTAGGTAGACAACTATTGATTGACAGTCAAAAGGTGAACACATGAAAAGAGTCAACATATATGGGACAGTAGCCAGTCACAGCTTGACATATTGTCACGCCAATGGCACGACACACCATGTGTGCCCATGCAGCTGTGGTGCCGGTGCGATGAACATGACTGCATCTGTATACAATATTATTAGTTGGGTTGTGTTACTGCTGGGTTGTGAAAATAATTGTTTTATTGAAGATGACCAATTGTTCCAGTTCTATCCAAAATTATAAAAAGTAATGCTCCGGTGTGCCTGTGCGGGTGGTGCGGTGGTCCGGACTGGTCGGGTTGGTGCCACATAGGGACTGCAGGCTCTGTCCCTGCAGGTTGTGGCTCACCCGCTGGATGGGGATCGGAGCCTGATTTATACATTTGGCTTCTTGCCAAATGATTTATACATTTGGCTTTGGCTTTTGGCTTCTTGCCAAACTCCCTAATACACTTAACCATGAACTACAGTGGACTAGGGACCTGGGAGATCCACCAACCGAGGAGTCTTGGTCGATCATACATGAGAGAGTTTCTGAAGCCTCTATATCTTCGGCAATTAAGGAAAACGCCTATAAAATGTATTATAGGTGGTACATAGACCTGAACCTTCTACATAAAATGTATAGTTCAGCTTCAGATAGGTGCTGGAGAGGATGCGGGGAGGAGGGATCATTCATTCATATTTGGTGGACATGCCCAAAGATTGTTCGGTTTTGGGATGATGTGGCCCAGCTGCTATCCCAGGTTTTCTCCTTGGTTGCCCCATAGGGAAACTTACTAAATCTTCGGACAAACTGTGCATACATATCTTGAATGTGGCAAGACATCTCATTGCCAAGTACTGGAAGTGTCAGGATCCTCCCCACTCCAGCAGTTGTTGAACAAGATTTGGTATGTGGTGGCCATGGAGAAAATATCAGCATATTTACATGACACCTCCCATAAATTTCTTTCTACTGTATATGGAGTGCTTGGTTTTTATTTAATGCTCCTATCAGACAGATTCATATCACCCGGTTGTTCAGACATGCTGACCTAGCCCCTTAGTTTATTTTCTTTAAATACAGTTGCTGTGCTTATGCTTTTATGCTTACATCCTATGCACGTACTCGCCCCCCCCCCCCCCCCTTTTTTTTTTCTCTTCTTTTTCCTTATTTTAATTTATTTTCTCACCTATTCTCTTATTTGTTTGTACTGCTTAGGTACCCTATACTTTTTTATAGGTCCTTAGTATTTTTTTGCTATGGTTGTGAGTTTTTGGCGTTCTGGAGGATTAAGGTTCTTGGCCTTTTATATCAATTTACTTACCATATACGAAGGCTGGTCTTATCATGACTGATAGAAAGTATAAGCCTCATGGAGGGTATATTTCCCCGCAATTTCCCTTTTTTTTTTAAATTTCATTTTATATTGATATATTATGTGTTAAATTAGGAAGATTGTACTCTGATATATGTTTCTGATTTTTTTTTTGCATTGTTTGTTTACTGTGTATAAGTAAAGAATTTATCAATAAAGATTTTGAAAAAACAGAAAAAAAATGTAATGCAGCGTTCTGTGCCTTGCATCCTTTCTCGCGAATTACTCTACCTAACCCCTTACAAACTGAATTTGATTAACAGACCTGAATAAGAAAAACAAATCATAGAACTAGTAAGTCAAGCAAGTAGACAGCGCAAAATGGACACACTTGATACGTAATTGGTTAAAAAATCAATTTATGTTTATTATAAAAAAAAATTCAAATTATTAAGAAATTTCACCGGCCGGTGGGACCAATACAGTTAAAATAATAATGTTAATATTAAGGTAGCAGTTACACAAGGCATACACTCTAATAAAAAAGAATTAAATCACATTTAGTAATAGCTCTCTCAGCTTGGTTAAGCATGTATAGGGTTAATTGCTTGGTTTTCTGTTCAGACAGAAATGGGTTAATGTCAGTTTTTTGCCAAGGAGATGTTAATTGACAATTCTTAGCACCGTGCTGACCGCACAGAAACTGCTTATCAGCAACTTTACTATTGGTTAGTCATTCAGCCATGCATATGTGCTGTTATAAATGGCAAAGTTAGTAAATCATGCAGATAAAAGAGTGGTATACTTATGCTCTGCGGCTTGTGGGCTGCTTTGGTTTTTGGTTTGTAATCCACTTTGTGGGGAGGGTGACTGTCTCTGCCTGGAGCGGGTTCCCAGCTGGTCTGTATACAATTCTTGCAGCTTTATCAAGAACTCCTTTGCTCCGGCTTCCGGGTCTCCACGCGGCGGTATCTCCAATACAAAGAAACAGGGACTTTGCTGATGACGCGTTTCCCCGCCTCTCACTTAGTCAGCGGCTTCCTCAGATCTGATGGCTAAAGGGTAACAGTATTTTTGTTTGTGAAGCTTTGTTCAAGGGAATATGGGAGTGGCTTTAGTTTTGATGGAGGTTAGCAATTTAAGTGTCCTTGATTTGGCGGAAAGACCAGTAGCTTGTTAAATGTTTATATATTTTATAATACCAATGAGTGTTTTCGTAAGTATATTATTGTGGTAGGTGCCATTTTTTGTTGTCTGCCACCATGCTATCTTTAATGATATTAATTCAATTATATTTGATTATTCAAGAATTTATATCTAAATGTTGTTGATGCCGAATTAAAATTTTACTCAATTTAATCCCAACTTGTCTGTAAAGGAAACTGTGGATTTCAATAGTTAGAGAGTTCTTATTCTTTTTAGCCGCAGAGATTTGTTTTCTTCTATTGAGCAAAAGTGGCAACCTAACAGTTATATTTGTCCACAGAGCGTGTCAAACCACAGATGTTTATAAGCAGCAGATTTAGGAATATAAAATCCATTACTATAATTATATATAATAATAAATGGATGCAATAATATAGTTTTCAATAAAGTGTGTATATATATATATATATATATATATATATATATATATATATATATATATATATATATGCAACACTGGATGCACACAAAGTTGCTACCAACTTTGAGACCCCTAATGCGCATTTTTGAACATATTTGGGTAATTTCTTTAAGGTCTTCCAGTGGGAACCAAATCCACAGCTACAAATTTATCAGATGTCTAATGTGAAAGGTCTCTCGTCTCAATTTCAGGATTGCTGCCTTGAACAGATGGTGGGATAGTTTTTCTTTAATATCCCAGGGATTAGGTATTTAGCTACATTAAAGAGATCAGTGAATACCGGGTCTTTGGAGATGTTTTTGTAATCGTTACTGAGTTTTATATACCTTCAGGCTATAAAGTGCTCTTTAATACACCCACCTACTTTAAAGACGTTCTTTTCTCTTTTATTTCATATTGTAAATGACTTGTAATAGATGTTGTGGCAAATGTTCTACGTTATTAGGCTTTCAATGGCTAAACATTATTTTTAACATTCTTTGTAAATGAAAACAACAGAAAGCTGGATCTAACATAAGCATCACATTATAGTACATGACTACAGTAATCTGTGCTATTTGTACACGAGTGCGCTTTTGACACCTTAATTGGGAAATTAACAAAATATCAAACACTTTAGCGATCACAGCTACACATAGTTTAGTTAGTTATAAAATTAGTTTTATTAACAAGGAACAGGAAAATAGCAAACAACAATGAAGACTTAAATATCAAAGACCATTAAATAGAGAATAAAAACAATTTTGGACAGTCATATAACATTATAACATGCCCCAATGCATTAAATATGAAAGGTTGCACCCTATTGCAATTAATCTGAGGTTACAGACATACTGTAGCCCTCCTACGCAGAGCTGTAATACTCAGATAATATGAAATAGCCAAACCCAAGCCTCTTACTGGGCCCTGCCATATATTTTCATCTCTTCCCCACATGTATGCACTCACTCTTCCCCGCACTTATGCACTCACTCTTCCCCGCAAGTATGCACTCACTCTTCCCCAAACGCATGCACTCACTCTTCCCCGCAAGTATGCACTCACTCTTCTTCAAACGCATGCACTCACTCTTCCCCGCACGTATGCACTCACTCTTCCCCACACGTATGCACTCATTCTTCCCCACACGTATGCACTCATTCTTCCCCACACATATGCACTCACTCTTCCCCACACGTACTGTATGCACTCATTCTTCCCCACACGTATCCACTCACTCTTCCCCACATGTACTGAATGCACTCATTCTTCCCCACACGTATGCACTCACTCTTCCCCACACGTATGCACTCACTCTTTCCCACACATATGCATTCACTCTTCCCCACACATACTGTATGCACTCACTCTTCCCAGGTGAAGATCTAATATGGAACTAATGACATGATTCAGACACGCTCACTAAGCAGCATTCTTTTGCTGCTTAGTAAGCGGGTAATTGCCACTCACCGAGCCAGCATAAGCCCGCCCACGCTGCTGTCCGAATGTCCACACCGGCATGCGATTAGATGTGTACGCTTACACAGCCCCTCGCATGAAGATGAACGGGTGAAAAATCATTAGATGGTCGAATTACTTTTTTTTACCCGTTCGCAAATAAAATTTTATTTGCCTCCCCAAAATGGGCGAGAACGGGGCGGGTGCTGACATCATGTGATGTCAGCCACTCGCCCCATACAGGCTTCGCCATGCCTGCGTTTGTATGAAGATGCCCAGTGTTTTTTTGGGCGTACCCACCGTTGTGTGCTGCCATAGACGCCATGCTGCATTCTTCCATAGACACCACACTATGTGCTGCCATAGACGCCACACTGTATTCTGCCATAGACGCCATGCTGTGTGCTGCCATAGACGCCACGCTGTGTGCTGCCATAGACGCCACACTGTATTCTGCCATAGACGCCATGCTGCATTCTTCCATAGACACCATGCTGTATTCTTCCATAGACACCATGCTGTGTGCTGCCATAGATGCCACGCTGTGTGCTGCCATAGACGCCATGCTGTGTGCTGCCATAAACGCCATGCTGTGTGCTGCCATAAATGCCAAGCTGTGTACTGCCATAGACGCCACATTGTGTGCTGCCATAGATGCCACGCTGTGTGCTGCCATAGACGCCAAGCTGTGTGCTGCCATAAATGCCAAGCTGTGTACTGCCATAGATGCCACATTGTGTGCTGCCATAGATGCCACGCTGTGTGCTGCCATAGACGCCAAGCTGTGTGCTCCCATAGACGCCATGCTGTGTGCTGCCACAGATGCCACATTGTGTGCTCCCATAGATGCCACGATGTGTGCTGCCATAGACACCATGCTGTGTGCTGCCATAAACGCCATGCTGTGTGCTGCCATAAATGCCAAGCTGTGTACTGCCATAGACGCCACGTTGTATGCTGCCATAGACGCCAAGCTGTGTGCTGCCATAGACGCCATGCTGTGTGCTGCCATAGATGCCACATTGTGTGCTGCCATAGACGCCACGATGTGTGCTGCCATAGACACCATGCTGTGTGCTGCCATAGACACCATGCTGTGTGCTGCCATAGACACCATGCTGTGTGCTGCCATAGACACCATGCTGTGTGCTGCCATAGACACCATGCTGTGTGCTGCCATAGACACCATGCTGTGTGCTGCCATAGACGCCATGCTGTGTGCTGCCATAGATGCCATGGTGTGTGCTGCCATAGACACCAGGCCGTTGACCTATTTTGCTGGTTGTAAAGGGTACCCCATAACAGCTCAAGCTTCAGTACCCCAAAAATGTAATTTGCCACTGCTCTTCCCTTCTTAGCATAGTCAGCATTACTCTGCATGCTTCTTAGGATGGGGTCAAATTACTAAGATGGGAGTTCTATTGAAGATGTAATATTGCCCATAGCAACCAATCCGATTCTGTCTATTATCATCTAAAAGGTGCTAAATAAATAAGAAGCAGAATCTGATTGGTTGCTATGGGAAACATTCCATCTTTAATAGAACGCCCATCTTAGTAAATAGAGCGTGATTTTCAACCTTTTTACCTTGCGGCACACTAAATAAGATTTTAAAATTGCCAAGGCACAACATGAGATCCCCACAGGGCAAAACACATTGGCCCCCACAGGAAAAAAAATCAAACCTATTGGCCCCCATATAAAAAACAATCCCACTGGTCCCCACAGGTAACAAAAATAAAATACATTGGCCCTTTACATGAAAAGAGACCAGTCAATAACAGTTGAACTGGTGGTGGCTGTAAACTGGTTTGGGCATCTATAGATCTGGGGGCACACTTGAGAACAGCTCACGGCACACTAGTGGTTGAAAAACACTGAAATAAACCCTATACAGCCCTCTGTCAGAAAACGACGGCCACTCCCTGTTACCACCACCACCAAACCCCCCCCCCCCCCCAAACGCTGTCTTCCTGTCATAGAAATGTGCAGCAAAAAAACCGAGACCGAATTGCGTACAATACCAGCTTTGTGACTGCATCTAACTTAAACCATAGATTGTAAGCTCCACTGGGCCAGGGACTGACATCAATGGTCAAATTTACTCTGTAAAGCACTGTGGAAGCTGTGTGTGCTACATACATAGCTGGTATTAAACATACAAAATAATAAATAAATCAGTCTATATATCGATGTCGATATATAATGTTGATATATCGTAGGATCTAAGTAAGGTAAGTGTTCATGTTTGTGCATTTGTGTGGAATTTTGTATGTTTGTGTGTTATTGTATGTGTGTGTATATGTGTGTATAAAAGTTGAAAGTTTCATTTATTTTCTAAATGCAGATATCTGGCAATGACTCAATATCCCAGAGTGGATGTATACCGTTTTATCGCTCTTCCGCAGCCTGCGGCACCGGGGACCAGAACGCACTGTTTGGGATCCCATCCACTGCAATTCCAAGAGAACAAGTGAATGCTTTAACATCATTTATTGATGCATCTACAGTCTATGGCAGTACAGCAGCTGTGGAAAATAAATTGAGGAATCATTCAAGTGAGGAGGGCCTGCTGCGAGTAAATGTTCAACATTCTGATCATGGAAGACATTACATGCCTTATGTTGATGACAAACCATCACCCTGCATACAAGATCCTACTGCCGGCTCCGCTGAAAGAATCGAATGTTTCTTTGCAGGTGAAAGCAGATCTAATGAAGTCATATCACTAGCGGCAATGCACACGTTGTGGCTGAGAGAGCACAACCGTTTGGCGAAAGCTCTGAAAGAACTCAACCCCCACTGGAGCTCTGAGACCACGTATCAGGAGGCTCGGAAAATAGTTGGCGCTTTACATCAGGTTGGCATTACATCATGTACTTGACATCTACAGTATATATATAAAAGGATAACTACTCCTCACCTCTATGAGGTAGAGTTCTTCCACTGACTACTAGCTGCCACTCCACTGACCAAATGACTGCGTTGTGTGCTAAAAGATTTCATAACAGTGAAAGTAATATTTGCAGGGACACTTATCTGTTTCAAATTTTCTGGATATAGAGAGAGGGAGCTGTGACTACAGAGATTTAAGTTAGGAGCAATCAGGGACTGGGGGTGGGGTGGAGAGTCTGTGAGCGAAAAACTGTCACAGGTCAAAGTGAAAGTAAAAACGGTCACAGCTCAACGTGGAAGCATATTGCAGAAGCCGTCATTTTGACAGGATTTTAACGAGTATCTATTAAATTCTATAAGTTACTATTCAGACAGTAGATGGAAAGGGAGCTTGATAATTATACAGATGGGGCCAGCGCCATCAATGCTGGCATATCTGGTGCTAGCAAACATGGACGCGCCAGCTTCTTGCAGGAGTCCATGGCCTGGTCTGGCGATTACCGCGCTAGGAGCCGCTCTGATGAGAGTGGCTCCTTCTGTCTATGTATTTTTTATTGTGAAGCTTGTAATATATGGTTTCATGATTTATAATGAAAACATTATAATACAGATTTATAGATAGGTACAGCAGATAGAGCAATCCTGAATCGGCCCGATAATTGGGAAGATAATAAATACTAGGAGAGATCCTTTCTAAATTATCAGAATCATGCATTGTCTATACTTCACAAGTGAGTTCTAGGTGAAGCAGCCATCTTGGGGTAACTACATGGGTTACAATGTATAATTCTCAATACCTGAAGTTAAGAGACAAGGGTAAAAATGATAGTGACTAACAGGATACCCACTGCATAAATAGCTCTGCACAATGAGGAATACAGTATGGTCTTTACTCTGTAATGTCTTCTTTATCCACTTTTTTTCCTTTACAACAATGATAAAGCGTTGGTATGGGAAATATCAATATAGGTTCCAGGCACATGAAATAATTAAATATCTGACCAAAAAATAATAAAACCTAAATAAAGGTCGATAGTCAACAGGTTGACACCAAGTGGTCAACCTGCATTCCATTGATCGCCCCTGCGATATGGTCTTTATAAAGTTGCTGCACAGTGATTCTGTATCGACAAAAGTAACATTTTTAGCAGGCTTTCTTATCTATACGAATACAAGTTCAACTGTCATATGTAAAAATGTAAACAAATAACAACACAAATAATAATATTACTACAGTACTGTATATTGATTTTGTGTAACAGAATGTGTGAAATAACATGTCCGGAATGTTCGATTTCTTCTGAACAAAGGTTCTACAAGCTGCCAATCAAGCAAATCTAGGAATTCAATTTCTCAGTGAGGACTCTTTCTATGGAGAACAATTCTTTAAGTCGTTTTTTCTTTTGAAAGAATATTACATGAAAAGGAATATAACATGGAACCTTAAGGACATAAAGAAGAAAGCTACTGTAGTATATGTGTCTATGCCGAAGACATCCGCGATCATAAACATTACATAAATTGTCTCTGCTAATACTAAATTACTTTCAAAATATAGACTTAAGGATATAAAAAGTCAAAAATTCATTTTATGCAGAATGGAGTTTTGTGGCGTGGAAAAGAGAATGCAGAACACAGAGATTGATCCTGGCCTCTTTCTTCTTCCCCTTGTACTCCATGTGAATAATCTGACGTGCGTGATTCACTGTGATGCTGCATTCTACCAGCCCCTATGGCCCCTCCTCCCTTTTCCTTGACAATTTTGCTGCCTGGCTTCCCCATTTTCCCTCTATCATCCTTGGTGACTAACATCCCCATTGACATCACTAATGCTGCTTCCACTAACCTTCCTGCTCTTTTCTCCTCCTTTGGACTTTCCCAATGGACCTCTACCCCCACTCACAATCTCGGCCACTCCCTTGACCTTATCTTCACCCAATTTAACTCTCTGGGGACTTTCTCCATTTCAAGATAATTCTCTCCTCTTACAGCTCTACTCTTTCTCTCCCACCAAACAATCCTTTTTCCAATCAATCATCTCTTTTCAGTCCTCCAGTCTCCAAAATTTCTTTGAAACTTTCACCTTCACCCCCTCCTTATCCTCTCTCATCCTCTATCACTGCAACTTACTTTACCTCCTTCTTCATCATCTCCAAAATTGAGGATATCTGGCACAATATCTCCTAATTTCCCCTCTGCTGCCCCCCCCCCCCCCCCCCCATCATCCTTGCCCTCCAACTCTCCCACTCTGTTCTCCTTTCGCATCACTACACAAAAGGAAGTCTTCTCCCTCATCTTATCCTCTTCCCCCTGTACCTGCCCCTTGGACCCCCTCCCATCTCCTCCACTCTCTCTCTCCACCACTTGCTGCTCCTACCATGCTTATCTTTTCTACCTATCACTTTCTACTGACATATTTCCTTCATCATTCAAACATGCTCTGGTCTCACCTATTCTTAAAAAAACAACCTTAACCCTTCATCACCCACTAGCTACCACCTAATTTCTCTACTCCCATTCACCTCCAAACTACTGGAATGGCTGGTTTACAGCCAAATCACCAGCTACCTCTCTGACAACTCCATCCTTGATCCCCTACAATCTGGCTTTTACCCACTACACTCCACTGAGACTGCCCTGGTGAAAGTCACCAATGATCTGCTTTTGGCCAAATCCGGGAGACACTTCTCTCTGCTAATCCTTCTGGATCACTCTGCTGCCTTCAACACTTTGGATCATCCTGCAACTAAACTTATCACCCACTGACTGGACATCTCACAGCTCGACTACTGCAATGTTCTCCTCACTGGCCTCACTCAACTCCCATCTCACTCCCATCCGATCTGTCTTCAATTCTCCAGCTAGGCTTATCTTCTGCCACTCTCCTTCGACAAAATCTGCATTGGCTCCTATTCTCCTACAGAATTCTCTTGAAATTCCTCACACTCACATACAAGGTCAAGTGTGTGGTCTGACCTAATTAACTTTTTTGTTTTGGAAACCACAAAGTTCCCACGGCTATTTAGAGAAGGGAATATCTCCCTGTTCTAAACAGAGCTTTGCTTGACTGATGGGTCAGCGGAGCTTAGCCAAACAAAGGAGTGCTGCTGCAGTAGCGCTCCCTGATTGGCTGCCAGGACCTACTGTACAGTGACAGAAGTTATGGGGGAACCCTGCATTCAGGGGAAGGAAGCTCATGTGTATAAATGGGCTTCCTTCAGTCCGTTTGGATATGTTTTTGTTTTCAACTCCCTGATGCCTACATGGACAGAAGAGGACACGATCTACACCGGAAGTTGTAAGAATCAATTTTTTTCAAAGGTACCCTATGGATTCTACTGGGGAAGAGGACAGGCCTATGGTGGACCCTATAGGTAAGTATGTATGTTTGGTGTCTGTATTAAAATTTTACTTTAAATGGTGGGGTATTGGTTCTGTAGTGGGACTACAAATCCCAGTGGGTCCATTAATGCCCAGCATGCTGGGCCTTGTAGTTCTACTACAAAACCTAAAGCCTATGTTTAATATTTTGAACACTTTATTTTTACACCATCACCCAGAGGCACTAGGAAGCCTGTATTGGGCTTTATTGGGGGGGTCACCACCTCCCCAGGGACCCGGCCGGGCTGAGCAGCCACAGAGGTAATGCTTTGGCTGTGGGACCTTATATGCTTTGCACTCAGCACACTATTCAATTCTCCCTCCACTGTGGGTGGTAGGGTATGAGATACCACCTGTTTTTGAAAAAAGCGTGAAAAACGTTGTCGACCTAATGCATGTGTCCACCTTCCTACCCTGTCGACCTATTTAATTTCACCTAAGCGCTGTTGACCTTTAGTTGTCGACCTTCATTCTGTGGCTTAGCGTCCATATCGCAAAGGGGTATACTGTATGTCAACCACATGGCCCTAGGCCGTTAAAAACATCTGCTATTGTATACTAACTAGGAAAATAATGCAGGTTACGATTACTAAACCTACGGTAGAACATAATAGCTACAGAACATCTAGGCTACCAAAAATAGTGAATAATCTTTGCTGTTTTTTATATTACAGTTCATCGTCACCAGTGGTGGCTCGTACCTTTTTGCAGGAGGGTAGCTGCCACTGGCCGAGATGCAGGCAAACCTGCCTCCCCCACCCAAGCCACCACTCCTCCTGGTTGTAGGTACTGCGCATGTGCAATCCCAAGATTTTAGGGGCTGACACTCGGCAGCCCGGAGAGAGGCATCCCGGAGGAAGGGAACCCCTCCCAATGGGATTGCCTTGGTGACTGACAGGTCAGAAGTCACTGCCAGTCACAGGGAAGCCAGATAAGTCTCACAGACTGCATCTGGCTTCACTACAGTGGCGGATTTTACCTGGGGGGGTAGGGAAGGCTGGGAAAGAATCATCACTGATCATTACAGTGTTAGAAAATTTGAATATAATTGTAATTTTACATTTGTTTGTTACTATCTTGTAATCTAATCAGAGGTGTCAACTTATGTTTTTTTCTGGTGGGTGCTCAGCGGGAGGGGGAGGGGTTGCAGCTGGGGGAAGGGGAAAGAGGGCCGCCGCCTACCTGTCTTTGCTGCCATGTCTGCACAGGCTGTTTTCTGAGTGGGGGCGGGTCCGTAGCTCTGCGTGACATCATGGCGCGTCGCACGTTGGACTTGCAATGCACCTCTGGGAATGCGGCCTCCTAGTGTGACGGCTAGGGACGGATTTTCTGGGGCCTATTCACAGGCCCCTTGGTACCCGCTGGAATTATCTGTGGGTGATCATCATTTTCTGTTGGTGCTTAGGGTAGGATCACCGCGCAATCGGCGACTATGCCTCTAATTATTTTTCAATCACCCCTCTGCACTCTGCAAGAATACCAACAATGCTGCTTAGTTGATGTGAAGAAAGCAAATAAAATCACACACAGTGATTTCTGTCTGCTGCTGCTATTTCAAGGGGTGAAAATCTGATTAAACAGCTGTACACAGTTCTATTGATACACGCAGTCCAAGGGAACACACATTAGCTATTTTTCTACAGGAACAAACCAGATGAGGGGACTGGATATTAGATTACAGGCAATAGCTGTTTCTGCAGAAATCCTGCGCCAACCATGAAAAATATTATCAGCGCTAATAACACAACAAACATGGAAACGTTAACTCGTAGCATGGTTGTTAGCCAATAAATATAAGGTCAGGAATTCTATTATGAGCCGATGTTTGTGTCTTCAATTTCCAGCCTTAGCAGGTAGACAGAGAGGGAGTACTTTATATAGGGTCATCAAGGCTAATAGAGAACTAAAAAAGTGTAGGCTTGGCAAGTTTTTACAGTACACGTCCTAATAAGTAGCTCAGTAACATCACAAATCTAGAGTTTTGACAAGAAACTGCAGAGATTGCTAACTAGCGGAGTTATTGCTGCTTGAAGCACGGCGCTAAGTGACAATCTCGGCTTTGTATCCCGGTGACAAACAAACCGTTTCCTTATAAAACAATAGAAACAAAATCTGCTCTCTGCGGGATTTGTATACATGTGAGGAGAAGGGGTTCAGGGGGATATATATATAAGCCACATACAACAGCCACTTAGAGAAACATACATACATATGATGATTGATGATGATGATGATGATGAAGCACCCTGGGCGGTATAGCATTAATGATATGCAGAGGTGCCGACAGGTTGACCGGCCATGGGCCACCGGATGAGGGGATGGCCTTCGGGAGAGGACGTTGACACGCCCCATGAAAAAAAAAATTGTGCGGGGTGCGGTATCCTCCTCGGACACACAGAGGGGAAATAGATGACAGGCCGTTGCTGCAGATGTCTCTCTCCTCAGCTCAGCACATGGCACTGAGCAGCGTGTGCTGAGCTTAGGTAATAGGCTGTGCTGCTGCAGCGGGAGCCTGTCATCTCTCACCCCACATCTAGGCTTCTTCCTGCAAGGAGGGAGGAGAAGTGGGAACCGGGACCACCTCAGCAGACCCAGGCCTGGGTAAAAAAAGGACCCGCTCCCCCCTTCTCGACACCACTGGTGATATGGATGAAATTGATATGTTGAAGATATCACATATATATTGCACAGTGGGCCTTATTCTAGTTCACTCTTTCAACCCGATTAGTTAGTTTGTGGGTCAGGCTAGTGTATGGCCGGTTAATGTGTGTTAGGGTTACAAACTAATGGGGGGACTTACAGTTAGGCTGCGGTGAGGGGAAGGTTTGGATTAGGTTACGGCACTTAGAAGGGGGGTTAGGGGTGGGCACTAGTGGGGAGGGTCAGGCTGTGGAGGTGGGGGCTGCTTTAGGGTTAGGCTGCTACAAGAGAAGGTAAGAATAAAGAGGGTAAGGGGAGACTGCCTCTATCCCCACTGCTGGGATATAATGTGTATCCCCAAAATATAGGCATTGCATTTTCAGTTTACGGGAGCGCTTAATGCAAACGTGTTGCGACCGCTCGGGGAGAGGATCGTGGTGGTTGCGTGATGTCACACACACACAGTCTGTGCGTGATGTCACACACACACAGCCTGTGCAACCCAAAACATGGGCAGCCTACTTCTGGCTTTGCACTTAGGTGTGCGAGCCAGTGGTTAGTCATTTTGCATGCACATTGCTGGGAGGGACAGTGTGTCCCATGCTTACCAAAGACTTTGCAACCGCAGTACTGGATGAAGATTTAACTCATTACACATTACTAGCATAGAATTGTCCTAGTGATGGCAACAAAAGAAGAGAGGTAGTTATCCGCACAGGATCCTCATTGTGATTGAGGAAATTAGGACCCCCCTAGGGTTTAGTTTGATGTGGCATCTGCCTTTAAATCGACTGGCAGGAGGTGTGCCACCACTGGACAATATCGAGATAGCTTTAATGGGAAGGAGAAAAGAAAAGAATGTCCTTAACGGGTCCTTAACGGGTGCACGTAAATGGTCCTTAGATAAATAAAATGTAACATTGAAACATGAACACACCTATCCTTCCCCTAAATTCACGTTTCAATGTTACATATGTGTTTTGTCATATTTCGCTGAGTTTTAGTAATAATAATAAAGGTTACATTTTATTTATCTAAGGACCATTTAGGTGCACCCGTTAAGGACATTTCCTTCCCATTAAAGTTGTCCTAGTAATGTGAGAGTGGTGTTAGTAAGTTTGCCCCTAATCTATACCTCTATTACTCACACACCGCGAGCAGTTGGTCATGTGACCAGATAATCTCTGTTGAGATTCTGCACAGAAAATGTAAATCTTTCTCAGATTAGAGCAGATCCAAGGTAACCATATAAACAAGTTCATTTAGTAAACAGTAAACCACCCTTGCCTACTGTCAATTAGTCATTTAATCATTTAGTAAACAGTAGACCACACTAGGCCCTCCCAGCCCCCTAGAAAGGTTGGCAATTCTACCACATCAGCCCCAAACCCCTTCATTACCATCGGCCACAGGGACAAGTGCCGGCAAACACGGTGCTTCAAAAACGCCCTAAAATGAAGCAAATTGCATCATTTTGTGTAATTTTAAACCCACGAATCACTGTATTTTCCTGTAATGGGGGCTTGATGATGTCATCAGCCATCCATGCCCCCTGAACTGCACACCAGCATCTCCTCTCCGGTTAAGGATGCAGTAGGCTTCTACTCTTCCATTTCAATAAATATGTGTATTGCGTCTGACATCAGTCATTTTGTTATTATGTTGTTGTTGTTTTTTAATGCTATTTTTATTTTCTGTAAAGGTCATCACTATCCGGGACTACATTCCAAAAATTTTGGGCTTGTCAGCATTTCAGCAATATATTGGCACATACAAAGGATATGATGAAAACACCAATCCCTCCATTTCAAATGTATTTTCAACAGCAGCGTTCCGTTTTGGCCATGCCACTATCCCTCCGCTTGTGCACAGACTAGACTCTCAGTATAAAGAACATCTGCAATACCCAAATCTTCTGCTAAATGAAGTTTTTTTCCGTCCTTGGAGAATAATTAAAGAAGGTAATATACAGTATGAAGGTCATCAAATAACCTTTACCATGTTTCATATTTTACAATTTAGGGCTCAATTCATACCTGCATATAATAACTGCCTAGCGATCAGATAAACACCGCCCCACCCTACTGCCCGAAACCCATCGATACCAAGCAAGCGCATGTGTCGGCACAGAGGAAAAATCATTCGATGGTTACTCACCATCAAATAATTTCCCCTCTGTTCCCAAAGAAATGTAAGACTATACTTACTTTTCGGATGGACACTTCCTGAGGAATTCAGGGCGGGCGCTAAAGTCACGTGATGTCATAAGCCTGCCCCGAGCAGGCAGGGGTGTGGCTGTGTTCGTAGGTGTCCACCCAGCGTTTCCATGGGTGCGCCCACCGTTCTTGTGAGCAGGCCCATTAAACTTTGGGTGGACCCTAGCCACTGCCCTCTGTCTGTCACTCAATTTGCGAATGCCCCAAACTCACCGACGGCGTTCACTCCAGCAGGGTTTGCGCAAACATGTGAGCGACTATGTCCATGCGCACACCCCCACTATCGGGGACGGGGCCGAATTCGCACCTATGTGAACACTACTGAATCGGCCCCTTAGATTACTTGTTTTTATTATGATGTGCAATTTCAAGCTTTATATTACTTTCAATTTCAAAATTCTGAACTGTTGATTATTTGTACCAATAATGATGATGCTTTAATCTTTTAAAAGTTTTTTTTTTTTTTTTAATACTTTGGGCCGTGTAGTAAGTTTCTGGATGCACAAAAAGTATTTTATTCACAGACAAAATAGTCATTACATTTTTCCAATGTATTTGCCAGAGGAGTATATGCAAACGTCCATGCACTCAAGCCAATTGGTAAAACAGCTGGAACAGTCCAAAGTAGGTACAGAGATATGTCCACCATTATCACTGGCGACCCGTTGGCCATGATTAGTGTGAATATTCATGGGAATGTGCGAATAATAACACCCATGATGCATAGTGAATGCATTGTGCATATAAAGATCTTACAACAATGCGTTCGAGCCCCTTGTCAACCCGGGCCCCTATTTTGTATGAGTGACTGGTCGATGGTCTGCATTGTCTGACACAGACTTACTATACCCAGGTATCCGGATTGCACAGCCATCTTGAGTAAGCTTTACCTGAATAAGCTACTGTACCCAGGGGCGTAACTTGATATTCATAGGCCCCATAGCAAAAGTTTGTAAGGGCCCCCTTATTTAGCAACTAATGTTGATAAATGTATGTAAAACATATTACTTAGACAGTAAAGATGGGCCCCCTTCAGCTCTGGCCCCCATCGCAACTCCACCCCTTGCACCTATGGTAGTTACGCCCTTGACTGTACCACACCCTTTCTAAAACCAAAATAAGACAAGTGCCCCCTCCAAAATACTGTATACACAATTTGAAGGGTTTTGTGTAAGAATCATATATATTATTTCTAGAAGGTGATGTTTGATGACGATCCCTTTTGCTTACTTCATACAGTACTTAACCAAAATTGATAAATGAGATACTGTACCATTTTGAAGATTAAGTTCTCCGCTTCTGAAGATATGTTTATTTAGAATTGCACGTCGTATTGTTTGTTTAAAAATTGAAATTGATTTTTGACCCTACAGTTGTTTCCCTGGATGCGTCGTTTTGCTCGAAATGGCTTCAAATAAACCGCATCTTCTTTCATCCTACTACAAACCACCAACCTCGCTATAAAATGAACCGTATTTTATTCAAATGCAAAATTTTCACATGGGCCACTTAATGTTTCCTTATTAACTGACCATCAATGGTGCTGCATAAAGCCCCATAAATACTGTTTTCTTTAAATGCATCTGCCTCAATAAGTGTTGGAATTTTTTATTTGTTAATTAAATTTATTTGCTATGTCCCTATGACTAAGTGGTGTGCACAGTTTTACTACAGTGAAACCAGATTGAAGCCAAACAGCTGTATGTTCTGGAGCATACAGTATCCCCGTACATAACGTCAGATGCACACATTTTATACATACTCTACAGTATGCTGGAAATTTTCAAGACCTCATTAGAACATAAGATATCTCAGCTAGGCTTTTAGTCATGAAAGACATTAGTCTTTCTGTCATTGAGCCTATTAACACTCTTGGGATCAGTTACACCCTGACAGTTTATCGCCCACCTTTTTTCTTCCTTTGCTCCTATTTTTCACTGATTAAGTATTTTTGGTGAGAACACACTGATCAATATTTTCATGTGTACATTCGGGAGTGGCGCAGTCTGCCTTAAACGGATGGACAATCGGGACGCAAACTGAAAGACGTTAGGTTCTTGTTGTTCCCAAAAATCCAAAATCCTTCTGTGGATTTCAAAGGGACTAAAATCTGTAGAGGATTGGGGTATCTCTTGCACTACAAACTTGGGTAGGAGTAAGTACCAGTCTCGCATTGAGACAAATGGGGTACCGTGGTCCATTTTCAGTATTCCTATACAGTGTTAGTAACTCTTGAGCAATTCTGTCAGTATTATATTACACATTGGTATAGCCTCTGGTAGCATAATCTACTACCAAAAGTATGTATTGATGCTCTCGAACAGATTTTTCCAACTGCCCTATCAGATTAATACCGATCTGACCAATGTGCTGTCTTCTGACAATACTTCTTTTCTGCTGCATAGGTACCTGGCCAATCTGTATGCTTCGGAGAGTTTTCTCCTCCCCTAAATGGCCACCCTTACAGATGTACAGTATGTGTGTAGCACTCAATACCAACTGCTCCATTTTTGGGGGAAACTAACAACTGGTCTACCCTATTTCCCTTTAAAGTGGTTACACAATATAACAAATCAGTTTTTTTTATAAAATATGGTGGCAAAGCAGCTACCACCTTACCATTAAACTCTTTCACCATTTCAAAGGCAATAACAATATTCCTATCATCCTGTTGGTCTCGCCCAAAGTCCTACAATGACACTTGATCACCAACAGGGTTCCACTGGGCCGCTGTCTCTGTTTCCTCAGGAGGTTCAGTGGCCGCGGTAGCTCTCCCGGACACCAAGCTTTGGGAGGGGGCCTCTTTTAGCTATGCTTATCTAGTACTATACTAACAAGATGTTAAACGACTGTCAAAATGATGGCTTAAGCTGGCCACACATCTACAGATGGTTTTCCAGCATTTCAAAACAAATGGTGAATTGTAATTTGCTCTCATCCATTATCAGGATTTTGTCCCAACCTGGCAATCAATCTGTAGATGTACGGAAAGCTTTAGTCTGCTCCTACCTCCAATCTCTGTCTTCACAGCTCCCTCTGTCCATAGCCAGGAAGTTTGAAACATATAATTTTGCTTTCAATTTCTGTTTAGGAGTTATTTGGTTTGTCTAGTGGCCTCTAGTGGTCACTGGCAGTACTTTACCTCAAAAAAGTACATTAGCAGCTTTACATTTTTAAATGTATCTATTCTATATATACTGTATGTAATTTAATATTCTTTCAATGGGCCACAGCTCCTATATAATGATGATGGTGATGCGGTTGTCTTGGGGTCTCTATAGCTATTTGCCCTGAAGATTTATTTTGCTAGACTGCTGTACACTGTGTTGGGCACAAGGTTATTTTTTGCTAGTGAGCGAAGGGTTTTATTTGCTGGTTTAAATGGGTCCCGCCGAGTAACAGCTGGTTATGCTGCTCCTGATATTGATGCCAGATATCGCATACAGCTTCAGAGTATAGCCGTGCTGCCCCACATGGTTGGTCTTACAACCCTATGTCTGTTGTCATAGTTTGGGATGGTTAAGCTATTGTATATTCGTGTTGGGTCAAATTGTAGGCATACAGTACTGAGGTCCTATTCTGTTTGTATTTGGAGCTGTATATTTAGTGTGCAGGCAGGGATGGTGGAAATCTGGTAGCTATGAGAAATATTTGCTTCATGCACCTGTTTAGTCATTGGCTCTTTACTGACACATGGCTTTCCCTTGCTTTTTTGGTTGCATGTGGTGCTCTCAAGTACTCTGAAGTCACTTATGTATATTCCTGGGCCTATGACTTCTTCGGATGAGTTTTTCATGTTGCTTAGAGGATTCAGAGGCTTGTTGCACCAGGTTTTAGTTGCAATGGTTTGTTTTTCCTTTGAGAAGACCTTTGGGAGTTCCCAATTGTATAGCTGCATTTATAGGGTTATTAAATGGAGCTTAATAAAACTTGTGATTTAATTTAGAAAATTGTTATTGAACTTCAGGTACTAATGACTCATTAGCCAGTTCCTGTTTTTGCATGTTCGTACCTTCCTCCTCAAGAAAAAAGGAGGGGTCCGGGGCAGTGGGCAGGTTTCTTGCAAACAGAGGCAGTAGCGCAGTCCACCATACTTTGATTTAGTTGCATTTTTCTTTCTTTTTTTCACTCTGAGAGTGTTCATCTGACTGAAAGGTTTGCAGTGGGCCTGAATGTAAAGCAGATGTATCATTTTTGGCAGTTGGTCAGGGCATCCCCTTACTGTAAAACCAAAATTTTGAAAGCCAGAATCTATTAGCGGTAGCAAGAAATTTTTAATGGCAGTCCTGGAGTTTACGCCTTTTACGAACACTACCATACCGGGAGCTTGTTTATTTGATCAAAAGTAAGAGCAGGATGTGTCAGTGAATAATGAGTGCACCTGTGCACTGTTGGGGGCACTTGCAGAAACTGTAAATAAATAAATAATAAAAGGCCAAGGTTGAGAACCACTGGTTTATAGTGTAAGATGAATTTTTATATTAACCACTTGAGTGGTATGCCCGGAAGTTTTCCGGGCTCAGCTGCGCTGCCACAGCGGGCTGTCCTGGAAAATTTCTGGGAATACCACCAATATTAAGGTGTGCGCCAGTGGCTCATCACCTGTCCGGGCACCCCCCACCTCCACTCCCCTCCCGTCGCTCCCCCTCACCTCTCCGCTTGTGCGGAGCTCCCCTGCTGCTGCCCCCACCGCCATTAGTTGCAGTGAGCAGGTGGCAGTCTCAGGGATGTTGAGTGCAGCTCGGGGGGACTCGGGAGTTCGGGCGCCCGAGTCCTCCCGAGCCTCCCGAACATCCCAGAGCCTGTCATCTGTAGTGAACGGCAGCTGGGCCTGGGAGCTCCGGCGTACGATCTCTGGAGCGGAGATGTAGAGGAGGGGGAGGAACAGGAGAGGGGAACATATGGGGGGTGGCCCTACGCTCTATGGTGGGATTTGCTGGGGCAGGACAAACCTGCCCTGGTAGGTTTGTCCTGCCTCTGCAAAACCCACCACTCAAGGGGTTAAAGGTTTACATGCTGCCCTTGAAATGTAAAACACATCAAGCAGTAGACTGTGTATAACCTTTTACTGCAATTCACTAAGTCATTAAATACCACCCATATTGTACACTAATATTATTGCTTGCTATGGTTTCAGGTGGTCTAGATCCATTAATAAGAGGTCTGCTGGGAAAATCAGCAAAGCTACAAACACAGAGGGAAATGATGAATGAAGAGTTAACAGAAAAACTGACTGTGCTCTCCAATAATGGTCCTATGGATCTGGCATCTCTTAATTTGCAGCGGGGCCGGGACCACGGCTTACCGGGTGAGTTTTCTCCTTTGTCCGGCAAAAAAGGAATCCTGAAGGCCGGTGATTAGTTTATAGCAGTTGTCAGAACTTTTGTCGATTTCTAAAGCGCTGCCGTGAGTTATTTCAGGTCAGCATATTATACACTAATGCAAGAAACAGTATGACAGCGTTGGACCCTTTCACATCAGTCCCAAGTCATTTTCAATATTAGTATTATTATTGTGAAGGCTGACATTTTGTTCTATGTTTCATTATGTCAAAAGTTTCAAAGATCCTCAGTAAGCTTAATGACAAATATTACAGGTTTTGAAAATAGGAAAAAGAATGTTAAAAATGTTCTCATTAAAAATGGTATTAGTATAGAAGGGAAATTATTTTCAATACTGTCTTTCTTCTGTTCCATAGTAGGGGGACAAGCTATTACCAAGGTACAGGCCTAAGAAATTACTTGACAGTTTCTATGTTGGAAGATTTTGTCAAGGCTGTAGGTGTAAAACCCAAGTCACTGGTATGTGATTGGACAGGTGCTGTATTGTAGCTTACTGATCAAACGTCCCCATGCAGGGTCGAAACTAAGATTTATGGTGCCTGGTGCAGGCATTAATCTGGTGCCACCCCAAAAGGAAAACAAAACTACTTTCCCCGCAGTGTGGGGTGGCCATTACATTCTCCTACACTACAACACCCATATATTGTACAGGGACCAGGAGTCAACAGGCACCAGGAGCACACTGGCATCATATATATTGCATAGGATCCGGGGGCATCTGACACACACACACACACACACACACACACACACACACACTTATACTCTACACATATAGTATGCAGGACCCCCCCCCCCCGCGCCCCCAAAGGTTACCTCTGTGCTGCTGAGCTGCTGCCCTCCCGGTGTCCCCTAACAAGGATGTGGACGTGGGGGATGCTATCCTTGAAGTGGCGTCAGGGGATAAGGGTGACAGGGGACATAGCGCACAGCCTGTCAATTTCATGTCCCACACTCAGTGAGGCAGCACTACAGTATGTCTTTCACCAAGATTTGAGAAATTCTCCCCCGTTGTTTTTATATTAAAGGGTTGGATTCTGGGTTTTTAGCTGGTTGTAGAATGCGGCTAGGCAGAGGGTGGAGGAGTTACTGGGCCAGATTCTCTAAGCTTCAAAGTGATAAAATGGAGAGTGATAAACAGCCAGCTAATCAGCTCCTGCCTGACATTTTTCAAACACAGTCTGTGACATGGCAGTTACTGTAGGAGCAGATTGGCTGGCTATTTATCACTCTCCATTTTATCACTTTTGAAGCTTAGAGAATCTGCTGTTAAATTTTGTTCAGTTCCAACAACAAATGGCTCCATGGTAAAGGTTGGCTGTATACCGTTTTCCTAATGGATGAATGTGACAGCACTCTCATGTCTGTTGTTTCCAGGATACAATGACTGGAGAGAGTTTTGTGGATTACCAAGACTGAACTCACCCTCTGATATTCAAAGAGCTATCTCCAATCATAACATAACAAAGAGAATGATTGAGTTATACGGACATCCTGACAACATTGATGTTTGGCTGGGTGGCTTAGCAGAAGACTTACTTCCAGGTGCGAGAACTGGACCTTTGTTTGCATGTTTAATAGGAAAGCAAATGAAAGCATTACGAGATGGAGACAGGTAAACAGACTTCTTAGTAACCACATATTTATTATAGGAGTACAACATAAAGGCAGATGTACTAAAATGTCTAATAAGAAAGAGTACAGGTGTGGCCAATAGCAATTAGTACATTCAATCTGGAGTAGGGTTTCCCAAACTCAGTCCTCACGGTACACTAACAGTCCTGGTTTTATAAATAGTGATACTTGAGCACAGGCAACTTAATTAGTACTTTAGTTATTGATTTTACCAATTGTGCTCAAGCATGGATATGCTACATACAGTAGCATACTGTGTGGAGGTCACTGGGATGCTCTTGGTACTGTGTGGTGGTCACTGGGATGCTGTGTGTACTGTATTTGGGTCACTGGGATGATGCGTATACTGTATGACAGTCATTGGCAAGGGCATATCTGTGAGGGGTTGCTGATTTTATGGGGCCCAGAGATGAGATGGGCCCACCTTCATTGTGTGTGCTCAAAATGCCAGGGCCGATTTTTGGTCCCAGTCCGGCCCTGTTTATCACCATATGTTGATATATTGGGTTCCTTACAAACTTTTACTATGGGGCCTATAAATATCTAGTTACTGTAATCCTCTGGTCACTGAGCTACTATATGTATTGGAGTCACTGGGATGCTGTGTGTATTGTATGGGGGTCATTGGAATGCTGTGTGACATGTATGGGTATCACTAGGATAATATGTGTATTAAAGGTAGATGAGGAATAAATGTGTTGTCATGTGTACTGTATTGCATATTGTATTCACTGGAATGCTATGTGCACTGTATAGTGGTCACTGGGCTGCTGTGTGTATTTTATAGCGGTCACTGGTATTATGTGTGTACTGCATGCTTATAACTGCCATGCTTACCATTACCAGCATTTTAACAATAATAATAATATGGTCCCCAAACACACCTTATTCTGGCCCTGATCATCAACAGCATTACCCAGCAATGGCACAGCACCATTAAAAAAAAGGGGGGGGGGGGGAGCCCTAAGGTCTGTTTTTATTTCTATTTTTGTTGTTGATTTTCCGCCACTTAACGCTCACAAATCTGCACTGTGCAAAAGTTCCCCACTTTTTAGATCTACAGCAGAGCTCCGACATCAGCATTAGTAAACTAGGTGAAATATGAACCACTGCATCTCTGTACTGAAGGATAACAAAAGCATTTTCCACAATGTGACTGCGTGCTCATGATTAACTGATATATCCCCGCAGAGTTAAAATGACTGAATTGGGACACATTGATGAATTTATCACAAGCCAACCTATATCTTGGGACAAAAATGGCAGAAGTACTGCACAAAAAGGCTGCTCTTCTAACAGACGGCAAAACTAAAACATGGAAATGCTAAAGGCATATGCTAAAAATACGATTCAAATGTTAAACATTTCAATTTACTTAGTCTCTATCCCCAATGTGAGTTTTCATGGAAAAATTAAGAAAATAAGAATTTCATGAAAATAGGCCATGATGTATACAGTTTGGGCAAGGGTTGCCTACCCTCCCAGAATGGCTGGGAAGGGTCCCGGAAATTGGGACCTCTCTTAGCCCCCCCGGAAAGGGGGGCAAGCCTCCCGGATTTCTGGCCATCTCCCGCACCCGTCCATTGGATCAAATAACAAGTTTGCGTCATTGGAGCCCCAATGACAGTGCAATGACTGCAATATTGGCATTGCACAGCGGGGGGAATGGCCATGAGGATGGGATCTCATACTGCTGTGTCTCCACCCCTTTCTCCTCCCTGTCAGCCACCCTGCCCATCTGTTTCAAAGAAGTGGCTGCCCTGTCCTGGAGAGGGCAGCACAAAAGTAAGCAACTCTGAGTTTGGGTCTTAGCCATGTCAACCTATTTCGTGCATTGACCAAATCCTCGTTGACCTTTAGTGGCTGACCTAGTGTATCATGACCTTCATAGTGTCGATGAAATGACCGTATGTCGGAAAAATTGCCAGAGTTCCTAGGCGTTTATGTGGAGGGCCTGTGGCATCAGCAATGGCCAGTTCCACCCAGTCTCAGCCGCAGATTAGGCGAAGCCTCAGACCTACTCACATTTGCACAGATGGCACAGACTGTTCAATGTTTCAGGAATTGTGTATGGATTAGCGATCTCTTTTCGCTCTGTGTGGGCAGCAGCTTTCTTCTCACAGTCCACTGCTAAGTCTCACATTAGCGGGACAGTCTGAATCAGGCCCAAAGTCCAGCAGAATCCATTCTCTACTAAATACTGACTATTAGTGACACAGTATTGGAGGCAGAACATCATCAATTTCTAATGGAAAAGACTTGACCTATTTATTATTCCCTGGGTAAGTCATGAGGGTAGGTTTCTACTCTTCCAAACAGAGAAGCTTCCACACAAACATATTGGGTGAAATTTAATAGGATGAGAGACTCAGAAAGTGAGAGATTTGTTAAGAAAACTCTAGTTTTTTTTTAAAGCGGCAATCATTTACACTGCAAAACCAGTTAGATTTGGAATGATTGCTGCTTTAAAAAACCTGGAGATTTCTTACCACATCTCTCACTTTCTGAATCTCTCATCCTATTAAATTACACCCATGGTATACAAACATGTAGAGCTCTGGAAACAATAAATAATGGTATATGTTAACATGGGATGTAAATATTTTCCCATAGATTTATGCCAACCAGAGAACATTTGAAATGAGGTCAAAATTACGTATACCAATAAGGGAATGTGGAGGACGAAAGAAGCACACCATAATCATTGTCAAAGAGAAATGATATGTAAATAGTTAATACAAGCAATTATGATGTAATAGAAAAAATGTCTATGTATTTAAAACATTTTATTTAGCATTTGGTAAATTTATCAGCATAACAAAGGAACATTATTTGAAAAAAATAATAATTATAATATAATCATTTTATTAAAAATAATAATAACAAGAAGATTGAATTTCTCCTAGATAAATCTCACTGGACATGCAATCTGCCATTGTGTATAGTATTTTAGTATTGTCATTTATACTCTTTTTTTTCAACATTTTTAGGTTTTGGTATGAAAATTCAAATGTTTTCACCAAGGACCAGAGAATGGAACTTACGAGACACTCCCTCTCACGCGTGATTTGTGACACTACTGGCCTAACACAGGTACCTCCCGATGTGTTTCTAATGGAACGCTATCCAGATGGCTTTGAATCTTGTGACAATATCCCTGGTTTAAACCTCCAAGCTTGGAAAGAGAATTTAGCACAAGGTATTTGTCTGACCAACTGTTCTGTACAAATATCATGTATAGAAATGAGTAATTTACTGTATAAGAATTTAATGGGAGTCAGCTTAGCTCTAGCTAGATGCCCCTGGTATAATACAACCCTGCATAGACTGTCCACCACAGGGGCTGGTTGAAGGATTGTGTTGGGAAGAAAGTTTCCAATTTTTCTAGTCATTTATTTACTGTGTTTTAAACTGTGTCAGTTCTGTGATGTCCGAACCATCATTTAGGACCAATGGCAGTTCCTATCTGTACTTTCCAGGGGGTCTGAATCCTGCTCTGTGGATTCTGTGGCAGATTTTACTGGGGAAATTCTTACAGTCTTGCAGCCCCCTTGGTAAAATCTGGCCCTGTTTTGAGCTATGGAGATAATGGAGAGGACTGTTCCTATTTTTGAGCTGGGATCAGTCCCAATCCTATTGTTTCCATTATTAAGTATTCCTTTTCATAGGGTAGTTGTAATTATTCCAGACAAGTGGTTAAATCTTTGCACCTCCACCATGCAATTTTTTAGTGCACCTTCTCTGCAGGGTGTTTTATATATATTAGTGTGCCATCTGTGGTGAGAAGCACCAGCTCACCACAGCTGTCTGCACCCGATTTACCAACTCTGGGTGAGAAGCACCAGCTACAGATGTAGCTGGCTTCATCTTTGCAGGGGCTGGCGAAACTATCGCCAGCCCCCGCCAGCTCCTGCCAGGCAACGGAGCTCCCCACCGCAGTCCGCCGCCTCCCCGCCAGTCCCCATCACCGCCCCGACCCCCTAACCCTGCCCGTCTCCCTGAAAGCAGAGACGGGCAGGGACCCACTGCCCAGCCACCAAGAGACTGGGACGCACGTGCGTGAGATGCACGTGCTTCCCACTTTAAAGGAGTCCCTGTCCGCCGCGCTTGCCAGAGGGGGCGTTCTTGTGGGTGCCGAGCAAAGATGACAGGGGCTCCATCTGTAGCTGTCCAATCCAGATGTACCATCTCTGGGTACACACTAGGTGACCCTGACAACAGCAATATTGGCGGGAGCCCAGTGTGGGGTGCCAGCATCGGCAAGTGCATACACACTTGCCGATGCTGGCTTCGAGGTGAGCGACAGCGGAGGTGGGGGTGACTGTCGTTCTACCATTGCAGCATGGCCATTATTAACAAGGACCTCCCTTGTCTGTACATCCTGGACAGGGGAGGGGTCATTAACGATGTTTGGGGGCACGCATCGCTAGCGACATCAAGTACACACTAGAAGATAAAGTAAAGGCCCGTTCTGAAAGATATCTTTCACTTTATCTTCTAGTGTGTATGGGGCTTAAGTAGAACCAGGTTGCAAGAAACTTTGTCTGATATTGAAACTTTAATAGTGCGTACACACTAGATGATCCCTGCAGCCAACGATATCGTTGACAACGGGAACTTAGGTGGGACAGGCATTAGCAAGTGCATAAATACTTGCATATGTCGGCAGGGGTGAACAATGGCAGGGTGATGGCAGATCATTATTGACCAGGGCCCATATTAAAGATCCTCTCCCTCACCTGCACGGACAATGAAGGGGGTCATTAGCGACCCATGGGAGCACGCATCGGCCAGCGCATACACACTGGGCAATATAATGAACGATCGCTCATGATATCGCCCAATGTGTATGGGGCATTAGTGTCTAAACCTCTTGCACTCAGACAAATTGGCCCCTCTAATAGGAACCCACCTTTCATAATACTATTTTCTGTTTTCCTTTGAAAATTACACAAGTCTGCAGTTTAAACTTATATTAGATTACTTCGATACAAAAGCAGAACAAAATCCATGAAAGTCACTCTCTCTGGTCTCTAAGCAGTGATTATAATGGTAATGAAAGAAACAGCAGACATGCCACTTAATATATGTTCAGTCATTGTGTCCTGGAAGTTGTGGAGCATAACTTTTATTACAGGGATATAATGGATGTAACAAGTGGCTGGGGAGATGACAATGCCAAAGACTTGTTATGGTTAAAGTGATGAGAGAAGGGGATTTGACTCGTTCATTGGTCTTCCGAGTATCTGTCCTGAATTCCCAATGCTACGTGGTAATACATAAATGCCTTCTCATTTTTCACCAAGACAAATTTTTGATTAGAACCATAAAACAAAGATAAACATCAAGAAGGATTTAACCAGCAAATATCTTTACTGTAGGTTCATCCTGTGGTCTTCCGGGGAAGATAGAAAATGGAGACTTTGTGTATTGTTCAGACACGGTGATCATTTATTTTTGTCATTCCGGCTATCGCTTAGTAGGACATGAAGAATTAGCCTGTCGAGGAAGTCAATGGACTAACAAACCACCATTATGTACAGGTACCATTTACTATAAAGCAGAACACTGTACAGTCTAATGTTGCTCTAGGAGATTTGAATTCAAAATAAACTAAAGGAAACTGTATATTTTTTTGTGATCAACAATAGAACTGGAATACAACTCAGTGAGACTAATGAAGGGGCCCCTTATACCTCTAGACCCCCGTACTTTCTGCAATTTTTGCAGCTGCTTTGGAAAATTCATGAATATTCAGAATCATTAGTAATACTGAACATCAAATTACCAGGTGAAGCAGTTCTACCCGGTAATTTGTTCAGTTTGAAAGGATCAACCTAAATCCCAGGTCACCGACCCTGGAAAAGACCAGGGTCGGCGATCAGGGATTTGCAACCCGGGTTGACCCCTTAAAACTGAAGAAGTGTGTATTTCAGAAAACTACCGGGTTGACATTTTTAACCCGGTAATTTGCTGCTCAGTGTGAGAGAGGGTCAGACTGCACCCAGCAAAATGACCCATTCAAAATGCCAGGTAATTGCCAGGTCGCATGTCTGAAAATGGTATGAGTGGAATTTAAATTGTCTTTGAAAATTTCTTGAAGTGTTCCACCCATAAATCCTAGTCTGGGATGCAGTTTTTGGGGCCGTTGTACTGTCTGTGAGTAAGATAAAATAAATGAGGGGGGGTTTTTAGACCTGATCGCTGGGCTGTTTATTTGCAGAGCCTGTAATCAGATAGCAGCAAGGCATCGGAGTGCTCCAGGTGTGGGGGTGGGCGCTCCGCTGCTCACTCGCTCCACCGGGGGGTGTGATGCTGCCTTAGCCAAGTCATTCCAGGGGGGGGGGGTGTGATGATGATGCAGTGGAGGACAGGGGCGCAGAGTCGTTCCACGGGGTGGGCCATGTTGCCGCTGAGTCGTTCCACGGGGCGGGCAGAGTTGGTTCACAGGGGGGAGGTGATGCGGCGGCCGCTGAGTTCTTCCACTGGGTGGAGGTGGGGGGAGAGCTGGGGGTGCCGCTCACCTGGATCCAGGGTGTGGACCTGCTCCCAAGTTCCTCCCTTTAGTGGCCGGTGCCCCAAGGCAATTACCTAAAGCTGCCTAGTGGTGGTGCCAGCCCTGGATAGCAGCCACCCAGCCACAACAAAATCATGTCTGGTGCAAGCCTGCAAAAAGCTTGTGAAAATATCAGCCCTGCTATTAGCTGCAAATTCATTTGAAACTCACTTACCATCAAATCATTTTTCCAGTGTGCAGTCTGTGCGTAACCCAGGGCTTACTCATCCGGTGTGAAAGAAACAGGCTAATCGGGGCAGGAGCTGACGTCATGTGAAAGCGCCTGGGAACACCTGTGTTTTCCCTGGCACTCCCAATAACCGGCCATCTGACACCCACACCACCGGCATCCTGTCAATTAATGTGCGTATGACCTACGCATTATTCGATTATCGCCCAGCCGACTAATTCTCAACCACGCGATCAGGTCTTAATAACCCCCAAAGTACCAACCAATCAGCTCCTTACTGTCATTATTCAAACACAGCCTGCAATGTGGCAGTTAGCCTTGTAATTGCCTGGTAATTTATCTCTCTCCACTGTATCACTCTCCAAGGATTAGTACACAAGACTTGTGTCCCAGAACACTTTTTTCATGATTTTTCATGATATTTCGGGTTAAGGTCGAACAGCTACCACACTTGAATGACCATCATTTTACTGTACATAAAAAGAAAATAGCAGTAACATCTTCAAAGCCTGCATCTGTCCCATGACTGTTAGGTTATTATCTGCCACATCTTAAAAATCCTACAGCAGTGAAACTGTTAATAGAAGTTTGGCTGTATTGATTTCTGCCCGGCTGTTTATGGCCAGCTCTGCCACCCTGACAGCTTGCTTCAATTTCAATTATGTGATGAGCTCTCTAGACGGCTTCTCTACTGCTAGTTTTTCTACCATATAAAAACTGGAAATGCAGACGGTAACCGCTGCCCGGTGCTGATGTGTGTCTGCATAAGGCAGCGTTCTTGCTTTATCACTGAGTAAATATTTGCCCTAATCCTTTTGGAATACAGCACAGCTATCAAAGCCCCAACAAATGGCGTAAATGACAGTATATCTTTTAGACCTTGCAAGATACTGGGTAAGATACAGAGAAGGACACAGTACAGTTTTCAGTCTGTGCGTGCTACCCGATTAGAGGCGGAACTACCATTAGTGCAACAGGTGCAGTACTCTGGGGTCCTTGAGGACTAAGGGGCCCACCGTTGCCCCAGTCACCTACTGCTTTTCCCTGTCACATGCTGCAACACATTGTTATATTTTGTGATTTTGGGTAGGGGTGCAGAAGGGGGGCCCAAATTGTATTTTCGCATCAGGGCTTACCACCCACAAGTTCCGTCAGTGAACCCGATAGTTGCAGTTGGGGGATGCAGAACAAATTTGAACATGAAGACAGATTATTTCAGTGGGCATGGTGCCTGTGTGATAACAGCCAGATTCAGGTGTGATGTGGCCAGCAATTGTGTCCAAAGTCCCAGTTGTGACATGCCAGCACCCCCCACCACCACCCTCCTACAAATGCTCACTGTCAATCATGCTGCATCAAATATTAGTATGTAAGTTAGCACAAGTGCAGCGCGACTTGGCACAAAACAAATCTCTCAAATCAGCAAACATTAGAATCTGCCTCTGACTCAGGCCCTCAGCCCTACTGTTATTTAAAGATGGTCAATGGTGAGTGATGGTTATTAATCATCCATGGTTGCACTTGATGGTGATGCTTTTTACTGGTCAATAGCATAGATGCAGTGGCAAAACTTCCTGCACTTTCTACTTTACTCATGCATTGCTGCCACCCCTTCCATTAGTCATTTTCAGATGCTTTTGCCATCAGTGGACACAGTGGCATAAATTCGTCCCAGTTGCCTGGAGGCAAGATATATATCAACCCACCACTCACACACAACCTGAAATATATGTGTGTGTGTGTGTGTGTGTGTGTATATATATATATATATATATATATATATATATATATATATATATATATATAGTGAGAATACATATATTTTAGAACTCAGCTACAGAATTGATATTGATGGCCTTCAATTAACTGATTCAAACTTGCAAAGGAGGAGAGGTGCCCCCTTGGGAGCAGGAGCCCGGAGGCAGATGACTCCATTGCCTCCCAGAGTTCTTCCTCTGAGTGGACAACCATACTGCTACCCAGATTTTCTAGCTCCATCCCCTGACATACCGATATGCTCTAGACGCTATGAATATCTCCAAATCAGATTATTGTGGTCCTGTACAGTAACCTACTGGTAGGGTTTTCTTCTGCATTCCATACTTCCTTACAAGTACATTGTTACAGTTTTTTTCTGCCTTCATCTATGTCTTAATAATGCCGCTTCTTCTTCGCTAAGTGCCAAATCAGGCTCCTTATGACCATTGTTTTTTTTAAATGAGCTTACTGTGCTGTATCTCAGTTTGCCGTCAAAAGATCTGTTGAGCCTAGGCATTAGGGAGTCAGGCATTCTCATGATCTGTAGGTTGACCACAGCATGTTGGGTAGTGGCCGTACCTTCATAGTTTTGTGGTTACACCTCCTTGGCAGGTCCTGTGCCAGCTGATCCTTTCTGTACACCCTCACCCTCCCGAATAGGTCTAATTGTGTAATTTTGATCCTGTTTCCCCCACCACCTAACCTCTACCCTCCCCCGCAGCTCATCCATAACCTTAACATCACACACACATCCCACCCTTACATTAACTCTGCCTATATACTTATGATCAGGATGCCGGTAACAGGAATTCCAGCATTGACAAACTGATCGATGTCCACATTCTGGTGCCGGTCTTCTGCCCACTAGTTGGGATACCGGCATCCGAATTCGGACTGCCGGTATCCCGATAGCAAATTATTTGACAACCAATAATAGATAACAAATCAACTAATTCTACAAAATACCCCAGGATTGGAGAATTTTATTATATTACCTACAGTATCTTTCCTTAACTTTAGAAATTATTTAACTTGTTTTCTAAAAATATTTTTCTTTAGATATCAATGAATGTTTGGATCCGCTGAATCCCCCATGTCATTCCTCGGCAACATGCAAGAATATATTAGGCAGCTATCAGTGCTTATGCACAGATCCATATATACTGGCAGAAGATAAAAGGACCTGTGTAGGTAATACATTCTGACTCCTCATTATTTACTTGCAATGGGATTGTGTGCTGCTCTACTCTCCATTAAAGGCATGCACTTAAGTAGCTCCTGTAGTCTCCAGTTAATCAGTTAGAATTGTGCCAAGAATAAATGTCAAAGAGCTCGTAAAATAAAATATCATCTTATTTTGAATACTGAACGGCCTCCAAGAAATACTTCCTCTCAAAGTGCCAACCATTCAATCTTAAGACTTTAATTAAGACCTCTGTTTATAGAAAATCATTTGCAAAATGCCACATCTGTTTCTTGAGTGTCATCCAAAAATGTGCATTGTGGTGATTAATGATCAGTGTTTAGTGGGCCATTCTTATCTGCGTATTTGTGTCCTTGGAGGTAATGCACTAAAATCTAATAGCAATAATAGATGGACTACAGTGTATTAACTAGGTTTGGGCACAATTCTGATTTGGTTGTTGTGTTATAAGAAACCATGTACAGTATGGCCAGTATGAGCTTCAGGAAGCGGCCACCAGTTTCTACAGATACCGTACCATCTGTCTGGCAGCTGGCTGAGAATGGTGGAAAACACAATCATAGGTTCTTGTGCAGATTATCCCACCAATGCAGTGGCGTAATTTTGTCCCAATTGCCTGTAGGCTAGTTAAATATTGGTGCCCTCTGAGTCCAAATAGCTCAATCAGTAAGGTGTCTGTCTCCAGTAAAAAAGGTCATGGGTTCTAAAACAATGTGTGACACTTGCAACATGATGTTAGGAGGGGGAGTCAGCCACAGAAGCAATATTGACGGCTTTCTATTAACTGATTTAAACTTGCAGGGGAGGAAAGGTGCCCCCTTGGGAGCAGGAGCCCGACGGCAGATGACTCCATTGCCTCCCAGAGTTATGCCTCTGCACCAATGGTCTATTAGACTTTGATCTAGTGACAACAGAGAAAACAGGGACATTTTCATAGCATTAGTGTCATGTTCATCAGACCAGTTGAATAGCCAATAAAGGAAAAGGAGGTTTGTGCTCTGCGCTGTATATTATAACAGATGCTTTAGTAAATACGTAAATTATTAAGGTGCCAATAATATATGATAATAGAAAAGTACATTTTTCTTCACGAATGAAACATTGCGCATATTAAAAATATTTTTGCAATAACATGATTAAAAAAGAAGAAAATAAAAAAGCAGTGTGATTGCCTGGAGGGAGTAATTGAGAAAAATAGTCCATATGGTACCGTATTGTGTCCGCCTTGTTTCCAGAGCCGTTTCTATGGTGCCTTTTTAGGGAGGGGGAGTCCAGATATTTGTAATCCAGTATGTGTGTGATTCCGCACTGGGAGAGGAAAAAAAGGTCCCAATCGATTTAAGTGGTTCACTGTTGGGATGGCACTCCCTGGCTGGTCTGTGAACTCCAACGTACTGCGGACCATCCAAAGATAGACAAGTTCCCAGACTTAAGGCAATGAAATTCAACCTTTGAGCAGCAGCTCATAAAGTTCTGTGTGTCTCAAGTTCCAAATCCAGAGAGATCCAGTTGAATAGCCACTCATGCATTTTCATTCTAAGAAGCCCACCTTCTGGAAAGGAATACAGCAGCATGGGTAAATATGATTACTCAAGTGAATACCATCAATTTTAAATATAACTTACCTTGCCTTCTAAGGATTTGACTTCACTCAAACCATTTCCATAAAAAATACACAACTGTTTTCTTTCCAATAATGAACTCCAAAGCCGGATTTCCCACTAGGGTCGTGAGGCTTGGGACTATGGGTGGCACCTACTAGGGGCGGCACAGCAGATACCGCTTTTGCATGGCCGACTTTTTGCTCTTTGCATGGCCACTGCCCATTCAGGACTTCCACTGAATCTTCTGGGCTCTGCACTTGGCAGGGGTAACCTTTAAGCTTTTTTTGCATTGACACAACCCATCCGGGACTTCCACACTCTTCTAAGCTCTTCACTTGGTGGGTAGCGGCCTTTAAGCTCTTTTGCATGGCTGCTGCCCATCTGGGACCTCCACAAAATATTCTATGTTCAGGAGCTCTTCATCTCTTCTCCCCCACCGCTGGACTGCTTTTCTGGCCCTGCACAAAATAATTTTAGCTGAAGTAAGGGGGCAGGGATTTGATGCAAATTGTCTCACCGTGGTCATCTTGGATTTTCAAAAATGGCACTCCGTCAAACCAATCATGGCTCAGTATGTTATCGCTCTGCCCACTTCTATCAGCTAAAATTAGCCTGCATGAGGCCAGATAGGCAGTCTGAGGGTGGAAGACCAATTGACAGCTCCTGAAGATGCAAGTTGCAGTGGAAGTGCTGATGGGCGGTGGCAATGTAAAAGTGCTAAAAGGCTGCTGCTAAACGGTTATACACAGAAAATACTGTGGAAATCCTGTGGAGGCTGTGGCCATGGTCAGCGCCACCACTAGGCAGCTTTAGGCATTTGAAAGAAACAGAAAAAGCAGCGCTGTACTACTATAACTATTAGGTAACAAGTGATTCCAATTTGCTAGAAAAGTATAACAATTTATTGGCACATATAAAATAATGGTCCGGATATGAATAAAAAAACACATAAATAAAAAACAATTGATAAAATAGGTGTGGTGGATTACCAACAATAGAACCTGCTCTGGAACGGGTATGAGTCCTTTGAATTAAAGTCCTTGGGTGAACCAATGGGAGTTCCTTGTTTGTTTAGAAGCCGCTGGAGGTTTGGAAGCCTTTTTGGAATTGGGGTAAGAATTACCCACGCTTGAAGTTACCTCAACGATGTATGTGGAAAGGAAGAAAAGTCCCAATTGTAGATAGGTTCTTTCTAGGATTGTAAACTCAGGTCCAGAGAAATAAGCAGGTAGCAAAGTCCAATGTACGAGTTGGGAAAGTATGGTTCCACTCAACACCACAGCACCTACGCGTTTCGCTGACCTCTGTCAGCTTTATCAAGGTGTCTTGGTAAGTGTGCCTTGGGGGTATTTATACCCAAACTTCCTGTTTGCTAATTAGCATATACAATTGGTTCACTTGTAAATACAATGTATAATAAAAATTGAGACATACTTGGAGACAGATTGGGATATCCCATTAGATATACAAATAGCTTTAGGCATTTGCCTGGGGCCCCAGCTACTGGAGGGTGGTACTTTGGAGCAGGTCCCCCACCGGATCAAGGTGAGCGGCACCGGCGGCTGCCGCAACTCCTCCCGTGGAGCCGATGTCATATTTAATACGAAGTTCAGGAACTGCGTACCTTCTAGTTCCTGCTGAAAAATAGCACTGATAATGCAATCTCTGTACCAGAGCTGTCATATTAGGAGCTCCCCCTCTTTTGTCCCACAATTTTCACAATTGTCAGTAAAAATGCTTTATCCGTAGTTTTCACAATGGTCAGTAAAAATGGTTTAACCGTAGTTTTCACAAAGGTCAGTAAAAATGCTTTATCCGTAGTTTTCACAATGGTCAGTAAAAATGGTTTAACCGTAGTTTTCACAAAGGTCAGTAAAAATGCTTTATCCATAGCTTTCACAATGGTCAGTAAAAATTATTTATCCGTAGTTTTCACAAAGGTCAGTAAAAATGCTTTACAGTATCCGTAGTTTTCACAAAGGTCAGTAAAAATGCTTAATCTATAGTATTCACAATGGTCAGTAAAAATGCTTTATAGAGTTTGCAGGTGCTAATAATGTGCGTCATTGTTTCTATGCGCTATTGTAACTTGCGAGGGAAAAGATTGTGACAAATCAAATTAAAAATGCTGGCTCAGTTCTCAGTTATTTTAACAAATGTAGAACTGTTGACAAGGATAAAACATAAAAGGAAACTTAGCTCCAAACAAACAATGCCACAAATAGTAATAATGAATAAAACATTCAAATCACGAGCACTGGCAGCGGCTTTATAAGACTAATTAATCAAAGAGAAGTAAAACCTAGTGAAGCCTATCTCCATGATTTATCTATTAGTATGTCGTACACAGAATTGAAACCTAGATAGATAATGGCTGCAACATATTGTTTAACAGATCTAACAAAAAAACAGTGATATATAGAACTAAAATGAATAGCAATGCTTATGGTATTGGCTCTGATGCATAATAAGCTCTATAGCAAAAATTTATAATAATTTAAATAGTTGTAAAAAATGAATGTGGTATATTTTGTTGGCATGTATTTTGTTGATATACATTGATGCCGATTAACTATCGACATGATTAAAATGTTGACAAAACACCCCTGGAGGTCTAGTGGTAACTAAAGTTGGGCACACATTAAGCCCCAAATACTCTATACTCAAAGAGCGATATCTTCAGAAATGTACCCTTGAAGTTTGCCGTGGTTCCATGAATGATATCGGCATACACACTGAACGATATCGGTAAACAATATCATCACTGACATCACTGGCCCCGCTGCTGCATGCTTAATTGACAATAAAGTCAATAATGAGCATGCAGCAGAGACAACGGGGTAGGTCATTAGAGATGCACGGGAGCTTGTATCAGTAACGATATTCAGTGTACACATTTATCATTTTTGTTTAAAGATATCACTCAGAAGGGCCAAAATGAGCAATATTTTTTATAAAGTCATCTAGTGTGTATGGGGCCTTATGCTGGGGATACACTTGGTGTTAGGCTGCAGGGTTGGGGGGGTGTAGGGATATTTATTTATTAACAGCTTGTTATATAGCGCACACATATTCCGCAGAGGATATTTGAATACTCACATCCGTCCCTGCCCCAGTGGAGCTTACAATCTATATTCCCTACCACATGTATACACAAACAGACATTCTAGGGTTAATTTGTTAGGAGCCAATAAGCCTACAATTATATGTTTGGATTGTGGGAGGAAACCGGAGTACCCGGAGGAAACCCACACAAGTACGGGGAGAGTATACAAACTCCGCAGAGTTAGGGCCATGGTGGGAATCAAACCCATGACCTCAGTGCTGTGAGGCAGTAATGCTAACCATTACACCATACGTACTGCCCCAGGGATAGGAATCTAGTACCGAGGGTTAGGGTTGAGTGGGCAGGGAGAGAGGGTAACTCTACTTAAAGAGTCCATGTCAGGATTGCTGTTGTCAGTCTTCTGCATTATGTATTCCATACAGACACCTCGCTCCATATTCTCTTTTAAACATTTCACATGTTGATGTTTCAGATGTCAACACTGCAAACATGTCAACATTCTGCACATGCTAACATGGTCAATGAGAACATCCCATATAAAATACTGTATCTTATTGATGCTTTTATTGAGGGACTGAAACCACACAGGTTAATAGAAGGTAGGACTCTTAAATAACAATTAATTAGGTTTGAAAACCATCCGGCGTTCAGTAAAATAATCTTTTCATATTACTTATGCTCATAAACAGTTATCTCTAGTAATATAATAGGAGTTAATTTCTTAAGTTCATAAATTACGCACTACAGTCAATTTCCCCACCCACAGATAAATTAAAAGAGAGGGTGAGGAGAGCTGGAATGTTAGAAGATAATTAAATGCATTATCTTTGCACCACATATAATATCTGTTTTATGCTGATCAATGAAAGAGATAGCCTTTGGCCAACTAGAAATGGAATGACAAAATCAAAGTTTTGTAACATCAATGAGATGGGAAACGAAGTATATCAATGAGATAGAATGTACAGCTCGTAGCAGCAGATGGAAATCTCCAGAGCAATCAATTCTGTGTTCATAATTTACTCCCCCACGAGCTATAGTATGTATTAAAAGGGAAATTGCCAATAAACATGAATAGTTTGTGTGTGTTGCAGTATTCTTTCCAATAAACAAGGAGTCTTGTATCACTCAAGAACCGGAATTCATATCATGCCTGTATTTATATGACTGGGAGAAGAGATCAATTTAGAAGCAAATCCTGTGTATCAAATATTAAGTAAAAATTGGGCTGAACTGATTTATAGTTGTGAGATTTTACATTGCAGCTGCAATTTTTTTTTATTCAGATACAGCGCAAAAATGCGCAAACATCCCAACCAGAAGGATTTGTACTAATCATAGTCACTGTGTACAAAGTCGATACTTCGATAATCGTCCTTCTGAGTAACCACGTGGTCATGAAGCATGGCGGCTTGTACGGAGACGCAGGAGTCATGCATGTGGGATCAACACTGACAGGAATGGTTCTTTTTTTGTCACTCACTTAGCGATTGAAAAATTACTGTGAGCAACTATGCTATACTCAGTGAGACTTAAAAAAATGCATGGGACGTCGGGAGAGAATCACCTGCAACAACACTGGATTAGTGACTATGAATCAGGTTCTATGTGGCCAATTCAGACCCAGTCGCAGAGCTGTGAATTCGCAGCCCTACCGATGCTCATGGCTCGCTGTGCATACCGACCATTTGAAGGCAAGCCCTCACTGGCCGTGTGCAAGGTAATTGATAGGTGCCCGGCGTTTAGGTGGTGGAAAACGCAGGCGGCTCCCAGGCGTTGAGAGTGAGGGACACTGCGGTCCTGATCTCCTGATGACCATAGCCTGGAGGGGAAATCTTTCTAATGGTGAATATAAGGCCTGAATCAGGCCCAATGAACGGTGAGCCTCCTTTGCTGAGAAGCAAAGAGTAACAAGAATCCTGCTTGCAGGTGCAGTAAAAATAGCAGGAAGTTGCAGCAGCCAATGGGAGGACTTGGACATAGAGAGGGACAATGAGAGCCAGCCCTAACCATTTTGATGCCCTAGTCTAGATTTTGAGCCAGCACCTCTCTTCCAGCACAGCACCCATAGCAGAAGAAGCCAGCAACACCCATTACCCCTCATCAATAGCAATCCTCATTCTAGTGCCCTCACCACAATGAGAAAAAACACACATAAACTCCCACATGAATATACAGATGTGTCTTCTAGTCTCAGTACTCCATGCACCCTGAGATGTCTGGTGTGAGTGAGTCGGCAGCTCCCATGCAACTCTGCTAATGTTGGGTGGGTTTTTTAGGTTTTTTTGCTGAAAATATGTCTTATCCGCACTTATATAAAACTACAGACCTGCACAGACAGAGCAGAACCAGTACAGAGTTAAACATTGATTATGATACCTACCTGCCCCCTGTCCGTATTCAGACTGCCGGTCATCCATATGTATCCCATGCAAACATCGGTGGAATAATAGATCTACAGAAATTAGACAGTCCATAGGTGGTCAACATTCAACGGGTTGACATAATAAAAAGGTCAAAAGGTGCAATAAGTCTACTTGGAAATAGTCAACACAAGGTGTTTTTTCTGTCCACACCTTGTGTATTTCTCAGTCTGTGATCATAATTGCATGTAGACCCTTGCAGACTCGCTAAATGCATCAGACAGGTTACTACTCCCAATGGTTATAGGTATTGGTGGTAAAGAAACAAAAAGCTAAAAAAAATGACAAAAAAAATGTTTAAAAAAAACCCTTTTGACCTTTTGACCTTTTGTTCCTGTCCACAATAAACACAGGTAGCCTTTACCTGTCTACCTTTTTTACTTGTCGACTTACTGCCTGCCAGACATATGGTGTTGACCAATTGGTTGTCTATCTAGGAACGGTCTATACACTGAAACCCATGTAAACAGAGATACTTTCCTAATATTATTTTTGCTAATATAGTTAAAATAGACTAATGTAGGCCAATTTCTCCGTTCTGCCGATGCCGATAAGCTTGTTGGCAGTCTCCAATGATCACCAATATGTCGGAGATCAGCAAAATCCCACATGTTAAAAATCCTCAACTCAACAATTCTAATTATTTTTGGTGGAAATAGGCAAATCAATGATTTTCAGTATATTGAATCGTGCCAATAATTTTGCCAATGACTTGACTCAGAAAACGGGAATCGCCACAGTCAATCTTACACGAATGGGTCCCGTCATTCGTTTATTGTCCACTTGGTTAACATTACTTTATTTGAAAAAATATATTGCTTAAAAGTGGATTTGTTTTGAATTCCAGGGTCATGGATTAAATGTTGCTTCCACTTTGCAATAAACGACTATTAAGATAATTGTACTTCAACTGTGACTACATAAATGTCACAATGGATTTCCATCATTATTTAGCATTTGGGAGAGACAGAGAAAAATAAAACAACTTGTTTTTTTAGACAAAATGTTTTACAGCCGCAATTATGCCTGAAATAGTAACACATTACAGCCACTGGAAAATGCTACTTTTTATCAACTGTTGTTATGATAAAAAAACTAATACAAATTAATAAAAATACCTTTTTGGTTGGATTAAAAAGTTCCTGAGTTATGATGGAGTAAGGTGAATTGTTTGTAAAGTGTGTATTTTTGCAATTGCTTCTCATTTTATTGGCAATGATGTATAACATCCTATTTCACCAATATTTAGTGACAACACTCTCTCACTAGATTCTGGAAGATTGCCACACGCATCAGTAGCATCTGTGATATTGGTGGCCATTTTGTTTGCTTCCTGGTCGGCGATATTATGGATATTGGTTTGCAGATGGTAAGTAGTGTTTGCTGTTTTTCACTCATTGAGCCAGATGCACTAAGCTTCAAAAGTGATAAAATGGAGAGTGATAAACAGCCAGCCAATCAGCTCCTACCTGCCATGTCACAGACTGTGTTTGAAAAATGTCAGACAGAAGCTGATTGGTTGGTTGTTTACCACTCTCAGTTTGATCACTTTTGAAGCTTAGTGCATCTAGCCGGTTGTTACTCGTTTATTGATCGTAGATCAACTGGATATCAAGGTGCTGAGGCAGAGTTCAAAGCAACTTGGGCAAATGGGCTCAGGGCCTGATTCATTATTGATCGGAACAGAGCAAATTTGGGCCCGTTACAATGGTGGGGGATGTCTGTGCTAGCACTAGTGTATATTTGCACAAGTGCAGACCCCAGCAATGAACGGCTTCAGTGAATTACACACTCGCCGGACTGTTCAGTGCAGGGAGGGAGGGCCAGAGGTGGGAAATGAGGCTCGGCCATGGGAAAGCCCAGCGTTATATGGACGTATGCATGAAAATGCTGGGCTTTCCCATGGGAACACAGACGGGCCAATGCCTGCTGGGGGTGGACCGCTAATATCACAGGACATCAGCGCCCCCTCCCCAATCTCTTCAGCAGACACCAAATGATTTCTCCTGCTAGCGCATGCATGGTACTGAGGGGATTCGGTGGCATGGGGGGTGGGTGTTCTGCATGGAAGCGTTTCGGCACTCGGCAAGCAGCGATTTTTGCTGCTTACCAAGCCTTAGAGAATAATCCCCTTACTACAGTGGCAAATCTATAATGGGTGCAGTGTGTGCAGTGTCCAAGAGGACCCACATTTCATACCCCGCTCCCATTTTTTCAATAATTGCCTCTCCATAGACCCCTCAGCAGTAGCAGCACTGCAAAAATCCCAACTGCACCATTCTCATTGCATTTTGCACTTGTACTATAGGAAAAAAAAACTGTGAAAATGGGGAGAGCTGTACATGCACACTAGACTCTGGGACTGCGCTAGTGTCTTTTAACCCTTTGCAGTCCAAGTTTTTTTTTTTTTTTTATTCAAACAGGTTTAAATGTTTCAATTAATTGTGGCCACCCTTCCTACTCAAAAATATATTTAAAATTAGTATTTAGGGAACCTCAAAGTGGCTCTGCACTTCAGTTGTGTACCCCTGCCAGGAGCAGATCAGGAGGGGGGTTTGATCAATGTGATCGCTAAATTCCCCCTCCCCCTGCCACCAGCCATCGATAGTAGTTTTATCTATCTATGTTCATCTATTTACTTTGACTGACAAACCCGTGGGCCAATCAAACGTTAGGGTGGGGCTTCAGAGTTGGGGGGGGGGTCTATGCTCACTGTCCCAGCACCATTAAAAAAAAAAACACCATTTTAACTGTGCCATCGATAGAGGGAAACCATCTGGTACTCCCCCATTGATGGTAAAAGTACTCGAGATCAGCCATAAACCATCAATGATTTTGAATCTTCGATGGTGGATGTCATCTCTACTGCAGGCCAGGCTGGGGACATGAAAGGGAGATGGCTTGGAAGGAGTGGTGAGAGGGCAAGCATTGGCCCTCGGTAATTTAGACTAACCCCCCCCTCCATGACGCGACTGCAGGAAGGTGCTGCTGTTCTGACCATCCCAACTTTCTGTATGTCGCAGAGAATGAAATTCCTCATTGTGTTATATTCTATGGTTTCTTCCCCACAAAAGCAGAATGTCTCCTCATGTTCCAGCACTCATCTACTTACTGTACAGTCGCTGCATTTTCTATTACAGGAAATCTCTTTTTAAGGAATCTGCTGATTCTCACAGAGGAGACGACTTAAAAGTGGATGGTTTAAAATGTCATAAAATATCTGTGTCATTTCCAGCAATTCCTCTAGAACAAATCCACAAGGTAAGCCATGCTATAAAATGTTTAACCCGACCACCTCAAACGATGTGTAAAATTCAGTTATTCTAAGTTTTAAGAAGCTCTCCAGACACCCACTGAACCAGAACCACCCGTAAAACATCTCTTCTTGCAATGTTCATTAGACTATCTTATCCTGCTAAGTGATGTGTCATTTTGGATTTGGTGACAGAATCACATCAGACACATCTAGCCCCGACATGTGGATCCACGTGTGCACAACTGTAGAAATGTCCATACACCTGCAAGGACACATAGGACCTTCGCACAATGGAATGCGTCTGCACATGTGAAGAAGCGGGATGCGTGCGGTCATGGTGAACAGGGTTTGCAGGCAAGATTGCAGGCATGGGGCGGCGGGCCAGCCGATTCCATGGGTATTCCCATGAGAACGCTGGACATTTCCATGCAAAACGCCTGGTGACGCGGGCGCGGGGGACGGGCAGCTGACATCACCGGATCTCAGCTGCCCGCCCACTTCCTCCCGAGCGTGCAGGTATATCTAAGTGACCTGAGAGTCACTTAGATATGCGTGCACCTTCGACATCTTTCGATGGTCGGCGACCATCGAATGATGTGGGTCGTTTCCCCTGCCCTGCAAATGGATGTTTATGTTAAACAATCGCAGGCAGTGCGGATGAATTTACGGCCATGCGATGAGGTCTGAATCAGCCCAATGTGACTATTATGGAATAAATATGCAATGAAAATCATGGCTGGGTCACAGCTAGACTTGCACATATTTTATTTAGAAAAGAACAGTGAGTTTTATTCCATTGTGGACTCATTGGCGACATTGGAGGAAAGCTGTCAATGTTTTTTAGGTTGCCAGTGGGTCTGAGTCGCGCTGAGAGTACATCCCGTTGGTTACTGCAATTTCATCCAACGTTTCTAAGTAGTTACATGGTGGTTGACTAGCCAGCCCCAGGTGTGTCATGGGCGTGTCACAGTCAGTGGCTGCGCATAAAGACGCAGTACTAGCACAAAGTTGCAGTAGCGGCTGTGGCACCTCTGAATGAGGCCCAGAGCGAGATAAATAGAAGGAGTGGCAATGTATGGTGGAAGAAAACAAATAATCAACTTTATTCAAAAGTTTTGAGAAAAGCTTTAACCCTTTGAGTGCCAACATCTCTGAGCGCTGTGCAAAATGTCTGCTAAATATCCCAGCGTGGCTCACATTTGTTATATAAATTCATATAAAAAATGTTGTGTAAAAAAAGATTATATTTCCTATATAAGGTAACATTACAGGTCATTATGATGAGTACAAATGTTTCCTTGGCAATTTTCACACCTAATTTGACAAATTCTCTCAACTAGAAACTCTCAGAGAAACCATGTTGCACGTCAATGTTTTGGTCAATGTTGACAATGTCCATGTGAACCTTTTGGTGTCGACCCTATGAATCAGACCCCTCTGGATACATGCATTTGCAAATATTTTTTTTTTTCACTTTCTCAATTGAAATACTTACTTTGCGTAGTCCGGGGGTACAAAACTTTTTTGAATCCCAGCACCACTGAGTATCCAAATTTTTTCATGGCACCCCAAAAGTTTCTCAATGAAAAAATAAGATTTTTTTTTAAATTAAGTAAAATGTAATGGACAGAATTCACATCTGTTTGTCCACAATTTGCCTAGCGTACATTCTAACACCCTGCACCTTGTAAAATCCTTGCAGTTCCTCCTTCCTGCCTAGGTGGTCACTGTCTAAAAACAGTACACTCAGAACATGTAATATTATAAAATCAATTAATCAGTGCAAAAATATTAGCTAGTGTATTAGTATCTGTTGACACGGAATGCTGGGTTTTGTTAGGAACCGGAAAATGTTCTATATCTGGCATATTTGCCGACTTTTAGTTTATCCTCTCTTGGAGAAGCCCAGGTGCAGATGGGCCCTTTGAGTCAGGCACATACTCTGATGTCATCAAGTCCCACCCCCATTCATGCAAAATGCCTTACTTTGTGTGTCTCCGCGAGGGGGCAGAGATAAAAATTCCCAAAGCACATTGTTTTAGCCTCGCCCCCTCCTCACCTCCCCAAGATTGCTGGTGCCGGCCTCTTCATCCTGTAGGATGAAGGAAGGATGTGAGTGTGTGTGTGTGTGTGTGTGTATGGGGGCCGGCTTCTCCTCTTCGAGGAATGCTTGGGACTCCATGAAAATCTTCTGCGAGAGTAGGCAACTATGATATCCAGTCAGTAGGAACTAAGTTCAAACTTAACTAATTATTGCAGGTATCAGAGCTAAATATCTGTCTCTTTACAAAGATGTGCTGTACATCAGGCTGTAGAATAGACAGATTGTGGTGATGACCATTATATCTCCTACATGGATGTATCCAAACTGTTTAGTTACCTCCCCTCCTGCATAAACATCCTAGCATCTGATGTGTGTGACCTCTAGCATGTATATACATCACATTTCAAAACTTACCAACTAAACCTGAAATAAAGACTCGGAGACTTAGGTTTGGCAGAAATTGTTAGCTGATTTATTTTAGCACTTTTAAGCTAGATTAATTTATTAATAATTAATTAATTAATGGTGGCCCAGAAAGAACGGCTAATTAACTAAGCTCCACCCACACAATCTGCATACGTAATCAAGCCTACCCTAACAAGCGGTATCCGCTCGACCTACTGCATTGACTACCCACCCATCTGATGGGTTCGCTGCCCCCCGAGCGGGAGATCGAGCGAAGGCCTAAGCCAATGAGAGGCGAGCGCACCGAAAAGCAAACATATACGTAGCATCATCATTTGAATAAGAACTAATTCTATTCACCTGCCGTTCTTTCCCGCCTATCAGCCAACGCGATTAACACCCACCCAACCATAATAACACAAGGGAGGGAGGGCGGGAAAACTTTCAGGAAAGAGAGAAATACTCCTCCCTTTCCTGCCCTGATATCCCAGCTAACACTGCCCTTCCCTAAGTCCTTATTGGACCACCGAGTCACATGCTTCCCTAGGTCACACAACAGTCTTGGATGTTTAACCCACTCCATGCCTATTGCAGACATTACGTTATTCTAAACATCCTAGCATCTGATGTGTGTGACCTCTAGCATGTATATACATCACATTTCAAAACTTACCAACTAAACCTGAAATAAAGACTCGGAGACTTAGGTTTGGCAGAAATTGTTAGCTGATTTATTTTAGCACTTTTAAGCTAGATTAATTTATTAATAATTAATTAATTAATGGTGGCCCAGAAAGAACGGCTAATTAACTAAGCTCCACCCACACAATCTGCATACGTAATCAAGCCTACCCTAACAAGCGGTATCCGCTCGACCTACTGCATTGACTACCCACCCATCTGATGGGTTCGCTGCCCCCCGAGCGGGAGATCGAGCGAAGGCCTAAGCCAATGAGAGGCGAGCGCACCGAAAAGCAAACATATACGTAGCATCATCATTTGAATAAGAACTAATTCTATTCACCTGCCGTTCTTTCCCGCCAAAGCGGGGACTCTGAGCCCAGAATCCCCGCCCGGCCACCAACCTAACGCACTGAGCTACAACCAGAGATAGATCCTCCAAAATTAATGAACCATCCCTAACCAAATGCACCCCGTTAGGCAGGAAGACCTGATGGCACCAAAACCTAATCCTCTCCTGTGGGTCAACAGCACCTCTGGCAGCTAAAACCCACTGTGCCACCGCCGATATAGCTGCTTCCGAGCCTCATTTGAAGCCTTACCATTTCTAACATCTCTCAAAACGGAGTCGGGGAAACAATTGGAGACCAACCAAGGTGCAGAAAAACCAAGCTGTATTAATGGCTGCAAGATCACTCAAGATCAAGGCCGACAGCTTCAATCGGGACATTTTCCCAAATTGTTGCCTCCAGCTGAAGTACCAAAGACCTCAGACACTGGCGGACGTTCACCTCAAGGAACGCCTCTAAACTCAAGCCAGTACAGCCCTCGAACTCCAAGCCACCAGACTAACAGAGAATTCGCAACCGGCCTACCCCCAGATGAGGCCCAGCCGGCTGCCCAATACACAAATGAATGTTCAACTATGCACACTCTGAGCCTATCCTTCCCCATACCTCTAAAGGAGAAGCTATAAGAGGAGACTAGTAGTATTTATATTAAAGGGTTGACCTAAGTATAATAGGAGGATCTGCCAAAAAGAAAATAAATTTATTCTGTTGAAGCACAATTTTAGGTGCTTAAGACATGCTCCAATACCAATTGAAGCCATACCAGGAAACAAAGATGGAAAGAGACAAACAGGGGGAGGGCAAGGTAATGGAAGGGTATAAGGAAAAAACGGGTGTACTCGGCCGGAGAAAAAACGACTGGACCTGCTGAGGGACTCTTAATTGAGACTATAGCCGAATCAGAGTGATCAAATTCAGTCCGTCAGTTCAGGCAAAAAGCGAGAAAACTCCGGACGCTGGCCCAACAGCGGAGCGTAGCTAATCCCCGAGTAGGATGGACAAGGATGGGGGAATAAACAAATGACCTCAATCAAACACATACATACAAAGCGCAAGGACCTACAGCGCAGTAGGTGAGGCCTAATGTACTATTTAAATTGCGGAGTGCCATCTTCCTAGCGATTTAAAGCTCGACAAGGCCAATTGAGCGGCTATAGCCGATGTGGCAGCCCCAAGGCAGTGGGAATGGATTCCAAATTCCAAATGGAAACTCGCTGGACAACGCCACCTCGACCCAGCAAACTGACATCAGGTCATCAGAGAGCCACCAAACTGCAGGAGCCAGAGCCTGCAAAGGAAAGCCTGACCAGTGTATAAATGTTTGCCAAGGCCACTGGGAGGATGACCTAGGGCACCACAGGAACCAAGGACACACTTCCCCCCCCAGCCGTCAGATCCATCTCGGCCGCCTAATCTTAAACCCCCAAACCCCGGGGACTAGTCGGATATCTGATGCCAGCAAAAAAACGCAGCGCGGGTCCTAGAAAGCACTACCAGATAAGACACCCGAGGGGCACCATGCAGCTGTAGCAAAACAGCAAGGATAGACTCCTCCCGGACAATAGCGTATCGTAAGCAGAGTCTGCGCAACTCTAAACCTAAACCAGCAGAAAGCAAAAGGTGATGGGGTGGTGGGGAGGGGAGGGCATTTTTTGGAAAAATCAAAAAGAAAATACCCATTAGGTAATGCGCCAGTACCACCCTGAAGTTCCCGGCACTAAAAATCTCCTAGAATAGACAACATTAACCCCAACCCCCGCCAACCTGACTGCGCAGATCAGCCAACCCAACGCCCGGAACATACGTTCCCTAAATAGAATTGCGAAGTGCAAACATTGCAGGGCGAGCTGCCCCTAGCCCACGCAACCAAGAAGACCCGGCCTACTGGGTAGATGGCTGCAGCCTTGCATTGACAACTACTAGTGCCAGCTGGATTCCATCCTGCCCAATTATGGTAGACAAGTGAACCAGATGATGGGATCTGGCCACGCCCGCAGCGGCCCTTATTAGTGAGTGGCAGACAAGTGACCCATGGGTACAAATGACTTCAGGTAACAGAGGTCATACACAGCGGCAATCTGGATTCCCAGAAAGGACAGGTAAGTAACCGCTCCTCCCTTCCAACCTCAGCAATTAGCACACCAAAATGTCCGAATAGCGAACGGAAACCACCCAGGAGCCTAGCGCAGCGTTCAGAATAAGCAGGGCCAACAAAAAGCAATTCCTAAAGGTAGTGAGAGATACAGCCTTGACACGGGGTCACTTCAACGCCCCAGTGTAAAGGTGTGTAACCCCTTAAATTATGCACGAGAAATGGAACACCTCATCGGCAACACTTGACGATGAAGTATTCCTCGCCTCTCCACAGCAGATCCGTTCGCTAAGGCTAGTGAATAACAGGCTAAAGGTGTTAATAATCCTGATTTATTTATTCATGGCATTGCTGCTATTTAATTGGTAGTGGTGATGTACATTGTTCCCATACTACGTAGTGCATTACAGGGGACTTATGCACCCATAGATTGCTGCCTTGAACTTAAAGTCTATATTTTAATTCGCCTGGACACGTATGCCCACCAAAACTCATTTCGTTCTTGGCATCCAATACATTTTAGAAGTATTATTGTGGAATATTATTATCGAAAATAATGATTATTACTGCAATGCTAGAGATTTTGCCTTTCTTTATTTTGCTGCTTGTGACACATTCGAGAAGCAAATATTTTGATTTGAACGACCCCTAATCCAGATATGCTTCCGTAGCATAGCCTGGAGCGCTGGAAATTTTTAGAAGGGAATATTACTGTGCGAGAACACAGCGTTGCCCATGCGCTTACCTGATGTGTTCTACCGCCAATCATGTCACCTTTCCCTCACTCATCGTAATTTTAGCATTGCAAAGCAAATGACAGGTCTTGTACCTTAGAATACAGCTAATCCAAGCTTCAGAGGCTGATGCTCCTAAATAACTAATTAGCTGGTACTGCGCTTCCACCGCCATGTTATGTAATCTATTTATTCTGCAGTAATAATCACACCCTTCTGGAGAAATACCCTGGAGAAGGATGGTCCCTGAGCTACTTTATTAGGAACGCTGTATCTGGGGCAGGGGTTCCCAATCTTTTTCTAATTGCGACACCCTAGAGTATCAGAATTTTTCCAAGGCACCCCAGGCCCCAAAAATATATCAAATCAAGTAGATTCTGTTGATATATTTCTCTTGGGGTCAGGTATGTGGTAAAGGGCAGGATTTGCTTCCGATTGTACACATTTTATGATTGGCAGCCACCAGCACTGGTTTTGTCCAGAAATAATTGAACGTAAATGGTTTGAATTGGTCCCGGACCACCAACCCGAGGCACCCCTGCCAGTATCCTGGGGCACCCCAGGGAGCCTAGGCCCATAGTTTGGGAACCACTGATCTAGGGGTTGAGGCTGATCTAATTGAGACATAGGAACACCGAGCCTGGGAGGCTTATATGGACTCGTCGGTTAGGCTGAACAAGTACATAAAGTCATCCTTCTAAATTCACCCCCTACGGCTCTCACTTAATGCCTCGATACCTGAAGGACTGCTGTGCATTCGCAGAGCCCAACCAATGTCAACCCCATGGGGGGGGACGAGTGAGAAATGCCAGATAATCCGCCCGACACAGGCTCAGCCCTCTCACCTGAAAATCCAGGCCGCGCCACCCATGTACCAACATCAGCATCACTATCCATGCTCGCTTCCATAGCCGACTCTGCCCGAAAATCCGTGGGGACTTAACGTCTGACGACTCAGGCTGAGCAGCCCATGTGTCATCATCTGCATCGTCCTCCCCGATTTCGCCAGCAGCGAACGAATCCTCTTCGCTGTAGTCCAGCTGTGCCTCAACATCTGTGGGAACATGCAAAAGGGGGGGCGACCCCGAGGACTGTAGGCCTCGGTCACGTATGCGGCTCTGTGCAGAACCATCACCTCAGAGTGTCTCCCTCTCGATCATGGCAACAGCTGACCCCATATCCCTGAAAGCCTGCAAGAATTCTGAGCACCCTGGAATGGGCCTCCTTTGTGCCCCCTGAGACCAATCCTGTAACTGTCTGGGACCCCACCGTCTCCCGGGGCAGAGTATTAACAATGGGCACCAGAGCCCCAGCAACGGAGGACACTGCTGCGGACAGCAGAGAGGGGTCAAAGGAGGTAGTGGAGACTCTAGCCGTGGTTGCACCCCCAGACCCTGCCTTGGATCCAGAGCGCACCCCACCGGTGGAAGCCTGCCATCCCCCCTGACTCCACCCCCCAGAAGCCCGTGCAGTAGTATGTCCCCTAGGTGGCAGCTCCTAACAGCGGGCCGATGAGGGCATGTAAATGCTGCCCGCACTAACCTGGCCCACGCTGCCCGACCCCTAATGTTTGCAGCTACTGTAGCGCTCACCTACAACACCGGGCCTTGCTGCCCCACGGCGTCCCGCCCCTTGGCTCTAGCCGCCCCGGGGCCTGAGGCCAGAAGCAGGCCGCAGCACAGGAGCCTCCAAGGCTTCACCTGCAGCCGGGCGTCTACCACAAGCCCATCTGTGAACGGGGACCAGAGACAGGGATGATGCCACAGCGTCTGTTCAGGCCTCCTTGACTTCACACAGCATGTACTCAGCATCGCAGAGGGATGGGGGGGCCTAATCGCGGCTAATTAGCATATGCCGCGACCTAATTAGCATATGTCGCGACCTAATTAGCATATGTCGCGACCCAATTAGCATATACCGCGACCTAATTAGCATATGCCGCGACCTAATTAGCATATACCGCGACCTAATTAGCATACACCGTGACCTAATTAGCATATGCCATGCACTGTGAGAGTCCCTATTTGCAATCTTCAGAAATTGGGAGGTATGCATGGCATGGTAATAGTCAGGGAAAGCACTACTGAGGCAGCAAAGCAATGTATCAGCACTGAACTGAATACAGTTATACACTAACTGGGGAGCTCAGGGGCACAGGTCCACTCACCAGAAAACTTTCAGGAAAGAGAGAAATACTCCTCCCTTTCCTGCCCTGATATCCCAGCTAACACTGCCCTTCCCTAAGTCCTTATTGGACCACCGAGTCACATGCTTCCCTAGGTCACACAACAGTCTTGGATGTTTAACCCACTCCATGCCTATTGCAGACATTACGTTATTCTTCTGCAGGAGACTCCCTGAAATAGCAGAAATCTCCCTCTCTCCCTCATTAGTCTAGCAATCTCCCTCATTTCACCTAGCCCACATTACACTGTTACATCATAGTTACCTCCCCTCCTGCATTCTGCAGGAGACTCCCTAACATAGCAGCAACCTCCCTCTCTCCCTCATTAGTCTACCAATCTCCCTCATGTCACCTAGCCCACATTACACTGTTACATTTTTGAGGAAAAATGAATGAGAGATAGATACATTTACATTGAATCATCAGCACCATTTCCCAGCACTTTACCAAGTATAGTAGCTCTTACTAACTGCTTTGAGGCTCATCTACATTTGGATATAAGTCATTTTACAAGGTTCCTCTCAGATGTAGCAGTACACCCCCACGATTCTAGGTGCCACATTCACAATCTCTTTTCACAATCTCTCCATATATGGAACTAGACACGCCCTTTGGGTGGAGCATGACACACCCCCTCAATGGGGCATTGCACAAAATTCTACTACCAACTATAATCTCCTTGAAATTAGTTTTCAAAAGCAGGCAAGTATGCCTAACTATCATTTTTCAAACACAGAGGATCGGCTGGTGTGTTCACATCTTCCACTTTATCACTGCTTTTCAGGCCTCTTTATTACCCTACAAGGCTTAATACAGCTGCCCCATTGTGCTCTACTGTAGACACCTATTACAGATGCTGTTATGGGCTCATATACTGTGCTTATCTTTTTCAGGAAACAAATGATGGTCATCATATCTTACTACATGTATAATGAAAAAAACAATGCACAGAAGCAGAATTATGCATATTGGACGCTACTTGACTGCTGAGGAAATAAATGCAAATTTTTCATGATTTGACATCAAAAAGCAGACTGTCCTGCACTAATGTGAGGCAGTATTGTACACTTTATATTGCCCTGTTTAAAAAATAAACAATTTTTTTCAGCTTATGAGAATGTAACAGATCTGTGACCTGTCCAGATGCCGGTATGTCTGAGATTAAAGGTATAATAATGTGCCTTGTAATGTACTTACAAGGCAGGGGAGAGGGGAGCAGGAACACGGGGACAGGGAACTGGGAGTAGGGGACGGAGGAGCCGGGGCACAGGTCACAGGGGAGGATGGGAGGGGAAAGCCAAAGTGGCGCTGCCAGAAGCTTAAATGACAGGGACTGCTGTGATTAGACAGCAGCTGGATCTGCTGTCCAATCACGGCAGCCCCTGTCAATGAAGCACTGCTAGAAGTGCTGTTTTGCCATTAATTTTAATGGGCTTTTTTTAGCACAGGGCTTAGCCCCACCCCTGCTTCATCCCCTTGCAGTTGTTAGTGGGAGGCAAGCTTATCGGTGCCTCTCAAACTATTTTAAATACTGCAAACTGCTAAAATAATATAAAGAAAATACTTATGACACAGGATGTGTGTCATAGGTATATTCTTTGTATTATTTTAAACAGAATGACAGGGGAAGCACTGCCTCTCCTGACTGCACGTCCCTGGTAGACGCTAACATATGTATAGTGTAATTCAAATGCACAGTCCTGATCTCTACAGGAGGAGGAGGAGGTGGGCCCCCAGGCAGTGGGGCCCACTGTGGGCTTCCCATGTGCCCCTGAGGACCAGTCCAACCCTGCCCATAGCAACAAATCAGCTTCTAGTTAGTATTACTCAAGTACATTCTATAAAATGATAGGTAGAAGCAGATTGATTGCTACCCTATGGGCAACTTCTTCACTTGTTCACCCTTAGAAGGCATGATACATCTCTGGCGGGATAAATGAAGACGGTCCCTATTTACCAGTGGCGGAACATGAAAGTGGTTGGCCCGGGTGCAAAATTAAAATTTGGGCCCGCCCTCTCCACTCCAACCCTAGTTCACATTTTGCCACTCAGTAGTGGGTGGCAGCAGTAGGACCCTTAGTCCTCAGGGGGCCCGATGCAATGTACCTGCTGCACAAATGGTAGTTCCGCTTCTGCTGTACACAGTTCTGCTCTGTGGTGTGTTTATGGTATAATAAAGTGGAATAAAAATGAGAGAGAATTTTCCATGGTGAATAACAAGGTCAAATCCCGCCAAAGCAACAGGCGACACTCAAACCAAATGTTGATTGATCCGAACATTCCAAGGAATGGGTTTTAAAATTCAGCTCAACTCTAATTAACACAAAAAATTCTGGATGGTGTAAATAGCTCTTTGACTCAGCCAAGATAACACTGGACATAATTAGCTTTTAACTTTTAAACCTTTGGCGCTATAATATTTTCTAAAAATCCTAGTGACAGATCTGATATTAAAGGATAATATAATGGCATCAGCTTAATACGAAACAGAAGTCTCAGCATCTTGCACTACAATTAATTATACCATTAAAGTAGAGATCACTTCCATTCAAATAAATGTGCACTGGCTCATTCCTGGCATGTATAAGCATCGACACATCATATTTAATGGAAGACTTCATGATTTGCATTAAACATATAACCGTTTAACCCTAGCAGTACGTATTGAGAATGGAGGACCACTTCATGTGAGCAAGCAGCGCCACCTGCTGGAATACTTCAAAGAGCTGAAGACTTGATTTAATAGTACAGTGTGTATTGAAATTACCCATCCGTAATACTTGCCACTTGTTTATTTATTATTTCTTTATTTACAGTTTCTTATATGGCGCAGCAGATTCCGTTGCGCTCTACAATTGTAGGCAGTGATAAAACAATCTGGGTTGTTTCAGAATGATTGCTGTTTAGCTATGTTTTGAAACCACGCCAAAATGTATTGCCAGGTCTATTCATAGATTACATACTCCAAAATGTAAGTTTAAAAATTCACACCAATATTTACTGCCTTGCATCGCTGCGAGCATGCACACTGCTTCATGCATCTCACCCTTACTGCCTTATGTCGCTGCGAGCATGCACACTGCTTCATGCATCTCCCCCTTACTGCCTCATGTCGCTGCGAGCATGCACACTGCTTCATGCATCTCCCCCAGGGTTGCCGACCCTCCCGGAATTACCGGGAGGATCCCGAAAATCGGGTCCTCCTCCCGGCCCCCCGGAAAGGTGGGCAACCCTCCCGGATTCCGGGGGACCCCCACGCCACCCCCCATTGTGCTGTCTTCCCCCATACCTTTGAATTGAAAACCATCAATCCGCGGGTCTCAGGGGAGGGGGCGGAGCTAAAATCGCGTCATTTTAGCCCCGCCCCCTCCATGGAGATCCGTGAATTGGGGTTTTTACCATCCTGGGGGCGGGGCTTAATGATGTAAAGCTCAAGCCCCGCCCCCCGAACTGCAGCTGGAAGTCTCCTCTCCTGGCTTCTCCCGGAGAGGAGACAGAAAAAGTCGGCAACCCTGATCTCCCCCTTACTGCCTTATGTCGCTGCGAGCATGCACACTGCTTCATGCATCTCCCCCTTACTGCCTTATGTTGCTGCGGGCATGCACACTGCTTCATGCATCTCCCCCTTACTGCCCTGTGTCGCTGTGAGCATGCACACTGCTTCATGCATCTCCCCCTTACTGCCTTATGTTGCTGCAAGCATGCACACTGCTTCATGAATCTCCCCCTTACTGCCCTATGTCGCTGCGGGCATGCACACTGCTTCATGCATCTCCCCCTTACTGCCTTATGTCACTGTGAGCATGCACACTGCTTCATGCATCTCCCCCTTAATGCCTTGCATCATTGAGAGCATGCACACTGCTTCATGCATCTCCCCCTTACTGCCTTATGTCGCTGCGAGCATGCACACTGCTTCATGCATCTCCCCCTTACTGCCTTATGTTGCTGCAAGCATACACACTGCTTCATGCATCTCCCCCTTACTGCCTTATGTCGCTGCGGGCATGCACACTGCTTCATGCATCTCCCCCTTACTGCCTTATGTCACTGTGAGCATGCACACTGCTTCATGCATCTCCCCCTTACTGCCTTATGTCACTGTGAGCATGCACACTGCTTCATGCATCTCCCCCTTAATGCCTTGCGTCGTTGAGAGAATGCGCACTGCTTCATGGGTCTCCCTCTTACTGCCATGTGTCGTGAAAATGTGCACTGCTTTATACATCTCACACCAATGCTTACTGCCTTATGGCGCTGTGAGCATGCACACTGCTTCTTGCATCTCCCCCTTACTGCCTTTTTTCCTTGTATGCATGCGCACTGCTTCATGCATTGTGAGCAGGTGCAATGCTTCATGCGTCTCCCCCTTACTACCTTGCGTCGTTCGGAGCATGCGCACTGCTTCATGCGTCTCCCCTTACTGCCTTGCGTTGTTGTGAGCAGAAGCACTGCTTCATGTGTCTACCCCTTACTGCCTTGGGTCATTGTGAGCATGCATACTGCCTCATACATCTCCCCCTTACTGCCTTGGGTTGCTGTAAGCATGTGCACCAGTGTTGCAAGTAAGGGGGTACAGCGTGGTACGGAGTACCTGTAAGAAATATGTTGCAGTTACGCAGTACCATTTACCCCCTGACCCACTGTCAATTCTATTTTTATTTTAAGTCTAAATATAATGCATCCGCAGCCCGCCCAACCAGCGTTATGATTGGTGCTGTATGCAACTACCGGCTTCTGCTGATTTAGCCTTTCACATTGACAGGCATCAGCGGCACCGACAGCATGAAGAGCAGGCTCCACAATTGTAAGCACAAGCTGCCCGGCTCTCCCCCAAGCAAGAGCCAACCCACCCCCAGTCATTCCCTGTTTCTCATTCCCTGTCTCCTGATGCCACGCCACTATTGTCATTTAGTCACTCATCTAGCTTTGTGTGACTATGCCCCCTCATGACACATGGCCACGCCCATTTTTGGTAGAGGCTATCAGTACCACCAAGAAAAAAATTCTACTTGCACCACTGCTTCATGCATCTCCCCCTTACTGCCTTGTATCATTGTGAGCATGTGCACTGCTTCATGCATCTCCCCCTTACTGCCTTGTGTCGTTGTGAGCATGCGCACTGCTTCATACTTCTTCTCTTTACTTCCTTGTGTCGTGAGCATGCGCACTGCTTCATGCATCTCCCCCTTACTGCCTTGTATCATTGTGAGCATGTGCACTGCTTCATGCATCTCCCCCTTACTGCCTTGTGTCGTTGTGAGCATGCACACTGCTTCATACTTCTTCTCTTTACTTCCTTGTGTCGTGAGCATGCGCACTGCTTCATGCATCTCCCCCTTACTGCCTTGTATCATTGTGAGCATGTGCACTGCTTCATGCATCTCCCCCTTACTGCCTTGTGTCGTTGTGAGCATGCACACTGCTTCATACTTCTTCTCTTTACTTCCTTGTGTCGTGAGCATGCGCACTGCTTCATGCATCTCCCCCTTACTGCCTTGTATCATTGTGAGCATGTGCACTGCTTCATGCATCTCCCCCTTACTGCCTTTTGTCGCTGTGAGCATGCACACTGCTTCACGCATCACCCCCTAACTGCCTTGTATCATTGTGAGCATGTGCACTGCTTCATGCTTCTCCCCCTTACTGCCTTGTGTCGTTGTGAGCATGTGCACTGCTTCATACTTCTTCTCTTTACTTCCTTGTGTCGTGAGCATGCGCACTGCTTCATGCATCTCCCCCTTACTGCCTTGTGTCACTGTGAGCATGCGCACTGCTTTATGTGTCTCCCCCTAACTGCCTTGTGTCATTGTGAGCATGCACACTGCTTCATGCTTCCCATGGGGAACCATTGCTCTAACATCAGCCCTAACTGGATTCCATGGGCTACAGCTGATGCAGTCCATAGAAGCCAGACTGTTTAGCAGTACAAGACCAAAGCTCAGGGGAGGCTCCAGAGCGGGGCTGCAGCACAGTTCAAAATACAAGGAAGGCACAGCAACTGTAGTCCAAACTGACTCACTGGCAGTGGGTGTGGCTTCCCTATTTGGATTTTGGACTGTGCGCAGCCCCACCTCTGGAGCCACCACTGCCCAAACCTAAACCCACCCCCAACAAACCTAAGCCCCATCTCCAGGCCATCAATCACCAGAAAGGTGGGGTGGAAATGATCGCAGATATATATGTACAGCTTGTCATTTTGTTTTTCTTGTTCAATGCTGCAGACAGCTAAAGTTAACAATAATAATAAACATCCTTAATAATCTTTCTATAGTACACAAATGTTATGCCCACACTGATGCGCAGAAGGCATTGTACCGTGATGAATGATGCAAATAGTTTTTGACACTCCTACCTGCACCATTTGTCCTAATTCATTCCTGGCAAAAGATTCAAAGTAGCTTTGCAGATGTTTGCAACATTATGCAATTATTGTAGATGATAAAACAACGAGAACTGTATGATAATAAATCTATGGGAACTGACAAATAAATAACATACTATAGGATAATAATAAAACAACAAGAACTAACAAATAAATAGCATATTGTATGATAATAAAATAATGAGAAACAACAAATAAATTACATATTATAGGATAATAACCAACTAGAACTAGCAAATAAATAACATACTAGAGTATAGGATAATAAAATAATGAGAACTCAAATAAATAACATACAGTACTATAGGATAATAAAACAACAAGAAAACTATGAGAACTTAAAAATAAAAAAACATATTGTAGGATAATATAACAAGAACTAACCAATAAATAACATACTGCAGGATAATAAAACCATACCTCCAAACTTTTTAAATACTGATATTGGGACTCCTGACGCATGCTCCCAAAAAAGGGCCATGACTTCTGTAAAAGGGGGCAGAGCTTCGCGGCAATCACGATTCACGCCCCCATCTTTCGTCACTATGGGGGTATTGGCCAGTGCTCTGTGTGCTGCTGGCATGGCCCCAGACCCTCTGTCTCCATAATTAGATGCATAGCAGCCAGTGATAAGGGGGTTTCCAAACTGCTCCCTAGCCTGGGACACTGATGCCCACGGGTGGGACAGTCCTGAAAATGACTGTCCTGTGACAGTTGTGAGGTATGTTAAAACTACTAGAAGTCTTAGGTGCTATAGGCAAAGGGATGGGTTCCTGTAAGAAGCCACTACCTGCCTTACCATGCAGCACTAGCCAGCTTCTATGGGCTGCAACCAATGCAGCCCATAGAAGCCAGGCTTTCGCATATGTGCAGTATTATCACCACTACGGTGTATGTGCCAGCCCTGTGCCTGTCAGTTGCATTGTACAGGTGTAGAGACCGACCAGCGGCAAGGACATAGCGTGACAGCATGGTCAGCGGTAGCCCTCCTCCTTCGATCAGGTAGGAGCTGCCGCTGCTTATTTATCAATTAATATTTGCTAGATAGCCACAAAAAAAATGTTTTTTGAGGGATGCTCACAAATATTAAAGATCTTCAAGATTTAATTAACATAGGTTTCTATGAGCTAATGCCATCTGGAGATCTATAGAAGCCTATGGGCTACTTTATCAGGCTTTCTTCTGGAAAGGGATTCTCCGGGTGATATCTTTTTCTCTGAATCCCAAACTTCTGGTTGTGAGAAATATTAGCCCCCCATGAAGATAAGTTCACAAGCAGGGAAAGCCATCAGGGACCAAACATGTTATTAATGATGGTACATGATGGTATAGTAATTGTCATATTATTATAACTGTTATCTTTTATTTAGTTGTACAGTAGTTTGTTTATGTAGTTGTTAGGACTCTGAGGGGATTCCAGACAAGAGGTTACCAGTGAGGACAGGCCACAATCCCAACCCTGACTCTGTTAATCCCTCCAGAGGATATACTGTAGGCATCTGCACAGCTAAGACTTCACCTATAATAGCCATGTTCAAAGGGGTAAATTAGGTTCACTCCAACCCCGGTGGCACCAGGACTTTGAAAGGAAACAAGGTGCCCAACACCTCCAGAGTGGACAAGATGGAAACTAACTAAAACCCGTAGAAATGGGAAACAAAACAAAATGTGACACAGCTGTCCTCCATGGAAAGGGATCCTCCAGCAGACCAGTGTACAATTTACCCACAACTGAATCCTACGTAGGTCAATTACAAAAAGGTAGTGAGGTGGAAAATAGGGGTATAATCCTCCACTGAACTACCGTGAATTCAACAATGCAAGAAGATGTTATACATAGAAATAATACTTCCCAGCTAAACTTATGAGTGCAGAAATGCAGGAAGGTGTTAAACATAATATGTCCCGGCTGACCTCGTAAATGCAACAATGCATGAAGATTTTAATAATATACAAAACAACCCATGTGAAGCTGGATGACCAAACAAAGTAAGAGAGACCATATAACTCCACACAGATATATGCTAGCAATGGACAGCAAAAAACCTGCAGGAGATAGAACGAGCACTTATCTCTGTCCTTGCAGGATCTGGGAACAAGCAGAGATCTCCAAGGCCACTGGACACAGGCTGGATCTGGGAAGCTAAATAAACGGCAGATGACAGGAAAACAGATTAAGACAGTCTGCACTAAGAATCACCAGCTCCTTGGTGAAAGGCAGCATGGGAGATACAGGAAACACTTCCAATCAGAATAGCCAAAGCTGACAAGCTCCCTTAATGAGGAGACATACTACAGGTAAGCAGCCTGACACACAAGGCCCAGAGCTAATGGTTTAATTAAGCAGCAGCTGCACATTGAGGACACAGGAGTCAGACTGCATTTACAGAGACCCGCCAGAGGCGGCTCATAACAGTACCCCCTTCTTGACAAGGGGTCAAGGGACCCCAATACCAGGTTTTCCACAACAAGGGACACATCCAAAAAAACAGCATGACACAAACAACAAAAACAAGACAAATAGAATCAAGCTGTGGCTGCAGCTTGTAACAATATTCCTAAGTATTATGCAGCACTGCACACATAGTGGTTCACAAAACAAACTAATTCCAAATTACAATACAGCCAGTAGTGCAATATTTGCCTTATAGGGGCACATTATTTACTACATATTCAGAAGAAAATTCTGTTACATGCTACATGACCCCAAGCCAGTGGCGGACCAATATTTTTGGGACCATGAATCTTGTGGGGGCCTCTTAGCAACCAGCAAAAATGGGGCAACATACAAGTGTCTACCTTTCACAGCATCCCCCTTAAATAATCACCAAACACACACCCACACACACTGCTGCATAAATTCAGTTCAGTGGTACTGCCGATAAAGTTCATTGGTAGTACTGCCGTTATAGTCCAGTAATACTGCTGTTATAGTCCAGTGATACAGCTGTATAATTCCAGTCCAGTGATACTGCTCTATAATTCAAGTCCAGTAATACTGCTGCATAAATTCAGTACAGTGTTACTGCCGTTAAAGCAGTGGCGTAACTATAGCACCGCAGCCCCCGCCACCGCGGGGGGGGGGCGCTGTGCATATGGGGGCGCCGGGGGCTGCAGTGCTATAGTTACACCTCCCCCCAATCCCCCGCAGGCTTACCTATTTCGCTGGTTCCGGCGGCTCCGTTCTCTGAAACTGTCTGCTGTATGGGGGCGGCCATTTTGTGGTGGTCCTCAGCAGAAGAACGGAGCCGCCGGGACCAGCGCGAAAGGTAAGGCTGCGGGGGATTGGGGGGGTTTGAATGGGTGGCAGGGGGCGCCCCCCCCCCTAACGGCGGGGGGGTGCCCAAAACGTAGCTACGCCGCTGCGTTAAAGTCTAGTGATACTGCCGTTAAAGTCCAGTCCAGTAATACCGCTGTATAATTCCAGTCCAGTGATACTGTTGTATAATTCCAGTCCTGTGGGAGAGGGGTGCTGCTATAAATTTTAAATTGCGCTACTGACAAGTGACGACACACTGGAGAGTTATCCGGGCACTGAGGGAGAGGGGTGTGGCTGTATTTGATATTAAATTGCAATGAAGAGTAGACACTGGAGTAAAACAAAGGTAGTTTGTGGAAGGCCCAACTGAAATATTGCAAATTTTTTCTGCCAATATATTACGTGATTGTAAGCTTGCAAGCAGGGCCCTCCTACCTCTATATCAGACTGTTACTAATACTACCCAGTTTGTTTTATCACAGTTGTTCCAATTGTAATGAATATGCTGCGCTATATAAGAAACTGTAAATAATAATACATGGACTGTCTGACATGCCTACTTGAATACTGTCACTGAAGAAATAAATAATCCTCCACCATTCTTTCAATGGAGACAGCATTATGTGCAGTGACAGTATACATGTCCGTCATTGTAGCGGGTGTGTTTTGAAAATTAAGTTTTCTCCAGCAGTTGCCGGAGAAATGAAAGAAGGAGATGTTGCCATGTCATGTTCCGCTTGAGCTGACCATTTTCTCACCAACAGCTCTTTGTGCCGTGCCTCTGCAGATTTGTGTTAATCAGAAATAAAGATACATGTTTACAGTGGCCACAATACAGTGATCTGATTTCAACAGATTGACCACCCTTTTCGGGCTGCCAACAGCATCTCCTGCATTTTTTGGAATGCCTCCGCTAATAAATTGTGTCTAAAAAACATGGGACTTTTTGGAATCTGCAGTTATTTGTCTCCCAACATAAACAATTAATGTGTTTGCGTACAATAATACATGTGGAAAGGGAATATGTATATTAAGCTCCATTTTATCCTGTAGACAGTTGGTACAACAGCATTTCTGAGGACCCTAATGAAACTTTTTTAAAAGTTCCCTTGTACAGTCTAGGAATTGCTTGTCTAGTGACGTTAAGTCCAGAGTGGGCACACAGTACGTCAATCAACTGTACTAATGGCGGATACTGCACTAATGGAGGATACTGGATGCACGTCTAACAGCAGCATAGTTGCTATGGCCTCAGTAATCTGCTTTGCGACTTAGTGACTGCTGCCATACTTTATCTTCCTTGTAAAACTAAACAGTATTCCAAAACAGAATTATTTTCCCATCAGCCAAGTGTAGTTACCGTACAGTATTGGTAGGGTCAGGCCTAGACATTGCAAACTGTGGACACACTTGGACTCCTCTTGGGAATTTGTGATATCTGAATGCTCAGTTAGTTCCTGTGCTTTAACCAGCTTTATATTTTACATTTTTTAGAGAGGGAGGAGGGCTTCCATCTCCATGAGAAGCCGAACCACCATTCATGAACATAGGTCAAAGCCTTAGCCTTTCCTTGCCACTTCCTGTTGTAAATAGCATGTTGCCAAGTTAGCGTTTCTCTGTAGATAGTTAAAATTGTTTTGGGTTATTAATTATTACTACGTTTAGGTTGTTGGCTCTATGACATTGTGCATCGGTGATGCTGATGGACTTGCACATCAGTGTCATAGCTGGTGCCAGTAGCTTCAGCACTAGTAGTAGGAATTGTTGTTTCCTGATCTTTTATTATTTGTCCTCCATTTTGTATACTGAAATGTGAATGTGACAGAAAAATAAAAATTAGACACTTTTTGCCCACACTCAAATGGGCGGGATGGAGGCAAAGTCAGATCCGCAAAGCTGCGAGCACTTACGCACTGCAGTAAAACTACTCCTCATTAATGCTACATTCTGGAGTCCAGAATACATCTTTTTAAGATGACTAAAGTGTAAGATGAAAACTTTACATTATAACTGTTTATGGGGTAGATTTATTAAGCTCGGTAAAGTGATAAAGGGGGAAATTTACTAATATGAAAAACATATTTACTAATATGAAATAATACGTATTTCGTATTAGTATTTCCCCTACGACTGCATACGACTGTTTCAGTCGTATGCAAAGTTGTGTTCCGGAGGGGAATGTACAAAGCAGTCAGATACGACTGCTTTGTAACCCTCCGATGTCGTAGGAATTCGTATTAGCTGGCCATATATACGGCCGCTAATACGAATGTTTCAGGCAGTCTGCACGGATCAGTCAGATTCGTGCAGGCTGCAGAGTGTAAAAAAAATAGAAAAATTAAATAAATAAATAAAAAAAAAACGGCGTGGGGTCCCCCCCACAGCTGTAACCAGCACCAGGCTGAAGGACAAATAGGGGTTCCCCGATTTTTAACAACCAGCCCCAGGCTCCAGGTCCGGGGCTGGTTCCCAAAATACGGGGGACAAAATGACTAGGGGTCCCCCGTATTTTAAGAACCAGCCCCAGGCCAAACCAGCCGGCAGGGTAATGTCACAGCCGGGGGACACTTATTATATAAGGTCCCGCGGCCAAAACATTAACCCTACCGATCAGTCAGCCTGGCCAGGGGCCCTGGGGAAGTGGGGACCCCCCCAATGAAGGGGTCCCCCCCTCCAGGACTTACCTGACCAGGCTGAAGCCTGGTGCTGTCCCCGGTGACCCTGGGCTGTGGTCACAGGGCTGATAGTGGTGTAAAAAAAAGAATAAACTATTGTTTAATACTGGTGAACTATGAGTCCCAGCAAGCCTCCCCCGCAAGCTGGGACTTGGAGAACCACAAGTCCCAGCCTGCGGGGCATTAAAGGGCCCTCTCTGTCACTTGTAGTTCCACAGTAAAAAAAAAAATTGTAAAATAAAAACACACTGACACACACTTAAAATAAAACTTTAATACATCCAAAGCCCTTACATACTGATACTTACCTATCTTCATCCCGTAGGTAGCCCTGGTCCTGATGTCCTGGTCTTCTGGTCCTGTGTCGTCTTCTGGATCCATGTCTGCATCCCTGTCGGCGATGGCGTCAGCGTCCGGAGTCCGGCGAAATCCATGGTGGAAGCTGTGGAAGGAAACCATACTCACCTGTCCCAGGGCGACGTAGTCCAGGTAAGGGGTCTTTGTAAAAAAACAAACCGAGTACGCGAACCAGACGAACAGCTGAGCCGCACGGTGTTTGTGTACATTGTGCGGCTCCACCTCCCGAATGCTGCTATTGGCCGCCTTGCGGCCTAGCGGCTCCTGATTGGCCGCTAGGCCGCAAGGCGACCAATAGCGGCATTCGGGAGGCGGAGCCGCACGATGTACACAAACACTGTGCGGCTCAGCTGTTCGCTTGGTTCGCATACTCGTTTTTTTTTTATTACAAAGACCCCTTACCTGGACTACGTCGCCCTGGGACAGGTGAGTATGGTTTCCTTCCACAGCTTCCACCATGGATTTCGTCGGACTCCGGACGCCGACGCCATCGCCGACAGGGATGCCGACATGGATCCAGAAGATGACACAGGACCAGAAGACCAGGACATCAGGACCAGGGCTACCTACGGGATGAAGATAGGTAATTATTAGTATGTATGGGCTTTGGATGTATTAAAGTTTTATTTTAAGTGTGTGTCAGTGTGTTTTATTTTACTATTTTTTTTACTGTGGAACTACAAGTGCCAGCGGGCCCTTTAATGCCCCGCAGGCTGGGACTTGTGGTTCTCCAAGTCCCAGCTTGCGGGGGAGGCTTGCTGGGACTCATAGTTCACCAGTATTAAACAATAGTTTATTCTTTTTTTTACACCACTATCAGCCCGGTGACCACAGCCCAGGGTCACCGGGGATAGCACCAGGCTTCAGCCTGGTCAGGTAAGTCCTGGAGGGGGGGGGACCCCTTCATTGGGGGGGTCCCCACTCCCCCAGGGCCCCTGGCCAGGCTGACTGATCGGTAGGGTTAATGTTTTGGCCGCGGGACCTTATATAATAAGTGTCCCCCGGCTGTGACATTACCCTGCTGGCTGGTTTGGCCTGGGGCTGGTTCTTAAAATACGGGGGACCCCTAGTCATTTTGTCCCCCGTATTTTGGGAACCAGCCCCGGACCTGGAGCTGGTTGTTAAAAACCGGGGAACCCCTATTTGTCGGGTTCCCTGATTTTTAATTACCGGCCACGGCTCCTTCAGCCTGGTGCTGGTTACAGCTGTGGGGGGGACCCCACGCTGTTTTTTTTTTTAAATTTATTTAATTTTTCTATTTTTTTTTACACTGCAGCCTGCATGGATCTGACTGATCCGTGCAGGCTAAAGCCAAATACGACAGGAACATCAGGGTGTATTTTCCTGTCGTATTTTGGTGCCTGTTTTACACCAAGTAGCAGCCGTATTATCAGTACGGCTGCTTAGTAAATCAGGAACCACCATTCTTTTGAATAGTGATTTCTGTCGTATCCTATCGATGGTGTAGACATTCGTATTTGTAAAAACAAATACGAATGTCCCATCATTAGGAATACGAATTGTTGTATTTTCGGGATTGTAAATCCCGAAAATACAAATGTGTAAAAAATAGGTGTATTTCTGCCTACGAATACACCTATTTTTTACGAATCCATTTTGGTAAACTTCCCCCAAACTGTCTGCTTTTTATCACCGGCCAATCAGTTCCTACCTGTCATATTTCAAACCAAGCCTGTAACTTCACAGGTAGGAGCTGATTGGTCGGTGATAAAAACCAGACAGTTTATCACTTCACCGAGCTTAATAAATCTACCCCTATGTCTGGATTCATTGGGGTCAATAGACTGATACAGTCAACTTCATTTTAGTGTTAAAGACTATCAGGTCCTCCTAGGCAACTAAAAGTGACTTTATCTTTTCTGTTTTCAAAGCAAAATTAAATGAAACCATAATCCCTCCTATCGTACCACATTGCAGATGCTGGCTGCATGTTAATGCGGTTTTCCCGGCTCTCCGCACAGGCTCCACGCTGCTTCTCTCGTTGTGTCTACTGTACGCTGTTTATGACCTAGTTTTTAATACTGACATCATGTGTGTCACTGAAGTGCCACTGCTGGATGTGCCAGGTGTTTGTGCCACCCACTTGTGTCGCTTTCCTGATCTGTTATTATTTGTCCTTCATTTGCTTCAATACAAAATGGCCGTTATTCTGGTTCATTCGCAAAGGAAAATCCTTCTCAAATGGACAAAACCATGAGCACTGCAGTTGGGGCAGATGTAACTTGTGCAGAGAGAGTTAGATTTGGGTGGGGGTTTTACTTCAAAGAGAAACCTATAATGTGGTGTAAAAAATAAAGCATTTTCCCTGCAAAGAAACAAAATAACCCACCCAAATCCAACTCTCTCTGCACATGTTACATCTGCCCCCCTGCAGTGCACATGGGTTTTGTCCATTTGAGAAGGACCACCCCTGGGCTTATATGTCAGACTTAGCAGCACCCCTGGGCTTATACAGCAGACAGAGCAACTCTCTTTTTTGTGGGGGCCCAATCAAACCAAATATTTCAGCCACTTTTATGGCAGTCCCTGTCGCTGAAATGGTTTCTTAAACACTGCATGTCCTGTTTATGTAGGACAATTTCATCTTGCTCCTCTTTTTTTGTGGTAGGGGTCCAAACGAATCAATCATTTCAGCCACAGTTGGCAGAGTCTGTCGCTGTAATGATTGGTTTGTTAAACTGTGCATGTCCTGTTAATACAACATAAACAGCGGCGTAACTATAGCACCGCAGCCCCCTGCCACCGCGCGGGGGGGCACTGTGCATGTGGGGGCGCCAGGGGGTGCGGTGCTATAGTTACACACCCCCCCCCCCAATCCCCCGCAGACTTACCTATCTCGCTGGTCCTGGCGGCTCCGTACTTCTGCTGAGGACCACCGCAAAATGGCCGCCCCCATATAGCACACTGTTCTCTGAAACTGTCTGCTGTATGGGGGCGGCCATTTTGTGGTGGTCCTCAGCAGAAGAACGGAGCCGCCGGGACCAGCGCGATAGGTAAGGTTGCGGGGGATTGGGGGGGGGGTTTGCATGGGCGGCGGGTGCTTGGCGGGGGGGCGACCCCCCCTAACGGCAGGGGGGCACCCAAAACTTAGCTACGCCACTGAACATAAGGGTGGGTCGGAGGACCCAAGGACCCATCGGAGGACCCAAGGACCCATCGGAGGACCCCAGGACACTTCCATCTTGCACCTATTTTCTTTGGAGCATTTCTTGTCATGGTTTTTAAAACTCTCATCCTGTCACTGCAGTGTCACAACTTTGTGTCACCCACTTGTGTCGCTTAGTATAGTCATCCCGCTACCTCGGTGCAACCTTTTGGTCTAAAAACAACATTGTGGGGTGTGAGGTGTTCAGGATAGACTGGAAATGAGTGGAAATGAGTGTTATTGAGGTTAATAATAGCGTAGGAGCAAAAATAAATAAAAATCTGCAATTTTAGTATTTTTTTAAAAAAACGAAAAGTGTCCAATGCAAATCCTTAGTACTAAGCAGGGGCGGATCCAGGATAAAATGACAGGGGGGGCACCATGATAAAAGAGGGTTTAGGTGGGGGAAGGGCGGTGTTAGTAATGCCAGTGTACATGCAAAGAGAGCGGCAGAGAGAGGGTGGGAATGGGATTAAAAATAGGCCCTGGCATTTAAAGTACGCAGGCTCACCATGGCGACAAAAGTGAGGGATGCAGTTGTGCGCGCGCCTAAGGCGCGCTCCGGAAAAGGGGGTGTGGCCACTCAACAAGGGGCATGTCCTTGAGTGTAGTGTACAACACTATATACAACTTCTACACATTATGCAACAAAATACTAGACCCCACTATACTTGCCCCAACACATGATGTCAAATGGAATGAGCCAAAATTCACATAATGCCACATGGATTGAGCCAAAATTCACATAATGCCACACGGATTGAGCCAAAATTCACATAATAACACATGGATTGAGCCAAAATTCACATAATGCCAAATGGATTGAGCCAAAATTCACATAATGCCACATGGATTGAGCCAAAATTCACATAATGCCACACGGATTGAGCCAAAATTCACATAATAACACATGGATTGAGCCAAAATTCACATAATGCCAAATGGATTGAGCCAAAATTCACATAATGCCACATGGATTGTGTCAAAATTCACATAATGCCACACAGATTGAGCCAAATTCAAAAAATGCCACACGGATTGAGCCAAAATTCACATAATGCCACTAGTATTGAGCCAAAATTCAAATAATGCCACATGGATTGTGTCAAAATTCACATAATGTTACACAGATTGAGCCAAATTCAAAAAATGCCACACGCATTGAGCCAGAATTCACATAATGCCACACAGATTAAGCCAAAATTCCCAATGCGCTTCATAAACAGGGACATTGTCCATCAAAGGCGCGCATTAAACATTTACACCATAATGTCCATTACACGTTAAGTTACACGCCATTATGTCCATTATGTATTATGCCAAACACCATAATGCCTATTAAAAATTATGCTACATAACTGCTGCTTATCTACATGCTCATTGCCAAGGGTTCCATGCTCACTGCCAGAGGTTCCATGCTCGTTGCCATGTGGGATTACATGCTCATTGCCAAGGGAGAATACATGCTCGCGGTAAATGGGGGACAGCCGCCGCTAGGCAGAAGTGATAGCCACTGACAGTGGCAGAGCCTGGCTGTATTCAGAGCACTGCAGGTCCCGGCTATTTGAAATTATACCCCTTTCACACCAGAAAATGCATTCCCAGGTTGGCCCCCTTTACACCAGCCTAGTCCCTGCATTTTCTGGTGTGAGGGGGAGAGAAAACCACCCCTCCCCTCTTTAACCAGTTATCTAATTTAACCGGCTATATCTTCGGAACTAACTGACCCATTTACATGAGACAAGTATCATATTGAAGAACTTTTGAGTGGGCTTTGAATGATTTTGGTCCAGTGATACTGGAACGTTTGGTTCCAGAGTAATCTGCCCTCAAAGAACATGAACAGCCATGAAATTACATTTCAAAAATAAAAAAATCAGTTTACATGCAATATCTCTGGAACCGATTGACAGATATGGACCAGACTGGTATCATATTGAAGGCCCAGCGATTTGGAATTGAATGAGCAGGGAGCGAACTGGTAGCCGTCGGAACTAGGTGGAGGTCGGAATTGCCGGGTCCCATATTATCCTATGGGGAAAAAACGTTACAGCTTTGCCAGGCGATATCTTTGGTTCCCGGGGGGCTAGAGACACAGGGCTGGGCTCGTTGGAAAGCCCTGGTCCTCAGCTACAAAATGAAATGACAGGGGGGCACGTGCCCAGGTGCCCCCCCCTGAATCCGCCACTGGTACTAAGCGACATGCATCCAAGCTGTAATAGCAGCTATGCTGTACTAGAAGCCTGGCTGTGATGCTGTTCCGGGTGACGAGTTATAACCATAGAAGTTCATAAACACAAGAGGTTAAAATGCACAAGCGAGACGAGTGATAATTCTATCACAAAAAAAATGTAATAACACACAATAAAAAAACTATTTTATTGAAAAATTCACTAATTAAAAAAGTTGCTTAAGCTTCATTAGTTTCGTAGGTACTTATGTATTATCTGGGCTGCCGATTTTTTGATTGTATGCCTTAACTTAAGGCATACAATCAGATGCGATGCGATGCGATGACCCGATTTTTCCATAGGATTCAATGTTAAAATGGACTGAGTCCATTTTAACATGGAATTCAATGGGAAAAAGGGGTCCTTTTCATACCCCTACTATCCAAGTGGGCATGGAGTTGGATATAAACCTGTGGCGAGCGTAGCGAGCCACCGAGCCCGAAGCGTGGCGAGCGAAGCGAGCCCCGCGAGGGGACAGTATTCTGTGTCCCCTCGCGGTGCTCGCTTCGCTCGCCACGCTTCGGGCTCGGTGGCTCGCTACGCTCGCCACAGGTTTATATCCAACTCCATGCCCACTTGGATAGTAGGGGTATGAAAAGGACCCCTTTTTCCCATTGAATTCCATGTTAAAATGAACTCAGTCCATTTTAACATTGAATCCTATGGAAAAATCGGGTCATCGCATCGCATCTGATTGTATGCCTTAAGTTAAGGCATACAATCAAAAAATCGGCAGCCCAGATAATACATAAGTACCGTTTCGTAGTAGATCCGACCCTGCACCAAGTGTGTTCTGGATTAGTTTACTAACAGCAACATATAAACCACAACAAATACAAAGGATTATCCTTTCAACATATAAGCATCCATTGATTGGGAAGAACTGTATCCTTCATGAATTTCCCTAAGGAAGCTGATGAGTTGATGTTATATTATTCAAACAAACATCAGTTCCGGCCTTTGTCCACTAGGTGGCAGTAGAACCTAAAACAAATAGAATACACCTTGAACAGGAACTATTCTCTGGGATTTATTACCATCCCTGCAAAGTTTACCCTTTACTTTTTGCATTAACAGTTTGCAAATGAAAATTATGCTCCCTTACTTACTACAGCAACAATTTTAAACAGACATATAAGCCCGAATTCAATGCGGCTAGCAAGAGGGTTAAACGTCGTGGATCGCAGAAAACAAGCGATCCTCGCTGTTTAACCCCTGCACCCTCTGTTCACTCTGTTCAATGTTCTGGGGGAACCCTGGCTGTCAGAGGACAGTGAGGATTCCCCCAAACAGCGAGGCTCGTGGCTAATGCAGGGAGCCCACTGCATTTAGTTGCGAGTCTCGCTGTTTCTGCGGCCGTGTATGCAGATGGGTCAGTTGAATACTGACAGGGCGAGCTCTCACAGCTCTCCCCCGGCATTGAATACACCCCATACTGTACTGTTACTGAATTTATAATGGACTTACTGTACTGTATATATGGGACAATGTATCTCAAATACAGCATTCAGGTGTGTGTTACATTAAAACATTTAAAGCTTTACATATTCTGAGACAGCAAATTAAATCATTATATTTACTTGTAAAATAGTGTGCAACTCTTACTAATTATGCCCAGACATTTATGCGACCAGATTCTAATGCATCTGATCGCATCTTATGGCGCCTAAAGTACCCTCTTACAGCACCCAATGTCACATCAAGTGCTGAAAGAGGGTGGGCGGGGGAGGGTCAGTGGCGCTGTGAAGGAGTGCTGTGTGCGGGGGAGGGTCAGTGGCGGCAGCAGAATTTGAGAAGACATTTTAAAACACTGGGCGGCCCTCTGATTGGCTGAGAGAGCTCTCAGCCAATCATAGGTCACACATTCAGGAGGCCCGCTGATTGCCTGAGAGAGCTCAGAGGGCCGGCCAGTGTTTTAAATGTTTTTTTTTTAGTATTCTGCAAACTGCTGACCCCGCTGCGCGCTAGCACTCCTTCATAGCACTACGCTACTCCGCCATCACTCCTGCACCCGCTCCCTAAAAGTGCTGCCTCCGCCCACCAATTTATTTGGTTAAAAACCAAATGCAATCGCTCATGCAATTCAATAGATATTATGTGATTTACAAAATATCTTCTGACACTACATTTGAATACTGTCGGGCTCGCGCATTGCGTCGGGTGGACCATTCGACGTGCATATATTCCTTCGATTTATTGCACAGGTGCAGTTGAAATCAAAGGATTGTATGCAATATCGCCCTAGTGTATGGGCAGCATAAGTTCTGTACTTGTTTTATATATTAATATGTCACTTTTTATTCTGTAGCACCTGTAGTACTATTTAGTAGACCTCCTGTACCCTATGTACAGTAGCATGCTCGGTACTGTTCAGAACTACACAGCATCCTGATCATAATATGTTTACACTAGTGTTTGGAGAGCAGATGTGCCCCCCCAAGAGTTCTGTTGGGTGGACTGTGTTTTGCCCCTCTCATGAACTTCTACTCAGGTCTGGACTGGGACCAGAAATCGGCCCTGGCATTTTTGAGGACACAGGCCCACCTGCAGCAGGCAGGACCCTGGCGCGGCAAAGTGGGGGCGTGGTCTCATGGAAAAGGAGGTGTGGCATACAAAAGGAGGCATTACACACACCGTAATGCCATTACACATCATGGCTATATGCACACAGCCACATATGTTCATATTAGTCCATATATGCAAAAAAGCCCCATATGCACATAAACATCGCCTCATATATGCACACACAACACACACTGCCCCAAACACTGGAACTGCCCCCCTCTCACCTATGAGACATCAGTCCAGTGACAGTCAGAAGGACACCGAGGGCTTGGGGAAGTGGAGAGCTGGATGGGCTGTAGGAGGCGGGGGCATTGCCTGACACTGCGACAAGCCCCACCTCCTCCTCCTACTGAGTTGGGTTTCCGGAACAGCGCTGCTCAGCACTCCCCCCTCCCGCGCCGCTCAGACCGGAGGCTCAATCGCGTCATGACACAGCCGTTTCAATGACGCAATTGTGCAATTTAAGATGGCCAGTCTGGCCCTGATTCTACTCAAAAGCGAATGGGGATGAATTAAATATAAATGGGGACCTGAAGCACACTTCTCAGTCTAAAATAACATATTTGAGGTTTACTATGACACAGAATCACGTACTGCAGAACCTGATACTTCGGGTGAGATTTAATAGAATAAGAGATTTAGAAAGTGAGAGATTTGGTGAGAAATCTCCACTTTTTTTAAAGCGGCAATCATTTGCACTACATAATCAGACTGATTTTGCAGTGCAAATGATTGCCGCTTTAAAAAAAGTGGAGATTTCTCACCAAATCTATCACTTTCTAAATCTCTCATTCTATTAAATCTCACCCATTATGTTAATCAAGAACACACAGCAATGAGAAAGTCTGTGATCAGAAATGAAGAGAGGAAATGTAGGTTGCCTCAGTATACAAATTGATTGATTGATTGATTGATTTGCTTATTTAATTTTTTTTAAGGGGGGGTATCCAATTATCCCCGATACTGGGGTCTGTATCTCACTGTACTTGCACTTATCAGGTATTATGCTTTGCGGGTTTTAGTCATGCAAAGCGTAATCCCTGATAAGCAGCCATCGGCCCCGCGATAACACATGGGATCAGGGCAGGGGCAGATTGAAAACTGATAGCGGCCATGGAAAATTTTGCAGAAGAGGCCCGACATGGGCAGCACCAGAGGTGTAACATGCTGTGTAACCATGACAGCATCGCTGGATGCAGCAGAGATAACGGGAATAACAGTATGAATGTGAACATTGCAGTGTAGTGAGTGTGGTGGGCTGTCTGCAGTGGGTCAGGCCACATGACAGCAAACAAAATAGGCATTACATATACGGCGGGCCACCAGGAGTCTTCTTTTGTGACCCTGTGGCCAATCTGCCCCTGGGTCGGGACTTCATGTGGGGAGGGGGCATTTTTGGACGGTAAAAATGACCTCTTATTGGATACTACGATAATAACCACCAGTCATAAAGCAAGATATCCGGACATTTTTAACATCTGCTATGGGTATAATTGGATACCTCCCTACAGGGACCTACACACAGGGAGATGCCAGATCGCTCAGAATGCTTCAGCAAGATCGCTGAGCGCAGAGCAATGTGTCAGCGATGTGTTCTGAGCAATCCATCAGGGCCAGGGTTATGCGGTGAGAACACTGGCCCTGACCATGGTGATTCTAAATGTATCCAGCATGCTAGATATTAATAGCCTGGTGATAGCAACATGCAGGGTCTTACATCGATATCGTCCCTACACAAGGAGCGATGTAGGGGCATTTTTAAGCAATCTATTGAGTATGCCCCATCTGTTCATAAACATTATAATGTTTGGGGCAGCATGGATGGTGTAATCAGGGCAAATTAGGCATTTGCCTAGGGCACCGGACACTGGAGGGTGGAAGTCAGGAGCAGGAGTCGCCCACCCCCCAGGATGGAGGTGAGTGGCAATACTGGAGAGAGTGAGCGCTGGGCCATGGAGGTGAGCAGCAACTCTCCTCCCCCCTCACTTGTCGCCCCCCCTCCTCCGTCCCCGCAGTGCAGCGATGGGGAGGCGATGGCCGCGCGGCATCACCCGGCACAAGGCACCATCCCCTGTGGAGCGAATCCCCCCCCCCCATGGAGCGACGCAAAGGATGAGCCCCCCCGGTGGAGCGGGTGAGTGCTGGGGCGCCCCCCTTCCTGGGGTGCTCCGGTGCCTGTATAATGGACAGGGGAGTCTGATCCCAGGATTGAAATCCTGGACATTTTGGGGCCAAATCCTGGGATACCGCCAATCCCGGGATTGGACACCCTAGGTATTACAACTAAAGGTAGCTATTCAGTCAGAGAGGGGTGGGACTGAATAGGCAAGCCAATCTGCTGGGCCAATCAAATGTGGTCTGGTATTGAATGGACAGGGAGAGGGGAGAATACCAATTCTGTGCTGTTAATAGTGGAGAATCCTCGGACCTCCGTCATCGATGGTCATCCTTACTGCCACCGATTTCTGATACTGTACTGTAGTATGTACAATTTCATACTGGCCCTGATATAGACTTAGGAGGAAATGAAAAGAAGAAGTACAGAAGTCATTTGCCCCTGGGAAAAAAAACATGTGGCAATGTAAGGGGGGCGGCATTTATATTTGTGCAAAAATAGCAAATACAGGCTGCTTTTGAAAGTAGTTTGCAAAAAACTTGACAGCTTTGCTTTATACTGTACTGTATTTAACTGTTTGAGGTCCTGAGGACTGAGTTTGAGGTCTCTATGGGGGAAATTTACTAAGATGTACATTCTACTTCACATGTGATGTTGCTATGGGCAACCAATCAGATCCTGCCTACTATCTTCTAGAGGGTGCTAAACAAATAGGAAATAGATTCTGATTGGTTGCCTATAGCAACATCACATGTGAAGTAGAACATATATGTTTGTAAATTATCCCCTATGTGGTCTCTGTGTTTTTCTGGTTTCTCATCCATGTATCTCAAAAAGAGCCGATCTAGCAAAACCACATTCAGAATCAGCGCCAAAAAGTTGCCCCACAATCGCTCTAATATATGATTGCAATAAAATGAGTGTTAATTCATTTACTTTAAAAAAAAATCTGAGTACTTTTGTACAGTAAAAACTAAAATAAATAAAAAAATGACTTTTGTAGATTACAAAAAATATATAATATTTTAGAGAATCTCTCTGATAATTATTTTAGAATTTCCAGCATTTCTATAAATTGCCACAAAGCAATAAACAAAACCTACATTGTTGTGATTGTACAAACATTTAAGTTTAACAAAAGCAAATTAAAGACCAGACAGCATGGCATAATTACTGTCATCTCTTCCAACCATGAAAGCCGACATCAAAGAGAGACAAATTGTTTGTGATTGGGGTAAAATCATCAGGTTATGGGACAGCTGATGAGATCACAGCAACGATGAATGATCAAAGTAAAACAAGTGTCAGACATTCAAGATTTAGAATTTCTTTCGATTTAATCCGCTGGTATTTTGGGATACAGAGACTTACGTTACATGACATTTTGCAAAAGGTAAACATACTGTAGTATTTTTGGCTTAAAACAGAGCCAAATATGTTTAAGAATCAATGCTTTATAATAAGAAAGTTATACATATATAGTTTTTATTTTTAATGATTTCATGGGAAAATTAAAAGTTGCTCTTCCGGGACACCTCTTTCCCCAGACACCATTTTGCCAAGTTAATGTAAACTTGTGAAATATACAAGATATACTGTGGCTTTTCCAAGGATCAAGGTGTAGCAGAAAGAGCCAATAAGGTGCAGGTTCCCGGGATACCCTGTATTGTTACAGAAATATAGGGAAACGTGATTGGTGCTCTTGCATCTATTGTGGTCTAAGAACCTCCCCTTTTGGGCTTCCATATTGCATATGTGACTCAAACCTCTCCCCAATACAAACCAAATTTTTCTTGCTCCTGGACTGTACATGTGCCCTCTCCCTGATGCATCATGGGAGTTGTAGGTTTTGTTCTACGTACATATAGTGATGGCTGAATTGAAGAACTGAAAAGCTCTGATGCAGGGTGACTTCTGTGCTGCCCCAGCTAGTGGGGCACCTATACACATGCTTCACTCACCTAGATGGAAATCCAGGACTGCCTATGGTCAAATAGTAGGAGGGGTTTTTTCAACTATAAACTTTTGGTGAAATTTAATAGGATGAGAGATTCAGAAAGTGAGAGATTTGGAGCCAGATGTATCAAGCTTCAAATAGTGATAAAGTGGAGAGTGATAAACAACCAGCCAATCAGATCCTGCCTTTTATTTTTCAAACCCAGCCTGTGACATGGCAGGTAGGAGCTGATTAGTTGGTTGCTTATCACTCTCTATTTCATCACTTTTTAAGCTTAGTGCATCTGGCCCTTAGTAAGAAATCTCCAGTTTATTTAAAGCAGCAATCATTTACACTGCAAAACCAGTTTGATTTTGCAGTGTAAATGATTGCCACTTTAAAAAAAATCTGGAGAATTCTTACCAAATCTCTCACTTTCTGAATCTCTCATCCTATTAAATTTCACCCTTTATCTTAGTGGTACTGATAGCCAAAAATGGATGTGGTCACGTGCTTTGAGGGGGTGTGCTTACATAAAACCAGGGGAGTGGTCACATTATAAAAATACACCCCAGACACGTCGGGAGTGGTACAAGCGCTGACAGGGTTTTCATTCAAGCTGCTGTGTGAAAGAGGAGATAGTAAGTCCCACAACAAACAATTTAAATAAATGAATGAAAACACAGCACTATTTCAGAGGAAAGATTATTAACATTTAAGGGATGAATATATTAAAAAAACTTTTTACAATGTTATAATCTTATAAATGCATGAATTAGCATTCTTGCACACGCCGTTCCCTGTTGCTACAAAAACCCTGCGAGGGGGAAACGGCGTGTGCACGGGGTCAGTTAAATACTGACCTTGCTCTCTGTGAGAGCGAGCAGTCAGCACTGCTCGCAAAAACCATTGAATACACCCCAGGAAAATTGAATATACTGTACTTTCGCGGCAGTCTCAACAGTCACCAGTAAAGGATGCCACGTAGGTAGTAACTCACATTTCCAGGTGGATGTCCCTAGAGTGGCGATCGAGCTCTTTGAACCGTTTGACTCTTCAGATCATTTTTCATCCAACGTACAAGAAGAAATGTATCAAGCCTTTGAGAGCGAAAAAGTGTAGAGATAAAGGACCAACCAATCAGATCCTGTCATTTTTTCAATTTGAACCTGTTACATCGCAGTTAGGAGCTGATTGGCTGGCACTTTAGATCTGTTCTCAATTGATGTCTCTTTAACAATTGATACATTTCTAACCAATTGCAATTTCCAGATTTATGGATGTTCTCACAAATACTAGGAGTGGTCCACTCTCCCAGACGCTACTCCTGGGTAGGAATGCCAATCCAGGGGCATTTTATCAATCCCGGGATACGGAATTGATAAATGTTCAATCCTGGGATTCCTTGTATTGTCATCCCTAGTTAGCTTGTGTGTCCCCTTCCCCCACCCCCGCCGACTCGCACATTTACTTACATTGGCAGGTAGCCGTGAGTGGGGCAAACAGCAGTGGGTGTGGGTGTGCACGGCGCCTCCAGGAGCGTGGCACTGGTAGCAGCAGGAGAAGGGGCGGACGGCACTGCTGAAGCAGAGTGGGCGGGCACAGGATGGCAGCAGCAGCAGAGTTGGTGGTATGGCCTGTGCAGCATGACCTCTTACTGCGCATGTGCAGTCTAATCCAGAAATCCAGAGTTTTGGGGGCCAAATCCTGGGAGCCTGTTGTTCCCAAGATCGACCACCCTTCTCCAGGGAAACGATCTGCTATGAATTGCTTTGTCATTTATTATTTATTACCACTTATTTATACAGTGCAAGCATTTTCTGCAGCACTTTACAGAGAATAGTTGATCAGGCCTGGGGGAAAGGGGGGTATGGTTTAGGCACTAAGCAGGGGATTTAGGATTAGGATGTAGGGAGGGAGGGGCATAGTTGCCTACCTTTTACATTTCCTCTCTGGGAGAAGCACATGGTGGGGGATGCAGGGGGGAGACTCATGTCATGTAGCCCCGCCCCCATTTCACAAAAACGCAGTGATTCGTGAGTCTGTGAAGAGGGGCGGGGCTTAAATGACGCAAAATACCACGATTTACATCATTTTTGCCCCGCCCCTCCCCCGTACAGTGCACATTTCAGCATTTGTAGTTGCTGGGAAGGGGGTGCCAGGGCTCCGTGGAAATTGCGGGATACTTGCCACCATCCCGGGGGGCCGGGAGGGGGACCCGATTTTTTAAAGACTCCCGGCCATTCTGGGAGGGTAGGCAAGCCTGGAGAGGGGTCAGGCTGTGGGCGGGAAGATTAGGGTTAGGCAATGTGGTAGGAACGTTTGGGTTAGGGTTAGGCTGCTGGGAGGCAGTGATAGGGTAGGCAGGGGGGAGTTAAATATATATCCGGACCCCTGTCAGGATTCCCTGCATCATAATATCGGCATTGGTATTCTGTCTGCTGGAATCCCCACTGCCAGTAATACGTATACTGTATATTCCATCCTGGGCTCCTTCTCACCTTTTAACTGCTTCCAGCCTCCTTTAAGCACCGGCCCTCCTAGTTCTGCCATTCCTGGGAATGTCACAAAGAGAAGAACCTCAGGCTGTCAGCAATATGCAGAGCACAAATCACAGACCTACACTACAGCTCCCTCAGTACGTCCAGGCTGTAATAGCAGCTATACTGTACTAGCAGCCTGGCTGTCAGGCTGTCACCATACAGCACATAAACACAAGAGGTGAAAATCGGATTTTTGGTTTTAGAATGCAAACGCGAGATGAGTGATGATCTATCCCTGAAATAACCTGATTCTAATAACACGCACTTAAGAAACGATTTTGTTGAAAAATTCACTCATTAAAAAAAAATGTGCTTCCCAGTGGGACCCTGGAGCAACATTTAAAAAGAGTGAATTTTAAGTTTCATTAGTTTCCTAGTAGATCCTGGCTTATTGGGATTAGTGTGCAGACGTAGCAGCAGCATAAAGGGGGTCATTCTGGTTTAATCCGTCCCCCGCACTTTTTGTACGGGGGACCAATATTTCTCTGCGCATGCGCATAGTCAGTTACGCGCATGTGCAGCTGCTGTGTGTGAGCGGCCATGGCGAATAGATTATTCACAAGGTGCTCGCACACAACAGTGCAGGGGTGGAGCGGCGGGCCGGGGTATTTGCCCATGGACATTCTCATGGTAATTTCCCGATGACTTGGGTGCAGGGGGTGGGCAGCAGAAGTCAGCGGACGTCAGCTGCCCTGCCACTTCCCGCACAGGGCGCACGCAGATCTGAGACACCACAGAGGTGTCTCAGATCTGCGAGCGCTGAAGAAATCATTCGATGGTCGCCGACCATCGTATGATTTCTCCATCGCACCCAAGGCTGGGAATAGATGTTTATGATGCGTGCGAGGGGTGGGGGGGCAGGCAGCCATGCGAGCAGCGTCTGGGACACACGCAAGGTTTCAAAATCCGCAGCCTTGTAAGTCAACCAGAATAACCTCCAAAGTCTCTGAACCCTGTGCTCATCAGCATATCATGTCTCCCAACCTGGTCCTACATGAACCATCTCACATGGGCTTAAAACTAAATAATGTGATTTACCCTGATGCTTAGCACTGTAACTAAACATTTAAGTTCTGAGATTTAATGGTCATTTAAGTTTATGTTCTGAATATATACATTTCTGAAACTGGCAACTTTCCTATGAATTATACAATCAGTATGTACAGTACCAGATATTTCATAAACAGAACACAAACATCTGTGCAAGATTCTTCTTTAAAAGCAACAGTCCTGACGAAGTTCCCCAGCGAAGCGTGCACTGACCACACACCTCGTGTGTGCCCCCAAGTCCCCTTTCCCTACGAATGCATTTTGATCTGTTTAGATAGGATTTACTTTTTCAGTGGCACGCCAGCCCCCGAGCTTGTAGCCAGAGGCGCGACACATGATGTCTGTGACCGCGACCTCTGTGTGAGCGCAATACTGAACATCTACGCAATACTGTCACAGGCTTCTCCGGCCAGGAGACAGGCACACGCAGGCTCCACTAGCAGTGTACCTGCTCCATGTACGGCACACTGGAGACGGATAACAGTCTGCTCCAAGTCTCATGTCACAGCAGTCCTGCTATTATCTTTAAGCCACGCACCCGCCTGGAGTTCTCTATTAATAATGTATTACCACCTACAATATAACCCATTATATGATTACGTGGACAATACCTGGCTGCATGCGCTCGTGTACATATATATAGCGCAGTTTGCCCCCTGGTACCGGTGACTTTTCACAGCTCCGCGGGGTCAATTTATTATTATTTAAACTGAATGAGATTCAGACATAATCAATTTCACTGACCAGTTGTATTATTATTGAAACAAAAAAAGTAAAACACATTCCTATCTGATCACAATTTATTAATACATTTCACGGGACATCTGGGCCCCACGTTGTAGGGATAACAATATACCGTTTTAATCACAAGTCTGTGTCTTCATGTTAATGTTTTGTGTCTTTTATTTCGCTGCATTTTAATAATACTTAATAAAAGTTAATTTTTATTGTTTAACTCTTTTTGGTGCGCCACACAGAGACATTCTTTCTGTGTTTCTCCAACTAAATCATATGATTTACCCTGATGCTCAGCACTGTAACTAAACATTTAAGTTCTGAGATTTAATGGTCATTTAAGTTTATGTTCTGAATATATACATTTCTGAAACTGGCAACTTTCCTATGAGTTATACGATCAGTATGTACAGTACCAGATATTTCATAAGCAGAACACAAACATCTGTGCAAGATTTTTCTTTAAAAGCAACAGGATATTCCATTCTAATGAGCAATATTTTGGTTTCAGCATATTATGGAAATGTGGATACGTGACCCTGTAACTGTTCCCATATTCCATTATTTATGAAAGTCACATACCTCTACAGTAAGTAGGAAGGGTCAGCCAAAGAGTCCCAACTGCAGCACTTTGTATGCAGCATGCGCCGCATGTAGTGCTGAGTTGCAGATTTTTTGCAGCCTCCCAGAGCTGTTTTCTCTGTAATCAGCTATAGTGAGAAATGTCATCAGTAAGTAATATAGAGTCTTGTTCTCAGCGCAACGGTAAGGAGGTTGTGAGAATCATGAATGGGCATGCTTTACAGGCTAGATCGGTCAAAGGGTAGAACAAAGGGCCCTGGGGCATTCTTGTAATGGAAGTGCCTCTATGGATGCTTTGTTCCTTAAACAGATCAGAGATTACCAGAAAAAAAAGCATTAAAAGGATATGAAAATATCAGAATATTTTGTGTTTATATTTTTCAATAAAATCTCCCTGTAGAAATGTCTTCCATATGCAGTAATGTCAGGTACAGATGATGTTGTACATAGGGACAAGAGAGCAGTGCACACAATTGTGTGTATACATCTATATAGTGTGAAAAAGAAGCAAATACGCAGGACTCTAATGAAGCATTTGGTCTTTATTTTCTGTAGCAGGTGACAGTGTACCAGGTCAGTTCACAGGCAAGTGTAAGTATAGCCAGCAACATACAGGTAACCAGGGCATAATACAGACTACCATAGCCCACACAGCAGCCTATCCCTTGGACAGCTAATCCACCATCAAGAGCATTTACCCCCTGCCCTGGAAACACTTATATCAGGAGGTCACAGGTGCTGCTGATAACACAACCTTGCTTTTGCTACTGCTCCAATACCTGGTCTGGATCCTCCACATTACTCTCACATGGAGAGATGCTGTCTCTACCACACTTATCCCCCCTTAGCTTCAACCACCCTGGTGAAGCTACTAAATTTTCAGGTGAGCTTTCTTCATCTCCCACCTCTACTTGTGTCAACCGCCCAGGTACACAGTGCTCCACCACTTTCCAGAGGTCACCCTCCTCATCTTCTTTCTCCTCCCTAGCTTCACTATAGGGTTGCTTTCAGGATCGTGATCTGCAAACCTCCTGGAAGGGGCATGGGCATTGAGGTGCTGCTACCCCGGATGGTACCGCACCTCAAACTTAAATGGCTTTAAGGCCAAAAATCAATGGGTCACACGAGCATTCACCTCCTTATTTGTATGCATCCATTGTAAAGGTCCATGGTCTGTGACCTACAAAAACTCTAGTCCCAATAAATAATATCTTAAGGACTCAACTACTCACTTAATTTCTAAGCACTTCTGCTCTACAGTTGAGTACTTGTGCTGTCTGGGCAATTATTTACGGCTAAGGTAGAGGATGGGCTCCCAATCCTGTCCCAGAAGCATCCATCTGTAATACGTTGTTTTTTTAAAGTCAGGAGCTTGCAAAACAGGCTCTGTACACAAAGCTCATCTTAAATCCTGCCAAGCAGTTTTCACTGGTCTAGACCATGTTATCTTGTCCGCTTTAGTGGCAAAATCTTGAATGAACCTGCGATAATATCCAACCAGACTGAGAAGTGTCCTAATTTGTGACTTACTGTACAGTTAGGTTTATAGTATACCAGGTGAGGACTGCTTCTACTTTACTAGGCTGAGGCTCTCTGGAAGGTTGCTAGGGAACCATGTAAACCAAATGGTAGCACTTTGGACTGAAATAAGTCCTCCGGGGTAGAGACGCTTTTTTTTCCTTAGCAGCTGTTAACAAAATCTGTCAATAACCTTTTGTCAAATCAAGTGTAGGAGGATATTGGGTACTTGTGTACTTTCACGGCTCCCATCGCATGCCATATGTAGTGGCATGCGATGGGGTGAGATTTTTGCAGTTTTTAAGCATTTTTTTTTTTAAATAACAGAAATGCATCCAAATGCATTGAAATTAGAATCAAACATGTTCAATGGCCCCCAAATGTCATTTTTCAGGCTGTACCACCCCCACCATCAACGCGAACCCGAAGCGTGGCGAGCGCAGCGAGCACGCGAGGGGCGGCGGTACGCGTCCTACGACCTTTTCATACCCCCACTATCCACGTCGGCATAGAGTTGAGAATAGAAAGTGTGGCGAGCCACCGAGCCCGAAGCTTTGGCGAGGGGACGTGGACACCTGTGAAGCCCGCGAGGGAACGCGTATACCTGTGAAGGTATCCGTGCCCCCTCGCGGGGTTTGCTGCGCTCGCCACGCTTCAGGCTCGGTGGCTCGCTGCGCTCGCCACACTTTCTATTCTCAACTCCACGCCGACGTGGATAGTGGGGGTATGAAAAGGTCGTAGGACGCGTACCGCCGGCGCTCGCCACGCTTCGGGTTCGCGTTGATAGTGGGGGTGGTACAGCATCAAAAATGACATTTGGGGGCCATTGAACATGTTTGATACTAATTTCAATGCATTTGGATGCATTTCTGTTAAAAATCGCATGCGATCGCATGCGATTTTTTGCTATGCGATGGACATCGTGGGAGCCGTGATTCTACACAAGTACCGGATATTGGCTTACATTTTCAACCAACTCATCAACCCGGGGCATAGGGTAAGACACAAATTGGGAAACTTGATTTAATTTATGGAAGTCACTGCAGAACTTTAAAGCACCTGAAAGCTTAGGTCAGTGATTTTTTTCAAGTTGCGGCACACCGACAAGACTTTAAAATTGCCAAGGCATGCCATCAGTGTCCTATGTGAAAAAAGCCCACACAAAGTGGCCCGCATAGTGATTGAACATAATCAATAGTCCCCTCACAGTACTAGAAACACGTTGGCCCCCTCAATAGTACATTGCCTCACTCAATAGCACATTGACCCCCAGAGTACTAGAAACACATTAGATCCACAATAGTACGAACACATAGAGCCCCCACAAGTAATTCCACACTTTGCCTACCTCCCCTTAGTAATGCCACACAAATCACTTACCTAAAATGCAGCAGCACAGAGCAGCACCATGGAGGAGGACCAGTGTTGAGGAGCAGCAGCGTGTAGGAGCAGCAGTGGGTGGGAACTCCAGGCGGGTAGGGACATGCGTGGCACCTGTTATGCACAGGCTGATCACGGGCAGCGTCGGCTTCACAGGACTGTGCCACTTGCGCACACAGCAGCACTGAGCCCGAGCCGCCTGCCACCCGCATGTCACTACAGTGACTTTTACAGTGCTTCCGCCGAGGAAGGATTTGGTGACTTGCAGTGTCGCCTGTCCCATGGCCTGGTGGCACACCTGACACACCAGTTGAAAATGACTGGCTTAGGTACTAAGGAAATTGGATTATTCCACTCTTAGGTTGATTACTCTATAACCCCTAGGCATACCATCTCTTCAACTTCCTACTTTACCTTTGCCCGCTTTGCTTTGGGTATGCGATATGGCCTTTGATTAACGACCACCTCGGTGGAGTCACATCATCATGTTGGATGATTTGTGTTTTTCCCGGAATGGCAGAAAACACATCTTGGTACAGTCTCACCAAGGGCGGGATGTATCAATATTCACTTTTCTGTAGTGAAGTGGACTCCGTTTTTTCGCGCTTTTTTCGCGATTGTTTTGCGATGATTTTCGCGTTATTTACGATGATTTTATGCATATCTTTGGTCCGCGCTAATGTGGACCTCTCCCGAAATCTTTTCGTTTTTTTTTTTTTTGTGCGCATGCGCAGATGCGTCCTGCTGCTGGCTGGGTTTCCCCGGCTCGCAGCGCTCAGCTTGACTTGCTGACGAACTGCAGTTGTGACAGTTCAATTATTAAAGTATAATGTATTTTTACAGTGTGTTATTTACCTTATGAAAACAGGTTGTGCTGTGGGATGTATTTTACTTGTTGTATGGGAGGCAAGATTGGTTCTTTTTTGGAAGGTGTGAGGCACAGATCATCAGGGCTAGGCAAGAGGCAGTGAGGTGTGAGGCACACTGCCTCTTGCCTAGCCCTGATGATCTGTGCCTCACACCTTCCAAAAAAAAAACCAATCTTGCCTCCCATACAACAAGTAAAATACATCCCACAGCACAACCTGTTTTCATAAGGTAAATAACACACTGTAAAAATACATTATACTTTAATAATTGAACTGTCACAACTGCAGTTCGCCAGCAATATAAGGCGAATTATATAGAAGAGAAGCTGAGCGCTGCGAGTGTTAATACATCACACAGCGCTTCAGCTACAATGCTGTCCAATGGGAGGATGTTTCGCGCCGGAAACTCTGCGATACTTCAACCCGGCGGAGTTTTTTCAACAATAGAAAACGAAAACTTTATTAATACATGAAGCGAACAAGGGACCAACGCGAAAACGGGATGTCAACGCCACGGTAAGCGTTGATACATCCCGCCCCAAGTTCACTACTTACTGTTTCTGTACAGGAGTAAGCGTGACTTCAATGGGTACCTGGCATTCAGGAACCTTTTCAGCCACCAAAGAGGGCTGACTGGCACTTTCCTTCCAAGGTTTTAACAGGTTTACATGGTAGAGTTATACCTCCCTCCTTCTACCCTTATGTTGGACCATGTAAATGCCTGGACCCACCACCTCTATGATCTCATAAGGGGCCCGCCATTGTGCATATATCTTACTTTCTGTGGTGGGTTCCATAACGAGCACTTTGACTCCCAGGTTAAAGGACCGGTTGACTGAGGTAACTTCATACCTTTGTTTCTGACCTTGTTGGGCCTTTTCCATTTGTTTGTTCAGGAGTGGCGTAATCTGCCTTAGATGGCCGTATCACTGGGCCACAAAGTGAATGACGTTAGGGTCCTGGTTCGGATGTTCTTCCCACCCCTCTTTTAAGAAATCCAGAATGCCTCTGGGCTGTCTCCCATAGAGGAGCTCAAAATAACTAATCTCTGTAGAGGATTGGGGTACCTCTCTGACCACGAACATCAAACAAGGTAGGAGCAAATCCCAATCTTGTTTTTCTTGTTACATTGCCCTCTTTATCATTTGCTTAAGGGTTTAAGTAAACCTTTATTTTTAATACTTACTCCAAAGTCCCGCAAAGAAGGCAGCAGTGCTGGGGAAATCATCTGAAAAATGTCTGCCATGCCCTCTTGTGCTCAGACTCCATAGCGATGCCTTGCACAGCACGCAGCTGAGAGGAGGGGGCCCGGTCTGAAAAGCCTGCACAAACAACTTATGGGGCCAACACATGTAGCAATATACAGTCATTTCTTGAGTGATTTTACTTTATTTTAACCGCATTGCTCAGTAAATGCCCCTACATCGCTGTTTGTGTAGGGGCAGTAGCAATAGCAATGTGTGGCCCCGAACATCTCTATTTCCCAGCGATTAATAGCCACCATGATGGATATTAATCAGTCAGGGCCAGTGTTCTCACCTGAGAACTCGAGCTGTGACAGATCGCTCAGCACACGCTGCTGTGCAGCACTGTGTGCTGAGCAAACTGAGCTCTCTAGCATCACTCATCTACAAACATCGCTACGTGCGTAGGCCCCATAATATCTAGCTGAGATTCCTGCTGAAATTATGTCAGCTATACATTCAGTCTTCCTCTTTGTCTGTGTGGGGATACGGGCCCTAGGTCGAACTATGAAGGTCGACATACATCAGGTTGACAACCTATTGACTGTCACCCTTCCCATTGTCCACCTACAGATGGAGCAGGTCTCATCTTGGCAGGGGATGGCGCTGGCGTCGCCAGCCGCCATCCCCCGCCAGCGCCATGGCGATGGCGAGAAGGGGACGCGCGCACACGAGAGGCGCGCGCGTCCCCTTCCGACGGCGCTTCCATCCGTTCCCCCGGGTCCACGCCGGCTTGCCGGCGGTAACCCGGGGTCCCCGCCGCCTGCCCGCACCCCCCCCCCCTAACCCTGTCCGTCTTCCTGAGGCGGAGACGGACAGGGTTTCCATCGCGCTGGCGACGGAGACTGAGACGCGTGTGCGCATGAGACGCACGCGTGTCTCAGTATATTCGCTGGCGAGGCTGCTGGCGGGTCGCCAGCGGGGACGTTCTGGCGATCCACCAGCCAGGATGGGAAGTGCCCCATCTGTAATGCTTGTTTCGACCTTTCCGACCTGTCAACCTTAGCCATGTTCACCTATATGACGTGTGGACGTAATCCCTGTCGAACTTTAGTGGTCAACCCAATGACCCATACCGTCTGTGAGCAACCTGACTGCCAAACACTGAGTCTACACATAAAGCTATACGTCGGTAAACACTAAGGAGTTTATTTATTAAAAAGGAAGTTCCATTCCAGATGGGATGTTGCTGTGGGCAACCAATCAGTATCTACTTTATATTTATTTAGCACCTTCTAGAAGATAATAGATCAGGGTTGCCTACCCTCCCAGAATGGCCAGGAGGCTCCCGAAAATCGGATCCCCCGGAAAGGTGGCCATCCCACCTGGATACCGCTTTTCAGGGGTGGGGCTAAAGATGCAAATTGCGTCGAAGACCCAGGAATTGCGGGAGTTGCAGTACTGGGGGCAGGGCTTGATGACATCTACATCAGGCCCCGCCCCTGGAGTGCTGCTGACAGTCTCGTCTCTGGGAGACTTTAAAAGTAGGCAACCTTGTAATAGATTATGATTGGTTGCCCATAGCAACATCACATCTGTAATAGAACTCCCAGCACATAAACCGCTGAATGTGCATGCTATAAACTGTTGTTTGTTGCTGTCCATCCCAACCAGTTTTGCTGTCTCCCTGTATACTGAAATCTCTCTCCATTTTGGGTCTCATGCCTGCACACCCTTCATTAACCTCAGATGTACTTGTTCTGCTCTTAAGCATGATGTGGGATCTGACTGCTTGGCACTGTAGTTTTTTGTGGTGCCTTCCAAATAAACTGTGGTGATGAAAACGCTGATCACAGGGGACCCACTGCCCGCAGGCCACGCATTATAATGTTTAGTCAGAGACTCGGGTATGCCGTTGTTTATTTCTTTTGTTTTGTGTGTTTTATAAAGTTTAAATTAAGTTTTGTTTTCCTGAAAGATGTTGTCATTAACAAAATGCAGACTTGGCAGTAATGCTTGCCCTGCCTCTGTGATGCGGAAGTTTACTGTAAGGGGTACAAAATGTTTTAAGCACTCTTGCCATCCCGTTTCATTCAGGTTACAGATTAGCTGAATCCCCCTATTCTCTCACACCAATACACACCTTTACTGTATCTGCCACCACCTTTTGTGTCTATTACAGAAATATGACCTCACACAATACTGTCACAGAAATGTACCCAGTGACATCTGTTATGCTCCTTGTTTGTAACAAAACAGCAGCATTCAAACGAATACCATTAACCCTTTGTGTGCGAACATCTGTTCAAAATATCCGCAAAAACTGCCAGCGGCGCTCACATTTGTGATATAAATTCAAATAAAAAAATCTTGTGTAAAAAAGATTATATTTCCTACATAAGGTGGCCTTTTTAGCGGATACATTGCACATCTCTCACAGAGATGTCGGCACTGAAAGGGTTAAGCGTCCACTACACCGCGCCAAAGCTAATAGCAGGCATCTTCCTATAAACTTACCATGCGGAACCGTGTGCATTCAGGGGCCTTTAATTCTGCTACTAATAATCTGCAGACAATTGATTTACTACTTTAGCTCCCGGTAGTCCCTTGAGAGACACTTATTGATCTTTTCTGAAGAACATTTAATTTGTAAAAATCAGCCATAGCCCCAAAACTGGATTGATTTTTACTTATTGCTCATGAAGAGTTGGTAAAGGAAGCCTGATTTATAACAGGGTGCAGCGAATGCCGAGCTGAGCACACACCTCGTGATCGGGACGCCTTGTGTGAATTCGCCGCGTGTATGTTCTGCAGACCGGACGGTCACGAGCATTTCAGTCTCATCTACACTTTTCTCTATACTTGCTTATTTGGAGCAACGTACAAAGGGGCAATCCAAATTCAGCCCCACCCCGATGTGGCAAGTTCCACACTCAGTGGTTTACGGGCGTCCCCATCAAAAGGCCGGGTGTTGCCCTGGAAACGCAGGAGGGACGATGCCTCCCAGGGGCAGGTGGCTGATGTCACATAATTTCTCTCCCCTGGTTGTTTGCGTGGGGATGTGTTCTCGTACAAATCCCCTCACATGGTACCAAGGCATTTCAGTGGCGGGGGGGGGGGGAGATTGGCTGGGCCACGGGCGGCGTTAAGCAGCTCGCTAAGCAGCAAAGGACCACTGCTTAGCGAGCAGTACTGAATCAGGCCCTTACTGTCGCGATTCTGATTAATTTTTTCCCCACTGTGGTCCCAGAACAGGCAGTAGTTCATGCCCTACCATCCACTAGGGCATGGAGGTAGAATAGAATAGTGTGCAGAGTGTAGCAAACAATGCGAAGGCTGCCAGACACTTCAACAGTGTCCAGAACTAGACGTCTAGATCTAGACTCCTAGAAAAATATGTGTCGACCTTCTGCATTGTTGACCTTCCTCTGGTCGACCTTCTGCATTGTTGACCTTCCACTGGTCGACCTTTCTTGGGTCAACCGAAGGATCTATACCCAGGGGTTAGCAGGGCCATTGGAGGGCAGCAGGTCCCCCCCCCCCACCCCCGGAAAGCGTGTCGCATCACCCAATACCCCCCCCCCCCCGTTGAGTGACGCACTGGCCGCATCACTGCTACCAAACCCCCCCCCCCCCCGCCTGGTCCGCTCTGGTGCCTTGCACCGGCCCTGGGGGTTAGGCAATATCAGGGAGGGTTAGGGTTAGGTTCCAGGGGGAGGGGGGGTATGTAATTATACTTAACTGACCCTTGTTGGGATTCCCTCCATCCTTTGTGAGATGATAATGAGGGACATATATAAAATTGTTCAGATTAGCAACAAAAACAAACAGAATAAAGCAGAATGATTTATTTCAAAAACATTTTTGTATTTTATACAAAAGGTTCTCATCTTTTAGTTTGATTTTTGTCCGATTATTTTAAGTGAGGTTTTGCAGTATTATTACAGGGATGCCCCAGTTGCTGGGAGCAGAGCCAGGTCAACCACAAAGCAAGCTGAGTATGTTGCCCCAGGCAGCATTTGATGTGAAACAGCAGATGAAGTGCATTAAAGCTTCCTCACCAGCTCTGTTGTTGCTGCCCGTGGACAGAGCAGCCCGCAGTGATGTAATGCAATAATAAATTTAGCTGGACCTTGACTTTGAAGAGCCATCCGTTTACCTATCTATTAACTCTTTATGACTGCAATTTACATGTGGTAGAACATGCAAAGTAGATAGATTTTTCAGTAATCTCACCCTACCTTCCAACTGTCCCAATATTGGACACTGTCCCACCCGCAGGATGCAGTGTCCTGTGGACAGGGGGGGGGGGGGGGGGGGGACGACAGGTGCGGGAATGAGTGATCACCAACGGCTGACAGCTGGGAATGGCAGTGACTTCCTATTGGAAATCCTACCTGCCAGTCACAGATACTATAGGCAGCCCAAAGTTTGCTCTCTGCTAACCGTAGTCCGGACTGGCAGTCCCAGAGGGGGGGAACACCTCCCAAGCCGACATCTTGTAGTGTTTGTGACTGGCAAGTAGGACTTCCAATAGGAAGGGGGAAATTTAATCAGATGGGAGTTCTATTTCACATGGGATGTTGCTATGGGCAAAAGAAAAATCAGATACTATCTATTATCTTCTAGAAGGTGTTAAATAAAAGAAATAGATTCTTATTGGTTGCCCATAGCAACATCCCATATGAAATAGAACTCCCAAATTTCCCAAAAGTTACTGCCAGTCACAGTGAAGCCAGTGCAATCTCGCGGACTGCGTCTGGCTTCACCGACACTGAGCAGGTTGGGGGATTTTACGTATGGTATGGTATGTATGGTAGATACAGTGTTTTCTATCCACTGAGGAACTGGTGGTGGGATCAATCTGTATCTCTGAGACTTAACAGCTCATCGATTTCACTGGAGTGGCTGCAGTGCTGCAGACCATAGGCAACATCCAACACTGGTCCTTGTATTATATTGCATGAGTTGTCCTTTATGATTCTACTTTTCTACTTGCAATTCTAGGTAGAGTACATTCTAGAACAATTATCGGGATGTACAGTCTTGCGTTCACAATGCGATGAGTATAACATTCCACCCTAAGTACTGAATAGAATTTGACTTTCAACTCAACCCAGTCTGTGGTGTGGTGTGATATAATAATAACAATAATAATAGTAGAGGAACTGCATAATGACAGGATTATATGCATTTGCATGTTTTGCCCATTCTCACTGGTTATTGCATATTTTACCTAAAATCTAGTGATGGTGCATATTTTAGGCCCAGCCCTCTTTCCACCCGTGAGTCACAGCACTGCTTTGCCCTGTTGCTGCTGGCCAGGTAGTGGTGGTGGGCGGGATGTATTAATATACATTGTCGCCCTTTGCCGGCCAGCCACGGCAATGCTACCGCATATGTACTAACATATGCGGCTAGCATCGGGTTGCGGTGACGGAGACCCCCGCGATACCTGTGATGTGGTCTGCGGGAATCTCCGTCGCATCCTGACAGCTGCCAGTGTCCCCCTGGGTCTCCTCCCCCCTGCAGCTCAATGTGCTCCTGGCTGTGACACCTGCTGGGGGAGGAGGAGATCAAATGAGGACGGGAGGACGGGAGGGGGGGCGGACAGCAGGCGGCGATAGAAGCCCATAGGCTTCTTTAGGGTATTGCCACCCAGAGGGTGGTGATACCCTGCCAGGCGAAGACGGGGCGGACGGGTATTGGTACATAGGAAAATGCGGTAAAGCCCCCATTTTACCGCATTTTCCCTTTATTACATCCCACCGAGAGTGTGCAGGCTGGGGCACTATGTGCGCAGAGTGGGGAACCTTGGATGTACGCTATGTCTGACACTGCTCTAGGCTGCCAATCCATGTTGCTAAAAGTCAGTCGGGGCGGATGCCATTATGAAGCTCTTGAACCTTTGCCTGCCCCTGGCCTGGGACTTTACACCAAGAGACAGACCTCTGCAGCAGAGGAGGCGGCAGAAGGGTTGTGACATCACGCGGCACGGAGAAAATGCTGTGTCACAGTGAGTATGCGGCGCAGGGAGGAAGCCTTTCACTGCGCCGCCCTCACACGCTATACTGACATTTGATCCATCGGTGCTGGAGATGAGGGTCGTGCAGTTGATGCAAGAAGAGCTTTGGACGCTGCAGTATGCTGTAGCAGCCAGCATCCTGACATCTGCAGACGCTGTGGGCCTATTTTTGAGGTTTATTTGCAAATAATTGTATGCTGAATTTTAAATAAATAAGTTAGAAATTACTTTTTTTTTATTATTTAATGTAGCATATTTTAACACTTTTCATGCATATTTTAAGTATTTTTCATGCATATTTGCATGCATATTTCAAGCTTTTCTTGTTGCATATAATCCTGTCTCTAGTAATAACTGATTCAGCAGAATAGCATTAATAAACAACATCCATATTTAAAGACGGTTGTCAGGCGTATCACTTGGATTGTCCTAAACGAGCATAGTCTAAACTGTTCAGCGTGCAGCTTGTAACTCTTCTCTCCCATACTGTATATACTTTTTCTTCATTGTTCTATTTTAGCCCTGCTTATACACAGGAAATTCCATTTATGTTAATCACCAAATGCTACAGACCTAAGGCGGAGTTCCCAAGATGCATCTTAACCCCTTGAGTGGTGGGTTTTGCTGGGGCAGGACAAACCTGTAAGGGCAGGATTGTCCTGCCCCAGCAAAACCCACCACAGAGCGTTGGGCTACGGCCCACGTAGCTCCCCCTTTCCACCTCAGCTCCAGCGATCGTACGCAGGAGCTCCTACGCCCTGCCGCTGCCCCCGCCGTCATTTACAACAGGTGGCAGGCTCTGGGATGTTTGGGGCGGCTCGGGAGGACTCGAGCGCCCAAACTCCTGAGTCCGCCTGAGCCGCACCAAACATCCCCAAGCCTACCACCTGCTCCCTGCAACTAATGGTGGCGGGGGCAGCAGCAGGGGAGCTCAGGCGTATGTTCGCCAGAGCGGGGAGGTGAGGGGGAGCGACGGAAGGGGGGGTGGGGGGTGCCCGGACAGGTGATACGCCAGTGGCGCACACCATCCATATGGTGGTATGCCCGGAAATTTTCTGGGACAGCCCGCTGCGGGAGGTCTGGCTATAAAATAATAAAACAAATGCTTTAATTTATGTTTTAATATCTAAAGTACATTTTAACTTATTGCCTTTCTAAGTACTTCATTTTTTGGTACTTGTTTCCTAGCACGGCGCCCATCGCATTGCATACGATGTTACGCGATGGCGCCCGATGTTATACAATTTAAAATCGTATACCATTGCATTGTATGCATATACAATGGTATACGATTTTAAATTGTATAAGCACCCTAATGGGTGTTTTCAATGTTAAATGGCCCCCCTATAAGATTATTAATTGTATAAGCACCGTAATGGGTGCCTATAATGTTAAAAGCACCCCCCTGCCACCCCCAGTATGAACACTACCGAAGCGTGGCAAGCGCAGCGAGCCTGCGAGGGGCGGCGGTACGCGTCCTCCGACCTTTTCATACCCCCACTATCCACGTCGGGGTGGAGTTGATTCTAGATAGTGTGGTGAGCGCAACGAGCCACCGAGCCTGAAGCGTGGCGAGCGGGACACGGAATGGTTTTCTGCGGTAATGTGTTGTGGTGTCATGCACACTGCACCACAATAAACCAATATGCATTTACTACGCCAGCTCCCGCCTGTGCAATAATGTTACAATGACTCCTTGGTCATAACCCATACACCTGCTCTCTGCTGATTACTGCAGCAGTGCAGGCAGTGATTAGAGCATGGCTGGGCACCAAAAAGTGGGCATAGTATCATGGAAAGGAGGTGTGGCATCACAAAAAGGAGGCATTACACATTATGGAACACACCGTTATGCCCACTACACATTGGCGCACAGTGGAGCCCCCTTTACCCTACAGTTCTGTACATCACTGACCCTTTATATTATGGACTCAGCTATACACTAAACTGCATTACTGCCCCTTAGGCTACACTACACTGTAAAACATCCCTGAATTGTCTCTCTGCTACATCAGAGGTAGAGAAACACTGGGAAAAAATAAGATCTAGGTGAGAGAGATTCTAATAACAGTAAGGCATATGGGAAACGTTTTACACCAATCCCCCCACTGACAGCTCCCTCGTCACCCCCCCGAGCCCCCCCAACATGTATAGGCATGTTGACCGGGGGATAGATCAAGGGGGTGGGCAGAGGCGTAACTAGAACTTTGCAGGCCCCATAGCAAATTTTTAAAAGGGGCCCCCCAACCTTTATCATTACGAGAGAGAGAGAGAGGAGAGGGTAAGAGAGATAAACAGTAAAAGACAGACGGTTTTCATGGAAAAATTGGGTATGAGAAAAAGAAAGTGTTAGGGAGAGAGAAATAGAGGCACAAGAGCAAGCAGGGAGTAGAGGCATAGATGGACAGATAGATGAGGGGGGGGGGGGCATGGATGGCTATATAGATGAACAGAGTACCATATGGGGCATAGACAGACAGACTGGAGGGGCGACAGACAGAGAGGAGGTGGCATAGACAGACAGATGGATGGAAGGAAGGATAGAAGGAAGGATGGATGGAAGGAAGGAAGGAAGTATGGAAGGAAGGAAGGAAGGAGCATACATGGAAGGAAGGAGCATAGGAGGATGGGAGGGAGCATATATGGATACATTATAGGGGACTTAGAAAGGTGGATGGGGCAGGAGGGGGCATAGAAAGACAGACAGATGGAAAGAGCATAGATGGGAGGGGCATAGATGGGTGGGTGGGGACATATTGTGGGTGGTGGAAGGGCAGGAGGGGGCACAGCCAGACAGAGACAGAGCACTATATTTTAAACAGCAATTTACCAGGTAGTTTCCGCAGAGGCTCCAGGCTGTAGCAGGGCTTTGTCCATGATGTGGATAGAGCTGCTGGAGGAGCAGGACCCAGCAGATACGTATCATTACTGCAGCCTCACCACTGCACCAGCAGCCTTAGCTCTCCTACAGGCTGGACGACCCACTCCCTTGCATAAGCTTCTCCTGCTCCCCTTCTTTGGCTTCTCCGGCAGCAGCCTCACCTCCCTCCTGTCTCCATGACTTTGGCACCGCCTTCCGCCTGCAGCGCAACCTCTCTTCCCCTGCCACCGCAGAAGATTCTCTCCCTGCTCCTCTGGTTCACCCAAGTAGGAGACTCTATACCCCCGTCCCCTCCTACTTCAGCAGCAGCCTCGCCAACTGTCAGTTGCCTACTCTAGCGGCGCTGGGGGTGTGCGGCTGACAATCTGTATAATTACAAGCAGTCAGCCGCGCACCACCAGCACCGCTTCCGGATTCTGAATCCGTTGGCACTTCTTCCCCTCCACCCACCATCGTTACCTGGCCTGCGGTAGCAGGAATAAGTATATGAAATGTAAATTTTTTTTAGAGGGTGCAGGGGATTGCCTTGGGGCCCCCTCGAGCCGCCGGGCCCCATAGCAGCTGCAACCCCTGCACCTACTATAGTAATGGCACTGGGGGTGGGGAAGCACATCTGACATCTCTCCCATCTCACACTCACCGCAGCTGCTGCCGGGACTTCTGATTCCCAGTTCACGCTGCTGGGCCTCCTGTACTCCCATGCACAGGTGCTCCACTGCATGTAGACAGCGCCAATGGGCCTCCCACTCTCCCCGGCACAGGCGTCGCATGGCCTTCTGCTCCTCCACATATAGATGACGCCACCGGGCCTCCTGCCTCTGCCCGCTGTTCACCACCTTCCTCCCGCATCACGTGGTCAGCCGCCAGCCCCTTAGCTCCCCACACACGCACTGCTCAGAATTGAGGGGGGGGCAGAACAAATTCATGGCCGTCGTGTGAGGACGTAAATACGCTAATGATGTGGCCACCTGGGCACTCGGCACAAGCTGATGCTATAAGCGCTAAAGTACAGTAGAAAAGCCTGAACAAAATCAGTCCACAAGGCCATCGGCCCTTCTGACATTTGCCAGAAGTGCCAGATGGCCAGTCCGGCCCTGCAGGCGATGCATACATTTTTTTCATGCAATGCATAAACATATTTGCTTTATTTCCATGCAATGCTCCATCAAGCTCAGAGTGGTATTTCAGTAAAGAGGTTTTCTGTGTACATTTTCTTTGTATTTATATTAAATATTTTTTTTTTTATTCTTAAATCAAATTATTTAATTATATAGAAATCTCTAAAGTGGTCATAATTGCCACTTAGCTGCCTTTTTAAGTTCACCGCTGTCAAGCACGAAGAAACCTGACACGCTCTAACACTGCACACCCATCCCACACTTATTGTCCTTGGCTGATACGAAGAGTTGCTTAACCCCTTCACGACATTTGACGTATATATACGTCATGGCCGGGAAGTACTTCCCGACCGTTGACGTATATATACGTCATGGCTTAAAACTGTCACTGCGTCTAGAGACGCAGTGACAGAGGGACGATGTCTGCTGTCCCTGACAGCAGACATGTCCGTGCATGCCCAGGGGGGGCTGCGATGCCGCCCCCCCGTCGGCGATCGCTGTGATTGGCTGTTCAGTGTGAACAGCCATTCACAGCGTTTTCTGTGTCACCGGCGAATAACGTTCGCCGGTGACACGGGATCGGAGGTGATTGGTGCTGTAAAGTACAGCACCAATCACCGCGGGGTGTAAGGGTGACACTGGTGTCACCCCACCTCACCCCGCCCGCCCCCAAAGGCCGTGATTGGTCCGTCGGACCGACGGACCAATCACAGCCATGGAGGGGGGTTTAAACTAACGGTGACTGCACTGCAGACGCCATTCCGGTCTGGAATAGCGTGCAGTGCGGTCACCGTGCCCACCTGCCACCATATACTGACCAGAACCTTGCTCCATACTTACCTGATCACTGCTTCATCACTGCTTGATCACTGCTTGATCTGTGCTTGTAGTGTGCTGGATGCTTCCTGGATCCTGTTGCTACTTGTGCCTTCCTGTGCTGTGAAATTGTGCTGCTGCAGTGTAATAGCTAGATAGAGAGATAGAGAGAGATAGAGAGAGATAGAGAGAGATAGAGAGAGATAGAGAGAGAGATAGTGTCAGAGAGTGCTATATTTTGTGCTGCTGCAGTGTGATATAGTTATAGATAGAGAGAGAGAGATAGAGAGATAGAGAGAGATAGAGAGAGAGAGATAGATAGAGAGGCCTAGTGACAGAGTGCTATATTTTGTGCTGCTGCAGTGTGATAGTTACCGACGGACCAATCACAGCCAAGGAGGGGGGTTTAAACTAACGGTGACTGCACTGCAGACGCCATTCCGGTCTGGAATAGCGTGCAGTGCGGTCACCGTGCCCAGCTGCCGCCAATACTGACCAGAACCCATCCAAATACTTACCTGATCACTGCCTAGATATTGCTTATTCTTGTGACATCTTGTGACATCCTGTGACATCTTGTGCTGCTGCGAGTTATTAGATAGAGAGAGAGATAGAGAGAGATAGAGAGAGATAGAGAGGCCTAGTGCTATATTTTGTGCTGCTGCAGTGTGATAGAGCTATAGATAGAGAGATAGAGAGAGATAGAGAGAGAGAGATAGAGAGAGAGATAGTGACAGATAGTGACAGATTGTGCTATATATTTTTTATATAACTGAAAGAGATATAGAGAGATAGAGAGAGATAGAGAGGCCTAGTGCTATATTTTGTGCTGCTGCAGTGTGATAGAGCTATAGATAGAGAGATAGAGAGAGATAGAGAGAGATAGAGAGAGAGAGATAGTGACAGATTGTGCTATATATTTTTTATATAACTGAAAGAGATAGAGAGAGATAGAGAGAGATAGAGAGGCCTAGTGCTATATTTTGTGCTGCTGCAGTGTGATAGAGCTATAGATAGATAGAGAGAGATAGAGAGAGAGAGATAGAGAGAGATAGTGACAGATTGTGCTATATATTTTTTATATAACTGACTGCTGCCCCCCCTTTTGTGATGATCAGTATAAATTAACTGATCAGCAACTTTTTGGGGGCGCAGGTTTTTTTTTATATATAGATATACCTGTCAGTGCTGCTGCTGCAGTGTCATAGAGTGATAGATAGTGAGAGATAGAGAGATAGAGAGAGATAGTGACAGAGAGTGATAGAGAGTGCTAAATTTTGTGTATGCTGCCCCCGCCTTTTGTGCTGATCACTATATCTGAGGTGATCAGCAACTTTTTGGGGGTACAGAGGTTTTTTTTTTTATATATACCTGTCAGTTGCTGCCAGTTGCACTGTCAGTTGCACCAAAGGTTGTGCACCTGCTGCCCCTCACTGGTAATCAGTGTCGCATCACTGATCACCTTTTTTTATTTTTTGTGAGTGCTGTGGGGTCTTTTTTAAATTTTTTTTTTTTACACACACTGTGATTTTGTGTGTGTCCTGTGGCCACTGTGCGCTGATCAGTGACGTACATCACTGATCAGCTTTTTCGGCACAGGGTTGATCTATTTTTTTTTTTTTTTGATCAAATTCCTGTTGCCTTTGAGCGCTGTTCAGTGACGGACGTTACTGACCAACATCTGTGCTCAATTTTTGGCGCAGGACCTTTTTTTTTTTTTTTTTAACCCCTTCCATTTTTTTTTTTTTAACCCTTCAATTTTTTTTTTTTTGTATTTTTTTTTTCTGCACTACATACACACCACACACTACATACCCCCCGGGTTGAAATAAAGTTTGTACCCCCCCCCCCTACACTATACACGTGTTGAAACATTTCACTACCAGTAACACAAAAATATAAATGGCATCCCAAATGTCATCCCAAATGTCGTCCCAGTCATCCAGGAGAATGTATTCAGTGGAGGAGGCATATGCCATGCTTGCCTCTGACTCTGACACAGCCAGTGAGGCAAGCGGGGAATTTGAAGGATTCGTCTTAAGCTCTTCTTCCTCCTCTGGTGATGAGGGACCCCCTCAAAGACGCCCCCGTAGAGCAGCTGAGACCCCCCCCCCAATAATTGATCTCGTATGGACCCCACCACCAGACAATTTTGAGCCCCAGGTTCCTGAGTTTTTGGCCATCCCAGGAATCCAATTTGATTCAACAGGTCTCAGAGAAATTGACTTTTTCAAATTATTTTTCTCTGATGATTTTATAAAATTTAATGGTGGACCAAACTAATTTATATGCCCAGCAGTTTATTGCTCAAAACCCCACGTCATCATTTGCTAGGTGGACCCCTGTAGATGCAGTAGAGATGATGACGTTTTGGGGTCTGGTGTTACACATGGGCATAGTAAAAAAGCCACAAATTAGGCAATATTGGAGTACAGATGTTCTGTACAGCACCCCATTTCACCGTATGGCCATGCCCCGGGCTCGTTTTGAGGCAATCCATAAATTTATACATTACACCGATAATGCACAGTGCCCACCCAGAGATGATCCCACCTTTGACAGGCTATTCAAAGTCAGGCCGGTCATTGATCATTTCAGTGCCAAATTTGCAGAGCTATACATCCCTGATAAATGTATTAGTATCGACGAGTCCCTTATACATTTTAAAGGAAGGGTTAAATTCCGCCAGTACCTTCCCAGTAAGAGGGCAAGGTATGGCATAAAAATGTATAAGCTGTGTGAAAGCACCACAGGGTACACCCACAAGTTTAGGGTATATGAAGGGAAGGATTCAAGAATTGAACCACCAGAATGCCCCCCCTCCCTCGTAGGTGTTAGTGGAAAAATTGTCTGGGATTTAATGCACCCCTTCCTGGATAAGGGTTATCACCTCTATGTGGATAACTTTTACACCAGCATCCCCCTGTTTAAGGCCCTTGGTTCAAGAGGTACAGCAGCTTGCGGTACTGTGCGCAAGAACCAAAGAGGCCTCCCCAAAACGCACATTGCCCAAGTAATGAGAAGGGGTGAAAGCAGGGGAATATGCACCGAAAATATGTTGTTGGTCAAATATAAGGACAAGAGGGATGTCCTTATACTGACAACAATTCATGGAGACAGTACCACCTCCATCCCTGTACGAGGTACCAGTACCCACACCTCAAAACCAAATTGTATCCTAGATTACAATAAGTACATGGGCGGAGTGGATCTTTCAGATCAGGTACTGAAGCCGTACAGTGCCCTGCGGAAAACAAATATCTGGTACAAGAAGCTGGCCGTGTATATCATCCAGATGGCACTGTATAACGCTTACGTGCTATTCCGTTCTACCGGCCAGAGGGGGACATTTATGCACTTTCAAGAGGAAGTCATAAAGAGCCTAATATTTGGGAATCAGCAGGCAGAGGGCCCCAGTACTTCTAGTACTGGCCCCCGTATTGTACCAGGGCAGCATTTTCCCAACGAAATCCCCTCCACTGCAAGAAAGGGCAGGACACAAAAAAGGTGCAAAGTTTGCTATAAAAAGGGAATAAGAAAGGATACTATTTTCCACTGTGAAACTTGCCCCGACAAACCCGGCCTATGTATAAAGGAGTGTTTCAAAATATACCACACATCTATGGATTATTAGGTTCATCATTTCACCGTGCTTCGGGGGTCTTGCTAATGCCACATAGCACCCACCATTCATTCCACCAGAATCTGAGCTGCAAAATCCAAAAATCACTCATTCCCTTCTGAGTCCTGCCATGCACCCAACTGGTATTTTTGGTCACATGTGAGGCATTGCCGTACTCTGGAGAAATGGGGGCACAGATTTTGGGGTGCTTTGTCTCCTTCATTCCTTGTGAAAATGAAAAATTTTGAGCCAGAAGTACATTTTTGTGTAAAAAAATGTATTTTTTTCATTTTCACTGCCCAGTTGTACCAAAATTGATGAAACCCCTGGGGGTTTGAAATGTACACTATACCCCTAGATGAATTCCCTGAGGGGTGTAGTTTGCAAAATGGGGTCACTTGTGGGGGGGTTCCACTGTATTGGTAATGCAACATAGCACCCACCATTCATTCCACCAAAATCTGTGCTCCAAAATCCAAAAATCACTCCTTCCCTTCTGAGTCCTGCCATGCACCCAACTGGTATTTTTTGGTCACATGTGAGGCATTGCCGTACTCTGGAGAAATGGGGGCACAGATTTTGGGGTGCTTTGTCTCCTTCATTCCTTGTGAAAATGAAAAATTTTGAGCCAGAAGTACATTTTTGTGTAAAAAAATGTATTTTTTTCATTTTCACTGCCCAGTTGTACCAAAATTGATGAAACCCCTGGGGGTTTGAAATGTACACTATACCCCTAGATGAATTCCCTGAGGGGTGTAGTTTGCAAAATGGGGTCACTTGTGGGGGGGTTCCACTGTATTGGTAATGCAACATAGCACCCACCATTCATTCCACCAAAATCTGTGCTCCAAAATCCAAAAATCACTCCTTCCCTTCTGAGTCCTGCCATGCACCCAACTGGTATTTTTTGGTCACATGTGAGGCATTGCCGTACTCTGGAGAAATGGGGGCACAGATTTTGGGGTGCTTTGTCTCCTTCATTCCTTGTGAAAATGAAAAATTTTGAGCCAGAAGTACATTTTTGTGTAAAAAAATGTATTTTTTTCATTTTCACTGCCCAGTTGTACCAAAATTGATGAAACCCCTGGGGGTTTGAAATGTACACTATACCCCTAGATGAATTCCCTGAGGGGTGTAGTTTGCAAAATGGGGTCACTTGTGGGGGGGTTCCACTGTATTGGTGCTTGGGGGGTCTTGCTAATGCCACATAGCACCCACCATTCATTCCACCAGAATCTGAGCTGCAAAATCCAAAAATCACTCATTCCCTTCTGAGTCCTGCCATGCACCCAACTGGTATTTTTGGTCACATGTGAGGCATTGCCGTACTCTGGAGAAATGGGGGCACAGATTTTGGGGTGCTTTGTCTCCTTCATTCCTTGTGAAAATGAAAAATTTTGAGCCAGAAGTACATTTTTGTGTAAAAAAATGTATTTTTTTCATTTTCACTGCCCAGTTGTACCAAAATTGATGAAACCCCTGGGGGTTTGAAATGTACACTATACCCCTAGATGAATTCCCTGAGGGGTGTAGTTTGCAAAATGGGGTCACTTGTGGGGGGGTTCCACTGTATTGGTAATGCAACATAGCACCCACCATTCATTCCACCAAAATCTGTGCTCCAAAATCCAAAAATCACTCCTTCCCTTCTGAGTCCTGCCATGCACCCAACTGGTATTTTTTGGTCACATGTGAGGCATTGCCGTACTCTGGAGAAATGGGGGCACAGATTTTGGGGTGCTTTGTCTCCTTCATTCCTTGTGAAAATGAAAAATTTTGAGCCAGAAGTACATTTTTGTGTAAAAAAATGTATTTTTTTCATTTTCACTGCCCAGTTGTACCAAAATTGATGAAACCCCTGGGGGTTTGAAATGTACACTATACCCCTAGATGAATTCCCTGAGGGGTGTAGTTTGCAAAATGGGGTCACTTGTGGGGGGGTTCCACTGTATTGGTAATGCAACATAGCACCCACCATTCATTCCACCAAAATCTGTGCTCCAAAATCCAAAAATCACTCCTTCCCTTCTGAGTCCTGCCATGCACCCAACTGGTATTTTTTGGTCACATGTGAGGCATTGCCGTACTCTGGAGAAATAGGGGCACAGATTTTGGGGTGCTTTGTCTCCTTCATTCCTTGTGAAAATGAAAAATTTTGAGCCAGAAGTACATTTTTGTGTAAAAAAATGTATTTTTTTCATTTTCACTGCCCAGTTGTACCAAAATTGATGAAACCCCTGGGGGTTTGAAATGTACACTATACCCCTAGATGAATTCCCTGAGGGGTGTAGTTTGCAAAATGGGGTCACTTGTGGGGGGGTTCCACTGTATTGGTAATGCAACATAGCACCCACCATTCATTCCACCAAAATCTGTGCTCCAAAATCCAAAAATCACTCCTTCCCTTCTGAGTCCTGCCATGCACCCAACTGGTATTTTTTGGTCACATGTGAGGCATTGCCGTACTCTGGAGAAATGGGGGCACAGATTTTGGGGTGCTTTGTCTCCTTCATTCCTTGTGAAAATGAAAAATTTTGAGCCAGAAGTACATTTTTGTGTAAAAAAATGTATTTTTTTCATTTTCACTGCCCAGTTGTACCAAAATTGATGAAACCCCTGGGGGTTTGAAATGTACACTATACCCCTAGATGAATTCCCTGAGGGGTGTAGTTTGCAAAATGGGGTCACTTGTGGGGGGGTTCCACTGTATTGGTGCTTGGGGGGTCTTGCTAATGCGACATAGCACCCACCAAAATTCCACCAGAATCTGAGCTGCAAAATCCAAAAATCACTCCTTCCCTTCTAAGTCCTGCCATGCACCCAACTGGTATTTTTTGGTCACATGTGAGGCATTGCCGTACTCGGGAGAAATTGGGGCACAGATTTTGGGGTGCTTTGTCTCCTTCATTCCTTGTGAAAATGAAAAATTTTGAGCCAGAACTGCATGTTTGTGTAAAAAAATGTAATTTTCCATTTTCACATCCCAGTTGTACCAAAATTGGTGAAACCCCTGGGGGTTTGAAATGTACACTATACCCCTAGATGAATTCCCTGAGGGGTGTAGTTTGCAAAATGGGGTCACTTGTGGGGGGGTTCCACTGTATTGGTGCTTGGGGGGTCTTGCTAATGCGACATAGCACCCACCAAAATTCCACCAGAATCTGAGCTGCAAAATCCAAAAATCACTCCTTCCCTTCTAAGTCCTGCCATGCACCCAACTGGTATTTTTTGGTCACATGTGAGGCATTGCCGTACTCGGGAGAAATTGGGGCACAGATTTTGGGGTGCTTTGTCTCCTTCATTCCTTGTGAAAATGAAAAATTTTGAGCCAGAACTGCATGTTTGTGTAAAAAAATGTAATTTTCCATTTTCATATCCCAGTTGTACCAAAATTGGTGAAACCCCTGGGGGTTTGAAATGTACACTATACCCCTAGATGAATTCCCTGAGGGGTGTAGTTTGCAAAATGGGGTCACTTGTGGGGGGGTTCCACTGTATTGGTGCTTGGGGGTCTTGCTAATGCGACATAGCACCCACCAAAATTCCACCAGAATCTGAGCTGCAAAATCCAAAAATCACTCCTTCCCTTCTAAGTCCTGCCATGCACCCAACTGGTATTTTTTGGTCACATGTGAGGCATTGCCGTACTCGGGAGAAATTGGGGCACAGATTTTGGGGTGCTTTGTCTCCTTCATTCCTTGTGAAAATGAAAAATTTTGAGCCAGAACTGCATGTTTGTGTAAAAAAATGTAATTTTCCATTTTCACATCCCAGTTGTACCAAAATTGGTGAAACCCCTGGGGGTTTGAAATGTACACTATACCCCTAGATGAATTCCCTGAGGGGTGTAGTTTGCAAAATGGGGTCACTTGTGGGGGGGTTCCACTGTATTGGTGCTTGGGGGGTCTTGCTAATGCGACATAGCACCCACCAAAATTCCACCAGAATCTGAGCTGCAAAATCCAAAAATCACTCCTTCCCTTCTAAGTCCTGCCATGCACCCAACTGGTATTTTTTGGTCACATGTGAGGCATTGCCGTACTCGGGAGAAATTGGGGCACAGATTTTGGGGTGCTTTGTCTCCTTCATTCCTTGTGAAAATGAAAAATTTTGAGCCAGAACTGCATGTTTGTGTAAAAAAATGTAATTTTCCATTTTCACATCCCAGTTGTATCAAAATTGATGAAACCCCTGGGGGTTTGAAATGTACACTATACCCCTAGATGAATTCCCTGAGGGGTGTACTTTGCAAAATGGGGTGACTTGTGGGGGGGTTCCACTGTATTGGTGCTTTGGGAGTCTTGCTAATGCAACATAGTACCCACCATTCATTCCACCAAAATCTTTGCTGCAAAATCCAAAAATCACTCCTTCCCTTCTGAGTCCTGCCATGCACCCAACTGGTATTTTTTGGTCACATGTGAGGCATTGCCGTACTCGGGAGAAATTGGGGCACAGATTTTGGGGTGCTTTGTCTCCTTCATTCCTTGTGAAAATGAAAAATTTTGAGCCAGAACTGCATGTTTGTGTAAAAAAATGTAATTTTTCATTTTCACATCCCAGTTGTACCAAAATTGGTGAAACCCCTGGGGGTTTGAAATGTACACTATACCCCTAGATGAATTCCCTGAGGGGTGTAGATTGCAAAATGGGGTGACTTGTGGGGGAGGTTCCTAACTTTTAGCACTTATGGTGCCTAGAAACCTACATGGTGCCTAAAAAAAAATCTCATAAAAAGGAGGCTCCAAAATCAAGTAGGTGCTCCTTCTATTATGAAGCCTGTGGTTTGGTCAACGTGCACACTAGGGCCACATATAGGATATTTTTGAAAACAAAAGAATTGGGGGAATCAATTTTTAGTCACATTTCTCTAGTAAAATCTACTGTATTCGTTAGAAAAATGTATTAAAATTGAAACTCTGCAAAAAAAAAGAAATTTTGAAATTTCACCTACACTTTGTTTTAATTCCTGTGAAACACCTAAAGGGTTAACAAACTTCCAAAATGCTGTTTTGAATACTGTGAGGGGTACAGTTTTTGAAATGGCATCATTTATGGGGGTGTCTCACATACAAGTCCCTCAAAGTCACATCAGAACTGAACTGGTCCCTAAAAAAATCAGTGTTTGAAATTTTCATGAAAATTTGAGAATTTGCTATTCATATTGTAAGCCTCCTAGTGTCCAAAAAAATTAAAAGGAAGTTGAAATAATGATGGAAACATAAAGTAGACATATGGTCTATGTTAGTTATTAACTATTTTGAGTGGTATGATTATTTGTCTCACAAGCAGAAAATTTAACATTTTGCAAATTGCTAAATTTTCCATTTTTTCACGATATTTTGGTATTTTTCACAAAAAAACACAGACTGTATCGACCCAAATTTACCACTAATTTGAAGTACAATGTGTCACGAGAAAACAATCTCAAAATCACTGGGATAAGTAAAAGCAAAAAAAAGTTATCCCCACTTAAGTGAGACATGTCAGATTTGAAAAAAAGGGCTCTGTCATGAAGGCACAAACTGGCTCTGTCATGAAGGGGTTAAGGGTCTGTCCAACAAATGTTTTGTCTATAGGGTTTTTTTTTACTACTTAATTTTGTATGTACATTTTCTCCTTCGGGTTCTATTTAATTACTAACGAAAAGCGAAAAAATAAACAGGATGTTAGGATTTATGCCTTCTAATTTTTTTTGTTTTGTTATTAAAAGCCAAATATATATATAAGGAGGGGAAGGGTCACTACATAGTTGGGGCCCATTGACATTAGGGGTGAAATGTAATAGGATGAGAGATTCAGAAAGCGAGAGATTTGGTAAGATATCTCCAGTTTTTTTAAAGAGGCAATCATTTTAACTGCAAAACCAGTTTGATTTTGCAGTGTAAATGATTGCCGCTTAAAAAACTTCCAAAAAACTTGAGATTTCTTACCAAATCTCTCATCCCATTAAATTTCACCCTAGTGGTGAGGGTGGGAGCTGTGCCCCGGGATCTATCAGTATGAGGTGTGGGTGATAACACTTGGGATTATTTTGTCACGGTGGGGGAGGGGGGTGAAAAATTCAAGATCAGCAAAGTTTATTTTCAGGGCCAGAGCCCAGATGCTATTAATAGGCCCAAGAGCATGCTAGAATGATGCTCTTAATCTGGGATCACTGTACTCACCTAGTTTCCATGTGTTCTTAATTTGTGACCTTACCATTTTCACACAAACCTAGTTCTTGGGGCTCTGCAGTCTTCTGTGGTTCTTTCTTCAATATTCAGTCTTCATTTGTTGAAGAGAAACAACTGAAATGAATGAATGAAATACTATAACAAATGCCTGGTGATGTGGGCCCATACCTTTGGGAGTCTCAGAGAGAGCCCTGCAAAATTTGGAAACCATGGTCCAACATCATTGAGAATCTTTGGACTTATGTATAAAACCCTAAGTAGGATCTAGTTCACAAATTCCTATTTCATAAAACATGTTCATAATAAATAGTCATATAGAAAACTGTGCTATTGTAATGTTTTGCCATGAGCCTATTGGATATTTTGCCCCTAGCATTTGCAGCCTTACTTTGTAGGTAGGGAAACTGATGTTGATGTACAGTCAGCACTAGGGGTTCTACGTGAGAAAAAGTTTCCTTGATTTTAAAAACCATCACGAATGAGGCCTGTGGGAGAGACAAAGTCACATGAGTGCATCCCACGGAATGTTATCACAATGTACGAGTCACGCTTCATCTGTAATTACAGGAAGAATAAACAGGGGCCGTCAGGGCTGCACAGCTGTCTCAGCATTATAGAGAACATAAATAATGTGCTTAAAAAACATAGGAGGAGAAAATCCAGATTTACACATGGGAGACGGATCTTCCCATCGCTACATTTTATTTATTATGTTTACACATTACACTGCACTCAGCAGTACTAAAATTACTTTATTGTAAGTAATAACTGTTAATGAAAAAATAAGATGATCACTTACATTTCAACATATGGAACACATATATATATATATATATATATATATATATACATATACAAACAATAAAATTAATGTCAATGTGTCAAGGCCAAGTGCTTACTTACTGGACCGGTCATCGCTGGACTATGAGGTGATGGTATACATGGCATTCCCAAGTGGGCATCTAGAGCGATGGTTAATAATAACAGAGACATAATCACCCGAATCTTGAATGTCTGACCCAGAAGAGAGCCACATGACCGCTGAGACCCAGAAGATGATGCTGGAGCCAACTCAGGCAAAGGCAGCAGGTAAGTTACCGCTGGGCCACCAGGATAAAATTATCACATTCTAACATGTAGATATTTCGTCAATGTCTACATGATGTTGACATAGTCAACGTGGTCATCGTGTCAATGTTGAGTACATTGACATTCTTACTGTCAATATACTGTACTTGTACCAAACCAGAGTTATAAAGGGCAGATACACTAAGCTTCAAAAGTGATAAAATGGAGAGTGATAAACAACCAAACCAATCAGCATTTTTCAAACACAGTCTGTGACAGGAAGGAGCTGATTGGCTGGCTGTTTATCACTCTCCATTTTATCACTTTTAAAACTTCATGCATTTGGCCCAGAGTCAGATAAAACAGCTTTAAAAATTGCATTAAACAGATACCATACATTTCCAACCCTATACAAATAAAAGGATGCAACATGTTTTGCTGTCCTGCAGTACTCCACCAAAATAACTTTTTACTTAAGGGACAAATAAACCGTGAATATTTCTTCAGTAAACGTACATTGAAATATGAATGTACTGTATAGCTATTCCATTACACGCAGCAAACCACACCGGGTTTCAGACAGTTCCCATATATGGTTTATAAATGAACTAAATCGTTATAGCACATTTCTGTTACAAAGGGGACGGCAAGTCACTTACACCCAGGAATCTTTAGAAGTTAGTGAACTTAGTAACCTGTACATACCAATCCCAGTTTAAAGTCATTGATCATCTCTATTTTCCTGGAAGTTTAGCACAGGGACTGTGCAAAATGGGGATTTACCTTGGGCTTATTTTCAGGGTAGGGCTTATTTTGGACCCTTGTCCAGAAATAAGGGTAGGGCTTATTATCAGGGTAGGTTTTATTATCCGGGAAACAGGGTATCATGTTCTGAGCAGAGCCGAATTTCCCATTAGGCACCGGCCTAGGGGTGGCACATGTTTGGGGGCGGCACTTGGATGCCTGTGATAGTACTGTCAGCCCAAAATGTACCAATTACTGCAAAATATCCACTGTACTGTACTATATTCCATCTTAAATAGAGTGTAAATGGATAGGACATGCATATACTGCCCCTATAAACTGTCCTACTTAGTAAACATTATTGTTGTGCCTAGGGGCGCCCTCATCCCTAAATCCGCCCCTGGTTCTGAGTAGTGCTAGAAACAGTTGCTCCCCCCGTAGTGCCAGTAACCGATATCCCCAGTAGTGCTAGTTACATGCCACGTCCCCAGTAGTGCCTACAGATGTCCCCAGTAGTGCTATTTATACATCATGTGCCCAGTAGTGCCAGTTACATATCATGTCCCACATAGTGCCAGTAACCGATATCCCCAGTAGTGCTAGTTACATACCACGTCCCCAGTAGTGCCTACAGATGTCCCCAGTAGTGCTATTTATACATCATGTGCCCAGTAGTGCCAGTTACATATCATGTCCCACATAGTGCCAGTAATGGGCCCCATACATCAGCAATCACAATTTATGGATTTTCAGATATAGGGATATTTTGGCCAGATAAATGGATTTTACAATCTATCTGACTTTGCCCACACATTACAGATTTATTTCAGTGATCGGAAGATTTTTCCATCTAAAGATTGCATCTTCATATCTGGAAATTGCCCAATCGATTGCTGTTCATAATGTAAATAGATGAAGAAGACGAATTGGGAATGCCCACACATATAAAAAAGATCTGCAGATAATACCAGATTATTAAAACATGTTTAAAAACCTGATTAAGCAATTGATTGGCGATTTTGATTGGGATTGCCAAAAGGGGGAGCCCACACATCTAAAATCAATTGTGGCAATCATCTCCATATCTGAAAATTGTCACAATTAATTGCTGATGTATGGGGCCCTTAACAGATATCCCCAGTAGTGCTAGTTACATGTCACATCCCCAGTAGTGCTTACAGATGTCCCCAGTAGTTCTAGTTATACATCATGTGCCCAGTAGTGCTTACAGATGTCCCCAGTAGTGCTAGTTATACATCATGTGTCCAGTACTGCCAGTTACATATCATGTCCCACATAGTGCCAGTAACAGATAACCCCATTAGTGCCAGTTACATATCATGTCCCACATAGTGCCAGTAACAGATATCCCCAGTAGTGCTAGTTACAGGTCACATCCCCAGTAGTGCTTACAGATGTCCGCAGTAGTACATTTCAGAAACTATGTTTTTTGGAATAATTTGAATAACCAATATCTGGATAAGGGATACTCAACTTGTATAGGGAATACTCAACCCTTATGGAAACAAAAGAAGCCAAACATCCCAACATGAAACTCGCATGGGTCTTCTACCTGCGGCCCTCCAGATGTTGTGAAACTACATGTTCCAACATGCATTGCCACATTTTTTCCAATAAGAGCATGCCAAAACTGCCAGGGCATGCTGGGACATGTAGTTCCACAACATCTGGAGGGCCACATGCTGAAGACCTGTGCTCTAGAAAGTCTGATAACTTCTCAGACCTATTAAATGTCAGTGTGGTGTATGGTAAGAATTAGAAATTGTTAAAGTGATAAACACGCTTCATTCATTCACTTATACCCAATTTCTTCTGCCAGTACCCAGGTTAATGTTGTGATAGAAAACCCAGAGCGGCTCAGTGTAAAACAGGGTTTACAGTGACCTGGGAATCCAATCCAGCTACCTTGCAGGGTTGGTGTTGGGTCGCAAGTTTTTTGGTGTCGACACCTGAACACATGGACACCCATCTAGATGTACTGGTTTACCTATGTTTCCGGTTCCGGTTCCTCGCTCTGTAACCTGCGGAACTCGTGACCCTTTATAATTCCATATACACTTTGCACATTAAAGTATGAAAAAGTAAAAAAAAAAAAATGCAAAAGTTCAAAACCATGTCAATCTTTTCAGGTGTCAACCATAGCCATGTCTACCTTTTGCTTGCATCAGTAAATACAGTATAATTGTCACCATCTCCCTCTCACCTACTGCCTAGTGTCACCCATTGCTGGCCACCCAGTGGTCTATGCCATTTCCTGGCATTGTCCACTGCTTCTGCCTATCAGCCTCTCCCTGTCACACAATGGCTATCATTTTGTCATTAGTGCGTCTCTCCGTATCCTTCTTGTCATCTTACCTGCTGTCATCCTCTGCTTCTTCCCAGTGTCAGAATTGCCCCCTCCCAGGGGGATGCGGTCATCTATTAGAATGAACTTAGGTCTACAGTCATTAGGTCGACCCCACTAGGTCGACTGGCAGGAAGGTCGACCTGACTTAAGGTCGACATGGGCCAAGGTCGACATGACTTAAGGTCGAATTTGCATAAAGGTCGACATGAGAAAGGTCGACTGGTCATAAGGTCGACATGGGTTTTTCACTGTTTTTTGAGCCGACATGTGCCGACAGGCGGTATTTCATGCCCTACCATCCACTAGGGCGTGGTGGGAGAATAAAATAGTGTGCCGAGCGCAGCGAGGCACCGTGCCCGAAGAATTGCGAGCGAAGCGAGCGATGCGAGGGTCCGATTCTCATTGCCAACTGTGTCCATGTCGACTTTGTCGAAATTCGGATAAAAAAACAGTGAAAAACCCATGTCGACCTTATGACCAGTCGACCTTTATGCAAATTCGACCTTAAGTCATGTCGACCTTGGCCCATGCCGACCTTAAGTCAGGTCAACCTTCCTGCCAGTCGACCTAGTGGGGTCGACCTAATGACTGTAGACCTAAATGCAGTCTGACGAATGATCCCATTCCCTCCCAGGCATCACCCTCTTCCTCTCCATCACCTATGCTGTGTAACATATAAGGATCTTGTGGTGGGGCAGAGTGGGGCCAAAGCATATTTTTGCACTTGTGCCCAACACTCATAAGTTCTGCCACCATTGCAGTTAAAGATACATAGGTTTATAAAATATACACTGCCCTTTGGGTATGATGTACAAGGTGCAAAGTGTCAAATGCGCTATTTTACACCTACATTGAACATCTGTTTGTATGATGGTAGATTACATAGGGAAATTCACTTCTCTCTGATACTTGCATACATATAATTATTTTTGCAGTTACTACACTATTGTACTATTACTATTGTATAGTGAAGGAAATAATGCAAAGGTTACAAAAATAAGTCCACTTTATAACTTTCAGGTATCTGTAGGCTTACCGGTTGGTACAGTATATGTAGCTGCCGTGCCAGTCTGTCTGCAATCAATTTAAGGATGGGCAGTTTCTTATGGGCCAGTGCTCTGCACTTGCCCCCAAGGTTAACAATTGCCAGTCATATATATTTGGACACAGACACAATTTGTTATTTTAGCTATTAACCAAAACATATTTCGGTTCCAATTCTATAATTAATATTGTTTAATGTGATGATTATCAGCTTAATTTAAGGGTATTCACATCCAAATTGGATAATGGGTTTAGGAATTACAGCCATCTAATATGCAAGGTCAGTGATATGTGTGGTTTGGTCGTGGCTGTCTATGCGGGATCCCATACCCTCCAACTGTACCTTTTTGCAGATACAGGCCATAACAAATGGTACTGTAGTTCTACAAAGAAAGACATGCAATGCCTGATGCACACTCTATAATATTAAGCTCTGCTATCTCATATAGAGCAATAAATTGAGGTTCTTGGAATATTTGTTGGCCAAGAAATACTAGCTCACCAACCGGATCAAGGTAACCTTGTACATTTTGTGGTGGGTCCGTAATATTTAGTTTTAACCCGGGGCGCAGCACCCCAAAAAAAGCCAACAAAAGCCAGTCACCTCAGGGCAGCACACAAGTGAATTGCTAAGGTACTAGTGATTTATTAGTAAAGCCCCGTACACACGGGGGAGATATATTGCTTGCAATATATGGCTGAGCAATATATTGCTTAGTTTCTCCTTTTCATCAGCGACCAGAGATGGTCGCTGATGAAAGGGAACCTCTGCCGGGCGGTGCCGCAGAGGTAATCAGCTGGTCGCAGGAGCAAGCTCCTGCAACCAGTGATTAGAACGGGGCTGAAAACGAGAGCGCACCGGCGATTTATCGCTGGGGCACACTCCCATCACTGGCAACATGGTCGCCTGCGACCATATTTCCAGCGATTTCAGACCCTATCGCCCCCCGTGTGTACACAGCTTTAGAAAGAAGCAATAGCTAGGGGTTAAAAAGTATAATTAGAAAGTATAATTAGTGGAAAAATAAATAGTGCTAAATAAATGTTATGGTGTGCCACCCCAAGGCAACTAAGCCACGCCAACTCAAGGTGAGCCGCGCCCCAAATCCATCCCTAAAACTAGCACAATGTACACATTTTCAGGACTTACCTTAATTTAGCCTTTAGTTCCAATGTGCAGTCTGTGGATACCAGGAACCAGACTGGTTATACCATTTAGATCAGGTGGGCGGGATGCTACTTCAAGGTGAGGGAGTCCCAACCCTCTAAGTAGACAATATTTGAGTATATTGTGGGGGGTCTTGAAATGCACACCCTAATAATATACATGTATTATGAGGTTCTATCATGCGGGGACCTATAGTTACACAAAGAAAGAAATGCAGTGCCTGATGCACACTCTATAATATTAAGCATACATGTATATTATTAGGGTGAACATTTCAAGATCCCCCTCAGTATACTCAAAAATGGTACTGTTCTTTTTTTTGGGACTCCAACTGCCCATTGTTATGTATAGGAAATGGGCGGTGGCCACGCCTCTTTTCCGAAGTTGTACCGGTTTTTGCTCTTCAGACGTTGGAGCCTATGCATTATGGAGTGATGATGGAGAGGACACATCAGATGATTATTGCTGTGCTGCTCCCAATGTTGGCTCCTGGGAAGATGACTGCAGCTTTAGAAAGCAAGGCTGGAACAGGGGTAAAGCCAGGAACCGGGAGCAGAGGCAGATCCAGCAGCAATACCAGCAGCGTTGAGGAAAGCCAAGAAAGCAAAAGCGGGGAGAGAGAGCTGGCTCTATAGTAAGACTGATGCATAAGCCATGTAACCCTTCTCTGCAAATTATGTTCTTAGCTAATGTGAGATTCCTTCTTAATAACATTATCAGCCATTAAATTACTGATATACACAGAGATGTGATTGGGAAAGAACAATCAAGATTATCCAATTGACTGCATAGGAGAGCTTTGTTTAGAGTCAATAGGACATTAGCGTCCTGCAGGAAAAAAGGTGGAGGCCTTTATGTATACACCCGAAATAACTGGTGCTCACATGTGGAATTAAAGGAAGACTACTGTTCGGCTGATTTGGAATTCATATTGTTAAGTACAGGCCATTATATTTGCCTCTGGAGTTTTTGGTGGTTTTTTGTCTGCAGTTTAAAAGCTGCATCAAGCGAACGCCTCCATAGCTTTGGACAGTGTTGAAGATTTCCAAAGTGCATACTGCCCAACCAAAGGGTGCTTTCATTGTTTCCGGAGATTTGTAGATCAGGCTTATTTGAAATCTGTACTCCCAAAGTTTGTACAGAATGTGGGGGTTTCGACACATGGTAATAACATTCTGGACCACCAGTATACAAACATCAGAGCTGCTTATAAGACCGTCTTGTGCCCCCACCTGTCCTTCATTCGGGTTCACGTTTATACTTGAGGGGTGGAGTGGGGGTGCATTTAAGCATTGTAAGCACCCATATCAGGGTGCTTAAAAGCACCCATTAGTGCGCTTATACAATTTAATATCGAATAAGAGTTAATATCGGGTGTATGGCATGCGATGCCATTAAAAAAAAATCAGGCGACTAATTATCGGGGCGCCGTGCTAGTACACAAGTACCGGAATGAGAATTCCAAGTGTTTCGATTGTGGCACTTTAGATAGGGTAGTTAAAGCTGCAGAGAAAATAATTTATGAATTTGATGTAAAGTAAATGCTAATAAGATCATTCCTGACCTTATTCCACAATGTTATTCCATTTTACTTTTTTGCCTTCCAGAAAATGTTACAGGCATTTAGGAAGCTGTACTAGCAGGATATGGAACAGTTTTTGTTCTCTCACTTGATCTCAACCCGACCAGTCAGCACTTCACTTGCTGATAACAATACTAAAGGCACTTGCTGATAACAATACTAAAGGCAGAAAGACCCTCGTATAAACAACAACTGAAAACATCTGTAGCAAAACCCTGGAAAAGCATAAAAAGAAGGAACTCTGCATTTGCAGATATCCATGGGTTCCAGACCAAAAGGTGTCTCAAAGTATTAAAAATAATGATTATTTTCATTTATAAAATGACATAAGCCCCTGCAAACAGAATGTTCCCTATGTTGTTATTCAACACTTGGAATTAAAACTCAAACTCGACACTTTAATTGCATCTATGGGGGATATTCACTGCTGGATTCATCTTTCGGAATGGTCCAACAGTCAGAATCTCAAGCTGTTTTCGGTCAGCTCATCTGCAACTCCACAAGCGGAATTCAACCTAACACGCATCAAAAAGTGGGCGTGTCGGCAAAAAACAGCCATGGATTGTCGACAAACAGCTGTGAATTCGACAATCCACGGCCATTTCTGAAAAAATAAAACGACCTTTAAACAAGTCAGATCTGTTTTGCTGAAATCCACCTTCAATGCGGTCAGAAACAGCAGCAATAGGTGGAGGACTATTTCCCCTGTCAGAAATAGCGCCCAACATTGAATACCACCCTATGGGGCAGATTTATTAAGCTTGGAGAAGAGATAAACTGGAGATAAAGCAGAGAAAAGGTAAAAGGAGATAAAGCACAGCCAATCAGCTGTGTTTGAAAAAGACAGTTGGGAGCTGATTGGCTGGTGCTTTATCTCCTTTTACCTTTTCTCCGCTTTATCTCCAGTTTATCTCTTCTCCAAGCTTAATAAATCTGCCCCTATAGATCTTAAGGCCCCCATACACTAGCCGATTTTGGTCAGATTTCAGCCAGATCAGTCGGATCTGGCCGAAATCGGACCAAAATCGTCTAGTTTTGATGTTCCCTCAGATCCGATGCGCGGTCCCGTGCGCATCGGATCTGCGTCGGGTGGTCGGACCTGCTGCACGTCCGACCACCCGACTTGGGAGCAGGGGGGGCTGGGGACGCTGCGGGGGACACGTCTGTGTCCCCCGCTGCTGGGGACAGCGTCTGTGCGGCGAGAAGGTAGAGGGAGCAGGGGGGGCTGGAGACGCTGCGGGGGACACGTCTGTGTCCCCCGCTGCTGGGGACAGCGTCTGTGCGGCGATAAGGTAGAGGGAGCAGGGGGGACTGGAGACGCTGCGGGCGGGGGACACAGGCTGCATAGAGCCGGGCAGGGGGAGCCGGCCGGGAGCTGTCAGTAATGAATAAAAAAAAAGCCCATACAATGAATGGGCGGCCTGTGATTGGCTGAGCGCTCTCTCAGCCAGTCAGCAATTGGCTGAGAGAGCGCTCAGCAGCCAATCACAGGCTGCCCATTCATTGTATGGGCTTTTTTTTTATTCATTACTGACAGCTCCCGGCCGGCTCCCCCTGCCCGGCTCTATGCAGCCTGTGTCCCCCGCAGCGTCTCCAGCCCCCCCTGCTCCCTCTACCTTATCGCCGCACAGACGCTGTCCCCAGCAGCGGGGGACACAGACGTGTCCCCAGCAGCGGGGGACACAGACGTGTCCCCCGCAGCGTCTCCAGCCCCCCCTGCTCCCTCTACCTTATCGCCGCACAGACGCTGTGTCCCCAGCAGCGGGGGACACAGATGTGTCCCCCGCAGCGTCCCCAGCCCCCCTGCTCCCACCAGCTCTCACCTCTTAGCCCCCCCCCCCCCCCCCCACCCCCCCTGCTCCCCGGGTTTTTTACATGTGATAAATCGAGACGATTTATCACATGTAAAAAATGGCACATCAAGTGCCAATCTAATCAAGCTCCCCCGGGGAGCAGCCGGGGAAGCTCAGGGGGAAGTCGGGGGCGACTTGTCCTAAGGACAAGTCGCCCTAGTGTATGGGGGCCTTTAATTTCAAATCCAATGTGGTGCCGTACAGAGTAAAATGTAGGTTTATTCTGTCAGTGTCTACCCAACTATATGTTGGCAGATTAGCAGTACTCTTTTTCTATTATGAATTTCTTGTTTCTCATCTCTGTAACTCAAACATTTGACTCTAATAAAATTACCAATAAAATAAGTATTGATCGGTGTAATAATCCAGTGTTTAACCATGAGCGAGAAATATGCAAAATATCTGCTAAAAACGCCATCGTCACTCACATTTGTTATATAAATTCAAATAAAAAAATGTCCAAAAAAGATTATATTTCCTATATAAAAAGGTAAACATTACAATTCATTTTGATTACTAAAAATATTTGCTTGGCAATTTTCACACCTATTTTGACAAATTCCCTTGTCACTCAAAGGGTTAAAGTGTTTATGTAACTAATTGCTTCCTAACTATTTGGACAAACCAATGCATAAGAATATGGAATTATACAAGATTAGCAGATTTATGTATTTATTATGGTAGATCATGGAAACCATTCTCATTATAATGCGGATACAAAACAGACAGGCATTTTGAAATATGGCCTATTTATTTAAGAAGCATTTGTTACACAGTGCAAACATTTCTTTGGTAAAACCGTGGTTTACAATAGAAAAAAAAAAAGACCAAGGCACTTGTTATTTTTTGCTAACGGACAATAAATATGCACAGATTGTAGCATTACAGAAACACCATCACAAACAGGACAAAGAACGTTATTCACTGTAGTAAGACAGACATGGGAATGACTCACTCTTTGAATAAACATTCACCTCTGCTACACAACTTTGGCAGTAAATGAAGTTTTAAATGTTCCAAGGCTAATGTCTAATGTACTTTAGAAAATAACAAAAACAGAAAAAAAGGAGAAAATGATTTCATGGACAAAAACATAATGGTTTCAGTGGCAATACGCACATAAGAACTGGAGTCATTCCATCAGTGCTTAACTGCAGTCTCTTGGGTCAGTTACAGTGGAAGCTGCCATGTTTGTTGGCCAATTCGATATTCAGGAGAAAGCAGCTCGTATCTAGTAAGAATTCATTACAGCAATAAGCCACAAATATCTATTCAGTCGGCATAATGGCTCCCTCCACTTTGTTTGGGCTACAGGTATACAATTTAGCATGATTGAAAATGTCACTATGGCGATTTAGTTACATATTGGTGCCATTTCAATGTCTGACAAGGTGTGTTGTCCTAGTTAAAAAGAACTTGAAAGAGGTTACAATGGGCGACAACAGATGATATCCTCCACAGCTCCAGTCACTAAGGACTTGACAGTACTGCAAGAGTCTCCGGGGGGCAGTGCACTCTCCCAGAGTGAGAGGCTTCCCCACTGAGCCACGCCCCCTTAGTGATGCCACCAGGACAGCCTTAGGCCACACCCCTTTTCAGGTAACCATCGCTCTTTACCTGGTACCGATGAGGCAGGGGGTTTCTTGGCTACACAAAGGGCGGGATGTATTAAAATACATCGCCGCCCATCGCGCCCCCCCCCGCCGCGATGCCGCCGCATATGTACTAACATATGCGGCTGGCATCGCGATGCGGTGACGGAGGCCCCCCGCGATACCTGGAATGTGGTGCGCGGGGGGTCTCCGTCACCTCTCTGCCCCCTTCTGCATCCCTCACGCCGGGGACAGCTATGCAAGCTGTCCCCGGCGCCTCTTCCTCCCCCCTGCAGCCGGAAGGACGTCCGGCTGCGTCACTAGGGGGAGGAAGGTGTTACCTTCCGGGTCCAGGAGGACCTGGACCAGGTAAGAGAGGGAGGGTCGGCGGGTTTTTCGGCGGAGGCGTCGGGCGGCGAAAAGAAGCCCATAGGCTTCTATAGGGTATCGCCACCCAAAGGTGGCGATACCCTACACTGCGGTGACGTGGCGGTCGGGTAATAGTACATAGAAAAATGCGGTAAAACGGGGGTTTTACCGCATTTTCCCTTTAATACATCTCGCCCAAAGTGTCACTGTATAAACCATATCAAGTACTGTTTATTTCCCATAGATTTTTTTTTTATAAAAAGGTATTTAAGAGTTGTAGACCACTCCTCTTGGTAAACACCAGCAAACGGTAGAACACTGAAGAGCAGAGGAGCTAGTTCATGCCCCTTTCAGACCGCACTTTTTACCCAGTAACGTGGCTCTCTGCATCCATGTGATTGGTTTATGACACTATTATCATAAATGTAATCCACTACTACATTTCAGGGAGCGTCCAAACAGGCTCAAAGTAATAGAGACTTGATGGCGCTGACCTTTTTACTCATTTCATAATACTCTAAGAAAATTTAAAAAATGATAAGGTCCAGGGCCGGACATGTAGTGAAAAGTACGTTTTGTAAACAGAAATGTGTACATTTTGAGACATAGCAATATTAACCCTTTGAGTGCCAAGTGAATTGGTCTAAATAGGTGTGAAAATTGGCAAGCAAACATTTTTATTCATCAAAATGTCCTGTAAAGTTACCTTATACAGGACTAGAATTTTTTTTTTTTACACAACATTGTTTATTTGAATTTATATAACAAATGTGAGCGACGCTGGCATTTTTAGCTGATAGTTTGAGCATCTCACAGATTTTGGCACTCAAAGGGTTAAGACAGTTCTTGGAGCAAAAACAGACATTTAGGTTACGGGACTGCCATTTTACTTTTCAATATTGCTCTCCCGTTTTCTTTACAGCCCATTCAAACTAGAACCGTAAGTGCTAACATTTTAATTTGTCTGGGAAGACTCTTATTTTAGGAAACTATAGCTCAAAAAGTGACCTTACAATGCACCCCACCCTAATCCTGCCACTTATATGATAACACAGCAAATGCCAGGAGACCGCTGCCACATTCTGCAACATTTTTACCATGTTATTAAAAATATTGAAACAAAAACATACGGATTACATAACGAGTTAAAGATAGGGAGGGGGGAATGTTGAAACCAAACTATTTAGTGAAGTTCAATGAGTTGTGTCCCTTTCTGTGCATCTTTAGTGGATAATGAAAAAGGTACAAATGTTTTTTTTTCTATTTGCAGTCACCAAACGTCACACTATTTATATTGTTCTGGACGTAAAAATCCTTTACAAGGCAGTCGCTTAAAAATACAAACTACATCAGTTACTTGTAATGTGTATTGCAAATTTCTGAACATAAAGGATATCTGCATACACTACCGCAACAGTTTCATAGATCAATCTATGCTTTACTGATCACAGCGAGCACCATAGAATTTGATGAGGTATGGACGTTGTCCTTCAATAAATTTGTAAGCTTGCATCAGTAACGACAGTAGCACAGCTGACCAACAATTTGAATGTCCCGGGGTAGCTGCAGCGAACCTTGAAGAGGGATAAAGTAGAGCGTGAATAATGCTGGGTACACACCAGAACAATTTGGCTTCAATTCCACCAATTTCGATGCAATCTCTACCAATTGTATGTAAATTGGGCATGTTTTAGATCAGATTCAGATCCGCGTTCCTGCTGGTCCTTTCAGATCCTACCTGCTGCAGTCAGGATCTGTAAAAGATCCATTCAACTGGTCGTGATCTGATTGTATGTATATTGTGTGCTCCAACAGATCGCATTATCGTTTCACGATCATGATAGTTCTGGTGTGTACCTAGCTATAAGGTACTTACCAGCTTCTAACAGTCATTATACTATATATATTTGAAAAATGACAGTTCTGAGCTGATGGGTTGATACTTCCGAGTTTTGATACTTCTCCCCCTCCAAGATAAAGGAATAATAAGGACAGTCACGCTGTGGGCTAAACCAATATTCAGGAAAATTCAGTCTATCAATTCAGAGAATCAGTGTCCCAAATGCTATCCCCTTAGTGAATTCGCCGACGGCACCCTCTGTAATACTGTTGAACCTCCGCTATGGCTTGCTTCCCAATGTTTAGAAGACAGGGGCACTTTCCTAATGAATAGAAATTGGGTGCCAAATGACCTTCAGACAGTCAGGATTCTGACGGCCAGTAGGTCGATGTCGGAATCCAGACTGTTAAAAGCCCGTCAGTCGAGATCCCAATTTATAGGGGCTATTCTCCCACCGAGCCCCCAAGAGGCTTCTTTGTGATGCTGTCGTAGTACCGGCAGTCAGGATTCTGGTGTCAGTCTAATGACCATTAGAATCCCGACTATACAGTATAGCAGTTGTGTATAGTGATTCTCTCCTACAAAAATTAACAGAAAGCAAAAATATATTTCGGGAAGACATGAGATCTTGTAGTACTGAAATCAGAAGCACATTAAACATATAGCAACACAAAATCACAAAATAAAAAAGTGGATGAAGATAACACTGAGCCACATGGTAGTAGTCACGCCACGAGTGTAAGTCCTTCTGTGCAGTGCCCTGAAACAGCGATTGTGTGGAAGTTATCTGGTCATAGGCACAGTATAGAATTTGTATATAAAAACAAGTAAAAAATATATACTCAACATTCTTGTGAAAAGCGGGGCCTGAGATACTAGAACGTGGAGATACTCTCACAGAGACAAAAAAAAGGTATATTTTCTTTAAAGCAAAGTATGTTCTTTAAAGCAAAAAAAAAAATAATGATTATTTTCTTTTAAATAAATGAACTGCCGTCACTATATGATAAAATGGTCTTTAAAAATAAAATGAAAAAACTAGAATTACCGAATTGCGCGAATGTGGCATGATCAGAATAGAATTGTGATTAGCACCAGTTTATTCCCTAACCTGAGAAGCATTAAAACCAATAAAATATGGCCGACACAAATTTCAATATCCTGTCACTGTTTACATACTTCCCTTTAAAAGAGATTTATCTTTAACTAGATAAAATAAAAAAAATAAAAATATGGAGTAAAAACAAACCAAAAAAACAAAACATTTATATAGAATTGTTGGGAAGCAGACTCTGTATGAATTGTATACGCCTTTCTGTGACCCTGGTATTATGGCGGACGTCCGCTGCCATGGCGCACACAAGTGTCTGACTGTTATGTGTGCCCTGTGCAGACTGGACAGCAATCCCCTTCTCTTTTAACTGGCATCAGGCATGCAGTAGCTGGGCAGGATTCCACAAAACACGTAATGGAGCCATTCTGGAAGACAAAAACAATAGAACAGATACAAGGATTTCATCGATACACTAATCCTTTATACCTTAGGTCCAGTACTTGGAGACGGACCACGCTGAGTGGGTGGGGACTGAATTACCTGCAGCCAATCAGACCATTAGCAATGTCGCAGCAGCAGGAGAGGATTGTGCTGATCTTGCAGGAGAGGCAGACACCCGTTTGCTCATTTATTATATGGGACATTATGGTGTCTGCATTTTTCACTTGCATTTTTGTTTTTCTTTCTGTTTAAATGTCTTGCTATATAGTTTTAGAATTATTTAGAAGCCAGAATATTTTAGAAGGCGTCTTTTGCTGTAGTGATACATTTTATGTTGACTTGGTCAAGAGGGAAACACAAACAAGAGGTAGACATGGGAAAAGTTGGAATGAATAAAAGGTAGACATGAGGTATCCATGTTTTTTCCACCAAAACAGGTGTTTTTTCACTCAGTACTTCCGAGTGGACATACAGATGGAACCTTTTTTCAACTAGCCTTCTCTGGATAGCCGTTGCTCACCAAGGCCTATTGTTCTCCGCTGCAATACAATACATAGAACAAAACACTAGGGTATTAGCAGAGGATTGGGTCCGACAACTCTGGCTCACTTATTCCTATTAAAGGGCTATACGAGGATGATCTGTAGAGGGAGAATAAAATATAGTACACAAAGATTGGCGGTACACTTGGTGTCCATGTTGACATAGACAGCAAAAAAAGAAAAAAACCTCATGTCAACATATTGTGTGTGTCGACCTTCAGACCCTGCTGACAAGCTGCGTTGACCTTTTTAATGTGTCGACCAATAGTGATTGTCGGCATCTTTTTTTCATCCGCACTGATCAATTTGATATGCAAGACCTGTATATCGGTGTGTGACAGCCGGAATGTGTGCAATGCAGCCGCTTCGGCTTTTTTCATTGCAAAATTCCACTGTGCATACAGATAAACGGGGGTATTGAGCAAAGTGTGGAGAGAGATAAAGTACTAATCATACAAAGATACACAAGTGTTGCATATCAAATCAATCAGTGCAGTCTTGTGAAGCAGTTGGGATACAAATTCAGGTGAAAGTAATGCGGAAAAGATGTCCCACAGCCTCATGGCACATTACGGCTAGGTGTATGAGGGCACATATAGAAATAGTAGGTGCCTGGACCTTATGACCTATTAGCCAGTGCTATTTTTCAGCAGGAACCTCTAATTAAATATGACATCATCAGGTACTGAAAATGTACTTTTTATAAGATAAGTTTTATTTTAAACTCACCTGTGAGTGCCTTTGTTTCTAAATACAATATATACATCTATCTCTCAGTCCCTCTCTCTATTATATATGTTTTTTTTTATTTAATTGATCCACCCGCAGACCAGGAGTTCCTGAACCTATTTTTACAGAAAAATAGTACTGCTATTAGCCATGTTTATTTCGCAGCCGGAAAAATACAGCCATTTTAGCCAGATGGTGATGGTTTTTTAAGATTTTGTTTTACTTACTTTACATTCACATTTCGTACAAGGATCTTTTTTCCATCTATTGTTAGTGGCGTGCGGCCTTCCAGTTTCATCAGTGCAGTCTGTGCTGCTCAAGCGGGATTCAAGTTTTTTGATCTGAGAAGTAAAATGGGAAATCATTGCAAAGCAAACATACCAATGCTGATGGGTACTATGTTCAGGCTCATGATAAATGGAAACCGTTATCACTTGAAGTAGAACAGTCTAGTATACATAGGGTGGCAGCCATTTTGTGGCATGTGGCACTGTCACCAAACTCAAGAGAAATTGAAAAAAATAGATCTTTAGTGACAATTTTATGACATAGCCAGGGTCAGCTCTACCATTAGGCATCTGCCATTAGGGCTCCCAAATCTGGGGGGCGCCCCCGAGTCAGACGGTCACAAAATGATGGATGACTTTTTGAGCTTAATGCGAACGGCAGGTGTTGAACTTCTAAGACACCACTGCCACACATTCACCTGAGGTTCTGGAAAGTCGTATTGGTGTGTGGGTGGTGGTAGGAGCAGTAAGCTGGGGTGCTGAAAAACCTTGCACCAGTCCAGCTCACAGCAAAATAAAAAACCTTCTGTACATAGTATAACACATCTGCTTATATTGCTGAAAATGACAAACAGAATAGGAGTGTGCACATACGCTACCTGTTTTCTAAGACTTGTAATGGTCTTCTGCATATCGAGAACAAAATCTTTAAAGTCAGTGACCAGCGGCATATTCTTTGGCTGTTCAGCATTCAGTGTAGTATTCACAATATTGTTTGGCGAGCTGTAAAAATTACATTTGGTCAGGTTATACATAGTGACATAGCTGTCCAAACCTCCTATTCAGGACACGCACTTCTGAGGTCCAGTGCTGTGCCATAAGATCTGTCAAGCAGATAGGGAGGTGAAGAGTCTCAGACTGGGGGGACAGTCTTAGCTGACCATCAATGGGCAATGGTTTTTATCCAAGGGGACGCAATTGATTTGATTAACTATTGATGGTTTGAAGGAGGCTCCAGTTCAAAATTCAAATAGGGGAGGTAAAGCAACTGCCATTCCAAACTGACACGGTCAGTTGGTGTTGCTCCCCTATTTGAGGTTTGGACTGTGCTGCAGCAGCACCTCTGGAGCCACCACTGATAATTTGTCCATATGCATGCTAACAAACCTCATGCACATAGCCAGGCGGCACTCACTATGAGGGGGGTCAGCCACCGATGTTTACCACTGGTACCCCACAATTAATCCTGTCACCATAACCCCATTGATGGTTGCAAACCCTCCCTAACTTGATTTCTCCAAATATCCTTACATTTGACAGTAGACTGTAAAGTCCAATATATGCGGAAACAAAATCCTGTATATCAGATTTACCTGGACATGTCCTCTGTGAGATGGCCGCCCTCTGGTTTTTCCTCCTGATAGCTGTGTTCCAGGGAGCGCTTACCTCGGAAGTGACCAGAGAAGGAGCTGAACTGCCCTCGAGTTCTACAATCTAGAGACAAACATTCCCCCAAAAAGATACATTTATATATATAATAAAACCAACATCAATATTTAGCAAGATAACCTTACTACGAAGTGACTATTAAAGAATGTCCCGACAGTCAGAATCCCATGGTTTTTGCCGGCTTCAGACAGTAATTTGACTGTTGGTATACATAGTATCAACAGTCGAGCGTTGGAAAGACCCGAAATTGGTGAAAACCGACACTAATTGTCAGAGAACTGCTGTGAATTCGACAATCCACAGCAGTTTCCGACAAAAAAAGATCCGGCTTTAAAAGAAGTCGGATCGAATAGCCTTTAATGCTGTCAGTAATAAAGTTTCCATTGATACCTTCCATAGAGTAACAAAAGTGTATGTACTGTATTGTATGCAGTTCGAGTACAGGCTCAAGTAATTACGTCTTGCAAAGCTAAAGGAATGATGACCTATTTGCATTACTGATACCAATAGGTCCATTTTGCATTGGATGTAACCACAACAGAAGTTCTATTAGAGACAGATATTTTGCACAAGAACCCCATTTCACCATTTGTTAGATCGGGAAAGGGCCAGAATAATAAGCAAGGGGGTGGTATTTAGATCTTGCCAGGTAATTAAAACTTCAAATAAACCTCTGCCTTATCTGTTCACCGTTCTTCCCTACTGTATGGCCGTGTAGGGGCTCATGTCACTGTACCTTCGCAGCAATCCTGCCACATTCTCAGGTCCAGCTTGGGAATCTGTTTGCAGTCAACAAATCCATGCGGGAACTCAGCCACCCTGAACACATCGGGCTGTACTTTGGTGATGTTGTCTCCATTGTCGCAGAGGATCCTTGCGAGAGAGGTCTGCTTTATTTGTGTCAGCTGAGGCGGACTGAACACACCAGGGTTCTCATGCCAAAACCTAATACATCAAAAACACATGCTGTAATGTTGCCCCATTTACCCTGGGATCTAAATCTCACAACTGCAGCTTTCTTACCGGTCTCCATTCCTTAAGTTCCTAAACTGTGTAGTCAGGATGCACATCAGTGTGGGCCCCAGCCTACTTCCAGGGATGATGTCTTCTACCATGAGAGCAGGAAACAGATCTATATTAAGAGGCGAGCCATATAATCTTAAAAGAACAAAAACAAAACAAAAAAAGAAACACACTTTAGGCCACTTCAAAACCTCATACAAAAAACAGACACACATGGTCAGCTTCAAAAAGTGATAAAGTGGATAGAGATCAAGTACCAGCCAAACAACTTCTAAATGCCATATTAAACACAGTCTTTGAAAAGATTGAGGGGGGGTATTCAATGTTCGGTCACGGCTGGCCCAACAGCCATGACCCTGTCCCATTCTGCTCAACCGAGAAATTGCAGACGGGATGCAATCTCCCGCCTGCCACGGGTCGAGAAGAGGGCGTGGCCTTGAGAAGCGGCCAGAAATCGGGGTGCTGCGGTCGTCAATTCCCGGCAGAACGAGCCCGACTGCTTGTGAAGTCGGGGACGTTCTGCCAAGATCCCTGTTCAATGCTGTCGGGGAAGAAAGCATTGAATAGGGCCCCGCAGCCATCTCCCCCGTAGGAAATGGCTGCGGGAGGATTGGATATCCCCCTGAAAGTCAGGAGATGGTTGGCTGGTAGTTCATTACTCTCCACTTTATCACTTTTTGAAGCTCCCAGTTTATCGCTTTCTATGACATGCAAACTAAAATGGGAACTTTATTTTCAAAAAAGGGGGGGGGGGGGAGAGAAAAAAGGCAGTTGTTTATGGATGCACTCCTGATCCACTAGGATCAATACTTATGTTACAATAGATTTTTCTTTTCAAATAAAACCGTGGGGGTTCCTGTTGTCTTTATTAAATCAGTATTTGACAAGGAATTTCCCACAAATTTGCGAAAATTAGAGGTTAAAATATCCCAAAATACATACATACACAAAGTGAGGAAGAATAAAGATTGGTGTTGGAAAGAATTTTTAAAACGTGTAGGCAGATTATAATAGGATGATGTTAATTTATAATGTTTGGGTGATATTCCCTTAAAACGTGTGTCTTGTGATATTTTATGTCACACTGTTTATATAGATTGGGTCACTTTTGTGTTTGCCCTGAGTTTAATTAGGAGGTATGTGAATTTTTCGAAAAGTTGTAGTGGTATTGGTCTTGTGATTTTATTCATACAGTTTCATGAGTTGGTCACTCCTATGTTTTTGCCGGAATTTTTTGGGCTTTATATCAATGTGATATAAAGCCCAAAAAATTCCGGCAAAAACATAGGAGTGACCAACTCATGAAACTGTATGAATAAAATCACAATACCACTACAACTTTTCGAAAAATTCACATACCTCCTAATTAAACTCAGGGCAAACACAAAAGTGACCCAATCTATATAAACAGTGTGACATAAAATATCACAAGACACACGTTATAAGGGAATATCACCCAAACATTATAAATTAACATCATCCTATTAGAATCTGCCTACACGTTTTAAAAATTCTTTCCAACACCAATCTTTATTCTTCCTCACTTTGTGTATGTATGTATGTTGGGATATTTTAACCTCTCATTTTCGCAAATTTGTGGGAAATTCCTTGTCAAATACTGATTTAATAAAGACAACAGGAACCCCCACGGTTTTATTTGAAAAGAAAAATCTATTGTAACATAAGTATTGATCCTTGTGGATCAGGAGTGCATCCATAAACAACTGCCTTTCCCCCCCCCCCCCTTTTTTGCTTACTGACCCTCAGTTGGTCAGGATAGCACCCCCCGCTACACAAAATAAAAATAGCGGTTAAAGCCCGATAATACAGGGCATAAAGTTGAACTAATTGAGTGCAGAACCCATAACCCCCTCTGAACTTTATTTTCAACAGTAGACAGGACAAAAAGTAAAAACAAGTTGTTCTAGTACCGATGTGCCTGCTTCAGAGATTTACCTAGTGCCTGCTCCATAGCTGGGGCTGCAGTGAAGTCTAAAAAAACAAATAGAGGTGCTACACCAACTGCCAATGTGTCCCAGCTGGTGGTGTTTGCCAGAGTATGGGTGGCAGTTGGTGCTGCTCCCCTATTTGAAATTTGTACTTTGCTGCAGGCCCACCTCTGGAGCCGCCTCTGGTTGTGCGCAATGTTGATTTTGTATGCAGTGAAGTGAATTTCTGCCAAGTCGCACTACTCTTGTGCTGTGATGGTCTAGCATCAGTGTTTGCAGTGAGTATTTATTCACCGCAAGGGACAATTTGAGGGTGGGGACTCTACTGCGTGTTACAACCATTTCAGAGTCATGTTACAGCGATCCCATACTCTGTTACAATGGCTCCAGCATCTTACTGCTGCGTGGTCACAGGGTTACACAGAAGGTGGAGGTTTGATGTGAATGGGATTATTGCATTGTAAATCGGATATGCTGGCGGTGGACATCTCCAGTGGGCACGTGACTATAAATCCCTGTGGCTGCAGTATTTGCATATTTCGTACATCTTTGAATCAGGCCCTTTGTCTGTACTGTATGAATCTATAGGGCTTTGATTGAAGACCACAGTGTCATGTCTAACATGTAATTGAAGACCACAGTTTCATGTCTAACATGTGATTGAAGACCACAGTGTCATGTCTAACATGTGATTGAAGACCACAGTGCCACGTCTTACATCTACTCACATAACCACCATTACTACTAACCACCATATTTGTACAAACGGTGCCCAAAATCAAAAGTAGTACCTGGTCTGAACTGATGCCTGGGTACATCTCAATTTCAGACTATTAATACATATTCATAAAAAATAAACTGGCAAACAATGCAAGTTATGAGAAAATGTAGAATTAACCTTCTTAGTTTTTCGATAATATCTGGATTCCTTATTTCATTTCTGAGGTCCTCGAAAGTGTGCACAGAAGAAAGGTTGCAGAACACTCGGAAGTCATGATATGGTGGAACTCCATGGTCTCGTCCTCTCTGAATGTTGATTGCTGCCAAGTCCAAGGCTACAGTATGTGCCATAGAGAAGAGTTTTTCTGTTAGTTCTGTATTTAACAATTGGGATGGAACCCGCATTTTCCCTGCAACACCAATAAGGCCTCGAAGAAGAGGATCAATGCCACCTTCATTTACAATCCTATAGGGAGAGAAGAAGGCCCGGTGTAGTGGTAGATGGCCTTGTGAAATTGGTTCAAAGTTTTCATCTAGTCGATAGAGAATAGGATTTATGAGGGTGTGACCAAACCTAAAAGCAGCTGTTGCAAACTCGTTAAGTATACCAGCATTTACGTTGGGATCATATCCTTTATACTCCCCAAGCATCTTCATGCCAACTTCACCGAAAATCTTTGGCAGCCAGTGAGTGTAGGTTATGTGTTGCATTTCTGCTCCAACAATCTTGCGAGTCTCATGATAAATGGTATCACCATCCCATTGGGGGTTAAGCCTCAGCAGTTCTGCAGCAATTCTGTTATGCTCTCTAAACCACAAAGTGTGCATGCTGGTGAGACCTAGCTGCTCATTGGCTCGAAAATCACCAGCTAAAAAACACGGAATAGGACTTTCATTTTCGTCTTTCTGACACTCCGTGGGTGGGCCGGTGGCAAAAGGAAGGAGAGGTTTGCCAGATCGTTGCACGATGCCTTGCTTTAAAAGTCCCCGGTGGCTTGCTGAATCTCTGATCTCCTGGGCTTCATGATCAGAGCTTCCATACACATTAGAAGCATCAATGTAAGAGGTCAACTGGTTCATCTGTTCTCGGGGGTAAACTGAGTTCATCAACAAGGAGGTCATTCCGCTCCCACAAACTGGGCTGGAGCGTACAAAAAACATACAGCGAGCACTGTTCCTGACTCGTGGATCGTTCGGTGGGATCTCAAGAGGGAAGCAGGGAGGATCATTTGTGCAGACTGCACTGCAATCCTGTCCATCAGAAAACCTAGCCTGGCTAAGTGCAACTACAGTAGAGTCCATGTCATGATCAAGAAACTGCCCCCACTGCATTAACATGTGAGAAAATTGCTCGTCAGGAGTAATTGTATGAGTTCCAATCAAATGGTTTGAAACGGCACGTGCCAAAGGCAGAGAAAATCCATTGTAAAGTCTATTAGAAGCTGATCCCCTTGGTAAATTAAACCCGTTATCATACACCGATTTCAACAAACGCTCAAAGGCCGTCAACGATGCTCCCCACATGGGATGCTGCAGGTTATTGCAGGTTCCATCATAGGTTCTGTATTTCTGGTGAAAGCACATGTTGGAACAATTATTTTTTCTTCTGTAGGTGCTACAACCCGAGAGGTTGGCAATCATGTTAAGGTACTGAGGCGAAACAAGATCATTGTAGTGGTAACCTAGAAAACAAGAGAATGAAGTCACAAACCAGACAATTCCTTTGCCTTGGAATTTTTTAGCATCACGATAAAGTGTTCCAAATTTGTAAGGGGCCTTAACGAGACGTTTTAGAATAAAATCACAATAGGAACAGCATCTGCTCTGTTGGCAGATTTATTACACCCTAGAGAATACCACACAGAAATGCTCCAGAAATACTATTTTTTATCATTTAGGTTTGACCCTTAAACCATTCAGGGCATGCTCTTGAATCAGCTGGAGTGCTGTAGTCTGTTCAATAATTTCTCATGTTCTGGTGTATCCTATATCATAAAAGGCTAACGCTGCTCCTCACCTCAAAGCTGCGCCGGTGGCCACTAGAGGATGTAAGACTGAGCTCCACTCAAACACACACACACACACACACACACGTATACGCAAGCCCTATCATTGCAGAGCCCCGGATCCCAGCAGCTCTCAATTTAACAGGCTGATAACTACTTCTGAATAACGGTGTAAATACTAGTAAAAAGAATATATATAAAACTTAAAGTACTATCTTGGACTAGTCATGTTTGACAAAGTTTTATAATATTGACCACGTGAGAACATGGCGTTTGATTAATACTTACACCTTGTTTGGTTCATCCCAAAATTCACACCAACATATAGTCCACGCAAAATCCCTGTCTCTTGCTATCCGCCAGGCTAAATAGATGTAACAGAGTGTGCACAGGAGGCTACAGTATGTGGGGGGATGTTAGTCAGAATTGCTCAGTGTATGAGATCAGTCACACTGATATGGAGGATGTCTACTTTCACAAGCAGATAGATGGGGCAGTGTGGCCACTTCAATTACAGCAACCCAGAAATGGCAGTTTCACTCAAACCCAGCAGGAAGTTCTGCAAACCACCCCACTGGCTAGAGCTTTGCCAGCAGAGGACGTTGCATAGAATTTGCGCCAATACATCACATCAGCATTTTCAACCCAGAGCCTTCTGATGTAGATTAATGGCAGCCCCACAAGATTGGTGACACCATCCACAGGAGCGTGGACATCCAATCACTGCATGGCTATGGCGAGACTGCAAGGACCACAGGAGGGGCATGTTTAGAATTTCTTTTAAATGTGTAGGTAGGTTCTCTGTGCATTACTTTTCACAGGGACTAGAAAGCGGTTAAGACTGCCTTGCCATGACATACTGTACTAAACATCTAGGTGTGGCCAGTACACCAGAACCTCGAACTAATCCTAAATACTTAAGATTCAAAATTTAGAAGTAAAAATTGAATAATGGAGGAAATAGTGCTCCTCGGCACCTAAGGTGAGGAACACAATGGCAGATCTACCTTCCTACCCCATTCATACTCCTCAAATATATTAATGGTCATATAGGAATTAGCTTGGATTGTGCGCTCTACTTTGCACAGACATGTAACTACCACCACCTGTAATAAGATATTCCCAGCAACCTCTAGCTATCTTAGATGTAATTACACATTACAGGATACCACCCTTTGGAAATCCAAAACACTAACTTGTCCCATTGAGGTCGAACATCAAACCATCTTGGACATGCTCTTGAATCAGCTGGAGGGTTCGTTCAAATATTTCCCCTGCTCTGGCTTGTTCCACCGTGTAGGGATCTCTTGGATATCTAAACAGGGCCAGTAGGTCACTTGGAGAACGAGGGCGGCTGGAAGGAATAAAGTAGTTAATACACAACAAACAGAATTTTTCACATTACAATTAATATTGAAAACTGTATGACTGTCATGTGACCAATCGTCCTAGCTAGATGGATAAAAAGTGTACAATTATTGCATGGGAATTGTAATCTTATCATCAGGAAGGTGCTTTTCCCTCCTCCAGTACCATCATATCACTACCAAAACCTACAGTACTATGGTAACCAGTATCCAGGCAACCTTTTCTGGACAGTTGCCACAAAGGGCTCTACATAACAGGATGCAATTAACATCCTCACAGATGGGATGCAGGCAGAATACAGACAGTCATCCCTAGTGGCCACAAGACTGCCACCGGAATCTCAACAACGATGAGGATGCAGATGCCAGAATCCGGACTGTGGCAATCACCATTGAAAGAATGCAGGGCGGGTTAGCGTTAGGTTGGGGGCAGAGGTGGAAGGGTTAAGTTTAGGTACTAGGAGGGGACTAAGTTAGGCTGTGGTGGGAGGGGATAAGGTTATGGATAGGCTGCAGAGTATGAAGGTTAGAGTTAGGCACTAATGGGGAGGGCAGGAGGAAGGCAAGTACAGAGTCCCATGTCAGGAAATCCCTGCCGTGTTTTCCCAGAATCCTCACTGTTGGTCATATGTATGTATTCCTCTATAGCAGTGTATTCAATTGTACTTGGTACAAGCCCCTTGGATGGGTGGTTGGCCTTCCTGGTAGATCCGATAAGTATACTCAGCGCTATTAATATATATTATATTGAAATAAGTACAAAAGTGGTACAGAAAAAAGAATGTATGACCTACAGAATTCCATAACTCTTACGGAAAATAGATCACTTTACACATAGAAACCGACATCAATATATACAGCTGTATTTCTCAGACAGACATTCAGGAGTTTAAACATGGACACGCACGGTGACAGGCAGAATACTGCTCATCACTGAAAACCTCTTACTTTAGTGTCAAATAGTTTCATAGAAAAATACAAAGTATGAGTTTACATAGTCGTAGTGGGAGTGCGAGAAACTAAAGCATAAGGTTACTGGAAAGCCGAAACTGAATATGAGGAAAAAGCAAATATTCTTTATCTCGCAGGAGTCTACACTCACCCCCCAAAAAAGGCTAATTCCAGATAGACAGGGTGTACCCAACACCGCAGCCAGGAGTGAGGGCGGCCTGCCCTGACCACCTCTGACTTCAACCCACTGGACCAGATGGTCGAAATTAAAAATTGATGTTTTCATGTTCAGTTATTTTAAGAAAAACATTTTATTTATAAATCCATGTGCAATAAATTATTGTTTTAATTGAGGTCAGACAGGCCAGGTGGTGAATGGGGTATATGTTCTGCTGCTTTTTCTGTATGGGTGCAAAGCACAACGCAAGGAGCAGTTTTGACTGTCGACCTTCCCATTGCCAACTTAATGCTTGGGTCGACCTTTCAACCCTGTCGACCTACGCTATATGTTGACCTATTTCGTGTGTCGAGCTAAGCCATATCGACCCTCAATGGTCGACCCAATACATGTCAACCTTATGACCGTATCCCCAGGGAGGGACTGCGAGGACTTCACTCCCAGGGCCCAGGACTGGAGTTTATAAAGTATCATGGAGCAGATGTATTAAGCCTGGCGAAGAGATAAACTAGATATAAAGTGGAAGGAGATAACGAATCAGCCAATCAGCTGTGTTTGAAATATGACAGTTGGGAGTTGATTGGCTGGTGGGTTATCTCCTTCCACTTTATCTCCTGTTTATCTCTTTGCCAGGCTTAATACATCTGCCCCAATGTGTCATAAACAAAGTTCAAATTTCCTTTGAAGCAATGTAGAGGTTGAGTACTGTGGCCCGTGCTCCAGACACCAGTCTCACCAGGCATTGGAGAAAGGGAAGGGGGCCCAGCCTATTTTATCAGTCCCGGGCCCCACAATTTCTGATGGCAGCCCTGTTTGTTCCTCAGCATAACTAAACCTAAATTAAACTCAGTGGCAGTTTTTACCTATGGGCTGCACCCCCCCTCCCCTCCCCAGGTGATATATGCCACTGTTCTCTGCCTTAGTGAAGCCAGTGCAGTCTGAGACTGCTCTGGCTTCACTGTGACTGGCAGTGACTTCCTATTGGAAGTCCAAACTACCAGTCACCCAAGGCAGTCCCATTGGGAGGTGTTCTCTCCCTCCGGGACGCCTCTACATGGGCTGCTGAGCGGCAGCCCATAAAAACAATGTTCCGTACGGGGACGATACTGCGCATGCATCGGACCCTAAATATGCCTTTGCTTCAGAAGAGAAGTGGTCATGAAATAGGAATGCCTTTCCTAGTGTATAGCTTGTTCTTCCAGTTACGTAGCAATGGAACACATGGTTCTCTAAGCTGCTCAGCGTCACTGTGCCTGACAGCGCTGCTGTTTATACTGAGAAGCTGTTGCTGGAATGGAGATCCTTATTCCTTGGTGGTCTGCATTCATAATATAATAACCCTAGTAAGCTGCAGAGCACGAGCCTCAGTGTTCACCCGGCTACACTAGAAAAAAAAAAAGCACGAGATTGTATCCTTCACTTGGGTTATGTTGCAGGGTATGGGTCACTAGGTTGTCCACAGAAGGCCGACACGGCTTAGGTTGACATATGAAATAGGTTGACGTGGCTATGGTCAACAGTGGCTTGAGGGGGCCCCACAGCAGAGGAGCAGGATTTGTTGGTGCCCCCTGTCTCCCCCCCCACCCAGCACATATGAGCGTGAGACCAAGCACTTACTGGCGCCCCCCCCCCGCCCCCCAATGCATGTGAGCGGGAGACCCAGCAGAGGAGCAGCACTTGCCATAGACACCTCCACCCCCCCACACACACAATTTATGTGAGAAGGAGACCCAGCAGGGGGAAACGTCACTTGCCTGCACCCTGGAGCTTATGAGCGGCAATCCCAGCAAGGCCTGGATCCATTTGTATGAAGGGGAGCTTATGCTGGGTGCTTGGCGAGTGAAGTGATGGTCTGTCCCTGTGCCCATTGTCCTTTTGACTGTTAATCTTGCCATTGTGAACCTACTGCTTGTGTCGACCTTCCAACCCCATCAACCTCTGAGCAGGGCCCTCTTCCCTCCTGTTGTCAAAGCCCACTTCTCTTCACATTTCACTCACAGCTCTCCTTCACTCCAACACCCAGTGACCATCTTCATACTCATCTCCATCATTGGCCTCAAGCCTCTAGTTGTATGTTGATTGGGTCCTCACTACTTACATTTAAGCTGTAATGTTTATTGAGCTGTGGCGCTCTTTATTTGTACTGTATTTTTGTTATTTATTCAATGTTATGCCAAGTTTTGTCTCCCTGTATTGTTCCTTTGTACGGCGCTGCGAAACACTTGTGGCGCCTTATAAATAAAATTATAATAATAATAACCTATGTGTCGACATTCAGTGGTCGACCCAATGCATGTCTATCTAATATGGGTCAACCTAATGACCGTATCCAATGTTGCATGCTTTGTAGTAAATAAAGTATTGCCTATAGTTACACTATTCCAGAGCTTTATGTGCCAAGAACGAGCCATCCTCATTTAGCCCTTTAATAGGATTAAGTGAGCCAGAAATGTCGGACTTAATCCTCTGCTTATCCCCTACTGTAACGTTCTATGTATTGTATTGCAGCTGAGAACAATAGGCTATGGCTGTCCAGAGACAGCTAGCTGAAGAAGGCTAAACCTAAGCCAACCAGGTATAGCGGCAACACAACAGAAGAAAACGTACTAAAGAGCAGCCACTTATATTCAGCATCAAGCTATGTAAAGAGATGTGATAGGTGATGTACATGTTGGATATAATAACATACAGTACTGTTCTGAGAAGATGACCTAAAACTCAGCCATACAGAACTCTGATGCCCTAGGTAACCAACCCAGTACATGCTCTAATAAACACACAGCAGCGTGAGTGGACGGATATAAGCAAGCTCTCCACATTTGGCTGCTACTCCCAAACATCACGTACAAGAAGATCAGTAGTCAGCTAATAAAACTGGCACTGTTGGCATAGTGTATGATTAATGGAATCCGTCCCGAGAACAGACCAACCTTATTAGGACACTCGGTACAGATCTTACCTCTGCCATGGCTTTCTATAACCGTAACCACAAGACTCCTAGATACATAATCCACATTTGTTTCATATAATTAAACAATAGAATGTAAATACCTGTCAAACAAATGTGACCGCGTTGAGTTTATTGCCCTGTCCACTGTCGCAATGGCTTCATTAATTGATACAGTGACAAAGGGATCACCAGTGCGGCTGACTTCTGGAACTGTAGGTGGGGAGAGGACGAGATTAAAAATGAATAAATGACCATCTCAGAAATCTAGTAAATCCATGCATGCAATACATTCCTCCAAGCTGGATTTAGTACTCACTTAAAATAATAAGATAGACTTATCAAAGGTTAGAGAGAGATAAAGTACCAGTCAGCTCCTAACTGCCATGTTACAAGTGGTTATTGAAAAATGAGAGTGCAGAAGTTAGGGGTGGTTTGTTGGCACGTTACCATACCCCATTTCTAAGGTAAATGGGGGGTATTCAAAGAAGGGACGATTTTCAGACTAGTTGAAAAATAGTCCACGGTCGAAAAACACGAGGATCTGCGCATTACTTGCAGATTCACGTATTTGCGGCTGTTTTCAAAGGTTAAGTCATTTTTTTGCTGACGCAGTTTCGACTGCAATTGAATACAAAAGTCAGGTTTTTCCGGCTAGCCCTAACAATGGACTTAAATGGAAAACCCTGCTAGATTTGTGCTGTGTGCTAGAAAGTAAATGTGGGATCATTACATTTATTGTGTTGTCTTCGATGTATAAATCAATATGGGACATAATCCATTCCAACTCCTACTATGCAAATGTCTAAGCTTGGAGCTAGAAAACAATCTAGAGAACCGTTTTTACACTTTAAACGTCCTTTAAATAGTTCTGTACATTTTATTACCCTCAACATTATATGTCGCTGTACTATTCTGTATTTGTTCAAGACTTCTGCTTTAGGGAGATGAACCTCACTTGCGGCATTTAGTCAACAAAAAGGACTTTCTAGAGCTTTTATTTTTGAACTTATTAGAATATTAAAAGTAAAAAAACATAAGAAAAACAAAGAAGGTCAGTAGAACAAATTATGTAGGGTGGTTAAGTACTTCCAGGTCTAGCTGCGGTTTAGGCAAATAGTTACACTTACAATAAAGCATTTATCAGGTAACACTTAAATTGAATGCCTCTTTAGTCCCCTTAGGCAGAAGACAGTAGTTTTACTCAACTTGTACGACTTAAGGCTCAAACAGCAAATTCCGAATGGGAAAGAAAAGGGAGGGCCTTTAAGTGCATGTTTTGGTTAATTCTGTCAGGCCAGTGATTTGAGTCTTAGGGCAGTATGCAATGCTTTTTGCGAGCTGTGACAGCAAGCCGTGATAACGGCTCGCGCGATCAGTATTCAACTTTCCACCTTGCTGGATTTTTACAGCAACGCGGAAACGGCGTGTGCGGCCGCCAAAACAGCGAGGCTCGTGGCTAAATGGAGCGGGCTCCCTGAATTAAACGTGAACCTCGCCGTTTGGGGGAATCCTTGCTGTCCTCTGACTAATAGAATACGGCCGTTAGACTAATCATGCAAGACACTTAGCAACAGGACCCAGCAAATGCATACACAATTGTCAACGCAGACAACTGCAGGGGCAAGGCAGTGCTGCATTTTGGCAGCATGGCATTACTGGCGACACCCCCATATCAGTTTGCACATAAAGAGGATGGCGGATGTCGCTAGGGACCCATGGGAACGTGCATCGCTAGTGATGTAGTGAGCACAGGATTCTAAGAATTTGGCATAACAAACGGTTATTTGCAAATTTGTTTACACTTTGTCTAGTATGTACCCAGATTAAAGTATTGATATATCAAGCAGGGAAAAGAGTGGAGAATTTGCTGATAGCAGCCAATCAGCTTGTTCCTATCACTTTACATTGGTTGCTATGGGCAAATTTCCACTGGCTTACTTCACTCTTCACTGCTTGATTCATCAACCCCCCAAGTGCTCACTAAGGAAGAAGGGCTAACTGTCACTAATTAGCATTATGTTCATTTACACAAAGAATAAAAACAGGCTATAAAATAATTTACTGGGACATCTAAACTGCATCTACAACATGCATGGGGGCAGGGGAGAAGGCGGTCAGACCTACGGCTCATACTGCTAGGAAGATGTAACACACCTAGTAGAGGAGAAGGAGAATTCACACAATGCTGGGAACGTGGTGGAGTAGGAGATGCAGTACTGCTTTACTATGGGGTTAGACAGAGCAGGGTAACATAGCCGCACAGTGAGAGCAGGGGATGGTGTGGGACAGAAAGGAAGAGAGGAAGGCTGAGGTGAGAGGCCATAGGCTGGGTCTAGGATCAGTATTTAAGTTTTACCTGTTACACTCAGCACCATGCTGACTGAAGAATAGCCAATACTATTCCTTGCCACACATTCATATCGACCTTGGTCTGCTGGGCCAACATCACGAATGGCTAAATATCCAAGGCTAATGTGAAATTTTCCACTCTCTGTTACTTGAATACCATCCTGGAAAAAAAAAAAAAAAGGCAAAATTTACTTGTATACAATCTAGAAAGCACACACAACTAACACAAGCATTGCTTCAATTATCAATATGCCATCCAGTAACAAACACATTAATTGGTTCAAGTTACATCTAAGCCATCCAGCAACAAACACTATAAAAGGGTTGGAACTACTTATACCTTGTGGAAGGGGGGACTCTCAGCCTGGACATTGTGAGGATATATCCAGGGACATTTGCCATCTATGTATTTATCTATGCCTGTCCGAGAGCGCTTTTTACCGGTTCTCCAACTTCTTTGGTAAACTCCACCCCTTCTTCATTGTGACCTTTTTAATTTGTATGACCCGATTGTTCTTATTTTATTTTTGTGAATTGAATTAAAATGGTATTACCCCATATATGCACTTTTTAATGTTTTTTGAGGGTCCTGCACATTTAACATACGGTGGAGTGATTTGCAGCATACGATGAAGTGAAGCCAACATATCAGAGAAGAGGAGACGCATACACCCTATAAGTATTACTCCCTTTTCCTGAGGCACTAGTGGTAGGATTGATCCTGCTTGCATTTCGATACTCACTATGTAGATTGTTTTCCATCAGTGTAGGGATACCGATATTTGGATCCCGCTATAAACTGCCAATCTGCTGGACTTTACGGATTTTGATTTATTTGATTTCTTAAACACTATAATTGGTTAGCAACAAACACATTCATTGGTTCATTTACTTCTAAGCCATCCAGCAACAAACACTATAATTGGTTGTTACCTGTATGCCACCCAGCAACAAACACATTCATTGGTTCAGTCATTATTATTATAGCATTATGATTCAAATTTGAAAGGTCAATATGGGGGAGTATGGTTTGATACCGCTTCTCCCCCATGTATGAAGCATCTGGGGTGCAGCAAATGACATGGGCACTATGTGCCCCTGTCCATATCGGCGCTGCTATCTAAATGATAGCAGGGCGACTGTATTAACGGTCAACAGCGCTGACCATTCTGCCCACTGCTGCCATGGGCTTCGCCAGCAGCAGGTTGGCGAAGCCCTATCTTCACAGCAGGGACAGCGCTGTCCCTGCTGCTGGCTACGCTGGAGATCTCACGTGAGTAGCGAGATCCCACGCATGCCCAGTCCAGCCAGCCATGGGTAGGGGACATTGCCGGAGGGCGGAGTTTGCGATCTACCAATTCGGCAGACAAAATGTTAATACATCTTGTCGATGTCCCTTCCTGCTTCGCCTCGTTCTATTCCCACCCCTAAATCTGCAGAGTTTGTATATTCGCCGCGTGCTTCCATGGGTTTCCTCCGGGTACTCCAGATTCCTCCCATAATCCAAAAATATACTTGCAGGTTAATTGGTGTGCGTGTACATGTGATAGGGAATATAGATTGTAAAGCTCCACAGGGGCTTATTCTCTGTAGAGCGCTGCAGAATATGTGTGCGCTATATAAGAAACTGTTATATTTATTTATAAATAAGTAAATTACTTGCATCAAATCTGTGTCCATCACGCCTGCCTATGCAATTAGTGCAACAATGTCAAATTGAAAGGCCCATATCTGCACCGGGGTGCCCTGAGGATCAGGGGGATTGGAGAAAGCAAACATTTGCCAATCCTGACCAAAAAATGATTGTGAGTTACAACTCTGTAATTTAACACATGCACAATTTCACTGATACCCCTACATATCGCTGACCATGAGGTCAGATCGGGGATCACAGAACTGATGGACAAAACCATGTGCACTGCAGGTGAGGCAGGTGTTACTTGTGCAGAGATAATTAGATTTGGGTGGGGTTTTACTTCAAAGTGAGATCTATATTGCAGTGTAAAAATAAAGCAGCCAGTATTTACCCTGCACAGAAACAAAATGACTCACCCAAATCTAATTCTCTCTGCACATTTTAAATCTGCCCCCCCTGCAGTGCACATGGTTTTGTCCATCTAAGAAAGATTTTGTCAGAAAGAGTGAACCAAAATAAGGGCCTCAGGGGTGAATTTATGAAGCTTGGAGAAGTGTTATCTATTCCCATAAAGAACGTTATGAGCAAGGTGATAATGGTTCAGCCAATCAGCTCTTACCTGTCAATTTACATATTGTAGCTGATTGGCTGAACCATTATCACCTTGCTCATAACGTTCTTTATGGGGATAGATAACACTTCTCCAAGCTTCATAAATTCACCCCTAAGTTCCTGCTGGAGCCTGCTGAAAAATAGGCCTGGTTATACCACCCAGAAACCAGTCAAATAACTAGTTACCTTGTTCCAGGTTATCACAGGCAGAGGATCGCCCTGAGAACTGCACGGAATATGAACTTCAGTGCCCACTTCAGCTGTCATGTCACTGGGCACTGTAGCAAATACCGGGGTTACTGGGGAAAAAATAACACAAGACAAAGAAATACATTAAATTTGTCACGGTAACTTGGCTTCTGTATTTTAAAGACACCAGTGGAAAAAAAAATTGCATTAAAAACATTTAATAACTACAGAAAAATATTTCTAAAGGTTCAAATCTGTTATTCTTAGCTGATTAACAAACAGAATTGTGTTATTTTAGACGTAATATCAAAATGTACATAATTGTCACTAGGACATATAGAAATGCTTTATAGCTAAGCCCAGTAGCCAGGTCATGTTGGGGGTGTAGTGTTCTATTTCTGTAAAGAGTAGAGAATAGTATTATGACCATGTCCTGAAGTCAGTTCATGTTGGAACTGTAGTGTTCTCTCTGTATAGTGTATAGCAGAATTGTATCAGGACTCTAATTCAATTCTGTAGTAATCAAGTCATGTGTATGTAACATGATCTATATCATAATAGAATTATATTAAGGTCATTAAGGAAACATAGAAACATAGAATGTGACGGCAGATAAGAACCACTTGGCCCATCTTGTCTGCCCCTTTTTTAAACATGTTACCTCAAACCATATTTGATCCTTTTTTCTTTGTAAGGATATCAATATGCCTATCCCAAGCATGTTTAAATTGTTCTACTGCATTTGCCTCTACCACCTCTGATGGTAGGTTATTCCACTTATCTACTACTCTTTCTGTGAAGTAATTCTTCCTCACATTTCCCCTGAATCTTCCTCCCTCTAGTTTCAGTGCATGTCCTCGTGTTCTGCTGCTCCTCTTCATGTGAAGAATGTCTCCCACCTGTACCTTGTTTAAGCCCTTGATATATTTGAAAGTTTCGATCATGTCCCCCCTTTCCCTTCTCTGCTCAAAAATATACATATTAAGGTATTTTAGTCTTTCCTGGTACGTTTTTGATATAGGCCAGCACCATTTTAGTTGCCCTTCTTTGTACAGTCTCTAATGTATTTATATCCTTCTGGATATATGGCCTCCAGAACTGAACACATTACTCTAGATGAGGTTGTACCAATGACCTATACAGTGGCATTATTACGTCTTTCTACTGCTGATACCTCTCTCTATGCAACCAAGCATCTGACTTGCCTTCTTCATTGCTTTGTGACATTGCCTACCTGCCTTAAGTCCCCTGATATAGTGGATAGAAACATATTGCAGGTGCGGGTGTCCCATGTTTACACAAAGTGATATGGAATTGTATTCGGATCAAGTCCTGTGGTCAGCTCATACCTGCCTATTCTATCACAACATCTGGGAGACTCCCAGATCTCACATGACCTTCCCAGACGCCTAAAAGCGCAGGCAAGTCTCCCATTGGCTGCCCACGTCCCAATCACACCATTTATACTGAATTGTATCATCGTGGGCCTGGCCTCTAACTCACAATGAGCTAGATGCACTAAGCTTCAAAAGTGATAAAATGTACAGTGACAAACAACCAATCAGCTCCTGTCTGACATTTTTCAAATACGGTCTGTGACATGACAGGTTGGAGCCGATTGACTGGTTATTTATCACTCTCCATTTGATCACTTTTTGGAGCTTAGTGCATCTGGCCCACTGCCGGTAATCGCTGCACTGTATAGCAGGTGTAGGGCCGGTGAAACCTGAAAGCACTTAGCCCAAATACTATGCTGCCTCATCATAAAACATCAATCCTGCTTAACAGTAATGCGAGAACAAAAACTAGGTTTATAACAAAAAGAAAAGCAACAATATCAGTCATGCAGCGAGCCAGCAGCGGGCAGTCCGACCAGCTTGGTCCTGCTCATTCAGCTACGAACAGTCTGTAAACACATAAAAGTTCATACACGGTAACATAATGATGACTAGCAGGCACTCTCCCTTACCTCTGGCTTGTACGATCAGCTGGGCAGCAGTGCTTTTAGATCCAACAATGTTTACAGCCTGACACTCGTACTGGCCCTGGTCGTGTAAGGCAACGCGGAGTATTCTCAGTGTCCCGGTGGCCAGGACTTGATGTCTTCTGTCTACGGAGAGCTGATTTCCTAGGGGAGCGCAGGGACACAACCCAATAAATAGTGGTCACTTAAAATTGCATAAATAGGACCATTTCATTTTATTATCGCATAGGGAATAAAACTCAATAGGAACGTCACACATGTACTAAATATATACTATAATGTTCTGAGATGAAGGCGCAGCTAAATAGAGGCGACTGTTAGTGTCAAGATCGAAAGCGGCCAACTCATTTATAGTATGCAGCCTTCACTAATAACACTAGAGCGAGAATATTCAGGATGGATTTACAGCGCAGATTAGCACAGGAACAGAAGTGCATGGAGCATCAACAGTAACATATGCAGATTATAAATATATATATGTATTCCATTAGCACAGTGGTATTTTACCAGACTGCTTTCCTTGAAGAAACGAGATGTGCTCAGTCTGGGTGAAAGGTAGAGGCTGGTACGAAGAGATCTCTTGGCCAGTTACTATACACAGACTTTTGCTTTCTTAAATTCTTCTGTCTGCAAGACTCTACGTTTAGAATTCCTTAACTTCAGCATTTTATTCTATTTAAGACTGGCTCTAGACACATTCTACACAGTACTACGTCCCCAAACCATAAACCAAGTTCACAATAAAGTACCCAAAGGACGGGTTTAGAAAATCACCTGATTGTGATCATCTTAATAGAGCACTTGGGTAGTAATTACCGTATGCCAGCTAGGCAGGTAAGTCCCGGGAAGGTTTGGTGTGGCAGATGGTAATTTTATAGTTGCATTGCCATTTAGTGAACACATTTACATTAATTTATTGCAGAGGTATCTGACCCAGATAACTATTATAGTGATTGAAATAACGGCAAAAGTATCAACGTAACGTGGTGAAGCAGATGCCGCTAAAACATATTAGCGGGTTCAAAGAACACTAAGTAACCCAGTGCCGTAAAATGGGTCTGGGCTCTGTAGAAGGAAATTAAGGGAAATCGTTACTCACAATAAAAGCTACACTATAGGGGTATAAAATGCCTCTTACCTCCTTTGGTCCAAGCAATAACCGGTTGGGGGTTTCCTTGAGCTTCACAATGAAAATCCACAGTATGACCTTCAAACACATTCCGCTCTTGCGGAACAACGGTGAACTGTGGAATAGCTGAAAAAAAGGTGCAAGAGTAGATCATATTGTTTTACTAGGTACAGGTGTGTGAAGTGACAAATACAAAAAATAACTATAGAAGGCGGTACTCATTATTCCCGATACTCTGAAGACTCTGAACTAGGACTGGACTAGTTAGTGTGAATGCTAAAAAAGGAAAAACTTTTTTTGGCTGAATGGCCAACAGCGCCAATGTAATTTTGCCTCAGAAGTGCAATGATTTGTTTATATTTATGAACTTATACAAGGTTATGACAGACCGAGAATGAGGTAAAGGCACTGCAGAGTGGTTTTGGGCAGTCCCAGCTAAACATAAACTAGGTGCAGAAATGGACCACTTATTGTGTCAAATAAAAAAAAAATGTATTGCTGTGGTGAGACAAGATTATGAGGTCAATAGCGTGAACATTCTGATTTTAAGTGTGTTCCATCTCACAGACCCGCTTTCCCTTCTTTGCTTGACCTGAAAGATGGTTATAAACGGTCCTCAACTGAGGCGTTTAAATAATATTTTTGCATCAATATGGAATGGTGTTGTGGGTATCACTGATGGTGTAGTGGTTCGCGTTGTTGCCTTTCTGCAGTGAGGTCATGGTGCATCCTCTGGACACACTGCAGCATGTAATAGGGAATTTAGGTTGTAATTAACTGGCTGTAACTTTTTCGATAATTTTTAAAATTATCAGAAATAATTGTTTTATTTATGACTGACTTAGGGCAAGAACACATATTTGGGGCTTATACAAATAGATTTAAATAAAAAAAATGGTTTAAAAAATATATATTTTTTATAAAAGATTGCAATATTGGTCAACCCCAACAGGTGCCTGTTCCTCTGCAGCTTCTGGGGGTCAAGAGGAAAGGTGAAGGGTGCTTAGTAACATTTTCCCAGTGGATGCTAATGTCTGCAGCCCCAGTGATCGGCAGCACAGCAAGCATTGGGGGGTGTGTCCTGGGACAGGAACCAGGGAGAAGAACCACTTCCTGCCGCTGCTTAGTGGGCTTTCTGACAGATCATACCTTGCACCTTATGCTACCAAGCCAGGCAAGTGGTTAAGGAACCAGGGGTACCGCCTTTGTAGCTCATGTATTTTATGTTGGCACCCAACAAAGCACAGTCCAAGTCCAAAATGTAAAAGTGACTAATAAGCAAAATGTTTCAATAATGTAAGTTTTTGCGTACTGAAGCATGTTGTGGCTTGTGTATGAGTATTACCGATCATGCTAAGGTCACAATGAGGACAAAAAGGTGGAATTCGGCACAAAATTTACTTTGTAAAATGTTGTTTGTAAAATTTGTTAAAGAAATAAACAAAAATGGAAGTGCGCCATAGGGAGTTTGGATGATTGAGCAGCACATTCTTTAGCTGGAACACAGAATTTATCTGCCTTTGTTTGTGGTTTACATACAATGTTGATTTATTGGAACATTGAGAGGAAGCACGCAATCCTCTGTCCTTACTGAAGTAATCCCCAATGGAGGTCTTGCTGCTCTGCTACAGTGGACGAGAGCCAGCTGGCTAACGAGGAAGTCTGATAAAGCAGTGTAGGGATAGAACACTGATAACAAGAGTTGGGTCAGTCAGCCTGACCTAGAACCTGGAACCCCACAGCTGCTGAGCACCGTGTGCTGTACGTATTTATAATACATGGATGTTTTTATTAAAAAGGCATAATTATGCCGCTCCCATCCCCACAGACTACTACATCTGCACTCCTACAGTACAAAACATGGAAAACAACAATACTACTAAAATCCATTACATTGAGAATGCTTCAGAAAACAATGGATAGATTTGTCAGACTAGAAATGTTGAATCAAACAAATTGCAGAAACCTGTGATGACAGACATTCAGATTCATGGTTTTCCATCTTCTCAAAGGGTTAAGGGGTCTTTTCTTGTGCATTCCATCAGTCATGTCTTTTTAACAGCAGAAGTCAATTTTTTTCCCCCCCAAAATGCTTTGCATAAAAAACATAGTTACATAGTAGTTAAGGCTGAGTTAAGACTTAGGGGGACAAGCAGTCGGGCTCGTTCTGCCGAGAACGGCATGGAATGGCCGATTCCCGGTCTCGCCCCGCAGCAGGTGGGACATTGAATCCGGCTTGAGATTTCTCGGTCGAGCAGACCGAAAACGGGACAGGGTCACGACTGTCGGGCCAGTTCGACAGTCATGACCCAACATTGAATACTCTCCTTATGCCCATCAAGTTCAACCTTTGGTTTGAGGGTATGGTCTATTGGTTATATCTAGGGATGCCAATCCTGGGGAATTTTTTCAATCCTGGGATTTGGGATTGAAATCCCTGATTTTAACAAAAACTCCCATGTCCCCCAACCGACCGCCACGCACATTTACTTATGTAGTCGGTGCAGCGGGCAGTGCAGCTGGGGAGTGGGACAGGCGCTGCAGCTGCTGAGTGGGGTAGGGAGTGGAGGGGTGACGCACTGAGCGGCCTGGGCTGCAGCAGCGGAGCAGGCGGTGTGTGAGTGCATCCTGCGCAGCCTGACCTTTAACATCACGTCACGCTGTGCAGAGGTGTGTGCTGGGTCGGGAACAGCCAGGCAGCGTTTGAACGAGTGCTGAGGCGCTGCCCAGCATTAGACTGCGCATGCGCAGTCTAATCCCGAAATCAAGGGATTGGAAACAAATTAATCAGCGCATTGTAAAATATTGTACACATCTTCAAATCTACAACAATTGCCACATGTAAATTAGGCATCACCCCCTTACAGCCAATGAATAATTTAAGTAACAAATGATAAACTAAGCAGTTTTCTAGAACAAAATTAAATAAGGTGGTTTTAGAGTGGGTGGAGGCTGGACACTACAGCATTGCGCAGCACAGTTCCAGCTGGTTGAGAGGTTACAAAGAGCAGATCTTGTTCTAGGTTATAAGTTCTATAACAAAGGTGGATTGCACTGTACAGCCAGTGTGCATTTGCAGTATTATTCTTTTGTTACAGTATCTTGGTTTTTGTTCTGCATTATAAATAGTAGTAGTAGGCGATCCAACCATTTCGACTTACCTTGGACTATAATGTAAGCAGTTGAGTGGATGGTGTCCAAACTGTTTGTTGCAAAGCATGTGTACTCCCCACTATCCTCTTGATTAACATCCTGTATGTAGAGCCCTCCAGATGGTGTAATACTGATGCGGGGATCTGGTGGTAGCGGGGTCCTGTCTCCTCTAGTCCATGTGATTCTTGGCTGTGGTTGGCCAACTGCACTGCACTCCAACGTGACCCTCTCACCGACCAATACTTCTGTATTTTGAGGCTGAATCACAAAGCTGGGTCTGGCTGTTTGAAATAACAGTTTAAATAATTGAATTATGTCGGTTACAACGATTTCATGTTTTTTACTTCTGAAATAGTGAACAGTTGTAAATGTGTTGTAATGCATAGAAACATAGCAATTTTCTCTGACAAATGCATAAATTCTAGATAATATTCAGTTTTATGGAAAAATAATAATGTAAGTTTGTCAGTAGAAACAATATTCCTGCAATTACAACAAGAAACTTAAGCTTTATGTACCTTCATGTACACACCCTCCAACAAGTTTTACCAAATAAATAGCTTTATCTTTCTGACTTCATTCTGTACTTTTTATCCATGTTGGTTAATGATCCAGCAGAGCATGACCAGGTTCTTCTGTTCTGACATAACCTGGGATTTAGCCAGGGCTTGCCACATGACCTGGGCCTGCCACCCTGTTCGCAACCATGGTTATTAACAGGATGAACAGAGTCACCCATGGTCCGAAACTATTGCTAGAGTCATGTCTAAAAGGAATTTATTGGTGGGCACAGTAAAGCTTGAAGATGACATCTTCTCCGTGTGACCACAGTTGGACCAATACCGGGACTGGAAGACTTCGGTCTGGTGTGAATGGCAACAACCCGGAAATAACTTGGGTCCATCCACTAGGTCTGAGTACTGTAGCCCCAGCTTTAACCTGTGTTCAGTGTCCATGGCCTGAGCCAGGTATAAGCCAGGATTTAAAGTCTGAAAAGGCAGTTGGAGAGAAGCTCAAGTACATGGATGTGCCCTTGCTGCTAGTCATGCGCCCCCTATGGACACCTGCAAGTAGATGAGGGAGCCAGGAATGCAGCCTGCTGGTGGCAGTAGAGGCTGCTGGGTGGGACAGACTAGGCAGAGCTGCCTCATGACTCCCATTTGAGCAGATTTCGATTCAGGCGGATCAGACCGATAAATCAGGTGAAATCATCCCAAATCGGAAGTTTTGACACCCAATCCAAAGCGGGGTCCTGTGCACATCGGCTGAGATCCGGAGGGTGGACCTGCAAGCAGGTCCGACCTCAGACTGACGCCTACTCCCGAAGGCGGGGAATGGGGTCCCATGTAATATATCACATGTGAAAGGACTACATACGATGTATTGCATGCGATCCTTCCCGGGTGGCTCAAAGTGTATAAGGATGGCCATACACTGCTGCGAGACATCACAACACCATATGGCCAGCTTAAGCCAGTGATGCGAGGAGTCAAGAGTCTGAAAATGTAGACAATGTGGAAACATCATCAGCCCGACAGTTAGCAACATGGAATTATGTATTAAAGGCCTCAAGGTGAATGTGTACATTCTAATAAATAACTATTCTTTTGGAGGAAAAACCCAGCATAAACATACTTGATCTAGAATATCATCTTAACGTGTACCTGGTGTTCCATAGTATCGAAGGGTGACCTCGTGAGTCTTCACTTCCCCGGCCACATTTTTTGCCATACACTGGTAAATTCCCTGATCAGTTTCTTGTGTATTTTGGATCATCAATGTTCCATCCTCCAGGAGATTCAGCCGGGCATCTTCCTTCATGCTAAGCTCATTTCTACATGGAGAGCATTTAGCATTAACACACTTTTCTGTGGTACCCTTATTAACGCATCATACAGACTAACCGCTCTTTACATATTGCAATATAATAAACAGGTAGAGACTGACTGCAAAGAAAAAATAAATGCAGTTCTATTTTCCCAAATAACCCTTTATTTATATTTTAGTAAGTGGGGTGTAATAACCATTCTCCCGCAAATACCAATTGGTGCTGTTTTACGGATTTCACAAATGTATTAAGCCTTAGGGCATGGGTCTTCAAACTGTGGCCCCCAAGATGTTGTGAAACTACATGTTCCAACATGCATTGCCACATTTTTCCTATAAGAGCATGCCAAAACTGTGAGGGCATGCTGGGACATGTAGTTTCACAACATCTGGAGAGCCACAGTTTGAAGACCCATGCCATAGAGAGTAATTAAGTGGAGAAAGATAAAATCAGCAATCAGCTCTTCTCATTTTTCAAAGACCACTTGCAAAATGGCAGTTAACAGCGGATTGGCCGGCACTTCACCTCCCTCATCGAAATCAGTCTCCATGGCTTTGTACATCTCCCACAAATCACAACCCAAAGCAATGCATTGTTGTTTACTCCTGTGTACAGTGGTGTCATCCTACATCACTGCTACAGTCACACCAAACGGCCCCTCTTGGCACAGCTGGTCCCGTGTAGAGGTAGCTAACTCCAGTCCTTGAGAGCTACCAACAGTTTTGTTTCCCAGGTCTCCCTCACAGAATCACAAGTGAAGTAATTAGCTCCATCTGTGGATCTTTGAAAATGTGTCAGTGAGCAATGCGTGCACTTGTGCGCCAGCTAAGTTGTCTGGGAAAAGTGAACGGTTGGTAGTTCTTGAGGACTAGAGTTTGGTACCCCTGCACTAGACTATTCCTGCGCTGCCAATATAGTAACTGCAGTGGCGATGCTAAGGGAGAACGATATTGACTGTACACACTGGCTCATATCGTTCCAGATATCCATCAGCGACGTCACCCATCCCCCGCTCCATATATGCAGTTGCTGACGATATTGACAGATTGAGCTGCATGTACAGATGAAGGGGGGGGGGGGGGGGGGGGTGTGGTTTACCACCTGCAACTGTGCGCATCATGAACAATATTGAATGCACACACTGGACTATATGTACGTGATATCATTAACTATATCGCACATATCATTGATGATATATCGCCCAGAGTGTACCAAGCTTTAGTGTCAGGCTTGGTTTTGCTGAATATATACCTGTGTGTAAAGGAGGCTCTGAACCTGCAAACCAAGGGGGTTATTCTGGTTCACTCACAAAGGCACAAGCACTCTCTACTGGGCAAAACCATATGCACTGCAGGTGGGGCAGATGTAACATGTGCAGAGAGAATAAGATTTGGGTGGGGTTTGTACTTCAAACTGATATCTATATTGTGTAAAAATAAAGCAGCCAGTATTTACCCTGCACAGAAACAATAAAACACCCAAATCTAACTCTCTCTGCACATTTTACTTCTGCCCCACCGGCAGTGCACATGGTTTTGCCCATTAGAGAGTGATTGTGCCTTTGCGAGTGAACCAGAATAACCCCCTATGTGCAACAATGCAACAGCTGTGGATTTTTTCAATTCTGCATTCCATTGCGATTCATGTGCACAGATCTACAAATGTCACATATCAGTCAGCACATGGCAAGTACTAATCGTACCGCAGACCAAGACGTATATTCGGTAAATAAAAGGTTGCCCGACAGTAGCAGAGAGGCACAGTACATGGTAGCTCACAGACTTAATGTTGAGTGGTGTGTTGAGGCTAGATGAGGACACATATGTATGAGCAATGTAGCAGGTCTTCACCTCTCTGAGCACTGGACAGAAACACTTATAGTACGCATGTGAGCGACAATGGGAGAAGAAGAAGTCTTCCCACTAAGAACGCACAGCTGTGGGGAAAGTTCAAATTTCGTTTGCTCTTAAATTTCACAATCACAAAAAAAATGTTAATCCTCATTAACCTCCAAACAAGGGGACAATAGTTTCAATCTAGACGATCTGCAATTCTGTGACCCCGCCGTGCCCCCATCTCCACAGGTGATTTACCTCTCCTCTTGCCGTTAACCTTTGCGTGCTCAGACACATGCACGCTTGAGCGGTAATCATATTTAAACAAAGAGATTCTACAATGAAATGTATTATTCAAATTAGAGGTTTGGCACATAAAAACATTGGCCACTGATTTCAATCAAACGTACTTGTTCCTAATCCAGATAATTTCAGGCTTGGGATTGCCCTCAGCTCGACATGTAAAGTACACAGTGTTCCCAAAGGTAACGTCCACATCTTGAGGCTCCGATGTAATCCTTGGCCGCTCTGTATCGTAAATGGGAATCATATTTGCTCTATTAAAAATTAGTCGTTAAAACATTTATATTCTGCACAAACTATGGCACTAAGAGCCTGATTCAGATACCGTTGTTAGTGTGGCACATGCAGCAAAGTACTGATGCTCGGTAATCTGCGCATGCTTCAGACCCATAATGCGTATGTATCATACGGCTCTGCAACAGAGGATGCATTATGGCATTAGACAGTCAGTGATTGACAGTCTGCTGCCGTTTGGGTGCAATGACGGCCTCTGGCTCCCAAAACAGAAGCCTGTCACAGTCATTTTGGGGAAGGGATGGGGCCAGGATCTCCACCGTAGGATGATGGAGATTTCCTGGCATTGAGGTATAATAAGACTCACTTGCAGTTAGTGAGCTGCAGCACAATCGAAATATAAAATAGGGGAGCCACACCAACTGCCAGTGAGTCCATGTTAGTCAGCGGTTGGAGTGGCAGTTGCCATGACGCCCTTAATTAAACTTGCACACAGACATCTGTGCTCAGTGTCGGACTGGGGCATGGAAAGCCTACTGGGGGAATGAAGTGGTAGGGGCCCATGTTCAGGGGTGTGGCCAGCAACCACATTGGTTCGTCTAACCATTAGATTGTATGGTCTGGGCCACTTGATAAATATATATATATAGCAAATACTGCTAGTGCATGCAGGATACCGTACCAGATTAATAACAGAAATACACTGCAGACAATACACTATAGTCCTCTTGGGTACATGGTAACATTTTGTAATTCAAGCGCACAGCCTGGAACTCGATCCCTGGAGGAGGAGGAGGACCCCCAAGCTGTGGGGCCCACTAGGGGTTTTCCCTGTACCCCTATGGGCTAATCCAAACCTGTATGTGCTGAATATTAAATTAATCAGTGCAGTCTTGTGCCGCGGCTTTGCCATACCGCAACTAAGATGCACTTTTGCACAGAATTATACTTAAAAATACCCAACACCGCACACCCACCACGCAGGTGTTTTGTGCTGCATGCTGTGCCGAGGCTGGGTGTAGGAGGACATCTGTAGTATAGTGCAAATTAATGAGTGCACGAATGATAAGGACTAGAAGCAAAGCAAGCGTACGCATTCTAAGAGGCGCACAACTCTACACGTGTATATACGCTTTGTACTGTATCTCTGCAAACCCGTCTATAGAGCTACGTAAACCTGACTTACTCAACTGCCAACCCTGCGACAGGCCTATTTTATTTAACTGTGATATACACAACATAGATAAGCATCTGACACCAGAGAAATAGAACATTCTGCAGTCGTCACACGGAACTCACCACAGTTCAGTTCTGCCGGTGTAATCGTGGAGAGAGACCTTCCCTGGAGTCTGCGCGGGTACTCGCATGTAGCGGCAGCTTGGGCGTTTCCCGATTCAGAGTAAATCTTTAAGAGATCTGCCAGCCAAAGGATTTCACAGTCACAGTGAAGGGCATTGGAATCCAGTCGCCTGTTTGAGATGGGATGCATACACCACAATTGGTATGGCTACAGTAAGACGTGCAGATCATATAATACGTAACATATTACTTGTGTGTAGAGAACCTTGAGCAGGAAATTGCATGTGCCTACACCACACTACTTACAATTTTGAGATGCATCGTTCACTAATGGAGTCTGGGGGCCACATTCAAAAAAGTGGGATTTCCCGAGACCTTTCTGTCCTCCGCAAAGGGGAAGGTGGACACTACACGCTTGGGAATCTGGAATTTTTAATCTGGGGATGCCCAAGCTTTTCTGAAAAGGTCATCCAAATCCTTAGAATCAGGAAAAAGGTGTCACTAGCCCTTTTCTGTGTAAAGAAAACGGATCGCTGGACCTCAGATTCCTCAGCAGGGATATGCAACACATCGCTGATGGCCACAATAAGAGGTTCCAGACCCTGAGTTGGATATAAACCTCTTACAAAACAAGTTCCTTCTCCGCGCCTTCCTCCTGCTCCTCCTCTTCGGAGTCAGAGCCAACCTCTAAAAGCCTGCGCTTTTGTGGTGCATTAACATCTGAGGAAGAAGCAACCAGTCCAGCAGATTTCTGCAGACCTTCCACAGACACTGTTGAGTCTGGTGCTGTGTGGCAGCTATTTGCTGAGACATTTGCTGCATCATATCCTCCATTGAACTCAGCCACTGTGGTTCAGGAACCCCCTCCCACAAATTGACCGGGGTGCCCCCCCTAGCGGGATCCCCAGCTTCTGCTCACCACTCAGATGTTTTCAGACATGTTAGGGGAGTGCTCTGGCAGTGGGGATAAAGTTTAGAAGAATGAAGAAAATGTGCTTGCACCTCTGAGGGCACATTTTTCCTGAACTGAGCTGTGGGAGGGGGCATAGAGTGTAGGAGCCAGCACACCGTTACTATCACAGCCAAAGGCATTCTCTCAGGGACACTGAAGGCGTGTTCCGTCTGTAACATACAGTGCACGGGGAGCTGGGGACCGCCCACTGCAGGGGACTGGGAGCGCAGAGGGACATACAGCCTGCGGGTGCCGAGCGCACATTTCTTACACAAATTTCGCAGCTTTGCATGTGTATCAAAATAAAGTCCCTGGTTTTAATTAGCCACAGAACCTGTGTAATTTATACAGGTCTCCCAGTTTAAAGGAACGATGAGCCTATCTACTAGGTTGCCTGACAATTCTCCACCCGTAACACAAAACACAGTCCCTGATGCCCATACTTACAGCCTTTTCATAGATGCCAGCTGACTAAAGGTCCCAGGAACCAAGTGGGTGATACGATTGTTATGCAAAAACCTGGAAAGGATACACGCGACAAAAATGTAATCTGTGTGTAAAAGCATTCAATTCTTCTGTAATATTCAACAATAACTTTGGGAACTTACAGTCTTTCAAGCTTAGGCAGGTGATGGAAAGATTCTGGTTCTAATGTCTCAATAAGGTTAACATGAAGGTATCTGCAAATAAAGATCACATCATCAAACGCGTGAAAAAAAAAAAGTCACAGACGGACACTGCTGTGGCGAATAAATGCACTGCCAGTGAATAAATGAATCAATGACAGTTAGGGTGCAAGTTCAGCCCTGAAGACCCAGGCATACACAAGTTACACATAGCACAGTTCATTTACGCTCACAGACTGTCAAGGAATCTATTATCGCCATGTGCGTGGATTTACAGTCTAATTCAAGTAGAGCATAATATGCGAAGGGCAGATTAAGGACAACCGGCTTAATTCTCTAGCACACAGGTTCTCAAACTCGGTCCTAAGGACCCCCACACTGTGCATGTTTTACAGAATCACAAGTGAAATAATAAGTTCCAACTGTGGATATTTTAAAACGTGTCTGGCTAATGAGTGCACCTGCCGGGTGACCCGGAAAACGTGAAGGGTGTGAGGTGCTGAGGACCGAGTTTGAGAACTACTGGTCTAGCAACATACAATTCCCTCCATACGTATACACAGAAATGGTGAACGTGACAAACTATCCCCTTGTGTATTAGAGTTTATGGGGTTTGTGGTAAAGATCTCGTGTATTTCATTAAGAAATGTAATTTGCAAAGAAAAAGTTAACTTTGGAAAAATCATCATTGTAGGCTAAAAAAATCGGAATTTCTTAATAAATACAGGATCAGTGGTGAAATTAACAAATAGTGCGGTAAAGTAGTAAGCCCCCTCAGGCAGTAGGTAATCCTGAGGACATGCAGGAGGGGGTGCTGCATAACGTCTGATATCAGTAGCTGCACACCATATGAATAACCCCTTATGTAATGATGTACACCTCTGACAGACAGACACAGGTACACCTCATTCTGCCTGTGCAATCCTCTTCTGTGACACAGCATCACCTAGGTGCACTCTTAAGGTGTGGATTTGCAGGTTTTGTTTTTTGGCTCTTTTTCTGGTTCACTCGCAAATTCCTTCTCAATTGGACAAAACCATGTGCACTGCGGGGGGGGGGGGGGGGGCAGATGTAACATGTGCAGAGATTTAGATTTGGGTGAGTTATTTTGTTTCTGTGCAGGAAAATACTGACTGCTTTATTATTACACTGCAAAATAGGTCTCACTTTGAAGTAAAACCCCACCCAAATCTAATTCTCTCTGCACATGTTACATCTGCCCCACCTGCAGTGCACATGGTATTATCCATTTCAGAAGAAATTTTCCTTTGCAAGTGAAACAGAGTAAGTGCCTTTATGTACACAGACAACTAAATATAGGAGGGCAGATGTATCAAGCATAGAATAGAGAAGTAGACAAGTTGTCCATAGAAACCAATCAGCATCTAACTATGATTTTATAGAATGTACTTAATGTGAACTAAAAGCTGATTGGTTGCACCCTTGGCCTGTTACAGTAGGAGCAAGTTTCATCTTTGCTCCTTTGGTCATGTCTAGCCATGACTATTCTGTTGTTCTCAGCTGCAATACAATACGTATTGCAGCTGAGAACAATAGAATAGCCATGGCCAAAGGAGCAAAGATGAAACTTGCTCCTACTGTACATCCTCCTGTAAGTACATAAAGGAGTAGCGGTTAGCAGCTGTACTGGTTTTGGAAGGACTTTATAGGCAACTGGTGTAACTTTAGCCCATGAAAGTTTCATATATAACTTTTATTATTGAGCACTTGTGAAGTCAGTAGTTATTTGTAGCTTAACAAGGGACTAAATTACCATCCAACACTTCATAAACATTTAAAAAGTTTTCTCGAAACGTCTTCTGTTATTCTCTGTGGTTATTTAAAATACACGTGTTCTGTATACTGTAACTCTTCAAATGTGAATTACTTTTGGATAGAAAGTAGAGTCAATTTGTAATAAAGTCTCTGTTGGCATTGTCAAAATCAGTGGTTCCCAAACTGTGTGCCTACGCACCGTGTGCGCCGCGAGTTTCCTCTCGACAAGTTGCTCCAACCATTGGTCTACAGCAGTGATGACTAAACCTAACGCTCCAGCTGTTGTTGAACTACACATCCCAGAATGCCCTGCTACAGTTTTACTATTTGGCAATGCTAAAACTGATGCAGAGCATGCTGGGATGTAAAGTTCAACAGCAGCTGGAGTGTCAAGGTTAGCCATCATTGGTCTACAGGAAGTCAACAGGAAGACAGAGCCAAGGTAAACCGGTGATCCATTATAAAAACGTAAAATGTTGTCTTTTCAAAGGTGAAAGATGAAAACATGGAAATAACTAAATATGAACAATTATTCTGTATTCCCGGTTAGTAAAAACAAAGGATAATGTTAATAGCAAGCAAGAGAGCCCTACCAGTCGCTGGCAGTTAGCTGCTGGGTGAGCACTATAGTGAGAAGAAGAGACAGATATTAATATAGAGTTAATAGACCAGATTCACATGCGCAAGCAACACAATATAAACTGCCACACCGCCAGCATGCCTTTATTCTGTGGTAGTACTGTACAGAGCATGTGCATGCACCAGCCAAGACCAACCAGTCAGTACTGTCCATGAGAGTACTGTAAATTAGCAATGAGCAGCCAATACAACACTTTGGACACTTTCGCTAAGCACATAGTCTAAAAATAGGGCAAAATAACAGGATGTGGGCTTCAGAATGCCAGTGCCATAGGGAGAGAGTGCTGTGATATTATTTATTAACCATTTTTTCTATATAACACATTACAGATCAAGAATCCCATATCTAAATGCTTGGAACCAGAGATATTTTGGATATCTGATTTTTCCGTAGTTTGCAATACTTGCATACCATAATAAGATATCCTGGGGGGTGGGACCAAAAACATTGAATGTATTTATGTTTGAACCCTACGCACACACAGCCTGAGGGTAATTGTATAATTTAGGAAAAGGAATATATACTGTATATATATATTTTTGGTATATGGGAAACAAACATTAATAGTAAGCTCTGTAGTTGCAATGTCATAACATTACAGAAAAGCACTTTATCATTCTAAGTGCTGACCACACGAGGACCCACCTTCTGTTCAGTGTTAATTTCGTCTATGAAAGTTTAGACAAACTATTTGTATTCAAAAAAAATTCGGTGACCAAAATGTAATGATACCCAAAATAGGAGTTTAACAATAAAAAAAAAAAAAAAAAAAAATAAATAAAAATATTGACTTAATATTAGTCCATATTGACTTGACGAAAATGCTGCAATCATTTACGTCTGGACACCCCCAGGTTGTATTTTTCGAGTGACTGATTTATTGGTTCTTTAATTAATAATACTGTATTTCATACAGTTCTACACATCCTCTTTGGCCCTAGATTACAACAACTCCTTGTCATGAGAATCACTCAGCTTATGTAGCTAGCTATTTAGTTAACATTAGCTAAATAGAGATATATTGTAATATGCATTCTTACTAATTTTTTTTTTGCCGTAGACTAGTATTATACTGCTACTAGTTACTTGTATCAGGCAGGTTGTATTTTTCTAGTGATTTATTGTATTCTGTAATTATTTAAATTAAAATGTTTAATTCTAAGACGATTGTGGTCTTGAATTGATGTTTGCAGAAAATAAATGACCTGCTGTGAAGGAAATAGCATTTGTGTTGCACTTGTTTGATACCTAGATTACTAAACACATAGTGAAAGGTGTACAAAGTATTCAAGGGAATGATAGAGAAATGTTTTTTAGCAAAATCCAATACAGTATCATTAAACTGCAAAGCTATGGCTAAATCATTGACTAAAATTAGACTAGACTAAAATGCTAGTCAAGATCCACTGACAGGTTGTGAACATATATCAATATCAACTCTGAGGTGAAGTACCACCAGTGACCACTAGAGGCCACTGGACAAACAAAATTACTACTACAGAAAGTGAAACCAAAATTATCTGTTTCAAGGCGGCAAACTGGATATGTAGAGAGGGTAGTGTCTAGATCCCATGCAGTTTAGGTAATTTTCCCATCATGCCCTGGGTCCACGTATACCTGGAGGGGGAATATAAATCTGTGGCGAGCGAAGCGAGCCACCGTGCCCGAAGCGTGCGAGCGTAGCGAGCCCGCGAGGGTACAATGCTGCAAAAATAAAACAAAATAAACGACACCTACATGAATTACACATAAATTTAAAAACGTTGTGAGGGCATCTAACAACTTCCGCCCTCACTGAACGTCACTTCCTGTAAGCTATACTGCATGGGAACTAGTCTCTACCATGTAGAGAGGGCGCAGTGAAGACAGATTGGAGGGAGGAGCGGTGCTTGTGTATTATCACGGCGCCCAATTTCATCTAAATCGCATACGATATCACATCCGATTTACGGCCGATTTGATCTGCGATGCGATTTTGCGTCCGATTTTCGCCCATTTCCTGCCGATTTGCATGTTATTACATCCTTGGGTACTTGTGTACTAGCACGCCGCCCCGATAATTAGTCGCACGATTTTTTAATTGCATTGCATGCCGTACACCCGATGGCATGCGATGCGATTTTAACTCCTATTCGATATTAAATTGTATAAGCACCCCTAATGGGTGCTTACAATGCTTAAATGCACCCCCATGCCACCTCCAAGTATAAACGTGAACCCGAAGCGTGGCGAGCGCAGCGAGTCCGCGAGGGGTGGCGGTACGCGTCCTACGACCTTTTCATACTGACACTATCCACGTCGGCGTGGAGTTGAGAATAGAAAGTGTGGCGAGCGCAGCGAGCCACCGAGCCCGAAGCGTGGTGAGCGGAGCGAGCCCCGCGGATACCTGTGAAGCCGGCGAGGGGACGCGTATACCTGTGAAGGTATACGCGTGCACTCGCCACGCTTCGGGCTCGGTGGCTCGCTGCGCTCGCCACACTTTCTATTATCATCCCCACGCCGACGTGGATAGTGGGGGTATGAAAAGGTCATAGGACACGTACCGCCGCCCCTCGCGGGCTCGCAGCGCTCCCCACGCTTCGGGTTCATGTTTATACTTAAGGGGTGGCATGGGGGTGCATTTAAGCATTGTAAGCACCCATTAGGGTGCTTATTTATCGCATGCATGCAAATCGGCCAGAAAAAGTTAAAAATCGGCCGGAAATCGCATCCGATTTTTGCATGCGATTTGCGGCCGATTTTCGTGGGCACCGTGATAATACACAAGTACCGGAGGAGCAGATAGGGACTAAGCCGTCATTTTGACAGGCTTTTAACTAGTCAGCCTATAAATAACTGAAGCATTAGAGAGCACTGTGTAAAGAGCAGTATATAATATGCTATCACCTACAAAAACGAAACGATCTAATTCACTCTTTTGGGCTACTGCAGTGTGAGCGCTAGTCAGGTGTAACAAAGATGAACGAGTTATTTCATCTTGTTACACCAGATTAGTGAAGGCATTATTTTGTACTGCATCAAACTATAGGAGAAAGGAATGTTTCACGTGTCCAGTTTGTCCCGACTAAGAACAGGTGTCAACACTGTCAGGGGCAAGTGCAGGAGTTTCATGGGGAAAAAAAAAAGACAAACTGCCACGTTACTTTAAAAGGCATATAAAAAGGCATAGCTCTATCAATAGTAGAAACGCGGAGGAATGTAACAAGTCTTGGAGATAGATATATGGAGAAGTTTCTGAAAGCATCCAACCAGCTTCGAACTGTCATTTCAAATACTGTGCTAGATAAATGCCAGAAGTGGATTGGTTACTTCAGGCAAACTACACATTACCTTTCTCCAAGGCCTGACACAGTACATCTCCCTTACAGGGTAAATCTACTGTGCTGCAGAAAGGTCCATAACTTTATATTTATGTAGGCTTAACATAATAATGTCCCTCTAAATTGGGTCACTCCTTAATTACACAGGCTCACTGTAAGGGAGATGTACTGATTTTCATCGGCTAGAGAGACTTTGTCATCTAAGAGCCTTTAAAAAGGGACAGTATGGGAAGCCTATATCTAGTGTATACACAGTAGTGACGATGCTCTGGAATAACAGTTTGACTCTGCAGCTGCTGAGCTTACTGATAACATGTGGAAGGCTGCCAAATGTGACAAACATGGGGAAGGTAAATTGCAAATGACATGTTCTGTATTATCTCAGACACAAATATCTTAAAGTGTCTGGAGACACAAAGCATGCATTGTAAGCAATACACAGGGGTATTTTTGGGCCGGAACGCACCGGAACGCCGTTCCTGCAGTTCTGTTCAAATATGTCCCCAGCAGGAACGGCGTTCCGGAGGTTCAATTATGGCCGCCTCAGCTGTCCAGCAAAAATGTATGTATCCCCGCCGCAGCGGCCTGGTTGATACGCAGCGGCTTAGTGAGTTCCGCCCCCTGCCCTCCGACACCATGGATGCACGCACATGACGTCCATGGCGCGCATCCATGGTGCCTCAGTCCCGCCCGCAGTGCCTAACTCCCGGGACGCCGAGACTCCCGCCCGCGTGACTTCTGCAGGGACGCGTTCTCTCCCGCCTGCGGACCTGCTGGACACCCGGCGCCTGTAACAGGTCTGCGCACCGTGCACAGCCTGTTTCCTCCCTGATCTCCCACTGCAGTACCAGCCAGATGGGACTCTGCTGGACGGGACACAGAAACTCCAAGACCCCTGCTGAGACTGCCTGCCCTAACCTGTGCTTTTCTGGATCTGCAATTCACTGGTATGTAGAAATAAAGGTGTATAATGGGCATCTTGGTGTTATGCATAATGGGCATCTCTTTGTGGGCCTTTTGTATAATGGGCATCTCTGTGTGTGGCATATGGTATAATGGGCATCAGGTTGTATGGCATATGTATAATGGGCATCACAGAGTGGGCCATATGTATAATGGGCATCACGGAGTGGGGCATATGTATAATGGGCATCACGGAGTGGGGCACATGTATAATGGACATCTCTGTGTGTGGAATATGTATAATGGGCATCACGGAGTGGGGCACATGTATAATGGGCATCACGGAGTGGGGCACATGTATAATGGGCATCACGGAGTGGGCCATATGTATAATGGGCATCACGGAGTGGGCCATATGTATAATGGGCATCACGGAGTGGGCCATATGTATAATGGGCATCACGGAGTGGGCCATATGTATAATGGGCATCACGGATTGGGCCATATGTATAATGGGCATCACGGAGTGGGCCATATGTATAATGGGCATCACGGAGTGGGGCATATGTATAATGGGCATCACGGAGTGGGGCACATGTATAATGGACATCTCTGTGTGTGGAATATGTATAATGGGCATCACGGAGTGGGCCATATGTATAATGGGCATCACGGATTGGGCCATATGTATAATGGGCATCACGGAGTGGGCCATATGTATAATGGGCATCACGGAGTGGGCCATATGTATAATGGGCATCACGGAGTGGGCCATATGTATAATGGGCATCACGGATTGGGCCATATGTATAATGGGCATCACAGAGTGGGCCATATGTATAATGGGCATCACGGAGTGGGGCATATGTATAATGGGCATCACGGAGTGGGGCACATGTATAATGGACATCTCTGTGTGTGGAATATGTATAATGGGCATCACGGAGTGGGGCACATGTATAATGGGCATCACGGAGTGGGGCACATGTATAATGGGCATCACGGAGTGGGCCACATGTATAATGGGCATCACGGAGTGGGCCATATGTATAATGGGCATCACGGAGTGGGCCATATGTATAATGGGCATCACGGAGTGGGCCATATGTATAATGGGCATCACGGAGTGGGCCATATGTATAATGGGCATCACGGAGTGGGCCATATGTATAATGGGCATCACGGATTGGGCCATATGTATAATGGGCATCACGGAGTGGGTCATATGTATAATGGGCATCACGGAGTGGGCCATATCTATAATGGGCATCACGGATTGGGCCATATGTATAATGGGCATCACGGAGTGGGCCATATGTATAATGGGCATCACGGAGTGGGCCATATGTATAATGGGCATCACGGAGTGGGCCATATGTATAATGGGCATCACGGAGTGGGGCACATGTATAATGGGCATCACGGAGTGGGGCATATGTATAATGGGCATCACGGAGTGGGGCATATGTGTAATGGACATCTCTGTGTGGAATATGTATAATGGGCATCACGGAGTGGGGCATATGTATAATGGGCATCACGGAGTGGGGCACATGTATAATGGACATCTGTGTGTGGAATATGTATAATGGGCATCACGGAGTGGGCCATATGTATAATGGGCATCACGGTGTGTGGCATATGTATAATGGGCATCACGGAGTGGGGCATATGTGTAATGGGCATCACGGAGTGGGGCATATGTGTAATGGACATCTCTGTGTGGAATATGTATAATGGGCATCACGGAGTGGGGCATATGTATAATGGGCATCACGGTGTATGGCATATGTATAATGGGCATCACGGAGTGGGGCATATGTATAATGGGCATCATGGAGTGGGGCATATGTATAATGGGCATCTCTGTGTGTGGAATATGTATAATGGGCATCACGTTGTATGGCATATGTATAATGGGCATCTCGTTTTGTGGCAGGGGCGCGCGCTCTCCCGTCCGCGGACCTGCGACGCATTCTCCCACCTGCCAGCCTGCCTAACAGAGGACGCTCCCCCACCTGCTGCCCTGACCTGTGGAGTGCCTTCTTCCTCCATCTGCCTGAGCAGTGAGCCCAGTTACACTGGATTCTGATCCTGGCTGCAATTGTCTGGTATGGAGAAAGAATGTTCTACAAATTTGTAATGCAATTTTATTTTTTCTCACTACGGTTACTGTATAATGGGAATCTTGGTGTTATGTTTAATGGGCAGCATCACTGTGTGGGCCTTGGGTATAATGGGCATCTCTGTGTGGGCCTTATGTATAATGGGCATCTCTGTGTGGGCCTTATGTATAATGGGCATCTCTGTGTGGGCCTTATGTATAATGGGCATCTCTGTGTGGGCCTTATGTATAATGGGCATCTCTGTGTGGAATATGTATAATGGGCATCACGGAGTGGGGCATATGTATAATGGGCATCACGGAGTGGGGCATATGTATAATGGGCATCTCTGTGTGGGCCTTATGTATAATGGGCATCACTGTGTGGGCCTTGGGTATAATGGGCATCTCTGTGTGGGCCTTATGTATAATGGGCATCTCTGTGTGGGCCTTATGTATAATGGGCATCTCAGTGTGTGGAATATGTATAATGGGCATCACGGAGTGGGGCATATGTATAATGGACATCTCTGTGTGGGCCTTATGTATAATGGGCATCTCTGTGTGGGCCTTATGTATAATGGGCATCTCTGTGTGGGCCTTATGTATAATGGGCATCTCTGTGTGGGCCTTATGTATAATGGGCATCTCTGTGTGGGCCTTATGTATAATGGGCATCTCTGTGTGGGCCTTATGTATAATGGGCATCTCTGTGTGGGCCTTATGTATAATGGGCATCACGGAGTGGGGCATATGAATAATTGGCATCACAGAGTGGGGCATATGTATAATGGGCATCTCGGTGTGGGCCATATGTATAATGGGCATCTGTGTGTGGCATATGTATAATGGGCATCTCGGTGTGGGCCATATGTATAATGGGCATCTGTGTGTGGCATATGTATAATGGCCATCATGGTGTGTGGCATATGTATAATGGGCATCACGGTGTGTGGCATATTTATAATGGAGCATCACGGTGTGGGGCATATGTATAATGGGAATCTCTGTGTGTGGCATATGCATAATAATCGTGACGGATTGAGGAATTATGTTTTTCTTGTTTTTTTTTTTTTATGTAATGCCCCGCCCCTTTTGTAGCTCCTCCCATATCACCGCCCACTTTCTGCCCCCGCCCACAGTTCCTGAACCTATTTTCCTACAAAAATAGCACTGGCAATACAACAACATAAATCAGTGTCTATGGCCACTGAACAACAATGTTAATGGTTATAAACTGGTGAGGTGTTGTTTAACCCCTTGAGTGGTTTTTTTTTCCTATGGCAGGACAAACCCACCAGGGCAAGTTTGTCCTGCCCCAGAATCAGCACAACAGGGGCAACCGCTGCCTTCTGCAACAGCCTCTGCATCTGTGGAGGTGGTGACTGGCGGGGTGTATGAGCGGCAGGGGGAGGGGGGGAGTTGCCTCTAGAGGTGCCAGTGGTGCACAGCTGGAGGTACCACTGGTGCACACGTACTTATCACTGGTATGCCTGGAAATTGTCCGGGAAAGCCAGCTCCTGCAGTGCTGCTCAGGCAAGCATACAACCAAAGTGGTTAAATAGGGCAATGGTTAATGGGTCACTCAGCAGCGGTTTCAACTTATGTGCTATGTTCTGTGACAGTCAGTGGTGCGCCAGTCTTATTTCATACATAAAGTATAAAGAGGTCTATAGCCAGCTTCCAATCATTGTTTTAGCAGTCTGTAATATCCCAAGATTGAGCTGCATGTATATCGCCAATGACAGCATACTCCTGGAAGTGGCCACTAAATATAAGATTGCACAGTGTGTACGCACTATATTATTTGACCTGAAACGCATCATGTGTGCCCAGCTTAACGCTAAGGTTTAATAAATAGGTAGCTCCAGTAACTCTGACCTCGAAAGACAATTAATTGGAACAATTCAATTCTTGAAGATGTGATTATGATGTTCTGAGAGACCTACAGTCCCTTATTAATGCAATAACCAGCTAAAACCCAGGTTATTGTGGTGATAACATGGGTTGCGGTTTAGAGAAAAAAGGTTATTAAAGAAAAAACCCCAAAAAACTCTGGGATGAAGTTCTCTCCAAGCGTCGACAGAAGGGAGAATACGCACCTGCATAAAGTGTTGGCGGCGCTGACCAAGGAAAATTAAAGTGGGCCAGAGAATAATCGCAGTGGGAATGAAGTCTGTCTCAGGTATGACCGAGATAGGAACAGTGTTCCAAATTCTGGGTAAGACCTGGAATTTTGGTGAAAAAGTGGTACTACTAGGCATTCACAATAAGTCTGACTGGTGGTCCCACTTCTTCCCGGTGCACACAGCAATACATATGCATTAGAGGGGAGATGCTTGCCCTGATATGCCATACGGGGTTGCTTCAGGTAGGTAGCTCTTAGTGTGGATATATTTGAGTAAAGATCCGTTTACCATCATGTGGCTCCTTGCTAGTTAATCAAAGACCCAAAATGGGGCAACATGGGTGTGGGGTGCAGGGCCCCTGGATTGGTCTGGCTGGATGGCTCTGAGAAGGGACATCATTACATTCTACCTAGCACTATCCTTTTCACTAACACTATTTCTTTAATATTTTACTTACATTCATTATTTTTGTATAATTCATCATTATTCAATTTTTGTATATAGTTTTTTTCACTTGTGTGCTGCTCTGGGCTTTCTGGCTGGTCCTGATTTTTGGGTTGACCGCACCCTGCACCTAGATATAGCAATAGGGACCCCCAATACACAGAGAAGCCTGATTCTTCATACATCTGCACAAATATATGTAACCAAGATCTGACTTCTGTTATATAGCGTTTAAATCTGGTTACGGATATTCAGTTAGCTGGGTAAAAGCATGTATTTTTCTCTTATTCGGCAATACATACAATGTGAAATCCACGTAAATTCAATCCCACAATATGGGCAATTTATTTTACCTCCCAGGTCCTATATACACACACACACACACACACACACACACACACAAACTAAAACTACAAACCGAAGACCATCAAAAATAAACAAAGCGTAACAATAGAAATGCAAGCAAAAACAAAGACACAAATAGAACAATTCAACATTCAATATTAGGGAGGGAAAAAAAAAACAGAAAAGAATGGAGGACATTTCTTAAGCGCTATAGGAGGGAGAAGGTAAATAAAGGTGTTAGCATAACCATTTTGAGACAACTACACAAACAATACAATGGCCACTTACAGTTGTTCTAGAGAGGCAAGTCCTTTAAATGCTTGCCTGTCAATGGATTGGATTTCATTCTTGTACAAGTAGCTGAAAGAAGAAACAATCAGCAGGATTAGTATACGGACAAAAAGCAGCAATGAAACTGAAGAGGTGACAATGAGCATTAACACATAAATGTGGGCCTAATTCCTATAGAGAGGACATGTGTCAGCTGAGATTACGGCACACGGCTAAGAACTAGCAACAACACAGATGTGATAAGTAAGCCCAGGATTCTTAGAGAAAGTATTAGAGTAGGTAAGAACCTAACATAAATAAAAAAATTTTTTTAAGTGTAATAAGTTTTTATGGGACCTAAAATGACTGACTGACTGACTCTCTGGATGTTAGTCTCTAATATTTTCTATTTTGACTGTTAAGCCCCCCCCCCCCCTCCCCATACACATCTGTGACTTCTCCCCTGGAGAAGTCGCAGCCGATGCCCCTTATGCCACCCGGGAGCTTGTAATCCCATTTCCCGCTGTCAGAGTTGGAGGTTAGATGTTCAAGCAGTTCCGATCTCTAACTCCGATCGGATGCGTACAGAACACCTGCAATGTGGCCACTTCTCACTCAATTTCTCGGCCAGTTCCATTAAAACCGGGTGAAAAGTGTTCAAATCGGACAAGTGTATGGCCACCTTTAGAAACTAAAAAGACTGAATTCTGTTTCTTAAATTGAAACTATATAGATGTACTGTGGAAATATGTGGAATAAGTAGTTTTTATGTTATTTATACAGTATATACAGATGTGTGCTGCTACAGCCTGAGTAACGTAAGTTGTAAGACTGCCGGCTGCACCCAACAAAGTGACATCTCCTGTAACATGATATGTGCCCCACCCATCTCCTGTCACAGTGTAGGATATGGCAGTCCACTACTCCTGTGATCAAATCGGGGGTCGGGATGCTTAACCAAGCCCCCTCGTACAAAGCCACGCTCCTTTTTTAGGGGCTGCCACACCAGATGTGGAGGGGACACCACCGCATATCTGTGTTCTAAACAAGGATACGTTGAACGATTTATTTATTTTTTTAAACAGTGCATACATTTTTAAAACCTATACAATTCCATACCTCCCAACTGTCACGATTCCGTCGGGACAGTCCCGATTTTCGGGTCCTGTCCCGACGTCCCACCCGCGGCAGGCATTGTCCCGCTGCGGGGGAGTGGCAGTTGGGAGACCCCCCAATGTAGTAGAATAGACGCTGTTGCGCATGCGCACAGCGTCTATTCTCGTATGAAAATGAGGTCGCGGCTAATTAGCATAAGTCGCGCCCTCATTTGCATACGCCACGCCCCCTTTTCGGGCTTCGCCGCGCGAGTGTCCCTATTTCTTCACATGAAAAGTTGGGAGGTATGCAATTCTAACAGATTAAAAAATATATATATTTTTAGTTTTTTTAGATACTAAAAATCCAGGGCTTAGTGATAAAGGCACAGAGTTGACATGAGACACTTCAAGCAGACACAAAAGATACTTATAAAACAATCACAGTCATTTGCTGATTACATAACAAAAACATAGAATGAAGAAAAAATGAAATAAAATAGAAAGTTTTAATATGACCTCTGGCTATAATTTACATTTCAACATAAACAGTGAGGGTGAGACGTTTGGACTAGACTACTAGTTAAGGAAATAAACACATTTATAAATACAGTATTTAAAAGGTTTCAGCCAGAAAGTTAAGTATTAAGGTCCCTAAACACCTGTCACAACCGATCCCCTTTTAGTTCTTATGAACATATGACGCAGAAGGGATTTCCTTTACAGAGATGTTGCACACCTTATCTTGCCGGGGGCTGGCGGAGGGGGGCAGGGTTTCCACTCCACACAAGTGACCTTTTATATATCTCAGTCACCATCAAGCTGTTTCAGTGTCCGGACCAGCCTCAGCATCACAAAAAGTGGATCTCCTGGTTGACGATCCGGTCGAGACCCTCATCTGCTTTCAAGGGAGCCAGTGCTACAAACATCCCAGGCAAAACAAACACAGGAGGCTGCTTCCTCCATAAAGCCATTTTTAACAACCTTTAACCTGCTGCCAGGATCAAGCTATAACAACGAGGCACAACTAGGAACGGACACTCAGCTACAACAGGTCATTTGACCTATTGGTGACTAAACACATATATAGACCACTATGTATGTATATTTGTATCCATTTTATTCTTAATTAAAATTGTGTTATATATAATTCATAAGGTATTCAGTTACTCATTGTCACCAACCCATATAGTGCAGTTATATCCCCCCTTTTTTCCTCATTACATGTATACAGGGCCGCCAAGAGAAATCCTGGGCCCCGGTACAACAACTTCCTGGGGCCCCCACGGACAGAGCTCCCCGCACACTCTGTCGACCCTTGTAAGTTCCACTTACCTAAATGCTCATTGCTATGGGCTTCATGCTTGATGCCAGGGGTTAACATGCTCTTTGCCATGGTATTAACCTGCTCTGCCCGGGGTTAACCTGCTCTGCCAGGAGTAAACTCCCAAATCATGTGGCGGGCTCTCAGCAGGCCCTGGAGTCGGAGAGCGGAAGGACCTCTGTGATGCTGCTGCCCCCATGCCGGCCCACGTCCGCACTCCCAATGCCGCTGCTGAAAAGTTAACTATGGCGCACTCAGACCCAGTGCACTCGCCACCAAATAAAAACAAAACTGTGTGTCCAGACCCGGGCCCCCCTGACAGGTGTCTAGCTAACAGGGCGATATTCAGGGAGGACATGTCTATGAAACCCCACTGTGAGACAACCATTTGTGCCAATGACCGTGTAGGTGCTTAATGGCACCGATAATGACGACCCCTATAAAAACCAGCATACATCATACTGGCGATTATGTACGCATTTAGTTCTGCACATGCAGTTACAGCCGATTTGCGCTCAAATTAACACCAGCCGTGGCAATCGCTTTTGAACTAGAGCCGAAAAGGTTCATCCTGAATTTCCCAGGACCTTGTTCCCCAGCTATCATTCACTAGTTCTACAGACATATAGCGGCTCATTATGTTCTCTACATCATGAAGAACATGGCCCATTCTACTATCATAACAAGACGACATGTATGAATTGGTGCCTGAAGATCATTGTAACAAAACAGCTACAGTGACTGAAGGTTCTAATAAAAACATATGCATTATTTCCCGTAATGAACATAAAGCAGTTAAGAAAAAAGAAGAGAGCGTGAACTGTACACTCATTGTAATGGTCTAGTCATCATTGTGGTAACTTAAATAAATATGGCAGGTTATAACAGGATGAGTGCTGGAGGGCTTGGCCACCTGAAATGAACCAAGAGCTCTGTATAGGAGGCCAGCCACTTCAAACAAGGCATGTCATTTATTACTTGCTGACAGTAATATTCTGCTCCTTGGGGTGCAGATTCTACTCAATAGGCTGGTTTCACACCTGTGTTTTAGAAGCAGCATATTTCTGCTGTTTACCAAAATAACTTGCAGATCACTTAATAACACTCCTGTCATTTTCTTTCTGCAAGGGATATCCCCTGCTTCTAGTACAGGGCGTTCTAGCTGCATACCTGAATATCAGAACCATATCAGCAGCATCATGTGAGGGGAAAGGACATGCAAAGACACTAAGGATGAACTACCACTGCAGCTGCTGGTTCGTGTTCTCATTTACATTAATTCCATCAAATGTTTTTTACTTACACCATTTGCTTACATTATTCTGTACATTGCAGCAATGGTTCAAAATAATGCAGACTGGAACAGATTTGGAAGTAGGGTAACTATAGGCTTGAAGGCCCCTGAAAAACTTTCAAGGTGGGCCTTCTATATCATATCTATAAACCCTACAGCTGCACGTGTAGAACCAAGGGAGCCAAACAGGAGACCAGTAGATGAAGGAGCTAAACAGAATGATTCTGTACGGTGGACACACCAACTGGAACCTCCACAGGCAAACCCAAACAACAGAGGCGCCTCATCAGGACAGTAGCATCAGCATGGTCACATTAGATGATGATACAGGAGTCTGGAAATACAGACTATGGCTTTGGGCCTTTACAAATACCACCCTGTAGTTACGCCACAGTGATAAGGCTACATTCCTTCCGTTCTTGAAACATACAGCTGTAGTTTTTTTTTTTTTCAAAGGATACACATTTTATTCTGTTAACATGCGTTTAATGTCAGAATTAAGACCATCTAGTTTATTTTTTAAAACAGGTTGGTTAACCCATATACAAGTCTAAAGGAAAACTGAATTTGATCTAACCCACCAGTTGGCTACTGGTCTGCACCAGGATTCAGTAAATTCAAAAAGTTTCCTTTGAACAACAAGAAACTGGCAACATAGAACAGAACATTGGGTAATATCATGCATGAATACAGTTTATTTATTTACAGTTACAGTTTATTTACAGTTTCTTATATAGCGCAGAATATTCTGTTGCGTTTACAATTGGAAACAGTGATAAAACAAAACTGGGTAGATAAAAACTGACATGGAGGTAGGAGGGCCCTGCTTGCAAGTTTACAATCTATAGGAATAATAGGAGGGATACCTAAGGATAGGATTCCATAGCATGACAAACCCACCAGATTAAAAGACAGTCCTGATAGGATGCAATTAGATCTGAATGCTACTGGAGGTTGTGTGGGGGTTCCTGAATATAAGCTAGCTTGAAGAGGTGAGTTTTCAAGGAACGCTTGAAAGTTTGGAGGCTAGAGGAGAGTCTTAGTGTGCGTGGAAGGGCATTATATAGGGTTGGTGCTGCCCGACAAAAATCCTGCAAGTGTAAGTGGGAGCAAGTAATGAATGTGGATGAGAGACGCAGATCTTGTGCAGAGCAGAGAGGACGGTGGGGATATATTTTGAGATAAGCAAAGTTATATAAGTCGGTGTAGTCAGAGTAATGGCTTTGTATGCAAGTAGAAGTATTTTATATTGAATGAGGTAATATACAGGCAACCAATGGAGGGACTGACAAAGTGGATCAGCAGACGTTGAACGTTTATCCAGATGCCGAGGGACAACCTAAGTGGCTGTAACAGTCGGTTATGGTCGCTTGGCACCTGGATCACATATATACAGAGGAGTACGATAAATAAGCAAATGGAAATGTGGGGGTTGGCCAGGTTACTACAAGGAATGACCACATAGCAGTGAGATCCAAATATCTGCACTGTTGAAGGTTGGATGGCTCCCCATCAGATTCAGAGATCGGCTGCTGTCCTTTCCAACAGTTTGCACATTTTGTTCAATAAAAGTTGAATTAATGTAAACAAAAAAACTGCGCTTTCCCTTATGAAAATGGCATACACCTGTCAAAATACCAAAGTCCCAGGTTTACATCATGATATTATCATTTATCAAGCATCTGTTGTGCTAAGTGGAATAAATCCCATTCAGAGCCTTCTATCAGTGCATAAAAACTATTAACTTGGCAATGAAAACTTCCAAAAAAGATACCCGTACTACTCCCTAATACATGCAAAAAAAAAAAAAAAGTGTTATTCTGGGAAAAAGCAGTTTTATTTCCAGAATATTCAGTTAAACTTCCACTACCATTGAACACCCAAAGGAAAAATATACTGGCTGAAGGAAGTAATACAACAACCAAGGCTATATAACTGGGAAATGATCAGCCATCGCCCTGCATGAATGAGCCAACACTCTCTGGAGATTTACTGAAGCTTATTAACAGCAGAAATGAATCCATAGTATTCCCTATTGAAATTTGGGGTTAGCGGGATCTCACCCAAAAAAAAAAAAAAAATGGAGTCAAGGAACATTCTGTATATTTTGTTGTTTATGTAGACACTATTAAGGGTAAATGTAATAGGGTGCGAAAAGCAGGTGGCACAGAATTTCATTAGATAATGGCCAGGATTTTAAAGTGGCATTATGTCCAAGGCGAAACCTGGTTGGTTTTTCCCTTGTAAATGATTGCCAATTTACAAATAGACATTCTTACGTTTATAGAAGGAAAGATGAATGCAGTAATGTACAGACACATCCTGGATAAAAACCTGCTCCAGAGTGCTCTTGACCTCAGACTGGAGTGACTTTTCAACATTCAGCAGGACAACGACCCTAAACACACAGCCAAGATATCAAAAGGAGTGGATTTAGGACAACTGCGAATGTCCTTGAGTGGCCCAGACAAGAATCCGATTGAGCATCTCTTGAGAGATCAGAAAATGGCTGTGCACCGATACTTCCCATCCAACCTGATGGAGTTAGAAAGGTGCTGCAAAGAGGAATGGGTGAAACTGCCCAAAGATACAGTAGGTGTGCCAAGCTTGTGGCCTAATATTCAAACAGACTGGAGGCTGTAATTGTTGCCAAAGATGCATCAACAAAGTATTGAGAAAAGGCTGTGAATACTTATGAACATGTGATTTCTTTGTAACTTTTTTCACGTGGTCCTTTCCGAGTATTGTGTGTAGAATTGAGGGGAGAAATGAATTGATTACATTTTGGAATACGGCTATAACACATTAAAATGTGGAAAAAGTAAAGAGCAGTAAATACTTTCCGGATGAACTGTTAATGCTACATTCGGAGTTCCTTTCAAGATAATTTAACATGAAATCCGCTGATGGGTCCAAGGTTCCCCTTTTCAACACAAAGATGTAAAACAGAGATGAACTCCAACATTTCTCAAATAGATGTTTTGTCTGAAGAGCACGACAGAGTTTAGCAATAATCGAGAAGTCCTACTTCCTGCCCCAGTAATCCCTTGCTTTCATACAGTTATCTTGCTTCATGCCTTCTGTATCAATGGCCCTGTGACTGATCCAAAACCTTGGATTGGCTCCATTATGGTTCAATTCCATGTAAAGCTAGAGGGACAACAGCTGCAAGTAAAGAGGCTTAAACAACTTTCCAGAACAAAGCATTTATTCTAAGTCTAGAACTTTCTATACTTGGAGAAAGAAAACTAAATGAAAACTTACATTAACACAGAGGCCACCACACATCTTAGCCAGCTCCTGCGCTCTCCAGCCGTCCACTCATTTCACAATGGTGGATTAGAAGCTACAGCAACATTGCTAGGCCCAACCCTTTAGTAATGTAGCAACTATGAAGCACAAAAAAAAACCCACAAACAACTTACAGGTACTTCAGGTTATCGAGATCTTCAAACGCTCCACTTGGTATCCTTTTTATTTGATTGTTGTTTAAAAGCCTGAAAAAGCAAAGACAAGCCTTTAATACGAATGACAATTGGCACTTGTATATACAGAAATATGTTGAAAAAATGTATTTTTGAAAGAAACAAATATAAAGTTAATATTACAATTATTTATTACATTCTTCATCATGCGGTGTTTAGATGAACTTGAGATCCATACCCGGGTGTGAAGAGTCAGGAGGAATAAATAATGAATGTCTAGTTTTTGATCATGAACGTGAGAACTATTTAAATTTACTGCTCTATATTTCCCTGGTTATTTAAGTTCATTGGTATCATTTATCCAGCTGGAGGGAGAGGAGAGTGGATTCATTTAAAATAAAATTCCAGATGTTGAACATTGTCAATAGAGGTTGTATGTAAAACTCATGGACGGTCTGTGTCAAACATTAGGCTGAGCTTTGTAGTGTCCATTATGCCATGTAAATAAGTGTTAAGCTTTTGTTTGGTATGAAACCTTAATACCGGTCATAAAAGGATAGTGCACAGATATTATACTGCCAGTAAGTAAATGATAGGAGAGATCCGCATATAAAGGATACAACACACATAACCGGCTGGATGTAATGTGGCTTCAGTCAAGCAGCATGGTTTTGCCATATAAATGCTCCTCTGAGTTTAAACCGCATTCAGCTCGCCTGCCATACTTGCACCATAATACATCCGGCCCAGCATCTTTATGTCCCGGATCTGGTCTCAGCCAAACCCGCTGCTCTTACTAATGGCAAGATGTACTACGTTGTGAAAAGTGAAAGAATCAAAAGAGTGATGAAGTACCAGCAAATCAGGTCCGGTCAGTTTTCAAACTCAGGGGCAGATGTATTAAGCCTGGCGTGGAGATGAAGTAGGAGTTGATTGGCTGGTGCGTTCTCTTTCTAACTCATAGTTCAAACATAGCTGATTGGCTTTTGCATTATCTTCTCCTTTATCCCTTTACCAGGCTTAATACATATGCCCCCAATCTGTAACATGGCATTTAGAAACCGATTGGCTGGTACTTTATTGCACTCCATATTATCACTTTTCAAGCTTCGTACAGTACATCAGGCCCTGACTGAGTGCTAAGACACAGTCCCTGCCACTACCTTTCACAGGCAGCCTGCTATAATCAATGCGCGAGTGGTCAATGCGTGAGTTCTTTGGAAATAGTATGTCATAGCTATTAACTGCATTTCTAAGAACAGTAGTTCAGGTCTTATATCCCTTTCACAATGGCCAACCGGCAATTGGCCAGCATTTTTAAGCTTTTCAACCCGGGAATTTGCTGAAAAACCCAGGTTTTTCTGTGGTGTGAAAGGGTCAACACGGGTCTTAAATCCCAGCTCACCAACCCTGGTCAAGAGCAGGGTCGGAGTGCCATAATTGAAGAATTGTGTTGAACTTTTAACTCCAAAGAAAAACCCTGGTTTTTCAGCAAATTCCTGGGTTGAAAAGCTTTAACCCGGTAATTTGCTTCTGGTGTGAAAGGGGAATTAGTCTCTGGCTTAATACACAGGAACATACGTTTGACAGAGATGTCAGGTGACACACTCCTGTGTGACTCGGGGGACACGAGTAATAAAGACAGAGACTATTCGGTAAGCTGATGCTTATCGCTGCCGTACATTTTTACGGAGGAACTGAACATTTAGATTTTTCTCTTAATAAAAAAACCTTCTAAAAACAATTCTATCACTGCATTAAAATTCTGTCTTGATCACTAGGAACTGCCCATTATTGCAGCCAAATCCTGAGCTTATAGCGTTCTGTGCTAAATATAAAATGTAACATGGAAATGCAATAGAAAGCCTCAATTTATCTGTGCAGGCCTCTGAAGAAGTGTATTTACTTAAAATTATTGCAAAACCATCAACCGTGCAATCTACATTCCACTCCAGAAGTGTCTGAAACAGATCCAGAAATAAATCCAAGTTTGGCTATCACTGATAAGGAATGTTTACATATCTCCGTTATGAGCAGAAATAATTTTTCCGTCAGAATGAAGAGAGAGAAATAGGATTAATCATTTGGCAAAAAGCACTTTCTTAATAAAACGCTCATTGATACAAGGGTACATGAGAACCGCTGACTACGCATAGAACACTGGAATCGACTAGACACATTTCATAAACTATTACGGCATGTTATACAAGGTTTTCAGACAATAAGTAGTAATAAACAAACTAAATGAACATGCTATTTTTCAGAGTTCCCCACAGGCTTTGTTATATACCCCCATGACATGATCGGATCGTATTTTGGCATGTTCTACTCAGTATAGCTCTAGGTTATACATAGAGTTTCTCCTATGTGTGCGCATTCCAATAGTACAAAAAAAAAAAGAAGGTTTAGAACCCGCTTCCATACAAACAAGGACATGCATTTCAGGATATTACAAATGTATACTTACAGAGTGTTCAGGTTCTTTAGATGTCTAAATGCACCAGGTTGAATATCCTTTATCCTATTGAACCGCAGATCCCTGTAAGATAAAAGACATACATTTTCAATATGTATTTTTTTACTAAATGCACAAAACAATTAAATTACATGTAGTTTACCATAACCTTTTAGTTGAACCAAATAGAGAACGTAAAATTAAATCCAAATCGAGCTTGTGCGACAGTTGTGGTATATTTGGTCATAATGTGTAGGTGCGTACAAGCAAAGGTCGGCACATAATTTTAACATGAGAACATGGAAACCCAATTAGTGTACCGGTCATCATGCTTCAGGCCACTTTACCGTTCCCTATCGAGTCAACATGAATATTAAAGTTAAACCCCCCCCCCCCCAAATAACTCATGTCAACCATAGACATGTTGACATTTTGCTTGTGCCAACCATAGTGCGTCCAACTAGACACTGGCCATCTGGAAATCCATTGTGACAACTTATGAAGAACCATGTCTAGCAGTACAACAGTAGATTTGGTAATAACTGCAGCTTGGCAGGGCACAGCACGGCACAGCAAGTGTCAGGGGGTTCTATTACAGCAGGTTACAGTTGCAGTATAATATGAAGCAGTCACAGCAGTATACAACTCTGGCCCACAGCAGACAAGCATGATATCAGTGAACCTTCCTGTCCCAGCAACCCAACAAAAACCGCCACCCCCAGCCTTCCGCCTGGCCAACATGTTCAGCATCAGGAGCGCTGAACTGTTCCCAGCAGAAGTTTAAGACAAGTTCTCATGTGCTGCTGATTGCCTGATTGTTGTCCTCATCAGACCTGCTTTCACATTACACCCAGGTTACCAGATAATACACATCTGCTATAGTTTTTACTCAATAATTACTTGGCATCTTCAAGTCAGTACACAAAGTTCCTCCGCAATGGGTGGCCGGGTGCACTATGCAACCAGTACCACCACTACATTTTCCTCCCACACAGTTATGGGCAAAAGACAATACTCATAGTTTGGCTTCTATAGTGCAGAAATGTTCTGCAACACCTAGCCTTAATACACCATATGGCCAGAGGTGCAAACCAAAGTGCACCACAAAAGCTGTGTAGTGTCTTTTCGCATGATTGTGCATCTTAATTGTGATGAGGCAAAAGCATTTACCGAAACTTCACTAATTAAAATTGATCGTGCAACACTTGCATATCTGTGTGCACCCATGTCTGACCCTGTGTACAAAGCACAACAGAACTGGGCATGTAAAAAAGCCACGGACATGCATCGACTCACAGTTTTATAGGTCACCCATTGTAAGTTAAATAAATCCCATCCAACGCATACAGGATAACTCGCCTTGTGTATTTCAAAGCCTTATATATGTAATAAACTACAGGTCTAAGTGTAAATAAATACAAATCAAGTCAACTGTAATAGATATTAGTGAGTAGAATATTTTGGGGTACATCCAAGACTTTGACTGGCACAGCTCCTGTCTGTGGCTCTCACTTGCCAGTCTAATTTTTTCACTGGACGCCAGGTGGTTTTATTCAAAACTTATGGCAAAGTACAACTGCCTCTTTTGGAGACAAACTTCTGCACTCCGAGCGATACATTCAATGCCCTAAAACAGCCCTATGATTTAAATGCAAGCAGCAGACAGCTGTAATTATATTCTCATTATAGTGAGACTCCAGATCAAAGCGCACAGGAAATGTAACCAAGGGGAAAAGCAACGATACATTGTGATAGAAAATAGTCATTTTTAGCATGAACACCTCGATACTGCCCCTCCCCCCCTTCCCCATCTCTCCACCAAAAATATATATATTTTAACAGTAGCAACCTTAAAGTCATATATAAACAAGTCAAATAGGTTTCAAAACTTAGACGGTAACCCTTTGAGTGCAAGCATCTGTAAGCAATGTTCAATATAGCCGCTAAAAATGCCAGCATTGGTCACATTTGTTAAATAAATCCAAATAAAAAATATGGGTACTTGTGTACAATCACGGCTCCCACGATGTCCATCGCATAGTAAAAAATCGCATCGCATGCGATTTTTAACAGAAATGCATCCAAATTAGTATCAAACATGTTCAATGGCCCCCAAATGTCATTTTTGAGGCTGTACCACCCCCACTATCAACGCGAACCCGAAGCGTGGCGAGCGCAGCGAGGCCGCGAGGTGGCGGCGGTACGCGTCCTACTACCTTTTCATACCCCCACTATCCACGTCGTCATGGAGTTGAGAATAGAAAGTGTTGCGAGCGCAGCGAGCCACCGAGCCCCGCGAGGGGACAAGGATACCTTCACAGGTATACGCGTCCCCTCGCTGGCTTCACAGGTGTCCATTTGCTGCGCTCGCCACACTTTCTATTCTCAACTCCACGCCGACGTGGATAGTGGGGGTATGAAAAGGTCGTAGGACGCATACCGCTGCGCTCGCCACGCTTCGGGTTCGCGTTGATAGTGGGGGTGGTACAGCCTCAAAAATGACATTTGGGGGCCATTGAACATGTTTGATACTAATTTTAATGCATTTGGATGCATTTCTGTTAAAAATCGCTTGCGATCGATTAGCATGCGATTTTTTTTTAAAATGCTTAAAAACTGCAAAAATCGCATCCCATCGCATGCCACTACATATGGCATGCAATGGTATGCGATGGGAGCCGTGAAAGTACACAAGTACCAAAATATGTTGTGTAAAAAAATATATTTCTTATATAAAAAGGTAATTAATACAGGTCATGAGTAATAAAATGGTTTGTTTACTAATATTTACACCTACTTTGACTTCACTTGGCACTCAAATGGTTAATGGCGAGAGAACAGAACGGTTGTTTGTTCTGGGTGGAGGCTGGAATACAAGTTCCCTTTCCAAGCATTATGGACCAAACTCAATACTCATTTACAGCAGTGTAATGAATAGCCCCAAAACTTTAATATATCCTGCATTACTTGCCAAATTAGAGATACCTACTGCTTATCTAGCAGCCCCGGTAGTGACCTTAGCATTATGGGAATTTTCAGGTAACTACATAATTTAAAGATGGTTCATGGAATCCCCCTTGGGAAGGAAGTCCAGGTTTCAATAAGGATTACAAATCAGATCTTTCCACTAAAACAGATATTCAGGTCCAGGGGGCGTTTTAAGAGATCAGGAGTCCCATGGCACAGCCTCCTCCAGCCAAGCCGCCTTCTCTCTGCCGGGAGTTACTACAGCGCAGTAGGGTCTGAGCACTAAAGCCCTCGACCCTACTTTCCATGTGCAGATCTCTGGAAGAAAAATTGTGTGGTGGCCATAATATTGGACACGGGTCCATCCCAGGAGCAACCAGGCATTTGAGAGGATTAGCTCCAACAGTGACTCAACAATAAGACCGGTAGCTGACATCAGAAAGAGGGTGGGCTTAATCAGAGGGCGGTGGGAGGAGGCAGCGCTTGATGCTGACGCAGCCTCCTTCCTATAGTGTGAATAGGACCAGAGTGGATCGAACCGGATTACCCGTTTACACTGCCCAGAAACCCGGGTCCGACCCAGGATTAACACTTCTTTTAATCTGGGTCAGGTTGCTGGGCCCGGGGTTTTTCAAGTGGCCATTTCACACAGCACAGAGGCCCAGGTCGACCAAGGTTATTTGTACGGTGTGAAAGGGGTATTAGTGGTATAACGGCCAGTAATAGAGACTATGCAGGTGCATAACCTGACCACTGCTAATCAGAATAATTAACTCCCCATGAAAGGGGGACCTTATCTGGTGGTTTATGGTGTGCACTTGCATTTTCTTTTTTTCTTATTTGAAAGTCTGAGTATGGGCTCACCTCCATTGTCGTAAATTAACGTGTGTAGTCCAAGGCCCTTCCACATTAGATACTTTTGGGGCAGCTTTTTAATTACTGTATTAATCCAGTATCCCCCCCATTAACTCACGGGGATTCAGACATCAAAGTTTGAATATATTCAAATGAGGATTAGGATGCAGTTAGGGTATCTACTGTCAACATGCACAATTTTTAATGGTCAAATTAACATATAAAAACACTCCACATTATTGTGTAAAGCCAGAGAAACTAACCTACGGACCACCAATGACCATAAATCTCACCATGAGCCACAAATCGTCAAAACGTACCTGCCCATAGACACACAAAGATTGTGTCCTGGTCATGACCCTATAATACTGGCTTGAACCATAGATACTGTAAACCAATGTATCTTGATCATAACACTAGTTACAAACCACTGATGGACAAAGGACCCTAACATCCAGGCTATGAATCACAGTCCAACACGTGATCACTCTGAGAATATGGGCAGCGTACACTAAACTAAAGCAGATATTAGACTTTGATCTCCTTAAGAGAAGCTGTTTGGTTTTCCAGAGACTAGGACTTCACTGTTATATGCCAATTACATGCCTCTGGTAGGTGGACTTACCCCCAATTGTGCAGAGCTGTGTTTCTGCAGCATTTTTTTGTATCTGCATTTTATATATTAATGTGTGTGAAATAAATGTTCTGTGCTCACGTCTTTTTATGGAGAACCAGGAGCTCTAATCTTTTCTCTGTCTGGAGGGTCTCCACCCACCTTTAAGTATATTCCCTATTGTTTTTACATGTGCATAGGAGGATAGCAGGTTGAGAACCAGCATTTTGAAAGATATATCTATCAGAGGTCTGATGTCCCCCTGACGATACAAAGATGAAAAGGACATGATCTTGATCCTTGACAAACAGCCGATTAAACTTATCTCGGCCAAAATACTATAAAAATTACATTACACCCTGGGCAAACAAACACAGGCCTACAATGACCTTGACCAACAGAAACACACATAAGCAATGACTGACCTTAACCCACAGAAAGCCAAACACCCTTTTGCATAGAAAGTTACACTAAATCTGCCCATAAGACACAGATGACATAACATAAATTCTAGCCATAACTCACAAACAATGAGTCTGACTTTCACTCATAAAAATTACCATAAATATCCCCCACAGGCATACAATTGGGACTGGCCATAACCCATACAAAATGACCTCAACTCTGGCCATGACCTACAGCCGACACATCCATACTGCTACCATTGGTCCACATGTTCTTCACAGCCAAACTTTAGTCCAGGGGTCCAATGATTAAACACAAGAGGGTTGGAGTAAAGTGCGCTGCTGTTTAAATAATTTTAGTATCTGTAACACATAGGCTGTTCGAAAAGGAATGAATTATGGACACACTGTTGCTTTTAGAAAATATTTATCACAAGTAAAAAATATATATAATACATACAAATACACAGCATATAAAAAATAAGACAATTTTAAAATAGAGAGAATGGGATCCCAATCAATTAATTGATAATAGCTTTGATGTAGTATCAGTAGTAATTCTTTACTGAAAAAATTATTATTCTCCTGCCAATTGATGAAAGTTAAATATAAGCAATCAGGTAATGAAACAAAGTTCCAGTTTAAGCAGAATGGTGTAGCTTAGGAAGCTGGTTGGTAACTTATAATAGGTACAGTCACAATGATAGTATGCTCACCCGTATGGTGGACCTCAATCCCCTGGATGTATTTGCGGGGAGAGGAAGGTGGTGTACACTAGCTGATGTCCGGCAACTCAGATGGAGGGAGAGCTGCACTTCAGCTGAAATGTATAGATGCACCTTGCAGTAAGCTGGGATGGATTTAGCCAGGTAGAAGATGATCACACTGCGGAGGTCTCCGTCCCCTTGGTGTAATATGGGGAGAGGGACAGGGTACAGCTGCTGATGTCCGGCGGCTCAGGAGATGGATATGCCGCGCTTCAGCAAGATGGTAAATGGGTGCCTGTCAGATACCTGGTTGCGGTACACCGCGAAAAGCTCAATCCCTTTGATGTGACGTGGGGAGAGGGACAGGGTGCAGTCGCTGATGTCCGGCGGCTTCAGGAGAGGTGAAAGCCGCGCTTCAGCGAGATTGTGGTGTGCACCTGTCCTAGTGCGCGGTTGTGCTTGTATGCTGTCGGGCAGCGTGGGGCTGCTAATTGCCGGCTGCTGGAGAAGACTCACGCTTGTACAGGGAGGCAGGAAGAAAAGTAGGTGTTAGATGATGGGATCACCGTCTCAGGTGAATAGATTGCGTCAACGCGTTTCGTTCCGTAGTCTGGCTGGAACTTTATCAAGACGAGTATCTGTGTCCACTGAGCAAACTTTATTTATAAGGCTGTGGTAAATTGGTTCATTAATTGATTGGTTAATTAATTCAAATAACCTGTGTTAAGTTACACTTTGTGTCTCACAATATAAAACGAGTAGTATTTTCTTTATATACATTTCAATTTAACAAAGCACAGTGTATCCAATAAGAGCTTCAATCAGAATACATGCATATATATGCGCATAAACAATCCAATACATTTAAGTATCTAAGAGTAGAATCAAAAAACAATGAAAAGAATTTAGTTTTCTTTTCAATTTTTTAGATTAAATGAATAGATAGATAGACCAGATCAGTGTGCGCTCAGTGTGACATCAATATTACACTGGAGATAATTAAATTGAGAAGACCTAATAAACTGCATAAAAACACGCTTCAGTAAACATATAAGAGGTGCATAAACTTATGCTGGAGTACTCTACCATAAGCATATCGATAGAAAATATATACAATATGGTGATTTTAAGCAAAAATAGAGAGGGGTGTGCACGCAAATAGATCTAGGTCATATGTATGTAGCATTTATAAAATACATGTGTATGTAAATATGCACATCTAAATATTACCACCTCCGCACACATATATATGTGTATACAAAGCGCACACACATATATACAGTCAGAAAAATATAATAATAGTGAATACTTAAGTGATCACTATATACAGAGTAGAGAGAAATCGAAATATTAATTTGTATCCTAACACAATACTTCAAGTGTAATCAAATCCACTAACGGGCAAGTACGCTACTTCTTGTTATTATTATATTGGTATCATAATTATACATAAAAAACGAGATTATATATACAAACAATTTTTATACAATTAGTAATATCCAAGAGAGAGTCACTAGAGAGCATTTATATTCATATACTTTATACAAATATGGATAGTATATTTATTCCATCTATTTGTATGGCTAATTACTGCATAGTTTTTTATATAAGATTAACAGAGATTTTTTTGTTTATTTTAATTTAATTATTTTCATGAATTTTTAGAGACTGAGTAAGAGTGGCTTTAATCAAATTCTCATAAGTTCCTACCATTCTTCTTTTTGGGGTTCCAAAGAATTATATTCAATAAATCAATTACTATATATATATATATGAAAAATAAAGAAAAAAATGTAATAAAAAAAGGAGAAGAGAGCATATGTATATATAGACAGATCCCACATATATATATATATATGGGGATATAAAAAATCAAATAAATATAAATATAAATATATATATAGAGATCAGTATCTCTCATGGGGTGGGGGGAGAATGGTCTGCAAATCCGGGATGTCACAATAAATTGCGCATGCCGGATAGATCGTTGTCACTCCAACCCATGAGAGATTTAGTGTATCTTAGTCTAATAGGATTTTAGTCCAGACATGAAAAGTCAAGAGCTTCATTTAATCCTTGGGGATTCAACGTATCTAATTTAAATATCCAAGATGATTCCGCCAAACATAATTTCCTGAATCGGTCACCCCCTCTTTTTGTGTTCTGGATTTGTTCAATTCCGGTCACTGTTAGACCACTAGGGTCACCTTCATGTTTCATCAAGAAATGACGAGGAACACTATGGTTATGTAATTTTTTGAGAATGTTGTTCCTGTGTTCTCTAAATCTACTTTTTAGACTTCTGATTGTTCGTCCAACGTACTGGAGTTTACACGGACACTCCAGCACGTAGACACAATATGTTGTTTCACAGTTAATAAACTGTTTTATTGGAAAAATTTGTTTATTATGGGTAGAAATTACAGTTTTCGTTTTATTGGACATATATTGGCATGTTAGACAAATTTTTTTATTACATTTGAAATTACCAATTGGCTTAGGGGGGATCCAGGTAGCTATTGCATTATTGATTGAGGGTAGTAAACTGGGGGCTATATGGTCTTTAAGGTTTTCTATTCCTTCTGAAAGTAATCTTAGGCTTAGTTAGTACACTTTTTAGAATCTTATCGTGAGAAAGTAGTTTAAAGTTTTCTAAAATGATTTTCTTTATTTGTTGAGATTTATTGTTGAATTTGGAAATAAATGCAATTTGATTACCTAATGGATTACCTTCAGGGGTCCAATGATGTCACCCGTCAGTTGATATTACAGTGTGGTGGGGGAACATTGGAGAATCATTGGGATCTAATCAGTGCAATCTGACATTAGAACATGCAATTTACTCCTGCATTATCTATAGAAACCATTGAAGAATGTCTAATGATATTAATTGTAGGTCTTATGTATGTGAAGCATTTAAAACTACATTTCATTCAGAATATAGGAGGAGTTAATATACATTTGTAAAGCCTTCAGTTTTGTTAAAATGGCTGTAGCGTGAGAAGGATGTTGTTAGTGCCTCATTTCTCACAATTTGTCTACAAATGAACAGAGAACCAAAGAGTCCTTCAACATAATCTAAAAGTGATGTTGAGCTGATTACGTGATGCAATTACATTCTTTGAATCCAGAAAGGGCCATGTGTGTTCCATCACTTCAATTATATACAAACCAAGGGATATCTGAATATCAATGGAGAAACAAAGCGGTAGCAAAAAAAAAAAAAAAAAAAATGTTCTCAAAACAACCCTAGATTTGCAAGCCAAGGAATGTAAAGCTCTCTCATTGTGACAAAGGTGAAGTTTGAGGGTAGGTTAAGTGAAGTTTCCTGGATTTTCTGTCACTTTCCATCTTGTATTCAGCCCTGCCAACCCCCTAATTTATGTAGTGTACAAACGAAGATTCATTTTTCTATTCAATCGGGATCGAATCGCACAGCGATGTGTACACATTCGATTTAGACTATGGGCGGTATTCAATGAGAATACCTGCGAGGTGCAGCGAATCCTTTTTAGGATTCGCTGCAAATTCGCCACGTTCCGGAGCCGGCGGGCTCCGGTATTCAACGTGTCAGGGGCTCGCTGCCCCTGACTGGCGAATATGAGCTCCTGCGGCGATTGCCGCAGGGAGCCTGAGGACGGTGCCAGGCAGAGAGATGGTAGTCTCTCTGCCTGCCCCAGAACTTTGTGGGGGGTAGGTGGGCTCCCCGGGTGCCAGGCAGCACAGGCTGCCCCCCGGGGGTGCCAGCAGGGGAGCGTATATTCACTATACCCGATCGTAACGATCGGGTGCAGTGAATATATGAATATGTAATGAGCGGCTCGGCTCCGGCGCCCCCTGCTGGCTGCTGTGTAAAAAAAAAAATTTGCCAAACAGCACAAATTCGCCATAAAAACATGGCGAATCAGGCTCATTGAATACCGCCCTATATAGTACAGATCTGTACTATATAGGGCGGTATTCAATGAGCCTGATTCGCCATGTTTTTATGGCGAATTTGTGCTGTTTGGCGAATTTCTGACTAAAACGGTGAATCACCCTATTCAATGACCACATGGCGAATACATTTCAAGGTTTTTTTCACCATGATTCACCGAGTAGCAATCGCTATCTTTTTATGGTGAAGTGGAATGTGAACTTTTAAAATAAAGTGTTTTGTTTTTTACATTTGGTGTAAAAAAATCAGGAATTTTATTCTGAGGAGGGGCATGCTATTTTTATTCATGTGCTGTAATCACATGAATATATATTTAATTTTTAAAAAAATATATATATTTTTTTTTTACACAGCAGCCAGCAGGGGGCGCCGGAGCCGAGCCGCTCATTACATATTCATATATTCACTGCACCCGATCGTTACGATCGGGTGTAGTGAATATACGCTCCCCTGCTGACACTCCCGGGGGGGCAGCCTGTGCTGCCTGGCACCTGGGGAGCCCACCTACCCCCCACAAAGTTCTGGGGCAGGCAGAGAGACTACCATCTCTCTGCCTGGCACCGTCCTCAGGCTCCCTGCGGCAATCGCCGCAGGAGCTCATATTCGCCAGTCAGGGGCTCCGGAATGTGGCGAATGTGCAGAGAATCCTAAAAAGGATTCGTTGCACCTCGCAGGTATTCTCATTGAATACCGCCCATAGTCTTGCCTGCACATTCTATGTTGCTATTAGATTTTGATGCCGCATATCAGGATAGTATCTAAAGCGGTCAATGTTGATAAAATTTTGCTTATATAAGCAAAATCGAATAGAAAGATAAATTAAATCTAACCGTGTATTAGGTTAAAGGGCTTGTTCTATACACTCCAGTTTTGCCAGGACAGTTCCAGATTTAGCCAGTGGAAATCCAGTCTGTTACATTCTCTCAAACAAAACAAAAAAGGATTCTACTAGAATGAAGCAGCTGTTTCTTTTTACACGATTGTTACACAAACAATTCATGCAACACTTCTCAGCTATTCACCCGCAGGATGTTAACCGATGTTTTGAATGCATATGGTGATGAGAAAGGTCACTTGCATTAGACATTTAAATGAGCAGACCGTATTGAAGACACTACAATGCTAACACGATGTACCAACAGAGTATTAAAAAGGCCCGCCACAAGAAGGTGAGGGGATCTTTGCCCAAGCAGACGCAATAACCGCACCCACCAGTTATTTCATTTAATTAATCATTTGGTTCAAAATGAATCTCTCCTGAAATTAAAATCAGTTAATGAGGGTCATTTTATACATTTGACTATATTTTATGCACATTTTAAATTTACAAGAAACTTTCCCCAGGCATTAAGCCATGTCCTCCTCATAGCAAAATGCTGTTGTAAATGGTAACTGGGCAAGGATAAGTGGCCCAATATTGACATTTCAAACCCGTTAGCCGCACTCCCTCCACTATTCCAGGTATGGTTTCCCCATTCTGCCCACTTCACTAGGAACAAGCTAATGCCATCACCAATGTGTTGGACTGAGGAGAGAAAGCAGGTTTTGAAAAATGATAAACCAATCACTGTAGATAAGTAAACTTGCAACCATGACCATCATTCACCCTCAATCACCACTAAACCTCCTTCCTTTGGCCACGGATAGGTTTCTTTCATGAAGCTCTTTTGTGGCCAGGAATCAGCTGGGAGCTGCTAGCCTGGCATTGCTCTGTGGCAGTGATTTTCAACCTTTTAACCTTGCGGCACACTAAAAAAAATTGAAAAAATTGCCAAGGCACATCATGAGATCCCCACAGGGCAAAACACATTGGCCCCCACAGAAGAAAAAAAAAAAACCTGTTGGGCCCCATATAAAAAACAATCACACTGATCCCCACAGGTAACAAAAAGAAAATACATTGGCCTTTTACATGAAAAGAAGAGACCAGTAAATAACAGTTGAACTGGTGGTGGCTGTAAACTGATTTGAGCATCCCTAGATCTGGGGGCACACTTGAGAACAGAGCAAGGCACACTAATGTGCCACGGCACAGTGGTTGAAAAACACTGCTCTATGGCATCATGCTTGCTCCTGGACACAGACCCAGGACACTTGTTCTACACATTTGTCAACAAGGAGGCCACAGAGACCACGAAAAGGAGGCCATGAAATTACCACTTAACTGAGATTTTATTTATTTTAATTTTTTTTTAGTATATGTTCCAAAACCTACAACCTCTTTGGTGGCATAACACCACACAGCCCCATGTCATACCATCTGCACAAACTGTTTTAAATTTTTGAAGATGATTAAAAAAGACTGTTCTCTATTATAACCAATTCCCTTTCAACTGTAAACGATCTTGACAAGTATTTAAAAACTTTTTTTTTTTTAAAGTACCATTTTACTTACATATTATGAGATCATACTTCTATTTCAGAAGAGCTCTCGACAGCTGCCAACATTATAACGTTATGTCATTAACTAAGTATTTTGCTTTGAAAGCTGCAGATCTCCTCACTGTGGGGTAACTTACGTACCTCTGAAACTATGCCAGCATTAAAGCAAGTATTCTACATTTTCCATGTGTTATCAGTGTTTAGATAGAACATTGCAATCAGTCTTAAGAAACTAGTGATTTTTTTTTTTTTACAGAACTCCATAATTCCATGAATTCCTTAGGGGTATAATGGCATGTTATTTGACTTCCTTTATAGGTTTACAGTCAAAACCGGAAACTGTTTGTATTTTATGATTATACATACCCAGATAGAAGACCTGGTACTCCGAAATCAGTTCATACGCTCCAACTTGTGTGGTGCCATCCACGGGAAGAGGCTCCAAAAAACTCAAGCAAAATAGACGGCACAATCTGCAATTAAATAACCGGTACTTATGTATTATCTGGGCTGCCGATTTTTTGATTGTATGCCTTAACTTAAGGCATACAATCAGATGCGATGCGATATCGCATTGCATCGCATACGACCATATCGCATGCGATGCGATGACCCGATTTTTCCATAGGATTCAATGTTAAAATGGACTGAGTCCATTTTAACATGGAATTCAATGGGAAAAAGGGGTCCCTTTCATACCCCTACTATCCAAGTGGGCATGGAGTTGGATATAAACCTGTAGCGAGCCACCGAGCCCCGCGAGGGGACGGTATTCTGTGTCCCCTCGTGGGGCTCGCTACGCTCGCCACGCTTCGGGCTCGGTTGCTCGCTACGCTCGCCACAGGTTTATATCCAACTCCATGCCCAATTGGATAGTAGGGGTATGAAAAGGACCCCTTTTCCCATTGAGTTCCATGTTAAAATGGACTCAGTCCATTTTAACATTGAATCCTATGGAAAAATCGGGTCCATCGCATGCGATATGGTCGGATGCGATGGACCCGATTTTAAAATCGGCAGCCCAGTTAGTACATAAGTACCAAATAACCAAGTTCAACACGGTTATAGCATTATGTTTTGGTTTACTTAACCATATGATTATAGTTAAGTAAACCAAAACTTAATACTATATCAGTGTTGAACTGCAGGGAGTGCCTAATAGATGAGCAGGGAGTGCCTAATAGATAGATCTCTAAATGTATATATAAATATATACATATCAGACATGGGTCTAAGACTAACCGTTTATCATCTTTGTTACCAACAATATTTGGACACTTGGATAACATTTGCAGGAGGCGTTTCAGCACTGAAATTTGTGCCTTCAGTTGAACCAGGAGTCGTTTTTAAGAGGGCTCTTTAGATATGAAGTGTTTCCACTTGTTTTTAAATTGTTAACTAAGTATCTGTAAGTGGCTGCTTTGTTAAAGCTTCTATGATTCACAGAAATTGCTTTTTTGGTGGCATTTACACCACAGTAAAAATACCAATAAAATTATTAAATGTAAGGCTAGAAGAAAACTAAGCACACTAAACACATCAACACTTGCCTCTAGATCACTTGTGTCACTGTTACCGAAGGCTCAACTACCGTCCCCACTGACTAGATCGTGCATGTGGACAGTGTAAACTGCAGTGCAAAGTCTGATGGTGGGCACTCTATGAGCCAATTGGAAACAAACTTGCATCAAGAAGAAAAACCATGAAGGCAGGAACACAGGAGCAACACTGGCAAAAATCAATTGTTCAACTGAGGTCAACGTCTAATAGTAAACCTTAAATATCTTATTGTCTTGGAGCAACTACTCTGCTAAATTGGACAGATTTTTTTAATTTCTTTTGTAGGTTGTTGTTTCTGTTAAAAGAGGAGTGTGCTACGCTGTGCAGACTCCAGTCTTCTTGTTCTCCAGGGAGAAGCCATGCACTATCCCAAGATGGCCACCAAGATATCTACTGAGCATATTGGTGCATCGCAGTGGAAGGCACGTGTCATAGATGCGGTTCCAGTATTCCTGTACAGCAGGGGTGGCAAAACCGGTCCACATTTTCCAAATCACCTACCTGGTGCACAGCTGTAGTCATTACTAACTGTCACATTTTCAAACCTGCTGCATTCATTCCTACTATAGATCCACAGGTTGCCTGAGATACATGAACTGTTGGTAGATCTTAAGGACAGGTTTGGCCACCCCTACTTTTAGCTACCAGGTACTGACACACACTCATAAGCTAGCGAGATGTATAGAACCCCACTCCATTCAAGCTTCAGTATGCTCCATCACTAATGTATAACTAACCATGACTAAATCAATCAATCACCACTGGTTAATTAAATGGGATATTCATAAACCGGTGTTTAGGATATAACCATATATGGGACATTTATACCATTCACATTTTAATTACACTATCACACTGCTTCCTGCTTAGATCCCCTGTACCCAATGTGCATGCATGACCATCACACGCATAACCAGTGATGGAAGAATTTGTGATATGGTAGCCCAAAGTCTACTATAGGTTATTGCCATCTGGAAAAAGGTGTTCTCGCAGCCAAGCTCTGACCGAAGCTAAAAAGACCCGTAACAGCGGCACAACTGAATAACACTGTGCTTTGTGCTGCCCCCCCCCCCTCCCCCCCAAATGTCAAAACATCACACTAAGGGGCAGAGCACAGCCAGAAATACCCGCAGGATCATCTACAGGGCATTTGGATGGCACTGAAGCAGCAATACTGGCTTTAAGCCAGTATGCAAGGGCCTTAGGGCAGCCCAGTGTGGTGGCACCTTGCAGGCAATAAGTTACAGCCCGAGGCCCCTAGATCTCACATTTCTTAAACAATATAATGAAAGCCGAATGGTTGCTTCAGGAATCTTATCTTTAACTCTCTCCAATATTAGATGAATTTCCCAATACTTTTCTATAATTACTTAGCACAAAGCTAGGATATCACCAGCAATAACTAGGACACTTATGTTAGTATACTGTAAAACCACCCAGAATTGGCTCCACTACTGTACCAGCTTCTCCAACATCCAGAACAAAATGTTCTCTTTCTGAACTTTTGTCTGTACTGTAAAGCGTATCTGGAATGAATCAGAAAACACACTTTCAGCAATTAATTCAGGCCAGGTATCTGTGCTATTACATTAGCGGGAAGTCCTTGAACAGAACATATTTTTCTGGTAAGTGGGGGTGATGTTGGAGGGGTCGCTATAGGCCAATACAAACTCAACATTGTAACTTTAGATAGGATTACAGACATCTATAAACTAGATTTGAATATGTGTATTTCGAATTTGGACACTGATTCAGTATCATCCACTTCTATTACTTCATGGTTGGGTTCAGAAGTTATTGTCATTATGGAATATAGCTTGCAGTAACAGTCGTAAACTCCACACAGACATAGGCATTCATCCACACTCACACCACTTATCTAAGAAATAAAGACGCGTACAACTGAATGGGCTTAAAGGGGACGGCTTATTTATTTTGAGCAGGGGCGGCCTATTTGAATCTAACTAAAATTTATGTCCCTGCTCTAACTAAGGTGGCGGGCAAAGAACGGCATGCAAGATAAATAACATTGCTGAAAAATAACAAAGTAATAAAAATAACAAACTCCGGATCTAAGGGCCACCTGCCCTTAATTGCCAAGGACCGGCCACCTGCCAGCGTCCAAGACAACGGCTCAATTATGAAGCGGACTTTTCAAAAGGGGCCAATTGCCCTTAAGGTCAGGGGGTTGACCTTCTGCTTCTGCCCCTGACCTCGCAAATATCACTAAGGCAGAGCTCACCACTCTGCCCAAGTCATCAAAAAATTGGGCCACCTGCCCTTCAACTACAAATGTCCGCAAGAATTTTCGCTATCCGAAGTAGATGATCGTTAAGGTCCAGATGCGGGCCCACCTGGATCGGTGATGCCCACATCTCGACATCAACCACCAGCTAAGTGTAAATACAGCTCTAATTTAACTACCGTTCTTTCCGCCAAGACAAAAATAAGCCGACAACAACTAAACGACTAAATGCAAACGACTTCTCAAAAAACTAATTCTAACTAATAAATGGGGCGGGCGGGAGGGCAACGTTTCCTGAAGCAAGAGACAGAATCTTCTGGAAGCAAGAACATCACCCCATCAATCTCCACCTCTGACCTCAACCAGCCTATCCTGAACCGTCATTCAAATCAGCCAACCCGTCAATCAAGATAAGCCGAACCCCCGGGCCCAGATCAAGTGTGTGAGCTAAGGATTCCTGCCAATAGCCAGGTGAGTTTATGCTGTTTTCAGCCAGACAAGCTGGCTTCTACAGTCTTTATTGTAGGCAAAAAGTAGACACGATTGAGGTCGGGGAAAAAAAAAATGCCAACACTGTCAATGTCCACCACTCATGTTAGTGTTAAGGTGGCTGCAGTTTTGGTTTAACTGCCCACACATACACACCAAAAAAAAAAAAAAAAAAAAAACTTACGTCAACATACAGCCCATAAAAATGTAATAGTATTGTAAAGTTGACCATTGGCATTTCCGGGAACAATTTTGAAAATCAAAAGCAGTATGTAAAAAATTAGGGACGATTAACAAGTTGAGCAGTAAATACACTGATCTAAAAGCAATTAATGTCTGATGCCCACAAATAGCACTCTTTAAGATGCCCCAAGCTCTTGGGGGCAAATTTACTAAAATGTGAGTTCTATTGAAAGTGGGATATTGCCCGTAGCAACCAATCAAATTATATCTAGTATCTTCTAGAAGGTGCTAAACTAATAAAAAGTAGCTCAATATCTGAGGAAGCCACTGAGACACTACAGAGGCAGGGAAATGAGTGATTGCTATATTTCTACATTAAGCAATCCTCTCACCTCCGGAGTAGAGGAGGACGAACCCCTTGTTACCTGCAAAAGTTTACAGATGTAAAGATCACCACTATCTCCGCTTCAACCAGGAACCCGGGCTTCCAGGAGTCTGCAAAGCTGGATTGCTGCTAAACACAGCTACAAATATATAAAACCTGGTCCATAACTGCAGGTATAGGGAGGTTTCTCCCCCTTTTTTAATTTTTCATTGTGTAGTGGCCCTAAATATCATCTATCCACTCCCCAGTGGGATAATATAGAACTTGGGACAACAACAGTTCTTTATATAGATCCCACCTATAAATACTTACCCCGCTGGGACATTCTCTGACATCTTGCTGTGTCAGAATCTTGGTCTTCACAAGCATAGATTAATCCACTAATTATCTCTGGATGCTGAAATGTGTTAAAATAATAATTTATTGGTCTTTATCTTATTTTCTATATTCTATTTTTTTTAGATTTTAAAATGAATGCGGTATAATCTTACATTGTGTATTTTTATAACTGGCCAGTGAATCTAAAGCCCCGGGGGGGATATATCGCTCAGTGTCCCATTTGCCTCAGCGACCAGAGATGGTCGCTGATGCAAACGAAACTGCCGAGGGGAGCCTGGCAGTGGAAATCAGCTGATCGCAGGAGCATGTTCCTGCGACCGGCAATCACTACGGGGGAGAAAACGGGAGCGAGCACCCAGCGATATATGGCGAGTGCACACTCCCATCGCGGGCAATATGGTTGCTCAGCGACCATATTGCCCGCTATATTAGACAAAATCGCCCCCGTGTCTACACAGCCGTAGTGTAATAAATAATGTTCATATACGTTGTTTCCAGCGCGTTCTATGTGACTTTTTTATAATAAAACGTAGAATCTGATAGGCTGCTATGGACAACATCATATCTTCAACAGAACTGCCATCTTCATAAATTGACCCCTTATTAGGGCTATTACAAAGAGGTATGCATTCCTGGTACCAGTTCCTGTATAGGTACAGATGTAACAATGTTGTTACAATTTAATCTGAAGACCAATGCCAGTTTTGCTCATTTTTAATCAGTAGATGGCAATTATGCTATGTAGCATGCACTATGCTCTTTAAGTTCACTTGTTCTTGTAAGTTTGGCTACATATTTTTACAGCTTTGATTATATAGGTGTAACAGAAAACATAAGAGTGGCTGTCATTCATTAAGTTTGTTTTACTTGTCACCAGTCTCAGACAGGAAATACCACACTCCAGAGTCAGCCAATAGCAGGAGGAGACTTGTCTGGTTGTTACTCAGGGGTGTGGAATAATAGGCCAAACAAGCACAAGGTCAACACTGGTAAAAGGTTCCATTATTTATTTATTTTTCTTGTGCCTCAATGTGGACAACGGAGCATATGGCCCTCCAATTAGTTAAGCGTTTGCCATACTTCCAGCCAGATGCCACGTTCGGTCAACACAGCTAAGGTCTACCACTGAAAGTCGACTGTCAAAGGGTTGTTGTTGTTTTTTTGAGCCGTTATGTGCCGACAGGCAGTATTTCATTCCCTACCATCCACTAGGACGTGAAGGGAGAATAAAATAGTGTGCACAGTGTAGCGAGGTACCGTGCCCGAAGCATGCCGAGCGCAGCAGATTGGCCACTAGTAATCACTGCATATCCACCTCTGAGGATGTAGATGGTGACCAATCGGCCCCCCTAGTCATCGAAACATAGCTTGAAATAGTAAAAATACTTTTTTTAAGGTTACAAAATGAACAAATACTGTATCAACAACTTCTTCTCAAACACTTAACATTCATCAACTCTATCCTGACGAAATACACAATAGACCAAGTGGCGCACAGCTAAACAGATGCACTATGTAGGATGGGTACACACTACAAAATAAGCTCCACGAGCGATATGGTTAATGATGGCGCCAGAGCTTCCCAGCAAACAATATAGTGCCAAAGATATCATACAGTGAGATAAATAACCCGCTGAACATGCAGTCGTTGACGATCTAGCCAAAATTTGATTGCATGTTTAGATGATGGGGAAGTTGTCGTGACCATGACCATGTATACACATTATACCATATTCAGAATAATATCCTTAACTATTTCATTATCAAGCTTATCCTTTAAACGGTACTTGTGAGTTATCCAGACGCCCGATTTCAAAATCGGGTCGGATCGGGCACATCGCATCGCATCGCATGCGACCATCGGATGCGATTCGATGCGATGACCCGATTTTTCCATAGGAATCAATGTTAAAATGGACTGAGTCCATTTTAACATGGAATTCAATGGGAAAAAGGGGTCCTTTTCATACCCCTACTATCCAAGTGGGCATGGAGTTGGATATAAACCTGTGGCGAGCGTAGCGACCCACCGAGCCCGAAGCGTGGCGAGCGTAGCGAGCCCCGCAAGGGGACACGGAATACCGTCCCCTCGCGGGGCTCGCTTCGCTCGCCACGCTTCGGGCTCGGTGGCTCGCTACGCTCGCCACAGGTTTATATCCAACTCCATGCCCACTTGGATAGTAGGGGTATGAAAAGGACCCCTTTTTCCATAGGAATCATTTTAACATTGATTCCTATGGAAAAATCGGGTCATCGCATCCGATGGTCGCATGCGATGCGATGCGATGCGATATCGCATCGCATCGTATCTGATTGTATGCCTTAACTTAAGGCATACAATCAAAAAATCGGGCGTCCAGATAACTCACAAGTACCCTTTAAACATATCTTGTGTGTACATACCTTAAATTCCATTATTATATACTATACAGTATTAAATGGTTACGGAATTTGTTAATTTAACATAAAAACACAGATATGTAGCTTAGGAAGTGGTAACACAACAACCACCTACACTTTCAACCACATGTGAATAGAATTTAGTGCAATAAAAAAAAAAAAATTGTAGCCATGAAAAGAAAAAAACACAATAGCAAACAAATCCTAGGAACAGTAAACAAATGATGGAGACATCAAAGAGGCTTTTTTTACTGTATGGATGTATGTAGATAGTTATCCACATGAGGTGGCATGTGATAAGCAATAGTTTCTTATCCTGCACCAGACTCCTGGTTCACTGTAAAGTCTCCCATTGTCCCACAAAAGAGCAACAAAACGCATACATTCACTACTGCACCAATGGGAATCCAGACACCGCAAGTGCGGATGTAATGGAGGTAGAGAGTAGATGAGAGGTCGGACATCAGCCAGAGGTAGTGGTGAAGTGGTAAGAGGAGATATCTGGAGAGTAGCATTCCCACACCAGAACCGCTGCACGGACTAAACAGGAAGTTTGAGTTCACTTCCTGTCTGAGCAGCAGCATACATCAACAGTATATGACATAGCAAACATGTAAAAACTGGATGAAGCAGGCAGAGACATGGGAGTAGATGTATGGGGAGAAGTTGTGTCAGCATGTGCACGGATACCGCTCCCATTCATTAGAGCTGCGGTGCATGCAAAGGGACATGGGAGCTATAGTGCTTTTTTTCAGCAGGAACCAGCAGGAACTCAGTTCCTGAACCTCTAATTAAATTAGACATCATCAGGAACTGAAAATGTACTTTCCATAAGATAAGTTTTATTTTAAAGTCATCTGTGAGTGCCTTTGTTTCTTAATACAATATATACATCTATCTCTCCCTCCCTCTCTCTGTTGTATGTATATTTTTTTATTTAATTATTCCACAGCCAGACCTGGAGTTCCTGGACCTATTTTTCCAGAAAAATAGTACTGGTTATATTTATCATCATATAACAACTGATCATTTCCTGTTAATGAACAAAGGTTAATGCAAACCCTACAACTCTTTTAGTAGAGGGGCCTCTTTACATTTGTTATGCTGTTTATTATGTTAATACTCTTCAATTGGGGGTGGATAAGGGTTTCTAACTAAATTAGCAAATACTAAGAAACAGACACCAGAAGAGTATTCCAATGTTACATGAATAGATGCCATGCAACCACAAACAATGATTGGAGATACAGTGCTGGGCGGAGGTCATACTACCTAACAGCTAAATAAGTGACATATGCATGCAGTTACATGGGACAAAAGATGTATTCCAGGATCACTATGTTAAAGTAAAGTTAGTTGACTTCCTTCCTCCATTTACACATCTCCCAAGCAAAACCCATCTCAGTTCCAGCTGTAACAGAACATATTTTATCTCACCACTTATCGCAGAGATTAAAAACTTCTATACCTAGAATATAGAAAGTGTGTCTGATACTGGTTGGTAGCTGTAAAAAAAAAAAAAAAAAAAAAAAGTAGTCTATTGGTGTATTCAATCAGTGCCTGAAAAAACAACAACCCATCGACTGAATACCCCTAAGCTGGGCACCCACTGGAGTGATATGTACACAGAGGATATGGCAGCCAGCAGGCCAACTTACTGTATCGTTACCGTGGTGCGCATCAGAACAATGTAATGAAGGACAGAATGATCACTCATTTCGTCCTTCATTACCTTGCGCGTAATCGGCTGTGTACCCAGGTTTTCATTGCCAGTAGGTTAGGAATAAGTAGCCTACATTGTCAGCAGCACTTGTACCATAAAGGCTTCTGTGGTATCTTCAACTGTACATACCCCCCTTGCATGGAACCACCAACAAAAAGGCCACATCTATTTTCAGGCTTTCAGTGTTAGCTACCATGTTTGTTACCAATAATATCATCGCCAAAGAAAGTAAACGCTAAGTAAACCCCTCTGCAGTGTCGGCAGCTGAGCAGAGGTTGTACTCATCCTTTCTCGAGTCCAGACCCTGCGGCAGATGTCTTTGCCAGGCTTAATACATCTGACCCACTGTGAGAAAGCAACAGAGGGGTTCCCCCCCAACAAACTTTAGTGACAAAATGCCAAATTGACCGAGCTCACTTACTTTAATAGCTCTTTTATATTACCTACTATAATTTAACTAGTCAGAAGTGCATCAAAATGATGGATCATAACAGCAATGTCAGCAACAGTGGTTGTGCACTCCCCAACAAAGCCACACTTTAATATCACTGAAATATCTCTCGCCATCTAGTGGCCGATGGAATGCAAAACACATGAATTCCCACGAGGTCTGTGAAGCACTATTAGCCTTTTATTATTATATAGGATAAATATTATTTTATCCTGTTTAGCAAAGGATTAATATTTACAGACCTTGAGGCCACTGATGCCCTGTTCACTGTTGTTTTCTATAGAATAAGTTGGAGTGTGTGTCTGTGTGTGTGTGCACGTGCGTGTCTGCCGCATTGCAGACACACCGTGGCACTCAGAGCCACCAAATTCAGCAACAAGATACCTCTGGACCCAGTGGTGTGCACCAGAAAGCTGTTTTTTGGGAAATTTCACTTAGACGTTTAAAAAAACGCCAAGGTTTTATTTGCCTTGATTGATGATCTGGGAAACTGATGAAGGAACAACTCCAATATGTCATTTAGTATGAATGACACATTCTAACATTATGGTGGGGGATTATACATATACCACACATACGTACACATTGTACACACATCGCACATAACACACACATATATGTAGCTTACCTCACACACTTACACATGGGACAGATACACACAACAGCACACACACAACATGCAATACAACACAAATCCACATACACTACAACCAGTGGCGGCTATTGCCCTTTTGGAGGAGGGGGGTTGCCGCAATGTGTGCCCCCCCCCCCCCTTCTGCTGCCGCCCCCACGCTCCCTGCACCTGCCGGTCCCCTGCACGGGGCCAGTGCATGAGCAGTAACTTCATGGGCTGCCTTTGGAGGGCCCGGCACATGCACAGTATCATCTGGAACACCTCCCAATAGGTCTGCCTTGGGTGAATGGCAGGTCGGACTTCCAATAAGAAGTCACTGCCAGCCACATTGAAGCCAGAGCAGTCTCACAGACTGCATCTGGCTTCACTTAGGCAGAGACAGTGCCCTGCAGGCCATAGGTAAAAACTGCCACTGACTGCAACACACACCCAAAAACAGTACAACACATAGAACACACACACACACACACACACAAACATTGCCAGGATAAGCACAGCACACTACACACACACACACACACACACATAAATACACATAGTGCACCTCACACACTTATACATTGGACAGATACACACAACACACCACTCAAAGTACAACGCATACCCATATTCACTACAACACACAGCCAAAAACAGTACAACACACACACATATATACGTAGCACACCTTTACGCACTTACACATTGGACAGATACACACAACACATACCTCTAACATTACAACACACACACAAAAACAGTACAACACACACTTAAACATTGCACAGATACACAACAAACATAATGTATATATACATAGCATACCTCACACACTTATGCATTGGACAGATATACACAACACAATACACTACAACACACAAAAACAGTACAACACACACAGAACACACAAAAAAATAATTGCATCACAGCATACCCTCCAACTGTAACGAATGTGTCATTTTTATTTTTTAACAGTCTGTACCGGCAAATAAAAACTGTACCGAATGTACCGGTTTTTCTGTTTTCCCAGATCCGTCCTTCCAGTCCACCAGGCTGTCACTGCTTTCTCTGGCCGGTGGCATTGAGAAATCTTCGTCCTGGCCAATGCACCCGTTGATCAATACTAAGTGGGTACACTGCACTCACCCTGTTAGTTGGATGTTAGGCGCTGCTCTGCCTTAAGGGTGTCCCAGACCCTTTTGGTTCATAATGTTTGGTCGATGGGTATGAGCACTGCCTGTATTTGTTTGAATGTTATGAGAAAGAAGTTGAAGAAAAATACTAAAAAGAGATAAAGATTTGTCACAATAAAGTGTACAATTGACTAAATTATTTGTGGGAAAAAAATAGGATTTTGGGTACCTACCGGTAAATCCTTTTCTCGTAGTCCATATGGGATACTGGGTTATACTATGGGGATAGAGATCCTCCGCAGGAGAGACAGGCACATTAAAGCTTTCAGTGTGGGTGCACTGGCTCCTCCCCTATCTCCCTCCACTAGTCAGTTAATGAAAAACTGTGCCGAAGGAGAGCTATGTGAGGAGGTATGTGAACAATAACGTGGTGAGATTCTCACAGTAGTAGTAGTACGTTTATTTATAAGGCGCCGCAAAGTGTCCGCAGCGACGTACATAGCAAACAAAAAAACAAAAGAAAAGGTAAGGTACAGGGTGTGTTGAAAAATACAGTATAAATAGGGGTATAGCTGGTAGAAATAAAATCAGCATCAGTTCAGAAGTAGGTGTCAAAATTGTCGAGGAGACTGAAGATGAAGTAGAGGAAGGGAAGAACAGGACAGGAGGACAGGTGAGGTAAAGAGGTAGGGTGAGTACGTGAGGCAGGAGGACCCTACTCATAAGAGTTAACATACTAAAAATAGGTGGGTGGACGAACGAACGAAAAACAGGATAAGTAGGAACGGAGGGGAACGGAGGCAGGATAGGTGGATCAAAAGAGGTTAGGAGGAGGGATAGGCTAGTCGAACAAAGTGGGTTTTGAGGGAGCGCTTGAAGGAGGTAAGGGAATCAGAAAGCCTGATGGGTGGCGGGAGGTTGTTCCAGTGCAGGGGGGCAGCGCGAGAGAAGTCTTGGACACGGGAGTGGGAGGAGGTGATTAGGTGAGAGGTCAGTCGGCGGTCAGCGATGGAGCGAAGAGGACGGGAGGGAGTGTGGATAGAGATCAGTGAAGAGAGGTAAGGAGCGGTGGAGGAGGAGAGAGCCTTGTAGGTGGTGGTGAGGAGTTTAAAGAGAACTCGGAAAGGAATGGGGAGCCAGTGAAGAGATAGACAGAGGGGGGAGGTAGAGCGGTGGGAGAGGAAGATGAGCCTAGCAGCAGCGTTAAGAATGGTTTGGAGAGGTGCGAGGCGGGTGAGAGGTAGCCCAGAGAGAAGGATGTCAAGGCGGGAGATGACAAGAGAGTGAATGAGAATTTTGGTCGCATCAGTGGAGAGGAATGGTCTGATGCGTGAGATGTTGCGTAGGTGAAAGCGGCAAGACTGTGAGAGAGCACGAATGTGGGGGGTGAAAGAGAGGGAGGAGTCAATGATGACACCGAGGCAGCGCGTTTGGTCGGTGGAGGTGATCTCGGTTTCACCAATGCTGATGGAGATCGTGGGAGAAGAGGGGATGTTCGGGGGATGGAAGATTAGAAGTTCAGTTTTAGCCATGTTTAGTTTCAGGAAGCGTTGGGTCATCCAGGCTGAGATGGCCGTAAGGCATTCGGAGACCTTGGACAGGAGTGATGGGTATAGGTCGGGGGAGGAAAGATAGATTAGGGTATCATCAGCATAAAGGTGGTAATGAAAACCATAGGAGCTGATGAGGGTGCCCAGAGAGGTGGTGTAGAGGGAGAAGAGGAGAGGGCCAAGGACTGACCCTTGGGGAACACCGACTGGCTGTGGGGTAGTAGGAGAGGAGGAGCTCGGAGTGGAGACGGAGAAGGAGCAATCGGAGAGGTATGAGGTGAACCAGGAGAAGACCGTGCCAGTGATGCCAAAGAAGCGGAGGGTGTTGAGCAGGAGAGGGTGGTCAACAGTGTCAAAGGCAGCCGACAGATCAAGCTGGATGAGGATAGAGAAGAGGCCTTTGGATTTAGCCGATAGTAAATCGTTAGTGACTTTGGTCAGGGCAGTTTCAGTGGAATGTAAAGGGCGGAACCCGGATTGGAGGGGGTCTAGAATGGAGTTAGTCTCCTAAGCCACCTTACTGCTATTATAGGTCAGACGTTCTAGGAGCTTGGAGGCAAAAGGGAGGAGGGAGATGGGCCTGTAGTTGGATGGAGAGTTGGGGTCCAGATTTGTTTTTTTGAGAATTGGGGAGACAAGAGCGTGTTTGAAGGAGGAAGGGAAGATCCCAGAGGATAGGGAAAGATTAAAGAGGTGAGCCAGGTGAGAGCAGACTGATGGACTGAGACGACGGATAATATTGGAGGGGATAGGATCGAGCAGGCAGGTGGAGGGAGAATCGGATTGAAGGATAGAGTGGACTCCAGCAGCAGTGGTGGGGTAAAATGAGGACAGGGGTTGGAAGGAGGGGAGTGGAGATGTAGGAGGGGAGGAGGGAGAGGGTGAGGTCATGGCAGCAGTGATGGTAGTCCTGAGAGAGGAGATTTTGGTTGAAAAGTAGGTAGCAAAATCAGCGGCTACGATGGAGGACGGGGGGGAGAGCAAGGAGTTGAAGGTGGCGAAGAGCCTGCGGGGATTGGATGATTGAGAAAGGATGAGGGACTTAAAGTAGGATTCCTTGGCCAGAGCAAGGGCAGAGCTGAAGGAGGAAAGAATGAATTTGAAATGGAGATAATCCGCAAGGGAGCGTGATTTCTTCCAGAAGCGCTCAGCAGTGCGAGAGCACTTTTTAAGGAATCGGGTGATAGCACTGGAGTGCCAGTCCTTCGATCGATAGATAGATAGATAGACAGACATACCAAATCTTTGTTTTGGGATCTATCCCGTCATCAGGACAATTGTCCTGATGACGGGACAGATCCCATTACGCCGTAGACATGCGCCAATAAACTATGTTTTGGAGAAGCCCCTGGAGTGACACATTCTTACTAATATATATATAGATCTTTATTTATTTATGGTGTGCACAGACTTTTATACTGTAAGACATTTGCATTTCAGATTCAACATAAACCAATCAGATTAACAGACCAATCATATACTTAGGCCAATCAGATATCAGTAATTATAATAATGAAACACCCCTTGCGCCCATGACGCCCCTTATGTTGATTTAATATAGTGTCAGCATCTTATGACTTGTCTTGTGATAATGACTATTGTATAAAAAAATAACCTGCTAAAGTTTGAATTTTCCTGTATCTTCAAGGACACTGGCTGACCGCAAACTATGATCACCGGCAGCTGGTTCCAAACTTGCTTAACATATCAAAAACAACAGTTTCATTAAATGCTTTTTAAATCATTCTTAAAGCAACAGTTTCTATTCCAACTTAAAAGCATTGCACAAACATTTGAATTATCCAGCTTCCATTTACTATTCAATAATCCATATCAGTCCTCCACTACTGTGGTCCTGAGAAGACCATACCAACACCAGATTTGTGGTGATCGTGCATGAGGCAGCTACCACTGGAGGCAGTGGGTAAAAGCCATCACTGGTGTCAGCTTCTGCCAGCCAAGAGGTTCATTTAACAGGAAGACTATAAAAAATAGATTATAAAAATTGGAGAAATTAGACCAGTTTTCCATGCAGTACATGACCCACAGGAGAATAAGACGACAACACTGTCCGCCTGCTTTTCTTCATAAAACCTATACACTTCAGCTGCACAGCAGCACTCCCTGTCCCACATGAGCTTAGTCATCTACCACACAAACACTGTCCGCAGGAAATTATCCTCTCATAAGGTTTGTGGACTGTGGGAGGAAACTAGAGCATCCTGAGGAAACTACAGCAAACAGATGGGGAACATACACACACACTCCATACAGTGCTGTGGTCAGAAATTATGGGACAATTTCATTGTTGGTCGCCATGGCTGCCACTAAATGGTGCCCAATAGAGTTAATTGTTACTCCATTCAGGCGCCCATGAAGCAGAGGGGCCATATTTCAGCTCACAGCCTCCTGAGGTGCGAGATGTAATGTACTCAAATGGAACTTTGAGCATCCAAAGTAGGACTTAAGGTTATATTTGAGCGCATCCGGAAAAACAGAAAAAAAAATACATAATTGATTCAACTCCAAAGAATTTAGCACATACAAATGTAGATTGTGATACATAATATGATCAGTCACAAAATACTATGGTGGCAGAAAAAATGTATTCCAAACTGCAGCACTAAAAACACCCGATGATAACCTAGAGGAGATAGGATTTCTCTACTGCTGCAGTGGTATAGCGCAGGACATACATCTGTTCTACCAATGCTGTTGAAATCAAAAAGGCATAAAATGCCATACATCAATTGTTGATAATCTGTTATAACCTGGGTTATTGTGAAATCACCAAACCTAATCACCCGTGTCGACAAAGCCGTCAATTCGACCCGGGATATAAGAAGGGATAAACCAGGTGCCGATGACTCGTCGACAGTGGAGAATCCGACGGTCACTATACTGACATCAGAATCCCGACTGTTAAATGCCAGACAGTCAGGCTCCTGACTGACAGGGGCTATTCTCCCTCGTGGGGCTCCACGACCCCCATAAAAATAGGATTTTAATACCTACCGGTAAATCCTTTTCACTGAATTCATATGGGGTACTGGATTCAGTACTGAATCCCGGCGTTCAGAATCCCGACGCCGGAATCCCGACAAGGGGGGGACGTGGATCGCCCCCCCTTGCGGGCCCGGTGCCTCGCTACGCACGGCACACTAATTTATTCTCCCTCCAGGGGTGTCGTGGACACCCACGGAGGGAGAATGTGTCGGGATTTCGGCGGTCGGGATTCTGGCGTCGGTATTCTGAACGCCGGGATCCCGACCGCCGGGATTTTAACTGCATCCCGGGGTACTGAGGTCTTATAACCTTGGGAATAGAGGGTATCCGACAGGAGACAGGCACATAACATTTTCTTCAACCAGGGTGTGCTGGCTCCTCCCCTCTACTTCCCCCTACTAGCCAGTTAAGAAAACTGTGCCCGAAGGAAGGATAACGTATGTTAGGTAGGAATTAGCATTATGATAACGTGGTGAAATTTGCACCAGCACACCACAACAAACACAACAACTCTCTCAACTAAACGTAGTTAACCCCGTCATTGTGTTATTAGAAACATAAATTGTATAAGATTTTTGTGGAGCAATTAGTCACCAAAACTCAGCTGCTCCTAAACAGGTCAACGGACCAATAACTTTACAGAATGCCAGAAGTTGCAATTAGCAAGAAGGCAATAACAGGATTACAACCTGTGCAAACAGAGCACCTCACTGAGGCGGGCGCTCAGTACCCCATATGAATTCAGTGAAAAGGATTTACCGGTAGGTATTAAAATCCTATTTTCACTTTCATTCATTATGGGGTACTGAGATCTTATAACCTTGGGGAGGTCCCAAAGCTTCCAGAAAGGGCGGGAACGTGCGGAGCCTGTTGCAACACCGCCTGCCCAAACTGGGTATCATCCCTGGCCACAGTGTCAAATTTATAAAATTTGACGAAGGTGTGTTGACCAGACCAGGTGGCAGCTCTACATAGCTGCAAAACAAAGGGGAAGGGGGGAAGGGGAGGGCCGAGGTGCACTGGGCTACTTTGACAGCAGATGAGAAGGCATACTCCAATCAACACAATCAAATATATCACGTAATAAAGTTGTGGAGGTGCTCCCAGGGAGAAGGGTAAGTATCGACAAAAAAGTAAGATATCCAAGAGAGGATATCTAAGAAGTCTCTATTTTCTCAGTATGAGAGTAAATATTAAATGATGTTTAACAATAATGCTCCCTGTAAAGAACAGTAATTGACTGCTGAATTCCACCAAAGTATCAGTAGGTAATAGAAATAGAGTAGTTTTTTGGAAACCTGAGTTATTAGTTGCTCAGGGAGTGGCTGCTGCCTGTGCATGTGACAAATGTCAGTGAATGCACAGTTGAGCGGACCCCGAGACCTCCGATTGAGAAAGCCTCTGGTGAAACGTACGTCTCGGACTGGTCCCTGCTGTGCACAAGCGGGACACCTTACCGCCTCACCTGCCTGCTACCCAGCTCCCTTGTATGCCCACCGACTAACCCTGATAGCTCACGGATGCTCAGACCAGCGGCTCTCTGCCAATTATATTGCCGCTCTCCACGACCGCACTGAGACTGCATTTGTCCCAGGACGCGCGCAGCACGAGCCTCCGCATCCAGACTACTCCGTGCCGGCTTCTGCTGGATATCCAGCGCTGGTCAGGGGACCCGGTGTCCACACCTCTATATTCAGACTATCTCCGCCAGCTCCCGCCTAACACACAGTATTCAACTGTGGGACCCTGGCGCTTGGACACAAATGGTGACACACGCTCCTACTGCCGGTGTCTGGATATATAACATCAGCGCCTCTCCTCCTGTCACAGTGCCTGGACAATACGGTGTTACACGCCCTGACTGCCGGTGTCTATATCTAAGATATCAGCGCCCCTTCCACTGCTACAGTGCTTTTCATCTGGCCTGGATTTACCGCATCGATCTCCCACTACGTGCAAAACGACCGCCTGGGGTCCAGTATCGTGAGTGTATCAGCCCTTAGCGGCAGCATCCAAGTATTCGCTACTTAACTTACTTAATTTGTCACAGTATTGCATGTGTATATGTATTCAGTTCTACGAGTGTATCAGCTTATAGCAGCATCTTTGTACTGCTATAGCGCTGCATGAGGAAAAGTACATGCCATTTAACCAACATAGTATTGCATATACTTAATGCTCAGATCTATGAGTGCATTAGTTCACAACAGCAATTGTCAGTGTTATATGTATTTAACAAGGAACCTAACTGTCAATAGCATTACTAATATCTAAAAGTGTACCCACTGATCGCCTACCATCTACTAAACGGCCCTCACGGGGTCCAGTGTCGGGAGTATATTAGTCCACAGTGACATTATTTGCATACCTATTATTTAAACTGTTATAGTTTTGTATACATTTAACATCCAGTTCCGTGAAAGCATTAGCTCATAGCAGCATTAAGTCAGTGCTTGTCATTCAAACTGTTATAGTGTTGTATGCACTCAATTATAACCTAAAGAGTGTATTAACACAGCCACATGGCTGTTTTATAACACACTTGCTCAAACTGTCCACCTATTGTCTATCTAAATCATTGCAGTGTTACATGCAACTGTGGAATGAATAAATTGAATAGCCTACCTATGATTATGATAAAGATCTGAATTTTAAAACTGCTAAATACTATACAAAATCAGTGTCTTTCACCACTCCCCTTTTTTTCAATATTTTCTTGATTCCACTGCTCCTCGCACGATACTCCAGCAGTGTAAGAGGGATCCCTAGTGTCTATTGTTTCTGCAATGTCATTTATTTGACAAACAGGAGAAGATCTAGGTAACCCTGTCACTTCCAACCAGTGTGCAGACTATACTTTCTTCCACACCTCACCACCCAGGTAGTACCGCTCAACCTCTGTTCACTACAGTTATTTCTGTACACAGAGGACAGCAGCATACACCAGGGATAGAGTGAGGGAGTACTCTTTATCTACCGCCTTTATCCATTCAGGGTTCTCTCATTTTCAGGGGACCCGAGACCCGACTCTGCACTGTCCATTGATAACAGAGCCAGGCAGGTTACCCCTGGAAACAGCAGAAACCGTCTCATCTATATTCTGATACCTGTGACGCTCTCGGGGTCCGCTCAACTGTGCATTCACTGACATTTGTCACATGCACAGGCAGCAGCCACTCCCTGAGCAACTAATAACTCAGGTGTCCTAAAAACTACTCTATTTCTATTACCTACTGATACTTTGGTGGAATTCAGCAGTCAATTACTGTTCTTTACAGGGAGCATTATTGTTAAACATCATTTAATATTTACTCTCATACTGAGAAAATACAAGGTTAGTAGAGGCGTTCTCTTGTCTGATAAGATCACTTAAGAAGTATATTATATACTGCTACCTGTAGTTAGAGGCACTTTTCCTCTCCCAATCCACAGACATAGAGAAAACCCAATTATCTATTATATTTCACTACTTTCTCTTATATACCAATCGTCATAAGTGTTATTTGTTTGTCTTTGTCCTTACCTTACCCATATTTAGGGTCATGTTTTAACCAATAAAATTTAGTCTTAACAGTTACTATTACTTTGAAGGCTGTGCCCCACCCGGGAGACTTCTTAGATATCCTCTCTTGGATATCTTACTTTTTTGTCGAGCTCTACATAGCTGCAATGCTGACACACCCCGAGCAGCCGCCCAGGATGCTCCTACGGCTCTAGTGGAGTGAGCTCTCACTGAGGCCGGAATAGTCAAATTAGCTGCCCCATATGCTTGCTGTATAGTGGAATGAATCCATCTAGCAATCGATTGTTTCGATGCCGGACAGCCTTTCTTTAGTGCGTCATACAACACAAAAAGACACTCCGTCTTACAGATCCTTGATGTTCTTCTAACATAGATCTGCAGGATTCTAACCACATCAAGTGACTCAGGAATATCTTTATGTCCTGAACAAGAAGGCACCACAATCGGCTGGTTCATATGGAACGCCGAGACCACTTTAGGCAGGAACTGCTGTCTTGTCCGAAGTTCCGCCCTGTCTTGATGGAAAAATCAGATATGGACTCTTACAAGAGAGCACCAAGCTCAGAAACTCTTCTGGCCGAGGCCAGAGCCAGTAGCGTCACCGTCATCCAGGTGAGGTTTTTCAAGTCAATGGTGTCCACTGGTTCAAACCAGACTGACTGAAGGTACTCCAGGACAACATCTAGGTCCCAAGGCGCCGTTGGCGCCACAAATGGAGGCTGTATTCTCAAGACTCCTTGCAAAAAGGTTTGGACTTCGGGATAGACCGCTAACTTTTTCTGAAAAAAAGACATAAGGGGCCGATACTTGAACTTTTAACCCCTTCCCGACATTGCCTTTTATGGTAATTTTTTTTTTTTTTCCTCCTTGCGTTCAAATAAGCGTAACTTTTTTAATTTTCCGGCTATATAGACACATGAGGGCTTTTTTTTTGCGGGACAAGTTGTACTTTGTAATGGTACCATTTACTATACCGTATAATATTCTGGGGAATCAGGAAATAATTCAATGTGGGGTAAAAAAAAAAAAAAACGCCATTCCACAATTTTGCGCTGGTTACGCTTTTTTTGGAGTTCATAGTTCGTTTAAAATGATGGGTTATCTTTATTCTATGGGTCGTTACGATTCCGGTGATACCAAACTTATATAGTTTTCGTTACATTTTACCACTAAAAAAAAAAAAATAGAAAATGTTACGGTTTTTCGAATTTGCGCCGCGTCGCCATGTTCTGCGGCTTATAACTTTTTTATTTTTCCACCTACGGACCTGGGTGAGGGCTCATTTTTTGCGGGCTGAAGTGTACTTTTTAATTAATACCATTATGGGATATGGGCGACTTTCTGATCTCTTTTAGCTATTTTTTTTTGGGTAGGCGATGCGACCAAAAAACGTAGTTTTGGCGTTGGGGATTATTTTCCGTTTACGCCTTTAACCGTGCGGGATAACTAATGTTATATTTTAATAGATCGGACTTTTAGGAACGCGGCGATACCAAATATGTTTATTTTTTATTTATTTTTATTTGGGAAATGGGGAAAGGGGGGTGATTTGAACTTTTAATATTTTTTAATTTTTTTTTTATTTTTAAACTTTATTTTTTTTTTTTTTTTTTTACTTTTACTACAAGGCCCCCTAGTGTACTTGACCACTAGGGGGCGCGATCGCCTGTACTAGGTTCAGCCATAGAGCTCTATGGCTGAACGTAGTGATTTTATGCACTTCCTATTACATCCTGCCTAGACCCCTGGCTACCATGGCAACCGATCGGCACCCTCCGATCTCGCTGCGGGGGGCCCCGATCGGCGCCGGAGGGGGGCGCCCCCCCCTCCGATCAGCTATTTAAACACTGCGGTCGCTTTGCCCGCGGTGCTTAAAGGGTTAAACGGCCACGATCGGCGAACTCGCCGCTCGTGGCCGTGAGAGCAGGGACCTGGCTGTAATATACAGCCATTACCTGCTCTCTTTCAAGCCAGCTCACTCCGTGAGCTGGCTTGATTCCCCCGCAACCGACATATGACGTAAATGTACGTCATATGTCGGGAAGGGGTTAAAGACCCCAGCCAGAGTCCCTTATCAAGGCCCACCTGCAGGAAATGCAGGAAACTGTCTAATTTAAAATCTGCTGGCGGAAACTCATGTGCTCGCACCAAGACACATATCTTCGCCAGATCTTATGGTAGATTGCCTGCACCCTCTGATGTCTGATCCTCTGCAACACTCTCCCCAGGAGGGGGAGGGGCGGGAACAGGTACACTAGGTCGTATGACCAGCCCGTGGTCAGAGCATCTGTTGCCTCTGCTTGAGGATCCCTTGTCCTTGAGCAATACCTTTCCACCTTGTGGTTGGTCCTTGAGGCTATTAAGTCTATCTGTGGGGGCCCCCACAGATCTACGATGCTTTAGAACACCTGAGGATGCAGACCCCATTCCCCGGGGTGGAGGTCGTGACGACTCAGGAAGTCCGCCTCCCAGTTGTCCACCCCGGGTATGAAGATGGCAGATATCGCCACATCATGCATCTCTGCCCAGGTCAGAATCTTGAAGACTTCTCTCATGCACGCTCTGCTCTTTGTACCGCCTTGGCGGTTTATGTAAGCAACTGTCGTTGCATTGTCGACTGGACTTGTATCGCCTGATGTTCCAGGAGGGAGTGAGCCTCCAGAAGAGCATAGTGTACAGCTCTCAGCTCCAAGATGTTTATGTGGAGCTGTGTTTCCATGTATGACCACCAGCCCTGGAATCGCATTTCCTGTGTAACTGCCCCCCAGCCGTGAAGGCTGGCATCTGTGGTCAGCAAGATCCAGTCCTGGATCCCGAATCGTCTCCCTGCAAGGAGATTTGGCGTATGTAGCCACCACTGCAGGGACTGTCTTGCCTTCACAGACAAGCGAATCAACCTGTGCATGTGGATGTGTGAGCCCGACCATTTGCTCAATAGGTCCCACTGGAATATTCTTGAATGGAATCTCCCGAACTGAAGTGCCTCGAATGAGGCCACCATAGTTCCCAATCAGTCTGATGCAGAGGTGGGCCGAGACTCTTTCTGGGGCTAGCACCTCCCTCAACAACTGTTGTAGTGCTGCAATCTTCTCCCCTGGGAGAAACACACTTCTCTACACTGTGTCCAAAATCATCCCCAAGAACTGGAGACGTTGGGACGGAATCACTGAAGATTTTGGTATATTCAGGATCCATCCGTGCTGAGACAGGAGATGTCTTGTTGTCTCTATGGCCCCCAGCAGCTTGGACACAGACAAGTCGTCCAAGTATGGGATGATGTTTATCCCCTGAGTCCTTAATAAGGATATCATCTCCGCCATCACCTTGGTGAAGACTTGTGGGGCCGTTGAAAGTCCAAACGGTAGGGCTTGGAACTGGAATTGTTCCTCCAGGATTGCAAATCTCAGGAAGGCCTGGTGTGGGGCCCACACCGGTATGTGGAGGTACGCGTCCTTTACATCGATGGATATTCTCCCTCTTCCAGACCTGCAATCACTGCCCTCAGGGATTCCATTTGGAATTTGAACACCCTCAAGTAGGGGTTCAGGGACTTTAGATTTAAGATGGGTCGAACCGACCCATCTGGTTTTGGAACCACAAATAGGTTTGAAAAGTAACCCTTGTTCCTTTCTGCAGCTGGTACTGGTATAATGACCTGTGCTAGGATCAGCTTTTGTACAGCTTGTCTGAGAATACTGCGATCCTCCGCTGCTGCTGGGAGTCCCGACCTGAAATATCTCTGAGGGGGTGGTCTTTCGAACTCCAGCCTGTAACCGTGTGAAATAATGGCCCTGACCTAAGGGTCGAGGGTGGATGCATCCCACACGTGACTGAAGAACCTCAGTCTTGCCCCCACCGCGGGAATATCCCAAGGTGGGAGTGGCCCGTCATGCGATGGGCTTAGGGGTAGCTGCACTTGTGCTACGGTCTCTTGTAGCAGCAGCCGCTGCCTTCCTAGGCTTACCCCTGGTGCCTCTATTGGCGGTGGAGCCTCCTCTGGCCTTGGACCTGAATTTAGAGGTCCGAAAGGACTGCTGTGAACCCCCTGTGAAAGGGCGTCTTACCGGGGTGGAGGCTGACGGGAGGAATGTGGACTTACCAGCCGTAGCTTTTGATATCAAATCATCCAGTTCACTCCCAAAGTCTATCCCCTGCAAAGGGGAGACTCTCTATGCTGCGTTTGGAGTCCACGTCAGCGACCCACTGCCACAACCACAGGGCCCTGCGGGCCGACACAGCCATGGCCGAGTTGCGGGCATTTATTGCACCCAACTCTTTTTGTGCTTCGCACATCATCTTTGCTGTGTCCTGGATGTGACGTAGCTTTTCAGCTACCGTAGGTACATCCATGTCACTCAACAGGCCTTCTTGTATCTGGCCTGCCCATGTAAAGATGGCTTTTGCCATCCAGCAACTAGCAAGCACCGGGCGTTGAGATGCCCCACTGGCTGTATACATAGCCTTTACTGTGCCATCTAGTTTCCTATCGACCGCGTCCTTTAAGGTAGAGGTACCTGGGACTGGTAGCACCACCTTTTTTGAAAGGCGGGACACCGAAGCATCCACTATAGGGGGCTCCTCCCACACCTTCCTGCCCGTGGGGTCAAAAGGGAAGGTAGATTTAAAACGCTTGGACAATGTGAAGCGTTTCTCTGGATTTTTCCAGGCAGCTTTGAACACCTCTTCTAAATCAGACTGTTCAGGAAAGAGGATATCTTGCCTTCTGTGTGACACAAAAAATGGGTCACCCTCAACTGGTGTGGCTAGAGGTAAATCTAGTACTTCTCTTACAGCAAGGACAAGGTTTTCAGTACCTTGAATGCAAGACTGACGCCTGTGAATCTACAATATCATCTGCGTCACCATCGCCATCATCCATATTGGAGTCAGGTGCCACGGCATCAAGTGCCCTTTTACGGGACACCCCTGGCATGGGTGTAAGAATATCCACCCTTGCTGACAGGACCTTTAAATCCTGTTGGACTTGCTTAGTCTGCAAATTATTTGTCGCCAGCTGTGATGAGACAGTCTCTAACATGGCTTTCATACCAGTGGCCCATTAAGGTTCCTGGGAGTCAGCCTGCGAGCTACTGCGCTGCGGAGACATGCTACTGAGCTGTGGTGAAATACATTGCTCACATGCAACCTGTGATGTGGAGCTAGGAGCAAACTTGTTGCTGCAAATCATGCAAGTTATTTTTCTCACCATGTTGGAGAAAATAATACCCCCTTAAGCACACTGCAGTCACGCTGAACACACACACAGTGAATGTACAGTAGTATATATGTATATAAACACACTATGGGGGTTATTCTAGTCCATTCTTTCTGACAAAATCCTTCTTAGATGGACAAAACCATGTGCACTGCGGGTGGGGCAGATGTAACTTGTGCAGAGAGAATTAGATTTGGGTGGGGTTTTTCTTCAAAGTGAGATCTATATTGAAGTGTAAAATCATGCAGTCAGTATTTTCCCTGCACAGAAACAAAATAACTCACCCAAATCTAATTCTCTCTGCACATGTTACATCTGCCCCCCTGCAGTGCACATGGTTTTGTCCATCTAAGAAGGATTTTGTCAGAAAGAATGAACTAGAATAAACCCCTATGTGCAGTTTCACATATATAAATGACAGTGTAAAATTGCTTAACTAGCAGTGGGGGACTCAGAGGAATATGGGGGACACCAGCACCCTGTAACCTGGTCTACCGATTAGATAGACCGGCCTTTATGCACAGACACCAATATTATCAATACTGTGTACTGCTATCAGTGGCTTATAGCACACTAGAAAGAGCTATCAAGCGCTATACTTGCTGTCTCTGCTGACTGATCTCTCTCCCTTCAAGGCTGCGCTGAGGAGTGATCTCTGCTCTGCTGTAATGGCGCCCACAGCAGGAGAAGAAACAGGAAGCAGTGTACAGGCGCGCTCAGGTCCCGCTCTGAGCTAAGCCCTGCCCCTTGTAATGGCGCACGGGCTATGCTAATATTTATACTGGCGCCTGGTCACCCTTTAATAAGGATTGACCCACATAGCGGTATATGCCCTGGTGGTCCAGTGGCAATGCCTGGCATCCAGTCTGTCGGCGTGGCTGCAGTGTTAAAACAGCTGCGCGCGATCCCTGTGCAGGGCCATCGCGCCGCCATCGCCATTATGCCGCACATAAAACTGGCGTCCCCACTGAGGGGACCCGGTTATCATTTACCACTGACGTTTTCAGGCTGAGCCAGGGGTGTGCGGCAGCTGGGGGTGTGCTCGCTGCAGCGCAATGCCCGCGGTAACAGCACCCTCTCAGGTCGGTGGACCTGCAGCAGGGATCAGCTCGGTTCCTTGAAAGGCCTGCAGCAGTCCCTTCCCCCGGCTTCCCTCGTCGCAGGGAAGCTGTTAAGCCCAAAAAGCAACCCGAAAATAACAAACTAAAATAAATTGAAGAAAAACTCTCTGGATCTCCAGGAGTGTGCATCCTCTCCTGAGGGCACATTTTCTAAAACTGGCTAGTAGGGGGAAGTAGAGGGGAGGAGCCAGCACACCCTGGTTGAAGAAAATGTTATGTGCCTGTCTCCTGTCGGATACCCTCTATTCCCAAGGTTATAAGACCTCAGTACCCCATAATGAATGAAAGTGAAAGGGAGAATAGAACCTTTGGCGAGTGCAGTGAGCTACCAAGTTCGTAAGGTGCCTCTTTGCGCCCACCCACCCCCTGGGGAGTACCGCCAGTCGGGATTACGATGTCAGTATACTGACAGTCGGAAAACAGACAGTCGGCCTGGCATACCAGACCCATTAAATCAGGGTTGCCCTTTGTATAATGAACGACCCAGGCTTAGTGTGATAGGGTCTGACCCAGGATCAAAATTCCGAGTCCAACCTGGATTTGTGATGTGAAAGCGATAAATCAGAGATACTGTATGGCAAAATACAGCATTAAAGAAAAAAATACATTGCTCAAACCAGGGTTTGCAAGTTATCCATGCAGATTTAAATGGGTATATATGCTTCTCTGCATTCTAACAATAGTATAGGAGAAGCGATATACTGTAAAGTGAGATATAGGGGAGAGTGATACAGAAATGGGAGAAAAAGAATGGAAGTTGGGTGAAAAGAAAATGCCTACAGCGTCGGCTATAATAGCTAGTGACCCGGATAAGCATGGGTCCAATATACTAGTATTTATATATTATACACACTGGACATGCACAGCTGCCTGAAGCCAAACCATTGCTCTCCTCACTTCTAAACAAAGGTTCTGCATATGCCAGCAAGACTGCAGTTGCCCCGTCTGCTATATTCCCATTCAGGGTCAGCATAGCAGGAAATGCAAAACACCCAAGAGCACAGCAAACACAATGAGAGAGAACAGAGCATGAAAGCCACACAAAGGGACTTTGGATAATTAACTCTGTGCACTAACTGGATGATGTCAATGGTATGCTAATGCTGTTTTCACTGCAGCTTCAAAAATGTGTCATATACCCAGCAACCAAAACTCTTAGCTGCTCCAATAAAGTTTTCTATCGCTCAAGGATTATGAATAGAACTCACAGGCAGGGCAGCCATCAGGGGGGGACTGCGGGGACTAGAGTCCCAGGAACAAGTAGAAATGGGGCCCACGACTGGAGTTTATAAGTGGCGCAGACAAGTTCTCTAACGACAGAAGGGAAAAAAATGATACTACATCAGTGACGGCTAACCTTGAAACTCCAGCTGTTGTTGAACTACACATCGCAGCATGCCCTGATACAGTTTTGCTATTTGGCCATGCTAAAACTGATGCAGGGCATGCTGGGATGTGTAGTTCAACAACAGATGGAGTGTCAAGGTTAGCCATCACTGTACTACACTGTTAAAACTGGATGACTGAAAGGGGATTGGTAATGCTATTGTGGGAACACTGTGACATCACTTATAGGGATGCCTGTCCTATGTAACTGGACCCACAATTACCATAATTTATACCCACGCATGGTTCCTTTTGCTCGCCATGCGTCGGGCCTGGTCCCTCGCTCAGAGGACCAGGAATAGTAAGGTCAACTATGTAAAACTCCATAAACATTAAAAGAATTGTGAAAAACTTATGTCGACTCCAGATTAGGTCTGGCCAATCTGTGGCCCTCAGGATGTTGTGAAATTACATATCCCAGCATGCTTTGCCACAATTTTAACATTCCCTAATAACAAAACTGTAGTAAGGCAAGCTGGGACGTGTGGTTTCACAACAGCTGGAGCGCCACAAGCTGGCAAGGACTGATCTAGACACTTTAGATCAACCGGAACCAATTCAACCGATAGCTAACTCAATCTGCCCAATAGTAAACAAAGGGTAACATCAATCCTTAATTGCATTAAACCTAGATCTCTCAGGAACTCAACCTTGTCCAGCAATGCCTGAAAGGGTCAAAAATTGTACTGCTAAGCTGACTTTTCTGTAGAACATTACTCAATTATGGAGCAATGACAGGCCCAAGTCCTCTAGAGCAGAGTGCTCCTGTACTAGAGACTAGGGGCAAGATGTATCAAGCTTCAAAAAAAATTGAGTGATAAGCAACCAGCCAATCACCTGCTACCTGTCATTTTTCAAACCCAAGCAGTTAGGAGCTGACTGGCTGGTTATTACTTCTTGAAGATGGATACATCTGGCTCAAAATGTGGGTGCGGGACATGACTGGATTTACAAAGAGTTCAATAATAAAAAAAAAAAAGGTAAATCCATTATCACCATAAACTGATCTAATGTTTTGTTATCAATGCAGATTCCAAGAGATTATGGTTTGAAAAGACTGCTGTGGTTCTCCCTACATATGAACAAATAGGTGTCGGACGGGGTCCCAACAGTCGGGATCCCGACAGTCAAAACCCTGACGGCAACGGCTATTCTCCCTCGTGGGGGACACGACCCCCCTAGAGGGAGAATACAATAGGTGGCGAGCATAGCGAGCCACCATGCCCTCAACGTGGCGAGTGCAGTGAGCCCACAAGGGGCTTTGTTGCGCTCACCATGCTGTCTGGATCCGGCCAGTCGGGATCCTGATGTCGGGATAATGACTGTCAGGATCCCGACTGTTGGAACCCTATACCACACCCGTCCTCATGGCTCTCATTCTTACTTTAGTAGATAGTTGCATTATGGAGAAGGTGCAGAACTGAACCCCCACAAATGTCACTCGCTGTGCCCATGAGGAAGTAGCTCTGTTTGAGTCACACAACCAGATGATATGTCAAAAGCAAAAAAATACGGACACGCAGAACAGATACATCTTGTGCTAGTGTTGTGGACTATAGCCCAAGTTCTGTGCTTGGTGAGACATGCAGACAAACATTGAATGCTTGTTGCAGATGGATCTTTGGCGCCCAGTGTAGGAGTCTGCAAGTGCGACATGTAAGTACATAAGTACATGGACACTAGTGGTACATGGACACTAGTGGTACATGGACACTGCAGCTGGAGAAAAAAAAGTGAGTGGTGCTGCTACAGCTGGACTCCATTGCGGACACAAATACTACCCTGTCCTGTAATCTGAACAGAGCTGCAGAAGGCTATTGGAGCTACAGTATATAAGTAAATTAAAATAAAGTATCGAATCCTCAACAAAACAGGGCAACTTAACTAGTTGTGGACAAACAGTGTTGCAGAGCATTTGCCAAAGGAAGTGATTGACACAGAACCCAATATCTGCAAAAAAAACAAAAAACTCCCAACTCATTTCCCATATACTTAAATTTAGATCAAAAACCATAGAGAAACCTCAAGAAACATTTCAATTAAAATCTCAACCTCACATACATGCACTGTGTTCAGTAAGTGTTCTTGCGACTTCCAGGTGAGGGATAACTTAGCCAATAGGAAGCCTACGGTAATGCCAGGCAAATGGGGATGAATGGTTTAATTCCAGAATCATAACAATTAATAAACAAGGTTTTATTATATTTTTGATGGGTGGTTGTAGTTTACAGCAAGCACCTTTCCTCAAGAACATACCTGTAGTACTGTTACACACAACTGTGGATTCATTGCTGTTGTTTTTTTTCAGTCCGGTCTTTAAACCATTCTTATGGTGTACTATTCATTTTTCATCTGCCTGACAGAAGTCTCCTTAAAATCACATCAGCACATAAAACATGACCTCTGTAGGATGTATCATTATGACTGAAGGCTTTTAACAATGTATACAAGGAGGCACTTTCATCATTTGTAACTGAGAACATAGCTCTGGAATATCTGAATAAAGATTTGTTTTCACAGCTGGCCGTGTTGCCAGTAGACTGATGGGTGATGGAATGTTTTCTGCAGAACCAACCTTGCACATGAGTTGCGATGAATGTAGGAGATTGCTTCAACAGTGTGACATCATCCGAAAATATGATCTACTACATAAACACCATCCACTCAGTAAGTAAAGATATGTGAAGAGATACCTCTAGACGAGCACGCAACAGTTACAACTCCAGAAAGGAAAGGCTGATCTTTTAGAAAACAAATTTGTTGTTCCTAGACTAAAGAAACATCACTGGGCAAAGCGGAGAGTGCAGCTAAAAGGTTACGGAATGTATAAGTAAAAAAAAAAAAAAGGAGGTGGGGGACTTACTGAAAAGGTGACATCTGTGGTTTTTAAATGCTGTCACTACCTAATGACAAAATTAAACTGCATTAACTCAAAAGGCCAGAAAATACTGTGATGCTGAATGCACCTAACAGCCAGAATAAAAGCAGACATTTCATTAAGTAATTATAGTTGAGATGGCCATAAACTGGCAGCACCGGAATCCTGTCACCTGTCAGAATGCTAAAGGCAGAATTCCAAATGTAAGTATGCCGGGGAGTGTTAGGGTAAGCCTTAGTTGATGGGTTCCATCAGCATAGTGGCAGTTGGGATGTCTGTGTCAGTAGTCAGACTGCCGGCATCGCAATTGCCAGTATCTCGTACTACATTATCCAGAGATTTTCCCGGTATGGAGGCATTTTCAATATGGCATTTGCTGAGGAGTTGGCTAATGGGTCTTGAGCAGCGTATGTACGAGATGATAGAGAAGGAATGAGAAAGAACAGGAAGCGATTAAGGCTCAGGAGGAAGTTAGAGCAGCAGAAGCACCCTATGGATGTTCTTCAAAAGACTCCACTTAGCACAAAATGACACGTTTGTGCATTGAAATGGCAATATTTGTATAGCGCCCATTAGTTTGCTGGGGTTCAGTTGTTACAATTGAATACCGCACCACGATTAATGTAGTAGGGATTTACAGTGCAACATAATTCAATATCGCCGTTTAAATGCAACTTCCAATCAATGTGGTCTGCATAAATCATGTGATTTACAGTTTATGGTAACAGGCTGTATTGCTTTTGCAATATAGTTATTTATTCTTATTTTGCCATCAGTGCTGTACAGAAATACACAAAGGGGAAAAATAAAAATATATAGGAATTTGGTACTCGCCGTTGATTCCTTTCCTCCAAATCCATAGATAACACTGAAGTCACTAAGCTGGGGGATAGAGTGGTGTCTTGGTGGAGTCGGCACTTTAACAGATTGAAGTGTAGCAGGCTCCTAAACCTCTATCCTCCCCTTTGACCAGTCTTCATAAACTGTGCCGAGAGGAGAAAAGAGACCAACAGACAGAGAGACAGACAAAAGAAACAGAACTATAACAATGTTAAGCAAAATCAGCTAGCAATGCATTCAAGCACACCTACACAGGCATGAGCAGAGCCAGGAGGGCGTTCAGTGTCTCCTATTAATTCAGAGAAAGGAAATTAACGGTGAGTACCAAATTCCTATTTTCTCCATCATCCTATAGGGGACACTGAAGTCACTAACCTGGGCCAGGGCTTTTATTAATAGATCATCCAAGTAGGCAATAATGCTTATGCTTTGAGCGTGTAGAGCGATTAGCAAGACCGCCATTATATTAGTAAAGACCCAAGGGACCGATGAGTGGCCATTGGGGAGTGCTCGGAACTGGAAATTCTGATCCCAAATCTCAAACGGAGTAATTGTTGTGCAATTTGTAGATGGGTACATGTAATCTGTGATGTCCAATGAAATTAGATATTCCACGGTTTCTAAGCTGCCAATGAGGGAGTGTATGGACTCCATTTTGATATTGTGGTATGCCAGATACAGATTCAGAGTTTTATCATTTAGAATGGGTCTCACAGAACAGTCTATTACTCTGAGTGTCCTGTTCGGTGTCCGATTGTGGAAGATATACTAAACCCACCTGTCCCTGCGAGATGTTAACCACACATCCCGGAAGTCCCGCAGAAGAGGTCCCATTCTGGGGTCCCCCAGGTGGGACCGAAAGTTGTCATACCGAGGGGTTGTTATCAGGCTTGGCCTCCTGACAACGGGACACTGCAGAAGTGGAAGAAGCGGACTTCCACCTCTAACTCTGGTGTGTGCGTAGGAACCTCTAGGTTTACCTTTGAATTTGGAAGATCCTCAAAAAGGACCAAAAGAACGTCCTACAGAATTGTTTTCTAGGAGGTGGTGCTACCAACAGATCATCACCCGGAAAACGGCATGGTCTCCACTGCTGGCTTAATGTCTGCCTCAGCTTGACATTACTTAGGCCACAAAGAACGTTTTGCTATGACTAACAGGGCAGTGATTCAGGCTTTTAAATCTGCCGTGTCTCTAGAGGCCTCCCCTATTCTGTGCAAGGTCTATGTTCTAGACCTCTAGTAAGCTCCTCCGCCCACGTCTCCATAGTCTTGTTAACTCAAGAGGGGACAAATGCAGAGCGTAGAATGACCTCAGCTGTAGAAAAAAAAAAAATCTTTAGCATGGTTTCCATGCCCCTATCCAGTGCTCCTTTCAAAGGAACCGCAGGTGGAATAGGTAGGGTAGCCTTTTTTGAGAGTCTAGAAACCTAGGAATCTGCCTGAGGCGGGGTTTCCCACTTGGCCCGAGATTTCTGGATTTTTATCCGGAGTCCCCCAGATTTTTAACAGAGGTTCCTTCAGTTCAGTAGAATCTGGAAAGGTAACCAAAGGTTTTACAAAACGTCCAAAAATGGAGGAGGATCTGTATTCTGAATAACAGCACCAATACCTTGAAAATCCACGCAAGCACAGGGAGAATATACAGACTCTGCACAGTAAAGCTGCGTACACACGGGGGCGATTTCAACACATATCGCTGGCAATATGGTCGCTGAGCACCATATTGCCAGTGATTGGTTTGTGCTGTCTGCGATAAATCGCCAGGTGCGCGCTCCCGAGTGCAGCCCCTGATGGTCGCAGGAGCTTGCTCCAGCAATCAGCTGCTTCACTGCCTCTTCCCCCGGCAGAGTCTCCTGTTCATCATCGACCATCTCTGGTCACTGATGAACAGGAGACACTGAGCAATATATTGCTAGCAATATATTGCTGAGCAATATATCTCCCCCGTACTGTATGTACACAGCTTTAGTGCCATGGTGGAAAATTAACCCATGATCGCAGCACTGGGAAGCAGTAATGCTAACCATTACACCGTCCATGCTGCCATGGAACCATTCCAAGAGTCCTTATCTAAAGGCTGTTCAGGCTCAGAGTCCTAAAGCTCTCCCTCCTCAGGCAGGGAAATTTGGTCCTCATCTGAGTTGTAAGATCCCTCTTTTTGGTATGGGATCCTGCAACAGGTAGTACCAGTGAGGGGGTGCTGGCCTACTGAACCAAGGAATCCACAGATTTAATCAAGGCCCTGGCCCAAGAAGGCTCAGCTGAACTCATAGCAGATATAGGAGTATGCAATATCTCCCTGTCCCTGCAAACAGTGTGGACAGTACACTAGTGAAGCCTTTAGTAGGTAATGAAGGAAAGGCTTGGTCCGTGTCAGACATTTTTTAACAAGCTTCACACAGGCCTGGCAACCGCTGTCAAGAAAAGGGGCGAGCCCGGCCGCCTCCATCACTCAAGGAGGCGGGCCCGGTCACCCCGGAGGCTCTACACTGACGGGGAAGCATCGGGCATCGCTATCTACAGCGGTGGCGGGCTTCCCCGGTCACACCAGAGTGATCGGAGGCAGGCTGTTTTAGTGGGGCCCCCTCTAAAATAGCCTAGCGGGAACACTAAAGCACCACTTACACACTCTGCAATACGCCTATACAATTATCTATAAAAGGCAATCACAGACACCCTTTTCATATACCTACACACAGATATAAAAGGCAAGAAGAAAAAAAGAGTGATAGTAGGGGGGAGAGGAGCTCGCTTTCCCCGAATTGCAGCCCACAGTAATTAGAGATATAAACCCAGCCACTCACTCAATGCTAGTGCTCACTGTTCTGGGAAATGGAAGCGCTGTCTCTGTCCTGCAGCATGGAGGACCCGGTGAGGTACAGAGACTCTGGAGCTGTAGCATAGGCCTAATGGCGCCTATCAGGAGGAGGTCCCACAAGGAAGAGACTTGGGGCTTAGCTCCATCCCTTCTGCCTCCTGCACGTGCTGAGTACAATAGCGCTGAAGCTGTCTGTCTGCAGCTCCAAATGCTGAACCAGTGCACTATGCTGGTCCAGCAGTCACCTGTACAACAACCACATAATTCAGCCAGTAATTGCCCTCTCCGATACCAGCTGCCAGATATTGCCGCTGTTCAAAATGTTTTTAATCTCTAAACTAATGTAATTTATGTAATAAAGTGGAAACATTCCTTTAAAAATAGGGTTTAATTCAGTAATGTATAACGTTTAATAATAACACAGCCCACATTAAAAGGATATATGATGGTACATAGTTCGTAAAAGAGATCAACATCCAACAGTTACCTAGTGGAGGTGTATGCCAAAATTAGGATACAAATCAAAGCATAATATCTCAATCACAGGATTATAACAGTGTTATAACTTGATGGCGCCATTCAACCGCAAAGCATAATATCTCAATCACAGGATTATAACAGTGTTATAACTTGATGGCGCCATTCGGGTCAAGAGATTTTGAGAATAAAGAGAGACTATACAAAAGGAGCCTTCCTCAGCCAGCCCTTCCTCAGCCAGCCATGGTGAGCCAAGGCCTATTGTTCTCAGCTGCAATACAATATAGTGTTCCTTCTAGGAACTAACTGCGGCAGGGCGCTGCTGCTTGGGGGCACCATAAGGGGGGCGGAGCGAGCCCGCCGACGTCATCGTTGTAGGTGGTCCCGGGCCGCCGACTTCACTAAAAGGGATGTGCCCTTGCGCGTCACTAAAGGGGATGGGCCCGGGCCGCCACCGTCGTGCAAGGGGGGGCGGACCTGGCCCAGCCAGAGTCCCTGAGCTGCCGGGGAAGCCTAGCGCTGCCGAGATTGCGATGCCTGGAGCTTCCCCCGGCACACCAGCAAGCCAGAATCACTTCCTCCAATCAGTAGACAGCTCTCATTACTGGACATGTGTAGGAAGAGTGTTTTTTGTTTTCACCAATAAAATTCAACACCACACACCATCCCCGGTGGCCCTGAGAGCATTCATTTGCAGTGACGGAGCAGACCCTGCAGTACATAGACTGGCTTCCTATTTGCTCTTGGTGCTAATTGCACACTAGGCCCGCAGTCCCAGGGAAGAGTCCACTCCTCCCCCTGGAACGGTCAGTCTGGGGTATTAGCAGCACTAAGCTTCCAGCAGGAACCCCACACTGCAAGCCATTACGTTTACAGTGCTTTTAGGGAGATGCAGACTATGCAGTCCCTAGAAGCAGTTGTGGTTTTATCAAGTATGTATCAGACATCAGATTTCATCTGCTACCAATTTTTGAGTGACATCACCACAAGTAACCATATGAATCAGCTGCACATCTCAAACTTAAAAAGACAGGAGTCGCTGCTGCTCTATATTGTAAAAAGTGTGGAATGTGCTACCACAGTAACTGCCATTGGCAGACACTGGAGGTATACTTGGACATTTTCCTAACAAAACACAATCTAAAGAGCTACCGGCATTAGTAATATAATATAGCATGTTGATCTGGGGAGTTGTCAGATTGCCAGTATGGGGTCAGGAAATTGGGGCTATGCATTAGAGAGCATTTTAGGACTTTCCCTGGATCAACTGGGGATTTTCAGGATGAAAAGGTTGATCCTGATGGACATATACATTTTTTCCTAACCTAAATAAATATGCATTAACAATAAAGTAAAAAAAAAAAAAAGAGTAGATGTACATCAATGGGATAATAAAGTCTTTTAACATATTGCAGAGGAATTTGGACTTTGACCCATTTTCTGTAGAGTTGTACAACAGACATGCTCTGCAATGCCAAGATATTCAGTTCCTAGACTTTCCTATCCTGCCTGTTACATGCAATCCACCAAAGGAGAGCAAGAATTTTTTTTGTATGAAATTACCCTTTTACAGACCCTAGGCTCTGTTTATTGCCTAGGCTACAACCAGCCGTATTTTTAGATTCGTACTGCTTATCTGGGCAGTTGAAAGAGTAGATGACAATGAATCACATAGACTGGATAGGCGTAAAGTCTTATTCTTTATTTGTAGCAGGTAAACCGCAAACAACGTAAAAGCATAGCAATTCCTCGCTTACAGCATACCAGGTTTTCCACAGGTTCCACAGTAAGGATGCACTCCAGAGAAATCTAACATAATCCCAATGTTGCCCCTCTATCACCCAGCCAATTTTAGGCATTGGGAGCCATGACCCACTGCTGTGGACAAACATTTACAAGGAAGTAACAAGTGCCGTTAATCAGACATTGATTCAAAATAAGTCTTAAAAATCCCAGACTGGAAGTTCGCTAGCCCTGCTGCTGCTGCTCTAAATCCTGGACTGGATCTTCCACATTAACTTCATGTGGAAGTATGCTATCCCTGCCACAGTATCCATCAACCTCCTTGTGATGGCCTGCTAACCCCAGTTACCGGCAGCCTAGCACCGTACTTGTTTCAAATTGTATTCCTCCCAACATGACCCTCTCCAGGAGGGACACATTGCTCTGCTCCTGGACTTCCCTCTTAATTTATAATTGCCATCACCTGTGTTGAAGCACCTTTCTTAGCAATTTACCTGTTCAGCACAGATGAGAGTAATCATACATTATAAGGAAAGTCCAGGAGCAGAGCATTGTGTCCCTCCTGGAGAGGGTCATGTTGGGAGGTATGAAATTGTAGGGATTCTGCAAAGTCGAAGAGCTGTTCCCTATTGCCAGCCATCGGCAAAATAGCGCTACCATATGGGAAAAGCAAGACGTTATTAACAGGCTAGTGAAATCTTAGATTTATAGGAGGAGTAACCCTTTTTTATGTTTTGAGTAGTGCTGACAGAACCTTTTTCTGGCATTTATTCCAAGAAAATTACTCTTCACCGATTAATAAAAAGAGCCCCATGTATCCAGTAACACAAATGCCTTCTCTGTGGATTATGAAATCTAAATTCTCGATGAACAATGAAGACAACGCTAGGAGGCCTTCCAAACCTTTTTCAAATGTTTCTAAGGGATTAAGGCAGTTATCCATTTAACATTAGATTTTATCGCACAACTGCCAAGTAATCTGAAAAATGAATTACGTCTGCCAAAGAAATGTTTAAGCTAAAAGTGGATTTGTAGGAAATAAAAATACTTTGGGAAGAAATTTTTTAGTGTTTAACCGGTAAGAGCCCCCAATTCTCTTCTGAAATATTTAGTACTTTAAGAAACTTTACATTATAAAACAAGACGTGCAGTTCTGTTGTCCAGAAATTCAAAGCCACTCAAAATTTTTCTTGATCTGAACCAGTCCGGCTCCTTCGAGGAGATCTGATCGGAATTTCAAGTTTTGGATTGCACAATTTACATGAACTATTTCAAAATACATTTTTAGCAATAATTACCTTTTCTCTCTGTAAGCAAACATCGAATCTGAACACTTGTCGATGGTTTTACAAAAATCAAAACACTAGGGGGGGGGGGGGGGGGGTTACGACGACACAAAGCATGTTCACTTTTCCCCAACCAGCACTGGCAGAAAGCGCTCTTCTCCCCAGATAGAAGTTCTCTCTGGTCTCTCTCATACTTTCCAAATTTTGCAGCAAGGCCCCCCATTATTGTGATATTTGGTGGGTGCCAAGCACTTCCGAGTAGCTGGGCAAACCCATTGGCTCGACTCCACGCACCGTTAGATGTTGTGCACATGCATACAGCATCTATTCAGTGATTGCTGGCTGCTTGGCAAAGATTTCAGCCTGCCTCGTCACCTGTGGGACACTGCAGCTCACGGCTGATACATTGTCCTAATAGCAGGACAATCCTGCTGTAATAGGGACAGTTAGGAGGTATTCCCAACAGGCCTGCACACAGCAGTTGGGCTGGCATGAGGCTGCAGCTGCTGTTGGGTAAGGAAGGGTTATTCCTACCCTACCTCCATCGAATGTCTATTTGTGCCATTTCTAATAGTATGATTTCCACATGCTCTTTACAGTTTTATTTTAGGTAAAAAATACATACATGCAACTATTCTCACATGAGTTATACATTTAGGACTATTCGTTTTCATTCATAATACAAAGATAAATTGATGCAGTCACATGTAACCGATGGGTATAGAACTAAATGCACATGAAAGAATTATTAATAGAAACAAACATAGGTACTCTTTACTTAGAAGGGCGCCCACGATTTTGATCGTGGGCATCGTTAGTAAAAAATCTCGGGCATCTCATGCACTAAAAAAATCGGGTGCGATGCGACCGACGAGATGCCCGCGATTTCCCATAGAGAACAATGTTAAATGTCTCAATTGACCCAATTTTCCTGTTCAATGCCTCAATTGACCCGATTTTTCCATAGGAAACAATGTTAAATGGGCCACAGAGGCCAAATAGGCACCCTGAAGTGTATAATGGCCACCCGAATTGTTAACGCCACCCCACGATCAACGTCAACCCGAAGCGTGGCGAGCGCAGCGAGCCCGCGAGGGGCGGCGGTACACGTCCTACGAACTTTTCATACCCCCACTATCCACGTCGGCGTGGAGTTGAGAATAGAAAGTGTGGCGAGCGCAGCGAGCCACCGAGCCCGAAGCGTGGCGAGCGCAGCGAGCCCCGCGAGGGGACGCGGACAGCTGTGAAGCCCGCGAGGGGACGCGGATACCTGTGAAGGTATCTGCGTCCGCTCGCCACGCTTCGGGCTCGGTGGCTCGCTGCGCTCGCCACACTTTCTATTCTCAACTCCACGCCGACGTGGATAGTGGGGGTATGAAAAGGTCGTAGGACGCGTACCGCTGCGCTCGCCACGCTTCGGGTTGACGTTGATCGTGGGGTGGCGTTAACAATTCGGGTGGCTTTTATACACTTCAGGGTGCCTATTTGGCCTCTGTGGCCCATTTAACATTGTTTCCTATGGAAAAATTGGGTCAATTGAGGCATTGAACAGGAAAATCGGGTCAATTGAGACATTTAACATTGTTCCCTATGGGAAATCTCGGGCATCTCGTCGGTCGCATCGCACCCGATTTTTTAGTGCATTCAATGCCCGAGATGGCCATGATGGGCGCCCTTCTAAGTAAAGAGTACCCAAACATATCTATTCACAATTATCCTAACTGACATTGTGGTATCAAGATTGGGGGCCAGATTATCTAAGCCAATCAGCTCCTGTCTGACATTTTTCATACACCGTCTGTGGGTGCCAGACGGCTCCCCGACAGTCGGGATTCCGACAGTCATTCCTCCGACGTCAGAATCCCGACTGCTCCCTCGTGGGGGTCCACGACCCCCATAGAGGGAGAATAAAATAGGTGGCGAGCGCAGCGGGCCCGCAAGGGGCTTCATTGCACTCCCCACGCTGTGCAGTCGGGATTCTGACGTCTGACTAATGACTGTCGGAATCCCAACTGTCGGGCTAATATACCACACCCCCGTCTGTGACATGGCAGGTAGGAACTGATTGGCTGGCTGTTTATCACTCTCCATTTTATCACTTTTGAAGCTTAGAGAATCTAGCCCTGGATGTTTGATATTGTGTATGCGTATAACGGTCTTATGTCTGCATGTTAGGATGCGAAAACAGATGTTTTGCACTTTTTTTTTCAAATAAGGCTATTCAATTAGCCCCAATTTTTTCCACCTAAAAAAAAAAAAAAAAAAAGCACATACAGATGTAGTGCCACTCATCCAGCATCGGGGCTCGCCCATCTCCGCAGGGGTTTTTTTTGTTGTTTTTTTTTAAATGGAAAGTGGTTTAGGTGAAAAAAAAAAAAAAAAAAAAAAACACGGGGCGAATTGAACAGACTTCTAAAAAAAAAGAAAAAGAAGTGCAAAATAACATCTGTTTTCGCATCCTAACATACAGACGTAAGACCGTTCTACGCGTACATAATATCAAACTTGATCCCACAATGTGGGCTTCCTTAACAGTATTGTCGGCCCTAGGCAAAGCAATGCACTACCCATTCACAGGAACACATTTAAAAGATAAAATCAGAATTAAACTCCTGCGCTGTCTCTACACATACTGCCATTCAGTAAATGCCCATCAGCAATCTGATTGGTGAAAAGCTTTAGTCATACACCAACCTACATGCTGACAACCATTTACTGGGGGACATTTACTAAGCTCCTGGGGGAGAAAATCAGCCTCCATGAACCTACCCTCCAGGTAATTAGGTGGCCCAGAGACATGAAGACAATTTGCTGTGGGATCAGGGCTGTAATGATGCAGTCCACAGTCATAACCCCTCTCCATGATCACCCAGAAGACACCAGTCAGTTGTGGGATTTTTTAAGTCTGCTGGTAAAGTGCTATCGTTCCCAGATTTCTGATGATGTCATACTGACATAACAGGGAGAACACACCACTTCACCTTACAATGTGATGATCTATCGCGCTAGTTGACAGCACACGTATTCTTAACCTTAATAGGCCTATCAGCTTTCAGTCTACTAGCGGAATAGGAGAGCAAAAGATCACTTAATTACTGAACTGATTCTAATATTCTATGAAGTGTCACTTTGTGCACTGTTTTACATGGGTGCCGGATGAGTGACAGTCGGGATTCGGACAGTCATTACACAGACGTCGGAATCCCCACTGTTAAAACTCTGACACTCAGCGGCCACCGGCTATTCTCCCTTGTGGGGGTCCACTGTGCCCACAGTGTGGTGAGTGAAGCGAGTCCGCAAGGGGCTTCGTCGCAACCCCCCCACTGTCTCAGTCCGGGCAGTCGGGATTCCAATGTAGGGCTAATAACTGTCAGAATCCCTACTGTCAATGTGCTATACCACTCCCGTTTTACATATGTACATCAACTGCTAATTGCAGTTAATTTTTATTTATTTTTTTCCTGGGAAAAAAAAAAAAATCTATTTGACGTTTTCAATGCAAAATACTCGGACAAAAACATACTTCTAGTTTGGAGAGAGAAATGCAAGACATTCTTGGAAAATGTGAGCATCAGACATTCCGCAGGACAGCTGGCAAGTCCATTCCCCACAGCTCCTTGCAGGGTCTTCACGCAGTCACTTTTTCCTGCACCTTGTTATGTGTGTAGCTTTCATTAAACATGTCAGTGATCAATGCTTAAGACACGTCATGACATAACCCATGATGACATGATCAGACAATCACTGTCGCAATGGGTTCATACAGGTCCAATGTTTGCAGACAACTTGGCGAACGCCAACAATCCAACAATGTGGCAGCACATTCTCACTTGCAGAGTCAACACTAGGTTAGCTTCACACAGGTTGCAGCAAATTCAACAAACGGCTTTATCTTAAAGACAAAGCTGCACAGCAATGTGCTTCTGTTGTGATAACTAATGACTCATATATTCAAATGGGCATGGATCATTTGGGTCGACAGCAAGTAAGTCGACAGTCATTAGGATGACACCACTAGGTCAACATGCTGAAAGGTTGACATGGGTAAAGATCAACAGGTCATTAGGTCGACATGGGGGTTTTAATTTTTTTTTTTTACCCGAACGTCGACACAGTTTACATGGACACAGGATAAAGTGCACCGTGTCCCCTCCCATGGGTTGTTTTGCTTCGCTCACCATGCTCAGGGCTCGGTGCCTTGCTACACACTATTGTATTCTCCCACCAGGCCCTACTGCATGGTAGAGCATGAAATACCACCTGTCGGCACAGGCAGGGCCGGCGCCACCACTAAGCAGCTCTAGGCATTTGCCTAGGGCGCCGGCACCTGGAGGGCGGCAGTTCGCCCCTCACCCCCAGCATGGAGGGTTAGCGAACTGTGGTACCTGTGTAAAAAACTTGCGAACCTGCGGCGCTGTTATTGTGTATAAGCTGGCCGCGGCCGGCGGGTCCCTACAGTGAATAGAAAATAACTAGCGCTATGCGCGCGGCGGCGCGGGAAGCGCTAGTTATTTTCTATTCACTGTAGGGACCCTGCCGGCCGCGGCCAGCTTGTACACAATAACAGCGCCGCAGGTTCCCCCCGGCGGCACGGACACCCCTGCATGCACCAGCACTCAGCAGGGACGCAAGTTTTTTACACAGGTACCACCCCACCACCCCCCCCCCCCCCCAGCACCGGGGCGCCCCCACCCCGACTCGCCTGGGGCGCTCCGGTGCCTTGCACCGGCCCTGGGCACAGGTCAGGTCAAAAAACAGTGAAAACCCCCATGTCGATCTTTTGATTGTCGACCAAGCCCATGTCAACCTAGACCCATGTTGATCTTTCAGCATGTTGACCTAATGACTATTGACCTTATGCTTGTCGACCAGACGACCGTATCCCATTGAAATAATGCAATGCGATCCGGGGCGGTATGATCGCACTCATGAATATACGATCCATATTAAATGGGCCCCTACAGCCGCTCACTTCCTGTGCCAACTGCTATTGTATGTAAACAGCCACCGCTAGCAGATGGAGAGCAGCAGATCAATCCCGGAGACACATTTACTGCCCAACAGCCGTCGCCTCCCTATGTTCCCGAAGTCACGTGTGCATCGTGATCCGCCAATAAATTACATTTTCATTTTAAAACTTTAGGTTATAATTTAGCCTATGATTTGCAGCTTAGCTTCTCCTGTAATCAATGTGCTAAAGCCATCAAATTATAAAAAGCTTTTAATACAAAAAGCTTCAGTCAACAAAGCATCTGTATTATTTGGAGGGATGTTAATTCATCATACACGTCAGGTCACGTGAGCTGCAGATAATCAGCAACGCTGGTTGCTAGGAAACGCAGAACAAGCAATGGAGGAGAAAATTAATTTCAACTAAATCCAGGTGTCCGAAAGACAGAAAATGTCAATTCCAGATGTGCAGCAGCGGGACAGATCCGGCACAAAAGGCATCTTGTTACGGACAAGTAGACAAAACTATTCAGCTAGGATGTGGATTAAATGTAATGCCGTCTATGCTTACTCATACCCCAATCACCCACATGTATGACTCCTCAGGATTGTTTATGTGACCAACAGCTGTTTCAGCTTTTGAAAAACAGCAGATGACGGAAGAAGGAACAAAAAGCTCTATACGATTTTACAATAAGATTTAAAAGATGACAGAAGGGATCGATTTCCCCAGTCGGGGGAAGGGGGGTGGTATAAAAATATTAATCTATGTAGCTCAATTTGTCTCTATACACGTATAGCCTCCACAGGGTCACATATAGTCATTACACAAACTTTAATGAAGGAACAGAAGGAGGGTTCCCGATCACAAGGACACAAACAGATTTTGCATCTTTGTCCTTACACCTAAGGAGGCGTTTTCATACCCTTCTGACATTATTTTAGTATCATCTGAAAGCGATGGGGAGGCAGTGCTGGAGGGAGGGACAGTAGCGTGGTGATTGATCTGACGCATGCGCAGCACATAAATCGGGGTAATTTTATTTTACGAAATATACCCAGATAATGCTGCCAAGACCCATTGCAGGGACAGTTTGATCGCAAGCTCTGTGCCTGTATGCGATAATACATACGTTTGATGAAGTCAACTATCGCATTGTGAATTGAGCCGATATTACATCCGCATGCTTGAAGAAAGGGGTCACCAAGAAACAGAATAGTCCATTGCAATTCATATAGAACCTCTGAATATGTTCCACATGCTAGCTGTAAAAAGATACAGAAACAGATCTCTCTATTACACATATGTATTATATTTGTAAGCAGTAGAAATACAGTACACTGCTTCCTTAATGGCAAAGTGACACCAGCCAAAACAAAGGGGAACACACAAAAAATCTCTCTCTCATTTCAGCACATATTGCTGCCAATATGGTCGCCGAGCGACCATATTGCCAGTGATTTCATGTGATGTGGGAGATAAAAGAGCCTGAAACAGCGATTTGTCCTGGAATGACTCATAAAGCACATAGGTGACACATTTAATGTCTAGGCAAACTTAGACATGAAGGACTTTGGCAACTTCCAATAGACTTAAAGAGCAATAAAGGTTTATAATAGGCCGGGGCTCATTCATTAGACATCAAAGCTACCGTAAATTACTTTTCTGCAAGTTCCTGCTCTATAATGTTCGGCAGAGGGACAATACAATGTCATTTTCTTTTCAGCATAGAAATAAAAAGAGCACCTGAGGTTTACATGTAGGCAGCCATATTTATGAAGCACTGTGTGACGTCAAGTAGCCGTCATGGCCCTCCCCTGCAGCAGCCTGGACATGCGTCGCTCCCAGAAAACGCTGCATCCCGTAGAGCCACATTGTGCCGCCCACACCGTTGGATGCATGTGTGCACAGATGCCACACGGAGTCTGTGTATGGAGCACAACGACCCTTGGTATAGCAATTTCATTGGGAGAACATGTTCCAGGAAGGAAATTGTTTGAATTTATATCCAGTTGGACAATTTCTGGAATGTTCTACTCCTTTCAAAGGCAACAGAAACCACCAACTGTTTGGACCCAATTCCCTAAGCAGTTAGGGCCCTGGTCTGCATATTCTCCATTTCCCCAATGGCCACGCCACCGGAACAGTGAAGAGATAACTAGGTCCCCATTGCATACTAAAAAGAAACTATGCCAGGGTGGCAAAAGCCAAATCATAGTTTAGTAAGTAGACATCTTAGTGCCTCCTGGATAACATTATTTGTAGCAGCTGGCAGAAGTAATGCTGGCATTACTTCTTTGTGATGTCATTTAATGCTGTATTTAAATAAGTATTTGAAATATAAAGTCAAAACACAAACCTTGAGGACAACTTCGATAACATATGACTCAACTGTCCCTCTGTCACGCAATCTAGTATATACCACTACAGCTTGCGGTTACATAGAAATGTTCCATATGCTGAGTCCAAGAAGGACTCTTCCATAATGGCGTGTTATGATTTGCAGTTAATTAAACAATGCTAGTAGTCTTTAGGAAGACTGGGAACATAACCTCCCAGCTGTACTTACCAGAGTTGTGAAATGAACAAAACACCTCATAAAACAGAACAACATGATGTTTGCACAAACACTACACAAGAAATTGCAGTTAGATGCCGAGAAGTATAGGCGCCTCTGTTGTTTTGTACAAAGAGGCCTAGAACTTCTGTACGGATCGGTGGAGCTTCTGGAACTAGGTTGGGGGATGAGAAGGATTTGAACCATTGGTCCCTCGAGATGTGGAACTGGATTGTATTTCATGACTGCTCCACAGTGATCTGCACATTCCGCAAAGATAAAGTTTTATCGCCAGGGTAACACATGCATGTTTAACCAACTCATATTAATGCTTAAAGGGAGAGGAGCATCTAATAAATTAGATCATAATATATAAGTCCATAAACTAGAGAATGGGTTACTGATGGTCCGATTGAACTAACCTACAATAAATAAACAAACAGGCCGCTCTACCGGTATAGACATTATCCCCGGTATCAAGTTAATCTGCACAACAGGCGGCTTTCTGTATATAAGTCCTACTAATGTGGAACATCTGCTTAGACATTCATTTATTTTCAAAAATAATTTGAGCAAGTTGATATCTGTTAGAAGAGAGTTCACAATTAACTGATGTCATTCAATAAAAAAAGGTACATACTGTATAATTTAATTAAAAGTATAGGAATGGAACAAGTCTGATTTGTATAATCCATAAGAAAATATCTAAAATATATTACAGCTATAAACTTAAAGGGGATATTCACTGTTTGACAACTCCTCACCATTAAAGTGCTTAGGGCTGATGTATCAACCAGTAAAAATTGTGGAGAAGTGGCTCAGCTGACCAACGCAACTAATCAGCTTCGACCAATAATTTTGGACATCGTTTATAAATGCTTCCTTAAAAGCAGATTGGTTGCTATGGGCAATTGGTTGCTACTGGTACACTTGTACATTCTTTGCACATCAACCCTTTCAATTTAAGTCAGTCTTCTCGCTGCCACAGCTCCCTTAAATAATCATTATGCTCATCTTTTATTTAAACTGTGCCACAAGATGTCCAGATTCCACAACATAGGTATAGCATAGCAAAAAACATTAACAATTCATAGTTTGGTTTCTTGAAGGGGCACTTAGGGGGGTAGTCAATGCCACTATTTAGCAAAAAAAATGGCGAAATAGCTCCTTTTTCCCACAAACAAGATTTTTTTTTTTCTTTATTAACAGTTTCTTATATAGCGCTTACATATTCCGCAGCGCTTTACAGAGAATATTTGAACACGCACATCAGTCCATGCACCAGTGGAGCTTACAATCTATATTCCCTACCACATATACACGCACACAGACATTCTAGGGTTAATTTTTTTTTTTTGTTTGGAGCCAATTAGCCTACCAGTATATTTTTGGATTGTGGGAGAAAATCGGAGTACCCGGAGGAAACCCACGCAAGTACGGAGAGAATATACAAACTCCGCAGAGTTAGAGCCATGGTGGGAATTGAACCCATGACCTCAGCGCTGTGAGGCAGTAAATCTTTTTCCTTTATTACAATTTTCTAAATCAATCCAAGAATTAGAAGAGATATGTATCATCGAATCCACGCTTTTTCCGTGCAAATGGACGCCAATTCATATATTGAAAAGACTGGCCAGACGCTGATTGGTTGAACTCTCTCAGCCAATCAGTGTCCAGCCAGTTTTTTTTTAAAAATTCAAATTCAGCAGCGCTTTCTGCCCCGCCGCCCGGCAAATATTGCTACAAGCTCCCAACCGCCGCTGCCCGCACATGTGGGTCATAACAACATATCGCGGGTGCTAAAAAGCACCCGCAATGTGCCGCTGATGGGTCTGATCTGATCGATTTAATGTGCCGTCTGTCTGACCTCTCCACTCTGACACGATGCGCATCGGGACGATTTCTCTGCCTAATCCACCTAAGAGTACTTCCTTTCTATGGGAAAACAACCCAAGCTGAACACATCCACTAAAAAGTTGCTCTCAATTTTAGATAAGTTTGTAGGAAACCGTTGTTCGTTGTTAACAATATAACCTGATAACAATATATCTACTAATGAGCAATTACTGGATGCAATTTACTATAAATACACTGATAAGGCCAATGCATATGCGCTACAACATCTTGGACATAGTGAAAGCCAATGCCCGGGTCATGAACAATAGAGTAACAAACAGAAAGATGAAAAGGAAAATATTCATTTTCCAGCTGATGAATTAAAGAGGGAAAAAAGCAAGAAGAATGGCAGCAAGCGGGCATCTAAAAAGTGGAAGTAGTGTTATGGTGCCCCTACACTTGTTCGATCGGATGCAATGCGACATTTCCCATCGCATCTTAAGTGCTTTTTTCCAGCAACCAATGTTGCATGCCATCGGGTGCCGGAAGAGGGCTGGCGGGCGTCGATGTAGCAGAGCGGGCGGCAGGAGATCTGGTGCAGAATTTAAAAAATCATTTAAAAACACTGGGAGTCCCGCTTTGACTGCGAGAGCTCAGCCAATCAGAGGCTTCACATTCAGAGGGTTGCGGATTGGCTAAGAGAGGGTCACCCAGGCTTTTTAATTTTTTTTTTTTTTTTCAAATTCTGCCTCCCACCAGCCTTCCTGCCACCACCCACTCAACCAACCCTCTTTCCTCCCACATTGCGATAATTATTTGCAGCACATAACATTTATCAAAGAGACATTTAATCTGCGGGTTTCAATATGCTTGGCTGTGTGGCGGCCCCCAGACTTTTAAGCTACTGTGACAAAGAACAAACCTCCACATTTCACATAATCCCCAACCCCTCCCCACAGACACTGAACAAAGACCCCAAAACCTGTGTGTTGGAAACTTGACCACTACTCTGCTGGGTAGGGACACATCACTGGCTGACAGATGGCCTCACAGGTGCATCAGCCTACTAGGAAACTTCCCTGTAAGCACTATGGCCAATCTGCCCCTGCCACAATTCCACAACCCAAACTCTGTACTCACAATAGGTTATGTCGGTGACACTGGGTACAAACTACACAATATTTACCCAGGCGGTCGACTCCAGTTAGCGATGGCTTTCAGGGGCCCTGCAGCAGGTCCAACACTTATTGATGGGTTGAATATATCTTTCAGACCTACGGCGGAATGCTATATCGCCATGTAAACCATTGAATACCTAGATTTTCATTTAAGAAAACACATGGAATAATTACCAAACTCGTCAGTTAGACTTAAGCCGGGTACAAACTAAAGAAGGTTTGTACCCAGCAAGATTGCAGGCGACGGGACCAGGCATCAGCAAGCGCAAAACACACTTGCCGATGTCAACAACAACAGAGCACTGGCAACAGCCATGGTGCGTTCTGCTGCATGGTCCTGCATACAGCGATGTCAGGGGATGTCCCTGATGATGTGCGAGATCACACATCAGCAGCAACATAGTGCGTGCACACTGGACAATTGGAATGTTTTGTTGTTCCGAAACTGATGGAATTGACCAAATCATTCAAATTATATAGCGTGTGCCAGCTTCACACTACTGAGATGAGAACAGGATAGTGGAACCTCAATGGGACATGAGTAATGTAACAACACAAAATATATAGCGTGGCTTCAGCAAATTGTGTAAAACAAATGTGTAGACAGTAGGAAACTACACTAAAGAACCAAGGTGTCACAAGTTAGTTTTGAAGACCTATTGGTTACCATCCCCATCCAGGTTCTGTACCCATAAACTGTAGTTTCCTTCTATGTTCTACCTCTGATGGCCTCCTTAGTGACTGCTGTAGCTGCTGCCACAACCTCTCTGAACATGGGAAACAAGGCGATGGCTTTGTGCCCAACAGCAATCACAATGCCAAAGAGCAATACTGGGCACACAATTATTCCGAGCTGGCAGACACACACAAGAGTACCAGTCCAGCCTTCTCCTCAATAAGGAGATTCAGTTCATATAAAACCGGTCACAGTTGCCAGCAGCGGATTATACAAAAATGGCTACATTGGTGTGTATAATATATAGGGTTCACATACTACCCACCAAAAGCTACAACTGATTATAAACTAACCCCCCATCTCTTGGATTGTTAGCTTATCTGGTCAAGGACACTTTCGATTTTTGTCTCACATTATGCATACTGGTTCCCAGTCACCATTGTCACACATCCCTTGTGAATGCCACATTGAGGGCACTTCTACCTAATGAATGTATAGGCTAAATATTAAACCAAGCAGATAGCGGAGCACAGAACATGTAGGTCATTAGCATACTGTACTGTCGGAACGTCACCTAAAGTGCATCGGAACTCACAATGTCGAGTTGACTGTTGACCTAACAAACCACACCCAGAAATACATATTGTAACCATCATTGATCATTGCCAGGATGCTGTGGATTCCGTGGGTTCTAGTTTTGAGTGTTGTAAATCCCTACAGGATGGAAAGTCTGGGATAAACCAGACATCTCAGAGTACTAGTACATATACAGAGAGTTTCAATTCAAAGTAATTCATTAATATCCAATGTTATAAGAGAATAAAGCATTGCAGAACTATGATGTATGCTGGTTCTGTATAAACACATACTGTACCATGAACTAAACATCTTCCCAACACTTCCAGATCACTTTCAGCTACTTGTCACACATCAATTCACTGCGACCCTTTTAGCTTACATACAATTTAGGAATTTTCTATTTTGCTTTGTAGTGACTTATTAAGGGGTCAGCCCCACTGAGAAGCATTTAGGAGGCTGAGAAGTTACAAATTAATGAGGCTTTTGAGCACTCAGCAAGTTTAACTTAGAGACCCCCCTTCTCCTGAGAGCAGATCCCCCACACCCCAGCTCAGAGCCCAGTGCATTTCATAAAAAAATAAATATTGAAGTTTAGTACATGATGCCCATTGACGACATCATTGCAAATCCTGGCTGCAGAACATTTAAAAGGAAAAAGCTGAGCAAGCTGTTTAGCATTAACTCTTCCCTGGCACCCTTCCCCCCAACTCAGGTCACTCCAAACCCCCTCTGGGTGATACAGTGTATCAGAGCATTTGCAGTGATTACACTGTAGCAGAGTACTTGCAGTGATTACACTGTAGCAGAGCATTTGCAGTGATTACACTGTAGCAGAGCATTAGGAGAACATAGGATGAATTAGCCACTTACAGGATAGTAGTCTGAGGTGACACGGTGGGGATGTTCTCCAGCATCAGATGCATGCATCTCACCGTGGTGCGGAAGCACAGGCAGCGGCTGGGACAAGAGCTGCCCTGCTGGGGGAGAGCTAGGAAGACCCCCGCTAGGAAAAAGCCCCACATGCAGGGTCTGCAGAGCTCCATGCTGGCTGGAGGGGTACACTATAAGGGAAGGACATATATAAAGAAGAGGGAAAGGAGGATGCAGGGAGGCAGCGGCTGCACGTCCTCCCCTCGCCCACACAGGCTCCGGTCTGCACTCCGCACGGATTCCAGGATCCACTGCTTTTTTGGGGCTGTTACAGAGGATGTGACGCTCTGCGCCCTACACACATGTACACACGCGCCATCTTGTGGTTCTAAGCGGTACTACACATGTGCTGCCGGTATGCCTAGGGCCAGATGTACTAAGCTTCAAAAGTGATCAAATGGAGAGTGATAAACAACCAACCAATCAGCTCCTGCCTGACAATTGGCTGGCTGTTTATCACTCTCCATTTTATCGCTTTTGAAGCCTAGTGCATCTGGCCCCTAGTGTGAGAGAGGGTTTCCGTTTCGCAGGCAGTTTTCTTTAGTTTTTTGTTTTTAAAAAATTTAAGTTATGGAGGTCATTCTGGTTGACTGCCACCCCACGCCCCACCATTATTTATTTATGGTACTTGTTTCCTAGCACAGCGCCCACGATATTCAGTTGTACAGCATCGCATCGCATGCCACATGCCGGCATGCGATGCAATGTGATTTTAAATTGTATAAGCACCCTATACGATTTTTCATTGTATAAGCACCCTAATGGGTGCTTACAATGTTAAATGCACCCCCACGCCACCCCCACTATCAATGCAAACCCAAAGCGTGGCGAGCGGCGGCAGTACGCGTCCTCCGACCTTTTCATACCCCCACTATCCCCGTCGGCGTGGAATTGATTTTATATAGTGAGGAGAGCGCAGCGTGGCGAGCGCAGCGTGGCGAGCGCAGCCAGGAGACGCGTATTACTTTACATGTATTATGCGTCCGCTCGCCACACTATATAAAATCAACTCCACGCCGACGTGGATAGTGGGGGTATGAAAAGGTCGTAGGACGCGTACCGCCTGCGCTCGCCACGCTTCGGGTTGGCGTTGATAGTACGGGTGGCGTGGGGGTGCTTTTCCAATCCATCTGCACTGCTCCATGAGAATGGGCTGGTGAATATTCAATTCACCGTGTCCGTTTACAAACAGATCCTGTACATGCACATCGCTCAGATCAAAATGACCTCCTATATATATTTACACTCATACTCATACAAGCCATTATACCACACCAGCATCTCTCAAATGCTTATCTGAATGTAACACCTCCTGTGGTGGTGGAACTCATTTCCCCGAACACGGAAGCAACCTTCCTCATTAGGCAGAGCCTATATCTTATACATATGGGGGAAATTTACTAAGATGGGAGTTCTATCTCAGATGGAACGTTGCTTTGGGCAACCAATCAGATTCTATCTACTATCTTCAATTAGGTGCTAAATAATTAAGAAGTAGATTCTGATTGGTTGCCCATAGCAACATCCCATGTGAAATAGAACTCCAATCTTAGTAAATTGCCCCCATAATGTCCACAGTTGTGCTGCTTATACACATCTGTCTCTGTCATGACATCACATACGACATGACAGAAGAAGAAACCACTGGGACAGGTTTTTCTGTTGGAATTACTGTTCAGGGCTGTGGTAGTGGTGGAATGCAGTTCCACCCTGTCCCCCCCTCACTTTAACCCCTGCTCTCCAGCCCAGCACACACTGTTCTCTTTCTCCCTGTACAGGTGTGTGATCACCCGCACCCTGCCATCTGCCGGATTGGACACCGAAGCCCGCTACGTCGCTTCATGGCCACACAAAATAAGTATTTTTTATATGAGTCTGGCCATGCCCCTCCTGTTGGTCATGCCACAACCCATTGGCCAAGCCCACTCATTTAACCAGGGCCCGGCAAAACTGTCAGTACCCCTGTCTCCACTTGCTACTGATGGAATATAATATCTGCATTTTGTTCTGTGCATGCAATATGGGATGTATGGATATACTTACTTAGACTCCTAATTCTCATGTCACCCTGCCACAATGCCGGAAGCGTAGGCAAACCTCCTGTATCAAATGCATAAGTTCATCCCAGTCACCCAGCGGCAAGTTGGAATCTGGAGCATGAATCAGCATTTATCAGTTGGTCCCATCCAGGGGTTAAAGTGAGGGGGAACAGGGTAGAACTGAGTTCCACCACCTCTAATGGTGAGGTGGAACATTTTAGCCTCCCCCACCTCTACATGACCACTTTAAGCCCTGGTCCCATCTCACAGTCCAACAGCAGAGGCGGGTGCGCCGTTGCTTGCTGCAGCAAAGGTTGAGTGGTACCAGGCAGGAGCCTCCTGTTCCCTATTTCAGGATAAAGCAGGGCTTCTGGGACAGAGCCGATTAACTCTGCAGCAGCAGTGGGTGCGCTGAAGAGCTCTGTTGGAAGAGCAACACTTGAATCTGCTGTGAACCACCCATCTGCTGATGTACATGCATTAGGGCTTGGAGCCAGGGTCATCTTAAAGTATGTACTCAATGGGCAGATGCCCAAGGGCCCCCCTATTCTAGGAGCCTTTGAGCTGGGTCAGATTGGGTTGAGGGAATCTGCCTCCTGAGCTTCTTGGGAGGCATTAGAGAATGCTGCCTGGTCGCTCTGATTGTGACTTCCCAGTCTGTAGCCAGACAGTGAATGGCTGCCAAAATGCTGATTGGTGGATAGATGGCTGGAGCTATCCACCAAACAAAGTCCAGCATTCTCTGTATGCCTCCCAGCCTGCAGCTAGACAGTCATTGGCTGCCAGCATGCTGATTGGTGGATGGCTGGAGCTATCCACCAATCAGAGTGCTGACAGCCATTTACTGTATGGAATCAAGTGGAGAGATGACACAGGACCACATGAGGCGCATGTAATGATTTATTTTTAACATGTTTCCCGTGAATGGGTGTGGAGTTTCCCCAAATGCATTTCTTTGCCCGGGGACTACAATGCTGTAAAGACTGCCCTGCTTGGAGCCCAGAGGCAGGTGACTCCGTTGCCTCTGGGAGCTACTCTCCTTCCCTGTGTCCTTTGTGCAGCTAATCAGAAGCTGAGTTGCATCACTGTGGCCCCAGCTCCTAAATTGCAATGCCAGGAATTGTGGCTTTGTATCAGAGGGCAGTGTTCCGATGAAGCCAATGCAGTGCTATACCCCGACTGCCCTTTTCTATAGTATTCACAGTGGCATAACAATAGCACCGCAGCCCCTGCGGTCACAGGGATGCGCTGTGTAAGTGTGGGTGCCGGGGGGCTGCGGGGCTATTGTAATGCCCCCCCTCATCCCCCGCAGCTTTACCTGTATTCGCTACGGTGGTTCCGGCTCCCCTCCTGGCTTCATTCTGATGTTATGGAGACAGGCTATCATAAAATGTCCACCCCCATATAGCAGACTGTTCTCTGAAACTGCTGTATGGGGGCGGACATTTTGTGATGGTCCGTTTTTCATAGCATCAGAATGAAGCCAGGAGGGGAGCCGGGACCACCGCGGCGAATACAGGTAAATCTGTGGGGAATAGGATGGGGGAGGGCATGGGCGGCCAGGGCGGTGGTGTGGGGTGCTTTATTATCGGCGGGGGGCGCCCAAATTATAGTTATGCCGCTGAGTATTCAGTCTGAAAGTCAGCAAGTATGATGTAGGAGCGTGTAGGGCCGACTTGTGTTCAACACTGCACAAACCCCATGTTATCTGATACCAAGGTAACAATTACCAGAAAACACTACAAATAACTCTTTAATGCCTACATATCCCATCTCTTCAATCATTTTCTATTTTTGTACCTGCCCCTGTTGTCCAAGTTCACTTCATTTCACCTTCCTCATTCCATTGTGTTGCTTATTTTCTTTCCATGACTACATCTTGTCCATGGAAACTCCCAATCATTATGCTGGATTGCAGGAACTGTTCCCCTTCCCGAGCTCTGCTACAATGTGGTTCCCTGGATATGTGTCAGTAGTACCAACACATAATATAAAGCCCTGCCTGCTTCTCTCCTGCCCTGTGTTATGCTTTTGAACTATTCAAACTCCAGAAGAGAATATCGTGAGAAAGAATGATCGCTTTTATCTAAACACATTGACTATACCATCTGGATATTTCCATAGTGCGCTGCAAAACTAATAAACGTTTGCAGAAACAAGTTCCAAAGAATGTTGATGTATGTACTGTATTAAGTCATAGACGGGCTGAAGAGGAAAACTTGGGATGCCTTATCCATGTTACAGAAGTTGTGGAATTTAAACAGCAACAAAAATAGTGCAATTAGTAATTAGATGTAGGTAACGAGTTGGGCCGCTGGCTTTTACTTGGGAAGATGACAGCAAGCTAAGCGGCAAAAAACATATTGGTGCCGATTCAGATCCATTTGTAATGGGCCAAATTTGTCCCCATCCCCAATGGTCGGGGGTTTGCAAATAATTTTACAGCTCCATTTTGATATTACAGCTCCAGATCTCGGAAGGCCTTCTAATACGCAGACTACACGGCGTGTAAGTCAGGATTCACAAGCTGCAGGTGACAAATTCATGTAAAAATGTACAAACACACTATTAATATGTACACAAGCATGCAACACTCAAAGGCATCAAAAACACACCAATATATTTTCTCATTCATTCACAAATTATGAAACAACAAATAACCCTTTGCCCCATAGTAAGCCATGTCTCCTTACTGAAACATGCACATAATAAATCTCCAAGGTGGTCTTACAGTATGTACAGTAGTCCAATTAGTGAGCATTATGCTGCTTTCACATTGCCTAAACGTTTGAGACCAGGTATTTTTAAACGGTATATTACCATTTTAAACCCCTTTCACACTGCACATAAATACCGGGTTTCAAGCAGGTTTGCAGTGTGAAAGCAGGACAGACAGTAGTGCATGTGTAATGAGACGCTCATAAAATATTTGCATATGTAATGAGCAGCTCATTAATATGCACTGCGCTCATTACATATGCGCATATACCGGTTCAGAGCCATTCACACTGCATAAAAAACGGCTCTGAACCATGTAGGACTCTGCTTTTTACCCGTTTGCAAATACCAGTTATTTGTAGCCAGTAAATGCAGACTGGCGCTTTCACACTGCAGCTCTAAACATTTTAAAAGGCTAAAAAATCGGCAATATACCGGTTAAGAGCTGCAGTGTGAAAGGGGTATTACCGTGGGCGATGGTGCGCATAGTACTTTTAAGATCCACACCCCATTACTTCAACACTATATTATTAACTAGCTGACCCGCCCGGCGTTGCCCGGGAAACCCTTGGGGTTTCTTTATTTCCAAAATTGCTAAAGAATGTCATCTTACAATATGCTGTGCCAAAGACCTAAGATTGTAATTTGTTATAGATTCCACCATAATGTTAGAATGTGTTAGCATTGATACTCAATGACGGCAATGAAATCAGGTGTGGTGTTGTTGTTTGAAACACAACGCTCCTGAGTTGATAACTTGTATGTGTTGATGAATTCCATATCCACTCCTGAGATTTAGCACCTACTGTATGACATATCCTTCAACATCTGAGGGTCAGAAATCGGTACAAAATCAGAAAGGGACGTGGCCACAACTCCATTTCTATACTTTCAAATTGTACAGTTTCTAGGGTGTGTAATTACAGGCGCTGAGTGCGAAGGGACCGGGGTGGGCGTTACTTACCCCGCCATAATTAATTAAAAATTCACTGCTCCCTGCCGCTCCCCTCACCGAACTTGCAGCAGTCTCTGAAGTCTGGGGATCTGTAAAGCACATGCACCGGGCATCTCTACCAAACAGTAGGGCAGCCCCTGAGTGTGGGAGCAGGTCCACGGGCCTGGCCACATGATGTCATGACGCGACGCACGCTACCCGCACAACTGTAATGTCCCACTGGGAATGGGTGCAATGGGCCAAATTCTTCCCTACACCCGCCGAACCAATCCACTGATCCAGCCATCACAATCATCAATGGGTGCATTGATAAGGATTGAGTGTAAGAAGTTGAAGAATAAGACTGAGAAAAAGAATTGCCATGTTACAAAGTGTACAATTTACTCAATAAATCGTGAAAAAAATGTAAGTGTACATAGAAGTACAATCAAGAAATGAAAGTAGGATTAAAAAATAAGTTCTGATTCAAACTGATAATTGTTTGGATGGGGTGGGTTGTGAAACAAATCTATAGGTGGGGGTATGGATATTGTGGGCATAATTGGTGTTTGTTACACCTACATGGGGCCCTCAATTGATGGGATTTTCACTACAGTGTCACGGTCACATTGTCACCATAGGGGGATTCCCAATTGGGGTCCAGGTGGTCTTTTAGGGACCCTTTACAATCCTGTAGGTCTCTTCTCCTTGAGCTTACGGTCTCCCTTAATGATAGTCAATCACTGAGGGAGACCATAGGCTCCAGGAGAAGAGACCAATGGAATTGTAAAGGGGTCCCTAAAAAACCACCTGAACCCCAATCGGAAATCCCCCTACGGTGACACTGTAGTGAAAATTTCTCATCATCTGGGTACCCCCTGTAGGTGTACCAAACACCAATTATGCCCACAATATCCATACCCCCTACAGATATAGATTTGTTTTGCAACCCACCGCCATCCAAACAATTATCAGTTTGAATCATAATTTATTTTTTAATCCTACTTTCATTTCTTGATGGTACTTCTATGTACACATATTTTTTTCACGATTTATTGAGTAAATTGTACACTATAACATGACAAATCTTCATCTCAGTCTTATTATTCAACTTCTTACACTCATAACATTCAAACAAATGCATGCAGCGCTCATGCCCATCGACCAAACATTATCTATGAACCAAAAGAGTCTGGGAAACCATTAAGGCAGAGCAGTGCCTGATATCCAACTGACTAACAGGGTGAGTGCAGTGTACCCACTTTGTATTGATCAATGGGTACATTAGCCAGGACAAAGATTTCTCAGTGCAACTGGAGGACTGGAGAGACAGATATGGGGAACAAAGTAGAAATGGTACATTAGGTACAGTTTTTATTTGCAGGTACAGACTGTTAAATAAACGGCAAATTATTTTTTATGTGTTCTGTGTGTTTGTGTGTGTTGTACTGTTTTTGTGTGTGTGTTGTAATGTATGTGGTTTTGTGTGTTATATTGTATGTATCTGTCCAATGCATAAGTGTGTGAGGTGTGCTATGTATATACTGTACAGTACAGTGTGTGTGTGTGTTGTGTCTTTGTGTATCTGTGCAAAGTTTAAATGTGTGTTTTGTGTGTGTTGTACTGTTTTTTGGGTGTGTGTGGTGAATGTGGGTGTGTGTTGTGCTGTTAGAGGTATGTTATGTGTGTGTATCTGTGCAATGTTTAAGTGTGTGTTCTGTGTATTGTACTGTTTTTGGGTGTGTGTTGTAGTGAATGTTGGTGTGTGTTGTACTGTGAGTTGTGTGTTATGTGTGTGTTGTGTTGTGTGTATTTCTGCCGAATGTGTAAGTTTGTGAGGTGCGCTATGTATATATGTGTGTGTAGTGTGCTGTGCATATCCTGGCAATGTTTAAGTGTGTGTGTTCTCAGTGGCGTAGCTTGGTTTGGGGCGCCCCCCCCCCGCCGTTAATGGGGGGGGCGCCTCCCCCCCTCCCATCCCGGCCGCCGGTGCCACCCCCCCTTCCTCATCGCCGCAGGCTTACCTGTCTGCGCGTCCCGGCTCCCCTCCTGGCTTCAATTAATAATTCTATGCAGACGGACCACGATAAAATGGCCGCCCCCATACCGCAAACAGTTTCAGAGAACTGTCTGCTTTATGGGGCGGCCATTTTATTGTGGTCCGTCTCCATAGAATTGATTGAAGCCAGGAGTTGTGTGTTTGTTGTACTGTTTTTGGATGTGTGTTGTAGTGTGTATGTATTTGTATTGTACTGCATGCGGTGTGTTTCCAGCGATTTCAGCCCCTATCTCCCCCATGTGTACACAGCTTAAGTGTGTGAGGTACTCTACGTATAAATGTGTGTGTTGTGTGCTATGTGTGCGTATGTGGTGTACTGTGTGTGTGTGTGCATGTACAATGTGTACGTGTGTGTGTTATGTGTGGTCTATGTATATCCTCAATTATTTCCTAATTGTTTAAAGCCTTCACCATAATGTTAGAATGGGTACTTGTGTATTTTGGCGGCGCCCATCACATCGCATACCATAACGCATACGATGGTATGCGATGCGACGCGATATCGTACGATAGTGCACGATGGCATACAATTTTGAAATTGTATGCCATTATACATGGCATACAATGCCATACGATGCGATGCGATGCGATTGAACATTGTATAAGCACCCTAATGGGTGCTTATACAATGTTAAGCACCCAAATGGGTGCTTACAATGTTAAATGCACCCCCACGCCACCCCCCCACTATAAACGTGAACCCGAAGCGTGGCGAGTGCAGCGAGCCCGCGGGGGGGGCGGCGGTACGCGTCCTACGACCTTTTCATACCCCCACTATCCACGTCGGCGTGGAGTTGAGAATAGAATAGTGTGGGGAGCGCAGCGAGCCACCGAGCCCGAAGCGTGGCGAGCGCAGCGAGACCCGCGAGGGGACGCGGATACCTGTGAAGCCCGCGAAGGGACGCGTTTACCTGTGAAGGTATCCGCGTCCGCTCGCCACGCTTCGGGCTCGGAGGCTCGCTGCGCTCGCCACACTATTTTATTCTCAACTCCACGCCGACGTGGATAGTGGGGGTATGAAAAGGTTGTAGGACGTGTACCGCCGCCCCTCGCGGCGGGTGGCGTGGGGGTGCATTTAACATTGTAAGCACCCATTTGGGTGCTCAAAAGCACCCTTTAGGGTGCTTAGTATACGATTTTTGGTCGTATAGGGGGTCAAAATCGCGTCGCATCGCATCGTATGCCATCGGGTGCATGGCATGCGATGCGATCTGTTCGTTGTACGACAGACATCGGGGGCGCCGCCAAAATACACAAGTACCTTAGAATGTGTCTGTCATACTCAATGACAGCAATGAAATCAGGTGTGGAGTTGTTCCTTCGTCCACGGTTTCCCAGATCGTTGATCTTTTCCACAGATCATCAATGAAGGAAAATTAAAACTTGGTGTTTTTTTAAAATTCTAAGTGAAATTTCCCCAAAACGGCTTCGAGGTGCACACCACCGGGTCCAGAGGTATCTTGTTGCCAAATTTGGTGTCTCTGAGTGCCACGGTGTGTCCGCAATGCGACGGACACGCACACACACACGCACACACACACACAGACTCTTCAACTTATTATATAGATTCCCCAAAACGGCTTTGAGGTGCACACCACCGGGTCCAGAGGTATCTTGTTGCCAAATTTGGTGTCTCTGAGTGCCACGGTGTGTCCGCAATGCGACGGACACGCACACACACACGCACACAGACTCTTCAACTTATTATATAGATAATAATGTCACCTCCACAAGATATTTCTACATCACATCATGTTAAAACATATGGTTACGTAAAAAAAAAACGTATAAAGGAGTTTTTTTTAAAAATGCATATCCCATAATTGGCCCAAATGGCACAATAAAATAATACTCTGTAATGTGAACATATTTACTAATCAGAACATCTTCATAGGGACATCAACACACCCAGTGCAGCCACAAGTAACGCCACAAGTGATGGAGGATTAAGAAGAAATCATACTGGAGACAGTCAAGTCCTTCAAACCTGTGGAAGGGCCAACACAGCTCATCGTTATTCAAAGGGCACCAAGCGTGAGGCCACCCCAAAGCACACTACTTACCCAACCAACCCATAGAGCACCTACTTAAAATGAATTAGCTAGATGTTTAGACCTACAGTATTTAAAAACAGGCAGGTTGAGTTTAGGGCTAACCAAACCAAGCAGATGCAGAACATGAGATATCTCATCCCAATAAATGTCACCCTTCTTGTTTTGTAGCAGGATATAAACTAGATCCATTTTCATTACCCAGAAATAATTGAATTTTGAATTTTGCTCTAATATTTTCCATGCAGGTGACTTCATAGCCAGCTGTGATCCCTTCTGTCTGCCCTTCTGAGGGCACTGTGTTGCTGAGTGATGGTTGAAAATATTCCCCTTTTTAGTTCCCCTTTGAAATGTCTGTTTGCATCATACTACATACCCTCCAACTGTACCATTTTAACCGGTACAGTACCGTTTTTTTACAGCCTGTACCGGCTAAAAAACCTTGTACCGATTGTACCGTTTTTTAAGTAATTCTAGCTTTAAGTAATAGCAATTGGTATGCAGGCAGTGGCCAAGGGGACTCTGGGAGATGTAGTTTCCTAAACCGCTGGCAGCTTCCTGGGAAATGTGAGGGGTAGCCGGCTGACAGGACAACTCCTGAGGCGCACCACGGGGTGGGGGAGTGCTGCGGGCCAATCACAAGGCACAGTGTATATTGGCACCGCGGCTGTACAACTGTGAGGTGGGAGAGCGCCGGGTGGGGGACGTGGAGCAGGGCAAGGGTAAGTTATAATGAAAAACATCTGTGCCATCCATGCCTTGCTAAGTGTAAGCAACAGTGTAGAAGTCAGTACACAGCGCAGGCCTCCCACTGTCATGGTAGGTTAGGCTCTATAGATCAGGGGCTCTCAAACTCGGTCCTCAGGACCCCCACACAGTTCACATTTTCCAGGTCACCCGAGAGGTGCACAGGTGCACTCATTACTCATTGACACATTTGAAAGATGCACAGGTGGAGCTAATTATTTCACTTGTGATTCTGTGAGGTGACCTGCAAAAAATGCACTGTGTGGGGTCCTGAGGACCGACTTTGAGAACCTGCAATGTAGATGAAATGGTGGCCTTAGCTACTGCACAATTTGTTTTAAAACCACTTGTTTGCAAAGCCAAGGCACATTTTAACATATTGGAAGAGATAAACGTTATGGAATTATTATTGTTCTGAAATGGATTACAGTAGCTTCCTATGGTACAAAAAACATAATCAAATGACATCAGAATACATATTATACATGGAATATACTACATTAGTTAATGAAAGCTTAAACTGAGATCTCATAAGCAACTGCAGTGTCTCCGGTGTCTTAGTTACTGCATCTATGCTCCATAGTGCAAATCGACTAATCTGTGATTGGCGTCTTTGCATGCAACTGCTAGGATTGTAAACCCAGTGGTGGGTGTCTCAGTATGTATTCAGGTGGCAGAGACATTTGCATATTTTGGCACAGACACCGTGTCTACATTGGCAGTCAGACCCAGTATCTAAAACCCATGAACATAGGCGAATCTATAAATATGGTAATGGGTGGTGCCAGATCCAAACACTGAAGCAAGATGGACCTTTGCGCGGCGAAGCCACATGCCAAAAATGGGGCGTGTCCTCATGGAAAGGAGGCATGTCATCACAAAAAGGGGCGTGGTATTACACATTAGACCACACACCGTAATGCCCATTACACACTTTAGCAAACTCCGTAATATCCATTACACATAAAGCCACATGCCGTAATGCCAATTACACATTGTGCCCACACATCATGATGCCCATTACATACTATATAACAAACCATAATGCCCATTACTTACTGTATAACGCACCATAATGCCCATTACATATTATATAACACACCACAATGCCCATTACATACTATATAACAAACCGTAATGCCCATACATATTTGACACATAAGTGCTGCTTACCTACATGTTCATTGCTAGGGGGCTCTTGCTTGATGCAAGGGGCTCCATGTTTGATGCCAGGGGCTTCATGCTCGATGCCAGGGGGGCTTCATGCTCATTGCCGAGGGGGAATACATGCTTGTTGCCAAGAGGGAGTTAAATGCTGATTGCAAAGGAGAGTGAAATTGCTCATTGCCAAGGAAGGGGGGGGGGGGAGTTAAATGCTCATTGCAAAGGGGAAGTGAATTTGCTTGTTGCCAAAGGGAGGGGGATTGCTCATTGCCAGAGGGGAGTTAAATTGTTAGTTGCCAAGGGGGTGTGGGAATAGCTCGTTGCCAAGGGTTAGGGAATTGCTCGTTGCCAAGGGGGAGTGACACTGGGCGCACACAATTTCAAGAAATAACAGCTGTGCACTGCCCAGCTGTGTAATCTAAGCAAAGCAGCAGGTCCGTCGATATCTTCAATGCTCCATCTGGACCCTGAACCAGGAGCTTGCGGCCGGCAGCCAATCAGGAGCGGCATTGGTGGTATTGGTGGCCGTTCCTGATTGTCTGCTGGACCGCAAGCTCCTATTGGCTCGCGGTCCAGCGGGAGCATTGAATATATCAATGGAGCTGCTGGTTTGCTTAGATTATACAGCCGGGCAGCACACAGCTTTTCTGTCCAGCTGTCGTTTCTTTAAATTGTCTAATGGGTGGTCCGGTACACCACTTCTTAGATTTGCCTATGCCAATTCAGAGCTGTATGAATGTCTGTTTTGAGGGATGATCTTGTAATTTTTAGCATTGCATATGCTCTGTAGAAAAGTGTACATATCTATGGGCAATTTGCAGACGTATGCACCTGGGACACAAATCTAATGGGGGCTGATTGTAATATGGTGCGAATAAGTCATTTGCACATAGCCCTAGTGAGGTTGTGTCAAGGGGGTGTAGACTTAATTGTAGACTTAATTGTAGACTATGCAGCGTTGTTCACACTAAGATGAGAGTTCTGTTGAACATGGGATTTTGCCTATAGCAGGCTAGTAAATCCCAGTATTCCAACGCTTTTGGGTAACGGCTGCCATTGCTGTCCCTTCCCCACTCCCAAATGGCTGCTGACTGTTCATTTTCTGGCATCTTCAACCAAAGTGCATAGAACAATAAGACCTGTACATCACATGCACAGTACTGGTACAAAATACCATACTGTGCTTTAGATCCTTCGAGATATGAATACCCCCTTAAAAGGAATAAAGCTAGTGCTTGCACAACTGTATGCTGACACTGATGGTGGCTATTTGGACAAGCATAAGGATAGGGTGGTGTGGTCGAATTTAGTTCTGTTAACTCAGCACAAGGGCAATTGCAGCCAACTTAATGTATTATCATGGGTAAATGCATAGCTGCAATAATGTGGGCAATCATTTGCTACTTACTTATTAAATATTTAGCATAATGACAAAATGTATCGGTGTCATTCCATCGTGACACTAATGAATTTATGGTATGACATGTGGAATATATCATACGCACATTCCAAAAATGAAGAACATTCTGGAAGAAAAGAAAAATGAAAAACCAAAGGACATGAAGACGGAAAATATCAGCTGAATATTTATTTGCTGCCGGTACATTGAGTAGGGTGAAAATGTTGACTCATAGAACCACTGTGCTACAAATATGGCAACACATTGTTTTTGTCTTTTTTTATTTAGAGTAAGATGTGTTGACATCCAGCATGACAAAATTTGTACAAAGTTCACAATTTAAAAATGAAGTATCACAGCAACTTGTGATTCCACACATTTATCGCAAAATTAAAATGTCATCAACAAATCCATGCCGTGTTGTACAAAAATAAATCAAACTTCAGTTCCACAGAGAGCACAATAAATAGTTTATACAAAATTCTGTCTTAATAAATGATTACTTAAATTAAACTTAGAAATAAAAATGAACAATAAGTTAGAGTAAATAAACTTCGATGACTCACAATAATTTCATATGAAAGGTCAGCATTCTAATATGTGACACTTTTTTTTGTGATCCCTATATATAATAGTCACAGATAGGTTTTTGATTTGATACAGTATCATGTACCACCATTAAATGAGCAGCAGTTTTGTGCTTAAAATCCCTTTCCATTGTACATAGGTGATAACAATAATATTCCCAACTGATACTATCTATTAATCTACTGAAAGCGTTACTATATTGGCAAAGAAGCTGCAGACACAATGCAGTGGAAAAGGGCAAATGCCAGTATTAACAATGGCCGCCTTGAGAAAGAGCTTCAAGGCGAAGTATGATATGGATATGGCAGAAGGTGAACATCAAGCACCTTGCTTCGGCTTTTGAAAAGGCAGTTCTGAACATGACCGCTACAACTAATAGCACAACAGAAAGACAGGTCTTTACAGATAACATACTGCAAAGCCCCCCAAAGTAATTACATAATCTTTTCCCAGCTACTTATTAAAGTCCTCTTGGAAAACTGTTAGCTTTTGTACAGTGAATAGTATAAAGTGCCGCTGGGATATACATATATTTATACATATATATACCGAGGTTGAGTATTGTATTAGAATATTAGTTGTCAGATCCCTGTAACCTCCCTTAGCGATATTATTGAAACAGCCATCATGGCATCTGGTATAATATTTTTTTCCCCAAGTGTCACAAAGGCTATAGACACCAAAAAATTGCACACCTCCGTATATTATGGATATATAGGACAAGGTAAGTGCAAATTATCAACTGGCACATTGTGGGAACAATGACCCTGTATGTCCTATTTTGCTAAAAATATTTTTTTTTATTTTTTTTCTTAAAAAAACCATCTGTTTTTCATAGCAAAATTCTAAGTACATTGTACTTTCTGCATAACATCAATACATGGAAGGAAAAAGATATGCAATTTAAATAAAAAATAATAATCCTTTTTGACATCTTTATAAACACAACACATCTTTGACGTGACTTAAAAAGTGGTCTTATGCATATGGTTAGTGCAGTTGTTTAGAAGAAAATAAATGTTTAAATAAAAAAAAGAAAATATGTGCATTAAAATCAGTACAATTAAAATAAATAAGTGCTGTCTGAAGTTTGGTAATATAACTTCACATTATTTTTCCGTAAAGGATGAGCCAGCAACAATCCCGTATTTTCTTTTTTTTTTTTTTTCACAACGGACAAACGGAACCAGTGAATAAAGAAATAGTTGACATAAGAGCTAAAGGTTCGAAATTAGATGGTCTACTTTTTCTTCTATATCTATTTTTATAATTATTCCAGGGATCAGAAACAGGTTTTATTTTTTGCATTAATTGTAAAACCCCCAATGAAATGAAAAGACAATGAAAAAAAAATGCAACAAAAAATGTATTAAAAATAGTGTCTTTCATCCTCAATCAAAAATGCAGGACTCCAGTATGAGTATATTTTTTTTGTCTAACAGGCATTTCAAAGGGAAAATAATCAATCCTGGAGTGAAGGGGTGAGTTGTGGCTATTTCTCCAAAGTCTGTTTGAAAAAGATTGGTGGGAATCATCAGTCCACTTCTGATATAGTTCAACAACAGATGTTCCCTTATTGAGATCAGGTGATGCTCAGTTAAGAATGAAAAGTGCTTTTAAGCTGCATTGACTTTCCACGCAAGTTTTCCATTGCTTGATGTTGTCTTACAGCGAAGAAATCTTTTGTGTATCTTACCAAAAAGTTCCAGCCTCCACTTGAAGGATCATTAAAAAATAAAGAAATTTTTTTTTTCACATCGATTCTTCTTGCTGTGAAACAATATGCGCACCAGAATGTATTCTTGCAAACCTCACGAACCCCAGAAAGAGGCCAAATGAAAAGTGTCTAGAAAGTGGCTAGAGATGGTAATACCATTTTCGAAAGCGGATTTTGTCTTTTCCAGTTCAAAATACTAAAACGTTGATTCACCAAAGCATAAAAAATCTACACTCTGATTCTCTTCGTTAGCTTCCCTTTTCAGAAATATATTTACCTTAAAAATGTGCATACATTAGCAGCTATAAATATTACATGGCATATCACACAATGTTAGCTTATATGAAAACGTACAAAATGTGAATGTATTCAAAATCTATTCAGCAGTAACTATTTTTAAAGCAATACATAAAATCATCATGGAGTCTTGTAAGCATAACACTGTCTCAAAATGAATAAATATATAACACTTTTCTGGTAGATTACAGCAGCAGAAAACAAGAGGCATCTTTTACTTTTTTGTTCCAACAAAACCTTCACCGAAAAAAAAAAAAAAGCAGCTGTTTAGACTTGTATTCCTCTTACGGCTTGCTTTATGTTTTCCAGAAGTGCCTTATTTTCCGGGCTTTGATAGCGATCTTGATTTGTATACATGTCCGTCAAAGTGGTCACGTAGGCATCAAAATTTTGTTCATTGATGGGATCCTATAAGACAGTTTACAATCAGTATCCTTTATTCCATATAATTTCCCATTCAGTCTAGAATTCATTTTCTGGATATATCCTTAGCTCCTATTATAAAACATTACAACACTGGTAAAAGAGGGGGACAATTTAGAAAAAAAAAACGTAGACAGTAAGGTTCTCCCTTACTAAACAACCTGTCACTCTTGCTAATACACACATGATTAGCATATTAGTCAGGTTAATTAGCATAATAGTTTATTCAAGAGCCGAAATAAAGATAAAAAAACTTTCCTGCATTGTGTTAAACCCTTTTACATTTTGGTGTGCACACTCAATAAACACACACTCATATGACAAAACTCAGTTTTAAATGATGTGTTATTCTCTACGAAGGAATGTATAACATTCAAACCTTACTTTGAGATTCATCACATAGTGTTCATTCTAGCACCGCCATATTTTAAAACCCATGCAGTTCCTCTTCCCTGCCTGGGGTGTCGCTGTCTGCTGTGGTGTTTCTAGCACAGGTCTGTGCATATCAGTGCCGATATACATACCACACTGTGCTAGAACCTCTACAGCAGACAGCGACACCCCAGGCAGGGAAGAGGAACTGCATGGGTTTTCAAATATAGCGGGTGCTAGAATGAACACTATCACATATAAACTGTTTTGTTTTTTTGCTTGATCAGTTATAACCATTCTTTCACAGAAATTAGATCTATCAGTTCTTTAGTAAACCTGTGACTAACGAAGAGTGGAAGGATACATGTCGGCCAGAAAATTCAATAACAAAATGTAATTAAAGTGAGACTATCTCCAGACTATTGTGTGACAAAAATAGAGAAGTTTGTAATTTCCTTTTACTGTATATAGTTATTTTTCAGATAGTTAATCTGCTCTCTACACATAAAGGGGTATTCAATCCCGGCCGAATTTCCTGGCCATGCAAAAAATTGTCAATGATTCTCTGATTAGTATTCAATTACAGGCATTTTCAATCATTGTTTAGTCCATTTTCACAAATGCCACGCGTTTTTTGCCGTTGCTGGGTTTTTTTGCCCTGGTGAGAAAAATCAGCACTGGGATTGAATATTGCGAGTCAAATTCACCCAATAAAGGGCAAAAATTGCACATGAAACAATGGGGACTGTGTATCCTTTTGGGAGTTTACCCCATTGGTGTTTGTAAAATATTAACACCACTTTATGCTGTTGGACAGCTTTGAAACATGTTAATAAATTCCTCTGCTAGCTCTCATAAATATAGATAAGATAATTATGCTTCAACAAGCATTTTTTTGGGACAACTGGGTGTTTTTAGCCATTCGCACCGGTTCCTTTATGTTATAACCTATCAATCAGTATTTTGGTCCCAAGTACAATATTCAGCAATTGCATCATTTATGTAGTACTATTAGCAGTTTAAATGTTAGGAATTAAAAAGGCTAAAAATTATAAACATGTTTCTAATTAATCACACTTTCTACAAAAAAAATTTCACCTAAGGTTAGTACTATGTCCCAATTTCTTTCACACTATTTTTGATCTACCTGTCAGGCTGTAAACTCTTGTGACAGGTAATCTTTTTATCATTTTGCATATTTTGAAATATCTCACCATACTAGAAATGGTATACTTTTTATTTAAGTTGCACGTTTTCTCACAAGGATTGGTTGTAGATAATAATTTCATATACAAATAGTATTCAGCTAAGATCTGGCATTTGAAATTTAAGAGCAAGATTTAAAAATAAATTAAATAAGAATACTCCCCAAATTAAACATTGGGGAATATTCAAGCCCTGACGATATTTCCGATAGTCAGAAATATCAGCAGTTCTTGCCTATAATAGATTGAATTCACATTCGAGCTAGTCAATGTTTTTCTTTTTTTCTGACTTTCGGAAACATTCCAAAGTCAGAATAAATGTATCAGCAAATTTTTAGACAATTCGACAGTTTAGTGCCCGTTTCCACCAATGCAGATTCAGCATTTCAAAGAGATCTGCAACGGTGAGTCCTGGACAAAAACAGATATTTGGTAATTCACCAAAATTGTCTTCATATAGGACCATATTCTGGTCCTTTCGCTCCAAGCGATGTTTCACGACTGCAAATGCGCATTTATGCTTGTTTGTCAACCCGTTCACACCTAGCAGTGCAGGTGGGGGGCATGGGACGGTGACCACAGGCTGCGTCCATGGAACGATTAGCGGTACATTGGCATTCACATGAAAATGTTAGGCGTTCCCATAGTGATTTCCTTTTGAGGTGGGTGTGGGGGTGGGCAGCTGACATCAGCAGATGATTTCTTCCTGCACACAAGCTGCGATTGGATGTTTATGCTTGCGGGGGAACTCAGCTTGCTAGCGGAGGGGCAGGCGGCCATGCGGGCGGCATTTTAATGACACGCAAAGCTGTGAATTTTGCAGCTTGTCAACTAGATAAAGGTCCATAATCTGTTGCTAACATAAAAATTGTATTGCCTCATTATTTAATTTAGAAATAACATTGACCTTTACAAATATATATGAAATATTACATTTTCTGTGTACTAGGATATTAATATTTGTATTAAATACTACAGGATGAGTATCCCTTATCCAAATATCTGCTATCCAAATTTTTCAGAAAACCATACATTCCAGAAAGTGAAAAAATATATATTTATTTCACTAAAAGCACTACTGGGGACATCTGTACCAGCTCTACTGAGGACATGATATGTAACTGGCACTAAATATGTGCAAGAAAATTATTACTTGGCATTTAAATCCAGTATCTGAGATTGTACACAAACTTAGTTTCATGTTTTGAAAGCTTGTTTTATGCACAAATAAAATATATATGTGTGTATTTCATGAGTTTGATGTGTTTGTACAACATAAATGCAAGATACCTCAAGATACATAATTGAAATATAAATATATTCTGAAATACAGAATAATCTGTTATCCAAAATTCTTCCGGTCCTGAGCATTTTGGATAAGGGATACTCAACCTGTATTAAATCCCCCCCCCCCCCCCCCCCCCAATTAAATACATACTGTATGTTTAATGTGACTCAACTATATTCTGGTTGGTCAGATATTTCAAAATTTCATCTGAAAGACATTTTCTGACTTAAATTTTGGAAGATTTTGTGTTATTAAACTCATTGCAAATTGTCATACATTAAAGGAGATTTACATTTAAACTCTCCAAATACCAAGTATTTTTAATTCAGAGTTTTTTACGAGGTGAGACTACTTTAGATATTTGAAGGGTCTACTACATCAGGAGTTAGAGTTCATGTGACAAGTTGCTAAAATCATTAAATACTTTTGTCGTTCATTTTCTTCCACTTTGCTTAGTTACTTTCATTTTCTCTATAATAATGTTGCACATAAAACAAACATTGGTCCATATAAAAAATTGCAAGTATATATTTAGTGCAAATACATGTGACAAATACAGCAAAGAGTGAAGTGGAAATCATGTTATTTAGTACTGAACATCCTATTCAATAGCAATTAACATCTCAGCACAAATCACATTACAATCTTCACTGCACCGCCTTTTAACAAATGTCATTGCATGAAATTTGAATTATCAGTATGATGTCTTAATATATGTGAAAAAGAAAAATAAATATTTAATTTTATATATATATATATATATATATATATATATATATATATATATATATATAGCATATATAAGGGGATAAATATAAACTTAAATTGATAAAATAAAATACTATAGGGATGATAACCTAACAAAACTGTTGTTCTATTGTGATTTTAGAAATATATGAACAGTAATTGTTTTTATCATCGCTCAATCATTCGTTAGATTTTTAAGATATTCCCAACAAGGTTGCCCAATAGAAATGTATGTCGTAACTCCTATGCAAATACAGACAGACACAAATGGTGGCAGTAATCCTGCTCACAGGAGCTTACAATCTGGAAGAAGACATGGAACAAGAAAAGATGGCTTGGGTTGGATTGCTGTAGTTGGTCCATGAGCACAGCTCCAAATCATGGATGGAGGGGTGGAGAGCAACATAGTTCATACAGAGGAAATAAGGTAAATCAGACAATGTCACATTAACAACAATGGGTATTCGAGTCTCTGAAAAGATGAGCTATAAGTGATTGATTGATGAATGTAGAAAGCAGAGAGAAGGTCAGATCAAGCTTGGTCATGAATTCCATACATGAAGTTAAACCCTAGAGAAGTCCTGAAGACGTGCATGGGATGAGCTAATGAAAAAAGAGAAGAGGAGTAGACCATGGGTAGAGTTCCAATGGTGATTAGAAGAGTATATATATAGTCAATACTTATTATTATTATTATTATTATTATTATTATTATGGTATTTATATGTAGTAGACATTATGACCACAATATTTTATTTTATATTCAAGTTTTTGAAAAATAGACTGTGTAGGCACTAACAAACAAGACAAGCAAAAGAGGAGGATAGTAGCACTAAAGTAGAGGACATGACACCTCTGCAAACCATAAGTTGTATCTTGTAGTTTAAAACAGAATTGTCTTGTAATTTAAAACAGAATGGCACTCATGTAGTTACCTTGCCCCGAAAATACTGTGGCAGGGATAACATGATAAAACAGATAAAAATAGATAAAAACACAAATACCTTAAAAAACTAGTATTTTTGGAATAAATTACTAGCATGGCCAATAAATAACATGTGGTGTTACTTTTGAATTTTAAAAATTAATGGCAGATTAACAATGACCTTGTAAGAGGAGAAAGTTTGAGGTGATTAATGAATAGGTGGGACATTTGATGACATTATGAAATAATGAAAAAAATACTTAGGGCTATGTTGTATTGCAAAAGTACTGTGAGACCATTATAACTAAATGTGGGAAAGAAATTCAGATAATGGCAACACTTTAAATTATAACAAAGTATTAGTACATAGCATTACAGCACATCACCAGATTATTAGGAATACTTTATATATAGCAGAGACAATAAATTTATTTTTAGATATGATGTTTTTATATTTTAATAGTCCCCATTAACATCAGTTATCACATCAGTATGAATTTATTTGATCAACCACTGTCCGCTACAAGTGTGTGATGGGACAACTATAATCACTTACCATATGGGGCAGCTGGATATTAGCTAGACTATGAATTAAAGACTGACTTAGATTGGCCAGTTCATGTAGAAGAGATTCATTTTGCTGCTCAATGACTTTGTTCTCCTCCTCTATTGTCTTCAGGTTACTCTCCATTGTAGTAATCTACAAAGCACACACAGGTGCGAGATATAACATAAAACGGTTACACATATAGGCAAAGTATTATATATCCAAAATAATTTTTAAAATGTTATGTTTCTGGGATATCATTTTAGTCACATGCTGTTTATATAAGTTAGAAAACTGATCAAGCTTTAGTTATTAAAGTAAATAATGCCCCTTAAAATTTAGTAATATAGATTATTCATGCTTTGTTAATTCATACCTGGTTAGACTACTTATTTAAAAAAAACAGATGTGCGATTATTTTGTGTGAGCTGATTTAAGCATTCTGAAACAAAAAGTTGCTGTCATCTTACAGACATTTTCCCCCCATCGTGATCTCAAAATAATGAGGCAATATGCAAGATGGCATCAGGTAACATTGTTTTATAAGATTTTACTTTGCTGTCTCTTTAATTATTTTTTATTATCTCTTGTATCCTATTCTGTTTAATCCAGAAAATTATGTATTAATTTAGTATTTAAATGTCATTTTCTACTACAGTTTAGGACATAAATACTTCTCCCAAAATGTAATACATTTATAAAAATATATATATATATATATATATATATATATATATATATATATATATATATATATATATATATATAAAATAAAACTATATAAAATAATTTGTGTTCTGGGGAGAGTATTTAAGAATTAATCCTCAGCTTTAAAACATTAAGCATTTATTTTATTTATAAAGGCAATGTTGAAACATTTTAATGAAGAGAATGTAATTGGTTATATATTACATGTACAGTAATATTATATATTATATATTATATAATATATTGCATTGATATTTCTCTGTACTTAAAATTAAAATAATGTCTGTTATTTATTTTAGAAATTAAATTCATATTTAAAATTATTTTTGAATATAAATCTACTGTATTGCAAAATAATATTATGTTACACATTTAATTTTCTATTACCTAAATAGAATAATACAACATGTTTCATGGGTTATTGTAAAAGCTTTAGTTAAATATTTTTGAATAATAAATTAAGTATTTTCGAAAAAAACAAACAATAATTTGAAACTCCAAAAAAGTAAGAAGCAAGCAATAAGAATTAAAAAAATTTTAGTCCCTATTTGTTCATATTGTTTGTGGAGTAGATAATGTGTGACTAGAAAAAAAATCAAATGCTAATTTAAGAATAACTTTTATTCTTCAAAGGCTGAATTTCGTGTAAGTTACATGGAAAAACCACACAACCTCCCCTCCCGTGTAACTTACATGAAATTGGTATTCATCAACACAGGGTTCTTGGCAAGCAACAGGACGCTCGTCCAGTACCTAGTGGGAGGGAGCAGAAGCTGAAAAGGGGGCAGAGAATGAAGCAAAAGAGGTGGAACTCATTCAAGTGAGCAAATAAAGCATGTGTTTGAAAGACCAACAGGGGTCACTGTTGTTAGACTAGCCATTAAGCTAGGCTAACAAAACAACCAAAAGGTAAAGATACAAGCCAGCGTGTTTCAGTATTGGCTTTGATAATGCTTAAAAATTATTAGTGTTTGAAAAATAATCAGTCGTGTGTGATTGTTTAATTCCACCTCTTTGTATGATAAAATCATAACCACTAAATTCTATTAAACAAGCAAAACTGTATTACTACATTTAATCAATAATCCCAAGTATGTAGACAGTATGGATCTATAATTTTGAATTATTCCTTTTATTTAACTGAACTCTTTCTTAATACCAAAAAGTTCATATTAAATAAAAAAAAAATTGTGCCACACACTTGAATGCAACACTTTAAAATCAAAAAGATCACTAAGTTCTCATCCTCACCCTTACCCTCCATGTACTTTTCCCCTCCCCAACCTGTCGATATTTACATCAGATGTTTCGGTTGATGAATACCATGCAGCCAGCATGATCATGTGGCCACAGAAGACGGTATTTACAGAAGTACAGATGCACTCACGTATGTCACATAGAGATGTGGTCCGGATATTTCATGCACATGCACGTAACAAAGAAATAGTGCAGGCTTTAAAAAGAAAAATGTTGAAATAATAGTGGTGATTTAAATTGTTTTATAACAGTTTGTTATGATGTATGCTACTGTGTTCCTCATTAAGCCTACAGTACCCTTGTTAAAATAATCAGAAGTGAACTTTGCCCCTTAAAAGGTTAAGTTCACTTTAAAAAATGAACTTGGCATGCATGAAGTATGGGTGAGTATGAGAATAAAAGCTTTACTGTATTATTATTTTTTAGTATGTCTCTTTTATTTATTAATAAGTTAGTGGCATATCATATAGGGAACTCATATATAGCTGATTTGCAGATAGAGATAGTAATAACATTCTATATTAGTTGATAAAAACAAGATTTTTTTCAATACAGTTTATAGAAAACTGTTACCTGAGTTCTCAGTTTAATCATATCAGATTCCATCTGGGAATTAGACTCATTTAGTTCCTTTATTTCTTCATCCAATTGTTTTATTTCTTCATCATTTTCTATACCTATAGGGATATTTAAAAGAAGACATGTAATAGAGTTGTAAACACCGGAATTATCATTACTGTCAATAAGCATAGTTAGAAAAATATGTAGAATCAAATGTAATGCCTTGTGATAATAAGGCTGATTCCGGTTCACTCGGAGTGGCCCGAATTCGGCCCCTCCCCCGATGGTCGGGGTTTGCGCATGCACATTTCTGTGCAGATGCAAACCAAAATTGTGAATGGCCTCAGCGATTTACAATGTCGCTAGGCCATTTGCAGCAGGGAGAAGGGGCCGAGGGTGTGATGGGGGCAGATGTGGGTGGCGCTGGGACATGGGAAATCTCAGCATTTCATGGGCATCCCCATGAAAACACTGATTGTTCCCATGGGAATTTGGGCAGGACGAGGTGTGTCGGGGGCGGGTGGCTAGTCACTTGCAAATATACGTCAGTCTCCACTGACTTATATTTGCGAAGGCAGGAGAAATTGTCAACCATCGAATGATTTCTCCAGCGGTGGACACATGCGAGGGGATGTGTCTTCATAACACATCCCCTTGCATGGTTGCAAGGGGATACGGCAGTGTGGGGAGCATATATATTCGGAAGGGCAGGCACTATGGGACTCAGTAAGCTGCGAGCTTCGCAGCTTACCGAGTCAACCAGAATCAGAGCCAATGAGACCTATTATAGTTGTTAATGAAATGAAAACATACACAAGTAACAACACCATGAAAATAAACCCCACCCTACAAAAAGAAGCCGTATCCTGTATTTTATGTCACAAATGAGCTCAGGAGAGATGTAAAGCCCTGATCGCCCAAGAAAAATGGTGACTCCGTATACATCGAAATACTGATCATTGTTCAAAAGATCTTCTATTAAAACCAATCAAATCTAGAACAGTGTAAGGCTAAGAAAAAGTGAAAAAGACCGGATACGTGACAACTTTGGAACCAACTTCAAAGTAACATTTACTTTTAACCATAGTTGTAAACGCAAACAATGTACAGTATTGTTAGAATTATTCCACCTATACTTCCATGAATAGTTTTCACTGAAATGTTTTATTTCTAGTAACAAGTTTTTTTTTTTTTTTTTAAATAATTTTATTTTATGGAATAGATACATATGAGCTGATTATAATTTTTTCAGCCAATACAATATACAAACAAATTACTGTCATTGTATCATTTGGCAGTGACTTTTGTGACGTAAACAAAAGTTTGACCAGATATTTTGCAATGATCTTTTTTCTACGTTAATAATGTTAGTTTCATGGTAATCATATGTCATAGCGCAAGATAATAATGTCTTTATTGTTGTTTATTAGAAATTTAAATGATATACTTAATATTTTAATTATATTCATTTTAAGTAAATTATACATTTTAATGTTAATAATTTAAAGTTTCAAAGACATAATTAGATTTGATTGATCAAACATTATTTTAATAAAAAGACATAGGTATAGACTAATACTGTGTACTGTATATAGAACACAAATGTATGAATATGGTAAGTACAGATAACTTAAGATAACAATATATAGATATTTGCATTAAATTACATAACACTAATTTTAACACAATTTGGGAATGGCGAGTGCAATAGAATACGATATATTGATGCACTTTAGGAGGAGATAGTGGGGGCCTTGAGGAAGGTCCAGTGGTGGACCGAAACGTTGGCCCGTGGCCCACTGTCATGCACATTGCACTTTAAGGTATCTTTGACAAAAATGGATTAAAAAGGATTCAATATCCAAAACAAAAGTCCGGTGAGTGTCCTCTTGGATTTTTTATATGATATATATATATATATATATATATATATATTTGTGTGTATGTTTGTATATACTATACATACATACTGTATATCTAAGATGTGTATTCTACTTCACATATTATATTGCTATGGGCAACCAATCAGATCCTGTCTATTGTCTTCTAGTAGATTTTGATTGGTTGCCCATAGCAACATCACATGTGAAGTTGAATACACATCTTAGTAAATTTCCCCCATTGTCTCTGTTCATCCTATTCATTTGAAGTGTAGTTATGGACATTTTGTTTTATTTGACTCATGTTGGCACACTGATTAACACTACATATACAATGACTTTCTACTAGCACACTACTCACAGATAAGTGTATATACAATTGTTTGTAGGCATGCACAATACCTAATGTCACCACTTTGACACAAGTTGTTGGGGATTCAAGGTTGTGAAGTAAATCTGTTATGTTAATTAAAATTGCAAAAACACATACAGTATGACCATTGTGTACATTTGTTGGCAAGTAAATCATTTTATTTTATTGTAAAATAGATGATGTAATTGAGTAACCAGATACCATCTTTATAACATTTAAGTAACAGCATATACCATTCGTTGCACGCTGCTTTATGGTCATCATCTCTTCTCCTGATAATCTGGCTTTCTTCATTGCTGATGTGGCCCTTGGACATCCGGATAAACTAAAATAAAGTTGACACTGTGAAGTAGGTAGTTTTGTTTTACTTCTTTATTTTTTATGTTTTAAGATTATTTTGAAAGTTTAACAATAAGCACAAAATTAATGAAACACAGACTAAAGACAAAAATAAATTGATGACATAAAAATAAAAAGTAATACATCAACAACACATTAAACAGTTCACAATATGACCCTGGTTTGGGCATTTCTGGGCAGGGTCTGGTAGGTGGCTATTTAGATACAGATATCATTTTAGTGGGGTATTATGGGAGTGTCACAGGAGTGGTCGCAACCCGAGATGCTTAATCGAGTACAATGGAGGCCATATTCTGCCCAAAACTATTCAGCCAGCAGCGGCTGTTGTACGTTTCAATGGTATGACTGATGATTACAATTGATGACACGAAAAAGCGGGTGTCTGTGCACTTTCAAATGCATCATGGAAGGGCTTATACTAGTATTACTGTAGCATTAAGTACAGTGCCTGGTTAACCAATAGGCTGATTAGGCTCCAGCCTAGGGTGCCAGGACTGGGGGGTGGGGTGCTGGATTTCCTTGCAGGTGACAGCCGAGGAATAAAATGAAGGAATAATTTATTCCATGTTATTCCATGCTTTTTAGCTGTCACCCATCCTGATATATGTTGGGGGAAGGGGGTGATAAAGTTCTTAATGTGGCCGCCAGATGGCTGTGCCAATGTAACTTACTGATGGAACCATTAATTGTACATTGTGCTACAGACTCCTTCACTCACCACAAGCATTAGATCCTACATGCCAGTTCTATAACCTTGGCAACATGCACGTGGGCAGTATGAATGACGAGTCCCTGACTGCTCATACACATGCGCAATACAAGGGAAGCTACATGTGTATTAGCCTAGGGCACCTGGAACCTTTAATCAGGCCCTGATTCAACACAACTGCACAGCTAATAGGTTTAATTTAAAAAAAAACTGCTCTAAATTGTGTCAAGGTGTCTCTAATATGTGAAAAAAATGTTCATTAATTTTGACTTTTTTTTACTCAGTAGATCCTTCAGGTTTAAAAAAAAAACAACTTAAAAAATACAGGAATGTGTAAACATTTGGTTTATTCAACCAATGTACAGTATTTGATAGAGTACAGCAACAAGTATGGGCTAAGTGTTGCTTAGGAGCTATACTGAAGGGACAATGGATGGCACTTTATTATACTTTATCACTGTACACACTTTCTGCTTGTTGAGCCAGTATACAATACTACTGTAATTTGTACCCTCTATTGGTTAATCCTTCATATTTTACTATGTTATGTTATGTTACACAATATATCCTAGAGTTTTCCGCCATTACAGTCCAGGATTTAAGGATAGCCATGGTTGATCAAAGGTGACTTAATTACTACCTCAGTCAATTTGATTTAACCATCTGGCCTCAAACATGGATAGCCTTAAAATCTGGACTGTGGTGGCAGAGTTTGGGAAACTAAATTATATCCCATAATGCTTCCTGCATGTTTAATGCATAAACAGGGAAGCATACGATGCAATTATCTTTATATGCTCCAATGTTCCATTTCATGTATTCTTAATTATTATCTGGCACATATAGTATGCTTTTTTAAATTTTACTTATTGAATATTTATTTTATAACAGGTTTAGCTCAAGTAAAAACATTTAGATTTGAATTATTATTTATTATTTTTACACTGATATGTGTGATGGACTGTTCACAGAATGTTACTGTAGGTCTATTTTTACTTTGGTAACCGTTGTTCACAAATCAGCAGGTCTCAACGGTCAACAGCAGCGGTCAGTGTTCAGATAAACCACCATATCTGGTCTGGAGCTGACGTCACTAACCCTCCCCTAAAACGCACAGACACACCTAAGTTCTCCCGGAAAGTCCCAGCATTCTCTTAGGCACCGTGTTTTTCTTAGCACTCCCTCTAAACATCCAGTTTCCACCCCCAGATGCCTACTTCCTGTCAATCGCCTTGATGTGCAATCAGGTCTAAATTCCCCTTCATGAACCAACAACACTCCTCAATATACTAGGAATAAACAATGTGGCAGGAATGCTTCAAAGGCCATTAAGAGTCATGTACTATGTACAGTAGTTATATTTATTGTTTCCATTTGGTATAAGGACAATTTGCCCATGTTAGCCATTTTTATAAAGCAGAGACTTACCTTCGATGTGTAAGAAAACTACCGCTGATGTGTCCAGAACCATCACATCCTGGAGTGGGACAGGACATTCCTTCAGTTTTTCCAGATTTCCATGAGAACTGCGATCCATTCAAGTAGCCGTCTTTCTGTCTCTTTGCTGCCAGTGGGCACCCTGACGCACTGCGATGTGATGCGTATTTCCCTGTCACATGACCTTGTCCGTCACACCCAGGAACTGGGCACCTGGAAATGAAAATTAGATGACAGAGGATATTATTTTCAATTCAGAAAGATCTCATATTATTCAATTACATGTCAGTAACTACACAAACATAACAATTTCACCCTCAATTCACTTACAAAGCTTTGTCAATATTGAAGAAATATAACAATTATGAAATTACAAGGGCCAGCATTAATGTTGTTAGTGAATGCTTTTCATGAGTGTCTGTGTTTTCATCATGATGTGGTGAATTGATCAGTGTTTGGAGGGTGTAGATGTGTGCTGTGCCAGAAATCTACAGAAGTAACATCATTGATATAGGTTGGAGGGGTAAGAGTTCAAACTGTTATTACATGCCAACAGAACGGGCAGCACGGACAGTGTAATGGTTAGCAGTACTGCCTCACAGTGATGAGGCTATGTGTTCGATCCCCACCATGGACCTAACTGTGCAGAGTTTGTATATTCTCCCCTTGCTTGCATGGGTATACTCCGGGTACTCCGGTTTCCTCCCACAATCCTAAAATATGCAGGTAGGTTTATTGGCTTCCAACAAAATTAACCCTAGAATGTCTGTGTGTGTGTAAATGTGGTATGGAATATAGATGTAAGCTCTACTGGGGCAGGGACTGATGTGAGTGTTCAAATATTCTCTGTAAAGCGCTGTAGAATATGTGTGCGTTATATAAATAAATAACAGGATGACATCTTTTTTTATCACTGTTTATATACTGTATATAAGGGTATACTGATAGGGCTGCTTGTCTTAAGGTGTGCACACACGTTGCAATTTTGGCTTACAATTTTGACTAATTAGTCAAAATTGTATAGAAAGTTAGCCAAAATCACACAGTGTTAACCCCGCAATACTGATGCGTGGCCCTGTGAGGTTGGTATCACATGGATGTATGTAATGTATTTGGCCATAGGCCAAATAGCACATAGTCGAAATCACAAGTGAAGATAGTCAAGACTGTATGGTTCTGGGCTCTGGGGATTTCAAGGGAAATCACATAGTCAAAATTGGCCATAGCCAAAATCGTACTGTGTGTACATACAGATAGAGCTATTCTCATCTAGCCCTGTAATAGGATTAAAATTGCCGCGGCTGTCGTACTTAATCCTATGCTAATCCCCTACTGTATTGTTCTATGTATTGTATTGCATCTGAGAACAATAGGCTTTTGTGAGCCATGGCTCACCATGGCTATCTAGAGATGACTAGCTCAACAAGGCTCCATATGTAGCTTAACCTACCCCAGCAGTACACAAAACCTTGCTTCCTGATTAATAAGATCCAATATGTCTGCTTTTCCTCAGCTAACAACCTGATCAATTCCTTCCCTGAGCTCTCTGGCACAACCTCTTAATTTGATCCCATAAATGAATACATAGTATTTAAACTTTTCTAGTCCCCCTAGTCTACTACTTCTTCTCTTGATACCATACCCTTATAAATAGAGCTCTTCCTCCTATGCTCGCTCTCTCTCTCTCTTCTCTCGTGAGAAACTTTCTTCAACTTTCTTCTTGCACCCATTTAGGTCAGGCTTTCACTTCCAACACCCCACAAACACTAGGCTGAATAAGCTAGTGAATAATTGGGATCACTACTAAGGGCAGTATTCAATGCTGGCCACTATTTCCAACTAAGGAAATAGCGGTCACCGCCTATTCAATGCTGCCATTTCAGACAGCATTGAAGCCAGACCGTGACAAAACATATCTGACTTTAAAATGGATCTGTTTTGTCGGAAATGACCGTGGATTGGCAAATTCACAGCCGTTTTTCAACAATCCTTGTCCGTTTTCAACAACACGCCCACTTTCTGACACTTGACAGCTGAAACATTGAATTATAGAGCAGAGTGAAAATGGCCTGGGATTCCAACTGTCAGGACGTTCCAACATAAGTCTAAAGGCCATTACTCAATTCTTATTCTTCTGGATCTATCTGATGCACTGTTCTTAAACAAACAATCCCTAGGTCTTCAGGGCACAGCCCATTCTTGGTTCTCATCCTGCCTATCTAATTGCTCTTTAAGTGTTTGTTTGCCTGAATTCACTTCCTCTTCGCTACCTCTATCAGTTGGAGTACCACAAGACACCGTCCTAATTCCATTGCTATTCCAATCTACACCACATCTCTTGGCAAACTAATCAGCTCTTTCAGATTCAGTATCATCTAAAATCTACTTATCCTGATTTGTAACCATCTCTATTAGTCAGTGTTACTGAATGTTTTGTACAAATGGAGCTTGTGGGTCTCATGCTTGTGGGTCCTGGCAATTCTATCGGCAATCGCCAGGACCCGCCATCAGATGGAAGGGGGGGTGCGTGCACGAGACTCTCACGCACTCCATTCTGTCTGAGTCCACCGCCACCTCCCATCACTTCCCCACTGCTCCCCCGATGGTGCCCACAGCCACCCGCACCACCCCCCTCACTAACCCTGCCCATCTCCCTGAAGCAGAGATGGGTAGGGATTCCGCTCCCTTCTGCCTAGTGATGGGGATGTGAGTGTGTGTAAGACGTTCGTGCATCCCTATCAGATGGAGTGCCTCTCCGCCAGCTCTTGCCAGTGAGGGGGTCCGGTGAGAGCTGGCGCTGAATGAGAGGAGCTCCATCTGTTCCATTGCATTTTTAAAGTAACTTTACAACTTTAACCTTAATTTTTCCAAACAATATTTCCACTGGCCAGTAGTAGTTATAAACCTGATATCTCTATCATTGTTGATACAGCATTAAGGGTCTGATTGAGATGTGGCTGGAGTTACTATCTTTGGAAGCAGCAGTGACAGCGCTGTATGGTAATGCAGTCAGAAGCATCTATTACAAGCAGATGCCTCCTGCTGCAGTAGTGATCTGACCTGTATTCTAGAATGCCGTATCAATTTGCTCACTCACCATTGGAATGTTTGCGGAGCCAATGGCACCATGCAAGCCACTCATCTCAGAGGCTAGGAAATCTCTATGCAATGGTGGAGATTCCAGACCTCTTCCCACCCTATAAATAGCAGTAACACAGCTCCCTTTTCACAAACGGAGGCTGTTGCCTCCCTAGAAATGGCATCAGACTGTCAATCACTGATTACGGGTTGCTTGAGATATCACAGGACCCATTTGCGCTCTGAACTTTACCACCCATAATACACACACATTCACCACCCTAGCACAACCAGCAAGACAGCCTTGTGGGTAAACTTAATTCCAAAGATCACTGCAAATAAGGGCTATGCTGTATGTGCAATAACCTTAGCCCCATGGGTTATTGCAAATCTTTCTTATTAACAATGTTACAGCACTGGAGTTAGCGCGCACTTGGTATTTTTATTAGAAATTGTGCAGGATATCAGGAAAGCAGAGAGGCTGTCAGGGCCTAGGTACTTTTCAGGGTGTGTGTCCTTATCATGGGAGGTGTGGCCATGCTCCCTTAGAATAAAATACAGAAAATAATAGCACTTTAAGCAACTCCCTGGCCACACTGCAGCCAGCACACATCATCATATCCTGGGATGATAAGAACTACTGCTGCCAAGTAATAGCGGCCCCCACTGACCTATCCCCTCCATCAGACCTGGAACCCTATCCCAAACACTCTCAGCACCTCTGCCTGATATTCAGCACATATTTTGCAGCAATTATTGAAAGGGGACCTCTCACAACGTTTTGAAAAAATATATATTTATGTTTTATATTAAAATCAAGGTAAGTAAAGATCGAAATCAGAAGTGAGGATTCACTGCAGTTACCACGAGAAGGTAAATTGCCTCTAGATCACTAGAACGATATGTTGACAATTGTAACATGTCGACATTTCATCACTGTCTACACAAAGAATGTCAACAACATCAACAATGTATGACCATGTTGACATTGTCACTGTCAACATTTCATACCCACCACATCTAGCCAACGAGTGTAGATGGTAAAAGTATGTTTTGTAGGGGTGCTTGCTTTATCATTGGGATCTGGGGCATTGCACAGCGGATGTAGGAACTTATTCTGGTCCACACGCAAAGCTTTGCATGTGGATTCAACGCCGCCTACACTACCCCCCCCCCCCCTCGCACGTTGAAAATTCCCACACGCATGCAAATGGATGTTTAGCATATACATCTATTCGGAGGCTTGCCTGCAAGGACAAAATCATTTGATGGTTGCCGACCATCGAATGACTTTGTGAGCGCTCGTAGACCTAAGACACCTCTGTGGTGTCTAAGGTCTGAGGGCGCCCTGTACAGGAAGCTGGCGGGCAGCTGATATTAGCTGCCTGCCCCCCACACCCACGTCATGGGTGCATTTACATGGAAACGTCCAGCAGTTTCATCAGAACGCGCATGAAATGCTGGGCATTCCCATGACTGCAACCCCTTGCTGCCACCCCACTGCTAGGACCAAATGGGACAGCGAACAAGCACTTCATTGTGTCTGATCACACCAAATGTCTGAAAATGCGCATAAATGCACATGTGTTAAATATTGCTCCCCCGTGCATACGCACGGGGAGTGAAGAAATCAGAATAACCCCCATAGTGCTTTCACGGCAGTACGGATGGTGTAGTGGTTAGCATTACTGTCTCACAGCACTCGTATCATGGGTTCGACTCCCACCATGGCCCTAACTGTGTGGAGTTTGTATATTCTCCCTGTGCTTGCGTGGGTTTCCTCCAAGCACTCTACCACAACCCAAAAATATACTGGCAGATTATTTGGCTTTCAACAAAAATTAACCCTAGAATGTCTGTGTGTGCGTGTACATGTGGTAGGGAATATAGATTGTAAGCTCCACTGGGGCAGGGACTGATGTGAATGTTCAACTATACTCTGTACAGCACTGCGGAATGTGTGTGCGCTATATAAGAAACTGGTAATAAATAAATCATAAATACATTTTGCACTATTATAACTATTTCTTTCCACGTTTTGCCAATATGGATGGGAGTGTACATATAATTTGTAGTATGTGTAATTATTATAGTTTAAACTCCTACCTGTCATTTTTCAAACACAGCTTGTGACAGTGCAGGTAGGAGCTGATTGGCTGGTGGTTTATCACTCTCTAGGGTGAAGGGGGGGGTGTCAGTGCACTGTCAACCTTCCTCTTGTCGACCTAGTGACCTTATACCATTTCGGTACTTGTTTCCTAGCACGGCCACACCGATTTGTATCGGGGTGATCGTGTCGGAAAAATCGCGTCGGTCGCATTGCATGCGACCAAATCGCATTCGATGCGACCGACGCGATCGACCCGATTTTTACATTGAATCAAATGTGAATAGGGCCCCTGGGACCCTATTTTACATTGGATTCAATGTAAAGTAGTCCCTAGACCCCCAATTTAACCCCTTCAATGCCACCCCACGATTGACGCCAACCCGAAGTGTGGCGAGCGCAGCGAGGGGCGGCGGTACGTGTCCTCCGACCTTTTCATCCCCCTACTATCCACGTCGGCGTGGAGTTGAGAATATAAAGTGTGACGAGCGCAGCGAGCCACCAAGCCCAAAGCGTGGCGAGTGCAGCGAGCCCCGCGAGGGGACGCGTATAATGGCGCAGGGGACGCTGCGCTCGCCACGCTTCGGGTTGGCGTCAATCGTGGGGTGACGCTCACAATGGGGTTGGTTAACTTTTTGACCATGACAATGTGAAATGGGTCATATTGGCCCATTTCACATTGTTTGCTATGTAAAATGGACTTAATCAAGTCCATCTCATCTTGTGCCATTATAATGACGCGATGCTCCCGATTTCAATGTTAAAAATATTTTAACATTGAAGCCTATGGCAAAATAGCATCCATCGCGTCGGTCGCGTCGCGGGCCATGTTAAAGCCCGCGACCGACGCGATGCTCCCAATTTTGCCTTTGCCGGCAAAATGGACCTGATTTCAAAGGAAATCGGGTCCATAGCGTCCATCGTGTACCTTAACTTTAAGGTACACGATGGACAAGATTGTGGCCGTTCTAGGAAACAAGTACCACCATTTCTTTCATTGCTAAAAAAATGATACCTAATCTTATTAAATACAGAAGAGTAACTTCCTGTGGCAGCATTATTTTCCCTGTTATGTATAAATTAGACTATCATGCTATTACGGCATCAGTGAATCCTGGTATATTGATATAATCTGGTTTTTAAACATGATATCCCCACCCGACCTCTCAGCTCTGCACAAGATCTGCGTCTCTCATCCACACTCATTACTTGCACCCACCTTACGGAATGCCCTTCCACGCACACTAAGACTCGCCTCTAGCCTCCAAACTTTCAAGCATTCCCTGAAAACTCACCTCTTCAGGCAAGCCTATCATATTCAGGAACACTGTCAAAACTGTCCTGTAATCTGATGGGACTGCCATGCTATGGAATTATATCCTTATGTATCCCTCTTATTATCCCTATAGATTGTAAATTTGTGAGCATGGCCCTCCTACCTCCATGTCAGTTTGATTCTACTCAGTTTGTTTAATTACTGTTTCTAATTGTAAAACACAACGGAATATGCTGTGCTATATAAGAAACTGTAAATAAATAAATATATTTGGGTTTGTTATTAATGCTGCTTTCACACTGCCAAACCTGCTCTCACCCGTTTTTTTTTTTTAAACGTTTCTTTAACCGGGTCAGAGCAAGTTTAACCTCATTCACACTGCATGTTGTAAACGGTATATTACTGGTTAATTACCGTTTTTGTACCTTTCACATTGAACCGTTGTGAAAGGTACACGGTAATTAACCAGTAATATACCATGCAGCAGGCACAGCGGGTTCAGGGGGTGACCCGGGGGCGGCAGCCACAGGTGTCGGTAAAGCAGCATCCCCCCCCCACACACACGCAGAGCCAGCTCCTAGTAACACCCCCTCCGTCCCCTGGTACCTGGCAGCGAGGTAGGCAGCGGGCGTGCACGGGTCACTAAGAGGGAGCGGTTTATGCTCATTACATATGCGCATGTGAATGAGCCGCGCATTACATATGTGCATATGTAATGAGCGGGTTCCATTCATTAAATATTCATTGCACTGATAACCAGCTCAGTGTTAACTGTTGCCTGAGTCCTACTGTATATGCCGGTTCAGAGCCGTTCGCAATGCATAAAAACGGCTCTGAACCGTGTAGGACTTTTTACTAGTTTACAAGTACCGGTTATTTGTAACCAGTAAATGCAGACTGGCACAGTCACACATTTATAAATATAGTATTGAAAAAATTAGAATCAAAAAAAGTATTAACATTAATATGCAGTTTCCATAGAATTATACCCCTTTCACACTGCAGCTCTAACCGGTTTAAAAGGCAAAAAAAAATGGCAATATACCGGTTAAGAGCTGCAGTGTGAAAGGGGTATAATATGGGCATCTATGGAAACTGCATATTAATGTTAATACTTTTTTTGATTCTAATTTTTTCAATACTATATTTATAAATGGGCAAACTTGGATGGGAGACCACCGGGGTATGACCATGTGCTGTGATCTACTAATTGTTGCTACTCTTATACATGATATTAGAGAATTTTGGAGAATTACATTAAGAACAATATCACCACCACTCGTTTAACCGATTGACCTATGATTTAAACTCTATCGGCTGGATGTAATAGCTTCCGCGGTCAGCGGCAGTGCGGGTTGCTGGCCAAACTTGGACATTATAATTAAAGGGCAATCATTTACAAGGCATGGTTTTGCCACATGGCCGATGAACTTGAACGGTATTACATCCGGTCCAAAATGATTCCTGTTATTATAATTTATTATAGCTGATCTACTCTAAAAAATCGGGTGCGGTTTGTGATACCATTGTGGAACCCTATGATATTTATTTCTGTCTATTGCACAGAAAACTATTTGACAAATCTTGTACTGTATAGCTAGATTTGAGTATGCTACAAAGGCCCTTATTCTGGATCACTCGCAGAGGCAAATTCCTTCTCAAATAAACAAAACCATGTGCAATGCAGGTGGGGCAAATGTAACTTGTGCAGAAAGAATTAGATTTGGGTGGGGGTTTTCTTTCAGAGTAATGGGCCCCATACATCAGTGATTAATTGTGACAATCTTGCATTCTGGAGATTATTGGGTACTTGTTTCCTAGCACGGCCACAATCGTGTGGATCGTGTACCTTTAAGGTACACAATCCACACGATGGACCCGATTTCCTTTGAAATCAGGTCCATTTTGCCGGCAAAGGTACAAAATCGGGGGCATCGCGTCGGTCGGGACCATTAACATTGGTCCCGACGCGACCGACGCGATGCCCCCGATTTTGCCATAGGCTTCAATGTTAAAATATTTTTTAACATTGAAATCGTGAGGATCGCGTCGGTCTTGTGCCATTATAATGGCACAAGATGAGATGGACTTGATTAAGTCCATCTCACCTTTAAAAAAATTTGAAAAATGTGAAATGGGCCAATATGACCCATTTCACATTATAGATGTCCCCGTCGCCACCCCACGATACACGCCAACCCGAAGCGTGGCGAGCGCAGCGAGCCCGCGAGGGGCGGCGGTGCGCGTCCTCCGACCTTTTCATTCCCCTACTATCCACATCGGCGTGGAGTTGAGAATAGAATAGTGTGGCGAGCGCAGCGAGCCACCGAGCCCGAAGCGTGGCGAGCGCAGCGAGCCCCGCGAGGGGACGCGTATAACTTCACAGGTATACGCGTCCCCTCGCGGGGCTCGCTGCGCTCGCCACGCTTCGGGCTCGGTGGCTCGCTGCGCTCGCCACACTATTCTATTCTCAACTCCACGCCGACGTGGATAGTAGGGGAATGAAAAGGTCGGAGGACGCGCACCGCCGCCCCTCAAGGTCTCGCTGCGCTCGCCACGCTTCGGGTTGGCGTCTATCGTGGGGTGGGGTTTACGTCGTAAAATTTGGGGGTCTAGGGAATATTTTACATTGAATCCAATGTAAAATCGGGTCCCAGGGACCCGATTTACATTTCATTCAATCAAAAAATCGGGTCGGTCGCGTCGATCGCATCGCATGCGACCAAATCGCATCGCATGCGATCGACACGATTTTTCCGACACGACCACCCCGATGTAAATCGGGGTGGCCGTGCTAGGAAACAAGTACCGATTATTGTCACAACTTTAATGTGTGGGCTCCCCTTTTGGCGATCCCAATCAAAAATTAATAGGGATCGCCAATTGATTGCTGAATCAGATTTTTAAACATGTTTAAAAATCTGGTTTTATTGGAGGTTCATTTTTGTATGTGTGGGCATTCTAACAGGAAAAATCTGCCGATCACTGAAACAAATCTGTAGTGTGTGGGCAAGTCAAATAGATTGAAGAAACCATTTATCTGGGGAAAAACTCACTGGATCTGAGAAGCAATTAATTGTGATTGCTGATGTATGGGGGCTATACAGTAATTCTCTCTCTGCACATGTTACATTTGCTCCCTCCCTCCCTGCAGTGCACATGGTTTTGTCCATTTGAGAAGGAATTTGCCTTTGTGAGTGAACCAGAATAAGGGCCAAAATGTATTATTGTGATGTAATAAATCAATAGTTTATTTGATTTTTTTCAAATTGAGATATGGGGGGGGGGGGCATACCTAATAAAGGTCGATTTTAATAGTTTAAAAATCAATAAAAAATTATCAAAATTTAAACTTTTAGTAAATATACTACATCATATCCAGTAGTTCTCAATCTAAATAATTGTTGTAACCTTATGGGTTCTTGGTCCTCCTTGTCTTCTTTGCTTTGTGCTATCTTGATTCCACTTTTCTTTGCCCTCGGACAACCTGAAAGACTAGGAAAGGAAAACAGTAGTTACTCTAGGACTAACTGAATGGGTAGGCACTAAAAGGACAGCTTATATGGACCAGTCAGTTCTTTTCTGCTGTCATATTCTATGTTTCCATTTTAAAGCCTATGTATCAAGTGTCAGAATAATTATGCTTAGATATGTTTATCTACTATAACGTTTGTTCGATTCATTTCTTGGGAGAATAGTAGTACACTGATAATGTGTGTAAGCATAAAGGAGGTGCTTCTTTAACTTTTATCACTCTAATTAGCAAATACTGGACCTGAGCAGGAAACACTTTAAGCATTTAAATATCTATTAAAATAAATTAACTGAATAAACAGTTTTGTTTTTCTTAACTTTATTTTAAGACTCAGTAGTGGACATTTAACAAAAATGGTGCATAGACCAAAAAAGGGCTTGTAACTCCTAGGAACCAATCAGATTTGGCAATTTTGTTCTAGTACGGTTTAGAAGATGAAAGAAAATGAGTTACATCAATCTTTTCTTTCATAAGTTTCCTATCATAAATTCCCTGATGTTATTACTTTCCCTGTGTGAATACCTTCTATGGGAAGCATAATTTCCAGTTATATGTCCAGAGCCATCGCAGCCAGGAGTCGGACACCTAAAACCAGAAAAATGTATATTCGGCCATTTAATGAAAAAAAGGCATAATATAGAATACAAAAAAATATTCAAAATAAAGATTAGCATCTAAAGCATACAACATAATGTGTAGTTTCTTTCTGTACCCTATGGTATTATTAGACTTAGACAGTATGGGAACGCAATTGTGCAGTGGCTCAAGCAAGTTTCATCTTTGTCCTGTTACTCAGTGCATTGGAGGCAAAGCAGTCATATGGAAAATGTCATGGGGGTGTGGTCACACATCACAAGGGGAGTGGTCACACACACACTATGCATTGCTATTTATCGCTCTGGTGGCACAACCATTCTACTGTTGAATGCAGTGACTCGTTCATTGAAACAGCTAATGATGCCGGCGGTAAGCTGGTAGGAAGTATAGTATGTTGGCTACTAATTAATGGTGTGCCGTACCGGTCCATATCATCTTGCTTGCACCACTGCATTTGTGTCTTTTACAAGATACTGTATAGAACGAAATTTATTTTGCTCTCATTGATTTGCTCGTTGAACTTTCAATGATGTCACCATCAAAGATAAAGATCATACTCAATGTCTACAGTGCGTATATACTTTAATATAATGTGTAGACTCTGGGCCAGATGTACTAAGCTTCAAAAGTGATAAAATGGAGAGTGATAAACAACCAGCCAATCAGCTCCTGCCTGACATTTTTCAAACACAGTCTGTGACATGGCAGGTTGGAGCTGATTGGCTGGCTGTTTATCCCTCTCCATTTTATCACTTTTGAAGCTTAGTGCATCTGGCCCATTATCACTACATACAGTGATAAACACAATATAAATGTACAGATGGTGCAGCTCTTATTTGAGCTGCTCCTTGGGATTCTATCGCCGCCGTTCTCTAACAGAAGGATGCTCAGGCGCACAAGATGCTGACGCGCCCTGTTCTGTGAGAGCCCTCCGCCCGTCTCTCCCGCTCCCTGTACATCCACAGCACATTGCCCCACTCCCTGCCCATCTGCGCTTCACTGCTCCCTGCAGTTTTGCTGACATGGACGCGTAAGCGAGTAAGATGCTCGCACGTCCCAGTCAGCCAGTCCACTGTCCACCAGCCTGCGCCAGCACACGCAATCTGGGATCTGGCAGGCTGGCTGACGGTGGCTACATCTGTGCAACCAATATTTTTCGAAATTACAGCAGCAAAGGAAATTTTAAGTACAAATTTATTACAGTAAAAAAAATTGTATTGTAATTTGCTATCATAACAATTGGATAAAAAAAATATTAGTAGCAATCACTATTAAAAAATCGCTATTAAAAAGTGGTATTAAGAATCACAGCAATTTAGAAGGCACCACCAAATCACAGCACTGTAGAAAGCACCACTCATTCACAGCCAAGGGCGTAGCGAGGGTGGCTCTGGTGGAGCGCAAGCTCCAGAAGCTAAGGCGGAGAGAGGGTGCACCGACAGCCCCCTCTCCTCCCTTCTTTGATGTGCCGGGAGATGGAGACTGCTGGAAGGAAAGCGGTCTCCATCCATATGCATAGAGAGACCCTGTACTCCTTCAAAAATGGCCGCTGCCTTAAGGGAGACAGATGCTACGGTAGCGCAGATTCCAGGAGTGCTGGAGCACTGTGGCCCTGCAACTCCTGGCCATGAGCAAGCATGTAATCTCCCTTAGCATTGAGCATTTAACCCTCTAGCAACAACCATATAACCCTGCCATGGCAATGTGCATGTAATTCTCCCTGGCAACAATCATGTAACCCCCCCAAGCAACAATCATGTAATTCTCCAAGAAATGAGCAAGTAACCCCATGTCAGCAAGCACATAACCCCAACTGGCACGGAGTATGTAACCCCCACTGGCAATGAGTACATAACCCCCCTCCCCCCAGAAATGAGTGTGTAACCCCTGTTGGCAACGAACATGTAAACCCCACTGATAACAAGCACATAGCCCCCCTGACAGAGAGCACGTAACCCCCTGGCAACGAGCGTGTGTAAGCAGCATTTCAGAGGGCACTATTTGTAGAAGCAGCACTAGTGTTGGAATTATGTTGTGTGGCATAATGTGTAATGGGCATTACGATTACGATTTGTGACATAAAGTGAATTAAGCTTTACAGTGTGTGGCATGTGCAGTGGACATTATGTGTGTGTGGCTTTATGTGTAATGGGTATTACAGTGTTTGGCATAATGTGTAACATGCATTACAGTATGTGGCATAAAGTGTAATGGACATTACGGTGTGTGGCATAATGTGTAATGGGTATTATTCATTATTATGTAAGGCGTAATGGGCATTACGGTATATGGCATAATGTGTAATAAGCATTGTAGCGCGTGGCATAATGTGTAATGAGCATTACTGTGTAAGGCATAATGTGTAATGGGCATTTCAGTTTGTGTGGCATAACGTGTTAGAGGCAAATCATACCATTATCCGGGCACCACGTCACCTAGCTACTCCTCTGTTCACAGCACTGTAGAAGGCACCATTCAATTACAGCACTGTAGAAGGCATCACACATTCAAAGCACTGTCAAATGCACCACTCAATCATAGAATTGTAGAAGGCCCCAACCAATCACAGCACTGTAGAAGTCATCATTCATTCACAACATTGTAGAAGGTACCATTCATTCACAGCACTGTAGAAGGCACCACTTATTCACAGAAGTGACCATTCATTCACAGCACTGTAGAAGTGACCATTCAACAAAGCACTGTAGAAGGCACCACTCATTCACAGTACTGTAGAAGTGAACACTCATTCACAGCACTGTAGAAGGCACCACTCATTCACAGCATGCACAAGGTGCCAGTCAATCATGGTAAAGTATGAAAAAACAACAACAACCATGTTGACCTTTTCATGTGTCGACCATTGCCATGTTAACATTTTCTTATGTCAACCTTTTATCCACGTCAACCTTGTTACCATATAGTGTACACCAATTGACTGCCCTCATATCTACCAGATGCCCTCATTCATTATATTGTGTAGGACACCATTCATTCACAGCATTGTTAAAGATATTGGCCCTCATTCTGGTTGACCCACAAAGCTGTGAAATTTGCAGCTTCGCAGGTCATCTGAACGACGCCTGCACGAACACCCGCCCCCATCGCATATTAGCATAAACATCCTTTCGCAGCCTTGCATGTGGGGGAAATTCTAATAATTTTGCAAGCGCTCACAGACCTAAGACACCTCTGCGGGTCCCTGTTCGTCAGCATCACTGGCGCATTACCCCTTGCAGCCACCCCCAACCCTCACTGCTAGGTGCAAATGGGGCGGCAAAAAAAGCAATTCACACAATCAGGCTGCACATGTGGATAAATGTTAATTTGAATGCGCAGTCACTAAACATCGCTCCCCTGTGCGAACGTGCAAGGGAGATAAAAAACTAGAATAAGGGCCATTACTCATTCACAGCATTGTAGACGTTACCACTCATTCACAGTATTGTAGACGTTACCACTCATTCACAGTATTGTAGAAGGTACTACTCATTCACAGCATTGTAGAAGACACCACTCATTCACAGCATTGTAGAAGGCACCACTTATTCACAGCATTGTAGAAGGCACCACTTATTCACAGCATTGTAGAAAACACTGCCCATTCACCGTATTGTAGAAGGCACCACTTATTCACAGCATTGTACAAACACCACTCATTCAAAGCAGTGTAGAAGGTACAACCCATTCACACCATTGTAGAATATATCACCCATTCACTGCATTGTAGATGGTATCACCCAGTCACTGCATTGTATTAGGTACCACCCATGCACTGCATTGTAGAAGGTACCACTCATTCCCTGCATTGTAGAAGGTATCACCCATTCACACCATTGTAGAATATATCACCCATTCACTGCATTGTAGAAGGTACCACCCATTCACACATTGTAGAATATACCGTCCACCCCCCACACCATAGTACAATATACACACATTGTAGAATATACCGTCCACCCCCCACACCATAGTAGAATATACCACCCATTCACTGCATTGTAAAAGGTACCACCCATTCACTGCATTATAGAAGATACCACTCATCAATCCATTGTAGAAGGTACCGCCCATTCACACCATTGTAGAATATACCATCCATTCACTGCATTGTACTGTAGATGGTATCGCCCATTCACACCATTGTAGAATATACCATCCATTCACTGCATTGTAGATGCTATCACCCATTCACACCATTGTAGAATATATCACCCAGTCACTGCATTGTAGAAGGTACCACTCATTCCCTGCATTGTAGAAGGTATCACCCATTCACACCATTGTAGAATGTACCACCCATTCACTGCATTGTAGATGGTATCACCCATTCACACCATTGTAGAATATACCACCCAGTCACTGCATTGTATTAGGTACCACCCATGCACTGCATTGTAGAAGGTACCACCCATTCACTGAATTGTAGAAGGTATCACCCATTCACACCATTGTAGAATATACCACCCATTCACTGCATTGTACAAGGTACCACCCATTCACTGCATTGTACAAGGTACCACCCATTCACACCATTGTAGAATATACCACCCATTCACTGCATTGTATTAGGCACCACCTATTCACTGCAGTGTAAAATGTACTACCCATTCACTGCATTGTAGAAGGTACCACTCATTCACTGCATTGTAGAAGGTACCACTCATTCACTGCATTGTAGAAGGTACTGTACCACTCATTCACTGCATTGTAGAAAATACCACTCACAATATTGCAGAAGATAAAACTTATTCACAGTATCAGAATCAAACCATAAATTGGAATGATATATATACATCACACGTTCCAAAGGTGAGCAATAAAACAATGTCTGATTGTATGCAGCCTCAGTTCTACCCATTTAGCATCTGCATTTTCTTCCAAATCTCCCATATGGTTTTAATATTTGCAGTAAATTCGGATCAGCACTGGAAGTGCTATATTTACAGTCAGATTACTGATCTCTACTCTTTATGATCCTTGAATTCAGTTGATAAAAATGTTTCAAAATGCGACCGCAAATCCTGGATCCCTTACTGTCAGTACCCAGTCTGACTGCTTGGTGGCAGCATTGATTCATAAATCTGCCTTCATGATGTAATCTGTAATTTCAGAGAACCAGCTGTCAATTTATCAGATACATAAATCAGCAGAACATAATTGTAGCACGTCATATTTGTGGTTGGGGGGGTGTTATCACTAAACACCAGATCATATGTAACAGACATTGGCAAAGTATTCCCTCCCGAGGTATTCATTTCACAAGTTTGCTTATGCAAATCAAGTGAAGTGATAATTAGCCGAAATGAGGATGACATAAGCACAGACGTGATTTACACATAGTGTAAATATGCATGTTTCCCTTTGTTAACGGTGTAACGTGGCTTGCATAAGAATTTGTACCTGAGCTATAGGGAAAGATGTACGGTGATTCCTAAATTTTAAGATGCTAATTGTTAGCATTTGCCAGTTCTTTTAAAAGTAACATCTTGTTTGCAAGATACAGTATAGTATGTTCTAGCTGATACTGCTTTCACATTGCAGAAATGGGTAATGACACGGTATTCTTAAATGGGACTTTAAAACGGGTCTGAGCCTTGAGACCTTTCACATTGCAGGTGAAAACCGTTTTAAAAATCATTTAATACCATTCAAACATTCAACCCGTTTAACCCCCAAGGGACACGTTTCAAGCCATTGAAATAGAGATGTTCAAACTGCCAAAAAAACGGCTTTAAAACGTGTTAACTTTAACCGGTAAATCAACTCTGGCACTTTCACACTGCAGCCTTAAACGTTTTAAAATGGAAAAAAAACGGCAATATACCGTTTTAAAAGTGCGATGTGAAAGGGGTATTAGGCGTAAGCATACTGTTGTGCTTTCCTGTTGTTATGAAAATACAATGCTAGTATACCCTACCAGGGTTGTATTTTGTGACTGGCACTTCCTTACAACTAGAATTAAAAACATCCCCCCCCCCCTCCCATGCTGGCAGGGCCATAACTAGGTGGGTGCCACATGTGCACCTGTTCATTTTCTGTTTTATTCATTCTTACTTGATGGTTCCTCCTCTTTTTATCCTCATTATCTCCTGGCTATCCCTATCTCCTCCCTGGCTGACTCCATACTCCCTTTCCCTCCATCCCTAAGCCATCTCAGTCACATTCTCCTTTGTTTAATGCACACATTTCAAAATAGTGTATTACTCTGGACTCAAAATCATCACCTATTACATTGCAGTCAGGCAACTTACATATGGAGCTCCTGCGAATGCTAACTATATGAAGCTACTTGTAATTGTCAGACACATAATATACTTTTGCAAGGAACAATCAGCATTGCAGTTGAGCAGCTCTGTGTAGGGGATTGCAGGGGATTAGGGGGCCGGTTCTAATCCATTCGGTCGCGCTGTGGACCGATGGTTCTGCCCTGTGCATGCACATATTCTCATATGCGCATGTGTAGGGCTTCTTTGTGGCCACCTTTGCTGACCTGCACAGCCGGCATGGTGCTTAACAGGGGTGGGGCGGGACAGGGGAGGATGGAGGTGCTGGAGGCCATGGGAACTCCAATGCAAATGCTGGGCATTCCCATGTAAATACGACCCCATATTTGCAAATCCAGTAGAAATCATTTGATGGTCTTTTCATAACACATCCCCTCGCATGGCTGCTTGGGTATACGGCAGTGGGGTGGGGGGTTGCGTGTATTTGCCGAATGGCCTCTCTGTAACTCAGTAAGCTGTGAGCTTTGCAGCTTGCAAAGTCAATTGGCCTAGATTTGTGGAGACTACCAGCACTTCAGTCCCTGGCCCTGATAGACATAGGAGCCAGGCCTAGGTTCCTTTCAGAGGGTGTGACCTAATCGCAGGAGGCATGGCCATGCACCCTTAGAATAAAATAGCCCTTTAAGCACCTCCCTGGTCACACAGCAGCCAGAACACAGCAGCATGTGCTGGATTGAGAAGAGCTGCTGGTGCCAGATAATGGGGGCCCCACTGGGGCCTGGGTAATTAGTATTTCCCTCCTCGCTCAGCCACTGGGGCCTGTCGCTGGTTCCTAATGCAAATTCCTGTCCTTTTCACTGTGGTGATGGAGGAAGGTGCAACAGTCTGAGAGATGCCCAATTAGCAGCAGCCTCTCTCCCTATTCCTGCACATGATTACACTGTCCTCGCTCCCGCCTGATACTGGTTCCTCTCCAGCCCAAGTCCCGGATCTTCTTAACCTGTGGTGGCATCTGAGGAAGAGGAAGAAGTGAACCACTCAATTCGCTTTGCCCTGAAGCATTGAAACCGGAATGGCTAGGTATGGGGAGAAGTGCTGCACAGAGAGGCCCCCTAAACTTCCTACTACTGCTTGCCCTGTGGTAGAACACAGGTATGAAGGCTTGTTACATGCCCAGGCTGGCAGAAATGGCAGTGATGTGAGGAGTCCAATGTTGGAGAGTCTATATAAGTGTAACAAACATAAATGTAGTATATTGTAATGTAAGCACATCATGATACAGTACCTGGAGATTAGTAGACTGTCCTGTGTGATATAAGGCAACCCGTAACCCTAATACTCTAGTCCTAAGGGCCAAATGGGGACATATGCAATAGGGTCTGAGTTTGCTGGAGGGCGGAATACCGGACGATCATCATCCATGCTCATTTCCTAGCTGATCTGCAAATATTGTATATTTCCGTATATATCACATTTATGTAAATCTTTGATGCAGTGCAATATATTCATATTTTTAAATGTATAGATGTTCGTTACTACTGAAGTGTAGACTGAAATGCACAAACATACAGTACACTGTAACCAAGTTTAGTATTCCCATCACAATGAGCTGATCCAATGCCCATATACTAGATCACCAGCATTTAGTAGGGACAGATTAAGGGGTAAATGTACTAAGAAATGTATCAGACAGATGTTTCTGTGTTTTAGTTAATTGTGTTTTATGTATCCATGGGACAGATGTATTAAGCCTTAAAAAGGGATAAATGGGTAATAAAGATGAATGTCCAGCCAATCATCTGCTAAATGCTGTTTTACAAACACAGCCTATAACATGACAGTTAGGAGCAGATTGGCAGGATATTTATCATTCTTTATCCCCCTCGCCTTTAACTATATTTTTTAAAGCTTAATACATCTGCCCCATGTTTTCTGGTAGCCAAGCCTTGCCATACATGAAGCCTGAACGGATCAGTGAGAACTGGCAGTGCTTCTCTGTTTAAAGGTATAAAAAAGGTGAAAATGAAAAAAAAAGAAACTGCGTGGGGTTCCCCCCCTATAATCTTAACAAGTCCTGGGCTCTACACGTTCATCTGATTATGTATTTGGTTGAATATCTCTGTACACCATTGTTTGAAACTTAGATTGGTACTTGTGTACTAGCATGGCGCCCACGATATTAGGTTGCACGACATATAATCGCATCGCATGCCATCGCATGGCATACACCCGATGCGATTTTAAATTGTATAAGCCCCCTATACAATGTTTAATTGTATAAGCACCCTAATGGGGGCTTACAATGTTAAATGCACCCCCACGCCACCCCCACTATGAACGCCAACCCGAAGCGTGGCGAGCGCAGCGAGCCCGTGCGGGGCGGCGGTACGCGTCCTACGACCTTTTCATACCCCCACTATCCACGTCGGCGTGGAGTTGATTCTATAGTGTGGCGAGCCACCGAGCCCGAAGCGTGGCGAGCGCAGCGACCCCCGCAAGGGGACGCGTATTACTTTACATTTATTCCGCGTCCGCTCGCCACGCTTCGGGCTCGGTTGCTCGCTGCACTCGCCACACTCTATAAAATCAACTCCACGCCGACGTGGATAGTGGGGGTATGAAAAGGTCGTAGGACGTATACCGCTGCCCCTCACCGGGCTCGCTGCGCTCGCCACACTTTGGGTTGGCGTTGATAGTGGGGGTGCCGTTGGGGGTGCTTTTAACATAGTAAGCACCCAATACGTTTAATTAACTTATAGGGGCCACTTTTAACATGGGAAAACCCTTTAGGGTGCTTATACAATTTTAAATCGCATACCATTGTATATGCGATAGAATGGCATACAATGCCATACAATTCGATGGTATACAATTTAAAATTGTATAACATCGGCTGCCATCGCGCAACATCGCATCGCATACCATCGCATACCTTATGGTCTGCGATGCGATGGGCACCGTGCTAAGTACCCTTAGATTTGATGTAACGTTCCAATTTGTGGTTTTTGATACATTTCAGTGTTTTCAAAAATGCCCAAACACACCCGTATTTACAAACTCGGATAAAAACAGGTTTTAGTAAATTTACCCCTAAGGCTCCACGTTGCCCCAGTCAACATACTGGTTTACAGCTGGCTTCCTACCCCTGCTTGTAGATATACTTAAAAAGTGGTGAATATAATCCGGGCCACTCAAGCCTACCGGCACAAATGCATAATATGGCTAGGGCATTATGTCCTCTTAAATTCTTTTAAAGTGTTGGCAAATATGCAAGGCCTCTCTGGTCTAAAATGTATTCCACCACAAGTGGTAAATATATATGTCTAAATATTCCATAGATACCTACAGTATATGCTATCACTTTTGGGTCACATAGTCCAGGGTGGCAGAACGGAAGAAACGGTAAGCCATACTTGCCTACATTTGAAAACTAGTTTCAGGGAATCACACACGTGCATGTCATTTACTCTTAAGGACAGCCATTGGGCTGCAACTACTCTCCCAGCCTATAGAAGGCTGCAGCATGCCGCGATGCATTTGCACATGTGTACGCATCGTGGCAACAATGAGCATGACCCAAAGGGCATTCCTATGCTTATATGCATATTACAAAATATTTCTATATAACATTAATAACAATATTTATGGGTAAAATGTGCAAGCATTGATACTAACATTGCTGCAGTACAAGAATTTCTTGTTTGCAACTATTGTACATGCAGTGCTGTTTCCCTTACCTTTAAAGTACCATAATAATTACTGACACCAGGGAATCTAATTAATTTTTTTAACAAAAGATTACTAATAAAATTCTTACCCTCAGCCAGAGTACACTAGCAGAGACAAGAAGACACTGAATGATCATGTGCCCATGTGCTCTGCTGCTGTATCTCCTGCCAGTGGACCAACAAGGGGCTAATGAGAGTTGGTAGCAGGGGTTTCTGGCTGTGATCTGAGTTATCCTGTATGGAACATGCAGGACATATGCTAAACCTCCAAAGGCAAGTAGTCTCTGTACAGTAACATGGATTCCGTTGCTTTAAACACAGTGTGTACCAGTACTATATCATTCATTCCTTCTAAGTTCATATATTGATTATTGCTATGCCTCTATTGTCAGGAAAACAGCACTGTCGTCATTATATCATCTCTTCTGCCCATAATCAGCACTGTGCAATTAGCAACCTATATTTGTACATACAAAGCATTTTCATGCTGCATGTTGGTTTCGCTCACATAATAAGCAGAAGACTGGAAGAATTTATCAATATTTAATGATCAAGTTCCTCAACTAGGTTCTCCTTTTACATCAAGAAATGTAACATGCTGAAAAATCATTATTGGGTTTCTAAGACTACAATAAAGTATTTTTAAACTATTTTGTTTCGGTGTATTTCCAAGAAGCTGGAATGTCACTCTTCCTGGGTGGTAAAAAGCTCTTATTGCCATCTGTGGCATTCTCTGATTTTTGAATGTGCAATATGTCAAATGCTAAAACCTACATTTACCTATGTTACTATTTGCTGGTGGTATATTTAATGTATTGTTACTGCCTCTTGCAATGATATCATTATCAATAATTCACTGACCTGACTGGAGAGGATCAGCACTTCCTCCTCTGCAGCCTCCTCTGTGTTGCCGGCTGCCTAATGCTACAGTTGACCAGTTTATGGCCAAGGGCCAGATTCAGAGATGCGCGCACGACGCAGTTTGCACTAGAGCCACAAGATGGCACTCAAGGATGTTTTCATTAGAACTCATGGAGTGGCAGAGTTACACCTGTTCATGTATCATTTGTGTTCCTCCCATCCTCCCACCGCGTTCCCTTACAGACTGGTTCCCTTTGGTATGTTTTCCCTGTTACAAACCAAAGCCTAGGTCTTAGAGTGGGTGAACCACCTGATCCTGGCCAAATAACTACAAAATTATAAAGCATGTTTTGTCTCCAGATTCCAAATGATCATTTAACCTGAGTTAACTAGCTTCAAGAATGGAAGGCCATGGAAACTACTAACATTTATTGCCCATTATTGCTGTTATCATGGTGGCATACCGGAAAGTTTTTACGCTTCTATTGTTGAACATCTTGCACCCAAAGAGCCAAAGTTACATCAAGTGAAAATTACAGTTTCAAAAAGTGTTATCTATGAAATGTGTTAATTGTGCATTATTGCAGGAATTCGTAATTTATGCAGAAAAGAGATGACAAGTAACTAGTATTATGGGGCAGTAGTACCAATGCAACTCCTGGACATGTGACTGCTCTGGCCCATTAGTTAGCCCTGTCGGGGAGCCGATGTGCATGCTCTAGAACCACGTGTGCTCAGAAATGCAGAGTGTGGCTTTTGGAGAAGGTATCGGCCCTCCATCAAATTTTTCTGATGGAACCCAGTGATGTCACATTCCACTACTGATAGTCCAAGAGGTTGGAGTTTTCAAAACTGATGTCAAACAGTAAACTAAGGTCAGGTCTGTTGCTGAACAGCAACTTGTGCTTGAGGTTATAAGTAGATTTCCAATGTGCACTTGGACAAGTTCTATCAACCCCTTGAGATCGTCTGTTGCTTATCTAGGCTGCTTATCTGATAGACTTGTTGGAATCAGCTGTTTGTGCAGAGCTGAGAGAACGATGACTCTAAAGGTAAGAAGTAGCTAATAGTGTTTAGTTTAGCAGCTATGACAGCTGTTATGAAGCTTTATATATACAAACATTAGCCTATCAAATCATGCTGCTTGGGGGGTGATGGCATATGTGCTACTGGTATCAACTCCAGAGACCTTACTGTTGTCCAACTGCATTGGATAATTCCATTAGAATCACCTAAAATTACCACATTCAACACAGAAACACAAAATGTGATTGTAGAAAAGAATCTTAAGGTCCATCTAATCTGTGCTTTTTTTGTGGAAAACAAAGGGAGAGAAAGAGAGAGAGAGAGAGAGAGAGAGAGAGAGAGAGAGAGAGAGAGAAAGAGCGAGAGATATAGGAAGAGTGAGAGAGAGAGAGAGAGAGAGAGAGAGAGAGAGAGAGAGAGAGAGAGAGAGAGAGAGAGAAAAGAGATTTACTGTATACATACTTTAAATAAATATACCATTTTAATACATTCATATCTCTTCTGAACCCTCCCGTGACTCTACCAATGCCCAAGATCTGGCTTCCTTCTTCAAGTACAGGATTAATAATATCCGTCATGAAATAGTGTACAAAATGCTCATTCCTATCCTGAGCCCTCTGGCACCTTTTCATCATTTGATCCGACCAATTGAAGCATCTACTCTCTTCTAATGTCTCTACTCTGCTTTATAGCCTCTCTATCCTATGCCCCCACATATCAGTCTATCCTTATAGTCTGTGTTCATCTCAACCTTAACTGAAATGTGTACTCACTCTCTACTTGTATATTTTCATTGTTACTGAAGAATGCAGTAATTACCCCTATTCTGAAAAAAAAAGAAACTCTACAATTTCCCTTGTAAAACTAAAAAGAGTAATTGGATTTTGGTATCATCTGTAAGCAGATTACACCCATATATGCGTATCCTCTCCAGATTTCTCACTATTGGTGAATATCTTTCTGCCATTTTATTTTGGATGTTATCCCAACACCTTAAACTAGGTCTTTCAAAGACAGAGTTATTAATATTCATAGTAGTACTTTGAGATTTGATATTGCTTTTTTTGCTAATAAAACACCAATTAACCCATACTCTAAAGTGTCCTGCGTAGGTGTCTTCCTTCTCCCAGGGAGTGCATGCAGGTTGCTGGTGATAGAGGCGGAACTGGAGAATTTGTGACATTAGGCCCCACCCCTGCAGCTAAATAAAGAGGGGCAGCCCAACATTATGTGATTGTCATAGAATTATATAATTAGGCTACGCCCCCCTACTCCAGTTATTATTCTCCTCCTCCTGCACTCTTCACTAGGAAGTTGACAGGATGTGGGAGCAGGGTTCTAAGGGCCCACCCAAAAATCAAGACCTGTGAAATATGCTTTCATACATACTTAGATAATGGAGATCAGTGAACTCCTCATGTAATCCCAGAGGAGGTTCATATTATGTGTTAAAAGGATGAGCAGAGCACTGTTAGTGTGTCATAAGATGGGACTTCAGTGATGTAGGCGCAAGTGACGTAAGCAGCACAGGAAACGAAGTTGGGCCGCAGAAGTTTGCCGCCATGTGAAGGAGAGATGGAGAATAGCGGCCAAAGTCCATGAGAGATGGTTACTTATGCTGAATACCAGTGGTGGCTCCAGAAGTGGGGATTCAGCACAGTGCAAAATTCAATGGGAGGAGCCAACTGCCAGTGAGTCAGTTTGAAATGGCAGTTGGTGGCAGTTGCTGTGCCTCCCCTATTTGAATATTGGACTGTGCTGAATACCCACCTCTGGAGCCTCCCCTATTGAGTTTGGGACTGTGCTGAATCCCCACCTCTGGAACTTCCCCTGCAGAATTTGGGACTGTGCTAAATCTTCCATTGGAGCCTCCCCTGCAGAATTTGGGACTGTGCTGAATCCCCCTCTAGAGCCTCCCCTGCTGAAATTTGGAGTGTGCTAAATCCCCCCTCTGGAGCCTCCCCTGCTGAATTTTGGAGTGTGCTGATTCCCCCCTCTAGAACCTCTGCTGAATTTGGGATGTGCTGAATCCTCCCCTCTGGAGCCTCCCCTGCTGAATACTGTTGACATGATTGCATATATTTATAGAAAAGGTTCTTACTGCGTGCCCCTTATCTTCTGTGTTCGGAAGTCACAGATACAGCCCCTGAGGAAGGACTAGCACAATTTAATGTGCAAAAGCACATAGCACAGAGGGAAAGCATCCCAGTTGCCTGTAAACCCTCCTTCTCTGCAGCCTGGCCAGCACTACATGCAGTATAAAGGGCTGCTATAAGATTTGCCGGCAGACAAGGTCCCTCACATACTGTATGTAATATCATGATGTCATGGAAAAGAGAGGCCAGGAGCACAGTGCTGGCAGTTGGGTGCATGCAAAGGAAAGGGTGTCCTTCCAGCAGACACCCCAGATGCCCCACACAGTTGCCCCTGGCCTTGTGCCCTGGACGGTAGCACCAGTCACACAACACTTGTTACACCCCTGCCAATTAGGCCAGTGATAGCGTACGCCCTAATCTGTGGTACCCCGTTTGAGGTACCTTGTCTATATATTATGGGACGTGTTTTTCTTTTGAATAATAGTCATTTTAACATAAAGTACCTGCTAAGCTTTATGTAATTGCCATCCTAACACAATTCACTGGTGCATTTTATTTACTTGGTATAAGGAGTAATAGCAGCATTGCTATATAGACAAGTAATATCCGGAAAGATAAACGTGTTATATGAGGAGTCGTAAAACAGATGGAAATGAAGGATAATTCAACCAGGAGATGGTGTAAAGGTTCACGATGCCCTAGAGAAGCCAAAGATAAGCTATTTTCCGCATTGCTCCAAGTCCCTTTACTTCCACAAATTCAAACATGAAGAAAAAGTCAAATAAACATAAATAATACAAAAATGGATTTATTGAACAGTATTCATATAACACAAACAACAGCAAAATAAAGGAATGTGATTCTTACTTTAGTTCCTGCGAACTGGTGGCCATCATGTTTCGCATACTTTTGTCAGCCAATGGACAACCAGACAATCTAAGAAAAGATATTTATAAAGTATTATATAGGTGTATATTTAGTTAGCTCATTTACTAAAGTAATACAACCTAATTTAAATGACACAAAACTTATTAAGGAACAAGAACAAGAAATTTAGGAGAACAGCGGCTTATCGTAAGAATATTGTAACGAGGATACAATTGGTGCCGTGACTTGTTAAAACTATGTCTAATACAACATTGTTTGTTTCTGGCTGGGCTTCAGTCTATTTTCTGTTTGATCATATTGCTTCCTCAGCTGATATTCTGGCAGGTTTGATAACCAGCTGGATAACAGTGGGTAGTATGTGGACCAAACACATATGCATCTGATGCTTAGCAAATACAAACATACATGTTCTGATGCATGTAATATATGTGCGGCTGGTTCCCCCAGGGATCGGCACAGTGCAGAAACTGGTACTCACATAAGACCACCCACTCTCTTCTAATCCCGCCCCCATACTCCGTTGAAACTAGCCAATTGGAGTCTGAATGCAGGAGTAGACAAAGTGTGTGATGCCTTATGCTGATTCCCAGGTCCTGCAAAGGGGAACCAGCAAACAGATATAGCCACGCTCATCTATTCTCAATTATGTGGTGAGTGCAACATGCTGTGCCAAACAGGCACCCGCAGCTGCGATGTAGACTGGAGCATGGCTACCTCTGTACATTACATACATCAGAATATATATATGTTTAGATGTGCTAAGCAAAACCCCCCACCTCTGCTCTATTTTCTCGGTGCTGCAGCCACCACTATAGTTAACACAGAGAAAAAGGACACAGGATGCTATCATGAATACAATAAACTAGTGAAGAGCAGTGGCAGCTCCTGAGGTGGGGTTGCAGCACCGTTCAAAATTCAAATAGGGGAGCCACACCCACTACCAGTGAGTTGGTTTGGAATAGCAGTTGGTAGCAGTTGGGGCGGCTCCCACATTTGAATCTTGAACTGTGCTACAGCTCCACCTCTGAAGCCGCCACTGGTGAAGAGTATTCCCAATAAATTGGCTGAGTAAAACACAATAGACAGCCTTTTTTGTATTCATTAAGAAAAACTTGCACAGACACAACCAAAAATGAAATAATTTTGGAACAGTGATGGTTTATATTTAACTAATCATTTCGTATTTAGCTTCCTCTTCACCCTGAACTACTGCTGTTTGTACATTTTGACAATTGGTTGGGAACACCCAATATCAACAATATTATACTGTTTCTTACCAATACCGTTAACTGTTGCAATGAAAGTAATATTAAGCACTGTAAATGGATAATTAACTTGGGTACTCTTTACCTAGAAGGGCGCCCATCGCGGGCATCGCATCTACATCGCATGCCATTATAATGGCATGCGATGCGACCGATGCGATGCCCGCGATTTTACATAGAAATACATGTTAAAATGTAAATCGCGTCGAACGCATCGCATGCGACCAAAAAATCGCATGCGATGCGACCGACACGATTACCGCGATTTCCCATAGGGAACAATGTTAAATGTCCCAATTGACCCGATTTTCCATAGGGAACAATGTTAAATGGCCCACAGAGGCCAAATAGGCACCCTAAAGTGTGAAATGGCCCCCCCAATTGTTAACGCCACCCCACGATCAATGTCAACCCGAAACGTGGCGAGCGCAGCGAGCCCGCGAGGGGCGGCGGTACACGTCCTACGACCTTTTCATACCCCCACTATCCACGTCGGCGTGGAGTTGAGAATAGAAAGTGTGGCGAGCGCTCGCCACGCTTCAGGCTCGGTGGCTCGCTGCGCTCGCCACACTTTCTATTCTCAACTCCGCGCCGACGTGGATAGTGGGGGTATGAAAAGGTCGTAGGACGCGTAGCTCCACCCCTTGCGGGCTCGCTGTGCTCGCCACGCTTCGGGTTGACGTTGATCGTGGGGTGGCGTTAACAATTGGGGGGGCCATTTCACACTTCAGGGTGCCTATTTGGCCTCTGTGGGCCATTTAACATTGTTCCCTATGGAAAATCGGGTCAATTGGGACATTTAACATTGTTCCCTATGGGAAATCGCGGTAATCGCGTCGGTCGCATCGCATGCGATTTTTTGGTCGCATGCGATGCGACCGACGCGATTTTTTACCTTGCGATGCCCAAGATCAAAATCGTGGGCGCCCTTCTAGGTAAAGAGTACCTTAACTTGCCCCCTACAACATTTCCGTTCAATTATGAAACTCATAGGTAGTGTGCTTTAATAGATGTAGAAATAATGGTGTATAGCTTTTTTAAATACAATGTGGCAGATGTATTAAGCCTGGAGAAGAGATAAACTGGAGATACAGGAGATAAAGTGAAAGGGGATAAAGCACCAGCCAATTAACTTTGTTTGAAAATGACAGTTGGAAGTTGATTGGCTGGTACTTTATCTCCTTTTACCTCATCTCCACTTTATCTCTTCTCCAGGCTTAATACATCTGCCCCAATATGTGCTATATCTTGCTTCGCTCCCTGAGAATACCAAAACAAATATCGGTAAGGTTGTCAAATCCACTACAGCCCTTTTCTCCGGTCCTGTCTTAGTGTCAGTCTATGGCTCCACCCAGGGCTGTAACTAGGTATGGGCAAGCAGTGCGCTGTACCAAGGGCAGAGACTCTGTGGGTACACCATCGTCTGCCCATTGCAAAGTAGGCCGTGCCAGCACAGAGCACAGGGAGTGCTCATTAGAGTGTTGGCTTCACTCACTAATTTCTGGAATCAACTAGCTGTACATGGTTTTATTCTTTCTGTTTTCCAATTCAGGACACTAGTTCTTCTCTAAAATTATTGGGCATATTGTACATATATCAATACCGAACAGTACGACTCAGAATAGAGAAAAGGGAAAGAAAAGGAAGATGAAACTGTATTTCTGGTCCTGGATTTCTTACGTTATTAAGTCTTTTTTGCTCTCTTTACATTGAGGATATTTGGGCTTGGGACTTGGAATTGTGACATCACCCGGGTACCTTCTGTCATCTAGAGCATCATGGAATGGATCTAGATCATCATGCTGCAGAAAAGAATATAAAGATTATTAAATAAAATATTTTAAAGTAAATTAATTTAAACACATCATAATTTATTATGTTGTCTACAGAATATTTCTCCATTTGGTATTTTTTTGTAGGGTGACAAGTTTTAATAAGCAGATTCTATTTCATATGAAATACAATGCATTCAAAGAACTAAATTTGGTGTGAGATTCAATTTTCCGCAAAGGACCGTGAATGGCTGGGAATGTTTGGTACTGTAGAAAGCTCTTTGAACCATAAACATCTCTTATTTTCCCGTGCACCCCACAGAGGTTTGTAGGAAAATAAGCAATGTTTGCTAAATTAATATACAGTATATTGATGTACTGAACTTCATGGTTGCAAAGCTCTGAGAATTAAATCCAACTCTATAACCAAATACTGTCCTCCCTGTACCAGACCAGCCCACTGAATGTGGAACTTCACACTGAGAGTGTGGGGCCAAAGGTGGTCTGTGAGCAAATCACCACAGGTTTCTGAAGATCGGCATAAGTGTGCCTTTACTATCTGCAGTCATGCTGAACAATGGTTGCAGATTAACTTCCTGTATAACAAACACTTCCTGTATAACAAACACTTTCTGTATAACAAACACTTCCTGTATAACAAGTGGATGGCAATGATGCATCTTCTGGCTTCCATATACAGAATACATATAACTTACTAACCAGAGCACCTCCTGTTGTGTCCTGCGGATGAACAGGGAGGCTCTGCAGCATCTCTGTTGGTTGCAGGGTTCAGTTCCAGGCAGCATAACACAAATGCAGTGGGGCTGCCAAGATACAATACTTAGGGCTTTTACATACCCTCCAACTGGACCTATTTGTCAGGTACTTTTTATTGGGTCTCCAATTGGGTCCTGGGGGCACGCAACAACAGCAAAATAGACGCCGCGGCGGGGGGAGCCTGGTCTCTGCAGATTCCATTTGGATGCCATGGAATCTGCAAAAATGGCCTCCAAAAATTGGAGAAAGGCACTAGAAAGAAAATGGGAGAAAGACACTAGAGGTCCTATTGTACGCCCAGCACTACCCGCAAGTGAACCCCTGGCAATGAGCACATAACCCCTGGCAACGAGCATGTAGGTAAGAGAAATTATAATTAATGTTGGGGGGGGGGGCACCTTTGTATTAGCCTAGGGCGGCTTGAACCCTTAATAATGCCCTGTTGACATGAGAATGAAATGACATGTACACAGTGAGAGTTATTTACTAACAATGCAAATGTACAAATTTACAATTACTGTAAGTATAACGTGGGGTGGGGGGCAGTTGGGAGTCCCGCAGCAGGGAATAGATGCTATGATCACACAGCACTGGCCATGTCCTATTAGTGACAAAAACAGGGGCGTGGCTTATAGTTACATAGTTACATAGTAGGTGAGGCTGAATAAAGACTTGCGTCCATCTAGTTCAACCTACGGTTGTAATAGCTTATCCCTTGTTGTATAGTATGTTCTGATATTTTAAAGACAGATTATGTTACTTATTCGTACCCTTGGATGTTTTTAACCAATAAATGTTTATCCAACCTTATTTTAAATGTATTTATAGTGTTTGCCGACACCACTTCTCCAGGAAGAGAGTTCCAAAGTTTGACTGCTCTGACTGTAAAGAAATTTTTTCTTCTAGATGAACAAAATCTTTTTTCTTCTAATCTAAACTCGTGCTCTCGCATCCTAGATTCCTTTCTAGCAGAAAAAAGGGTGTTTGACAGTTCCTTATATTGGCCCCTAATATATTTATACACAGGGCTATTTTTCAGCAGGCCCCAGCAGGAACTGAGGCCCTTATTCTAGTTCACGCTTTCTGACAAAATATTTCTTAGATGGACAAAACCATGTGCACTGCAGGTGAGGCAGGTGTAAAACCCCACCCAAATCTAATTATCTCTGCACAAGTATCACCTGCCTCACCTGCAGTGCACATGGTTTTGTCCATCTAATAAATATTTTGTCAGAAAGAGTGAACTAGAATAAGGGCCTCAGTTCCTGCTGGAGCCTGCTGAAAAATAGCCCTGTTTATACATGTTGAGCATGTCCCCCTTAAACGTCTCTTCTCTAGTGTAAATAGTCCCAAATTGCTTAATCTTTCCTCGTAGCTTAAATTCTCCATTCCCCTATTAAGCTTTGTTGCTCTTCTTTGGATTTTTTCTAATTCTATGATGTCCTTTTTATAGTGTGGGGCCCAGAATTGTACTCCGTATTCGAGGTGCGGTCTAACCAATGATTTGTACAGAGGAATAATTACTTTTGAGTCCCTCGTTTCCATGCCCCTTTTAATACATGCTAGAATTTTGTTGGCCTTTTTGGTCATGGCATTCCACAAGTTAACGCCCCTTCAACGAAGGCCACACCAGCTATTGGGCCTGCACCAGGCTTTGTTGCGCGGGCTTCCTGATCTGCAAAGGTTCAATGTTGGGAGTTATGGTATAACTGAAAGTAGACTATAAAAACTGTAACTAAGAATATAAGCCATATATACTTTACAAAGCTAACAGACTCCTACGTCAAAATTAGTCATGTTCTTAGTCGTGTGTCTTCTGCCTCCTCCACAATGATGCAGTTACTGTGTTTGGCCGCAGGTACCCTGAAGGATAGGAATAAGTACCAATATACACTTTCAAAAAGAAATTGTTAAATGCATGCTATTTGTAGTTTGGGTATTAACTGATACACGTACAAATAAAGTTGTGTGCGCATCATTGTACATGGTCAACACATGTTTGTGACATAGACATCATGTACATCATGCTGCAGTGATGTCACTTATTCCTGACAAGCAATATATCCTGGGCCCAAGGGGCCGAACTTTCCAGAAATCCTGGCCTGGTGCTCCCACTTATGAATAGGCAACAGTGTTACCTAAACTACAACTGGACGACATCTCTTACGATGCACTGACATTGGCCTGGTTTCATTTATGATAGTTTGGGATATTTTGTGTCGATGTACCTGGAATACTGGGTGTTGTCTCTTTCTGTGACTCATGTATCACACAATAATAATTAGGCTTGCCATCCGGGACATGTATCAACTACACACTTTCTTTGTATTGCTAAATTTAAGTCTGCATTTAGTTTTAATCAGCCACAAGACCTGCGTAAATCATCAGAATCATGGATTAAAGAGACATAATGGCAAGTCTACAGAAAATGGCCGTCATCATAAACCTACTGGCCACAAGTAGGTGGGTGTCATTGTGACATGATGGGGGGATGGGGGTAGGGGGGGGGGGCAAAACATTTGAGAAGCGCCAGTCATTGTAGTGCGACACAGGGCACCATCTAAGGTTGCCATAAGAAGTGTGGCAAGACAATCCCCTTTCTGGCTGTTCCACTTATCCCTCCCCACAGACCTTTTCCACCTGCCTCCTTGGCCCTCTTCTCCCCTGCACATTGCTGAGACCCCCTACAGTGTGTTACTAGTTACTGTAAGATGAGTGCCCCTCTTCCCCTTTAGCTCCCCCTTTATCGCTACATTGACCCAGCCCCCCACCACACACACACACACACCCTTTTGGCACCCCTCAATTCCCTGCACGGCACCGCCAACCCCTTTATTTCCCACATAGGGCCTAACTCATCACATATTGCTAATTAGAGAATAGCCACCGCCCACACAGAAGGACGTCCCTTGCAATTTACAAATGCATCACAAATAGCGATGTATTCGCAGATCCATTCACAAAAACAGTCAAACAGTTTTTATCATCTGTGCCAGTAGGGCTTCCACTAATCTGCTCAAGAATCAGGCTGGAAATGGTCATCGCTGACATCAGAGACCCACCAGAATAACGCCTCCATTTTCACAAACACACCCAGAAAACACCATGTCTCTGCCCCTAAACACTGGCTTCCAGTCAATCAAACTGCGAGTACTCTGCGACATCTATGCATACGGATATTCTTTTGCTATTTGATCCTAGGCATACGTAATGCAAATACTGCGCATGAGCAGTCACTCAATAATCGCTCTATTTGCAAATACTGTTATTAGCAATTCGTGCTGAATTAGGCCCTTGTTATATAAGCCAGTATACCACTTATCTACTGGCCCTATAAATCACGGGTTCCATTTTTGGCTATGGAACCATACAGACACTCTCAAGGTGCCCATACACTATGCAACTTCCATCAGAGAAGTCGCATTCCAATACCCTTTCAGCCACCTGGGACCCTCCCAGGCAGCAGGGTCACATGGGTTACATCGCATGCGGTATTTTTGCATGAAATGTTTCCACCCAAATCAAATAGTGTATGGGGGCCTTTATTCTGCTTTCTGTGTTGAGTGAGGTCACCATGGATACCACCTGAGGTTCTTTTATAGCTGGCCTAAAGCATACTGAGTATTAGGAGGATTTAGATAAGTATTCAAACAAAGATGTCTGACACATAATCACCTCAGGTCTGCTCGCTTCCCGCTAGTTATACTCCAGCAGTCAATTATAAACTTGAAAAAAGCTGTAGATGCAAAACAAACTGACTTCAAGTGGAAATGCCTTCTTGTTCTGATCTGAACAATCTATACCACAGCAACATAATAGAAACATGACAAACCTCTAAAGACACCTCAATCAGCCCCCTACCAGGCCATGAACCAGTTTTCTGGTCCTTTTTCAATATGCTGCCACCATCCTTCTGAACTTATGCAATTAAGAGTCATTTTCTAAGCATTACAGCTTTTACAGATGCAAAAAAGAATATCATAGTCCTACGGGTGCATAGTAAAGTGTTATATAGTATTACTATTATTATTAGTGAAATGTTTCTATATTAATAATAATAATAATAATAATAATAATAATGATAATTAAATAATAATACCTTATTTATATAGCACTTTTCTCCTAATAGGACTCAAAGTGCTTGCATTAGCATTTTACAGCACAAAATACAAAACATACTTAACAACTTAACAAGGGACATTAGTGAAATGCTTGGGTGAACAGGAAAGTCTTGAGTCTATTATTGATTGTTTCCAGAGTGGAAGCTTCTCGCACTGAGTGGGGAAGTGAGTTCCATAGAGTTGGAGACCACTTCCCCGCTCAGTGCGAGAAGCTTCCACTCTGGAATAAATCAATAACAGACTCAAGACTTTCCTGTTCACCCAAGCATTTCACTAATGTCCCTTGTTAAGGAGTGAGGACTGAGAACATTTTTATGTTAATCTTATTCAAGTTGGAATTTCATATTTATGGGCCTATTTATCAGTATATAGCATTATATCTGATTTTCTACAGATGCTTATGACAGAGATACTGTAGGTAATCAATTATCACCATAACAGTGGGCAACACGGATGGTGCCTCACAGCGCTGAGGTCATGGGTTCAATTCCCACCATGGCTCTAACTGTGCAGAGTTTGTATATTCTCCCCATGTTTGCGTGGGTTTACTCCGGGTACTCCTGTTTCCTCCCACAATCCAAAAATATACTGGTAGGCTAATTGGCTTCCAACAAAAATGAACCCTAGAATGTCTGTGTTTGTGCGTGTACATGTGGTAGGGAATATAGATTGTAAGCTCCACTGGGGCAGGGACTGATGTGAATGAGCAACTATACTCTGTAAAGCGCTGCGGAATATGTGTGCGCAATATAAGAAACTGCTAATAAATAAATAATAAATAACAGATCAATAAAATTATTGCCAAGGCAGCATCCTCAGTGATACACAGCTGTCTTCATGATATGCAGCACACTCAATGAAACTTGCATGACATAGGTAAGACATACAGGGGTGTATGTACTAAGGGGTCTATGTATTAAACCTTGGGTACTTGTTTCCTAGCACGGCGCCCCCGATTTTGATCGAAGTGCATCTTATGCAATCGCATCGCGGCATGCTATTTGATTTTTTAATTGTACAAGCACCCTAATGGGTGCTTACAATGTTAAATGCACCCCCGTTGTCAACGCCACCCCCACTATCAACGCAAACCCAAAGCGTGGAGAGTGCAGCGAGCCCGCGAGGGGCGGCGGTATGCGTCCACATACCCCACAGTAACTTACAACTTCCCTAAACCAGTCTTTGGGAACTTGGACACACATTACTAGTCATAGCGGTGACAAAGGCAGGATTGTTGTGAACCTTACTATACAGGTTTCCCCAAAGTAAGAGGAATCTATTTTCCTCAACTCCTGAGGAATTTTATTGCTGTCCTTTTCACCATTTTATATAGAGAGACCTGTATAGTCAGTATTATATAATTGTACTCAGGGGCCTCCTCGGCCAGGCCCTCTCTACAGGGAGCCACACCGGGAGCAGTAGTGTCTGAGCGCTTTAGTGCGCATGCACAGATTGCCGGAAAATGGCCGCCGCGTCATTGTTCTAGCAATTTCTGCAGCGCTCATGCCGCTGCTGCCGGACCTCCGGAGGGTAAGTATCAGAAAATGGGTGCTTGGTGTGCGGTGTAGGCCCCCCTGGAACTCAGGGGTCTGTGTGCACAGTGCACACTGCACCCATTATAGATACGCCACAGATTGTACTAGCTGTGGATAGATATGATGCAGCGCATATTTTAAAACACTCCTCCCCTGTGTATTTTGCAACAATGACAATATAGGACACTTATGGTGGGAAAAAAGGGCCATTTTGGGAATGAAAACCATGACCTACGTGTTGTGAGGGAGTAATAATAACCATTACCCAGTCCCTACTGACCATAATATTAAGATACATATAAGTGAAGAATATCCACCCTGTGTGATAGAAACATAAAACATAGAATTTGTTTCTATGTTTCTAATACACGAGGAACGCTATTGCAAAAGAGTATACACAGCGTCTTAAAGAGCTTGGTGGGAATTATGTGCTAGACTGCCTGTGCTCACTTGTTCCCTCTGTCAGTGTAGTTTGCGTACATCTCTGAACTAGGACCAAGGGGGTGATTCTGGATAAGCAGCAAAAAAAATCGCTGCTTGGCGAGCCATCTAATGCCACCCACCAGGTGAGCGAATGACCGCCACCCCCCCCCCCCCGCCATGGCCTAGACATCGCCGCATGGTAGCGTATGGGGGCAAAATCATTCGATGGTCAACGATCATCAAATGATTTTTCCCCTGTTTGCAAATATAAGTCAGTCTTGACTGACTTACATTTGTGCCGTCGAGTCTGAGGATGGGGTGAACGGATGACGTCCTGTGACATGAGCCACCCGCCCCCTGGCAGACAAATGTCCACCTGCATTCTCATGGGGATGCCCATCGGTTTCCTGGGCGCAACAGTTCTCGTAGGTACAGTAAGCCCAGGAATCATTGGGAGTCCCTATGTGAAGGCCCCCTGCCCGCCTTGACCCCCCCCCCACTGTGTGCGCTGTGCGAATGCCTCGGCGTCCACACAGCAACCCTGCACATGAGCAGAGTGCAAAGATCGGTCCCCAGTGAGAACAGATTAGAATCACCCCCCAAATGTGTTACATTTGCTGACTGGATGTGCAGATCTCAAATACAAGTATACTATATGATATAAAGATAAATCTAAAATATGTAAGTAAGTTACAGTATCTTTTATCTAAATTTAAGCAAAATCAACATGCTAACCAGCACTCAATTCAATACTGCAATATGTAATAATATTCATGCAAATTTTGAGAAGCCTGGCAATAGCCATGTGCTATTATGTGGAATCAGGGCTGCCGAGAGGAGGGTGGGGCGGAGCGGGTACTAATTACCCGGGCCCAGGCTTGCCGAAGGGGGCCCTGGTCCAACCCCCTTTCCCCCTCTGTCCCTCTCGGGCAGCAGTAGCACACACCTACAACTGTAGGTGTGTGCTGCTGCCGCTGCTGCGGGAGAGGGGACTTTAGAGTGTTTTTTCACCCCCCCCCAAAAAAAAAAAAAAAAACATTTTTGGGGATGTGGCCTAATTGTGTTAGGTGGCCACACCTCCCTAATTAGGCCACACCCCAAAAATTTTAATGGGGCCCAACATACCTCTCGGCTGCCCTGTGTGGTATTAAACAATTATCTACACCCGCTTAAGAGACTTTTGTGTTGCTGTCATTTATATTTAATTATCAGTGAACCCTCATCAAAAATTAAACCAAACTAGCATTTGTGTGGGTCAATATTCAGTGGGGGGAGATTTACTAAAGCTTCTAAAAATAAAAAGAGGTGATGTTGTCCATAGCAACCAATCAGATTCTGTCTGTGATTTTTTAGGATGCCATAGAGGACAGGTTCTCAAACTCGGCTCTCAGGACCCCAGGTGCATGTTTTGCAGTTCTCCTCACAGAGGGGTGAATTTATGAAGCTTGGAGAAGTGTTATCTATCCCCATAAAGAACGTTATGAGCAAGGTGATAATGGTTCAGCCAATCAGCTCTTACCTGTCAATTTACATATTGTAGCTGATTGGCTGAACCATTATCACCTTGCTCATAACGTTCTTTATGGGGATAGATAACACTTCTCCAAACTTCATAAATTCACCCCTGAATCACAAGTGAAATAAATAGTTCCGCCTGTGGATCTTTTAAAATGTGTCAAGGAACTAATGAATGCACCTGCCAGGTAACCTGGAAAATGTGAACGGTGTCGGGCCCTGAGGACCGAGTTTGAGAAACCCTGTCATAGAGAAATGATAGACAGAAACTTACTGGTTGCCAAGGGCAACATCATGGGTGAGATTTAATAGGATGAGAGATTCAGAAAGTGAGAGAATTGGTGCGAAATCTCCAGTTTTTTTAAAGCGGCAATCATTTACACTGCAAAACTAGTCTGATTTTGCAGTGTAAATGATTGCCACTTTAAAAAAACTGGAGATTTCTCACCAAATCTCTCACTTTCTGAATCTCTCATCCTATTAAATCTCACCCATGTCTTTTCATTATTGGAAGCTACAGTAAATTTACCCCAGTAGGTCAAAATCCTTGTGTCTTAGGGCCTTATTTTGGTTCATTCTTTCTGACAAAATCCTTCTTAGATGGACAAAACCATGTGCACTGCAGGGGGGGCAGATGTAACATGTGCAGAGAGAATTAGATTTGGGTGAGTACTTTTGTTTCTGTGCAGGGAAAATACTGACTGCTTTATTTTTACACTGCAATATAGATCTCACTTTGAAGTAAAACCCCACCCAAATCTAATTCTCTCTGCACAAGTAACACCTGCCCCACCTGCAGTGCACATGGTTTTGCCCATCTAAGAAGGATTTTGTCAGAAAGAATGAACCAAAATAAGGCCCTTAGTGACATCATCAGTTTACAATGAATATTGGTTTAGACCACAACATGGCTGCCTCCAGTGCAATCCCACTAATATTACAGCGGTACAGAACCATATGAGTTAGGTTACAAATGTTAGCTTCCAGTGGGTGGAACATACATTAATGTCTTTGGAATCATCGTCATCTATCCGTCTGGGTTTCAATTTAGTGTAGTCTACTGGTAAATCCCAGCAGTCTGTTTCATTCATTTGGTAACACTGGCTATTCATCACTGCCTGCCGCTGTGGTGACATTGGTTCCAGTGGTGTTAGAATGGAGCAGCAGACATCACGTTGTCTTTGTTTGTTCATGCTAAGGTCCAGTGTTCCATTTTCATCCACATCAATGTCAGGATTCTGAAAGGAATGGATTGATATTGTGACATTAGCTTTTCTCTATATTTATTTGTAGTTTTATTCTTAATTTTTTTCTTATTTGTATTATGTGCTTTCTGTATACTTCCTGCACTGAGTCGTGACAACGTGCCCACACACAGCAGCCTAATCTTATGTAAGGCTTGATTGTCTCATTGAATATAAAAAAAGAAAAATGAAATTCTCCCTACTGGCATTATCATTTCCAATCTCAGATGACTCCCACTGTAAGTTAAATTGTGTCTCATGAAATGAGTGTCTCATTGACCTGTTGTTCTTTTATATTCATAAATGTAAAACTCTTTCTGTGCTGAGCATTCAAAAGCAAAAATAATAATAATAATAATATAGATTAAAATATATATTTTGTAATATTATTATTATAATTATTATTATTATTATTATTATTAATTGCTCCAAATTAGGAATGCATCTTTTCGCTTTGCCCAACTAAATCACTTTCTGCTTTTGATAAGAATCTTAAATAATTATCGTTACTGTATATTTTTACTTATAGGACTCTATATGTAAATCAGTTCCATTAAGGGTTAATTGAATTGAATCACTAACTTTGATTGAAGGTATGTTAATTTGATTAATTATGCATATTAATGCCTTTTTCTTTACTGGAATATTAATAATAATTATAATAATGATAACAATATATTTTAATTTTCACGGCTTGTATTTCCAATTTGAATAAACGGTTATTGTCCCGTGTGTAGTATTTATTATTCCTGTTTAATAAATCATTTTAGAGATTATTATTGTAAAATATGAAGCATATATCTGTTCAACACTGTACTCACCCAATTATTGTATTTAATTATAGAACATTATACCCCTGATGAAGTTTGCTAAAGAATAAACGCATTGGGTTACCTTTCTGCTACACTCTTGTAAAAACATTGAGGAGTATTTTTCTGTCTATATATCTATGCTGCTCTGTCTAATAAAAAAAAGTTTCATCGATATTTATTATTTATTTATTAACCGTTTCTTATATAGCGCACACATATTCCGCAGCGCTTTACAGAGAATATTTGAACATTCACATCAGTCCCTGCCCCAGTGGATCTTACAATCTATATTCCCTACCACACGCGCACACAGGCATTCTAGGGTTAATTTGTTGGAAGCCAATTAGCCTACCAATATATTTTTGGATTATGGGAGCAAACCCATGCAAGTACAGAAAGAATATACAAACTCTGCACAGTTAGAGCCATGGTGAAATTCGAACCCATGACCTCACTGCTGTGAGGCAGTAATGCTAACCATTACACCATCCATACTGCCCATCTATAATTGCTTCATTTGATTATGGAACTGTAATCTTCCCTTCAGGAATATATCTCCAATCACAGAGGTTTACGGGCGCCAATTCACTATTGTGTTGGATATTGTTTTAAAAATGTTTACATTATGAGCTTAAATAAGCCTGAAAAATGTCAAACTATTTCAGTCCAAAATTGAGATTTCACTATTTAATTGCATCATTGGTTTGTTATTATCAATATTTAAAGTTAGATCTAGAATTCTTAGATGACAATTTTGTTCCATATTTCAATTCCTGACATTTCGAATCTATGGGGTGTATTCAATGTGTGTCGATATTTCCGACAGGTGGAAATATCGGCACACATCTAATCGATGCAGCTGTTTTCGGACACGTCAAAGCCATACATATCCAACTTTTTAAAAAGTTGAGTCTGCATTGCCGAAAATGGATGCTAGGTTGTCAAATCCAAGGCCATTTTCGACAATCTGCAGCTTAACCTTTCCGACAGTAGGAAGATTGAATATTGACTATCGAACTGGCCATATTTCAGTCTGTGGGAAATGTTCAGACAATCAGAAGCAAGATTGAAAACTCCCTAGATGGTAAACTGTGGACTCTATAGCTCAGTAACAAAGCTGCAGAAATGTTATTCCATAGAGCAAGAGACTTTTTTATGATGCCAAATGTTTTTGTTATAGGTTAAAAATCGTATATCAAGATTTCTGGTGTTTAAATGGATTTCTAAGTTTACATCTGCTGGGGTGCAACTGAATAAAGCTAAGGGATTAGAGTGGTCCTTCACTAACTGGCGGTGTGCACTTATATCCCCCTAATATTGAAAAATATTGAATAATTTTGTGAAGCAAAACAATTTGGGCGAGATTTAATGCCGCCTGAGTTCAGCGGCAGTGTGAGATGTCCCTTTAAAAATACGTCCAACGTTGGCGGACATCTCGCACTGCTGCTGAAGTCAGGTGGCATTAAATCTTGCCCCATGTTTCTCATTATCAAATGAATACAGTAAATAAGGCTTGAATGAGCATTTAAATTAAATTAAAAATGTTAAAATTAATGGAAGGGGTTTTCGTAAGTGAATTTAGGCAGGACTTTCTTACATTTTACACCATATTTATTACTATCTGGACCTACAATCCCCCAAAATATACACATGGACTATCAACTACTAACCTGTATGGTCATAACAGGACTTCCCTTCTTATATATTAGCATTACTAAATAACCTACACAGAGACTCTCTTCTTGGGACTGGCTTACTAACATTGTTGAATTGTCTACCATTGACGCCTCCGATTGAGCCTTGATTTTATTGTCATCTGTATAATTTATGTATGATTGATTTATCCATTTTCATAATTTATGTATTATTAATGTATCCATTTTTTTCATTTAGAATTAAAGTTATTTCCTATTTTTGCGCAGTGCATTTCTTTGTTTATATAACCATAATCATAATCTACAACATAGACATACAGACTTTGCAGGCATCAGTGGTGCTGAGAGGGTGTACTAACTACCCATGCCCAGGTCTGATTAAGGGGCACAGTGGGGCCCCTATTACCTGGCAGCAGTAGCTGCAGCAGCTCTTTTCAACCCAGCACATGCTGTTGTACGCTGGGCTGCAGAAGGGAGGTGCTAAATATAATGTTTCTTTCTGTATTTTATTCTTAGTGCATGGCATGCCTCTCATAATAAGGCCACGTCTCTGAAATGGGCCCAGCAAGGCTCTCTACTGTCCTGGCAGGCATCACCTGCAATTGATTTGATCCCTTGCAGTTGCCTACACATTGATTCCCCTTGGACAGGTCTCTCCTTGCAGGAGCAGACACACTGCTCTTTGTCATTTGATCACTGATATCAGATGCCTCCTCTGTGATAGGCAACCTGACACACTTCCTTACCAGCTATAGAAAATGCATATGACAACAAATCTGGAGACAATGGCAACAACTGAAGGCTCGGAATTCACATGTGACCTTACAGGCGCCTATTTCGCATTACTTTCCTAACCTTTATTATGCAAAATTGAAGATACTGAAAAATCTTTTGCTCTTAACCCTTTAAATTGATTTGAATGGTTTTTGTATAACCAAGTATAAATCAGTTACTAATGTAAATCCAAAATGGAGGAATAATCACTTTTCTGGAGTAGATTAGACAGCAATGAGTGTTACTATTAGATGTATTCCAATATAACAGAGGTTCCAAAAGCGGTCCTCGTGGCCCCCCAATGGTCCAGGTTTAAAGTATAGCCATGGCTCATCACAGATAGTTAAACCAAACTGACTGAGATACTAATTAAGTCACCTGTGTCCAAGCATCGATATACTTAAAACCGAGACTGTTGGGGTGTCATGAGGACCACGTTTGGGCACCTCTGCTCTATAATGTAATAAAGCAAATTATTATAATAATGTAAAAACAATTTGCTGAAGTAACAACCAAAAATATAGTAGGGACCTTGTAGGGAGTAAGTTGTATAATATGTGTTCACTGTTATTAAATTCATTATACTTACATAGGTAAAGTACAGTAAGCAGATTGTAAGAAGCTTTCAAAAAATACTATATCAGTCCAAACTATTGCACTGCCGTTCAGACAATATCAAACTGTTCCCATGCATAGAAAACATACCATACCTTACATACATAAATCCCTAGTAACCATCATGGAGGACACCAAACCTGTACCTAGGCTGACCACATACCTAATAATAGGCCAGTTTCTGGCAGATCCTGAAATGGGCTGGGGGTATTCATAGTGTGTGTGGTGTAATGGATGGGGTGGTGATTGTTGCAGAGAGAGCTTGTCTCATTTGTGCCAGTTTAAATGGGACAACGTTACTATTTGGGCAAAATGAATGTAAATCAACCTACATTACTATATGTAAGTATTTACTAAAGATCATATGGAGACAATTAGACAATGTATTGTAGGTAAAGTTTAATGTACTGTACATATGATTGGTTAGCAAGACAACAATGCGTAATACTGTATTCTCAAAATAAATAACTGATATAATATACTCTTAATATTTTTACACTGCAATTTAGATTTCAGTTTCAACACACCCCACCCAAATTTAACTCTCTCTGCACATGTTACATCTGCCGCCACCTGCAGTGCACATGGTTTTGCCCATTATCCAAACAAATTTGTACTGCGATCAGATCAGAATAAAGGCCTTAGTAGGGTTGCTACGTGTGTAGAGTCCATAACAGTGAGCAGTGCAAGTGTATAGAGAATCTCAGTGGAAGATTTGGTAACTGATCTAACCAGTGCTCTTGATACAATTTCCCAACTTGCTTTTTTCATTCGAGTCCCGTCAAGTTTTATTCCCTGGAGAACTGACCAATAACCGGATTCATCAGAATAATTGTGTAAAGCGCCGTTTGCAGGCCATTCCTGAATGTATATTAGAGGGCAACAATAATGGCAGAGCCTGACCAACCATTAGGCTGCAGCGTTGGTATCCAGTCAATAGGTCGAAAGAGTCTAGGTCAACAAACATTAGGTCAACATAATAAGGCAGGGTTGCCGACCCTCCCGGAATTCCCGGGAGTCTCCCGAAAATCAGGTCCCCCTCCCGGCCCCCCGGAAGGGTGGGCAACCCTCCCGGAATCTGGGGGACCCCCCTGAACCCCCCGAATCGCGGCATGTAAATGCCGCAATCCGCGGGTCTCAGAGGAGGGGGCGGAGCTAAAATGGCACAATCGCGTCATTTTATCCCCGCCCCCTCCATGGATATCAGTCATTTCTACTATTTCCCGTAGTGGGGGCGGGGCTTAATGACGTCACCGTCAAGCCCCGCCCCCGATCGGGTAAGGAAAGTCTCCTCTCCGGGCTTCTCCCGGAGAGGAGCATAAAAAGTCGGCAACACTGTAATAAGGTCGACATAGACAAAAGATACACATAACCAAAAGGTCGACATGGCAATGGTTGACACAAGAAAAGGTTTGTCATTTTTACTTTTGAACACTGTACGATCGGGAACGTGTGTCCAGCACAGTGGTAGCGGAGCTAGACACCTTGCCGGAAGCATGGCGAGCGAAGCAAGGAAGAGATGCGATAATTTGGAGTCCACGTGATAAAATCTACAAATTGATACCAAAAAAACCCCATTAAAAACTTGTGTCAACCATATTTCAACCATTTCTTTATCTAGGTTGACCTTGTTCATTTTAAACATTTGGTGTTGTACTGTTGACTGATGATCTAGATCAGGGGTGGGCAATAAGCGGCCCTCCAGCTGTTGAAAAACTACACATCCCAGCATGCATTGCCTTAGTTTTGCTATTTGGCCATGCTAAAATTGATGCACGGCATGCTGGGATGTGTAGTTTATCAACAGCTGCAGGGCAGCTTATTGCCCACTCCTGATCTAGATACTGTTGACCCTTTATACCATTACTGCAGGATATCAGTAATTGGGGAGAGAGCAAGAGCTCCACACAGTTGAGAACCAGGAATAAAATGAAGACCCGCTTCATTGATTCCATGGAGTATGTGTCATTAAGTCGACAGTGAAAAGGTTGAAAACTATTGGTCAACAGTCCAAAGGTCTACACATGAAATAGGATGAAATGCATTAGGTCATCAAGGTCAAAAGGTCGACAAAAGCAAAAAGTCAACATGAAAAAGGTTGACATGGAAAATGGTCAACCTTTTGACTGTCGACCTAGACACTGTCAGCCTAATGACTGCATATTCCTTCCATATTGGTGGTGACCAAACTGCTCAACTAAAGCGGCTTGTTTGTCAGCCATCCCAAGGTGTAGTGTAGAAGGAAGGAGTCTTCCTCACTTCCTTAGAAGCCATAGCCTACACTCCACAAACATTATTAGATATCCAGATCTACCATGTCTACAACTCTCATTTCCAGCACATGCACTGTATGATTGGTGATTTCCTGAGCCCACATATGCACTGTGCACTGTGATACAGATTTACAGGAAGCACTACAATGATATACAGTAAGTCTAGCCTATGGTGTCCAGAACCCTTGATCAGATCCTGCATAACAGCAGTGCTGTGACTAGGGAGGCCAATCCAGGGAGCGGAATCGGTGGGATCCTGGGATTTGGTCCTAAAAATGCCAGGATTTGGAGTTTTCAATCCCGGGATTTTAGGATTAGACTGTACATTCCCAGTCTAATGCCGGTTTCTATTCTCCTTCTATGGGGGGGGGGGTGTTTAATTCAGAATATCCCCTGTAAATCGAGATCATGACTTTCATCTTTTAACAGTTGGGATTCAAACGTCGGTCTACTGGCTTTTGGAATCCCAACTGTTGGGAGGCCACCCGGCACTCCATTAAAAAACATGTCCTCGGATGCAGCTTACTCCCCCTAGCAGCATTACTTAACTGGACATCCGGAGTAACCTGGGGGTTACTCAGATGCCTAATCTCCAAACAGGTGAGCCAAGTGCTAGGCCACTGGATCCAAAAAGCCAAGAGTGGGCATCTTTTTACGTACATCTGTGGCTTTTGCATAATTTAGCATTTTGTGGGCGGCAGCTATCTACTCTCAGTCATCTGCAACTTTGCAGATCAGCGGTCACGTCTGAATCAGGCCCAAAGAGCCTGATTCATGGTTAGGAAATCAAATTAAAATAATTGAAAGGGGTTTTGAACTGCAGATGATGGTTAGAACTTGTATGTGGCCTGATGTAACTTCTGCCTAATACATTACTTAGCTGTCGGCCTTTCTTCAGAGTATTTCATTAAAGCCTTTATTTCATCTTTATTTCTTATTGTCCTTTGTTGCCACTGGGCACAACACGGATCATCTTACTTTATTACACTGGCCGCAGTTATACTGCTCCTTTCTGTGTCACGTTCAGCATCTCAAATAGCCGACTGCTGGATATATATATATATATATATATATTAAACAGTACTGAAAGCATTGGAAAAAATGCAGTATAGTACCAGTAAATTAAATACATTTATATATAAAAAAAATCCTTTATGGATGATTCTCAATGAAGATTTCACTTAGACCTATATAATAATTTTATAATGTCTGTCTCATCTCCTGAATGCGCGTGCATGCCCAAAGGCTCCACTGTGAGCAAAATTGGACTTACCTAGCACTGCAGGACCCAGTTGGCTACCAGTCAGGTGAGCCTCCAGAGGGAAGGCTGCAGCACAGTTCAAAAATCTAATTTGGGAGCCTCGCCAACTGCCATTCCAAACTGTGACTAACTGGTAGTGGGTGTGGCTCCCCTATTTGAATTTTAGACTGCTGCAGCTCCAACTCTGGAGTTGCCACTGCTACCAGTAGAATGTAGTATGGATGCGTAGGTGGGACTGAGTGGGCCGAACAGAGTCAGAAGAGGGAGTGGGTAAGGTGGTTTGTGTATCAGGAAGGGAGGTCTCGAAAAATGAATGGAGCTGGTGGGGGACAAGCAGTAGTTTGGCTTAAAGGTGAAAGGGTGAAACAAGGGTGCAGGGCAGGCTGAAGTGCCCCATTACTAGTATATAGTAATAGCATGCAAATCTCCTACACTGTCCTTCCTGAAATAATATTGTTTGCTTTTCCCTGCCCTTAAAGCATATCTGCCCTCTACATACAGTTAAACATCCTTGTAGTCGGCTCAATGATTCAGAGTATAACAGTAATTATTGTCTTGGTAATATCTTTATCTCCTAGTGAATAAAAAAAGGCATCCACAACATGGCTGCCCCCATTGTGAGCAGACAACTGAACGGTCTACGCTTACCATTGCAGTTAACATTGTTTTAGACACGGGCATATTAACTCATAACCTACTGTTGATGGCACCAACTCTCCTGCAATGTTTTTGGGGAGATGGCACATGCGCAGAAGATAGCAAAGATTCTGGCACAGTGCTAAAGTCGTTGCTATCACCTGCACCCCTGTAACCAGTAATGGAGAACCGCCATTGAGTCTAATGAAGACCTGATCGCTGCTGAGCGAATTAGCAGTGTCCAGTGTTCAGGAAGATGCTGTCTCGCTAGAGGGAAATCCCACCTTGCAAATGAATGTGCTCACTGTGTGAATGGATGTGTGCAGCTAGCCTAGAGTTCGCAGCTGAGTGAAAATGGCCAAAACCCTTCATTACAGGCTCACCATCCTATGATTTTTCCACTGGGCACCAGTCATCGCAAGCTCGAAGTAGCCAGAGACTCGGCAGGTGAGATGAAAACAGCTATATCCGGCCTGGAGCTGATGTCACACACCCTCCCTTTAAAACTCTTTGGCATGCCAGCGTTTTTCTAGCCACTCCCACTAAACTGCCGGTGACCACCCCCAGATGCCAGCTTCTTGTGAAACACTTTGCAAACGGCTTGCAAAGAAAAAAATAGCAAGATTTCTATGCTAGCCAGCATCGCGCACGCTTAATCTTTCCATCATAAATTAAAAACCCAGTTGAGCCAGATTCAGACACGGATGCAAGTGCTGAATGTTTTACTTATGCGCGTGCATCCAAGTTTCTCTGCTCATGCAACCCTACAGTCAGCGGAAGCACATCAGATCTGCATGAAGATCCGTGAAGTTCTGATACGCATTCCTGGGCAGTGACAACAGGAGACTGGCTTGAGTCGGCAAACACGTCAGGTGGTGTTCCCATGGCATGCATCAAAAGTAGGATTTCCCCTGACCTTGGCAGACAATTCCATTGGACAATCTGTGCAACCATAGGAGTCCGATGTACAGCTATTGTCCATTCGGTGGTGCACCTTTGTGTGCCGCAGGAGGTTAGAGTGGTAGCCACTGACCATCTCAGTAGACACCTCATTGGGTGCTACTGCTTAGAGTCCAACTTTGCATCAGGCCCTATACTTCTAATTTAGTCTGGAATCTATGATACAAGGGCAATAAAGTAGACTGTCGTTTTAATTAAGTGTTGTTGTTTTTTTAAAGTGGACATCAGTTTTAAAAAAGTTTCTTCTCTGTCTGACTCCCAGTTGTCTGTCTTCGCCTGTATCTATTGTGACAAGGAATCAAGATGAAGTCTTAGTATTTATTTTTGGAGCAGTTCGCAGCATACCAGGTACACAGCATAGGCAAGTATAGTTACAGCAAGCAGCATACAGATAATCACAGCATAGATCAAACTCTTCAGAATACTCCAGTGGTCTCTACCGTAGCCCTCACCCCGGCCTATCACTTGGGCTACTATTCCATCATCAAGATCAATGAACTTCTGCCCTGGAAGCACTTTTATTAGGAAGCCACAGGTGCTGCTAATCAGACAACCTTGATCACATTAGTTTTCTTGCTGCTGCTCTAAAACCTGGACTGGATCTTCCACATTACTTTCAATGCTGTCCCTGTCACGCTATGCTGTCATAGAAATCTAATGCCAGAACCATTATCACATACACCGAAACTGCCACTATTGGCTGGAGAAACAAGGAGAGAAGTAGTACTCACAGAAACTTACTGACTTATTATTATTTGTTATTATATGTATTGTTATTTAAAGGTGATCGGGAAATTTTGTGACTTTTTTAAAATTGGAAAGCCTACAAAAGTACTGTTTCACCACATTTCTCTGTTTTCTTCTCACTTCAGATGTTCTGCAGTGGTTTTTTATGTGATTGGACTGTTACTATAGCAGGTAGGGAATGCTAAAACTGTATCAAAGCCTTGTGGGATATGTAGTTTTCCAACAGCCCGAGAGCGGCAGGTTGGCCAGGCCTGTACTACAGCAACTGCAGCCAATCCTATCATGTGCCCAGTACTGCCTGTCAAGCCAGACTATTTTGTTTTTGGGCTTGACATCCTGTCAGAGGCAGACTGGGAGCTAAAAGTAGTTAGTTCTGAAAATTTTTGTAGAAGTGATCCGACATGGGCAGCACCATAGGCATAACCTGCCTTGTAGCCATGGCAGCATCCCTGGACGGCAGAGTTTATGCAGGGATGCCTACCCTCCGCCTCATGGTCCCCTGGGATGGTGGCAAGTCCTCTGCGGGCAAATTACGGGGCCTCCCAAAATTTGCCCTCAGCGGGGATTCCGTGGGGACCCGATGATGCAAATCGTATAATTGTGGCCTGCCCCCACCCCCACTGTGCGTGATTGCAATTGCCCTGCCGCCACACACGACACAGTGTTTTAGCCCTGCCCATTTTGTGGCACATCAGCTAGCCCCGCCCCGTTCTTTCCCTAGCTAGCTGCTCTCTCCTGGAGAGGGAAGTCTAAAAGCAGGCAAGAGTTAATGTACTGCAGAGATGAAATAACAGAATTAATGGGGACAATGCAGTGTAATGAGTGTGGCCAGCTGTCTGTACTGCAGGGCCACATGTCAGCAAACAAAACAAGCCTCTGTGGTATTTTGGCCCACCAGGAAACTTCCCTGTTGACCCATTAGCCAATCCAACATTACATCTAGCAATGAGAGCTCTCTATTCTTCTTGTCTTTGGCAGCAAAGCTCAGATAAAGTTGTGTACAAAAAAGGATAGGTATGGAAGGAGGTTTATTATTGGGAAGGTACTGTACCTTTAGACAAGATATGTGCCCAGTCATATAGGGGGTTATTCAGCCTGGATTGTTTGGCTGCTAACTTGCAGAGCCCTGTATTCAGGTAATCACCACCTAGCCAGAGTGAAATCCCGCCCAAAGCAAGCCTGCAAATTGCTTAGCATGCTCACAAGATGCTTATCATTGAATGATTTTTCCTGTGTGTGTGCATAGGCCAAGGCTTACTTGGTGGCTGTGATAGACACAGTTCGATCAAGGCCAGAGCTGATGTCACATGCCTTCGTCTTAAACAGGGCCATCTTAACGTATTGGCTTAATGGGCAGCTGCTAAGGGCCCCCAATTCTAGTGGCCTTCAAGAAGAGACAGATTGGGCTTTCAGCATTTGTCTCCTGACAAGTATCAGAGCGTCCAATCAGCATTCTTTTCCTGCTTCCCAGCCTGCAACCAGACAGTGAATGGCTGTCAGCTTGCTGATTGGTGGATGGCTGGAGCTATCTACCAATCAGACTGCTGACAACCATTCATTGTATGGAAGCAAGTAGACAGATGATGCAGGACTGCAGGAGGGGCATGTAATGAGTTATTTAAAAAAAAAATCTTGTTAATGGGTGTGTAGGGGCCCCAGTGCATTGCTTTGCCCAGGGCCTACATTAAGGCCCTCCCCTCAAAGGTCCTGGGCAAATCTGTGATTTGCCTGACACTCCCAGAAATTGCTCGGTTACCACCCACAAACAGTTTTCTGTCAATCAAATTGCGTACAACTAGACATTAAAAAAGTAGCAGAATTTGATCACAGGGCGGCCTCGGCGGTGCGTGCTACAATCCGTAAGAATGCGCAGTCTATCGATAATTGCAATTGTGAATAACCCCCATAGTTACTATGCACATCCAAATAAATATGGAGGGGGTGGAATATGTAATAGTTCTGAAGTTACCAACATATAATTAATGTTCTGCAAGGAAAGGAACATGGCAAGGTTACACCAGATGGAATGCATGATTTATTTACCCTGGTGCAGAGGTCTGGAGGTTTGGTAGAGAGGTTCTGTGGCATCTCCCTGCAGCGAGTGGAGAGGTTCAGTATGGCGGTGGCTGCCATGTGCGCAGCTTCCATGTCATGGGAATAATCAAAGCTGCTTTTGCTACACGTACTGCTGGCGCTGCTGCCTCCACCACAACTCATATTGCTACTGCTGCTGCTGGGGGCATAGCTGCTCGTTGTGCTGCTTGTCGGGCTGGAGTTCTTACAGTAGCGTTTAGCTGCAGAGAGAAACGCGCATTTATCAGTTATTCCAAGACAACGCCAATTCTCTACAGGGAACTTCCCACAATGTGGGCTTCTTCCCTCAGATAAAGGTCAATTACAAAGCAAACATCACGTGACATAATCCCACCCAGAATAAAAAATACAGTATACCTGTATATGCAAATAAAAAAAAAAACACCAAAGTTCCGTCACTGAAAAAAAAGGCCCATCTCAGGAGGAAGACAACATCTCCAGGTATGCTGGACATGCCCCTAGAGTGAGGAAAATGGATTCCCACAGGACTACGCCCCCTACAGTCAGGCCCCTCCTTTTTTCAGGCAGCTATATCTCCGGCGCAGTGGGTGGTGCCTAAGCAAAGAGTCACCAGACCTAGTGATGCCTTTTTCCATATATAGACATCTACAAAGTAATAGATGGATATTATAGATGCATTTTAAAATATGCAACCCAACTCCCCAATCTCTCCCCCCCCCCCCCCCTTCAACAGCCCCAAGGTGAACATCCATGTTATTCTTGAACTACTTTAATGTTGATATTATTTTTATATATCGCTTAATTATATGGCACCACATGGGTGTTACATCTGCCTTTTAATATGCAGTTCACCACTAGTGGTCACCAGACATTTCTGGGTTGCAGTTCTTCTTTCTGCCGGAGGGGCCGCTATATAAATCTCATTTGGGATTAGGTGCCTGGTGAGTGAGGCCTAATCATGTAAACTGGGACACCTGCGAGCTGGCCTTTTAACTTAGTTGTCTGATGCCAGCACTCAGGGCTGGTCATTAATCCTCTTCTGGAGGAAGTGTTTGCAGTTCCTGTTTGATACATGTCTGCTTTTGCTTCTGTGTTTCCCCAGCCTGCCATTTTCTATGTTTGGATACCACACCTGCTATAGACTCTGCTGTCCTTGCCTCGCTACCAACCAGCGCTGCTTCAGTTTGTATAAAAGGGTTCTGCAGCGCCTAACAATACATAAATGAGCAAAAAAAGAAAACAACTACTTACATTACAAAACTGTCTGAGGGCTGCACAGGCCAAAAGCCATATAAGAGCCCTATGGCCCTTATTCTAGTTGAATAGGATGGATGCGTATTTCGGACAGGAACCGAGTGTTCTTAGCCCCGCCTACCGTACGGATCTCTAACACCGTCCGAATGTGGTAAGACGCCGACCGAACGGACCGCGAGTGGATTTTTCATGTGAACACCTCCTCCCTCTGTGGGAACCTCCCCCATCCTCCGATGGTCGCCGACCATCGAAGGATGGACCGAGTGGTCAGGCAGCACCGAGTGCTCCAGGGCATTTTTCCGAATGAAAGCAGGGATATGGGCGGGCAGCTGACATCCGGCTATGTCATATGTCCGCCCCCCACACGTGTGTCACGGGCGCATTACCATATGTATGCCCAGTGTTTTCATGGGAACGCTCATGTAACGCGGGGCGTACGCATATGTTAATGATCCCAAACAGCCCTTCAAGCTCCTCCCCACCCCTTGCTTGGATGGTTCCGTATGATCATTTTCTGTACGGAACTCACGCCGTGTTTGTACGTGTGAGGCGTTCGCACATGCGCAGATATGCCTCCGCACATGCGCAAACACCAACCATCGTCCGTCCGTCCGCATTCAGAGCCATCCGACTCAATTAGAGTAAGAGCCTATGTGACGTTTGTTAAAGTAGTGTTAGTGCTAACAGGTTTAAGGTGAGTTTGGCCTATTAGGCATGTGGTTTGTTCCCTTCCTATGAGGGGTGAAGTAGGTGTAGCCAGTAAGGATGGTATATAAGGACAGGTCAGGTAGTGCTTCTTTCTCCAGCCATTTTGGAAGCCCTTCCTGCTCGCCCTGATTTTTCCTTTTATGTTCTTATTCAATTTTGTTGTGATGCTACTTTCATTCTATAGTCCGTTAATAAAAGCCAGATGGGCGGGAAGACGCTATCAGCCAGCAGTCAAAACCTTGTATAAGCGATCATTGTGGGGCACCCCCTTTTAGAAGAAGGGCTGGTCTGTCCTTCCCATGCGGGTGGACAAAGGGCACTCATGTGCGGGTGTGTCCATGCTTTGCCAGAGTAAAGGGTGGGGAGACCCGCAAAATGCAGGTTATGCAGTTAGAAGGTGGTGGTAAGTCCCTTCTTTGTTATCCTGAGTTAAGATCTGGGCTGGCCTTTGTAGCGCCTTTCTTTGCCATCCTCCACAGTTAGTTAAAACCAGGTCATCAAATCAATACATTTCTGTTGACCTTTAAAATCTAGCAGTTGGTGTCTGTGTCATTATTTCATAGTGTTCCGCTATCTTAAAGTATATGTAGATGCGTGTCACAGTAAGATAATGGGCGCCTTAGGGGAATTTAGGACAAGTACATGGTTAATAAATACAGATGCATCAGGGAACAGGACACTGACGTAATTATTAGGGTGGCACAGATATATTGTACAAGAAAAGCACATGAGGAGAGAGGGACCTGCTTGTGAGAGCTTACATTCTAAAGGTCTTGATAAATCAAGACAACATTTATACTGATTATATTTTAAATAAGATATTGAATTGGTTTATTGTATTTTTTCTGTCAAACTAAATACAGAGGTCATAAACGCGTTTCACTTACCATCATATCCTTTCGGAGATATGTCTCTAGACTGCACCTTTGGAGCTATAGCCCTCTTTCCGTACGCATGGTTTTCATAGTTGTTGTATTCAAACGTAGTCTTTGAATATTTCTCTAGTTCCTTGGCCAGGTTGGAGCGAGGTGTGGTCGTTGATACGTTGTTCCTGTAACCATACTGAGGAATTTCTAATTGCTTTACAAAACACATTGGCCTGAAAGAAAAACATGAACTCTTATTGGTTTATCTGAGAACAATGTATGTACCAACGGGGGCATCGTTGTTATTTTGAGGTCCATGCATGAAGCATTGAAAAGAGTGGAGAAACGAGTCAGTGGAGAAGTTGCCCATCTCAACCAATCGGCTTCTATGTATAATTTTATAGAATGCACTTGATAAATGTTACCTCAAAGCTGATTGGTTGACATAGGCAACTTCTCCATTGGGTCAATTCTCCACTCTTTTCACTGCTTCAATAGACCCTTTTGAATGACCAAGGTCAACCACAGTTATTTCCTATATGCTGATGATTATTCATCAGGATCAGTTTAAGATAACACGTTAATGTCACTTTAAATATTTTACATCACGCATTTAATCAACTAGGAAAATACGGCTAAAGGGATGGACACTATGGGTTAAATTCAATGTTTTTTGCATTACAGCGAGCAGTGCTGACTGCTCGCTGTCACAGCTTGCACGGTCAGTATTCAACTGACCCCCTGCACATGTCATTTTCATATCACAGCGACGTGAAAATGGCGTGTGCGGCCGCTAAAACAGCAAGGCTCGCGGTTAAATGTAGTGGGCACCCTGCACTAGCTATGAGCCTCGCTGTTTGGGGGAATCCTCACTGTCATCTGACAGCAAGGGTTCTTCCAGAATGTAGAATAGGGTGAACGGCCGGAGCGGGGGTTAAACAGCGAGGGTCGCTTGTTTTTGGCGATCCCCGCCGTTTAACCCCCTCGCCGGCCGCATTGAATACTGACCTATCTGTTGTGCAAATCCTACACTTTTAATTCCTCAGACACAGAGGATACTGAGCCTTGTTTCTTTAAAGGCACCTTACCTATTGGAAGTATACTGTAGTTCGTTTACATTATATTGGCTTCTTATTTATATTTTTCTGGGATTTTTAACTGTAAAATAGCATTAATGGTGTGTGCAAATATTATTTTATAGGGACAAATTTGAGTACATATTAAAAAAATGTGAGTTGATATTTACTGGGCTTGCTCGGACGTTTTACGAAGTTTATACTATACAGTATACCGTTTATAATATATTAGTCTAATGGAGCTCAGTTCCTTAGTGTTTATCCATTGGTTGCACTTTACATTTAGTAAATGTACTAAAGGTGTGTGACATTTTGAACTACAGGGTCAAATCTCCCACATTTTTCCCCAAAACTGATCACTCCATTTATTAGAATCTGAGTTTATTGTTACAGTTCATTTTAAGAATTTTCACTTTTAGCTACAGATGAAGCGTGCTTCATCTCGCGGGGGTCTGGTGGTTGGATTGTCAACTGCCAGCCCCCGCCAGCCGTCAGAAGGCGACACGCGCACACAGGACACGCACGCGTTACCTTCCAACGGATCTCACCGCCACTCCCCGGCGCTCGACCCCACCTCCCAGCTTCCCCCTAACCCTGCCCATCTCCCTGATGTGGAGAGGGGCTGGGTTCGCATCCCCCGCCGCCCGGTAAATGGGACGCATGTGTGTGTAAGACGATCGTGCGTCCTAGTCAGATGGAGTGCCATCTCACCAGGGGCAATCTGGCCAGCCCCGACGCTGGCTGAGAGGCACTTCATCTGTATCATAAGTAGTTCACATTATTTAGTTAAAAGTGCCCAATATGAACATAAATACTAGGCAGTGAGTAGAAGAACCAGGGTGTTGTATAGTTATATTTCATATAGCATTCCTGTAGCCTACAGATTGTCAGTGTCACCAGTGTTAGGATGAGCACCAGACTGTTACCAAATATCTATGACCAATTTTTCACAAAGACGACCCCACCCCCCCATTCCCCTCCTCACCTTAATACACGATCAGACGCTTGGCTAGATTTTGAGGCATCGCAACTTTGATGTTTTTCTTGGGCTTTTGCTAGTTTTTCTGCCGCAGCAATAGGACAGCCTGAAAGACTACAGCAGAAGAGATATCACTGCACATTCACCATTGCCGGTTATCATCAGTTACACAATCATAGCAGTTGTGCCGTATGTTCCATTGGGTAGTCGTTATTGACCAGGATCCAATAGCCTTTGTCATGCTAACAGAAATCTATTATTTTGGATGGAAATTCAGCTTGGGCCTAAAGCTGGCCATACATCAGAAAGATTGATCTTAAGATCGATTGCGCTCATGATTGTGTACAATTTCCCTTGAAATCCCCGGCAGTCCTTGGTGGTTTTTGGACACACAATCTACACACAATCCATCTTACAATCAGTCATACAATCCATCTGCTGTATGATTGTGTATACAAGATGTTCACACAATCTGCATACAATCCATCATACAATCAGTCATACAATCCATCTGATGATTGATTGTATGATTTGTGTACACAAGATGTGCGCACAATCTGCATACAATCCATCTTACAATCAATTGAGATTGTATTATTGGGTACAATATCTCTCTGATGTATGGCCACCTTTAGTTTTGCGAGGATTTCCCAAAACTACAACCCGCAATGGTAGCATGTGTCCTGGACCCGGCAATGTGGTTCCTATGATCATTCCAAGTAAACCTTTGCTTACGCAGACAGGCTGAAGGCTGCAACCGATGGTTGCTATGGTGATGAACAGCTGCTTTCCTGCCACTATGTAATACTGTCCACGTCACAATCAGGCCACTACGTGCTCTTGCTACTGTTGCTATTAGCAGATAATTAGTTGCCATTTCTGAATATCAGGTGTTCTGTGCCATTATTGCCCATTTTTATGGGCAATAATGGCTATCTATACCAGGGGTCTATCTATACCAGTGGTTCCCAACCCTGGTCCTCAAGTACCCCCAACAGTGCATGTTTTGCAGGTCTCCACACAGAATCACAAGTGCTATAATTAGCTCCACCTGTGGATCTTTTCAAAAGTGCCTGAATAATGAGTGCACCTGCCGGATGATCTGGAAAACGTGCACTGTTGAGCGTACTTGAGGACCAGGGTTGGGAACCACTGATCTATACAAATACAGATACTGATCAATATAGATTATTAAGCATACAATTTGTCAAATAGTACAAAAATAGTAAAATATCTGCAAGAGAACTGTAGGTTTCATTTAATAGGTCTGTTTTCTCCTTATTGAATCGGTATCCACAGTAGGATGGATGAGTGTGACATCAGGTTGATGGGGGTGTGGTCTAGCACCACAACCCTCCTTTTTCATAATTTTGGGGGTGTGCCCAGCGCTCCTCCAGCATCCGGCCAGCCAGCCCTCTGCACTGAATGAGATGCATGGCATCTATTCAGAGCAGTCGTAAGTGCCCATGGAAACCCCAACATGCCCCCCAGCCTGTTGGAAAACAGTGTCCAATTAGCAGGACTCGGAACAGTTGGCAGGTATGCATAATGTATCTGTATTGCCTAATACAACATTAACATGAAATCCATTTAAACTTATTTTGACTTATTCCTATACTGTATAACTGGAAATCTGTAAAAAAAAAAAACCCTAACAGAATTGTAACAGCCGTTGTTTTGACTAAATTGATTGTTGTTCCCGCATCTCCCTACAAACAAATGTCATGCATATTTTCTCACTATTGCTCTTGCTGCGAACAATTTTGGAATTTGCACCGGCAGTCCTTTAAAATCTGACACAACCCAGAAATAATGTATCCTGACTGCGCGCACAAATTGCCTTCTCTGGATAACGTAAAATAGTATATTACCGTCTGTTTGAAGGGCAACAGTCAGGGGGAAAAAAATCCCTAGATCACAATTTTCTTGATCTTGTTATATGACAAACTGAAACTTTTCAGTAGTTTAAGAAAGCATAGTAAGCACCAGCTGTCATCTCTCTAATTCAAGTGGGACCAGCAGAAAGTGCTGCTGTGGTAGAAATGTCCGTCTGTAGCCGTTCCAGAGACACTGCGCCTACCTTCTGTGAGAATTCCTGTTGCTGTTTACATGGCCTCTCCCAGTGCAGCCCGGCGTAGGGCACTTAAGAACATTTTCATGCATGGCGAGAACTTGGCAGGGAGAAAAAAATAAAGCAAAGACAACAGAGGAGTCAGTATAAGTGGAATAAATGAAAGCTTATTAAAATTTGAGTACAAAAGAGATTTCAATTCTACCAACCAATTTTATATATATATTCATTTCCCTGTTAAAATTTTATGTTTTAGTAGAGATAAACTTTGCACTCGGACAAATCATGTTGCACTGCACATGGCTGTTACTACGTGTTAGTGAGTGGTGCGCCGTACCAGCGCAGAGGCTCCATGGGCACGCCATTTCCCACCACAATGCCTGCTACTATTTACTATGCTTATTATTACATTACTAGTTAAAAGCCTGTCAAAATGATGGCTTCGTCCCTAGCTGCTCCTACCTCCAATATCTGTCTTCACAGCTCCCTCTGTCCATATCCAGCAAAATTGAAACAGATCATTTTGCTTTCACTTTCTGTTAAGGAGAAATTTGGTCTGTCAAATGGCCTCTAGTGGTCACTGGTGGTACTTCACCTCAGAGGCAAGGAATTGCTTACCCTCCTACATTCTGCAGGAGACTCCCTGAAATAGCAGCAATCTCCCTCTCTCCCTCATTAGTCTATCAATCTCCCTCATTTCACCTAACCCACATTACACTGTTACATTTTTTGGGAAAAAGTAAAGAGAGATAGATACATTTACATTGAATCATCAGTACCATTTCCCAGCACTTTACCAAGTGTAGTATCTCTTACCAACTGCTTTGGGGCTCATCTACATTTGGATATAAGTAATTTTAATAGATTCCTCTCAGATGTAGCAGTACACACCCACGCTTCTAGGTACAACGTTCACAATCTCTTTTGACAACCTCTCCATATATGGAACTAGACACGCCCTTTAGGTGGAGCATGACACGCCCTCTCAAAGGGCGAGGTGCAAAATTCTACCACCATATAACAAGATGGTGGTGCACTCATGAGTTAGTGGTTTTCAAGCATGTTACAGTGCAGGAACTAATTGTGCAATTGTATTTTTCGAGGCATACCCAATTAGAACTGCATTTAGTTATCTGCTGACACTGTTTCCATATAAGTCATGACTTACTTTCTGGAGGTACCCTATCTTTGTGTGGACAGCCTGATAAACTCCGATGATGAGGGTATAAGCCCGTAACATGACCAGTTCCATCGCAGCCAGGTGTGGGACATTTGCTCTCTTTTTTCTCGCTCCGTGAGGGATCTGCACAAAGAAAAAAAAAGTTATTTCAAAAAAACATATTTCACATATTCTACTCTATACAACTTCTACAAAATATAGGAACGTACGCAAATCAGGGACATAGAAAAATACAGTAGTTTTAGCATCTTGCTTGTACAGGACAGTAGAGTCTGTCATCACTTACCAAAGCTTGGGGCAAAGGTCAGTCCATCTGTACACTGACCTTTGCCCATTTAATGAAAAAGTTATACTGTCATACAGAGAAACATCTAATGGAGTTCAAATTTGAGTTGGTTCAGACCACAGGCCATAATATAAATGAAATAAATGAATATATAATCTCCATATAACTTTATTGAGAATCATAATCCACATGGCCTCACCTACATCTAGTTGTTTCCTTGTTGGTACAGTATGTGAATCTTCAGTAAAATAAATACTATTCCTCTCTCCAAATATAGGGTATACTTTAACAAAGGAACCATCTACTGTTTGCTACCTGTAATGCTGTTCAATATGGCTCACAAGACCTTAGCACAGAAATACACACTATTGGGAGAATGGCTGCATACTGTAGCTTTTGTAATAAATAATATGCCTGCAAAATCTTTGTCAGATCATCTCTTGCCCTTCTATTGAATATGTGTTACACTATGAGGGAAATGCATTGGCAGGGGCCAGCTGAAGAGATGTGGCCAACCATTGGGTGGGTGTGGTTATCAATGAGTGGGGCGTGGTTATCCCACAAAGAACACTGCACAATTAGTATAATTAATTCTAACTGTGCCACCTTTAGTCTAATAATAATAACAATAATAATAATGATAATAACCAGTGGCAGCATTAGTAGAGTAATAATTAAGAAAACCGATGGCTGAATAAGCTGGAGGTAACATAAACTACCGAAGGAGTCTGAGATGCCTGCACTTTGGTTGTGGTTTATGTTTAGGCTATGATGCTGCAGCTATAGCCAATTAGGGAGTAGGGAGGAGTTTCCTGTTGTAGGAATAGCCAGAGGTCAGGTGATCTGCACTCTGGTCCGGTTTTCCAAGGAGCAGGTTGGTTTCAGACTCTCTCCTGTACTTATTCCTCTGTCATCCTCATTTATTCCTTTCTACTGTCAAAGCTACTTCTCTCCCTCTGCCTTATCCACATATCTCTTTCTCTCCTGTCAGGCTGCTCCTTGGGGGATTTTGTGCCAGATAGTGTAGCGCTGCTGCTGCCAGGCCTAGCATGCCGCGCCCGCGGAGAAACATCCACCCTCCCTCCCGTTTTGCACAGCCCGGCTCCCCCTCTGCTCCCCCAGCGGCTAGCGTCACGCAGACCGGGCGGGGAGGCAGAGCGGCGGCGAGAGCGGGTACACAGCGGCGGGGCGCGAGGTCCGCGTCATCGGCTGATGACGCGGTGGCGCGCGGTGCTAGGCCGCAAGCCGATAGAGCGAGTAGCGCTCCCGCCCGGGGTAGCGGAGGCACCCCAGGCGGAGGTAGTCAGCGGGGCAGGCGCACGCGGTCTCAGGGTCCCGCAGCAGCAGGCACAGGTGCATCCGCGCCTATCCAAGATGGCCGCCGGACGCGAGCTGCGGGTCCTGGGACACAGCACAGGGGTTCTCCTGCTCAGCCAGCCCGGCCTACGTTGCCCACACAGGGCCACCCCTCCACGGGGTCCCCCATGACTCCCTTGAGGAGGGCAATGAGTGGGTGGCTCTCTAGGGCGCGCTTGCTATCCCAGCGCGTCAGGCTATCACAGGCAGCGCAGGCTATTTCAGCCACGGCTGCAGAGACAGTGTCCCCTGGAGTTGCGCAAGCACCCTCCACAGAGGTAGATATGGCAGTGGTGCGGCAGCTGGTAGCGATGCTGACGCCGGGGGCGGGTCAGCAACCTGTACAGTCAGGGCCTGGGAATCTAGCTACTACTGTCCTCCCTTCTGTTCCTTCTAACCGGGACCCTGCGGCACACGTGCTGGCAGCTCTGGGCACGCCTTTCGCGAGTATGGCTTCCACACCGCCGAGGGACGCAGTCGTGCCGACACCAACGCAACACCAGGCAGAAGGGGCCATTGCCGGGCCATCAGAGGTGGCTGGTCCCTCCGGAACAGCAGGTGCGGCTGCAGCGGGAGCTGTGTCAGGTGGGTCAGCCAGAGCACGCAAGAAGCGCAGGCGCAGGTATTCCCGTACATCCTCCTCCTCGGGGTCAGAGTCCGTGACCTCCGGCGAGGAGGGGGGACGCAGATCCAGGCACAGGCGCAGACGCTCTAGGAGACACCGGAGGCGCTCGCAGTCCTCCAGTGGCGACTCGGGCTCCCCGTTGTTTCCTAGGGGGCAGGTGGTCCACTGCGAGAATACGGCAGTACTAAGAGGCCTCAGGCGCAGCGTAAGGGATAGGATAAGGGAGGGCAGATATGTCAGCTTCTTTACAATGACTGCGCAGGATGAAAAGGATTATCGCGAGGCAAAGCGTAAAGGGGGGATTGGCGAGGCGGCCTACTGCACGTATCAGAGATGGCAAGTGGGACTGTTTATGTTTGCCGCATGCTACTTGGAGACCAGACCCCAGGAGCATATGAATGTCATTAGATACATCCATATGATGCACGCCATGTATATGGACGACGGCGAGAACGTCTGGCGGGCTTATGACGAGCAATTCCGACGGAAGCAGTCGGGTTGTGAGATCATGGCCCTTGGCGCTAAGGATGTCGAGGTATGGATGGGTAAGAAACCGTCGGTTTCGACCTCCGCCGCCCCGGCTCCGGTGGTGTCAACACCTGCGTCAGCCCCACGCAGGGCCCCCTCGTCCTTTCGCGGGGGCTCTGGAGGGGGGCAGTCGGCGGGCAGATGCTTTGCTTACAACGGGGCAGGATGTGCAGCGGGTTCCCGCTGTAAGTTTCGTCACCAATGCTCAAAGTGCTGGGGAGGACACCCGGTTAAGGAGTGCACGCGTGGCAAGCAGGCTGGGGGGGCACCCAGGCAAAATGCCGGGGCCAACCCAGCCCCTGCTCCCCCTCAGTAAGGCCCCGTCTCCCGTGAGGGGCGACCGCCTAGCCAGCTGGCTGGGGCGTTACCCCCTACGGGATGAAGCGCAGTTTCTGGCCGCGGGTTTCTCGGAAGGATTCCTCCTCCCCATTCAGGGGGAGGTGGCGTCCGGGTCCCCGAGAAACCTGAAGTCAGCAATCGACATGCCTCAAGTCGTCCTGGAGAAGGTCGAGAAGGAGGTAAAATTGGGCAGGATGGTGGGTCCATTTCCTGAACCTCCGGTTCAGGGTTTGGTACTGTCACCTATCGGAGTAGTCCCCAAGAAAGAGACAGGCAAGTTTCGCCTGATACAGCATCTGTCCCACCCACCTGGATTGTCTGTAAATGATGCAATTCCTATGGAATTGTGTCACGTGCGGTACCAATCCTTCGAGGAGGCTTTAGCTATTGTGCGCGGCTTCGGGGGGCGGGCCCTGCTAGGCAAGGTGGACATCGAGTCGGCATTCCGACTGCTGCCCCTGCACCCGGACTCCTTTCGGTTCATGGGATTTAGGCTGCCTTCAGGTTATTATGTAGACCGTTGCCTGCCTATGGGCTGCTCGGTGTCCTGCGCCTACTTCGAGTGTTTTAGCAGCTTCCTGCATTGGTGCGTCACGGAGTATACGGGCGAGCCGGGGGTCGCCCATTATTTGGACGACTTCCTGTGCGTAGGCCCGGCTGATTCCCCGCGTTGCGGGGCTCTCCTGAACGCAATGCAGCAGCTGTTCTTACATTTCGGAGTCCCAGTCGCGGAGGGCAAGACAGAGGGGCCGACGGAGTGCCTTTCATTCTTGGGCATTGAGATTGACACGCGGGCCGGGTGCTGCAGGTTGCCCCTTGATAAGCTTGCACGGCTGCAAGGGGCGATCTCCCAGTCCCTGGCCTCCGGCAAACTCCGGGTACGCCAGCTACAGTCCCTACTGGGCCTGTTTCACTTCTCCTGCAGGGTTATCCCCATGGGGAGGGTGTTCTGTCGGAAACTGGAACTGGCCATGGCAGGTCCAAATAGGCCCCAATTCTTTGTCCGCCTGAATGCGGAGCTCAAAAGGGATCTCAGAGTCTGGGATGTTTTCCTCCGCGACTTCAACGGTGTGTTGCTGTGGCCTAGCCCCCCGCGGTACAGCGGGGAATTACAGCTATACACCGATGCGGCCGGGGGAATCGGCTTTGGAGCCTTCCTGCACGGCTCTTGGTGCGCTGAGACCTGGCCGGAGGAATGGGCACTAGAAGGCCTCACCAGGAACATGCTTCTGCTGGAGCTGTTCCCTATTGTGGTGGCCCTGGAACTGTGGGGCAACCGCCTACGTGATGCCTGCATCACCTTCTGGTGTGATAACCTGGGGGTGGTGCAGGCCATCAACAGACAGAGCTCTTCTTCTCTGCCTGTTGTGCGCTTGCTCTCTCGCCTTGTATTGGTATGTCTGCGGCTTAACCTGCATTTTGTGGCCAGGCACGTTCCCGGGGTGGACAACTCGGTGGCCGACGCCCTGTCCAGGCGTGACTGGGCTAGGTTCCGGTCCCTAGCTCCGGGAGCGGATTTGGTTGGTGAGCCGTGTCCTCCTTATGTTTGGCAGGTCATCAGGCCGGCATGGAGGAACTAGCCATGCGGGCTATTGCTCCAAGGACGCTGCGTTGTTACCAAGCTGGCTGGCTGGAATGGGAACAATTCAGAATGTCCGCGTCACAGCGAGGTAAGGCCCCGGGCGACGCCATGCTGGCGTTTGTGTGGAGTTTGTACTCCGGAGGGCGGACTGTGTCAGCCGTGAGACGGCTGTTGGCCGGCGTGTCGTTCTTCTCATCGCTGTATGGGAGATCGGACCCCGGTCGGTCTTTTCTTGTGTCTCGGGCCCTGAGGGGCTGGCGGCGCGCTTCCCCTGTGGCTCCAGATAGCAGAAGGCCCATTGACGTGTCCCTGCTGCCTCCCTTATTGGGGGCGGTTTGGGATGTATGTCACTCTGAGTATGAGGTCCGACTGTTTCGCTTGGCATATGCCATGGCATTCCATGGAGCTTTCAGGGTCGGCGAGCTGGTAGCCCCATCGAGGCATCGACCTTCTCCTCTGTTGTTAGAGGATGTATTGATACAGGGCGATTTGGTTTGGTGCCGGGTAAGACGTTCCAAGACGGATCAGACTGGGAGAGGCCAATGGCTGTCACTGCAACCGTGCCCGGTGGAAGGGATTTGCCCAGTGGTGATGGCAAGCGCCTACGCCCTGCTGCGTCCTGACCGCCCTGGGGCAGGGTTAATGCATGAAGACGGCTCTTCATTGACAAAATACCAGTTCTGCCATGTTTTGCGACGTGCCCTGGGATCTCTTGGCCTGGATCCGCGGGAGTTTGGGACACACTCCTTTCGGATCGGGGCGGCCACATCTGCTGCTGCTGGGGGTCAATCCGACGCAGAGATACAGTCTCTGGGTCGATGGCGCTCGGCAGCGTTCCGCAGATACATTCGGCCTGGCCTGTCTCTCCATCTGCAAGACTGTAACCGACTGGACGCATAAGTACTCGTCTCACTTTAGCGGGAGTCTTGAGGTGGTCCACTTTCCCCCGGGGGCACAATTCGGCTTAATTCCAATCTGACATGGCGTCCTGGTTAGTTTACTCCGGGGGTTTTCTGTGCAGTGTGCCTCAAGGTCTGGTCGGTTACGGTTTCTTTATCTTCGCCTTCTCCGGTGTGGTTGGTCTGTTAAGTGAGGTGTGCTTTTGATGGCATGTGTCCTAACCTGTTTACATCTTTCAGGTCGCAGGGACTCCAAGACGGTGTGGGTGATGGGACACTCTTTTGTCCACTGGGCATCAATGGCGTGTGGCAGCTTGAATGAAAGTATGCGAGTGAAAGCTCAGAATGTGCGTTGGTTGGGTGTGCGAGGCATGCGTTGGGGAGCGCTACAGGGCCTTTTGCTGAGGTCGGTGCGGGACTTTGGAGTCCCTGAGGTGCTAATTTTGCACCTGGGCGGAAACGATATAGGCCAATGCACCGCCTTAGAACTGCGGTCGATTATCATCAGAGACCTGCATATTGTGGCTCAGGCGCTCCCTTGCTGCAAACTGATTTGGTCCTCAATGATTCCTAGGCGAGTCTGGAGGAATGCTAGGTCAGGGCCCCGCTTGGATAGCGCACGGAGAAAGGTCAATGCTGCGGTGCAGCGATACCTGTTGGCTAATGGGGGAGGGGTCATCAGGCATGACTCCATCACCTATAAGCGGGTTTCCCTGTATAGGCCGGACGGTGTCCATTTGAGTCCTGAAGGAATGGCCATATTCCTGGACGATTTGTTTAGAGGTTTTTAGTGGATGTGTTGTTGTTTAGTAAGTGCTGAGCGTTTAGGGTGGCGGTGCTGCAGCCTAAGGCTTGGCTTGTGGCGGTAAAGAACGGTCCTTGTTCAAATGAAGTGTTATGAGGATAGTGGGGTGCGCTCTCCCGTCAATGATACGCTTGTAGCCCATGCCCCTTGGACAGGGGTGGGATACACCACTTGCCCGAGTGGGTAGCGTGGGAGAGTTGAACACCAATGACGTATGAATGGTGTGATGTCATCTTACCCCTCTTTTCTCTATGACCGTTCTTTAGGGCCGCCACCCTCTTCTATAGATTAATATATATATATAGTTGTCAATTAATAAATTTGACATTCATTATTTTGAAACGCCAGCACTTGTGTCTGTCTCTTTATTTGTAGTGTTAAGTTAGATAAGTTTAGATAAGTTATTAAAGTGTTATGGCATAAAGATTGCCGATGGTACGTTTAAGAAAACCGATGGCTGAATAAGCTGGAGGTAACATAAACTACCGAAGGAGTCTGAGATGCCTGCACTTTGGTTGTGGTTTATGTTTAGGCTATGATGCTGCAGCTATAGCCAATTAGGGAGTAGGGAGGAGTTTCCTGTTGTAGGAATAGCCAGAGGTCAGGTGATCTGCACTCTGGTCCGGTTTTCCCCACCCTCCCTCCCTATTTTTCTATCCTTTCTTGGCGGCGGTAAAGAACGGTCCTTGTTCAAATGAAGTGTTATGAGGATAGTGGGGTGCGCTCTCCCGTCAATGATACGCTTGTAGCCCATGCCCCTTGGACAGGGGTGGGATACACCACTTGCCCGAGTGGGTAGCGTGGGAGAGTTGAACACCAATGACGTATGAATGGTGTGATGTCATCTTACCCCTCTTTTCTCTATGACCGTTCTTTAGGGCCGCCACCCTCTTCTATAGATTAATATATATATATAGTTGTCAATTAATAAATTTGACATTCATTATTTTGAAACGCCAGCACTTGTGTCTGTCTCTTTATTTGTAGTGTTAAGTTAGATAAGTTTAGATAAGTTATTAAAGTGTTATGGCATAAAGATTGCCGATGGTACGTTTATAATAGTTCCACTTTTAGTCTAATGATAATATGTACATCCTATGCCTCTCTCTCACACACACATACAAGCAAACTGTGTCTCTCTTTCACATATAGGGGTCAATTTAATTACACAATTTAATTGTGTACACGGGTAAGTGCAGCTATATGCTGCAATTATTATACCCCATTGGGTCGTGTTAAAAAATGCACGAGTCCAGGGTGAGATTGCGCCAAAGGGGTGGGGGAGTGGCAAGGCTATTAGCAGCATATGTACGCCATTATAATGGTAATACCCCCCCCCCTTTCTCTTTGCATCTTATATCTTCCTGGTCCGCCATCCTCTGTTTTTTCCTCCACCTTCTTTGTTTCCCAGGAGTTAATGTGTATAAGAGTGTCTTTGCTCCGATTGGCTGAGTGACTCTGTGTGATGTGTCACTTACCCAACTGAAGTACAGCAAACAACGCTGAGGAGTTCCTGCGAGGATCAGGACACTCATCAGCATTACAGGACAGCAGAACTGGAGCACTGTACACATAGAGGTGATTATTGACAGTCCCATACAGACCAGTCTGCCCTTGCATGTTATTGTATGGATCACTGAACCAGGAGAGCCCCGAACCCACCAGAGATTTACCGGACCCCCTACCAGGTCAGTTCGACCTTGAATGTCTTATTTGCATAATAGTTTCAGCATATACTGAATGTGGAGCATGGGGTCCTGTATCTAGGGGCAGCCAAGATGGGAGTTCCCCCCAGTTCTTACTGAAATTGGAGGGATGGGGAGCATATTGCTAAATCAAGTTATAACTTATGCAGTTCTATATTTTGTGCCATACAGGATCTAACATTTTGTATCTGGTGCCATGGTAAAAAGCAGATCCTTGCCTATAAGTACAGTACATCAGATAATTTGAACCTCCTGTATAATCAGACCAATCACAGTGCATGGATTGCAAAGAAGCCAATCGGCAAGCACTAGTAAATGTCACATGTCTTCAGACTCTACAATGAGCTTAATGCAACACAGTTACAATTTTTCTTTGACTACACCTGTGCATCAACTAGGCGATCTGGAAAACCTGCACTAATAAGCTAGGTAGACAGTAGTCGATATGTGTACCCATTGATATCTCTACCAAAAGGGGACACGTTGGGATGCTGGCATTTGCAAGTGCATCAACACGCGCGATTGGCAATGGAGGGGGCCATGCTGCTTTCCACGGCATGGCTCTCACTAGCGATGTCCGCCATCATCCTGTGTCAATAGACAATGGAGGACATCGCTAACGACCAGCAGGAGTGCACATTGTTACTGTGCATATGATATTGTTGAGTGTATATGCACATTTAGAGGTCCTTAAGGACCAAAGTTAGGGAACACTAGCCTAGAACACCTGATTATGACTCTTATTGTACAAAACTATCCAAATTTGGCACGTATAAACCTATAAATATAAAACTGCACTATATATAATTAATATTATTATTGTTAGTGACAAGGTAAATCATTAAATTAAAGGTATTTAAAATGAAATAGATCAGTGTCCCTGCAAAAATTGCTTTCAATTTCTGTTATGACATCTTTTGGCACACAAAGGAGTCATTTGGTCTGTCAAATGGATTGTGGTGGTCAGTGGTGGTACTTCACCTCATAGAAGTGAGGAGAAGTTAGCCTTATTTTTATATATGTTTGTGTATATATATATATATATATATATATATATATATCATTCAGTTGAGGTGTGGTACAGGGTTCCGACAGTCGGGATCCCGACAGTCATTAGCCCGACGTCGGGATCCCGAATGGCCGGACTCAGACAGAATGGCAAGCTCAACAAAGCCCCTTGCGGGCACGGTGGCTTGCAACGCGTTGGTATTTTAACAGTCGGGAGTCCGGCACCCATTCAGTTGAAACCGCAATGCTTTAGGGACAGTGGCCTTTAAGAGTTAAGTTGATTCCACCCCTTTTTTGTATATGTTTACTATTTGATTGTCCAGCCTATAGTGTTGTAGTAGGCATATGTTTAACTTCTTTATCAGTGCTGGTCCCTAAACTCCTTTTCTTCTGGAACTGCTAGGGAGTTAATGCTAGCAATTTATTTTGGTTATTTTTTGTACCAATAGTGTAGTGTATTATTTTACATAATCTGAGATCTTTCCTGTAGACATTGCCACGTAATTTGTTTTGTTGTTTCTAATAAAAACACCACTTAAAGAACGTTCCAAATAAATCCAATCGACTCCTCATTACAACACAGCAGCTCCCTTGCTTCCACAAGAGACTTGTCTTATAGCTGTCGTGGGTAAATAAAAAGATCTCTAGACTGTTACATTTCACATTTTCTTTCAAGTTGTACTGATTTAATTGTACTTATTGACCTCTTGGGATAAAGATATTTTCTAAAATAATATGGAAAATCGCTTTTTTAAATGAAAGCAATTGGGCTAAATTTTACTTTCCATTAAGTTTTCTAATTCAATAAGAACTATCCGTGAAGTCATTCTAGCAATGGGTATGTCTACAATTGGTCTATTAGTTACACAATGGCCAAAAAATACTGCAACAGTGTCTAAAGAGCTGGGTTTACCCAACTCCACTCCACAGAGATCCCTAGCAGTGCATGTTTCCAGGTCTCCTCAAAGAGCTGCAGGTGAAATTTCGCAATTATTACCAACAATGTTTCTTGTAAAATGTATCAGTCAGTAATGAACACACCTGTGATATGGAAAACATGCACTGTTAAGCTTAGAGCATTGAGCAGCAGTAAACACTTCTAATTAATGGCTTAAGAAAAATTATGGTTCTGAAACCAATAGGCTTCCATTGCACCAATAGACGTACTGCACTATTGCAATCTATACTACACTAACAAACAAACACAGGGAGGCGGTTAGCATCCCAGAGGATGGGATGTCAGCAGTCAGAATACCAACAGCGGCATGCGACTATTAGCTAGAAGGCCGAAATCCCGACAACGATAAGGTTAAAGGTTAGGCTGCAGGGGGGGCTAGGGTTGAACTGTGGAGAGGAAGGGTTAGGATTAGGCACATAGTGGTGTAGGTAGGTTAGGGTAAGATACTAGCGGGGTGGGATAGGGTTAGGCTGCAGGGAGGGAGTATTAGTGTTAGGGGAAGGCAGGGGGAAGGTAAGTATACTTATCAGCCCCCTGTCCGGATTCACTACATTGGGATGTCGGTGCCGGTACTTTGACCACTACCATCCACCGGAATCTTAACCTCCGGTAATCCCTTATGTATTCCCAACCAAATACTGTGACTTGATTCATTATCAGACCGCTTTACTAATTAAGATAAAGGCAGCAACTACTGCAGGGGAGGCCAACCCGCGGTTCTCAAGCCGCATGCGGCTCTCCCCCTGTTAAAGTGCGGCTCCTGCTCCGGCAGGTAGATCGCGGTCAAGTGCCCTAATGTACCATGTAAATAGCTGCTGAAGCCTCTAAAGCTCTAAGAGGCTTCAGTGCTCCCAGGGATGCAGTGCGCAGATGCAGGGGGAAGTGATGACGTCACCCACGCATCACGAGTGAGGAGCCACAGCGCCGGGCACAGGGTGTCACTGGTGTGGAACAGGCACCCGCTCCCCACACTGAAACCTCCACGCCCCCATCCCTCACAGCTCTGCTATTGCATCGGATGGAGCGTTCTTCGGCGCCTGTATGCCACATGCTGCGTCCATGACGCTGCTTCTGAGATACAGAAAGCACCACTATGAGACCTGCGGCAATGTGAGTAACTGAGCCTGGGAGGGGAGTGACGGGATGCCTCTCTCTCATCAGTGCCACGGCCACTTTTTACATATGATTCTGGGACTTTTGATGCCATAAACCTGTAACTGCTTCATGTACTGGCTGTCACTTGAACCTTGTGCAGCTCACCCTCCTGGCCTGTTCCTTCTGTCCTTTACCCTAGTGTGTCTACCTCTACCTCCAAGCAAAATAGCAGCCCCTCCCTACCCACATCACTCCCTGCCCTTACTCATATTTACCCTCAATTATACAAACGTCTCCCTGCCTACACACCAACTGTTGCTTGCCTTTATCCTACACTACTCTAACTGCCCCAGCAATGTCCCTGCTGCTGTGTGCCTTCATCCCACCCAAGGGGTCCAAATAGACCACGCCCCTTTTTTGGAAGAGCTCGGCAAAGGCGTGCGCATGTTGTTGGCTCTTTAGCTTGACTACAGATATTTTTCGGCTCTTCACCTCTGACCGGTTGGCCACCCCTGAACTACTGGATTTATTTTAAATGACCATCCTGTGTTGTGCTGCCTTAAAACAGGCCCCTACCTTACACTTGGCTCCTTACTGAAAGAATGCAACAAGGCAACGGATTACTACATTCATTGGCTGTCTGATTGTATTGATGAGATATGTTGTTTAAAATAAAAATGTATTCTGTTTAAAATAAAGTGTTTAGTAGGAAAAAATATATAATTTATACTGTAAATATAGTCATCGATAAGTGTTCCTTTATTTTTTTGCAAAACATACTATTTGGGCAACAGCGGGTCGATGTGGAACTGTAAATACCTCTGATTACCATGCTGTGTGAGGGGCACTATGAAAATGCTGAGTAATTGGTGGTAGTAATTCTGCTAGCAGAGCTCACTATTCCGTACAGGTGCTATTATCTCCCTTCTCTTCCCCATAATCCTTTATCTTCTCTCAGAACACTTCTGTTAATCTTACTGATAATGTATGCACATCCTCTCACAATACAGCAGTTTGGGGGCGTGTCCTAGTCGTAATATGTGTGATATCATTGGGTTCAGGAAAGGAAGTCATTGGGAGTGACCATGTTCGGAAGGGAATGGAAAATTGAGACAGAGCAGGTAAGGATATGGCAGATACAACACTTTGAATTTGGTTGTAGCCTGCATAGAGAGATGCAATGGCATCTCCATTATACTGTACATTGCCCTGTGTTGGGCATAATGAACCACAGAAAACACTTGGGATTCACACTTCCCTTTAGCACATAAAGCCATTGTCAAAAGGAGCACATAGGATATTTTGGTAGCTGTCTCATAAACAATTAGCATATGTAAATGGGGTTGTTTACAGGTAAATCTGCAAGGTGAAATTACCCTTTATAAGAGACGAACATTAGTTGAAAGTAGCTCAACCAACAAGATTCATCAGTACCTTCCAAGACTCCAAGGAGCAATTACAATACTACTTAAGGACATTACATACAAGCCATTGCCTTAAGTTGCTCATTAGCAATTAGATGTGATTTTTAATTATTTTTTTTTATTAGAATAATCTATCCTAATTAGTTGTTACGGTAAAAAAGTGAAGGGTAAAAATTAGACGGGTTTTTATTATACATTACAGATATCACTAAGCCATGGCAAAGTAATGCATTATACAGTGAGCCACAGCTAAAATGGGTTCTGTATAAACAAACATAACATGTTCGAATGCATAATGCATATTAAGTTTGGGTTCCACGTGTTATTTTCCTTATTTTTCTGTGGACCAAGTCAGTAGTAACTAGATGTACAATGGCCAACAATTATAGTAAACCATAATAAATAGTCCAGACTTAATACTTAAAAGCCCAGATCCTGTTTGCCACTTCATTTTTTAAGGTTGGGTACTCACCTGACTGATGGACAATTAGGAAACGGTCGAGCCGTATTCCCTTCAGGCCCTTGCCATGCCCAAATGTCCATACACAACAGCAAGATTTAATCAAAGGCTTAACGATCACTGTTCCGTCCTTCATTCATAATCTGTGATGTGACGAAAACTAGGGTCACGTCTTCCCATGGCATTACTTGGCCTGCAAGGTCCCCAGACCTCTCAGCTTGTGACTTTATTGGTGCACATAAAAAATTTAAGTGTACTCACATTGCCCACTTATTAAGAGCTGAAAGAAATCAAAACATTTCTAGAATTTCTTTGAAGAGGCTACGCCACATTATGGGAACCATATGTAGAAGATAAGAGGAATGCCTACACAGAGACTTCAGGTCACCTTGAGGATGTGATCTTCAATAAATTAAGGTCTTGCTATGTGTTTTAAGATGGCAAATTTGTAATTTGGCAAATTAAAATAGCTAATTTCAATATTGGGTTTTTTAAACTGCCCGTTTCCCTGACCCACCCTGTATATGAGAGTGTGTGTTAGATTGATATCATTTGAAATGCTTACAGTTAAGAATACTGCCCACCTAGTGTGTGTGTGTGGGGGGGGGGGGGGGGAGGGGGGGATCTAAAAAAGAACCCTCCTTACAAAACTGGAACAATTATGCCCATGTTTATAGCCATTTGTTTTGTTTTAAAAACAAACATGCCTCTCGCTATAAGGCGTTTAAATTCTTTGTTCAAGTAGAAAAAAAAAACACATACACAAATGCAACAAAGAAAGTACCAATCAGCTTTAGCAATGCATTTGCAAATAGCCAATCATAAGCAGTTGGTTAACACTGGTGACCATTGTCTTCATTACATTTTTTCATCTGCTCACCACCACCTGCAAAAATTTGTCTCTCTCTGGCATACATCCATTTATGTTCCGTTCATCATTTGTTTGCAGTTGCCTGGAAAAGATCTATGCTTGGAATGTGTATCTTGCCTCTCCAGTCTGGAGTAAGTTCAGGGTTGCCGACTTTCAAAAAATCCTCTCCGGGAGAAGCCCGGAGAGGAATCTTGTGTTACGCGTTTTGGGGGTGGGGCTTAACAGTGACGTCATTAAGCCACGCCCCCATTACGGCAGATAGCCGAAATAACTGATATCCATGGAGGGGCCAGGCCTAAAATGACACGATTGTGCCGTTTTAGCTCCGCCCCCTCCCCTGAGACCCGCGGATTGCATCATATAAATGCCGCAATCGGGGGGGCTCAGTGGGGGTCCCCCTGATTCCGGGAGGGTTGCTCACCCTTCCGGGGGCCGGGAGGAAGGACCCGATTTTCGGGAGACTCCCGCAAATTCCGGGAGGGTCGGCAACCCTGAGTAAGTTCCAGACTCGCTTATCTGGGCATGCCCATTGTGATTTCATAAAAGATGTGGTATGATAACTGCTCGTCTGGTTCTGATGACTCACTTTCACAACACTTCAGGGAATAATGTCTAAAGAATACACTGAGCATCCTCTCGGGTGTGACTGGAATGACCAGAGAAAGAGAGCCACGCATTTCGCTCATTATTGGATGTTATGTTTTATGTATGAGCAAAACATCCAGAGATTAAAGATCTCTGTGAAATCAGTACAGTTATCATTGACGGGGTTTAACACACATATATAATTTAGAAATTGTAATAAGATAAACTTAATATAGTTGTTGAAGCTAATGGTTAGCATTACAGTAATGGTTATCATTACTGCCTCACACCGCTGAGGTCATGGGTTAGATTCCCACCATGGCACTAACTGTGTGGAGTTTGTATATTCTCCCTGTGCATAAGTGGGGTTCCCCTGGGTATCCCAGTCTCCTACACTCCAAAAATATACCGGTAGGTTTATTGGTGTGTGCGGTAGGGAAAATAGAGTGTAAGTTCCACTGGGGCAGGAAACTATGTGAGTGGCTAAAAAAAAATATATATATATATATATATATATATATATCAATGTTGCTGGCTGGCACTGAAAGACTTATAAAGTTCAATAAACACCGGAGAAGTGTATTAAACTATGACTTTAATACACTTCTCCAGTGTTTATTGAACTTTATAAGTCTTTGAGTGCCAGCCAGCAGCATTGATATATTTATCTCATTTGGAAGGGGGGCACCACAGCAAGCTGAATTATATATATAAAACCTGCATACACCAACTGACTGAGATCACTGCGGGTGGGGTTGGCATTTTTTACATCCTTCTTAAACCAGTTACTTTGCAGTGCACAGTTACCATTGAGGAAGGCTGACAGTGGTCTGCCAAAACAGCTGTTGGGACTGCTGTACACATGTGACACATTTTTTGATAAAAGTTTTTTTTTTTTTCATGAAACTGTGTGCTGGTACTCTCTCATCTGGCATGGTTGGGTAAGTGTAGTTATATATATATATATATATATATATATATATATATATATAGAGGACGGGGGCAACGCCGAAAGCGCTTGGCGCTTCAATACACTTTTTTTTTGCCTGATGCACCCTGTGTGATTTTTTCTGTGATTCTGAGTGCCACCCACCAGCTGGATTTTATATATGTATATATATATTGCTTTAAGACCCAATGACTTGTATCATTTTAATTTGCTTCATTAAGGAATGCATCCAGTATATACTTATACTTTTCAATATCCAATTAACTTTCAGGTACTTTTGTATGATAAGGTTTGTATTATATTTTACTCATAAAGGTGTGATAAAGGGAGCTGCACAAAGTTATGTAGATTCCACCAAAGAACATAATACAGGCATTGTATCTTTTATGGTACTTTTTGAATTTACCTTTCTTTCTGCTATTGAATTATACTCAGTGGTGTTCTCATACAAGGAAGAGGAATGAATCGCATTTAAGAAATAAATTGCTATTGATCCTCACCTAAGACACATCATGACTTGCATCTCAAATCATTTCCACCACCTAACCATCAAAGGATAATTAATGTGCAGTCACTGTCCGTGCCTTACATCATTATCCAACCGCAAACAGCTCTATCAGTGCACATTTCCTTCATCATTACCTTTCTGTTCATGCAAATCTTATGAATCATGATACCATCAGCGCTTTTTGTAAATGTGTCCAACTGATGACTAATGATTCAAATTGTTTGGATACAATAGAACTCCCCATCATGATAGTAAACCAAAAATGGTGCCGATCATTTAGGACTTTATTCACAAATTTGCGCACGTCCGCTATGCGGAGGGATATCACAATTTTTGGCAACTGTGCATGGTCTGGTGCCGGGCTGGCTGAGGAGCTCAAAGCATCTCCATCCCTGTTCACCTCTACAAAGATTTTTTTCTCAAAAGGGTGTGGCCACACCTTCCGTGATAAAGCCATGCCCCCAAATATTACCTGGGCCCGGCAGACCTCTCGGCAGTAGACCTTGGCATTGTGCTAGGGCCTACTGTGCATATGCAGGTCTCCAGAAATATGGAGCCTGCCATGTTTTGCTGACTAATCACATCTATTCTGCACATGTGCAGCAACCATTTTCCCAGTGATTGTGTATTGCTGAATTGTCATCGTGGGACTTCAGAATGGTGAGTAATTGAACATGGTTGCAGTGTGTGTGACCCACAGGCCCATGTGCACTACACACACTGCATCCATTATACATCCACCAATGTATGAATATATAGTGTGGTGCAGATGGGACCAACTTGTGTATGATGCTGAATCAGCCCCATAAGCCTAACCACAGAACAGAGATGGAAAACGTTTGTTTCTCCGGTTACTTTGCAACTACATGAAAGGAGGGAGTAAGATCTGAAGCTCTCAGGGAGATCTTTGATCCCTATGGAGCCGTGCTGTTGCAGTTCACACAGTCATCTTTGCAAAGTAGATAATAGGTCAGAGTTCTGTTATCTGCTTTGTTAAGACGCTCCTGTCCTGTGCAATACGCACTTGTGTTTCTCCGCATAAACCAGTTATCTTTATGAGAGCTTCTGTCTCTCCTCTTATTAACCTGCCAAAACAAAATGGAGAAGAGATGATTTAATGTAACACTTTTGTACACAACCCAGGGCAGAACTTGTAAGTTGTGGGCCCAGGTGCAAAAATATAATTTGGGTCCCCTTCCACCACCCCAACCCAAGTTCCCAATATACAACATTGCAGTGGGTGGCAGGGGGAGGCACAGTGTGAAAGGGAAAACCAGTGGGAGATAGGAAGAGGGTAACATGGATAGCAGTTGGCCGAGAACTCGATGCATGGCAACTGCTGCACCAATGGTAGTTCCACCTCTGTTACAACCCTAAGGAGGAAGAGGAGGTGGATGTTTTCAATTGGTTCAACAACCATTTATGCAGTATATGCACTATTTAAAGTTATGAGTTAAAGATTCTATATTGGATCTAGGATGATATTAAAGTTTGCTGTTTTGCGTTTTTCATGAACGACATTTGAAGAATGTGTGCACTCACTTGTACAGTCTATAAACATTAAAATAAATAAATCCCTATCATCATTTTTATGTATTTTTTTGTTTTTAAATTAATGTTCGGCAGGACCAGGTAATTACATACTGTGTTACATTCTTATTTTTTTAATAAAAGATTGAGACATGATATCTTTTCTCCTTGGTTTCCGCAAAAAAAAAAGAACATTTCTCTATAATTAAATGCTGAATATATTACTTGTTCTAGACTCGAAAATATCTATTTCAAAGGGGCTAATGGGATCATCAATTAATATAAAAAGAATTAATTGCATATTGTTGCAAGTGATTTAGAGACACTAGATTTGTGCATCTCACATACACAGCGAGACACTCGAATTGCGCATCCATCCCTCCTTAGCTGTACACTACATCAAGGCTCATTATAAACTCATAGCAATACATATTGAAAAAAGCTGAATATGAGAATTCATCAATCACCCATCATTTATATGGTTTTATAATGAGCATTTTAATTCTGTCAAAACACATCTCTACAATGTACTTCCAGTATCACCTATGCACAGTGAGTAAGATATTTTAGGGTACATTTTTTAAAGCTTTTAAAAATGAACAGATGTAATATTGCCCATAGCAACCAATCAGAGGCTGCCTATCATTTATCTATTGCATCATAGAAAATGATTGAAAGAATCGGATTGGTTGCTACAGGCAACATCACCCCCTTTTCATTTTTAGAAGCTTTAGTAAATTTAACACTTTGGATTCACCAATAGTGATGAGAATGCTGGTATTTAGTCAATAGGAAGACTACAAAAAGGCTAAAGGGACTTTGTTATGTCACTAGCTCCATCTAAGGACCTTATTCAGATCCGTTCGGTCCTCAGTGCATTTGCACGGAGCACCGATGTTGTGCATCTGCACAGGCGCTTTTCTGTGTATGTGCAGACGCAGGGTTTGTGCACCCATGGCGAACATTCGGTCCGCCTGGTGCACACACCCTACATGGCAAGCAGGGGGCGGAGAAGAGCGGGGGGGCGGCACCGGGCAGCCCCATTAGGATATGGGAGCACCCAGCGTTTCATGGGTGTTCCCATGAGAACGCTGGGCGTTCTCAGGCTAATGAGGCTGTGACGGATATGCGGGGGCGGGCAGCTGACATCACCGGATGTCAGCTGCCCCCCCCTGTCCTTGTGAGTCAATCAGAATAAGGTCCTAAATGTGTGTGTGTGTGTGTGTGGGGGGGGGGAGGCTGCAACTTTATAAAAACAGCTTTAAAAACAGATTGAAATACCACTAACAAATATATAAAACCTTTGTCTTAACAAAGCTTTAAAAATACAACTGAATATTACCTTTTGTATAACATGGCTTTTTGACATGACCATCGCTGGACTTTGGCCTTCTTTCCTCCCCTGAGAGGTGTCTCATTGTATGGTCATCACAAATTCTCATGCCGTCTCTCCTTCCAGCTTCCATGGCCATCTTATCCCTCATTGCCTTTGCTCTCTCGCTTTCCAGTGCTATGGCTTTTTCTAGCAGTGAAAGATTACCTTTCGTCATATCGAAGACTTCTTCTGACCTGTCGGAGGTGATGGAGGTAGTGTCATCATCTCTGTCAATGCAGTCATCCTCTTTTGCACAGCTAGAAAAAGTTCTCGATCTGGGACTCAACTGTTCTTCGAGTCTCATCAAGTTCATCATGTCTGAATAGTTCCTGTCGGGCATTCGATCGGAATAGTCTTCATCTGACCTGGGCATTCTCATGATCATGTTTTGCTGTTGAGTTCTATCGTGAGAATTTGTTTCACTAAGTTTTCGTGCAAGGTCGAAACATTGGTTACGTAAGCATTCTAGACTACTCAAGCACACCTCCTCATCGCTCTCCTCTACCATTTTTTCTGCATGCCCGTTATTCATAGGCTTCCCTAACGTCAGATAGTTCATATTTCTTGTATCTTCCTGGCATGCATTGTCCATATAGCCCCTGTCATTGAGGTTATCTGAAAGTACTACACCATGTCCTTGTGCCAGCAGTTTGAGGGAATCCACTGTTTCCCGCACAACATCGCTGTCCAAATCTAAACTAAGCTCCGTTTTCCGTCCCACATTCTCGTTCTTGTCACTGTCATCTTCCAAACTATTAGAAGTATTGCTGTTCATTTCAGATTCCGTCCTGGCTCTGTATGCTGCATCCTCGGCTATTTTGCCAAGATTCAACAACGACTTGGCCACCAGTTCATCATAATTATCGTATTCATCGTTATTATTATCATCCTTTTCTGTGTCGTGCATTATTCGAGAACTGTGACAATCCATTGGGTGATGGTCTAAAAAAGCGAACAGAGAAAAATAGCTAGAACACTAAGAGACATTTGTAGTTGAATTAACAGAATTTACGCCTTTACAACATAACCCAGCATAAATTCTATGGGGACATACTGTTTGTGTTAGAGACACATTCACGCTGCAATCTTACACAAGGGGAGAAATTTAATAGGAGGAGAGATTCAGAAAGGGAGAGATTTGGTAAGGAATCTCTCACTTTCTAAATCTCTCATCCTATTAAATCCCCCCCTTGATGTCTTTAAACTCCTTAATGTGACATATATACATTCTGACCCTGGACTGGATGAGCTGCTTTCTCAAAGGTAAATGTAGGTGGAGAGATAGATAAAGGTGTTCACATAGGCAAAAAAAAAGAAGAAGAGTTAGACCATAAAAAAACAAAAAAAACAAAAACAAAACAGAGCTTCTGTAATAGTATTCAGTATGTGACCAGCAGGGGACAACATTAGAACAAGCATCTAGTGATTAAGAAGTCTATTAACTACAGTAAGCCTTGGATGGCGATAAAGTGGAAGGAGATGAAGAGTGAAATTAGAGATTCATAAATTGAGAGATTTGGTAGGAAATCTCCATTTTTTTTTAAAAGCGGCAACCATTTACATTGCAATAACCAGTTTGATTTTGAAGTGTAAAACGTAAAAAAAAACCTGGAGATTTCTTACCAAATCTCCTTTTTTCTGAATTTCTCATCCTATTAAATTTCACCCAAAGCCAACTAGCTCCTAACTCTCAGTTTTTCAAACATAGCCTGTTACATAACAGTTAGGAGCTGCATTCAGTAGGGCTGCTCCCCCATTGCTACTTAAACTGCAGATGAAATGCTTACACACGTGCATTGGCAGGGCTATGGAAATTGACGGCTATCGATTTTCCGAGATTTGCAGGCCTTGCTGAATAAGACCCCAAATCCAAAACAACAAGAGGAGATTTACTAAGTGGTGTGTTTAAGCCTGAAATGTAAAGCAGCAATCATTTCACACAAAGTTATGCTTTCAACATGATTGCTGTTCTAGATTTTGCAATCCACCGCTTAATAAATGCATCCCAACAAATCAAAGATTTGCTTTAATTGAAGGCAATTCACAAAAGTGCCATAATATTCTCCTATCTTTGCTCCAATTTCCAGGCTTTTCTAGAGAACCCAATAGTGGCACATGAAGGCGGACAACACCGTGTGTATGCTAAAAGGGGTGAAGCGATTCCGGGGGGTTCTTTGCTAAATGTCCCCAGTTGTTAATCCACAGGCTAAGTGCAGATTTAGTTTTGTTGTGAACGATTGTTTACTAAGATGTAAGTGGTGATGAAGAAACATGAGCGTGATGGAGGCGCAAGTTCCATCTGTTGGAATACAAATTTGGGGGTACTAAGCGGATGCCAGTTATTGGGATTCAGAATGTACTGAACATTACGTTTGCACATTTAAATTTCACTTTTATTGGAAAATTCGGTACTTGTTTCCTAGAACGGCCACAATCGTGAGTGATCGTGGCTCTTAATTAAGGGACACGATCCTCACGATGTGGCCGATTTTTTACAATTTTTTCCATTTGATTGACAGAAATCGGGTCAATCGGTCGGTCGCGACCAATTAAAATCGGCCGCGATGCGACCGACCGATTGACCCGATTTTTCCATAGACTTCAATGTTAAAAAATCTTTTAACATTGAAATCGGTCGGTCTTGTGCCATTATAATGGCACAAGATGAGATGGACTTGATTAAGTCCATCTCACATAGGGAAAAATGATAAAAAAGGTGAAATGGGCCAATATGACCCATTTCACATTTTTTATGTGCCCGCCATGACCCCACGATAGACGTGAACCCGAAGCGTGGCGAGCGCAGCGAGCCCGCGAGGGGCGGCGGTGCGCGTCCTCCGACCTTTTCATTTCCCTACTATCCACTAGGGCGTGGAGTGAGAATATAATAGTGTGGCGAGCGCAGCGAGCCACCGAGCCCGAAGCGTGGCGAGCGCAGCGAGCCCCGCGAGGGGACGCGTATACCTGTGAAGTTAGACGCGTCCCCTCGCGGGGCTCGCTGCGCTCGCCACGCTTCGGGCTCGGTGGCTCGCTGCGCTCGCCACACTATTATATTCTCACTCCACGCCCTAGTGGATAGTAGGGGAATGAAAAGGTCGGAGGACGCGCACCGCCGCCCCTCGCGGGCTCGCTGCGCTCGCCACGCTTCGGGTTCACGTCTATCGTGGGGTCTAGCACACTTATTAACATTTGGGGGGGCAATTTAAACAAATCTGGTGTAAAAAAAAAAAAAATCGGGTGAAAAATCGGCAGATCGGATCGGTCGCATCGTATGCGACCAAATCGCATGCGATGCGACCGATCCGATTTTTTATCTTACGACCACAACGATCTAAATCGTTGTGGCCGTTCTAGGAAACAAGTACCGAAAATTCATTTGGAGTATTGTAAGAAGCATATACAGACACAAAAGTAACATATAGGCTGGACTCGTCACTCAGGACTTTGACTTACTATCTTGCTCCGGTGCCCTCAAGTTTTATATATAAAAATATCACCGTTTTGATTTTGATGTAAATATGTATACGGCTAAACTGATGTGTATTCTAGGAGATAAGCGTAAATCTAGAATTGAAGCTGTAAAGTAGCAGCATTGTACCTATGAGTGCTCAAGGTGTAGAATTAGTGCATTTGTGCAAGTAGATTGTCTCTCCCACATGTTTTGCATTTCCTAAGTGACCATTACCGACTGATTAACTTCTTGTTAAATTTATTTTTTAATGTGTCTGTTTAGTTATCTGTTATAAAACTATACCTCCCAACTGTCCCGCCTTCCGTGGGAACGGCCCGTTTTTTGGGAACGTTCCTGCGTCCCACCCGGGAGGTATATTCATACCTCTCTGCCAGTATACTAACATATACAAAAAAGTAAAAAAAAAAACACATGGGTCCAGGAGTGATGCACAGTAAGCTCGGTGGCTGTACAAGATGACGAGCGGTACTGCTTTCCTAGCACGGCGCCCATCTCATTGATTGTATGCCTTAAGTTTAAGGTACTTATGCATCCATAAGATGCATGAGATCCATGAGATCCATGAGATAAAAAATCGTGAGCCCCCAATAACCATTGTTAACGCCACCAGCACTATCAACACCAACCCAAAGCGTGGCGAGCGCAGCGAGCCCACGAGGGGCGGCGGTACGCATCCTCCGAGCATTTCATACCCCCACTATCCACGTCGGCGTGGAGTTGATTTTATAAACTGTGGCGAGCGCAGAGAGCCACCGAGCCCGAAGCGCGGCGAGCGCAGCGAGCCCCGCGAGGGGACGCGGTCTACTTTACATGTATTCTGCGTCCCCTCGCGGGGCACGCTGCGCTCGTCACGCTTCGGGCTCGGTGGCTCGCTGCGTTCGCCACACTATATAACATCATCTCCAGGCCGACGTGGATAGTGGGGGTATGAAAAGGTCGGAGGACACGTACCGCCGCCCCTCGCGGGCTCGCTACGCTCGCCACGCTTTGGGTTGGCGTCAATAGTGGGGTGGCGTTAACAATGGAGGACCATTTCGCCCATGAGGGGGGGTTAGCAATTAAAATTGGGGTTTTGGGGCTTTTTTACATTGATTCCAATGTAAAAAATCTCGTCGATTGCGTCAATTGCATCATCTCATGCATCTTATGCCGCACAAACACATAAGATGCATGAGATGCTTGCAATGTAAAATTCTCGTCAATCTCATCGATTGCATCATCTCATGCATCTTATGACGCACAAACACATAAGATGCATGAGATGCTTGAGATATCAGCCCCACACATACAATCTAGATCGTGGGCGCCGTGCTAGGAAAGCAGTACCTGACGAACATTTATGAGGCATGGGTTTTTAAAACCACGCCTCATAAATGACTGCCCTTTAAAAAAAATAAAAAAACATCTGCGTTCGGTTGGCATCCCGCACAGCCACTGAGCTTGCACATCTGGCCCATGGGATTATTTATTAATCATTTACAGAACTACAGAATGTAGAACGGTTATATAGAGTGGCGTAACTATAAATTTTGCTCCCCCCCTGCCAAAAAGTTTGTGGCACCCCTCCCACCCAGGCTCCTCTGCAGCGTGTTTTCCCAGCGTGTGACGTGATGACGTCACACGCATAATGGAGAAGGTGAAGCAGGAGAGAGGAAGAGAGACCAGCAGACACTGCTGCTTTCCTTGACTCCGATGCATCCCAGGCCGCCCTAGCATGCCCATCCGCCTGCCCACCCATCAGCCCGCCCATTCTGTACACAGTAGCCAATAGCTGGCTCTGTGTACAGTCAATTGAATCAGTGGGGGGGGGATTGGTCGTATCTGCCATGCCTCGGCTGACTCGCCTCCTTTGCTCAGCCAGTGGGCAGCGGCAGGCAGCAGCATGTCAGTGCGTTGAGCGGGTGCCGGCGCCCACACAGACCCCACTGCCGCTTGTTCCCCCAAGCGGCAGCTCGGGCTGCCTAACAGTAGTTACGCCACTGGTTATATACTAGAGCATATAGTAGTCACTGAACGTAGTGATCTGTTTCTGTATCCACACCACCTAGTACAGTGTTACTGGGCGGGATGCCCTAAACCGAAAATGTGGTAAAAACCCCATTATCAAGGTTTTTACTGCATTTTTGTATGCTCTAAAGCCCCTCCGTCGGGGCTACCCTGTACAAGCATATGGGCTTCTCACCGCAGCTTTGTCAGAGAGATTTATCACGCGTTCCTCCCAGCATGCCTTGCGGCCGAGCCAACGCTCTGCGCTTTAGTAGAGGAACTCCCGGGTCTCAGACCTGGAAGTCCAGGGACGGCGCTTCATTGCAAAGGACAGCTCTTATCACAAGAGCTGTCCCTTGCGTTACTTATCGCATATGTTAGTGCATATGCGATTAGTAAGAATGCTGTCGCTGGCGGAGAGGGGCGGCGGATGTTAGAGCATCCCGCCCACAATGTGATAGCATAGCACTTAGCATTTTTCTCTCTTTCCACCTGTTCACTTCCACAACTAATGGAAATTTTCTGTTCTTCACGTATGAGCTTAAAACCCCCATTCATATAAATGAACAGGGAACCCCATAATAATGTAATAAATTGACGTACTGTATATTTACTACTGTACTGTTACTGTATGTTTAATGCTTTCTATTTAGTAAACCTCACCCCCTAGGTATACTTCAGACATCTGTGAAATGATTTGTAATATCATTGTGCATTAAGTAAAGAAAAGGAATTGTTTACTTTCACATAGCAAGTGTGACGGCACTCAGCACTAATTGGTAGGTATTGTACCATGCCCACTTGTATTTCCTTGTGGCACACGTTTCGTAACTTCTCATACTGTACTCCCAGTAATTACAGTCATCTTCCCCTGTTGGTATTTCTTAATGTAACAATAAATTGACACAGGAGTCATAAAAACATGTAGAAAACAGAAATTTACTATGTTTAAGTCCGTATATATATATATATATATATATATATATATATATATATATATATATATATATATATATATATATATATATATATATATTGCACAGCAAGAGGTCTTTGATACTGCACTTATAATACAGTTTTGACATTCCAGTACCAAGGATTGAGGATGGAAAGAGCTACAGCAGGGGTGGCCAAACCGGTCTTGGTGATATACCAACAGTTCATGTTTTCCGGATCACCAAGAGGATCTGCAGAATGTGTCAGTTAGAAATGAATGCAGCACATGTCTAAATATGTGAGTTAGTAATAACTGCACCTGTGCACCAGTTAGGTGGTCTGGAAAATGTGAACTGTTTGTACATCTTGAGGACCGGTTTGGCCAACCCTAGTCTACAGTGTCTAGCTAGACCATCAATATGTCGACGCTAAGAGGTTGACATGCAAAAGGCCATTATTGACAAAATGTTGACATTTTAAAAAGGGATGCGGTCATTTGGTCTACAGCATGATGGTAGACAGTCATTAGGTCGACACCATTAGGTTGACATGGGAAAATGTCGACATGGGAAAATGTCGACATGGTTCTAGGTCGAAAGGTCGTTAGTTTGACAGGTCATTAGTTCGTCAGTGTCTAGGTCGACAGTAAAAAGGTCGACATGGGGTTTTTCACTGTTTTTTTGAGCTGACATGTGCTGACAGGGGGTATTTCGTGCCCTACCCTTCAATAGGGCGTGGTGGGAGAATAAAAAAGTTTGCCCAATGCGAGGGGATGCTGTGCACTTTAAACTGTGTCCTTGTCGACTGTGTTGACATTCGGGTAAAAAAAAACAGTGAAAAACCCCATGTTGACCTTTTGACTGTCGACCTAGACACTGTCGAACTAATGACCTGTCGAACTAATGACCTTTCAACCTTTTCCCATGTCGACCTAGACCCATGTCTACCTTTTCCCATTTCAACATAATGGTGTCGACCATCATGCTGTAGACCAAATGATCCCAACCCTTTGAAAATATGGCGACATGCAATCAGTCGACATTGACAAAAGGTCGGCACAAGCAAAGGTTTGACATGATAAAGGTAGGCACATCAAAGGGTAGACATACGTTTTTTAAATTTTTATGGTGTCAAAGTAAAATAACAAAATTAAAACAAAAGGGAAAAACTCATGTTGACCGATTCATCTTTTTTTTTCATGTCGGCTTTTTGGTGTCTACCTATTGACTGTCAACCTAGACTCTGTAGACCTGGCGACTGGATAATGTAGAGAGAAAACTGTAAGTACATGTAGTCATTTTATCAATATATTGCAACTTTTTTGAATTGTGGTTGAACTAAAAAGTTGTAGGCACTACCAGCTTTGCCACCTTTCAAATATGTTTTAAATGCCCAAATTAGATCATAAAAGGTCAAAATCAGGTGACCAATTATAAAATTGTAAAATAAAAATGTTAATTTGGCATAATACAGGCATAGCAAATGTTTTATGTTGTACTACAGGTTGCTACATTAATAATATAATAATAATACTACAGTATGTTACTGTAAATACTAACTTACTCAGAGTTGCGTGGACCCAACTAAAGCTGTGTTTTGGGTTACTGGAAACGATGGTAATGTGATTTCCATCATTTCTGGATACAAGGGGTACGGACTGTTCTTGGAAAAACTGCTTATCCATAATGCCTAGCAGTAGCGCACGCAGGGGGGGTTTCTGAGTACCCAGAAACCCCCCCAGGAGTCTAACGGCCCTGGGCTGAAAGCTGAGGGTCCCCTCTTTCCATGGGTACAAGAATTTTAAAAATCGGCCCTTGGGAACCAGAGATATCTGACTTCAAAGAAGTGGTCCCCATCCAAGCCTGTTAATTGCTCTTCCCAGTCAGATATTTCAGGTTCTGTCTGACTTAGAGTTTTTCTGAGGGTATATTCCAAAAGCTGGGACTCTCCCCCTTTGATGGACACTAGATTGTCTCTACTTTACCCAGAACCAGAGATATCAGCCTTCCAGCAGCTGGTTACTGCTCCAGCTCCACACACCTGGTATGTAGTTTTGTATACTCATTGGCAGATTGCTCTGCCTCCTGAACTCTGATCCCCTAGTCCCCAGTACCATTTGGTGGGATCTAAGAAATCTATTTCCGGGAACTGGAGATATCTGCAGTCAAGCAAGCTGTCCTCCCACCAGAAAATTATGAATAATAAGCCCACTCCACTATACGCCCCTCCTCTGCGTATTAGACATTACATTTCCCCGCATGTTTGAGCATCTTTCAGCTCAAAATCACCCAGTGTGTATGGGCCTTTAGTCTGCTTGAACCTATAGACCAGGGGTGGCCAAAGCTGTCCTCAAGATCTACCAACAGTTCAAGCATACTTCCCAACATTACCCTCTTCAGGAGGGACACAATGCTCTGTTTCTGGACTTCCCTCGTAATGTAATGCTGCGATCTCATTGCCGCCCCTGCAAAATCCCAGGTTTTTCTTGCTGGATTTTTGGCGGGGCACAGAGCTTCTCAGCCATCGTATTAGACATCCTCTACCACCCTGGAAGTTATGTATCAGGGCCCCTTCATTCAGCCCAATGCCCCCTTCTCCCACCCCATCTCCGCTGGAGGATCGGTAGGGGCCCCAATACATTGCTATGCCCAGGGGTCTACACTGCTGTTGACGCCCCTGTATGTATGTATGTATGTATATATATATATATATATATATGGGTGTGTGTGTGTGTAGATTTTATTATTATTATTATTGTTATTTATATACATTTGGTCTATCTATAATACTTTAACTGACCCGGCATATACTGGGTCACCTAAGTGTCCATCTCCGTGCTTTGCTCCGCCCTTCTGGAAACCCCCTTCTGAAAATCCTGCGTTTGCCACTGCCTAGAGGACGACATTCCAAATGTACAAATGGTTCTATTTCATTGTGCATCCATAAAAATGCTGGGCGTTCCCCTGTAGAAGCTATGCCTGCTTGGGTTGGGCAGCCGACATCACATGACGACAGCGCCCCCCCCCCCCCCCCCCATCTTCAGCGATCAGCGATGGAAATGAAAGTCAGTATAGACTGACTATTATTACCAAAGGGGAAAGAAATCGTTCGATGGTCAACGACTATCGCATACACATCCCCTCTCATGGTACCGAGGAGCTTCGGCCAGGCGGCGGGCGGCATTTATGGGCTTGCTAGGCAGCAAATGTACGCTGTCTAGCAAGCCAACCTGAATCAGTCCCTAAATGCGTAGCAATAGTATATTTGACAAAAGTAATTAGAATGGTTTGTGTGCCTATTGTAATTCCACTAAAAAGTAAGCTAAGGTGGTAAAGGAGAACACTGCCGCTGAAGACACCAAGAAGATTCCCGGAGAAGTTGTAAAGGAAATCTTGATGTCTGTGTTGAAAATGTTCCTGTGTTATTCCAGGACATGGCCATAACTGTGACTGCTGATGGAGCGCCGGACAACTCGTAAAAGCGTCTCCTCTGATGACGAAATGGACATCTCATATCCTGCCGTTGCTGCTGGTGGAGCAGTCAGCTTGGAACCTGTCTCTTATATTGCTCATCAAATGGATACAGGGCATGTTTCAGATATGTAGGGGGAAATTTACTAACATAAATTAGTGAAAAAAAAATCGTATTTTCGTACGAAAATACGATTTTTTTGGCGTATACGTATTTTTGGCATTTACTATGCCAAAAATACGAATTTTCGTATTCATATTGATAGGAAATTCGTATTTGGTGGTTCCTGATTTACTAAGCAGCCGTATTGATAATACGGCCGCTAATTAGTGTAAAACTGCCACGAATATAAGGCAGGAAAATACACTTTATTTTCCTGTCGTATTTGGCTTTAGCCTGCACGGATCAGTCAGATCCGTGCAGGCTTCAGTGTAAAAAATAGAGAAATAAATACATTTTAAAAAATCAGCGTGGGGTCCCCCCCACAGCTGTAACCAGCACCAGGCTGAAAGAACCGGGGCTGGTAATAAAAAATCAGGAAACCTGACAAATAGGGGTTCCCCGATTTTTTAAAACCAGCCCCAGGCTCCAGGTCCGAGGCTGGTTCCCAAAATACGGGGGACAAAATGACTAGGGGTCCCCCGTATTTTAAGAACCAGCCCCAGGCCAAACCAGCCAGCAGGGTAATGTCACAGCCGAAGGACACTTATTATATAAGTTCCCGCGGCCAAAACATTCATTTTGGCTTTGCTTTTGTTACAAAGCAGTCGTATATGACTGCTTTGTAAATTCCCCTCCGGAACACGACTTTGCATACGACGTATGCAGTCGTATTCATTCGTAGCAAGAATACGAATACAATTTTTTGTATTTGTATTCTTAGTAAATTTTCCCCATACTGTATGTAAACCTGAAGTTTACCACATCACTAATGCATACTTCCCTACCCTCCCAGAATGGCCGTGAGGGTCCAAAAATCGTGTGAGCTAGTGAGCGGATTACTGCCCCCCCCCCCCTTAACCACCACCTAGGTCACTTGACCCCGTAACCCAAGCCTAGTTATGGCCCTTAGTACCAACCCCCTCCCTGAAGAGCCGTAAATCACAGAATTTACTGGAATGGGGGCATGGTTCCCCTTCCCCCCCCCATAAAAGCTACAGAGAATCTCCTCTATGGTTTTCTCCCTGAGAGGAGACACAAAGTAGGCAAGATCGAATGTTTTTAGATCTGCGCATTCACAGAAGCCGCACTGTGACAGTAGGTGCAGATCTGGGTGTGCGATGACTCTTGCAGTTCCCCATATGAAGGCGCAAGAAACCTATGTGAACAGTATGGAAGAGGTCATGCACTAGGCAGAATTTGTTTTCACATAATCACCAGAGTTCTGATTAAAACTGTATCCAGTAAAACACTGCAATGTAGCATTTTGTATGCAGATCAGGCTGCAGTCGTACACACAATGTTCACATATTGTACATCATTTTACTCAGCATAGTCTGTTTTTACATTTTATTTGCACATGATGCACATAAGAAGCAATTTCTGGAAAAAAGATGCTCAATGTTAGTAAGTGCGTTTAGAACTAGAAACGACTGGAAGGGCTTTTAATTTGACTGCTACTGTGCAACGATGAGGGAGGACACATCTGAATATTTTATATACACATACATTATATGTGTTACACAGCGACTTCCATATATCAAGCATAAGGTAGGTGTTAGTACAGTATTAAGATTCTTGTGTGAGTGGGAAAGAATAATAAAAAAATATAAATGATGGTACAGTATATGAAAGTCTTATGTGCAAATGTAATAAAACACACTCAAATGACAGTTGATGTACGACTTAAGTGCCAAAAGCCATTGGATAGGTGACTTTTATTTAGGACCTCCTCTAGCAAGACAACAACAACTCGATGTGGTATCGATTCCACAAATGGACAGAAGACTTCTGGAGCGATGCTGACCAATGCCGTCTGGATAGCTTTCCACACCTCCCTGATATCTGTAGGTGCAGGATCTTGAAGGCGAATGGACCTCTCCACCGTGTCCCATAAATGCTCGATTGGGTTCATTTTGGTTGAACGTAGCGGAGAAACCGTTCATCATAACTGTTCAGAATTCTCCTCAAACCACTTCTGGACAACTTAGGAATGATGGCAAGGTGCATTAACTTGCTGAAATATTATGTTGTTGTGGGTTGCATGAAGTCCATGAAGTGCTATAAATGGTCTCCAAGCACTGCGACATCAATGAGTTATACATCAGACAAGTAGGCTTAACCCATGACACATGCCCACACCATTATGCAACCACCCCCAGCATGCATGTGCCTGGTTAAAAACTGGGATCCATGGCATCATTGCTACTGCACTACACCAGAACCCTACTATCAGCCCCAAAACAACTAAAACTATGACTCAATGGACGATGCCACATGTTGGTAGTCCTCCAAGGTCCAATTAGCAATGTCACAAGCCCATGTGAGGCTCAGTATCCCGTGTTCTAGTGATAACAGGGTCACTCTAGTGGGTCTTCTGCTCCCATAACACATGAAAACTTGCTTGATATGTGCCTGATGCCTCCTTCATTGAATGTGGAGGTGTTGCTTGTTTGTTACCCTGGACAGTTCTACCCAGACACTGCTGGTCATGATCAGAAAGCAACTGTGGTTGACCACTATACTGTCCTTGGAGAGTGGTAATGTCTTCCAGGAGATATTGCTGGTATACGTGACACTGTAGATCGAGAAAGGCTGAATGTCTGAACAGCTTCAAATATAGACTGTGCCAACCATTGGGCACCCACTATCATGGCCTGTTTGAGCTCCAATAATTCACATCACTTTGCCATGAGCAGCCTAGTTGGTGGTCCTGCTGACTCATGAGATGTCAGGTTACAGCTGATGCAGGTCTGGGCATTTCCAAGATGTCACAGTATGATGGTGCAACCTACCATTACCGTTATATACTGGTATATAACCCATGACATTTGGCACTTCAGTATATAGGGGGTTATTCTGATTCACTCGGAAAGGCGCAATCACTCTCTAATGGGCAAAACCATATGCACTGCAGGTTGGGCTGATGTAACATGTGCAGAGAGAGTTACGTTTGGGTGGGGTTTGTACTTGAAACTGATATCTATATTGCAGTGTAAAAACAAAGCAGCAAGTATTTAACCTGCACAGAAACAATAAAGCACCCATATCTAACTCTCTCTGTACATGTTACATCAGCCCCACCTGCAGTGCATATGGTTGACCCGAGAGCTACCTGGTTGATCCTGCCAGTAGCATATGCTTGTCTCAAAGATTAAGCCATGCACGTGTAAGTACACATGGCCGGTACAGTGAAACATTAGAGCAGGCATGTCCAACGTTGGCCCTCCAGATGTTGTGAAACTACACATCCCAGCATGCTTTGCCACAGTTTTGCTATTAGAGAATGCTAAAACTATTGCAAAGCATGCTGGGATGTGTAGTTTCAAAACATCTGGAGGGCCAACGTTGGACATGCCTGCATTAGAGAGTGATTGTGCCTTTCCGAGAGAATCAGAATTACCCCCATATAAACAATATTTAAAAAACTCATTAATATGCTGTAGAATGAATATGTAAATGAAAGACTCAGACATAAGGGTTAACAATTTTGTAACTGGAGTAAAATACACTTGAAACAACCTGGATGACCATCTCATTATCAGTCTTCTTTGTTCGATCTTCTGTCTTCTTTTAAAACTCCAGGAAGCTTGTAATCCAATCGAAATAAAATAATAAGGAAAAGAACATATTAAATGGCACAACTACTTTCTATGAGCATCTGTGGCTCAATGGCTGACCTGAATTAGCACAGGCAAGCTTTCACTGCTCGGCCAGTCGTAAGTGGCTAATTGCCATTAATGCATTATGATTCTGCAGATGTTTTCATAAAGAACAGTAGCCATTATCTATCTATCTATCTATCTATCTATCTATCCATGTGTGTGTGTGTGGGTCGGGGGGGGGGGGGGGTATTTATGTTCGAATGAATAAGTGTGATTAAAAAAATTGTAAAAAAACTCCCATTTCTTTGGGGCAGCAGCAGAATCGCAGCTATTTGAATGCCCCACAAAGTAGTAACACAGCCTTTTATGTTTAATGTTTTTAATCTTTGTGTGTTTTTCCTTTACTGTTTATTATATACAGTACTAGTTGGAAGCCCGTCAAAATGACGGCTTTTGCGATGTACTTTCTCTTTGAGCTGTGACAGTTTTTACTTTCACTTTGAGCTGTGACCGTTTTTAGCCCACTAACTCTTTACCCCATCCCCAGTCCCTATCAATATATAAATAGATAGATTAGTATGACACTCTATGGTCCATTTTTTTTGTCACCCAGAGCCCATGGTGGTTGTACAAGAGCCCAGGATTTTTCAAGAGGGAGGAATGCAGTTTTTATTTGTGACTCTCAATAGGGGCTATGGATGTTATGCTGCACATATTTGGAGTTTTTTCAAAGTCATATTTTCCCTATTTTTATGTCAGTGGGGTTCCCAGCGCATGGCAGGTCAATTACTTAAATATATCTAGTGGTAGAAAATGGGTACTGCATGAAAAAAAAAATTCTAATTTAAACAGACTGCAATGCTTTAAACATTCAATAATGCAACTAATATGTTTTCGTAAAACTTAATTTCTTACAGCATGACATACACCTGATGTCAATATAATGATTGCTACATCTGTACTTTAATACCACTTTCACACTGCCTAAACGTTTTAAAAAACGGTATTTTGAAACGGTATTTAAAACGGGTCTGAGCCTTTACATTGCAGTAGATTACTGTTTTAAATACCGTTTAAATACTATTCACATCAGTCAACCCGTTTAATCCCCTGAACAAGTTTCAAGGCAGCCAGCCTATAACAGGTCTGTAGTCTGTTGTTTTTACTAAATACCGTTTCAGATCCATTCTCAATGCATAAAAAACGTCTCTGAAACGTGCTTTTAAACGTTTTGAAATACCGGTTATCTTTAACCTGTAAATGATCTCTGGTGCTTTCCCACTGCAGCCTGAAACGTTTTAAAAATGGAAAAAAAATGGCAATATACAGTTTAACAAGTGCGGTGTGAAAGGGGTATATGAAAAAAAAATAGGATACTGTATGTATGTTAAATGAAATATTAGACTGGGTACACCCTAGAAAACCAATTCGGCTGACTGACACTGACAAAGCAGCCTATTAGGTTAGCTCAATTTATTGAGCCAGATATCACAACTGGGGGGGGGGGGGGGGGAGGGATTTAAATGTGCACACCCAATTGTGATGTCACTATCTATAGTTCTTGCAACCAGTGTACTTGTACTATTCAGATTGCCCATTCACCACATGCAAGCATCCTCTGTGCTGCAGGGCTGACGTGATTTGTCTATTTATTTATTGACAGTTTCTTAAATAGCACAGAAAATTCCATTGCGCCTTGCAATAGGAAATGGTGATGAAACAAACTGGGTAGTGACAAACCGAGGTACTCTTTACTTATCACGGCGCCCATCGCGGGCATTGAATGCACTAAAAAATCGGGTGCGACGCGACCGTCGCGATCCCCGCGATTTCCCATAGGGAACAATGTTAAATGTCTCAATTGACCCGATTTTCCTGTTCAATGCCTCAATTGACCCGATTTTTCCATAGGAAACAATGTTAAATGGCCCACAGAGGCCAAATAGGCACCCTGACGTGTGAAATGGCCCCCACAATTGTTAACGCCACCCCACGATCAACGTCAACCCGAAGCGTGGCGAGCGCAGCGAGTCCGCGAGGGGCGGCGGTACGCGTCCTACGACTTTTTCATACCCCCACTATCCACGTCGGCGTGGAGTTGAGAATAGAATAGTGTGGCGAGCGCAGCGAGCCACCAAGCCCCGCGAGGGGACGCGGATACCTGTGAAGCCCGCGAAGGGACGTGTTTACCTGTGAAGGTATCCGCGTCCCCTCGCGGGGCTCGCTGCGCTCACCACGCTTCGGGCTCGGTGGCTCGCTGCGCTCGCCACACTATTCTATTCTCGACTCCACGCTGACGTGGATAGTGGGGGTATGAAAAGGTCGTAGGACGCGTACCGCCGCCCCTCGCGGGCTCGCTGCGCTCGCCACACTTCGGGTTGACGTTGATCGTGGGGTGGCGTTAACAATTGTGGGGGCCATTTCACACTTCAGGGTGGCTATTTGGCCTCTGTGGGCCATTTAACATTGTTTCCTATGGAAAAATCGGGTCAATTGAGGCATTGAACATGAAAATCGGGTCAATTGAGACATTTAACATTGTTCCCTATGGGAAATCGCGGGCATCGCGTCGGTCGCGTCGCACCCGATTTTTAGTGCATTCAATGCCCGCGATGCCCGCGATTTTTTTACCTGCGATGCCCACGATCAAAATCGTGGGCGCCGTGCTAGGTAAAGAGTACCCAAACCGACATAGCCGTAGGAGGGCCCTGCTCGCGAGCTTACAGTCTATGAACATCATTTTGCTATCAATGTATTGTTTGGCGCTCGATTGAACAATATACCTTTATAGTGAATACGCAGCCTCAGGAAAACTCCATATTTCTAACAAAAATAATATATTGTGGTAGATTAATTCATCCTCCTAGGAATAACACGCATAGCCTAGGGATCTGTACTAAAAGCACAGGAACTAGTAATCAAACTACGAAGACTCATTATAACCCCCAAAGTGTTATTATGAAGTTCAGAAGCTGTTGTTGCCCTTATTCTAAATACACGTCTTTTACAAAGAGAGGATTTTGGTTCTCATGGAAACACCAGCTTCATAATATGGTTTTGCATATGAAAATATAGGTAAATCAAGGTGAATGATAATAAAATAGACATATTCAACATTAACTATAGAGGCATCACAATCACATAAAGGTATATTAACTAAAGGAACCTATATGTTTTTTTGAGAGTTCTTCAGTAAATTTTGCAATCTAGATTATAGGTTCACTATGAGTATTTTTTGGATAAAAGAATAGGACCCCCCCCCCCCCCATTGACTACAGTATTTGTCAGTTACAGAACCTGCCACAAAGAAGAAGCTGCAAACCTGGTTTTGAATCTGGATTCATTTTTGTGTTTTGGTTTTAACAAAACCATCTTCAGGTGTTTTGTTTCAGATTCGGATTTTGGTTTGTTTTAAAAATCGATTAAAGAAAAATTGATAATTGATAAAAATTGCCAAAATCTATCAAAACAACTAAATTTATTTATTTGTTGCAATTATTGATGCCAATCCCAAGGCATTTTTTTTCATTCTGGCCTCCGTAATAAATAGACCAAGTCTCTGCAATGACAGGTTGCTGCCTCCGCAATGGTCTGTCACAGCCGCCGTGGCTACTTGAGATGCGACCGCCGTTTAAATGCTTGCCAATCTGTGGGGCTAGCTGAATTATCCCCTATGTATCCCCTATGTAGCTAGTCCTCCTCCAGCTAGTGGTCACTTGGGAACTGTGTCCTAATGGATTACCAGATTTTTACACTGTAGCCCATTTAACACTCCTGGCCCCACCTGAATGGGTTTTTGTTTTCATAGACATTGGGTCAGATGTATTAAGCCTTAACAAGTGGTAAAGTGGAGAGTGATAAAGAAAGTTAAAGGACCAGCCAATCAGCTCCTAACTGCCATGTTACAGGCTGTGTTTGTGAAATGAATGTTAGGTGATAATTAGCTGGTCCTTTATCTCTTTCACCCTCCACTTTATCTTTTGTTAAGGTTTAAAGGGCCTACACATGGGGAGATGGGCTGCAAGAGCATTCTGAGCGATACTCGATTGTTTATAATGCTCAGCATCGCTTTATTTATGTTACTTCTTTTCCCTATACCATGTTTCATCTTTTCCCTTACTCCTATTGCCTGCATTCCATCAGCGCACCAAATGACGTCATCCTGAATACCAATGGGACATCAAGCACAAACAGATGCGTCCATTGATGTCATTCACATATAAAGATGGAGTCTGGTGCCAATGATCTTGCTCAGTGCGTAATAAAGGACCTTGACTGAATGCAATGAGTGGGTAAACTAACAATACGCTGTTATAGTTAATTATCATATTAAAGAACCAGAAAACAAAGGAAGCTCTAACATGTAGTCAGATCAGTCTAAAAAGGCCCTATATTGTACATTTGTCATGTGCCATTCCGTACAATTAGATTTGCACATTTTTTTTTATGTCTGTTGCTCACTTTTTCTTTTTAAACCCATATACTGTATTACAGCTACCTGTCTAATTACCTGACAATTAGCATAAGTTGTGCCATTCAAGCAGTGTTAGACTGGGCCATGAAGGGCATAACAGGGTAATACAGCGATAGTGACCCATGGTTATTGGGTGTGGCTAGTTAGCACAGGGGCTGTGGCCTGTCCCCACAGAGGCTTGGTCATCCATTGGACACCATGTATAGATATATACAATAATGAAGTAACAATGTATAATATGAGTGTACAGTCTGAAACCTGACATTAACAAAAGTAATGGGCCCCTTAGGCAGTGGGACCCACCATGGGTTTTCTCTGCTCACCGGTGGGCCAGTCCAACCGCGCACTTAAACATTGACTGCAGATCTTAGGGTATTCCTTCCCAATATCTTACAAACAAGCTGTACTGTACTGTATGCTATGTCTAAACTAAACCATCATTCTTTAATGTCAATGTCAAGTCAATAATAACCTTCAAATGAAATTTGCAATGCAGTAGTAATTAATTATAATTACCCCAAAAATTTTTTGTTCTTAACATTATAAGTACGGGTTGAGTATCCCGTGGTTTTCAGAATATTTCGGGTCTTTTTGTTTTTGTTTCCCCCCCCCGCCCCTTTTTTAATACTTACCACATCCCCCGGCGTCCATGGCGGCTTAAGGATCCTCTCGGTGGCATCTCCGGTCCCAGGGGTGCATTGCGCGAGTGCGCGGGCAGTATGTTAAAAAAAATATTCCAAAAGCCGGAAAAATCCCTTATCCTAAATACTTGTGGTCCCGAGCATTACGGATAAGGGATACTCAACCTGTACTACCAACAATTCCCACCACTGATACCATGGCCCTACTCAGAGACTGTACATTTTGTAGAAGATTGGATCTGTGAATGGCACATTGACCTAAGGCTGTCATTCCGTTCTGCCCCAAAACCTTTTATGCAAGAAATCTTTATGCGATTTCCCTAAATTCATACTTCTTCAGAGTATGAGAAAGAATATTGAATAAACACATTTTGTCATAGAAAATGTATAGATACAAAAACAACAGCTGTTTCGGTGGATAGGTTTTCGCTCGCTCCACATGCTCTCCTGCTCCTGCAGACATGAGCACAGACTCTTAAAACTATTTTTGTCACTTAAAAAAAAAACTGCAGTTCTAGTTTTGAAAATATCTCAGCTGCTCCTGTCTAATAAGTGGAGTATAGTTAGGAAGTGGCGGCTCTGGCGGCAAGATCCACAGAGCATTCTGGGAACGCCTGTCTGTCATATATGTCTAGATCTATATGGTCAACACACCTGAACAGTTAATGAAGCCGTATTGGCCATTCCAGAATCTTTATGTTATAAAAAAGGAACATTTTAGAGATATATATTTACTGTATGTTTAAATAAATGAACTATCTGCCAATATACAGTAAGCACTTACATCCTGCTTGCCCTTCCAATTCCAATACAGATTTAAATATACATATTGTATTTTTTTTAAACTACGTACCAGCTACCATCATCATAAAATAATTTCTATGGGTATGTTGCCCCTTTTACCTCTATGGGGGGAATCCAAGTGCATTACTTGCCAACAGCCACTAGACGACGCCGAACAGTGCAATCAACGTGTTGCTCCACTCGGGCAAACACACCTGCTGACATTACTGCTCTGTTGTTTATAATATGCCGATAATACTGTATGGACATTTTTTTTCTTTTTACTAAAAATGGGATCAATTATATTTCCACTTCATCACTATGTTGAAAATGGGGGAAATCATTTCTTACTTATTTTAAAGTTTTTATTTTCTTTTAATTAAGTTATACAGGTACAGAAAAATTTGGTACTTATGTAGTATCTGGGCGTCCGATTTTGTGATTGTATGCCTTACCTTAAGGCATACAATCAGATGCGATGCGATTCGATGCGATTTTGCATAGGATTCAATGTTAAGAAGGTCCTGTTCATTTCCCCACTATCCAAGTGGGCATAGAGTTGATTTTATATAGCGTGGCGAGCGCAGCGAGCCACCGAGCCCCGCAAGGGGACGCATATTTCTTAAAAAGTATTCTGTGTCCCCTCACGGGGCTCGCTATGCTCGCCACGCTTCGGGCTCGGTGGCTCGCTACGCTCGCCACAGGTTTATATCCAACTCCATGCCCACTTGGATAGTGGGGAAAGGAAAATGACCTCTTTTTCCCATTGAATTCTATGTTAAAATGGACTCAGACCATTTTAACATTGAATCCTATGGAAAAATCTTGACCATCGCATCGCATACGATTTGGTCGCATGCGATGCGATGCTATCCGATCCGATTTCTAAATCGGACGCCCAGATACTACATAAGTACCAAAAATTTAATAATTTTAAGGGCAGCAAAGGTGAGTAGTACTCACAATATGATACATCGTTAACAATATGTATGATAACTATATTGTTAATGATATATTGTGCATATCCCCTAGTGTGGTCGCACTATATTGTAAACAATGTGCCCATCTGCAGGCTGTTAATGATGTCCTCCGTCGTCGTAACATGCGGCTCATTTTTGACTGCATGTTCCGTATTGGGGCTGGGTGACGTCCTTAACGATATAATTCAGTGTGTATTTATTTATCTAATGACAGTTATTAATATAGCGCACACAATATTCCGCAGCGCTTTGCAGAGAATAACTGAACATTCACATCAGTCCCAACGATCTATATTTCCTACCACATGCTCACATGTTCATTCTTGGGTTAATTTTGTTGGGAGCCAATTAACCTACCAGTATATTTTTGAATTGTGGGAAACAGAAGTACCCTGAGTAAACTCATGCAAACACGGGGAGAATATACAAACTCCACACCCATGACCTCAGTGCTGCATGGCAGTAATACCAACCATTACACCATCCGTGCTGCCCATACTGTGTATGCAGTTGATCATTGATCACCAGGAGTACCAGGAACATTGCTAACGATATCGCTCAAGGACCTTACCATATGGTGTGTACCCAACTTTATAATAGCACAGACTTATTATAAAATGGAGAGAGGCTGTAACCATAGATACAGTTCAACATAAATCATTTTGGTACTTGTGTAGTTTCGCGGCACCCGATATATCGGATGCGATATTGGCCAATATATCAGATGTGATATTGGCCGATATATTGATGCGATCAGAAGCAATTTTGACCTGTTCATAACCCCACTACCCACTACGCATGGAGTTGATTTTATATAGTGTGGCGAGCGCAGTAATCCGCGTCCGCTCGCCACGCTGGGTGCGCTCGCCACACTATATAAAATCAACTCCATGCGTAGTGGATAGTGGGGTTATGAACAGGTCAAAAATCGCTTCGGATCGCATCAATATATTGGCCGATATCACATCCGATATATCAGCCGATATCGCATCCGATATATCGGGCACCGTGAAACTACACAAGTACCATCATGGTTTATATATATATATTTTTATTTTATTTGCTTCTTTATTTGTCTATCAATCTCTTTTCTAAATAATAGCAGTTTTAGTTGTCAGTATGTTGTCATCTGCATTTACGCCTTGAGTTCTACAAAATGTGGAAACCGTATTTAACCTTTCAGTTACGAAATCTGTTAAAGAAAAAAAAAAATAAGACAAACCAAACCCTACAATTAAAAACAATATCTGCCTTTCACTCAACAGCTAATGAGATAAAAGCAGAGTAATATCTATCTAATTACAAATTGCTGCTGTGCTAATGTGGATCCTTTCTAAACATTGCTACATGTGATTACAAAAGAATTAGTATTTCTCAACGCATTTAGCAAGCTATTTGTTACAATGTTACACTGCTGACCAGGCAGTACCTAACAATTAATTCCTTATCATTCGAAAGGATTTTTTCATGCCTCCAATTAGCAGAATTCTGCAATAATTAAATTGACTTATTAAAAGGAAATTATACCCATGGAAATAAGGCAGATGCCATAATCTCAAAAACAGTGTTGCTTTAATACCACTTTCACATTGCAGCTTTAACACGGTATATTGCTGTTTTTTTACCGTTTTAAAACCGGGACAGCTGCAATGTGAAAGCTCTGTTGTCAATTTACCGGTTACAGCAGTGTTTTTCAACCACTGTGCCGTGGCACACTAGTGTGTCTTGAGCTGTTCTCAAGTGTGCCCCCAGATTTAGAGATGCCCAAACCAGTTTACACTCACCACCAGTTCAACTGGTATTTACTGGTCTCTTCTTTTCATTTAAAGGGCCAATGCATTTTATTCTTGTTAGCTGTGGGGACCACTATGATCGTTTTTTTCCCTGTGGGGGCCAATAGTTTTTTACCTGTGGGGACCAATGTGTTTTGCCCTGTGGGGATCTCATGGTGTGCCTTGGCCATTTTATAATGTTATTTAGTGTGCCGCAAGGTAAAAAGGTTGAAAATCACTGGGTTACAGAATACCGGTATTTTAAAACGTGGTAGAAGCAGGATCCTACACGTTTAAAAAAGTGATGGGACAAAACAGCATTGAAACGGTAATACCCCTTTCAGTCCGCACTTAGGCCCTTATTCTGGTTGGTGCGGATATTCCCGCATTCTTACGGAGCGGTCCGCACGCCACGGTGTTTTGCCGCATGCGGCCATCGTCCGTAGAAACGCCCACGGGTCCTCCGCATTCGGACGGACTCACTCTTTAAGAACAGGGCGTGTTTACGGACGACATACAAACCATGCGTGTGCGGGAGAAACACTCCGATTCTGCACGGTATTACAGAGTATTACAGAGTATGCTCGGGAATACCGCATCCGAACGGGAGCCAAGCGGTGCTACCGCACGTAAGCGGAGTATTTACGCCAAACAACCCACTATTATGTATCTTCTGCAATACATCACATGACCCACTTATTCAATTACCTATCCTCATAAAAAACTTCTTATTTGGAATTGGAATCAATTAGATGCCAATATATCCTTACAAGCATGCCTAACACATGCATTGCACACATTAACCCTTACAGCAATTGAAGTGCAATGGTTTCTATTAAAGCACTGACAAGCGTCCTATTAGTGAGTAATGAGTAAAGGAGTAGATTCTATTGGGTTCAGGTGTTAATGGTTGTAGTCATTAGGCGTACGTTCGCCTACCGCATGAACGAGTGGTGTCCGCAAAGCAATAGTACACTTGTGGACACCGCACATTTCTTCCCTTTTTGTTCGCGTGCATTCGGAGTGCTATCCGAATGTACGCCCCCCAACATAAGTGTACTCCCCCGTGTCCGCCCATGTTTCCGCCCCGTTTTGCCCACTTTGAAACTACGCCCATGTGTCATTCCGCATGACGCCCATAATACGCCCCTATTTCCCGACTGATAGCGGTGAACAGTTTTGGACGGGATTTGCCCGAACTGGTACCGAGTCAAGGCGTGGCACATGCGCGTAGCGTTCTCCACGCATGCGCAGACGCCGTAAAGACGCGATCCGTAAGTACGCGGTAAAGTCCGCGTCAATCAGAATAAGGGCAGGTAATATACCGGTTAAGCTATGTGGTGTGAAAGGGGTAAAGGCTGTCTGAACCATTTTTTTTTAAACGTTTCAAATTACCGGGTCAATGCCGTTTATGCAATGTGAAAGCAGCTTTAATGTTACCAGCCCTTGTGAAGTCCCCACTTGTAATAATATTTTAATTGGTGTACGGTCACTAGGTCGAAATAGGAAAAGTCGACATGCATTGGGGTCGAACAATGGAAGTTTGCAGGCCTTAGGTCGACACCTGAAAAGGTCGACATGTCTTTCGGTCGATGGGGTCATAAGGTTGACATAAGCTTTAGGTCGGCAATGGGAAGGTTGACAGTCAACAGCTTTTTCACATATTGTTTTTGGAGCTGACTTGCCGACAGGCGGCACTTCATGCCCTACCATCCACAAGGGCATGGAGAGAGAATAAAATAGTGTGCCAAGCGTAGAGCGGCACTGAGCCCGAAGCATGGCAAGCGCAGCAAGGAACGAGAGGACAAAAAATTTGGGACCAAAAAACTCGAAAAAATCCCATGTCGACCTTTTGACTGTCAATCTTCCCATTGTCAATCTGATGCTTGTGTCGTATGACCGTGTCGACCTAAATCCATGTCGACCTTTTTCAGGTGTCGATTCAAGCCCTTCTGTTGACCTTCAGTGGTCGAAGCAATGCATGTCAACCTTGGTTGGGTTGACTCAATGAACCTACCCTTTTATTTATTACCAAAATAATCACCATGAAGCTGCAGGGAGCGACCATGCTGCATGGACATAGATACGGGCAAAGGCTTTATGGATTGAACAAGTGTTTCTTTTATTATGTTCATGGTCACAAAATATATTTAAGGAGGCTTCATGCCTTCAGTAAAATGCAAATACTGATACATACCGCGATCAAATAACAGGACTCCGTAACATTTCACTTGTATTTGCGGCCAATAAGATTTGGATTCATGTGATTTATATGAATTAGGCTCCAGAAATACATTTAACGGTACTTGTTTAGTTTCACGGCGGCCGATATATCGGCTGCGATATCAGCCGATATATCGGCCGAGCCGATGTGATTCAATGCAATTTTTTACCTGTTAATAACCTCACTATCCACTATCGCATCTGATATATTGGCCACTGGGAAACTAAACAATTACCCATTTAACATACTGTAAGAGTTGATGTATTCATGAATTATAATGAACATGGATGTATTGTTTTCAGTTTTTTTCTAATTCTATTGCCAAGTGAAGTTCATTAATCTGCATGTGAGAACAGATGGAACAGTAAGTATTGGTGAGACGGTAGGTGGTCTGGGTCCTACAAGTCCATGGATTATTTCCTATCAGACAATTATCGAGTTAGCAGTTTTTTAAATCCTTAAAGATCCAAGAGTTAATACTGTATTTAATAGGAATCGGTTGAAGTCATCAAATACATTTATTAAACTAGAAATCATGGTCAGTCCCCCCAAAATGACTGCCGATTATCACTGCCAACTTCAGCCTGAAACCCTTTGCTGTTTTTAATCTGAGTGAACACTACGCAATGTATGTACCCAGCGACATCCCCTGCGGGGGGCAGCTGGCATCGGCAAGTGCACACACTTGCCGATGCTGGCAGCAAGGAAGTGTTGACGGCAATGGTGGAACATGTGAGTGGTTGGCCAAGGTGCAAAAATATAACCCACCCTCCACTCTATCCCAAGTTCACAATTTTCCACACATCACTGGGTGGCAGCAGTGGGCCCATTTGTCCTCAGGGACCCCAGTGCAATGCACCCGATGCACCAATGGTAGTTCCGCCTCTGGCTGACGGCGGCCATGCTGCTTTCTGCATGCTGGGCTGATGGAGGATGTCTCTGTTGTGTAGGAGAGCAGATTGTCAGCATCATAGTGGGTATAAACTTCACGATGTGCCCCATATCTCCATCTGATCCACGGGATAGAATATCATCTAGTGTGTACCCAGCTGAAGTAGCATCTAATCACTGGCTGATCCTATCAAATATAGCAATCCTTCCAGTTTACCATTTGTCTACACCTTGTGCCCTGTCAATAAATACCTACAAGCTTATGCATTTGTTTTCTATATGAAATTCAATTCCAATAATGGCCAAATTCTGTTTCCTGCTGACACTTGCTAGAAAACATCGGTAGAATGAATTCAGTTCTGTGCATCACTAATGGGTTAAGTCTGTAGCAGAATTCATCGTCTGTGCTTTCTTTAGCGCTGTTTTCTGTAATCATTTCAGGGCTTCCTGCCAAATCTCTTGTATTGAATTGGAGGAGGGGATGGGGAGGGGGTTGCCAGGAGTCAGCGGGAACCTCCTGGGGACAATTATTAGTATTAGGACAAACCTTGTCTATGGTGTATTTCCAGCATAAGGAAAAACTGCTATTGTATAGGGATGTTCCCAGACAGATTGCTGTTTGCCGTACCCTTTCCAACGACACCGTTCCTTCTGCATTATAACACTCTACACTTTAATTAACAGACACTGAAATCTCTTGACGAATGATATAATGAGATAAGTTCCTTCACTTGCACTCTAATTTGTTTGTGCATGTCAGTCTGAATTTTGGTGTATGCGTATATGTGTATTGTATGCATACTCTATTTGGCAAGGACCTAAAATATGTATATAAAAATAAATCCTCACCTAGTCTAGATAGCAAGAAAAATACCTATGGAAATAACATTTACTATTTGAATAATTCTATTAGATGTGTACATTACTTGACCCATATATGAAAGATGGATTATTGGCCAATGGGTGGCGCTGTTCTCCTTCCAGCTATGGAATTCTGCTACAGGCAGACAAAGGTACATACAGTACAGTGCACATGGGGTTCTGTCTGCTGCAGAGAGCGGCGTGCCAGAACACAGACGGGCTACATACAATGCAATATACTCTGCTTGCTGTGAAGTGTAAACTGGCCGTTTTAATTAAACAAAAGATTTCTTTAAAATTATTGATCAAGATGAACAAAAGAGTTGTTGTATTTATGTTAATAAAATCAGCAAGAGGGGCTATGTAAGACGTTAAGCAATGTGTAAGCAGGGGGCATTGAGCAACTGTGCCACTCAGTTGATCTTGGAACCACAATTTTATGAATTCATTTGCACCAGGGAGAAGGAATGGGGGGGGGGGGGGGGGGGGGGGTAGTTTAAGTGCGAAAGTATGCAATTGCCAGTTTAAGCATTCCCCTTGTATACCACTATTTGATAGACTTCGCAAGCCATATCATGTCCATTTGAAATATCTGAGCAATGTTCAACCATCGGTCGCAACATCAACTCTTTGAATAGCCCATGTCTGACGCACAGCCTCCCTTGTAACTTACGTACCATATGATCACTATTTCCACTATGACAGCTGTGAAAAAATATGGCAGCCACAAGGTAAAACACGCCCATAACACGACCAGTGCACGTCGTCACACATGTTGGTTTGCATATTCGCAGTAAGAGTATACTAGACTTTTAACACACGTGCAGTAGCAAAATATCACCAAACTGCGCAAAGATCAGTCCTGCAAACATTGGCAGGTATTCAATGCGGTTAAACAGCGAGGATCGCAGAAAACCAGCAATCCTCGCTGTTTAACCCCCGCGCCGGCCGCTCACCCTATTCAACATTCTGGGGAAATCCTCGCCGTCACAGGACGGCGAGAATTCCCCAAAACAGCGAGACCCGCGGCTAATGCAGAAAACTCACTGTATTTAGCCATGAGTCTCGCTGCTTCTGGAGCCGCATACGCTAATTCCCCCTCGCTCTAAAAATGGAGCGAGGGGGAATTGGCGTATGAGGGGGGCTGCGTTGAATACTGACAGGGTGAGTGGTGACAGCGAGCAGGAAGCTCTGCTCGCTGTCGCCGCTCGCCCACAGCATTGAATACCCCCCATTTTGTGAATCAGTCCCGATTTAGTGTTTAAATTGTTTATTTGGTTTCCTGATTTAATAATACTAATGTTATTTATTTTTTTTATATCCTCCACCTCAGTGAAGGGAGGATACAATTATTTTGTAAATATGCATTACTTTTGGTATTGAGGACTTTCACATAAATCAGTACAAAGTTTGTGTTGCAAAAATATGTAAATTGTTCAAATTCTACACTTCTACACCCCTCCAGCTACTGATAAATGACTTGCTTTTTGTCATTCTGCAGTTCATGACAAATGCTCATTTTCGTCCTATAGTGATGATTATAATAATTCATTATCTAACGCCTGGTGTTCTCTCTCCACAATGGATGTTTTTTATTCAGGTTTAAGGCTTATAATATCTGCATATCAGCAATATCTGCATAAAAGTGTTCCACTTCACATGCGTAATTTAGTTATTTGCGATATAAGAGGAGTACAGAATGTGTCACTCAGATTTTGTTTATAGTAAACAGAAATGAATATTTAAGTCAATGTGGGACCCAGTAATATGACCCAGATGGTTTGAAGTGGTGAGAGGAGGGTATAAAATAGATCACTTATCTATAGATCTAAAGGCCCATACACACTAGTAGACTTTCATTTCAAAAGACTTTGCCAAAATCTTTGATAGATATATCTTTCACCAAAGTAGTGCGTACACACTAGACTATTTTCCTCAAAGAGCGAGAGATTTTCAGGAGGCGAAAGACTTTGCTGAAAATCTTTCATATACAAGGCTATTTACATAATGGGCTGGGTTTGAATTCCAAGGGTGGGAGCAGGGTCCATTTTAATCAGTGCATTCCTGTTCTTGGTGCCTGATTCAGAACTGATTGCTGGCAAAATCCCGCCCGTGTGCACGGCAAACATTTTATTTGTAGCCGTGCACGTAGGGAGAAAATTATTCACACCATCATGTCCATTACACATTATACCACATACTAGAACGCCCATCACACAATATGCCACACACCATTGGGTGATGGGCAGTGGGTGATAGTGATGGATAGCGGGTGACAGCAGTGTAAGGGTGGTGGATGAGGGTGACGGGCAGTGGGTGATAGTGACAGATAGTGGGTGACAGCAGCATAAGGGTGATGGGCAGTGGGTGATAGCGATGGATAGTGGGTGATAGCGATGGATAGTGGGTGACGGCAGCATAAGGGCGACATCGGTGTGAGGGTGACGAGCAGTGAGTGATAGTAATGGATAGTGGGTGACAGCAGCATGAGGGTGGTGGATGAGGGTGACGGGCAGTGGGTGACAGCAGCGTGAGGGTGATGGGCAGTGGGTGATGGTGACGGATTGTGGGTGACGGCAGCATAAGGGTGGCCGGTGATGGTGACGGATAGTGTACTGGCTGGGGGGGCACATGCCATCCTGCCACCCGACACAGTCCGCTACTGGAACTTGGGCCCCTAGGATTATGGGGCCCTAGGGCAACTGCCCATCAAGCCCTTGCATTAAGATGTCCCTGAATATATACATTGCTGGCCTGTGCCAGCAATGTATATATTACTTGCTAATACGTAATCATTGGTGCCCTGTGGCACCAATAATATATACATTGCTGGTCTGTGCCAGCAATGTATATATTACTGGCTTATTAATAACATTGGTGCCCAGTGGTGCCAGTAATATATACATTACTGGCATGTGCCATCAATGTATATATTAATGGATTATTAATAACATTGGTGCCCAGTGGTGCCAGTAATATATACATTGCTGACCTGTGCCAGCAATGTATTTATTACTGCATTATAAACATTATTGATGGCCAGTGGTACCATCAATATACACATTGCTGGCATGTGCCAGCAATGTATATATTAATGGATTATTAATAACATTGGTGCCCAGTGGTGCCAGTAATATATACATTGCTGACCTGTGCCAGCAATGTATATATTACTGGCTTATTAATAACATTGGTGCCCAGTGGTGCCAGTAATATATACATTGCTGACCCGTGCCAGCAATATATATATTACTGCATTATAAATATCATTGGTGGCCAGTGGTGGCAGAAATATATACATTGCTGGCATGTGCCAGCAATGTATATATCACTGCCTTTAACATTGGTGGTCAGCGGAGGAGCAGGGAGGATGCGGCCAGTGGGCTGGGGGCGGGGCGTTCGGCTGGGGGGGCGGGGCGCTCCGACGTACTGCTGTGTAGCCGGGAGGAGGGGGAGAGGACGGAGACTGCGCTGCGTGCATATCTGCAGCCTGTGACCGGACAGCGTGGGAGCGAGGAGGGGTGAGTATAAGCAGGGGGAGGGAGCGGGCGGTCAGCTGGGCTGAAAGTCTGTGATCTTTCAGCCCGGCTGCCGTACACATTTAGCGATGATGGCTAAAAAACCAGCCATCATCGCTAGATGTGCTGGTAAAACCAGCAGACTTCCCACCTCGCTAGCGATGATGCGGGAGCGGGCATCATCGCTAGTCGGGGATCTCTGGCCCATACACACTAGGCGATTTTCAGCTGAAAATCGTCAAGTGTGTATGGGCCTTTAGAGTCTCAATATTGGGGTAATTTTTAACCCTTTAAGTGACAACATAATCTGCGAGAGATGTTCAAAATATCCGCTAAAAAGGCCAGCGTCGCTCACATTTGTTATATAAAAATAAATAAAAAAATTTGTGTCAATAAAAAGTTATATAAACAAAAATGAAATAAAAAATGTGCAAAAAAGATTAGATTTCCGACATAAGGTAAAAAGATTAAACATTACAGGTCATTATGATGAATAAAAATGCTTGCTTAGAAATTTTCCCAAGTATTTTGACAAATTCACTTGGTACTGAAAAGGTTAAGAAGGAATGCAGGAATATTATTTCATGAGTGGAAATGCAATATATATTTAGGATTCAATTGTTTCAGTTCTGTATATTGATTTGTATATTGATTTGAAGTTGTCCCTGTTTTTGTAAAAGAAAGATACCATTAAACTACTGGAGGTAGCTGATCATATGCGACTCCCGCAAGACTGGTCTGTCTACGCTGATCCGATGGGCAAAACTGCCGGTTGATCGGTGAGTCATTGGGGATCTGCAGCATATTAATAATCCCCAACTTGATCATCCGTATAAATTTTTGGTTGGAATCGGCATAACGAGGATTTCCCCAATCCTTTGACACAGAAAATTGCAGACTGAAGAATTCCCCCAATACTCACCTAAAGTATGGCCCCTTAAGAGATAGGAATGAATATATGTATGAAAGGAGGTGTGGTTTCACTTGGAGTACAAAAGATGCTCAAAAACTCAGTACACATTACAGTAAACTGCAGGAAAATACACAGTAGATAAGGGGTACCCCAGTCGCTGGGGCCTGCCAAATGCAATCGAACCAATGTACAAGCCGCCTTACTCTTCTCAAATACAGTAGGTCTAGTAAACATCAGGCCCAGGAAATTAAAGGCAATGGCATCTACTGGCACAAGTGGATACCATCGCCCTTAATTTCCTGGTAAAACCCTGTTATCAGGGAGTAGAGGGAACTTCTTGAAAGGGTTTTTTTAACTAGTCATTGCTTTTTTTTGCACGGAAGGTTACCATTACCATAACACAATTCTGTTTTTACTGCAGGTCTAGGAAACATGCTTGTGTGTTCAGTAGACTGTAATGGTTCTATTAAATAACAGTTTTATTTGATTTGTATAATTGACAACCTATGGCTATCATCATTAATTTGCAATTAACTTGTACCAGGGTTTGAGTAGATACAAGTCATGTCCATCCCAGGAGATGCAATTGTGTCTTTTAGGAACCAATTTTACACCCCTTTCAATGCCGGTGTACACTAAGTGGACCTCATACTAAGTGGACCTCATATTGGGCCTTATTCTAGTTCACTCTTTCTGACAAAATCCTTCTTAGATGGACAAAACCATGTGCACTGCAGGGGGGGGGGGGGCAGATGTAGAATGTGCAGAGAGAATTCGATTTGGGTGAGTTATTACACTGCAATATAGATCTCACTTTGAAGTTAAACCCCACCCAAATCTAACTCTCTGCACAAGTTACATCTACCCCACCTGCAGTGCACATGGTTGTGACCATCTAAGAAGGATTTTGTCAGAAAGAGTGAACTAGAATAAGGCCCACTAAGTGGACCGCATACTAAGTGGACCTCATACTGTCATCATTATTTCTTGATATACAGGATTTAAGCTGTACAAAGTGAAAAGGGAATGCCCACCCAAGCTAATAGAGACCAATATTTGCTTACTTGCTCTTAAAATATACTGTAAAGGTTTTTGTTATGTTTTTCTGAGTGTGTACGATAGATAGAAAGATAGATAGATATCTAGATAGATAGATATCTTCCAAAGATGGATGACCCTTACGAATTTGAGTAGCCACTTGATATAATTCCTTATAACAATCTTTAGGTACTTAGAATGCCTAAAAGTATGCACTACAATTAGACATCTGCAAGGCCTGGAGTCAACACGCAGCTGAAATCAGAATGGATATACTGCAAAGTTAAATATATGAATACAGTCGCTCCAGAAATATAGCTGGTACTAGGCTGATGGAACCACTGTGAAATCAGGATCAGACCTACTAATTCTGGATCATTACCAACATGGATTTGCGACCCTTAACCTATCTCCCTATATCTCCAAAACGCACTCACATGCCCAACTTTTCTATCAACCAGCCTCAATTCCTTAACATGCTCTATAGAATTTATTCATCAAAGCCAGTCTTCCTCCTATCTCATCCAGGTATTGCATAACCTCCAATATCGGTAACTGTACTCTGTCTTATCTTGTCTCAGACTCTTGAATTTACCCTGTAAGCTGTCATGAGCAGGTCCCTCCATCCTCTGTATTTACTGCCTACCCTGATTCTGCTTGATCTCCTCTTATTGTGTCTCATTGTGCTTATTGCCCTAGCACACAGGTTGTCTCATGCTGATTTCATTCCAGCAAATACCCATTTTCCCCTGTTTCACGTTTTGTAAATTATTTTTCTTATTTTCCTATCACATGCATATGGTAATAAAGCTACCAAATATGGGGGAGATTCTCTAAACTAAAGATGCGGTAAAAACCCCGTTATCGGGTTTTTACCACATTTTGGGATGCAGCAAGCATCAGGTTACCGCGGAAAAATCTGGCGATGCCCCATAGAAGAATATGGGCGTCTAATGCAACCCCCCCCCCCCCTGCACCGACCCCCGCCGCCCTGCACCGACCCCCCCTCACCTGTGCCCGGGCAGCACAGTACTGTGCTGCCCGGACTAGTGACCTCCTCCCTGCACTATGATCCTCTTCCGGGTGCAGGGAGGAGGAGAGCCAGCCCCCCGCCGCAGCAGCACAGTGCCGGGTAAGGGAGGGAGGGGGGAGCTGCCCCTGCAAAGGACAGCAAAGGATAGCTCTTAACGCAAGAGCTGTCCTGTGCCATAATTATCACATATGTTACAGCATATGCGATAATTATGTATGCGGTAGCCAGCGATAGGGGGCGGTAAGGGGGCGCGGATGTTAGAGCATCCCCACCTATGTTTGTATGGTTTGACCTCTGGAATGGATCTCGGTGTGAGGCAGGGTCAGATTAACAATGGGGTGGATGGAACTGCAGCTCTACACAGATCGCTTAAAAAATAGGCAAAAATCGCTACGTATGTAGGCCTCATTACAGTAACAAGTATGAGCTGCATAGACACAACCAGTGCTTCTTTTCTGGGGATACTCAATTTTACTCATTACTGTCACCAATTTTTTTGTGTCATCTGCAATTCTTATGATGAGTTCCATAAAAAGGAACAAGTCAGTTAAATAATTTTAGAAATAAAAATAAATGAGCAATGAGCACTTATCCAGAGTGTGGCAGTTATTATAAATCTTGAATCAACTTGTATTTTTTCTTTGATTACCGACACATGTTTTTAGAGTACGGGCATATTTTTTTCCATAGACAAAAATCACTGTACAGGAGAAATGGTATTTAGCCAAGAATACTGAATGTTGTAGCTAGTGGTATATATTATTATGATATTCCAGTGATACTGTATTTCAAAGCAGAATGGAGTTACAGTAGCAAGATATCATATACAGGTATCCAGATGATAGATCTACTGTTTAGGGTGACAGCCAATAGGTCATAAGAACATAGCAACATTGAATTTGATGGCAGATAAGGACCATTCGGCACATCTACTCTGCCCTTTTTTTAACCATGTTGTTTCCTCAAACCCTATTTGATCCTTATTTCTTTATAAGGATATCCGGATGTTTACATTGCTCTACTGTCCTCTACCACTTCTGATGGGAGACTCTTCCACTTATCCACTACCCTTTCTGTGAAGTAATCTTCCTCATATTTCCCCTGAACCTCCCTCCCTCCCTCCAGGATCAGTGCATGTCCTCGTGTTCTAATACTTATCTTCATGTGAAGATTGTCTCCCTTCTGGACCTTGATAAAACCTTTGATATATTTGAAAATTTCTAATCATGTCCCCCCTTTCCCTTCTCTGCTCCAAACTTTATACATTGAGATTGTTTAAAATTTTTCTGGGTAAGTTTTGTGATGTAGGCCGTGCACCATTTTAGTTGTCCTTCTTTCTAACGTCTCCAATGTATATATATCCTTCTGGAGACATGGCTTCCAGAACTGAACACAGTACTCTAGATGAGGTCGTACCAATGACCTATACAGTGGCATTATTATTGCTTTCTTCCTACTGCTGATACCTCTCCCTATGCAACCAAGCATCTGACTTGCCTTCTTCATTGCTTTGTTACATTGCCTCCCTGCCTTTAAGTCACCAGTAATAGTGACTCCTACAGTGGATCCCTTTCCTCATTCGGAGTTTCGAATATGTGGCATTAATTCTATTATTAGACCCTCAGCAGTAAGCAGCACGGACGGTGTAATGGTTAGCATTACTGCCTTACAGCGCTGAGGTCATGGGTTTGAATCCCACCATGTCCCTAACTGTGCAGAGTTTGTATATTCTCCCCTTGCTTGCGTGGGTTTCTTCTGGGTACTCCAGTTTCCTCCCACAATCCAAAAAAAATACTGTTCTGGCTTCCAACACAATTACCCCTAGAATGTCTGTGTGTGCATGTACATGTGGTGGGAAATATAGTTTGTAAGCTCCACTGGGGCAGGGACTGATGTGACTGTTCATATATTCTCTGTACAGCGCTGCAGAATATGTGTGCGCTATATAAATAACTGAAAATAAACACAGTAGCCCTGATTGCTAGGTCCAGACACCCTTAATAATGAAACTGTGAGACTGTTGCCAATATCATACTGTTGTTAGCCAGTGTGTATACTAATAATATATTTGAAATCCAAATCACCTTGTTTTGCCAAATAAAGGATAAGAGCACTAAGATACTACAGACCGAACCAGGAATACTGACAACACCCAGCACAGACCATTGTGGTTCCTTATAACTATGGAACATTGTAAAATACATATTAAAGAACGTATGTATGAGAGGAAGTATTGCAACCTCAGTAAGAGCTTGATGTTGGCTAATTAACAACTGTCATCTGGAAAAGACAGTTCACTCAGATGATATGGAAAACTATAGTTTATACTTATCTAGTATCTACTGAAGGCTAAATACAATGCCGCAATGCCACCTGCTGCACCGCCAAAGAGGTAGCTTCCAAGCGACACTCAGCTTGCGGTTATTTCATCTCCTTTCCATAGCTGATTATATATGTTAGCCATTATACTCGGTAGCTTGAGCTGTCTTTGCCAGGTTTGCATGTCTGCACCGATCAGCATTGCCATCTGTGTTGCACTTGTCTTTGAACATCCATATGCAGCCTCTAGCCTTTCACCTCTGCTAGACAATCTGACAGTATGAGAGCATTTTACAGCTCTTTAGCAGTTCCTGTATGCTCTATCGTATTTCTTCCATTCAAAATAATATACTTGTCAACTAGGATTTTGTCAACGACCCTGCTAGCTGCCATGCGTCTCAGAAATAGCAGCCGGCATTCCAAGCCAAGAACACACAGCGGACCCTTTGCTGGTACTCCCAGATTGTTGTCGTTTGTAATGAAACACATTAGAAGACTGTGCCCAGTTCATTCAGCAAGCTTCTAGAACCTGTAAGCCAGGCTGGTAACACATCGGTAGGCCCCGGCGTAAGAATCCACGGCAGCGTGGCCATACCCTTCTGAGCGTATTATGCATTGATAAGCATGTGTATGCAGAAATGGGGTCACTGAATGAAACAGGGCCCCACCGGATGAGTCACCCTGGAAGGCCTTCCCCTTGGTAAGTTGCACCCACCACACACCCGTCTGCAGCCATGTCTCTTGCATTCTGTAGATCAGGCCTGGCCAACCTGTGGCTCTCCAGATGTTGTGAAACTACAAATCCCAGCATGCCTTGTCACAGTTTGAACACCACCTTATAGCAAAACTGTGGCAAGGCATGATGGGATTTGTAGTTTCACAACATCTGGAGAGCCACAGGTTGGCCAGGCCTGCTGTAGATGATCTCTTTGTTATGCTGGCAAATTTCAGCAAAGACGTTTCTATCACTGGTCATGTGAATTGTTGCACCTAAATCTATGCACCCACCCCCCGTCTTTAGCAGACTCTGACAGAAATGAATATCAGTTTAGACCAGTGGTTCTCAACCCCACGTCCTCAGGACCCCCTTACAGTTCATGGTTTCCAGGTCACCTGTGCAGTATTAAAATGTGACCGTTGGTGATACAGAGGGCAGCTGCTGGTGACCTGGAAAACGTGCACTGTGTAGTGGTCCTGAGGACCGAAGTTGAGAACCACTGGTTTAGACTGACTTTACTTTCTGAAGGGGAGAGAAATCATACGATGATCGGCAACCATCAAACGATTTATGTCCCCTTCGGCTGCATGCTGCTTAGCGATACTTTCTGAATCAGGCCCATAGTGCGGATCAAGTAATCTGCACAACAGTATGGTTACCATGTTGATAGAGTTAATATTGCATAGAGATACATTGCATAGAGATACACTATGGGTTCTATGCTGTTCAAAACTAATAATTGCCATTGTTCATTTACTGTAAGCCATTGCAAGCTCTCAGCAGCCAACCATTGTCTTTTTTGCTCCCTCTGAAATACAGTGTTGAATTACTCACACACTATGTAGGCTTAACCTGAAAAAATGCTCATATTCTTCTTTTGTGTCATAACTGGACTCAGAATAGGTAGCCAAAAATCTGTTTCTTTTTAACAAAAAATAACGAGAATAAACTTTACTGATATACCATGGAGGGTTAACAGGACAAGGTACAGTCGGAGAGAGGGCTCTTTCAAAGCAGACAGACTTCATATTACTAAAATATTTACTTTACAGTAACAGTAAAGCTCAGCTGTCTTCATATTCATAATACGATACATTTTTCATAATTTCCATGGCAAAGCAAGTACATAACAAGCTTAGATATACCTTTGACATACTTTTTACCAGTCTCATAACAGGGCACCACCGCACCCTGGGCTTCAATAATCCTTCGAACAGTGCTCAAGATATCAAAACAAATCATCTCAGGGGGCAGGTGGAGGGGGGGGGGGTAGGGGGGCTCACTTTACATTGCCTCACTAGCTGCCACTCAGACTCAGAGCATTTTACAGATGCACCAAGCTGAAATTGCTACAGAATAGCACTGAGATATCTGTGGGTTTTTTTTGTCTTGTAGATGCACCAAGCGGCAGAACAGGTCCCATGGCACTTGAGGTGAAGAGAATGCATCCCTTCCCGCGCAGGGAATGATCTGTGAGCTGGAGAAGGGCCCAGTCTGCAGCCAAAGTCAGGTACGGCTGGTGCTGCCTCAAGGCTGTTCTGCCATGTGGGGTTGCACCAGCCACCACCCTCCTTACGGCACAAAATGAAGTCATAATATCAATGACAATTCTGTAAATCTGAATGGTACCAACCTACCACTCAATGTATAACAAAAGGCCTTGGCCTAGGTCATAAACAAAAATAGGCGGACATACTGGTTGTATCCCCATGATAAACATATTGTACCAACAACTAGTAACAAACAGTATATCAAACTAAGGGCCTGATTCTGGTTCATGTGTTTTCCCCAAATTCGGCCCAATTTCGATGTTTTGAGGACTGCGTATGCGCATTCCCCATTATGTGCAGCCGCCTATGTGAATGCTTTCCGCGACAATTACAGTGGCCGAAGCGTTCACATACATTGGGGCAGACAGGGGTATTGTGCATGGGGACGCCAAGTGTTTCCTGGGTGCTTCCACAAACAAATGGTGGGTTCGACCATAAAAACGCTGGGTGTCCCCATGCAAACACAGGGGCGGCAAAGCCTGCATGGGGCGGGCGGATGATGTTACATGACATCAGCTCCTTCCCCGTTCTCGGACATTTCCATGTCATTATCGACTGACTTTAATTTGCGAACAGGGGATTTGCAGGGTTGCAGAGGGCGTTCGTTCATCCGGCAGGGGGGCGTTAAGCCACTCGTTAATCAGTGAACGACCGCTGCTTAACGAGCGGACCAGAATCACTTCCTATGAACGCTAAAAGCACAGCTCCCCAATCCTTCCTTCCACTTGTGTGCTGTACTGCAGTACTGTCAGACAGAGGCAGTGCCGCCTTCAATTGCAGGCAGCCATTCCCATACTTAGCATCTGCTGCTGAATGCTGATATGCAACACTCTGTATTCTGCTGTATTGAGATTAATGTATGAACCAGCTTCCTTTGTCTCACTGTTCTATAGGCATTTAATGGTGCTCTAATAGTGCCATGGAAATTGTCTGTAAGCTCTAGCCGATGATTATTATTCTTGCCCCAAACGTATAATGACATATTCTATATAGAAAAGCGGACAGAAATTTGGCCTTAGCTAGTATTTAGGATTGCCCATTGTATTTCAGTTGTTCTAATATAAATGTTAGTTCCTTCTTTTATTTTAATAATGGGTAGAAAGTGGATATACAGTGGGTTTATTACTGTATATTAGGACATCAATAAAATATAGTCCTTTCAGTACTTGTGTAGTTTCACGGCGCCCGATATATCGGATGCGATATCGGCCGATATATCAGATGCGATATCGGCCGATATATCGATGTGATTCGAAGCGATTTTTGACCTGTTCATAACCCCACTATACACTACGCATGGAGTTGATTTTATATAGTGTAGCGCAGTAATCCGCGTCCGCTCGCCACGCTTCGGGCTTGGTGGCTCGCTGCGCTCGCCAAACTTTATAAAAAAAGCTCCATGTGTAGTGGATAGTGGGGTTATGAACAGGTCAAAAATCGCTTTGGATTGCATCGATATATCGCCCGATATCGCATCCGATATATCGGGCACCGTAAAACTACACAAGTACCGTCCTTTCTATACTTATTTCCTGTGTATGTATACTAAAAAAAAGTTCATAGAATGTAGGTGCTTGATTTATGCTTCCATAGAAGTAGCAGCGATGGCACTACTGTGGGCGATGGCACTACTGTGGTAATGCAGGATAGTAGACACTTCCTGTTTGCATTAGTGATCCTATGCTGCAGCAGCGGATCAGCTGCAACACCAAAGGCCGCTGGGGTTGCCCTAGCCGACCTCCACATTTACTACAAAGAGGCCAGGAAAACTTGGGGCGAAATGTAATAGGGTGTGATTTTTGGACGAGTTCCAAACTCGCCAGAAATCGCACCTTTAATCGCGTTTTTTGCCGCGAATTCGCATATGTAATGAGATGCGAATTAGCGGCAAAAAAATGCGATTTGCCGCGATTTCGGGCAATTTTTAGTCATGAAAATGTGCGCATTTTCAGTCATGAAAATGTGCGCATTTTCAGTCATGAAAATGTGCGCATTTTCATAAATGCGATTTTGTGCAAAAAAAAAAAAGTTAAGCCGGACCTGGTTCCAAAAATACGGGGGGACAAAAAGCATAGGGGTCCCCCGTATTTCTGAAACCAGCCCCGGACTCTTGGACCGGTCCTGGTTCCAAAAATACGGGGGACAAAAAATCTGGGGGTCCCCCGTATTTTGAAACCAGCACCGGGCTCCAACAGCCCACGGTGTCATGCCACAGCCGGGGGACACTTTTTATACAAGGTCCCCCGGCCAAAACATGAGCACCGTGGCTGGTCAGCCTTGGACGGGGTACCTGGAGGAGTGGGGACCCCCCCAATAAAGGGGTCCCCCCCCCAGGCTTCACCCGTCCAGGGCTGAAGCCCGGGGCTGTCACCGGCGTCCGTGGCCAGTGGACGCCGGCCTGATAGGGTTAAATCGATCATACATATCATTACATTGCTTTATACCGGAGAACTACAAGTGCCAGCAGACCTCCCCCGCATGCTGGGACTTGGAGAACCACAAGTCCCAGCATGCGGGGCATTAATGGGCCCGCTGGGACTTGTAGTCCACCTGTAAAAAGAATGTTTATAAAAAACACACACAGAGAGAAGTAAAAGTTTATTACACACACACACTTCACTTTTACACCAGCGTTACTTACCATTCCTGGATCCAGCGCTGGTCTGGCTGCTTTACAGCCGGCTCCCCCCGCACTGACAGGCAGCGGGGAGAACCGGCTTTCTCCGTTGCCTCTAACAGCTTCTGTCCGAGTGCTACAGAGGCTGAGAGCGCGATTGGCTGAGCTATGCGTCTCCATGGAGACGTATCGGCCAATCGCGCTCTCAGCCTCTGTAGCGCTGGAACAGCGCTACAGAAGCTGTTAGAGGCAACGGAGAAAGCCGATTCTCCCCGCTGCCTGTCAGTGGGGGGGAGCCGGCTGTAAAGCAGCCAGACCAGCGCTGGATCCAGGAATGGTGTAAAAGTGAAGTGTGTGTGTGTGTAATAAACTTTTACTTCTCTCTGTGTGTGTTTTTTATAAACATTCTTTTTACAGGTGGACTACAAGTCCCAGCGGGCCCATTAATGCCCCGCATGCTGGGACTTGTGGTTCTCCAAGTCCCAGCATGCGGGGGAGGTTTGCTGGCACTTGTAGTTCTCCGGTATAAAGCAATGTAATGATATGTATGATCGATTTAACCCTATCAGGCCGGCGTCCACTGGCCACGGACGCCGGTGACAGCCCCGGGCTTCAGCCCTGGACGGGTGAAGCCTGGGGGGGGGGGGGACCCCTTTATTGGGGGGGTCCCCACTCCTCCAGGTACCCCGTCCAAGGCTGACCAGCCACGGTGCTCATGTTTTGGCCGGGGGACCTTGTATAAAAAGTGTCCCCCGGCTGTGGCATGACACCGTGGGCTGTTGGAGCCCGGTGCTGGTTTCAAAATACGGGGTTATGCTTAGGAGGGGGGACCCTACGCCGTTTTTTTTTATAAAAACACTTTTACACATTTTTATTAACAGGACCATGCACAGATCTCAATGATCTGTGCATGGTTCTGTCAAATTCGCCTGTCAGAACCTGGTCTATTTTTTTTGCGATTTTTGGTAACATTTACCAAAAATCACACCCTATTACATTTGCGAGTTGTATACTTTATAATGGGAAAACATCTGGATGCGAATTGAAATGTGACTAAAAATCGCACTTCTAAAAGTGCGATTTCGCGGTAAAAAGTGCGATTTTTTACCGCGATTTTCAACCTATTAAATGTGCGATTTTCGGAAAATGTGCGATTTCGGCCGTTTTTGACCCAAAATCGCACATGTCCAAAAATCACACCCTATTACATTTCGCCCTTGATCTTCCAAGAGCAACAGCAGATTTTCACTAAAGATATAGGGCCTGATTCAGAGTTAATCACAAGAGCAAAATCTTTGAGCAAAACCATGGGCACTGCAGGTGGGGCAGATGCAACATTATTATTTGATTACCAGTTATTTATTTTAGGCAGTGCTATACTGGGAATATATAAACATTCACGTCAGTCCCTGCCCCAGTGGAGCTTACAATCTATATTCCCTACCACATGTACATGCACACACAGACATTCTAGGGTTATATTTTGTTGGGAGCCAATTAACCTACCAGTATATTTTTGGATTGTGGGAGGAAACCCAGTACCCAGAGGAAACCCACGCAAGCACGGGGAGAATATACAAACTCTGCACAGTTAGAGCCATGGTTGGAAACGAACCCATGACCTCAGTGCTGTGAGGCAGTTATGCTACTATCAGTGCCATCCGTATGTGCAGAGAGAGTTAGATTTGGGTGAGTTATTTTGTTGCTGTGCAGGGTAAATACTGGCTCCTTTATTTTTACACTGCTTGAACACACCCCACCCAAATCTAACTCTCTCTGCACCTGTTACATCTGCCCCACCTGCAGTGTACATGGGTTATGTCCATTTGAGAAAGATTTTGCTCTTGAGATCCACTCCGAATAAGGCCAATAATGTGCTGAACAACACAGGAACTGTAGTGCACACACACAGCCCCAGCGCATACACAAAGGCCCCGTTCCAATGTTGGGGTTCTGCGCATGTGCAAGCGCGTATTTGCGCACGTGCAGACCCCGGTAATGAACGGCTTCATCAAGTTACACTCTCGCCGGGCCGTTCATTGTTGGGAAGGAGGGCCGGGGGCGGAAACTGGGCTCGCCCATGGGAAACGCCCAGTGTTTTATAGACATTTCCAAGAAGATGCTAGGCATCCCCATGGGAACGCAACTGGGCCGATGTCTGCCGGGGGCGGGCAGCTAATGTCACATGACGTCAGCTCCCGCCCTTTCTTCAACAGACATTAAAGGAAATAAAAGTCAGTTGAGACTGACATTTACTTCCAAAGGCAGGAGAAATCATTCGATGGTCGCGAACACATCCCCTCGCATGGTACTGAGGAGACTTGGTGGCGGGATGGTGGGGCGGCATTTCAGCGCTCAGTAAGCAGCAAAATTCGTTTCATACGGAGCCACTAAGAATCACCCCCAAAGTACCGAAAAAAATGGCGTTGGAATCATGTCCTATATGCAGGGCGGATTGGCCCACCGGGAGACCGGGCCATTTCCCGGTGGGCCGGTACTGACTTGCCGTCCCTTCCCCTGGCTGGGCCGCGGGCCTCGGACTACGCTACCACAGTGGTTAGTGCCTGCAGCTGCAGCCACCAACTGCCCAGTGCCCACAGCCAATATGGCCGTCGACGGCGGTTGCTTTCGGGTGATGTCACCCGGGACTGAGCGTCTTCGGCATGGGTGGCGGTGGGCGTGTCACCAGCCTCAAGCGGCGTGTCACCAGCTTGGAATTTTTTTTCCCGGGATGGATTTTGTAGCCAATCCGCCCCTGCCTATATGTAGTATTCAGAACCCTTAAATATATGTATTTTCTGAAGAGAGTATTTACCAGGGACTAAAGAAAGACAAAGGCCATGTTGGCGTTCTTAATAAAGTATGTTACTAGAACATGTTACAACCTTATAGAGTCACTCTATCAAAGACTTTATAAAGAACATTTCCAGATTCCATCACCCGTAGCCCATTGTATACAACAACAGCACTCACCGCAGGAGACATTTGATCATCTTTTCCAGTCACTTTATTTATGATTGCAAGGTGTTGTCCAGCCTTTCATGAAATAAGCCACATGAATTGCGCTCAGCCTCTGCTTGCCCCAAGCACAGACATGACAACCTCTGTGCCTGTGGGAGCTGAGGCGGCTGATGTTAAAGCACTGATTTTAATCAGTGAGCCTTGCAGTAAATCAGAGAGCATTCACAGGTCTGGTTATATAAAAGCGTCTCTGATGCCCGACTCCCACTGGTACGGTTTACTGACATATTCAGATGGGCATGGGGGAGTTTTATATGTAAGCTACAGTACACTTTCCTGAATGTTACTGGGGGTTAGATGCAGGATACTATTAAATATAGTATGAATATTGTTTTGCCTGTCATTGCTAAAAATGTTGTCTTCGAAAAATGCGTATCCGATGATGACAAGTGCCTCGTATTAGTGAGCTATGCAGGGTGAAACGCGTGGGTGTTTGTCATAGGATTTGTGCAGTAATAAAGCTGTGGCTATTTGAAGGAAAACAAAGTTGACTCCTATGAAGATTGTGTTCTCTATGCAAAGAGTAGTGTTCCGAATTCATGTCTGCGAGAAAACACACAGATAATATAACCCTTTCACCTACTGTATCTCAGACCCAAATGTGTTAAGATTCAACAAGGGCTGCTGCTATAAATAAGATCCAATGATCAATAACGTTTTAATTGGAAAACAACACAATTGTTACGTTCCGTAAATGAGATTGTGACCTACAGTATGCAGTGTGGCGATTGCAATGTGTTTTGTTTATTTTTGCAGCATTAAACCAAAACTTTTATTTATTCTATGCTAGCTGAGGTACCCGGCATTGCTTGGTTGTGCAATTAGCATTACTTGAACTTAAGCCTTCTTTTGTTTTAAGCTTACCAGCTCGCCATGCCCACGGTGTGACCGGCATACACTTGCCTGTGGTGGACTCCCCAGATCTGAACACAGTTTTTTTCCCTTAAACCCTATGTCCTCTACCCCCTTTAAGTTATGCAACTCTGCCATATCTTGCATCCCTGACCCACTGTGTAATGACCGGACCCCTTTTTGGGCCCCCGGTGGGGTCGGGATTGGGGATCTAAGTGACTGTTAACCTAATCTGAACCCAATGAATGTCCTCTACCCCCTCTATGTTATGCAACTTTGCCATATCTTGCTTCCCCGACCCACATTGTGTAGTGGCCAGTTGGGGTATCCTTTTCTTTGCCCCCGGGATTCCTACAGGGGTGCTAGGGGTGTCACCCCTATAGTATTTCTTCCAGATTGTTAGTTATATGTGTACCAAGTTTGGTGTAAATTGCTCCAGACATTCCAGAGTTATGCTGGAACACACACACATAAACAAATCCATTTTTATATATATACTAGTAAGCCCGCTTGAAGCAAAAGCTTAGAAAGAAAGCTAGTCTGCTGCCTTCTGTGTTTGTGCATGTGTGAGAAAGAGATGTAGTTTTACTCTCTGCCAGTAGATGGCAGTGTTTCAGAGACTCATGGACACTATATATATATATTGCTGTAAATGTCACGGGCCTGGTCCATAAATAGTAAACAGTACACTTAACCCCATGGTAAAGCAGGAGTCAGAACTGGGTTTTTATTCCATACCTGCAAATAAGTAGCAGCAGCAGCAGCGTACACAACAGCTGTTTCAACCAGCGTTTGCCAGTTTTCACCTGATGAAAACTGGCAAACACCGGTTGAAGCAGCTGAATAAAAACCTTTTCTTCATGACTGAGTGGTCTGACTTCTGCTTCGCCGTTTCTCCATGACTAAGTGCCGGTTCTGACTCCAGCTTCACCATGGGGGTAAGTGTCCTATATATATATATATATATATATATATATATATATATATATATATATATATATATATATATATATATATATATATATATATATATATATATATATATATATATATATATATATATATATATATATGCAAATACAAGAAATACCAAAAACTGCGCCTCAAAAAAGGAAAGCTGCACCTCTGATTGTCCCCTGTTAGTCGGGACAAAGGCAAGTGATAGAAATAGAAAGGAGTACAGAGTGCGCTTATAAATGAACATACAATTAAAAATTACTGTATTTAATAAAACAGTGCCTCAAGGGCTACACTACATACACGGTACAATTGTCAGTATACAATATATTAATTTCACAGAAGATTTTGGTCTTTCCAATGAAGTTGCTGGCCCAACACGTTTCGTCAACGGAGTGACTTCATCAGGGGCAAAGGAAGTATTGATTTAAGAACAAAAAATTTGCACTTCTTCGAAGGGAGAATCTTATACAGACTGGAGTAACAAGAACTGAGTTCCCAGAAAGTGCATAGTGTAAAAAATAGATATATCTCTGGTAATCAAATCATTAGAAACAAAGACCAGTGATTGTCCAGAAAATTTTAGCCCTTTTAGGATTTGATGAGGGTGTTAACAACCCTAAAACCGGTGTCCAATCAATAATAAGATTAGGAAACCGGATGTTTACTCACAAAGATCCAAACACCGGATTATTTTAAAGCAAAATGACAGGGGAAGCACTGCCTCCCCTGCCTCCCCTGACTGCATGGGGCCTACATATATATATATAGGGCCAAAACTAGGGTTTCCGGCGCCCGGGCCAAGGCAGTCATTTGGTGCCCCCCCTCTCCCCTGAGGGGGGGGGGGGAATGACCGCCTTGGCCCTGGCACCGGAGCCCCCCCCCTCCCCGCTGACAACATACATACCTCCTGTTTGCAGCCAGCGGGGGTCCGGTGACAGGCAGCAGGGTTCCGGGTAGCCGCTGTAGCGGCAGCTTGACTCCGTCCGTCTCTACTCTCTCCTACTAGCCCGGCGGCGGGAAGCGCTGGTGATGACTTTGAAAAGACTTGCCGGACGCTGATCTGCGAAAGGGGACCGCGCGCACCAGATGTGCGAGCGTCCCCTTCCGACGGTGGTCACCTGAGGTCCCCACTGCCTCCCCGCTCTCCCACCTAACCCTGTCCGTCTCCCTGAAGTGGAGACGGACAGGGTTCCCGTCGCCCCGCCGCCTGGAAACTGAGAAGCGCGTGCATGTGAGACGCACGCGCATCTCAGTCAGATGGAGCGCCTCGCAGCTGGCGAATCGCCAGCAGAGACAATCGACCGATTCGCCAGCAAGAGGGAGAGGCGCTCCACCTGTATAGGAGGCATTTGACAAGTTAATGTCTGAGGTCAACTCCAGGGATTCGACTATAAGATTTACTTACACCTGTAATTGTAGTACAGCTCAATTCCTGGATGTACAAGTGTCGATTGTTGACAACAAGTTGTCCACAGATGTTTACTATAAGGATGTTGGCAGAAACACTTTTTTGTTATCTTCCAGCCATCACCCACCTGCTCTCAAACGAGGCCTTCCACGGTCTCAGATGCTGAGAGTAGCTAGGGTGGTCAGTGACCCTTTGTTGCTTCCTGATAGACTTGATCATCTAGTGAATAAATTTTTGGCTAGAGGCTATAATCACGAGCTACTAATGAAGCAAAGGGAAGAAGTCCTGTCCATTGCCCGTATTGAATTATTACAAACTAGGCCCAAAAATACTCAAAAAATTATTCCCTGGACCAGTACATATTCAGTAGCCAGCCCGGTTTTGCAGTATGCGTCCAAGGCCCTCTGGCCTATTGTTAAAAATGACCCAGAACTCCCGGTGCTTAAAGCAATACGCCCATTAGCAGCCTTTAGAAGGGGTAGGAATTTGCGTGATCGTCTGGTGAGAGCAGACATCACGGGCCTTAATGTCCCAAAGCCACCCAATACGTACTTCAAACCCCCTGGCTGTTATAGCTGCCATAATTGTATTACATGTAAATACTTGGTGCCGTGTAAAAGCTTCAAGCATCCCCACTTGGATAAACACTATGACATCCGTCATGTGTTAACATGTAGGACAGAGTTTGTGGTCTACATTTTGATGTGCCCATGTGGCTACTATTATGTGGGTCAGACCACCCAATCTTTCCGTACTAGAATGGCGTTACATAGGTCTGCTATAGATCTTTCACTTTCTGGCAGATCTGTAGATCAACCTGTGGCACGCCATTTTAAGAGTGCTGGACATTCTTTGTCCTCACTCAAATATTTTATGATTGACCACATTAAAGAATCGTTACGTGGCGGTGATAGAGCTAAACGTTTACTCATCACTGAGTCACGTTGGATATTCAGATTGAATACCATTTTCCCCAAAGGGTTAAATGATAAGATTAGTTGGAATGCAGTTACTTGATGTAATACTTATTGATTCTGCTTCTAAATGCATTGTTGCCTTTTGTATCTGTATGTTTCTTACGTATTGACATAACCTCGCTTCTATCTTTGTATATATTTGATGTTGTCTTGTATGTGTTTTATATGTATATAACTCCGCTTGTCCCCTCCTCCGTTTGTATTGCAGAGCTGACAGCGCCAAGAGGAAGTATTGTGGCCAGCGTCGTGGACCCAGATGGAACGCAAGCGCCGCCGGTTGCCTAGCAACGGCGCCGTAGCAGAGATCTGGTCGGATGACGTCATTGGAACCCGACTTCCGGCTTGAGGTGCGTGCGCCCGGGCAATGAACGGCGGAGGGTGGAGAGACCTGCGGTCAGGTATTTATGTGGTTTGTGTGCTGTATGTCTTCTTGATGTAGTGTATCCTGATGAAGGGGGTTATACCCCGAAAGCTCGATTGTTAAATACACGCTTTTATTTGCTTGAACAATTGCCTCTGGAGTGCCAGTCATTTGGATTGGATGTACCTACTTACCTTTGGGCACCGGGGCCCGTTGTTTGGATGCTTTACCACTGAGTGCCGGCAGATTTGGACTTTCTATATATATATATATATATATACACACTCTATATAAAACATTTAAACAATTGAAACATTGAATGTAACGCTTTTCTGCCACAAGATTTAAGGGCTAATTCAGCATGGATTGCTAATGTGGACATTTTAACAGCGGACCGCGAGGAGAAAGCCTCCAATGAGACAAAAAGAGAAAAGATCCCTTGCTAAATTGCAATGGAGAATGGATCAATAATCGCAATACTCTCGCAAATACAAATGCAATTCCCGAACCATTAAACATTCATCAGGACAGTGGTTATCACTGACACCACAGACCCTCCCCAAAAGCCCCTGGGCACACTTGCCTTTTTTTCAAATACACAGGGAAAATGGCAGGTTACAACCCCCAAATGCCGACTTCCTGTCAGTCAAGCTCTGGCCACATTGCATTTACAATCTATACGCATTTTCTGTCGCTATTTACCCTTGCTTATGTGCAATGCGTGCGGTATGTATGGGCAGTCATTCCATAATCGCCCAGTTTTCAAATTCTCTACTTAACCATCCTGAATTAGCCCCTTAAAGTGGAAATAATAATAAATGCAAATCCAGCCTATTATGCATCCAATGGTATTGCCAGTTGCATTACAAAAACTGCTAAAGATCGGTGACGAGAAAACGGCAGTTGGCTGAGAAAACTCAAAATGTATCCAATTGTACAATGTGTCCCAAGCAAATGTATGCAAACTTTGTTGGTATGCTTATTTTATGCTCATTTTAATTTAATGATTTTATAATTAAGCGCCAATGTTTAGCACAGCACGCTACCACAGGAGTTTAACGAAATACTGCCGCCTGACCCAAAGCGATGAGTTATATGAGCACCGTTTCCCAAAGTGCTAGCAGAGCGAGGAAGAAATGTATCAAATCATAAAGTGGGTAATAAAGATAGTGGGTGTTATGTGCAAACATAATTGCAAACTTGCACAGCGCAATCAGCCATAGAAATCAATTAGACTTTAAAGGCAGTTGTTCCAAAACTGGGTGCTGTGCTTCCCTGCAGTGCCTTGGCACAATGGCAGCAGGGACGCCCTGGGTTGGAGGTGCATGGCCAGTTCAAATTATTTGTTAGATTGAAGTTTTGCTTAGGGTGCAGAGAAGCCTTAAGGCCCCCATACACTGGGCCATTTACATGCAATTTTCATGCGATTGAAGTGTCCAAATTGCATATAATTGACAGGCGGCCCGATGCGATGTGCGGTCCTGTGCGCATCGCACCGGAGCTTCATAGTCACACTGGCTGCAGAAGCAATCTGTAGGATTGCTTTCGAGCCGAGCCGGCTCAGCTGGAATCACATGTGATATATTGTATGCGATCTGGCTGGCTCAAGGGGGCATAGGCGAATCTAGAATTATGGTAATGGGTGGTCCCAGATCTAGACATACTAAAGGGGGACCTTTGCGCGGCGTAGCCGCGTGACAAAAGGGGCGTGGCCTCATGGGAAGGGGCGTGGCATCACAAAAAGGGGTGTGGTATTACACTTTAGACCATACACAGTAATGCCCATTACACTTTTTAGCAAACTCCGTAATACCCATTACACATAAAGCAACACATCGTAATGCCAATTACACATAAGGCCGCACACCATAATGCCCATTACACATTGTGCCACACATCATGATGCCCATTACATACTATATAACAAACCATAATACCCATTACATATTTGCCACATAAGTGCTGCTTACCTACGTGGTCATTGCTAGGGGGTTCTTGCTTGATGGCACCATAGTACCCATTACACATGATGCTGCACACATAATGCCCCTTACACCTGATGCTGCACACCGTAATGCCCCTTACACATTAAGCCACACATTATGCGTAATGCCCCCACATACCGCCACTTGTAGTGTCCCTTAAGCAATGTCCACAAATGTAACACTTACTGTAAATTTTTATATGAGCCTTCGCTGCTGCTGCAGGGAGAGATGGAGAGCGGTGCAGCTGCTTCTATGGGGAGAGGAGCAGAGTTCAGCGCAGAACACGCTCCCACTCCCCTCCTGGTGTCCCCTCTAGCCGAGTGGACATTTGAAATATTGTGTGTGCTGTAGTTGTACGTGACGTCGGGGGAGCACGCCGGGTGCCAGCACCACATGATTAAAGGGGGGGGGGCGGGCTGAGGTGAAAGCGGGGATAAGAATTGGAGCGGAAGCTGCAGGGGTGACAGTCATTGACAGCTGGGCAGAGAGCAGGGGGCTGCCCGGCTGTATTCAGAGCACTGCAGGCAGTGGCGTAAACTAGATACATGTGGGCCCCATAGCAAAAGTTTGTAAGGGCTCCTATTTATTACCTTATGCTGAAAAATGTATACAGCACATGATACTTTGACAGGCAAAGTGGGCCCCTCTCAGCTCTGGGCCCCATAGCAGCTGCACCCCATGCACCTATGGTAGTTACTACCTTGACTGCAGGTCACGGCTATTTGAAATAATACCCCTTTCACATCAGAAAATGCAGGGATTTACCCGGGAATATGGTCCCAGGATCATGCAGGGACATTCCCAGACTGACCCCTTATACACCAGCCTAGTCCCTGCATTTTCTGGTGTGAGGGGGAGACAACCACTCCCCTCTCCCTACCCCCCTTTAACCAACCAGCTATATCTTCGGAACCAACTGACCCATTTACATGAGACCAGTATCATATTGAAGAACTTTTGAGTTGACTTCAAATGATTTTGGTCCCGTGAAACTGGGCTGTTTGGTTCCAGAGAAATGTGCCCTCAAAGAACATAAACAGTCATGAAATTACATTTAAGAAATGAAAAAAAAAAAAAAAAACGGTTTAACCCCAATATCCCTGGAACCAATTAACCCATATGGATCCAGCCTGGTATCAGATTGAAGGCCCAGCGATTTGGGTTCGACTGAGATCAACCTCGAGCTTCAGTGATGCCGAAGGGGGAACTGGCAGCCGTTGAACTGGGTGGGGGTCAGAATTAGCGGGTCCCATGTTATCCTATAGGGAAAACGTTCCAGCTTTGCCTGGCAGTATCTCCGGTTCCCAGGGGGCTAGAGACATGGGGCTGGGCTCGTTGGAAAGCCCCATCCCTAAGCTACCAAATGGGCTAATGGGTGGTCCTGTGCACCCCCGGACCACCCCCTAGATTCGCCTATGCAAGGGGGGATTGCATGCAACTTCTAGTAGTCCAGTGGTGGGATTCAGCCGGTTCTCACCAGTTCTGCAGAAACGATACCTACTATACGATCGGTTCTGCAGAACCGTTTGCTAAGGACTGCCGGGGATGCTCACAAGTTACTTTAAGCAGCTGTGACAGCCAGGCAGAGACCTGCGTGCTGCCCAGCTGTGTACACAAAGCAGATCCGCGGCTATTTTTTGAATGCTACTGCTGGACCGGCAGCCAAATAGGAGCAACAGTGGTGGCTCATTATTGGCTGCCGGGCCGCGAGCTCCTATTGCCTCACAGTCCAGCGGGAGGATTAAAAATAGCCGCGGACCTGCTTTCAGTATACAGCCGGGCAGCACGCAGCTCTCTGCCTCGCTGTCACAGCACCTTGTGAGCATCCGCGGCAGTAAGATGCGGCGGCATTTCACTCCCCCTTGACAACGAGCAATTTACCCCCCCTTGGCAAACAGTATGTATTCCCCCTTGACAACGAGCAAATTACTCCCCCTCGACAACCAGCATGTATTTTCCCTTGGCAATGAGCATGAAGCCCCCTTGGCATCCAGCATGAAGCCCCTGGCATCAAGCAAAACCCCTCTAGCAATGTGCCTGTAGGTAAGTGGCACTTACGTTTCAAATATGTAATGGGCATCATGGTGTGCGGCATAATGTGTAACTGGCATCACGGTGTGTAGCACACAATGGGTTTACGGTGTGTGGCCTTATGGGTAATTGGCATTACGGCGAGCAGCTTTATGCGCAATGGGCATTAGGACATAAAACCTGTTGTTAATTTATTTGAATCCCACCACTGGAGTAATCACTTTAATGTATGGGAGCCTTTACAATGGCCCTGCTTACAACATATGGAGCCGGATGTAATTAAGAGGTTTCTCAAAGGGGAACGGCCGCCGGAATCGCAATACATTACATCCGGCACATATTTTGAGATCGACATCTGGTCAATTTTTTTTTTTTAACAGTTATTTATATTCCGCAGCACTTTACAGAGAACAGTTGATCAGTCCATGTCCCACTGGACCTTACAATATATGGGGGTTATTCTGGTTCACTAGCAAAGGCAAATTCACTCTCTAATTAATGGACAAAACCATGTGCACTGCAGAGGGGGCTGATGTAACATGTGCAGAGTAAGTTACATTTGGGTTTTATTTTATTCTGTGCAGGGTAAATGCAGGCTGCTTTATTTGTACACTGCAATATAGAAGTACAAACCCCACCCAAATCTGACTCTCTCTGCACATGTTACATCTGCCCCCCTCTGCAGTGCCCATGGTTTTGTCCATCTGAGAGTGAATTTGCCTTTGCGAGTGAACCAGGATAACCCCCTATATTCCCTACCACATGTACATGCACACACATTCATTCCACGGTTAATTTTTGTTGGGAGACATTTAACCTACCAGTATATTTTTGAATTGTGGGAGGAAACCAGAGAACCCGGAGAAAACCCACGCAAGCATGGGGAGAATATACAAACTCCGCACAGTTAGGGCCATGGTGGGTATCAAACCCATGACCTCAGCGCTGCGAGGCAGTAATACTAACCATAGCACAGTGAAAAGTGAAACTAATTTTGAGAATGACCATCTAAGGACAATTATTATAAATATATAACAGTAAAGCTTAAACACTTAGCAATACGATACTCTCATATGTAAATTTGTGGCATATATTTGTAGTGTTAGAGCAATGACATAACAGTCTTCTATTATTCAGTTAGAAAATCCTTTCATCCATTCTTACTTATTATTATTTTGTTTTTTGTGTTACAAAAAACTATACGTATGTCTGATTTTGGCCTACATCGGCATCACTGATATATTACATGTCAATACAAAGAAACGTATATCAGTGCATTAACCCGACATAAGAAATTTAGACGTATCGGTTGCAGGCACCTACAATCTGCATAACTGAAGGGTCCTCTCCTGACTCCCTGACACTGCATTTAATTGTAAATGAACTCATGGTGTGGAATATTGTGACATCTATCTCCGTGCACTGCGATGAGAAGTGCAGACATTGGGCAATTAGTTATCCGCTCTTTGTAGTGATGATTTTACTCTGAGCGAAGATTTCCTGAGTCAATCTGAAGGCAGAGCTGTCACCGTCTCCTCACAATCCACACATGATATTTGAAAATATCACTGCTCTGCAAAATTTTGACAGTTGATATGACACCAAAGTGGTACATGTGGCCTGGTACATATTGCTGCCAACGCGGTGAGTTAATGAAAGTTGGAAATTACACTTAAAAGAAAATGTTCGAAATTTTAGTATACGAGAAGCGTCAATGAAATATAAATATACAGCCACCTTTATTGTACCGTAACTTTCAAAGGATCTCATGTAGCTACTGTAGATCAGAGGCAGAACTACCATTGGTGCCGCAGTGTAGTGCACCAGGGCCTCTAAGTAAAGACTCTTCCTGTCACCCACTGTTTTTCTCTGTCACCCTCTGCCTCCCCCTGTCACACACTGCCGTGTCGCATATTGTGAACTTTGGTTGGGATGGCGGAGGGGGGCCCAAATTATATATTTTGCACCTGGGCTCACCACCCACTGAGCTATATCATCAATTTACTCTACTATTGTATAACACGTCGGTTCCAGTCCCAGGTATTTACTTATTTCTATGTTAATTTATTATTTTATTGATACCACTTTATAGCCACATCTTAAAATAAAATTGAAATCTCCTATATATTTGGCTACATCTGTCACTCAAAGTGGGTGTCTGTGTCTATAACGCTCTGTTCCTGGACTTTCCTCTTAATGTGTGATTGCCTTCATCTGTGCTGAACACCTTTCTGAGAAATTAACCTGTTTAAAACAGGTGATGGCAATCATACATTAAGGGGAAGTCTAGAAACAGAGCATTGTGTCCCTCCTGGAGAGGGTCATGTTGGGAGGTATGTGACAGAGAACCAGCCCAGTGAGCCCACAGACAGTGCCAGACACCCACTGCCTTCCCATGTTGCCCAGCACTGCTACTCCACAGCCACCAGGTGAGCGCCCCCCTCCCGCGATTTGCGGCAAAACCTCCCCCCCCCGCGCCCCCCCCCCCCTCCCGCGATTCGCGGCAAAAACACCCGCTCCCCCACGACCCCCCCTACCGCGATTCGCAGCAAAAACACCCCCGCGACCCCCCCTCCCGCGATTCGCTGCAAAAAGACCCCCCCCACGACCCCTCCCGCAATTCGCGGCATAACCACCACCCCGCGACCCCCCCCCTCCCGCGAATCGCGGCAAACCCTCCCCCGTGACCCCCCCCCCGATTCGCGGAAAAAACACCCCCCCGCGACCTCCCTCCCGCGATTCGCGGCAAAAAGAACCCCCCCGCGACCCCCCCTTGCACGATTGGCGGCACCCCCCCTGCGACCCCCCTCCCGCGATTTGCGGCACCCCCCCCGCAATTCGCAGCAGCCCCAGGATTAAATGGCACATGCAAAACACTGACATGGCTATGGTCGACAATGAAAAAGGTTGACATGAGTTTTTGAAGATTTATTTTTAATTTTTTTAATTTTTTCATATTCATTGTCATGTGTCGACATGGACACCAATGAAGTGGCACACTTATGTCAACATTTACATGTGTTGACCTTTCTGTGTTGATTTTTTCTTGTGGCGATTCGCGTCACACCCCCCCGCAACCCCCCCTCCCGCGATTCGCGGCACCCCCCGTGACCCCCCACCTCCCTCAATTCGCGGCAACCCCCCACCGGAACCCCTGTGAACCCCGCCCTCCCGCGATTCGCGGCACCCACCCCCGCGACCCCCCCTCCCACAATTCGCGGCACCCCCCCCCGTGATTCGCGGCAGCTCCAGAATTAAATTGCACATGGAAAACACTGACATGGCTATGGTCGACAATGAAAAAGGTTGACATGAGTTTTTGAAGTTTTTTTGTCATTTTTTGAATATTTTCATATTCATTCTCATGTGTCGACATGGACACCAATGAAGTGCCACACTTATGTCAACATTTACATGTGTTGACCTTTCTGTGTTGATTTTTTTCTTGTGGCGATTTGCTTCACACCCCCCCCACCCCCCCCCCCCCACAACCCCCACTCCCGCGAGATTCACGGCACACACACACACACCTCCCCCGCGATTCTCGGCACCCCACCCCGTGACCCCCCCTCCCGTGATTCACGGCACACCCCCGCGACCCCCCCTCCCATGATTCGCCGCAACCCCCGCTCCGTAACCCCCCCTCCCGCGATTCGCGGCACCCACCCCCGCGCCCCCCCCTCCCGCAATTCGCGGCACCCCCCCGCGATTCGCGGCAGCTCCAGAATTAAATTGCACATGGAAAACACTGACATGGCTATGGTCGACAATGAAAAAGGTTGACATGAGTTTTTGAAGTTTTTTTTTTCATTTTTTGAATGTTTTCATATTCATTCTCATGTGTCGACATGGACACCAATGAAGTGCCACACTTATGTCAACATTTACATGTGTTGACCTTTCTGTGTTGATTTTTTCTTGTGGCGATTCGCGTCACACCCCCCCCCCACCCCCCCCCCGCAACCCCCACTCCCGCGATTCACGGCACACACACACACCCCCGCGATTCTCGGCACCCCACCCCGTGAGCCCCCCCTCCCGTGATTCACGGCACACCCCCCGCGACCCCCCCTACCATGATTCGCCGCAACCCCCGCCCCCGCAACCCCCCTCCCGCGATTTGCGGCAACCCACCCCGCGACCCCCCTCCCGTGATTCTCTGCAATCCCTCCCCTCCCGCGATTCGCAGCATCCACCCCCCCACAACCCCCCCTCCTGCAATTCGCGGCACCCCCCACGACCCCCCCTCCTGCAATTCGCGGCACCCTCCCTCCCGCGATTCGCGGACACCTAAGTTGCAATACAGGGCATCTTTCATACAATTCTAACCATATTTCTCATATACAAACGTTCACAAATTAAGGGGGCGCAGCCCCTTACGACGGTGTGAAGAGCGCCCGTAGGGCGCGATGAATCACCTAGTCATATATATATGTCTAGTGTATAGAACTCAGTGACAGATGGTTCAAGGGTTCTCCTCTTCCTTCACTGTTAGCTTATCTCTTTCATCATTAAAGTTGATTTGGTGTTGTGCTGAGGTTTGCGCCCCCACTTCTGCTGCTCATGTCCAGCTAAAGACAAGCATTGTAGATTTATTATATAAAATTTCTGTCTCTGGAATGCAGTCATGTGCAGATGCAATACATGCAATAGCCACTAGATGGCAATACTGCTCCTAGTGTACTAATACTACTTGACTGCAGTGCAGCCTGGGACAGCTGTAAAAATGACAGTCTGTGTAAATTATTGTGCAGGGGACACGGTTGTGATAGCCTGAGTGTTTAGTGTTTGCTCAACTAGATGTTACACAAGATTAAATATACGTTTGTTATATAGCTGAGCTCCCTGGTTGATGTGTCCTGTTGTCACAAAAAGGAGCTTTGTGGGTAAATGAGTACCTGAGGTTGTGAGATCCTGAATATTTGTCAGTGTCGGGTAACATCTACATGTTGGATCCAGGGCCGGCAACAGAAACTGTGGGGCCCCATATACTTTTATCTCTGGGGCCCCCCACCATATCAAATGCTATCAACCCCCTCTCATGCTGGAACATGAAACTGACAGACTCCCTCACACTGCAGCCTACGCTCTATCACAGCATTCCACTTCCTCACCCTGCGGCCTGCGCTCTATCACACTGACACGCTCCCTCACCCTGAAGCCTGCACTCTATCACACAACGCACTCTTTCACCCTGTGACCTGTGTTCTATCACACCGACGTGCTCCAGGTGCTGGGATCCCGACAGGCATTTACCCGACGTCGGGATCCCCACTGTCAAAACATCGACAACCGGGTTCCCGACGGCCAAGTGCTATTTTCCCTTGTGGGAGTCCACTATCCTCATAGAGGGAGAATAGAATTGGTGGCAAGCGTAGTGAGCCACTGTGCCCGCAAGGGGCTTAGTTGCGCTCACCATGCTGTCTGAGTCCGGACAGTCGGGATCCCGACGTCGGGCTAATGACTGTCGGGATCCCGACTGTCAGACCCCTGTACCACACCCATGTGCTCCATCACCCTGCGGCCTGCACTCTATAGTATTCAGACCCCTACTGCACATGCGCGAACCTCCGCTGCACTGTAGCGTCTGAGCACTAGAGCAGTCAGACTCCACTGTGTATGCTCAGATCACCAGAAAAATGGCCTCCGCAAAAATGTTTCCATTGATTTTGGCAGAGCTCCTGCGGCAGGACTCCTGTACGATGTGGCCCCCTGGGACTCAGGGACCCGTGTGCATCGTGCACACTGCACCCATTATAGATACACCACTGCCTTGGAGAGGGATAACCAATCAGTTTCAAACAGTCATGTTTTAGTGCAGTCTATGAATGAGTTAGAAGTCAATCGGTGGCTTTGGTCAACTCCACTTTATCTACAGAATCTCCAGGAGTGGAATGTCTCTCCCATAGGCTCAAAGTAGGACATTTGGAAAGGTGGGAACACACTGTATGATTTGTGTTAATGATATGCATGCTAATGATATTGTTAACAATATCATCATGCATATCATTCAGTGTATACCCACTAGATTGTTAACGAAGTGTACTCCCTCGGATAATGATAACCTCTATGGCCTAAACATGCAGTCACATTTGACAATATTGACTGCCTGTTCAGCCGAGGTCCCGATGATGTCACTGAATGATATCGTTAACGTGGATATTCTTGTTTACGTTTGTATGATCTTGGTCATTTCTTGTCCCTTTAATTGTATTACATATTAAGGTCGCTGCAGTCCAATTTAGTTGCATATTAGATTTTGTGCGGAAATTCCATGGATAACTGATGTCACAAATATTCCTTGGTGCTTACAAATACATATTGGTTACTTGCTGGAACGGAGACAACACCTATACTGTTTACTGTATAAAGGACTTATTTGTGGTTCTCTTCTGGGACAAGACAATTGTGACTGTTGATAACTGTGGAGCACAATCACTTATATCTCTATTATCTGTTTGATCTGTTTGTTATCTGTTTAAAAAGCACAACATTGATTATTTGCCTTTGGCGCTAGAGGCTACAGTGGTGTACCTTGTTACCCTGCAGCCACCACGTAGGAGGATTGCTAGCCTCCACAAACACAAGAAATAAAAAGAATTTAGAATTTATCTAAACATTGGGCCCATTGTGCGTATATTATTGTGCATTTATGTACTGTTTTTATGGTGTTTTTTTGTGTGTTTTTTAATTAATTGTATCATTACTTGTGTACCTTTCAGCGCCCCACGTTTTTTCTTTTTATTGATTAATTTGTGGCTGTGATTTGTTTCTATTAAATCTGCACTCAGGGTTATTTAGCAGACAAACTTTTATTTTGGAGTGTAATTTCTTGCAACAAAGTGCCATTATAACCCACTGTAATTCTTCAAGACATTAGAATTAGTGACCCCTGTTTATCCACCTTCTGAAGCTAAGCTATAAAACACATAAAGCACACTATCACAATGAGTAACATAAATAAGAATTGACCTGGTGAAATCAGTGCCACTCTGAATCAAACGTCAATCTGTTACACACTCTAGACTTTGTAATGGGGAAAGTCAGAAGTGCATTGAGTCTGACGATAGGGAATTGTCCTAGATAATGGTAAATAGAAAACTGACACATCTTGTCTGCTACTGAAATCAAGCCAAAAGTCCACCACTAACAATTAAGGCAAAATATGAATGAAGGAAAGTAAAATTGTCTAAAGAAATGTTTGCAAATGATCAAGGAGGTCCCAATGGGGTGTATCTGAAGCTGCACACCCTATAAACTGTTATATATTGGGGTGACTGATGCGCATGTGTTCTGACAGCATGTTACTTTCGTATTCACCGAAGATGCCCAATCACAAGAGAGACAGCAACCGGCTGGGTTCAGGGATCTTTAGAAAGTAACTGCTGCATAAGTTTCTGTCTGTTCTTGGGGGGCCGAGACTAGGTGGGGGGGGGGGTCAAGTGAGCCTGTGACTGCTAATTTCTGTGAGACACTCACAAGAGCCAAAGGAAGCTCCACAGCAGATAGAGCTTCTGTTGGGGCTCCAGACACCTGTTACATAACCAGCTTCATCGCAGACACCTCCTAGGAGAGGACCTCACAATTAAGGTTCATTCATATTCTAGTAAAACAAATATTCTTCTATTTAAAAACAAATGCTACATAAGTAACTGAACTTAAAATCTTAAGAAAAATGATGTAAATAGTAAATAGATAAGCGTAAATCATGATCTGGAAAACAGGAACAAACAGCTCTAAATTTACTTTGTAAAACTATGCCAAAAGTTGACCTATAGAATTAACAAATTAGGGCAGCGTGGATTGTATACAGCTGTGCACATGACATTTGTTGACCTCTTCACGTTCCATGTACTGGTCCGCATATCAGGAATAAAGGTATCAGCTAACCCAGTGGTTCCCAAACTGTGTGCCTAGGCTCCCTGGGGTGCCTTGGGACACTTGCAGGGGTGCCTTGGATTAGTGGTCTAGAGGCAATTGAAATTATTTATGGTCATTTTAAAAGGCAAAAAATTGCTGGTGGGCTACCAATAATATAATATGTTGACAAACAGAAGCTAATCCTGTCCCTCACCCATAAATACACCCATGTATGACATACAAAACAATTTGACAGAATACGAAACTTTTGGACTAGGGGCGCCGTGAAAAAAAATCTGATGCTCTAGGGCATGGGTCCTCAAACTGCGGCCCTCCAGATGTTGTGAAACTACAAATCCCAACATGCCTTGCCACAGTTTTAACACTCCCTTATAGCAAAACTGTGGCAAGGTATGCTGGGATTTGTAGTTTCACAACCTCTGGAGGGCCGCAGTTTGAGGACCCATGCTCTAGGGTGACGTAATTTCAAAAAGTTTGGGAACCACTGAGCTAACCACATCTCTGTAGATGTCGTCAATATAACCGATCTTATGTAAAAGACATGCAACCTATTCATGGCACTCCAAAAATAAAGGAGGTTCACAAAACCATGAATATTAGGTATAAATATGATGTTTCTTTTGCTAAAAGTTAAAACATAAGAACTGAGCTATTTATTTCATGATCTATCTATAAAATGAAAAAAACATAAAAAATTTCTATTTTTTTTTCTGTCCGCTGAAATTGAGAAGAAGAAATCAGCTGCTGCTCCACAATATTCACATGAAGTTGGGAATATGATGCTTGTCTATGCTGTCACAGCTAGTGGAGTACTGTGGTCTTCAACTATCAATAATTTAACAGTAAAGAAGGGTCACGTTATTAGAAAGTCATGTGCAGTAACTCATCCATTCACATACTGTGATAATCCGTGAGAGGTCTCCCCCTCTATAGTGGGCCATGCAAATCATGTGTGCTTGTCTATGGATCAACACTGGAACGGAATGTCTGCCAATATCATACATCTTTTCCTATTATCTAATTGCATTGGCAAAATAATATTGATCATAGTTGTATTATTTGCCATTTGTAGTGTTATGAGCAGAGATGCGCGGGTTCGGTTTATGCGGATTTAATAATTTTGTCAAATCCAGATCTTATTGGCTTTCGGCTGTCACATGTTTTGGATTGCCAATAAGCGAGTAAATCCGAGTAAAACTGAACCCGCGCATCTCTAGTTATGAGTGTGTAGTAAATTCACGTCACAGGGAAAATGGTCACATTGAGATTTAAACCTATTTCTGATTGTCCCATCTTAAAGTTTCATAAACACCGGTCTAAGCAGGCGTCATTTCAAAATATTTAACCCAATAATAATTGTAACCCTACAAACATTTGATGGTTACCTTCATCATCTTCATCATCATCTTCTTCATCATCATCTTCAATTTCCTCTCCTTCCTCTTCATATTCCTCTTCATCTTCCTCAATTTCCTCTTCATCATCCCTATCTATTTCTTCATCTTCCTCATCCTCCTGGTCTTCATTGTCATCAGAGTACTCTTCTTCCTCCTCCTTCTCGTCCATTTCCTCTGTCCCATCTGTTTCATAGCACTCGTCTACCGAGGAGTTGTCTGTTTTCGAGGAGTACGGTTTTCTTTTAGGTGATGGCTCTAAAGGCTTATTATCTTGGGTTTTCCTTTTCTTGGCCAAAGGACAGCCGTAAACACTGCAATAAAGAACAACGTATTAGGAATAATTATATATTACAGAGCATTATTTATTGTTGTTTTTGGTTATTTATTGTCGTTTATATTTCTAAAAATGATGTCATGCACTATATTACTGATGTCATTGGTTCTATGAAATCCCGGTTATCTAGTAAATGGATAGGCAGCATTTTTCATGAAAACAGGATCAGTTCAGAAAGTGCATAGGAGAATGTTTAACTTTAAATTACATATTTCTGTATACGGGTTGAGTCTGAAATGCTTGGGATCAGAAGTATTCTGGATTTCCGATATTTATTATTATTATTATTATTATTATTATTTATTACTATTTACATACCATAATGAGATACAGTACAATAACTTTGGCACGGGTCGCAAGTTTGAGCAGAAAGCAGGGGAACGGCCAGCGTTGCCAATGGGATGCTGATGTCACATGACGTCAGCGTCCGCCACGAAGGAGGACAGCGTTGAAATGAAAAGTCAGTCCAGGCTGACTTTTCAATATGGAACGGAGGAAAAATCTTTCGATGTTGAGCGACCATCGAATTATTTTTCACCTGTGGATGCATGCGAGGGGATGTGTTATCATACACACCCCCCTCGCATCCTAGTGTGGTGATTTGCTCGGGGGGGGGGGGGGTGTTTGGCTGAGCGGCGGGCGGAATTTACCTGTGCGCTGGGGAACGAACATATGCAGCCTACTGATCAGGTCTGAATTAGGCCCTTTATGCCAAGGGTATGCATAATGTAGAACATACACTTTTGTTAAAATTAGGCTCTTCTGGTCCTGCATGTTTAACTTGGATCCCTCAGCAGAAGAAATGCCAATGCAGCAATGATCATTTTCAGTGCCGAAAATGAAAGTTGCGATATGACCGAAGTAGCGATCGCATCTGAATCAGGCCCAATCTGTGCCAGAGTCATGCAGCTGCATAATGCATCCTAGTGTACTAGTGTAGCATCTCTTTTCCATACATGAATACACTATTATTATACTATACATCAATAATGCATTGAGGTAGAGGTAGAGTAGAGGTTTCAAACTTTGGAGAGAGATAAAGTAGAGACGTTGCCCATAGCACCCAATCAGTTTATATCATTCCATATACTGTGCTAGATAAATGACAGAAGCTGATTAACTCCCCCACACTCCATATCAGGCATGTCCAACATTGGCCCTCCAGCTGTTGTGAAACTACACATCCCAGCATGCTTTGCAATAGTTTTAGCATTCTCTAATAGCAAAACTGTGGCAAGACATGATGGGACCTGTAGTTTAACAACAGCTGGAGGGCCACGGTTGGACATGCCTGCTCTATATCTATAAGGACAGCATGTAACAATCGCTGCTTATGAGCGCAGAAGGATGCAGTGGCAGTGGGGGATTCTCGGAGGGATCCGATGCGGAACAAAGCTCATAGGTAGCTATAGGGTAATACCATCTGTAAGTAGCGGTACCCTCTGCACTGAAACCCTGAGTTTGGGACTTAGTAAACACAGAAAATGCGTAAAAGAAAACAAAATGTTTTTTTTAAATTCAATTTTATCACTAGAACGTCCTGCCCTAAGGCTTGATATATCTCCCCCTGGATTTGGCATTTTATATAGGATTTTGAGATGATTTATTGCAACATCTAAGATGTTGCATATTTGCATTATCACTTGAACATATTTTTAGATATACAAAATATGGTACTTATGTATTATCTGGGCTCCCATGTTAAATGAACCCCATTTTTTCATACCCCTACTATCCAACTACGCATGGAGTTGATTTTATATAGTGTGGCGAGCACAGCGAGCCACCGTGCCCGAAGCGTGGCGAGCGCAGCGAGCCCCGCAAGGGGAAGCGGTCTCATAAGAAAAACGGGAGCCCAGATATTACATAAGTACCCAAAATATTTATTACATTAATAAAATATGAATGCTTTATGTATTATTTGTGGTTGAGGTCATAGAAATATCAGCCTTCGATACCAACAATGACAAACTATCAATGACATGGCAGAATTCTACTATTCCAAGGATATTTAACAAACAATAACTGTAATAATCAAAATGCACATTTTTGTGAATTGCCCGTTTAATCAGACATTCTTCAACCACTTGCCTGGCATAAGCAGGTGGGATACAACTGCACCCAGGAGGACCAGGTTGTCTCCCATATGTCTGTGCTGCCCTGCTGTGTCCTCCCATCTGGTATGGAGGACACAGTGCAGAACGGATGTCCCTCTCCTGCTGCAGCCCCCAAGGGACAGTGATTTTCACCCTTCCTGCCAACTATATTGCATGTGCAGAGATCAGATGTAGCAGGGGATGGGGGGTGGGGGAGGGGGGACTAATCATCACTGGGAGCAGCTCCCTGGGGGTGATGTAACATCAATAAGGGGGGTTGGCCATATGAGGATGGAGATGGGACAGTGGAGGGTTCAAACAATAAAAAACAAGATACTAGCCACATGGAAGAAGGAGAGAAAAGGGGTGCAGGAAAAAGGTTCCTTTTATGGGAACGTGTCCATGTGTATATAATAAAGGGGGTGTGGGGGGTATTGTTAGATTTTATGATAACTTGATGGAGATGGCATATATAGAGGGCATATCTCCTTCTTTTCTCTTTTCTCTTACACAATGGTTCTGTTTTGCAATAAAAGTTTCACCACCACCCTTTTCTGTTCTTTCCACTCATTTCTGGATTTGGTCAAATCCTTCTTTTCCAGTATCGGTTTTAAAAAAGTGTTTCCGCTTTTCCAATGGGTCTTTAGTGAAGCCTGTATTTTTACAATTCTGTATAAGTTTTTATGTATCAATTGTCATAAGTGTATTAAAACCAGATATTTGCATTTGTAGATATATTGCTATGTTCCCCTGATGAAGTCGTTATAGACGAAACGCGTTGGGGCTCATGTACATATGTTATCTGTGACAACAAGATCTACTACAATAAAATAAGAAATTGGACTTATCGTCTCGTCTTGCTTCACTCGACAGCGGATCACTCACTGTATGGACATTTAGGCACCACACCACAATTGTGTTGTGTATATATATATATATATATATATATATATATATATATATATATGTGAATCTTATACATGGAATAAAAATTCAGTTGAAACTATTGAATACAGAAGCCCTATTGAGTGCCATTTTTTTTTAAATTGGACTGTTTATGTGGCCCGAATAAGGTACCACTGATGTGCGACCCCAGGCAATTGCCGGAGAAACAAGTGTGTGCTGACCTAATCCCTAATCCAAGATATATATATATATATATATATATATATATATACAACCACTGTGAAGCATGGGGGTGGAAACATCATGCTTTGGGGCTGCTTTTCTGCAAAGGGGTGACTGATCTGTATTAAGGAGAGGATGAATGGGGCCATGTATGAGAATTTGGGCAAAAACCTCCTTCCCTCAACAAGATCATTGAAGATGGAACGTGGCTGGTCATCCAGCATGACAATGACACCAAACACATCGCCCAGGCAACTAAGGAGTGGCTCCGTAAGAAGCATTTCAGGGTCCTGGAGTGGCCTTGCCAGTCTCCAGGCCTCAACCCAATCGAAAATCTGTGGAGGGAGTTGAAAGTCCGTGTTGCCCGGCGACAGCCCCAAAACATGACAGATCTAGAGAAGACCTGCATGGAAGAGTGGGCCAAAATACCTGCTACAGAGTGCGCACACCTGGTCAAGAACTACAGGAAACATTTGACCTCTGTAATTACCAACTGAGGTTATATAGTATTGAGTTTAACTTTTTGATTGTCCAAATATTTCTTTTCCACAAGAATATACAAACAAATCAATATCATACAATGTGATTTCCTGTTATTTTCCACATTCTGCCTCTCACAGTTGAAGTGTAAATGTGATGGAAATTACAGGCCTCTCTCATCTTTTTAAGTGGGTCAACTTGCACAATCGGTGGCTGTCCAAATACTTTTTTGCCCCACTGTATATATACAGTATATATACACTGGTAAATGTTATATTTTATCTGAGGCCGAATAATCATTCCCATCCTTTATTTGCAACTACTGTATGCACCCAAGCTAGAGGCTAAAATAAGAAGCAAATACATTTCTTCCCAGCTGTCTCCGTCTTCTTCCTCTCTCCATCCCTCAAACATGAAGCACAAAAGCACAGCACGCGCTCTATAAGAGACGTGGTTAAAAAATGTATAGCACAGACTCCACGCAGTTCAGCCGAGGACAGGCAGGAGAATGCCGTCTCTGCCATTCTCCCAGCCTCCCTTTAGTGGATGTATACAACATTTCTCTGCGCTGTGAATAACCATCCTAGTCTTGGCCCAAATCATATCTCCTGTCAAAGGCTAATCACTGACTCACTAATGTAATTCAGTGGCATAATTAATGAAGCTAATAAAGTTTCTGGTTAAAGTGAGATAGCCACAATAGGATAAAAGGTGCGTTCCGCGTGTATCAAAACAGCTTTTTTTTTAAAAATAAGATCTGTGCTGTAGACTCCAGCGTAGGAGATAATCACATCACTAAAATGCAATTTTGTCATTATGTGAAATGCACAAATTTGTGACTTCTGTACTTCAAATAATTATTAAAACGCTATGAGGAAGGCAATGATGATTCCAGATTTAATGATGCCTGAAAATGCTTACTGTCTGACGGAGAGTAATGCTCAGGATCTTAATCCATTAGCCTCTTTAGACTGTCAACGTGCTTACCAGCTCTGCTTCCTCGTGGTATAAATATTATTTCTATATACGTCCTACTCTCCCCCCCCCCCCCCTTCCTCTTTTCAGATTACATGCTCTTTTGCCATGAAGAGAAAGCTTAGGAAATTCATTAGCACAACGTAGTTGTGGAATAATCTCACGTACAGATGAGGGAATACCGATAAGCGATAACGCATACATGTGGATCCTCACGGGATATGGTTATACCAAAGTTTGTGCCGTTTTGTCATTTTTATTTGCATTTTTTATTTTTTTTGTATAATCACATAACTGACCAATTTTTTTTACGGAAATAGCAAAACAATGGTTTTAATAATTAGGTAGACTGCTTAATTAAGAAACATTATTTGGTACTTGTGTAGTATCACGGCGCCCATCGCATCGCAGACCATAAGGCATGCGATGGTATGCGATGCGATATCGCGCAATGTTCCCCAATGTCATACAATTTTAAAATTGTATGGCATTGTATATCGCATACAATGCCATACAATGCGATGGGATGCGATTATAACTTGTATAAGCACCCTAATGGGGGCTTACAATGTTAAATGCACCCCCACGCCACCTCCCAGTATAAACGTGAACCCGAAGCGTGGCGAGCGCAGCGAGCCCGCGAGGGGCGGTGGTACGCGTCCTCCGAACTTTTCATACCCCCACAATCCACGTCGGCGTGGAGTTGATTCTATAAAGTGTGGTTAGCGCAGCGAGCCACCGAGCCCGAAGCGTGTCGAGCGCAGCGAGCCCCGCGAGGGGACGCGCATAAATTCACAGGTATACGCGTCCCCTCGCCACGCTTCAGGCTCGGTGGCTCGCTACGCTCGCCACATTTTGTAAAATCAACTCCACGCCGACGTGGATAATGGGGGTATGAAAAGGTCGGAGGACGCGTACCGCCGCCCCTCGCGGGCTCGCTGCGCTCGCCGCGCTTCGGGTTCACGTTTATACTGGGTGGTGGTGTGGGGGTGCATTTAACATTGTAAGCCCCCATTAGGGTACTGAGAAAACAGGGGGTTTAACTAATGGCCAAATGGCCTCTAGTTGAGGGGCGCCTACAGGGATGGTTTGTCAAGCTGCTCCTACTGGGGGTGTCAGACCCCGGGTATAGTGTGCAAATGGAAAAGAAGGTGGGTGGAGCGCTATGAGCAATAATGGGTTAACGATGTAATTATAACATGAAAAATTTATTTTTTATGAAAAGTTAAATTGTGCTATGCACTTAGTTGGTATATAATAATATTCTTGGAAACAACATATTGCACAGTAAGAAAATAAATACAGAAATACATTAAAATGAAAAAATGTACATTGATATGAAAATAAAAAATTGTAAAACAAAAGGGTCTGATACTTATGGTCAGAAGTCCCGTTTATCCCGGGATGGGGAGACGCAAATGGAGTTGGAGTAATCCTGGGATTATGCCTCAAGTTGTAGAGTATTGTGGGAGTCCATGTAACCTTGCTGGATTGAAGTTTTCACGCTGGAGGATGTTGTTATAGCCCCTGGTGGAGTGTGGGGAGTCCTCAACGATGATGCGGAATTGGTAATCCTGATTATGCAGGTAGTGGTTCCCAAATTGGTGGTGTAGCAAATGAGGCCCAGGTATTGCAAAATTGTAGTATTCAGTCTCCAAATGACTGTATTGCAAACAGATAGTGGGAGGGGGGATCAGACCATAGATGCCCAGTAAAATCAGCAGGTGCTCCCTGACATGTTTCGCCGTCCAACTGACAGCTTTTTTCCTTTGAAAAAGCTGTCAGTTGGACGGCGAAACATGTCAGGGAGCACCTGCTGATTTTACTGGGCATCTATGGTCTGATCCCCCCTCCCACTATCTGTTTGCAATACAGTCATTTGGAGACTGAATACTACAATTTTGCAATACCTGGGCCTCATTTGCTACACCACCAATTTGGGAACCACTACCTGCATAATCAGGATTACCAATTCCGCATCATCGTTGAGGACTCCCCACACTCCACCAGGGGCTATAACAACATCCTCCAGCGTGAAAACTTCAATCCAGCAAGGTTACATGGACTCCCACAATACTCTACAACTTGAGGCATAATCCCAGGATTACTCCAACTCCATTTGCGTCTCCCCATCCCGGGATAAACGGGACTTCTGACCATAAGTATCAGACCCTTTTGTTTTACAATTTTTTATTTTCATATCAATGTACATTTTTTCATTTTAATGTATTTCTGTATTTATTTTCTTACTGTGCAATATGTTGTTTCCAAGAATATTATTATATACCAACTAAGTGCATAGCACAATTTAACTTTTCATAAAAAATAAATTTTTCATGTTATAATTACATCGTTAACCCATTATTGCTCATAGCGCTCCACCCACCTTCTTTCCCATTAGGGTACTTATACAATTTATCATCGCATAGGGGCTAAAATCGCATCGCATCGCAGTGCATCGGGTGTATGGCATGCGATGCGATGAAAAATCGCGCGATCACATATCGGTGGCGCCGTGATAATACACAAGTACCCATTATTTAAAAATAAAAATCTCCTTTGATACCATCTACTTGGTTAGGGTTTTGGTGTGTATTCTGTTTTTAGTGCATAAATCGCAAATCGAGCGATTTTGAAATGACTGCGCATGCGTAGCGTATGCAATGCATATGTGCGAGGGAAGACAGTGACTGAAATGCATTTATTTGCTAAGAAGGGAGTTCTGTTGAAGATATGATGTTGCTATGGGCAACCAATCAGATTATATCTATTATATTCTAGAAGGTGCTAAATTAATAAGAAGTAGAAGCTGATTGGTTTCCCATAGCAACATCCCATCTTCAATAGAACTCCCATTTTAGTAAATAATCCCCTAAGGGTTTTACAAAGGTTGGTCCATCCTCTGCTCTGGCCACAGGTGGACGCTGCAGTTCTCCTCCTCTCCCCATTGTAGTAGCTGATCCCCTCTCCTCACTCACTGAAGCAGCAGGGAAGGCTGAGTTGGCCCTCATTTCAAATGTAAGTGGCACTTTTGGGGCATTGCTTAAGGGGCACTACTAATGGCATTATATAGGGGCATTACGTGTAGCATAATGTGTAGTTGGCGTTACGGTGTGCAGCATCATGTGTATTGGACATAACAGTGGCAGCATCATTGCGGTGTGACATCATGTGTAAGGGGCATTACCGTTTGTAGCATCACGTGTAATGGGCACTATGGTGTGTGGCATCATGTGTAATGGACATTACAGTGTGTGGCATCCTGTGATATGGGCATTAAGGTGTGTGGCATCACGTGTAATGGGCATGGCGGCATGTTTGCATCATGTGGCAGGGAAATTATGGTGTGTGGCATCATGTCTAAGGGGCATTACAGTGTGTGGCATAATGTGTTATGGGCATTATGGTGTGTGGCATAATGAGTAATGAGCTTTACCATGTGAGGCATCATGTATAATGGGCAATGCTGTGTGTGGCATCATGTGTATTGGGCATTACCGTGTGAGGCAACATGTGTCATGTGGATTAAAGTGTGCAGCATCATGTGTAATGGGCACTACATCATTTGGCATAATGTGTAATGGGAATTACAGTGTGTGGCATATTGTTTTACGGGCATTACAATGTGTGACATCATGTATAATGGGCATGAAGATGTGCAGCATCATGTATAATGGGCATTATAGTGTGTGGTATCGTGTATTGGGCATTGCGGTGTGTGGCATCATGTGTAATGGGCATTATGGTGTGCAGCACCATGTGTAAGGGGCATTTTGGTAAGTATCATCATGTGTAAGGGACAATACAGTGTGAAGCATAATGTGTAATGGGCATTATGGTGTGTGGCATCATGTGTAATGGGCATTATGGTGTGTGGCATCATGTGTAAGGGGCATTACGGTTGGTGGCATCTTGTGCAATGGGCATTATGGTGTGTGGCATCATGTGTAAGTGACAATATGTTGTGTAGCCTCATGTGTAAGGGGCATTACAGTGTGCGGCATAATGTGTAATGGGCATTACAGTGTTATTGTTACTATTATGTGGCCACGCCCCTTCCCTACGAATCCTTACACCTACATTTTTGGGTCACACCTTCTGTGCGCACTGTCCCTATTTTGACTGGAGATGGGAGCACCAATTCCCTTTGTGGCACAGGGCACCAAAATGTCTAGTTACAGCACTGATCTTTCACATTCAAATATATTTTCAAAAATGTTGTGAGAGGATCAGAACCAACAAACTGTTGGCAGATAGAGACTGTGCACTGTACTGTAATGAGGCGTACACACGGTTTGATTTGGACACATTTTTGATTCGATATTGCTTCTAGAAGCAACATCGAATCTAAATCAAATCAAAATCAAGCAGTGTTAACTGCCTTCGAGACAGATATAAACCCGATGTGCGGCCTCGCGGCACTGGGATCAAAAGCAGAAATAGACTTGCCTGGCAAGATGGAATGCAGTTACAGTACATGCAGCATTCTACGCAGCATTCCCCCCACCGTGCTGTCCTCCCCCCTCCATCCCTCCCTGCTGTTCTATACCGGCGGCCATTGATATCCAATACATGTGATTCCTTGTCACTATACAGTATATATATATATATTTATTTTATTTTTTTAAATCAGCGTCACTCCGGTACTCCAAGCTTAAGCTCAAAGATGTGACTCCACACTTCAACATTGATGCACAGGGCCAAATTATGAAAAATGTCGGCAGTACCTAAAATACGTCGCATTTACAGTATTAACATTTTTTTTCTAAACAAATCATGTTAAATTTATTGGGTGTAAGTAAATTATTCATACAATTTATGTCAACTCAAAAACACTCTATGATAGTATTGGCAATTGGAGTAAATAAATAACATTTAAGGGGTTAATTTATTATGTATTTAACACTGGGTTTATTTATTAATAATCAAAATACCCCTTTCAAAGCCAACATGCTGCAAATCGCCAGCTCAGATATTTACATATATAAGATACAAACAATCAGATTTATTTAGGTGTGGATTCACAAACTGCTTGATAACCAATGAAAATGAAGCCAAACAAATAAGTTGCCTACACACACCACTGGTCTATTAGGTTACAGGCACTTTCGGACAGGGATGTGATTCAATGATTGGGACCCATGTGTAGGGGTGTAGCTAGTCTTCAGAGGGGTGTGGCCAACTTCCACAGAGGTTTGGCTAACCATTAGAGAGTATGTATGGTAAATAATAGTAAATACAGCTAGTGCGTGCACAATAACGAACCAGAATATTTTGAGTATAAGGTAACATATATAAGTATATATTCAATTGATGCCGGATCCATTCCAAAATTATTTTGATAGAATGGATCTGGCATCCATTATTCAATGCAGTGGTCAAATCCGGATTTGGCTTCTGATTAATGCTCACCCAGCCGGTGCAGGGACCAGGTGAGCGCGGCGCCGGGAAGCGGCGCGTTTCCTAGTGAGGTGGTGGGAGCCGCGCCGGGAGAGCTGCTTTTACCTGACCCAGCGGCGGGACAGGAGAGTGCGGTGGGTGGGTAGGGGAGGAGGTGGAAGGGTACAGGAGACGGTGAACAGGAGGACGGCACCATGTAAGCTGCTGCTGCTCACCCGGCGCTGTCCTCCCTGCCTCAATCCGACATCTTTTAATATCGCATTGAGATTGCTGGAAAAATGGCCAAAACCTTTTGGTTAGCGGCTATTCCGTCAATCCACCTGGTTTTCGGCAGGTTGGAACATTTCAACCTGCCGGAAAAAAAAAAGCTAGCATTGACTAGATCGGAACCCTTTCCTAACCATGTCAGAAACCGATGTCTTTTCGGCAAGATGGCAGTTTCGACATCAATCTGATCCCTAGAGGAAGAGGTGGGCCCCCTGGTAGTGGGGGTTTCACTTATTCCCCTGGTGGCCAGTCCAATGCAGGTTACAGGATACCTATGGAACCCTACACATAGCCTGATAAAGTGAAAATGATATTCATGAAGTTGGATCAATTATTTTTGAATTAAAATGCTTTAAATGCATAGCTTTATACATACATTTACTTCATACAAGCTATTCTAAATCATTACTTCTTTTTTCTTCAAATAAGAAAGTTGATAAGATTTAGAGAAAATAATATAATTTATATAATAGAGTTGAAAGAGAGTAATAATTCAAAGTAATTATTTTCTGTCTGACAGTACTGTATGAAATGAGATTAGCACCTGTTTCCTGCTTTCAATGATTACAGAAGAAGGCCAAATCCACCAGGCCATTGGTATGGCGACGGGTGTCAGATACTGTATCTGAATAGCCAAAAATTTCTGTTGTCCAATATTAGTTTCACTTTCACTGTCTTTGTTCAAGCTATCAATATCAAATGGAATACATGATTTGCAGCTGTGGACATACAGACTAATCATGCAAGAATTAATTGTATTTATTACATGAATATATTGTACAGTGGCATCCCAAGTGTGTGTGTGTGTGTGTGTGGGGGGTGTCTGCAGACCACTTCTGGGTGTAACCAAAATGCTGACCACTGCAGTGACGTAAGTCAGGTGCAGCAGTGTGACATTAACCCACAGCACTCAGCTCCTGTCACTGAGAAGCAGCAAGCTGTGCTGGAAGAGTCTCTTGGGGCACGTAATCAGTGGCTTCACCACCTTTACCAATGTCAGCGGGCTTCTGTGAGGCCACATCCACTTCATGTGAGCTAACCCCTTTTTTGGTCATGCACAACACATATGCATGACCAAATTGGCTGCTCCGGTCGTCGCCATCTCAGTGCCACCATTGATGTTGCACAAGCATTTTTGCCAACCATTTTCAAGCTTAGCACATCTGGCCCTGTGAGTGTTTTAATGAAATAAAGCGCACAGTATAAAACACAGTATACAATAAAAATAAAATTTAGTTATGGAAAATGAAGGCTTTGAAGTACAATAAATCGTATTTATGTCAGGCATACCATAGTTTAAAATTTGATATTACAGTAATTTAAAGTAAAAACATAAAACCAAAATAAGCAATAATAATGACGCAATAATAATTGTTGAAAACAAATATTTTAGAATAGTGCTCTAGACTGTGGTGAAGAGAACTAGCAAGTCTATTAACTTCCACCTTACTAAAAAGTCCCCCAAAATGTGGAAATTCCAGTGATGTCCATTATATGGAAGTCTATCAAAGTGTTATAGGCTAGAGAGTGTTATAGGCTAGAGAGTTGCCATGGCAACAGATAAAGAAAATGTTTCAAAGAAAGTCCAATGTGTACATTAACCCCTTCCCGACATTTGACGTACATTTACGTCATGGTCGGGAAGCACTTCCCGACACATGGCGTAAATGTACGTCATGGATTTAAACTGTCACCGCGTCTATAGACGCGGTGACAGTTTCAACATGTCTGCTGTCCCTGACAGCAGACATGTCCGTGCATGCCCCGGGGGGGCTGCGATGCCGCCCCCCCGTCGGCGATCGCTGTGATTGGCTGTTCAGTGTGAACAGCCATTCACAGCGTTTTCCTGTGTCACCGGCGAATAACGTTCGCCGGTGACACGGGATCAGAGGTGATTGGTGCTGTAAAGTACAGCACCAATCACCGCGGGGTGTAAGGGTGACACTGGTGTCACCCCACCTCACCCCGCCCGCCCCCAAAGGCCGTGATTGGTCCGTCGGACCGACGGACCAATCACAGCCAAGGAGGGAGATTTAAACTAACGGTGACTGCACTGCAGACGCCATTCCGGTCTGGAAAGCGTGCAGTGCGGTCACCGTACCCCCCTGCCGCCATACTGACCAGAAATACTTGCTGCAATACTTACCTGATCGCTGCTGATTGCTTCCTGGATCCTGTGCAATAATTGTGCCATACTGTGATATTGTGCTGCTGCACTGTATTAGTATTAGCTAGATAGATAGAGAGATAGATAGAGATAGATAGAGAGAGATAGATAGAGATAGATAGAGAGAGATAGAGAGAGATAGAGAAAGATAGAGAGAGATAGAGAGAGATAGAGAGAGAGATAGTGTCAGAGAGTGCTATATTTTGTGCTGCTGCAGTGTGATATAGTTATAGATAGAGAGAGAGAGATAGAGAGAGAGAGATAGAGAGAGAGGCCTACTGACAGAGTGCTATATTTTGTGCTGCTGCAGTGTGATAGTTATAGAGAGATAGAGAGAGATAGAGAGAGAGAGATAGAGAGAGATAGTGACAGATTGTGCTATATATTTTTTATATAACTGACTGCTGCCCCCTCCTTTTGTGCTGATCAGTAACTTTTTGGGGGCGCAGGTTTTTTTTTATATATAGATATACCTGTGAGTGCTGCTGCTGCAGTGTCATAGAGTGTTAGATAGATAGCCTTTTGTGCTGATCACTATATCTGAGGTGATCAGCAACTTTTTTTGGGTTCAGAGGTTTTTTTTTTTTTATATATACCTGTCAGTTGCACCAAAGGTTGTGCACCTGCTGCACCTCACTGGTAATCAGTGTCGCATCACTGATCACCTTTTTTTTTTGTGTGTGTGCTGTGGGGTATTTTTTTAATTTTTTTTTTTACACACACTGTGATTTTGTGGGTGTCCTGTGGCCGCTGTGCGCTGATCAGTGACGTACATCACTGATCATCTCTTTCGGCACAGGGTTGATCTATTTTTTTTTTTTTTTTTGATCAAATTCCTGTTGCCTTTGAGCGCTGTTCAGTGACAGACGTTACTGACCAACATCTGTGCTCAATTTTTGGCGCAGGACCTTTTTTTTTTTTAACCCCTTCCTTTTTTTTTTTTTTAACCCCTTCATTTTTTTTTTTTTTTAACCCCTTCATTTTTTTTTTTTTTATTGGTATAAAGCATTTTTTTTTTTTTCTGCACCACATACACACTACACACTACATACCCCCCGGATTGAAATAAAGTTTGTGCCCCCCCCTACACTATACACGTGTTGAAACATTTCACTACCGGTAACACAAAAATAAAAATGGCATCCCAAATGTCCTCCCAAATGTCCTCCCAAATGTCCTCCCAATCATCCAGGAGAATGTATTCAGTGGAGGAGGCATATGCCATGCTTGCTTCTGACTCTGACACAGGCAGTGATGCAAGCGGGGAATTTGAAGGATTTGCCTTAAGCTCCTCTTCCTCCTCTGCTGATGAGGGACCCCCTCAAAGACGCCCCCGTAGATCAGCTGAGATTCCCCCCCCAATAATTGATCTAGTATGGACCCCACCACCAGACAATTTTGAGCCCCAGGTTCCTGAGTTTTTGGGCATGCCAGGAATCCAATTTGATTCCACAGGTCTCAGAGAAATTGACTTTTTCAAATTATTTTTCTCTGATGATTTTATAAATTTAATGGTGGACCAAACTAATTTATATGCCCAGCAGTTTATTGCTCAAAACCCCACGTCATCATTTGCTAGGTGGACCCCTGTAGATGCAGTAGAGATGATGACGTTTTGGGGTCTGGTGTTTCATATGGGCATAGTAAAAAAGCCAGAAATTAGGCAATATTGGAGTACAGATGTTCTGTACAGTACTCCATTTTACCGTATGGCCATGCCCCGGACTCGATTTGAGACAATTCTTAAATTCATACATTACACCGATAATGCACAGTGCCCACCCAGAGATGATCCCACCTTTGACCGGCTATTCAAAGTCAGGCCGGTCATTGATCATTTCAGTGCCAAATTTGAAGAGGTGTACATCCCTGAAAAATTTATTTGTATCGACGAGTCCCTTATACATTTTAAAGGAAGGGTTAAATTCCGCCAGTACCTTCCCAGTAAGAGGGCAAGGTATGGCATAAAAATGTATAAGCTGTGTGAAAGCACCTCAGGGTACACCCACAGGTTTAGGGTTTATGAAGGGAAGGATTCAAGAATTCAACCGCCAGAATGCCCCCCCTCCCTCGTAGGTGTTAGTGGGAAAATTGTCTGGGATTTAGTGCACCCCTTCCTGGATAAAGGTTATCACCTCTATGTGGATAACTTTTACACTAGCATCCCCCTGTTTAAGGCCCTTGGTTCAAGAGGTACAGCAGCTTGCGGTACTGTGCGCAAGAACCAAAGAGGCCTCCCAAAAACGCACATTGCCCAAGTAATGAGAAGGGGTGAAAGCAGGGGAATATGCACCGAAAATATGTTGTTGGTCAAATATAAGGACAAGAGGGATGTCCTTATACTGACAACAATTCACGGAGACAGTACCACCTCCGTCCCTGTACGAGGTACCAGTACCCACACCTCAAAACCTAATTGTATCCTGGATTACAATAGGTACATGGGCGGAGTGGATCTTTCAGATCAGGTACTGAAGCCGTACAGTGCCCTGCGGAAAACAAAAATCTGGTACAAGAAGGTGGCCGTGTATATCATCCAGATGGCACTGTATAACGCTTACGTGCTATTCCGTTCTACCGGCCAGAGGGGGACATTTATGCACTTTCAAGAGGAAGTCATAAAGGGCCTAATATTTGGGAACCAGCAGGCAGAGGGCCCCAGTACTTCTAGTACTGGCCCCCGTATTGTACCAGGGCAGCATTTTCCTGATGAAATCCCCTCCACTGGAAAAAAGGGCAGGACACAAAAAAGGTGCAAAGTTTGCTATAAAAAGGGAATAAGAAAGCAAACTATTTTCCAGTGTGACACTTGCCCCGACAAACCCGGCCTATGTATAAAGGAGTGTTTTAAATTATACCACACATCTATGGAATATTAGGTTCATAATTTCACCGTGCTTCGGGGGTCTTGCTAATGCCACATAGCACCCACCATTCATTCCACCAGAATCTGAGCCGCAAAATCCAAAAATCACTCCTTCCCTTCTGAGTCCTGCCATGCACCCAACTGGTATTTTTTGGTCACATGTGAGGCATTGCCGTACTCGGGAGATATTGGGGCACAGATTTTGGGGTGCTTTTTCTCCTTCATACCTTCTGAAAATGAAAAATTTTGAGCCAGAACTGCATTTTTGTGTAAAAAATGTAATTTTTCTTTTTCACTGCCCACTTGTATCAAAATTGGTGAAACCCCTGGGGGTTTTAAATGTACACTATACCCCTAGATGAATTCCCTGAGGGGTGTAGTTTTCAAAATGGGGTGACTTGTGGGGGGGTTCCACTGTATTGGTGCTTGGGGGGTCTTGCTAATGCGACATAGCACCCACCAAAATTCCACCAGAATTTGTGCTGCAAACTCCAAATATCACTCCTTCCCTTCTGAGTCCTGCCACTTTTTGGTCACACATGAGGCATTGCCGTACTCGGGAGAAATTGGGGCACAGATTTTGGGGTGCTTTGTCTCCTTCATTCCTTGTGAAAATGAAATATTTTGAGCCAGAACTGCATTTTTGTGTAAAAAAATGTAATTTTTCATTTTCACTGCCCACTTGTATCAAAATTGGTGAAACCCCTGGGGGTTTGAAATGTACACTATACCCCTAGATGAATTCCCTGAGGGGTGTAGTTTGCAAAATGGGGTGACTTGTGGGGGGGTTCCACTGTATTGGTGCAACATAGCACCCACCATTCATTCCACCAGAATCTGTGCTGCAAAATCCAAAAATCACTCCTTCCCTTCTGAGTCCTGCCATGCACCCAACTGGTATTTTTTGGTCACATGTGAGGCATTGCCGTACTCGGGAGAAATTGGGGCACAGATTTTGGGGTGCTTTTTCTCCTTCATACCTTCTGAAAATGAAAAATTTTGAGCCAGAACTGCATTTTTGTGTAAAAAATGTAATTTTTCTTTTTCACTGCCCACTTGTATCAAAATTGGTGAAACCCCTGGGGGTTTTAAATGTACACTATACCCCTAGATGAATTCCCTGAGGGGTGTAGTTTGCAAAATGGGGTCACTTGTGGGGGGGTTCTACTGTATTGGTGCTTGGGGGGTCTTGCTAATGCGACATAGCACCCACCAAAATTCCACCAGAATCTGAGCTGCAAAATCCAAAAATCACTCCTTCCCTTTTGAGTCCTGCCATGCACCCAACTGGTATTTTTTGGTCACATGTGAGGCATTGCCGTACTCGGGAGAAATTGGGGCACAGATTTTGGGGTGCTTTTTCTCCTTCATACCTTCTGAAAATGAAAAATTTTGAGCCAGAACTGCATTTTTGTGTAAAAAATGTAATTTTTCATGTTCACTGCCCACTTGTATCAAAATTGGTGAAACCCCTGGGGGTTTGAAATGTACACTATACCCCTAGATGAATTCCCTGAGGGGTGTAGTTTGCAAAATGGGGTGACTTGTGGGGGGGTTCCACTGTATTGGTGCTTGGGGGGTCTTGCTAATGCGACATAGCACCCACCAAAATTCCACCAGAATCTGAGCCACAAAATCCAAAAATCACTCCTTCCGTTCTGAGTCCTGCCATGCACCCAACTGGTATTTTTTGGTCACATGTGAGGCATTGCCGTACTCGGAAGAAATTGGGGCACATATTTTGGGGTGCTTTTTCTCCTTCATACCTTCTGAAAATGAAAAATTGTGAGCCAGAACTGCATTTTTGTGTAAAAAAATGTAATTTTTCATTTTCACTGCCCACTTGTATCAAAATTGGTGAAACCCCTGGGGGTTTGAAATGTACACTATACCCCTAGATGAATTCCCTGAGGGGTGTACTTTGCAAAATGGGGTGACTTGTGGGGGGGTTCCACTGTATTGGTGCAACATAGCACCCACCATTCATTCCACCAGAATGTGTGCTGCAAAATCCAAAAATCACTCCTTCCGTTCTGAGTCCTGCCATGCACCCAACTGGTATTTTTTGGTCACATGTGAGGCATTGCCGTACTCGGGAGATATTGGGGCACAGATTTTGGGGTGCTTTTTCTCCTTCATACCTTCTGAAAATGAAAAATTTTGAGCCAGAACTGCATTTTTGTGTAAAAAAATGTAATTTTTCATTTTCACTGCCCACTTGTATCAAAATTGGTGAAACCCCTGGGGGTTTGAAATGTACACTATACCCCTAGATGAATTCCCTGAGGGGTGTAGTTTTCAAAATGGGGTGACTTGTGGGGGGGTTCCACTGTATTGGTGCTTGGGGGGTCTTGCTAATGCGACATAGCACCCACCAAAATTCCACCAGAATCTGAGCTGCAAAATCCAAAAATCACTCCTTCCCTTCTGAGTCCTGCCATGCACCCAACTGGTATTTTTTGGTCACATGTGAGGCATTGCCGTACTCGGGAGAAATTGGGGCACAGATTTTGGGGTGCTTTTTCTCCTTCATACCTTCTGAAAATGAAAAATTTTGAGCCAGAACTGCATTTTTGTGTAAAAAATGTAATTTTTCTTTTTCACTGCCCACTTGTATCAAAATTGGTGAAACCCCTGGGGGTTTTAAATGTACACTATACCCCTAGATGAATTCCCTGAGGGGTGTAGTTTTCAAAATGGGGTGACTTGTGGGGGGGTTCCACTGTATTGGTGCTTGGGGGGTCTTGCTAATGCGACATAGCACCCACCAAAATTCCACCAGAATCTGAGCCGCAAAATCCAAAAATCACTCCTTCCGTTCTGAGTCCTGCCATGCACCCAACTGGTATTTTTTGGTCACATGTGAGGCATTGCCGTACTCGGAAGAAATTGGGGCACATATTTTGGGGTGCTTTTTCTCCTTCATACCTTCTGAAAATGAAAAATTGTGAGCCAGAACTGCATTTTTGTGTAAAAAAATGTAATTTTTCATTTTCACTGCCCACTTGTATCAAAATTGGTGAAACCCCTGGGGGTTTGAAATGTACACTATACCCCTAGATGAATTCCCTGAGGGGTGTACTTTGCAAAATGGGGTGACTTGTGGGGGGGTTCCACTGTATTGGTGCAACATAGCACCCACCATTCATTCCACCAGAATCTGAGCTGCAAAATCCAAAAATCACTCCTTCCCTTCTGAGTCCTGCCATGCACCCAACTGGTATTTTTTGGTCACATGTGAGGCATTGCCGTACTCGGGAGAAATTGGGGCACAGATTTTGGGGTGATTTTTCTCCTTCATACCTTCTGAAAATGAAAAATTTTGAGCCAGAACTGCATTTTTGTGTAAAAAAATGTAATTTTTCATTTTCACTGCCCACTTGTATCAAAATTGGTGAAACCCCTGGGGGTTTGAAATGTACACTATACCCCTAGATGAATTCCCTGAGGGGTGTAGTTTGCAAAATGGGGTGACTTGTGGGGGGGTTCCACTGTATTGGTGCTTGGGGGGTCTTGCTAATGCGACATAGCACCCACCAAAATTCCACCAGAATCTGAGCTGCAAAATCCCAAAATCACTCCTTCCCTTTTGAGTCCTGCCATGCACCCAACTGGTATTTTTTGGTCACATGTGAGGCATTGCTGTACTCGGGAGAAATTGGGGCACAGATTTTGGGGTGCTTTTTCTCCTTCATACCTTCTGAAAATGACAAATTTGGAGCCAGAACTGCATTTTTGTGTAAAAAAAATAATTTTTCATTTTCACTGCCCAGTTGTACCACAATTGGTGAAACCCCTGCGGGTTTGAAATGTACACTATACCCCTAGCTGAATTCCCTGAGGGGTGTAGTTTGCAAAATGGGGTCACTTGTGGGGGGGTTCCTAACTTTTAGCATGTTATGGTGCCTAGAAACCTACATGGTGCCTAAAAAATAATCTCATAAAAAGGAGGCTCCAAAATCAAGTAGGTGCTCCTTCTATTATGAAGCCTGTGGTTTGGTCACCGTGCACACTAGGGCCACATATAGGATATTTATGAAAACAAAAGAATTGGGGGAATCAATTTTTAGTCACATTTCTCTAGTAAAATGTACTGTGTTCCTTAGAAAAATGTATTAAAATTGCAAATCTGCAAAAAAAAAGAAATTTTGAAATTTCACCTACACTTTGTTTTAATTCCTGTGAAACACCTAAAGGGTTAACAAACTTCCAAAATGCTGTTTTGAATACTGTGAGGGGTGCAGTTTTTGAAATGGCATCATTTATGGGGGTGTCTCACATACAAGTCCCTCAAAGTCACATCAGAACTGAACTGGTCCCTAAAAAAATCAGTGTTTGAAATTTTCTTGAAAATTTGAGAATTTGCTATTCATATTGTAAGCCTCCTAGTGTCCCAAAAAATTAAAAGGAAGTTGAAATAATGATGTCAACATAAAGTAGACATATGGTCTATGTTAGTTATTCACTATTTTGAGTGGTAAGATTATTTGTCTCACAAGCAGAAAATTTAACATTTTGCAAATCGCTAAATTTTCCATTTTTTCACGATATTTTGGTATTTTTCACAAAAAAACACAGACTGTATCGACGAAAATTTACCACTAACTTGAAGTACAATGTGTCACGAAAAAACAATCTCAAAATCACTGGGATAAGTAAAAGCAAAAAAAAGTTATCCCCACTTAAGTGAGACATGTCAGAATTGAAAAAAAGGGCTCTGTCAGGAAGGCAAAAACAGGCTCTGTCAGGAAGGGGTTAAATTCAATGAAGTCAAGTGCAAGATTTAGTTTTCCCAGTAACAGCAGAGGAAGAGTTACTAATAGAAATTTCCCAGGTACTGTACAGTAATGTATACGATATGTACTGTATCACACAGAACATGAACACGTTGGAGTTGCTTCACTTACCACCCTCAGCCTTGACACCAAGTGGAGCCATCCCAGGACTTGTTACCATCTCATCTCTTTCAGAGAGCCTGTTTTACCTGGTTCTCAAACTTTTCCGGTAAACTTTTTCCCTTCTCCTCTGGAATCCACCTTTTATTGTCCATTGAGTCGTCATGTTTTAAACTTTGTTGTGTTTATTAAATATTGGTATTTTAAAACAATACTATTGTATACTATATTCCATTGTCTCCATTCCTTTTGGGTCCTAATTACTTCACATTGTATGGAGCATCTGATGGAAAGCTGAGGACATGAGGGTCCAAATTGAGCATTCTACAGTATATTGGAGAACAGAAGTTGCATATTATCCACGAGGGGCATACGGTACACCTATTTTCTTTCCACTGAGGCGCTTGTGGTGGGATCAATCCAAGTTGTATTTCGATACTTACCTGCTAATCTACTATTTGATTGGTGTGGAGACGCCGATTTTTAAATGGACTGTACCTTAACATACTGTGCAGGACTTACTATATCCTAAGACATTCACCTTGTCTTGCTTTGATTCCGTAGAAAGATTTCCATGCGAAAAGAGTTTAGGGTTATACCTGGATGTGATTCTCTCGCCCCAGTGGCACATGCTTCCTCAGCAGTAGGCTGACATGTTGACTTCTGGCACATGACTTTTATAACCAGGATCCTCCTCTCTGCCTGCCCTCTTCTGTGTCATTGTAGGGTGATGGAAGCAGGTCATCTGAACCTTTTGGCAGAAATGTTGGAATTTGCAAGCATTCTGATCTCTCATGTACTGTAGTTGGACTCTTTAGTTTAAATGCCCATCCTTTCTCTAAGGAGTTAATTTGTGGCATTTTCTGGGGATGTGGGAGTCAGATCATTCAGTGACCACTTTGAGGTTCTCGCAGAGATGTCTGTATTTTTTATAGTGTCAAACATTTACAGTATGTATAAGCCATCTGTAAGCAAATCCAGTGACTATTGACACTTACAGTTCCCTTTGCTTAGAGGAGAACAGCAAGGCATGAGGACAGCAAGGCAAGAGCAGATCAAGTACAGTAAGTGCATGGATCCATACATGGGCGCAGACTCTACAAACATCAGCCACATTATGCAGACACTTCTCATTGGCTGCCTTATAAGATATGCAGATCACTTTCTAGAGCTGATTGTGCATAATTAGTTTGTGTTGTAGCTTCTATAACTCATGCCTGTTTGCATTTGTTACTTGTAAGCCTTTTATCCATTGAACCAAGGAAGCAGAACATTCCATTGCACTCACATGTGGCAAGGTGAGAGCTGCAGGGCTTTTTTCTAATGAATCAGTATTTGATTGCTTTTGTCCAATGGCCGCATGTAATTACTAACACTCTAGGCACATACCATATTTTTTTTTTATTTTCTTTAAGATATGTTCCCAAAACACTCAGAAGGAGAAGATAACACCACTGAGGGTTTCTGTGTGTTGCAATATCCCCAATTATTTAGTGACACCGCCAGATACAGCCGTGTCTTACGATAGCCACGTAAGGAGCAAGACGATAGGTTGAAAATGTTTAGGTCGACAGTCAATAGGTTGAAACCAAACGGTCCATATGCACAAGGTGAACATTGACAAAAGGTCGACATAAGCAAAAAGTCGCTGTGTCAATGGCCGACACATGCAAATGTTGACATGAGAGTTTCACTATTTTTTTCTCCCTTCATTTTTTGGACTTTTTCGTACTTTTCCGTCCACGTGGACTCCGCTTGGGACCAATACAGTGAGCCAATTGCATTAGTAGCAGACTGAGGAACCCAGCATGGTAAGTGAAGAGAGCCATGCAAGGATACAAACTGTACTATTATGCTGCTTTCAGACCGCAAAACTGGCTTTGACCCTGTATTTGAAAACGTTTCCAAAAACGGGCCTGCCAGGTAAAACCCCTTTCACACCGCATCTCTTAAACGGTATATTACCGTTTAAGTGCGTTTTTTTGGCACTGGCAGACCCGTTTTTGGAAACTTTCCAAATACAGGGTCAAAGTCAGCCTTCAGCGCCCCCCCCCCCCCCCCCCCCCCCCCCCGCGCGGGTTAACACACAAGAAAAGTGACTTTCAGAAAATGGCTGCCCCCATACGAAAGACAGTTTTTTTAAACTGGTTTTCCTATGGGGCAGCCATTTTCAGAAAGTCCCATTTTTTTTCATAAGCGCAGCCAGCCGTCCAGTACTGCGGCTGCCCGGATGCCGGCTGCCCGGATCATCTGCAAACTCAGGAGGTACCAGCTTCACGGGGGGGTTTAAACACAATGCGGGGCGGGGGGTCGGGATGTTAACCCACGCGGGGGGGGGGGGGGGCGGCGGCGGCGGGCTACAGTGCAATGAATATTTAATGAGCTCATTAAATATTCACTGTGCTGAATTTAGGACCCAGCTTATTGGCTGGGTCCTAAATACCGTTTCAGACCCGATTTTGATACCAAAATACCGGGTCTGAAACGGGTAGGACCCTCCATTTTAACCGTTTTTCAAAAACGGCTTTTGTAAAATGGTTAAGTGGTCCTGCACCTTTCAGACCGCACAGATTACCGTTTTAAAACGGTAAAAAATCTGCAAAATACCGTTTTTTAAGTGCGGTCTGAAAGGGGCATTAGGGGTCCACCTGCTCAGGTGTCAACAGTGACACAATTTTTTTTGAAAAACTCCTATTGACCATTTCATGTGTTGACCTTTTCATTGACCTTTTGTCAATGTCAACCTTGTGTTTGTTGACCTTTTGGTTTTAACCTATTAACTGTGGACCTAGACACTGTCAACCCCTATGGAGTTCTATCCTTATGTATCCCTCCTATTATCCCTATAGATTGTAAGCTTGCGAGCAGGGCCCTCCTACCTCCATGCCGGGTTGTTTCTACCCAGTTTGTCTAATCACTGTTGTTTCCAATTATAAAGCGCAATTAAATCTGCTGCGCTATATAAGAAACTGTAAATAAATACATAAGTCGCTGTTGCAGTTGGTCGCATCCAGTGCAATGTGAACCAGTAAATTGTCTTTACTTCCAATGCATTTTAAATGTATGTACCCAACTTTACTTGGTTGTCATTAAAATCCTTAAGATGTTCATTGTGCTTCAGAGTCTCACTTAGAGGAACGTTTTATTTTTGGCTTGCTGACTCAGTCCTTTCCTGCCTGTTGTATTGTACTAATGTCCATTAGATGCTATGCTGTGGCTTCCAGGTCACAGTGACTGTGGATAACAGTGCAGCGTTATTAAAGCATCTATTGTTTGCTGAGTCCCAGCCTTTATATGCACCACGGTATAAAGGAAACAGCTGACTAAGTGGAAACCTCAGTGCCGCAAATGACTGTGCACTGTCACCCTCACCATGTCCAGGTCCTGGAGAATTACTAATGGAGATGTTGCAGTGATTCATACAGTGTGTTGTCCTGGGGAGACTATTCCAGCTGTGCAACCAGATTAACGAGAATAGAGATCTTTGTCTTGGGAAGGACACTTTATTATCATGTTGGTGGAATAGCAAGAAAGATGGACAATTCTTCAGTAGGCAATATGGCATCTACTTCCAACTGCCTATAATATTGTACGTGCTCTATGCTGCTTGAAGTCGCACACATAGGCCCTTATTCAGATCTGATCGCAGTACAACTGTGTTCTCAAAATGGGCAAAACCATGTGCACTGCAGGTGGGGCATGTGTAACAGGCATAGAGAGAGTTAGATTTGTGTGAGTTATTTTGTTTCTGTGCAACATAAATATTGGCTGCATTATTTTTACACTACAATTTATATTTCAGTGTCAAAACAACCCCACCCAAATCTAACTCTCTCTGCACTTGTTACATCTGCCCACCTGCAGTGCACATGGTTTTGTCCATTTTGAGAACAAATTTTTACTGAGATCAAATGTGAATAAGGACCATTGTGCATAGATTATAATGGAAAAGTATTTTCTATGTGTCTATGTGTTAACATTAAGTTGTTTTGGGCGGGGTCTAATCATGGGAGGTGTGGCCACACCATCTTATAAATGTATATAGAAAAAAAGAGCTTCAAGTGGCGTTTTGTGCTGGACAGGAGGATACAGTGAGTCCATCAGCAGGAGCAAGTCCAGAGGAGGAGGAGGAGGAGGAGGAGGGAGGGGGTGGGTGTGCTTGTTCAATGTGATCACTCTGCCCACCAACACAAGCAGAGGAGACTGCTGCTACCCAGGACACAGAAGCTGAGCTGGAGTGAAGAGCTGCGGTAAGAGCGGTGGAGACGGAACCATGCCACCCGCCCAACCCCTTCATCAAGCCCAGGCCTTGGTAATGAGAACCCACTTGCCCTCTCCCAGCACCACAGCTTCTTAAGTAAATGATAAAGAAGACTAACCTAGGTTAGTATAGAGCGCTGTACCAGAGTATATCTTGTCAAACAAGCTGCTGCTTAAAGGGAGTAGTCAATTCCCAAATGGATAATAAATGGAAAAAAAGGAGGGAAGCAGCGCTTAAGTATGAATTACAAATGGTAAATTTAATTAAGAAAACATGATAAAAAACACAATTAAAACACAAAATTTAAAAAGATGTTATAAATGGACCCAATAGAGATATTCACCAGTTCATAAGAAATGATAAGTCCTGCTCTGATCTTGATGTTGGGGAGGATTGACATGGAGTCCGTATTAGCCTGTGAATGGTAACCTGTGGAAGTTAGAAAACGGACTCAACCGATGGCACAGATGGAATTAGCCAGCTCGGGAGTCCTCACTGCTGCGAGTGACAGGTTTCCATAAATGACGGCAAGAGACTTCAGGGGATGTGGCAATCGTGATCAGATGAATCAGCAGGCACGATTAGTCCTTTAATAGGTGTAAGTATCTCCTTTGGGGCAAATGGATTGGGTCCAATAGGCAAGCACCTTGCCTATTGGACCCAATCCATTTGCCCCAAAGGAGATACTTACACCTACTAAAGGACTAATCGTGCCTGCTGATTCATCTGATCACGATTGCCACATCCCCTGAAGTCTCTTGCCGTCATTTATGGAAACCTGTCACTCGCAGCAGTGAGGACTCCCGAGCTGGCTAATTCCACCTGTGCCATCGGTTGAGTCCGTTTTCTAACTTCCACAGGATACCATTCACAGGCTAATACGGACTCCATGTCAATCCTCCCCAACATCAAGATCAGAGCAGGACTTATCATTTCTTATGAACTGGTGAATATCTCTATTGGGTCCATTTATAACATCTTTTTAAATTTTGTGTTTTAATTGTGTTTTTTATCATGTTTTCTTAATTAAATTTACCATTTGTAATTCATACTTAAGCGCTGCTTCCCTCCTTTTTTTCCTCTTAAGTAAATGATACCCACAGGCTTCTTTGATACACTGCTGCATTCACAGACGTACTATAGCAAAAGATCAACTGCCTACCTCTGAATCAGCTCCTTTATTACTAAGGAGAATACAGTCTTCCGAAATTGGTTGTTTTTGGAGGGTTGCCATGCTTTAAAATATTAAGACCGTTTACCATAAGGTATTAAAGAGAAACTGAGGCTGGTTTCCCTATTTATGCACACAAAAGCATAGCTTTCTATTGGGACTGGGAAAGAGCATATTTACCAAGTTGGGAAATGCCTGGGCTTTTGGAGCTTGGCAACTATGAGCCTAATTCAGACCCATTCGCATGGCCAATTATCGCATGAATGCGCATTACCACAGTTTATAGTGCACATTCACAAAGCCATCCAGCAATGTAAGCCAATGCTTGCCACAGATGGCTGAGTGACTGGTGGCTGGCATTTGGGGGCGGAACCCCATTTTCTGGGAGTGTCACAGGAAAATGCAGGTGGATCCCATCCATTAGAGGGAAGGACCGCTGACGTCAGCTCTGGCCCCTATCTTCCCAGGATAATCACAGCGGCTAGAAAGTCTATGGCTACTCAGCCGCTGAAGACTTGGGGGGGGGGGGGTATCCATTTAATTTAGAAGGTGAGTGATTGTGAATGCATTTTCCCTTTTTCGCATGGATGCAATGCTGTTCGCAGCCATGCACAGGGGCGGGATTTCACTGTGGCGGCCATGGCAGCCAACTGATCCCTGGGCTACAAAAAGTAGTAGATCAAGGCTCAGTTACCATCTTTATATATAAAAGCTCTCACTTTACTTTTCAGCCGTCTCTGGGATGGGCACTTCACGGTTTCCTTGCATCTTTTTAATAGTTAACATCCCTTAAAATAGTTAACATCCCTTAAAATACATTTCAAATCACTGCAACATTTGGTAATTCGGTTTTGTTACTTTATGAGGCTTGAAATAAAACTTCAAAAATAGGCCCCAAAGTGTGATGAGAAAAGTCTGTCTCATGAAGTGTCATATTTAGGTATTAACATGTTTTAGACCCGATAATTAAAACTTGTTATCACCGCCATTTGCGCAAAAAAAAAAAATGATATTCCACCTGGATGCATTAAGAAACAAATCTGAAAGGAGCCTGTCCCTGTAAAATCCAAAGTAAAATGATCACAGATGCGGTCACTCACGATTACGGACACCTCTTCCTGTAAAATATGTAATCTGTAGACAATAGTGTACAGTGGCTAACGCATAGTTGCCTAGCTTTGATTGTGTCTATCCTGGAGAAGGCTAGAGAGGAGACCATATACCATACGTTGATGGTGGTGGTGGTGGTAGAGGAGACAGATGGACATGAGGATGCGGTCATTAAACCCCACCCCACACAAACTCCACGATTCGCGGGTCCATGATTCGCTTTTGCATTATTTTAGTTCTGCACCCTCTCTGAAGTGATGTAAATTCCGGCATTTGAATTTGATGCTCCAGGGGGTGCAGAGACTTGAGAGGGTAGACAAATATGGGCTAACGTCTTATTGGTAAATGTCGCAACATTACAGCCCCCTTAGAAAGCTATAGGGGCTGCTGCTGTAGTCAGAAATGGGGGAACCACTGCAGCTATTTCCCAGTCATGCATCCAGAAGAGACTTACATTTTGCAGGTATGCCCTGAAAATGGAATCCTGTTTCAAAAAAAATATGCCTGTAATTCAGAATATATGTAGGAGGCTTGGATGAAAGTTGCCTGTCTCTTATCATTCTCCTTCTTATGTCATTTTGGGATTGATGTTAATGTTTGCATTATCTGTCATTGCAAAGTCAGGAGTGTTTGTGCGTTACCACGGCAACAGAAATTGTGCCTCACCACTACTTCATATGGGAGGAACCTCCTATTCTATCAGCCTGCTGCATGAGAGAGGTGTGTGGGTACCCATTCCCATGCAGCATTGTTCGTATTAGGTTGCTCTGTTTGAACGTGTGCTTTAATGTTGATGGGAAATTGTGATTTGTTTACTGATCTCTCTGTAGCGTGTTGTAAAATGTAGCGCAAGCGGAGGGGGGGGGATGTTTTCTCATCTCCTACAGAGAACACTGGCTGTCTGGGCACAGATTATTCCAGGACATTGATCCCAAACATTAAGCAGCTGCTGCCTATCTGGGATGCAGCAATGGAAAGAACACTATCAGATTCGTCTGTATTGAATGCCATTGAACTTAGAAGAGCAAATATTAAATAGGAGCCGAACAAAAACAAAAATAAAGGAACGACCTGAATGTAAAAATCTGTGTGAGAAAGTTTCATCTGTTGCATTTTGCATCTATCCCGGTGCATCTTACAATCTGTATTCCCTACCACATGTACACGCACACACATTCATTCTAGGGTTTATTTTGTTGGGAGCCAATTAGCCTACCAGTATATTTTTGGATTGTGGGCGGAAAGTGGAGTACCCGGAGGAAACCCACACAAGTATGGAGAGAATATACAAACTCTGCACAGTTATGGTGAGAATCGAGCCTGTGACCTCAGCGCTGTGAGGCAGTAAGGCTTACCATTACACCGTCCGTGCTGCCCCAATTAATTAATTAAGTAATAATTAAGTAAATAATACTTATAAAAATACTTGATATAATTATTAATATTAAGTAATTATTAATAATAATAATAATAATTATTATTATTATTAATAATTTAATAATTACTGATTAGGTAATGCTAGTTACAGTACTGTGCCATGTGCAGTGCTTGTGCAGATTCCCTGCCACACGCCATTATTCCTGGTGTGGTGTCTTAGTAAGTCTTCGAGGTCGAGTCATTATATCCTGGATTTTGCAATGCTGTTGAATATGATTCTAATGCCCCATACTTTGTAGGCGATATTGTTTACAATATCACCTTGTGTGTACAATCCATATCTTTAACTATGTGTGCTCCCGCGCATCGTTTATGACTCCCTCCCTCATCTGAACATGTTCGGACGAGGGAGTCCTCATTAACGATGGTCATGCTGCAGCCACAGCATGACCACCGCTCCCCCCGCCCGCCATCGCCGGCACACCACCTAGTTCCCGCCACCTCCAATATCGGCATTTAGTATGTATGGAGCTTATCTGCTAAATTTGCAAAGTGAAGATGAGCATGTCCTAGCAAACAGCTGGAAGCAGATAAATATTAAATATTTAATAAACAATAAGCATTAAATCAGCATAATAGCAAAACCATGTAAAAAAGACATACTGACATACACCATGAAACATGTAATATAAGTTCACTTCCTGGGGAGTGATTAAAAGCTCTCTCTATATATCATTTTTTTTTAACACTGATTGATTCATTCAATGGCATCCAGTGCTCCAAGCACCCCACTTCAATTCCTAGTATTTCTGTAACTTTTTGAAGGCAGGCATTCCTCCCAGTTGTGGCAGCTAGAACACTGATCACACTTAAGTTTTCCTGAGCGCCTGAGATCTTTTTCTTGTAAATGCAATGATTAATGTAATACAGGGGCGGATTGGGCCAGCGGGAAACAGGGCCATTTCCCGGTGGACCGGCCCAAAACTCTTTAAAAACGGTCTGCCCGCGCTTCCCCCTGGGCTGGCTGGGCCGTGGGCAGCGGCCGCAGCACTTTGCCCAAATCCAAAATGGCCGCGGGAGGCTGCTGCGCATGCGCACACAGCACCTCCCAGGGCCTTCAAGCTGCTGCTCAGCACCTCACTGAAAGAAGCAGCAGCAGGTGAGCCGCCCACCTCCCCCCGCGCACATTGCATAACGCCAGCCCCCCAACCCCGCGCGCATTACATAACGCCGCACCCCCCACGTGCATAACATACCATCACCACCCACCCCCCACGCATTACATACGGCCGCACCCCGCCCTCCCCCCCCCCCCGCCCCCTGATGTAATATATGGGATGGCTTCAATACCCTGGAAATCAGTAGCACACAGGATGCAGCGCTCAGCTTGTCTGTCCTGTATAAACCCACCGCCAGGCTTCTGGGACTAGCCAATGGGAGTCCGGGGATGGGCTTATAGAGGAAAAACAAGCAGAGTGCTGCTGAGTCCCTTGCAGCAGCGGCTCTGTGAAACACAGCAGTGATGCTAATCCCCGATGTAAGGCAGACAGCACATGGGCAGATTTATGATGCTGGGTGAAGTGATAATGTGGCTGGTACTTTATCACCGGCCAATCAGCTCCTACTTGTGAAGTTACAGGCTTGGTTTGAAAAATGACAGGTAGGAGCTGATTGGCCGGTGATAAAAAACAGACAATTTATCACTTCACCGAGCTTAATAAATCTACCAGTCACAGTGTCCATTTCTGACTAATCGCATCAGATGTCAGGGAAAGCCCAGCGTGGTGTGGTCGCATCTGATTGAAAGTATGCAACAATGGCAAATGGCACAATGGCTACCTGCATCTCCCCCCTGGGAAATCTCCTGGAATAGGAAGAATTGTTTTTAATATGGGGTCACAGTGTAGCCAATTAGGGGTAAATTTACTAAGATGGGATGTTGCCCATAACAACCAATCAGATTCTACTTCTTATTTACTTAGCACCTTCTAGTAGATATTTAATAGATAGTATCTGATTGGTTGCTATGGGCAACATATCATTTTCAATAGAGCTCCCATCTTAGTAAATGTATCCCTTAGTATGCAGTCATTATGTTGACACTAAGTTGTCAGCATGATCTGAAGGTTGACATTTAGAATGTGCACATGGTCACAATGTTGACATTGCCATAATGCCAACACTGTAATTAGGGTTATTTACGGTACACACCAGAACGGTCATGATAGTGAGCACATCAATGGGCGTACAATGGCCCTCATTCATACTTGCCTACCTGACCCTCTCTATGCGGGAGACAATGCTCTGTTCCTGGGCTTCCCTGGTAATGTATGATTGCCATCACCTGTGGTGAAACACCTTTACCTAGCTCCCCACAGGTGATGGCAATCATCAGGGCCGGCGCCACCACTAGGCAGGACTAGGCATTTGCCTAGGGCGCCGGCCACTGGAGGGCGGTACTGAGCCGCCGAGGTACCATAGAGAGGTACCAGAAAGCAGGGAGCGGGGAGCAGGTGAGTCTGTAATCCTCCCTCTCCCCTCCCCGACCCCCATCCCACCCATTAATCAACGCTGCCCCCTCGCGCCGCCTGCCACCCGCTCCCCGCTGGGGGATTTCAGCGCGGCAGTATCGCCCGCCGCAGTATCGCCCGCACACCCCCCCATGCCGCATCGCAGTATTGCCCCCATGCACCCCCCCCCCGTGCCGCAGTATCGTCCGCACCCTCCCACCCCGCCCCCGGCGCTGGGTTTTTTGCCTGGGGCGGGCAGGGGACTTGCACCGGCCCAGGCAATCATACATTACCAGGGAAGTCCAGGAACAGAGCATTTTCTACCTCATAGAGAGGTTCAGGTAGGCAATTATGCCCTTATTCAGATCTGATAGCAGTACAAATTTGTTCTCAAAATGGGACAAACCATGTGCACTGCAGTTGGGGTAGATGTAACCTGTGCAGAATCTACTTCTTATTTATTTAGCACTTTCTAGAAGATAATAGACAGGATCTGATTGGTTGTCTATAGTAACATTCCCTGTGAAATAGATCTCCCATCTTAGTAAATTTCCCCCTATGTATTTACCAAAACAATAAACCAGAAAAAAGCTAAGGACAATGCAGAACCAAAGGGGTTATTCTGATTCACTCGGAAAGGCACAACCACTCTCTAATAGACAAAACCATGTGCACTGCAGGTGGGGCAGATGTAACATGTGCAGAGATAGTTAGATTTGGGTGGGGTTTGTACTTCAAACTGATATCTATATTGCAGTGTAAAAATAAAGCAGCTAGTATTTACCCTGCACAGAAACAATAAAACACCCAAATCTAACGCTCTCTGCACATGTTACATCAGCCCCACCTGCAGTGCACATGGTTTTGTCCAATAGAGAATGATTGTGCCTTTCCAAATTAATCAGAATAATTCCCTTAATCAGGAGATAATTGAAACATCAGAAACAAGTTAGTTGAAACCATTGGAAACAGTCTGGAAGCAGGATACTGGATACTATGGGGCTGATTCAGACCCGTACATTAGCAAATTCGTCACCCCGTCCCCGATGTTCTGAGTTTGCGTTCACCCGAGGAAGGGAGGGAATGGGGAGGCTGGGGAATGTCCAGCATTTTATGGGCTTTCCCGTATAAACTCTGGGCGTTCCCCTGCACACGTAGGTGTGGCAATGCCTGCTTGGGGTGGGCGGTTGATGTCACATGACGTAAGTGCCCGCCCAAAATTTGGAGAACAGGGTGTATATGAAAAGTCAGTTCAGGTGGACTTGCATTGGGCAGTTCAGGTGGACTTGCATTGGGCTAGTCCACCCCCCAGTGTCCAGCATGGCAACCCATTGACTGCTTGATGGCACCACATATATACATTTTACCTATGTGGTGCGGGCTACACTATAATGGGTCACTATAGCTGGAGATTTTAACCCTTTGAGTGCCAACATCTTTATGAGAAATGTTTAAAATATCTGGCAAAAAATGCCAGCGTCTCTCACATTTGCTATATAAATTCAATAAAAAAATGTGCTAAAAAGATTGTATTTCCTATATGAGGTAAACATTACGGGTCTTTATGAGAAATGTTTGCTTGGCAAATTTCACACCTGTTTTGAAGAATTCTCTTGGCACTCAAACGGTTAAGGAAGCCTTTGGGGTATAATTGAATCTTGTTTTTAAAGGTGTGCAGCGGAAAACATCCAACAATGTCTTCTCCTTGGCGAGTCTATCTCTTTGCAGCAGGTAAAGTTTATCTTCACATAACTTTATTATACATTTTTGCTCTGCTATAAGCCATGCTTGCTGAGCTATTTGCATTTATTACTATGCACAGATGATAAATTAAATGTAAGGCTAGATTCGATTGCACCACGCAGAGCTAATTAGTGCACGTTTTCTGTGTGTGTGTCTCCATCTGGATTTGTGCATTTGCATTTCCTTGGTCTACCCCAGCAAGCAATATATTTGCATATTTATTCTGACGGATTGCGCCACAGATATCTGTGAGGGAACGATGGGCGATAGAAGTGTGAGAGTCGTATTACAACCTACTTCTTACAGGTATGCACCATCCCAGTACCTACCATCCTGTTCTTTAGTTCCTACCTAAGGTATAGTCAATTTAATGTACATAATTGTATTTGCATACGCTTGTAAATATAATATGTGACTGTCTTAGTTTATTGCCTTGTTTACCCTGTCTGCGGTGCTCCATGAATTTATGGCACCATATAAACAAATGCTAATAATAATAATTGTCCCCTCAGAGATGTGTAAACCGTCTAAAGAAGACTAGTGGAGAAGTTTCCCATAGCAACCAGCTTTTAGCTATAATTTATCAGGTACATTCTTCTGTATAAAACAGAAGCAATAAGCTAAAAAGTCGGATCTGTTTTGTTGGAAACAGCCGCGGATTGTCACATTCGCGGCCGTTTTTCGAAAATCAGCGGCTGTTTTCGCTGATCCACAGACTTTCCGACATTCCACAGCCGGAACACTGAATTCCGGCTGTCGAGTTACTGTCGGAAGAAACGGCAACGTCAGGGATTACGATTGTCGGGTCATTCCAACAGTCAGAATCCTATATTGAATACCCCCCTTAGTCATAAGAAGTCACAAGATTTCACATTTAGTTACTCTAAGAATGACCCCTAGAGCAGGGTTGCCTACTTTTAATGTCCCCTCTCTCAGAGAAGCCCGGAGAGGAGACTGTCAGCAGCACTTTGGGGTCAGGGCCTGATGTAAACGTAATCAAACCCCACCCCCAGTACTGCAAATCCCACAATTTGCGGGTCTTCAATGCGGGGGCGGGACTAAATGGTGTGATGTGCATATTTAGCCCCTCCCCCTCATGTGAATGGCGGGAATTTGACGCTCTTGCAGGGGAGATGCGAGGGGGCCCGCAAGTATGCGGGAGGGTTGCCCACATTTCCGAGGGGACCGGATTTTCGGGAACCTCCTGGCCATTCCAGAAGGGTAGTCAACCATGCCCTAGTGACAGAGGGGCACATTTACTAAGAGTTCTATTAAAGATGAGATGTTCCCGCCAGCAACCAATCAAATTCTACTATATTAAGCACCTTCTAGAAGATAATAGTTAGAATCTGATTGGTTGCTATGGGCAATCCCATCTTAAAAAACCCTTCCTCCTATCTTGACCCCAGAGTATCAGTGCCACTACTGGCGACATTCTCATGGAAATAGGATTATCATTTCTAAGCTGTAACCAAACAACATCGTATTCATTCAGGGGGAGGGGGGGGGGGATGTCCAGTATATCCCCTCCTCCAAAGTAAATTAACCAAAATAAAAGTGGTCAGTTCCCTTAAAAATGAAGCTTGTCTGTGAAGATACTCTGTAAGGAAGCAGATCCCATAATAAAGTACCAACCATTCAACGTCTAACTGTTAATTTTCAAACACAGCTTGTAAAGTGACTCCTAACCCTTTCAGGTCCAACGTCTTAGCAGGCTCAACAGCACTAGCGCTAGTAGCAGAACCAATGGTGAGCCACTTTTTAAATAAGAATATTAACATCGTTCAACATTCAATGTAGACCATTTTTGAATAAAAAATTTTTTTTTAGAACTAATTTAAACATTTCAACCAAACTGTTTGAATTGCAAAAAAATAAATAAAAATTGGACCGCAAAGAGTTAAGGTGCCCCACACAGATAGATATCGGATCCAATCCGATAGCTATCCAATTTCCTTTGGAATCCAGAACACCCCTGATCATGGCCACACGCAGAATGATTAAGTAAACGATCGGTGGGTTTACTCAATCGTTCTGTGTGGCCATGATCAGGGGGGTTCGGGCAGAATATATGTTAGTATTGGCAGACGGAGAGGGATCCTTTGGACCCCTCTCCTGAAAAATGTGCACCGGTGACCGGTTTTAAATATAGCATTGACGACACAAAATGTGTTAATACAGTACTTACACTCCACAATAAATTAATCAGTGGTATGTCCACACAACATTACTGCATTTATGTCGCATTTGTTTTCTATACTATGTAGCATACTACATTATTTGTTTCCGGTAATCACTCTATTATATATTAGCAAGTTGAATATGTACAGTTTCCTATAACAACCAATAAACAGCATTGGTCAAAGATAGACAGCGAAAGTAGATGCCTGATTGGTTTCCATGGCTGCACATTTCTACTTTGTCAGCAATTAACTCCCTAGCGTCATTGTTTGACATTCAGCGCGCTTAACCACCGATCCACCTATCCACCGGTTCTTATCCTGCAGCTAAACCTTCTCTGCTTGTTAGTAAACCAACCCCCAGTGTGATAAGTTCAATTCTTCCAGTGCGCACTGAACACGTTGCAGCTGACAAGATCACAACTAGTGACCTCCACGGAGTTTTATTCATCATTATCCTTGATCTGTATTTTCTAAATGAATGCTTTAAAGCTACCCCGTCGAAGAAAAGGGTTATGCATCTGAAATTGGCGGCGAGAACAGAGCAGGAAAATTACTTATTTTCCAAGGTGCCGGGAAGTGAAATGCAGAGAGACTGACAGTGTGTACAGAATTTTATATGACTATCCCACAGTGCACCCTGTTACAGAAGAGTCATACATTAATTAGAGCATTCGGCAGACACTGCAATGTGTTACACGCATCCAAGTGAATCTTCATTTTTCACATGCAGTGCCATACTAATTAAAATCAGCTTTGTAATTAGATGTGGAAAATTGTGTTCTTTTTTTTTTTCTGAGCATGAAACCAAAAAGAAAAATGCATTTATTTTTAGAACATTTTATTTGGATGCAAATGAATATTCTATCGTAAAAGCTTCAGTAGGAAAATAAGGAATTTTTTTTTTCTACAATGCATAGTCTTCTCAGTTGCAAGTTGCAATGCTTCGCTATCTCCCTGCTAGTACCTGGCCTTGTTCCAATGCTTTTAGTGAGTGCTATCTGTCAAGGCATGAATAATACAGCCCCAAGGCTGTCGGCTGAATCCAAATGAGGCATACATCAGGAAGAAAGCACTCGACTTTAGCTCCAGAACATGGCTCCTGTGAAGACAGGCAATTATTCACCCACGGCTGCAGCCATGGCAATCAAACTGGTGGGTGAAAAGGTATATAAAATGAAAAAAAAAAAAGAGAGAGAAAGAAATACGGTACAAAAAAAAATAGATAAAATTCAATCATTTTCAAACAAATGAAGAGACGACCCTCGTTTGCATGTTCCTTATACGGTATATTTGCTTTTAACACTTTTAGGAATATGTTGTCATGTGGTATGGTGTAGTGGTTAGCATTACTGCCTCACAGCGCTGAGGTCATGGATTCGATTCCCACCATGGCCCTTACTGTGTGGAGTTTGCATATTCTCCCAGTACTTGCGTGGGTTTCCTCCGGGTACTCCGGTTTTCTCCCACAATCCAAAAATATACTGGTAGGTTAATTGGCTCCCAACAAATTAACTCTAGAATGTCTGTGTGTGCGTGTAAATGTGGTAGGGAATATAGATTGTAAGCTCCACTGGGGCAGGGACTGATGTGAATGTTCAAAAATTCTTTGTACAGCGCTGCGGAATACGTGTGCGCTATATAAATAACTGGTAATAAATACAAATAAATAAATGTGGGATGAGCCTGGTGATGAAGAGGGGCGGTGATTGATATATAATGACCTGTTATGGCTTTAGCAGATGATAAGAACTTGGTGACTTGAATACTACCCATTTCTAGGGACCCAATGTACATGTAGTGAATGCAGCCATTTTGTTGAGGACCTATCACTTCATCTGGAATTAGTGACATCAGTGAAGCAGCAGCAGTCAGTGATGTTATTGTGATTGCATGATCATAGATATTGATAAACCTTTTATTGGATAAGGTGTGTCATGTGTTACAAATGACCTAACAACTATAATATAATAATAAATAAAAGGCACAGAGATAAAAATAAAATTGCAGTAAAACTGTATACTATTTATTTATTTCAATATATATTTAAGTAAAAATATGGTGGCAAAGAAAGTAAAGCCAAAATCAACACAATCCACAATGCACAATAACAACAACATGCATTGTAGGCAGATATTGTGCAAGACGCACAAAAACAACTACAACGCAGGAATGATATCCACTGGACCTTCTATTGTAACTTGACAACTCACCCGATTTGGTGATGATGCTGTTCAAAGTGGTCCAGCCAACTAACCAACCAGCCAATGAATGGAAGGAACCCAGATAAATGCACCTGAGCTTGTGACCTACAGTTCTTTTCTGCCACAAAATAGCCAACAACAAACCACCAAACCAAAAGAAATAACAATGGAAGACTGGAACAAAAAAGCTTTAAGCCACAGTCCAAGCCTCTAAATAAACTCAAGCAAAGACACCTCCGCAACACCATAGACCAACTAACTGAGCAGCATCCAGGTCAGCCGCCATTCTAGACAATTAAACCACCTCATTCTTAATCAATCAGTTTCTCTTCATTCCAAAGAATGGCTGCCTTCACATTGTGTAGGTGATGGGCCCAGTGTCAATATAACTCTGGACAAAGGTAGATCTTGTGGTTGCTGGATACTGCATTGCATGCTGGGAAGAGGTTAGTTTGGGACTGCACTGAAGAGCAGAGGTGGATTCTAGAGTGAGTGACCTGGCATAGTCAGGCCTTCACCTCCTCCAGATACACCACATGCAGTGACCGTTCCACACCTGAACACTACAGGTTTTTTTTCTTCTCATTTACTAAAAATAGTGCTCCTTATTCATATTTCTCTGTACTTACTACATTTCTGACTGAGACCACTGTATGTCGTTGGGGGAAGGGGGGGTTTTGGCTTGCACTGACTATTATTGTTCCAATATTTTATACCAGCTTATTATCATACTGAAGATATAAGTATCTTTTTGCATTTATTCGCTGGTGGTGCTCCCCAGAGTTATGGGTAACCATAAATTTTGTGGGAAGAAAAAGATAACTCTTTTTTTGGGGGCACTACTTAAAAAATTCTTTATTCAATTACTATTTACTTGTTCTAAGTTAGTTCTGTGGGGGGGCATTCGAATTCTAAACAGCAAGGTTAGTGTGGTATCCTGGACAAGTGAATGTGTGGGGAGACACTATATTTGGGCAAGTGAGAGTGGAAGCAAAAAAGGGGGGGAGGGGGAAGGGTTTTTGGAGCGGATGCTATAGTGATGGAATGTATAATAAGATTAAATTAATCTAATGAGCTGGACCATACTTGGATGCATCGGCCTAGAATAGCCTTATCACCCTTGATAGGTCCGTCTCATACCAACCATCTATTGCCGCTAAGTACACCTAAAGTGATGAATGTTTCAGCTTACAATGGTCAACTTTTCCATATATAGTGCTCCGAAAAGCCACATGGGCAATTGATCACTTTGCTGAGTTTTTTTTGTTTTTTTTCCGATGCTAAGTGATGATAAAAATTATGTTTTTCTATATAAGGTGTTTACACCCAAATTTGTGTGAAAAAATAAATTTCAAAAATAAATATATTTAAAATGGCGATGATGTTTTTATTCGGTGGTGTCAGCCACTGACGGATAACCCCACTATAATTGATTACTCATGTGCTTAAGATCACCAGAACTATATGTGTAGTTTATGGTATCAATACAGATAGGATTTAATAGAGAGATTAGTATGCACCCCTAGGGTCCCAACTGTTCCTTGTCTGCCCTTGTGCCTATAGGCAGTGAACGGGCTAAACGGTGTACAGATTAGGGGGCCGCTATAGTGGGGGCAATTGAAGAAAGAAACCGGGATCTGCTGTTGGGGTCCTGCCAATGGATTACCCCTGTTGGAACTCCAGTGCAGGGGGTCACTCACTGGCTGGCCGCAATGAGAGTCACGGTTTCTTTCTTCAATTGCCCCCACTATAGCGGCCCCCTAATCTGTACACCGTTTAGCCCGTTAACTGCCTATAGGCACACGGGCAGACAAGGAACAGTTGGGACCCTAGGGGTGCATACTAATCTCTCTATTAAATCCTATCTGTATTGATACCATAAACTACACATATAGTTCTGGTGATCTTAAGCACATGAGTAATCAATTATAGTGGGGTTATCCGTCAGTGGCTGACACCACCGAATAAAAACATCATCGCTATTTTAAATATATTTATTTTTGAAATTTATTTTTTCACACAAATTTGGGTGTAAACACCTTATATAGAAAAACATAATTTTTATCATCACTTAGCATCGAAAAAAAAAAAAAAAAACTCAGCAAAGTGATCAATTGCCCATGTGGCTTTTCGGAGCACTATATATGGAAAAGTTGACCATTGTAAGCTGAAACATTCATCACTTTAGGTGTACTTAGCGGCAATAGATGGTTGGTATGAGACGGACCTATCAAGGGTGATGCATCCAAGTATGGTCCAGCTCATTAGATTAATTTAATCTTATTATACATTCCATCACTATAACATCCGCTCCAAAAACCCTTCCCCCTCCCCCCCTTTTTTGCTTCCACTCTCACTTGCCCAAATATAGTGTCTCCCCACACATTCACTTGTCCAGGATACCACACTAACCTTGCTGTTTAGAATTCGAATGCCCCCCACAGAACTAACTGAGACCACTGTATTCCAGTTTGCACAGCGTGATCAACCGATGTCATGGATGGAATTCCTTTAATAGAAGCAGGATATCTTTTTCAAATAATTGATTTGCAGCATGTTGTTCATTGGGTCAACTCTTCTTATTTAATTGAGTATTGTAATTCATCGTTACCTCTGCAGTCTAGTAACTGAGTGACTTAGTAGCAGCAATAATTAGATTGCATGACGGTGAGGCATTCATATATATTTTATACAGTAGGTCATCCACAGACAATTATTTATTGATGCTGTATTTTGTGGCCCTAGTTATGTGATTTCTCCCTCTAGCATTTCCAGACTGAGTCAAATTCCCTGATTCAAAGGGGAGTTCAGCATGTACAGTAGCCATTTATCATGAATGGGATTGTGGAAAGTTTCATCAAGAAGAAACAGGACATAACGCGGACGTGGAAAGTAACATGCATTGGTGAAATCATCTTCTGCTTTGGCTTGTGAATTCTACATATATTTAGTTTTTGTAAAAACTCAAGTCTATGAATGTAGCTTGGAAGCCAATAGTTGATTTATTATGCCATGAGGTTGGGTTGGAAACGGACCAGGAACACTTACTGTCAAACTTCAGCAGAGAACTGTACAAAATACAGGGATCTGTGTTCTAAGCCTTGGAGAAATAGAGAGTGGATGGAGAAAAGTACCAGCCAGTCAGCTCCTAACTGCATTTTTTTTGAACCCAGACTGTGTATGGCAGTTAGGAGCTGATTGTCTGATACTTTATCTCTGCCTACTTTACCCTTTCTCCAACGCATGGTAAATAGATCCATTAGAGGATGAGATGCAAATATTTGAACGGTTTCGAAAATGTCACTGATGATGATGATGATGATTATTATTATTTTTATTCTTTCTTTATTGCCGTTGAGGGTCCAACGCACTTAACAAAGTATATAAACAGTATCAACAAACCCAAAAATAAGTGATGTACATTGCAAAACATTGCAGAACATGGATGTGGATAATAAACATCTCTGTGGTTCTGGGATTAATTATTGACAGTGTCTAGGCCACTAGGTCCACCACTATTGGTTGACAGTGAGTAGATTGGCACCCAAAGATGCATCAGTTCCCACAATTGGGCAACTAATGCTGAATGAGTCCATTATGTAAAGTATTCAAAAAGTACCATGTATATATAATGGGCCCATTCATCTTAATGACTAGGCTCCTATATACAGTAGCAAACAGATGTGAGGTGAGTCCCCGGCAATAACAAATAAACATGTCCAAAGTAATTTTTTCTTTGAGTAAAGAATTTTTAAATGTATGAAGGTTTTTTAATATTTTTTTTTTATAATTTTTTTTTATCAATATCAAAAAAGTCATATTCTATTAAATAATTACTGTATTGTAGCTGTCATTTTTACACCGTTTTTCGTTTTAAAGTTGAAAGGACGTATTAACAAAGGTACAAACGCACGGACGGCTGGCCACACTAATTGTCCAATTCACTTTAATAGTTCTGTAAACGAATAGTCTTGCAGAGTCTTAACAATGTTACTGAGAATTAATTACTGGGCACTTAGACAAGTAGTAATAAAAACAGGAGGATAATTAGCAATTAACAGTAAAGTAAATATTTGGTTAAAAATGAAGACCTTGTGCCACCCAAGTGATTGATGCCCAGTGTTTTGGCACTTTTCTTTCCTATCTAGACACAACCCGCATCAAAAATACACAAATATATACCAAAATGAAGCTGCAAAAGACTTATTTTTTCAGTGATTAAAACTTTGCTCAGCCCTGTAGTAATTATGTTAATCATTGTATCTGTCCTATAGCCACTTCCCTCTGACCCACATTATTCAGGATCATTCAAGATCATCTTTCCATTTCTGGAATGTGCCTAGTACCCTAATTATCTCAATAAACAAAACACATCTCTCCTCTTTAATGTAAATTACATACAAACAAATCATTACATTTAGAAAACATAGGAAAGTACAGGACACGTTCAAAATGCCGACTTTCATCATGCCAACAATGTCATAATGCCGACATCGTCAACATGCTGACATTTAAAATGTCAACGTCCGAAAAAGTCAACATGCGTTTTTATGATTGTTTTCTTCTAAACCAACTTATTCTTACTTCTAGTAAGTGGACATAGATATAATAGTGTGCCAAGCGAGGGACGAGGTCATGTTGACCTATGTCAACATAGACACACCCAAAAAACCATGTCGGTATTTTGAATGTCTGGTTTTTGTCCATGTTGGTATTATGACCATGTCGGCATAATGAATGTTGGCATTTTGAACATGTTGGTATTTTGACTGTCTACCAATGCTTGTTGGTATTTTGAACGTCAGTATTTTAAATGTCGGAATATCATACTGAACCCAAATGTACTACTGATATGTGATATGGGGATAGAAATAGATATTTAACACATACAAAGGTTTTGGTAGTCAAGTATATGTGACTATAAAAGATTACTCTCTCCTGTTGTCTCTCTCATCTCCTGTCGTTGGACCTGGATTATTGTCGAGTTGGAGACGTATGGACCCAGGTCAAGGTGCGGTGTAAAAGCACCACAGCTTATAACCCGGGTCGACCAACCCAGCAATGTGTAGTAGAGAAAATTTTCCATGCTGGTGGTAATAATGTTACATAGCATCTAACCCTGGTATTCTTTCTATAAAGATTGCATATTTATTCTGTCTTGCTAGTAATGAAAATCCCCCCCCCCCCCCCCCAAAGTGCTGTAATGATGTCACAGGATCCCATTGAACAAGTCAGCAGCATTCCTTTGAATATTAGTGCAGCTCACAAAATGACTGCTATACATCTAAACATGTGCATTTATAAAATATTATAACATTATTGCCATGATATGGAAATCATTATTAGGTAATTCACTGAGATAGTACACACACTTCGTTTCATGTTTTGAAATCTTGTTTTCTTGCACAAATAAAATATATTTGTGTGGATTTCATGTGCTTGATGTGTTTCAACAACATAAATGCATTTTGTGTGCGCACAAATGACCCGCCCTCAAGATACCTCATTGAAATATAAAACTATTCCAAAATACGGAATAATCCGGTTTCCAAAATACTTCTGGTCCCGGGCATTTTGGATAAGGGATACTCAACCTGTATGTACGAAAGGGTGCTTACTGCAGAGTACTGGGCAAATTAGTTGACATGATATTATGAAAGGATAAGGATATTCCAATCCTTTCTGATTCATCATCAGCAGCTTATGCTGCATTCTAGAGTATGACACGAGGCCTGTTTATGAATCCATTACAGACACTCTGTAGTTAGCTCATTCCGGGGAGCATGCAGCTGCCTCGCCAACACAGACTGTCCCCTGAGCATGTGAAAAACAACAGCGAACCAACATAATCAGAAGCCAGATGCATTGTGGGATACAGCAACAATCGATGAATCCGATGTGATTAATATACTGTATTACTGATATGAATATGGGTATATATATATATATAGCTGGGTACCTTCTAACGGGAAGCGGTCATCTATTAGAATGAACTTAGGTCTACAGTCATTAGGTCGACCCCACTAGGTCGACTGGCAGGAAGGTCGACCTGACTTAAGGTCGACATGGGCCAAGGTCGACACGACTTAAGGTTGAATTTGCATAAAGGTCGACATGAGGAAGGTCGACTGGTCATAAAGTCGACATGGGTTTTTCACTGTTTTTTGAGCCGACATGTGCCGACAGGCGGTATTTCATGCCCTACCATCCACTAGGGCGTGGTGGGAGAATAAAATAGTGTGCCGAGCGCAGCGAGGCACCGTGCCCGAAGCATGGCGAGCGAAGCGAGCGATGCGAGGGTCCGATTCTCATTGCCAACTGTGTCCATGTCGACTGTGTCGACATTCAGATAAAAAACTGTGAAAAACCCATGTCGACCTTATGACCAGTCGACCTTCCTCATGTCGACCTTTATGCAAATTCGACCTTAAGTCATGTCGACCTTGGCCCATGTCGACCTTAAGTCAGGTCGACCTTCCTGCCAGTCGACCTAGTGGGGTCGACCTAATGACTGTAGACCTAAGTTCATTCTGACAGATGTACCGATTCCCTTCTAACTGTAGTGTTTTAAATGATAACTGAGAAATTCTATTCTATAGAGAAGCATAACGCATTCATGAAAATAATAACATTATCTTATCCGTGGAATGATTACTACATTAATATAATGTGTCATTTTATTTAGTTTAGGTAAGATTTTGTATTCATTCTGCTAATACCATGTATAACACAATCTGCTCTCTGTTCACCTAATACCATCTCTTTACTGGGAATTCTGCATAAATGTCTATTTAAAAAAAAAAAAATATTTTCCTTGTACTATATATTACACGTAAGATAAATGAATGTGTCCAATATGAAACAAGATGCCCATCCATAAACTGGAGCCATGTGGTGCGCAGGGGTCACAAAGGGTTAATATCCCATCTGCCGTTGGCCAAGGCAGTAGTTTACAGTCAGGATTTATAAAGATGTCCAACAATACTGGTGATCCAGTAATGCTGGGCCAGTGTGTGTACAGGTAGAGTCTCCTACAGACCCCAAATGTCAGGAAGCAGAAGTATTTTGGATTGTTCTGTATTTTAGAATATATGTGAACCACGGGGCTGCCAGAGAGGCAACATGTCAGAGGGGGTGGGGGCAAGGGAGACATCACTTTGCCAGCTACCCCCCATGCCATAAAACTCGGTGATTCGTGGACTGTGGAGAGGGGACAGGGCTTAAATGACGCAAAATGGCATTTCGCATCATTTTAGACTTGCCCACTTCCTGGGGGGAGGAGGCGGATTTTCGGGAGCCTCCTGGCCATTCTGGGAGTGTAGGCAAGCCTGGTATACCATCATGATATATCTTGGTGATTGTGCCCTGAGTCTAAACACAGAATTCCTCTATGTTCATTTAAACACAAAGCTGGGAGCCCCCCAGTGAAACGCGTCAGTCATTGGCACCCCCATTCCTTTCCGTATTGTGGACTGTGGATTACAAAACCGGGGGAACATACCCTTGAACCTGGGACTCCAAAAACAGACCTAAACATCAACTGGGGATATCTAAGGAGATCGGAGGACAACATACCACCTCACGTGGACCACCTCTAGTACAGCTTGGAGTAATGGGATCCATTGAGTGACATTGACTGCTTCTCTCCCCCCTCATATACAGTGTCCGTGGAGTCAAATACCAACAAGATCCACACACAATTAGGATCAGTGGGGTGCAATATCCAAAAATCTTGCCCATAATCAAGTGGAGATTTTAAACTATATGCAATTTGCATCATTTGCACCATTTGCTTGCCATGTATTGGTATTTTTAGTATAAATTTTATGAAATGATGTATACATGAATCATGTTTATAATGATTTTACATCTGATCATTGATTAATAAATTGTTAAAAAAATTGATAAGTTGAAATTTCTTCCTCAAATAGTGCAGTTATTCAGCTTGTCTTCTTTTTGTGAACCATCTCCAGCTGCCATGACAGGAGATGGGCTGTACTTTATCTCTCTCCCTTTATACGTCTCAAAAGTCACAAAGTTTGGAAGATCATGCTGACAATCGCCTAATTCAATAGCTGTTTTATTTTATTCTTTTCTATAAACACAAGATTCCAGGCTAGCCCACCTCGTATGTCATTCTAGACACAATGGTGTAAACAACCACCTTCCATGAACTTCCCCTTTGTATGAATGGGACATCAGAACTAATATTGCCTGGTAGTTGCAGACAAGAGAACAATAGAACAAAGGGGTTCCAAGGAGACCTAGTAGCTTAGTGGAAGGCAAACAAACACTACAGGGAAGTAGAACAATCTGTTATTGAACTTCACCCCAAAGTTCTCCTTTAACCCAAATATCAATCTGTTTTTTTCTGAGTGATTGTTGAATAGATTTGATCATTCTAAATCAGGGGTGGCCAAACCTGTCCTCAAGATCTACCAACGGTGCATGTTTTCCAGGCAACCTGTGGATCTATAGTAGGAATGAATGCAGCAGGTTTTAAAATGTGACAGTTAGTAATGACTGCAGCTGTGCACCAGCTAGGCAACCTGGAAAACGTGGACTGTTGGTAGATCTCGAGGACCGGTTTGGCCACCCCTGTTCTAAATGATTCAGCCAAATAAGTGATGTGATTGGACCAGAGCCCACCAATAAAACCCACAAAAAAAAAAAAAAATATATATATATATATATATATATATATATATATATATATATAAAAATATTTTGCCACACATTTGCAAGTGTATATTCTGCTCTATTAATTTTCTGAATGTCTTTGGATAATTGTTATTAGGTCCAATTCATATACCAGTACACAGATAAATTGTGTATGGTTAGGGGCATCATTGTACTATTCCAGCTTGCAATATGCTATGATGCAGCCAGGGGGCACGTGTATTCAATATGGGCGTGGCTCTGAGTTGCATGTTAGTAATCCTCTCCATACATCCCCAGCCTCATACTCACACGCCCTTTGGTTCTCTTCACTCTTCCCATGACTGCCACTTTGTCTCCGCCCTGATCATTTCCTCCGACACCTGATTCCAGTATTTCTCCTGTGCTGCTCCCTTCCTCTGGTACACTCTCCCTTGTCCCATGAGACATACACCAAGCCCTCCCTGCCTTCACTTGTGCCCTTGTCTCTCTAGACAAGAGTAACACCCCTCCCATTAACTCTCAGTCCCTCACAATACCCTCTTGAATCTGCTTCCTCCCACAGCCCCTCTAGAATGTAAGCCCTTGTGGACAGGGTCATCTGTATTGCTACAAAATTAAGTAATCTGCAAATTTTAATTATGCATTTCTGTAACGTTGTGTACATGTAACTACACTGAAAACCCTTATTCTTTGAAATGTTGCTATGTTCCTCCATTGTGTACGCCACTACAGAACCATTTTGGAACCAATCAAACTAAAACTAATAATATTGAAAGTTGGGGTCATAAATTCATCCATCTATGTAAACAGTCAGATATTTACATGTATTTCTGAGCCACAGGTGAATTGCGTGCAATTCTGGCTCAAGCCCTATGTGTACAAGGATATGGTAACTACATAGCAATAACATCCAGAAGCCCTACAAATAATGTGTTTGCCACACCATAAAGTGCTACATTACACATACTATACTGTCCTCTCAAATGCTTTCCTGATGCAAGAACATTAGCCCTGCATAAACCATTATTATTGTGATGCTCAAATGTTAAATTGAACCAATCAGAAACAGCCATTTTGTTTTCTGAACCTATTAGAATACCAACAACCCATTCAGAAAGAACCAGCACTACATGGATATTGGTCATACCTCATAAATGCTAGTTATGTAGTGACTAAGTGAAGTTGCGTATTACTAATTCATTTCGGTACTTATGTATTATCTGGGCTGCCGATTTTTTGATTGTATGCCTTAACTTAAGGCATACAATCAGATGCGATGCGATATCGCATCGCATCGCATACGACCATATCGCATGCGATGCGATGACCCGATTTTTCCATAGGATTCAATGTTAAAATGGACTGAGTCCATTTTAACATGGAATTCAATGGGAAAAGGGGTCCTTTTCATAACCCTACTATCCAAGTGGGCATGGAGTCGGATATAAACCTGTGGCGAGCGTAGCGAGCCACCGAGCCCGAAGCGTGGCGAGCGAAGCGAGCCCCGCGAGGGGACGGTATTCTGTGTCCCCTCGCGGGGCTCGCTACGCTCGCCACGCTTCGGGCTCGGTGGCTCGCTACGCTCGTCACAGGTTTATATCCAACTCCATGCCCACTTGGATAGTAGGGGTATGAAAAGGACCCCTTTTCCCATTGAATTCCATGTTAAAATGGACTCAGTCCATTTTAACATTGAATCCTATGGAAAAATCGGGTGCATCGCATCGCATCGCATGCGATATGGTCGGATGCGATGGGATGCGATGGACCAGATTTCAAAATCGGCAGCCCAGTTAGTACATAAGTACCTTCATTTCTATTTTGATAGGTTGTGTTCTAGAGAAATTGGTTAAGCTCACAAAATGGATGTCATCACTATGTGCCTATACCAGTCAGAGAAACTAAAGATTTTAATAATTATTAATTAAATCTCATATCATTTATAGTAGCTAATGTATAAGGCTACTGTACAGATGGGGCTGGCTTCATCTTTGCAGGGCTGGCGTTTCTAACTCCAGCCTCGCCATTACGCCAGCCCCGCCAGGGCGCGGGCGCGCACGAGACGCTTGTGCGTCCCCTGGGCAACGGAGCCTTCCTCCGGTCCCCGCCGTCACCGACTGTCGCCCTCGCCGCCCTGAGCACCCCCTAACCCTGCCCATCTCCCTGATGCGGAGATGGGCAGGGACATGCAGCATCCCCGCTGAGAGACTGGGACGCGCGTGCATGTGAGACGCACGCGCATCCCAGTTCAGTGAAGCCGCCGGAACTCGTCTGGTGAGCCCTGGCCAAGGATGGCAGGGGCTCCATCTGTATGTACAGTCAAATATAGATATAATTTCGACCATCAGCTATTGTTTACAGGTTTACGGGTTCCTGTGGCCAGACATGTTGGTCAGTGGATTGGTGGGTGTGTATGCACAATTAATTTGCACAGGACACCTGCCAAATCATTCGGACCCTCGGGTAACCAAGCTGTATCATCATTCATATTTGTACTTAACCATAGGTTCCAGAGCATAGGTCCTCTCATTTATTAATAAAATGGCTAATCATAAATAATAATATTTGGTTAATTAACATAATCTCAGCTAGTAAGCAGAGAAGGGTTCGCAGTTAAAAGAGAACTGGCCAAGTGATAGTTAAACTTCTATCATTAGATACGAACTGTATAAGATAACAAATGTTTGTTGCTCTCTGCCTCCCCTGCTGGTAGATTTTAGCAAGTGAAGATGTGTTGTATCAAACCCGCAGAACCTTGTTCTCATTTCTCATAAAATTTCTCATTTTAACTCTTTCTTATTTCTGTCCAAATTCCTTAATTCAAAAACCCACAAAGAAAAATTATTTCCCCGAATCTTTAAATGCAAAAAGCAATCCGACACCTGTGGTGGACGTCTTTGTAAGCAAGGTATATATGCGACTTCAACGCTGCTATTTTATTTATAAGCACGCAGACAAATCGGCCAATTAGCCAAGTGGCATGCTGATTCCTAATGACAACTGCACCTAACACCTTTCTTCTTATCTCTACAAACAACTTGTCTTTCCAAGCTACAAAATGGAAGCGGATGAATCTTCTCTCCCCCGCTGTGTGCAACCTGGAAACGGCCTACCTGGCTGCATCAAATCCTGTAAAGTTACAAATGCCTTAAAATTGGCTGGGGCTTTATTGAAAAAAAGACATTATTAATCATTTTAATGATTATAGGCTGTATTATTAATTTACTTCTCAAAAGTAAACGCATAATATAAAAAAAAAACACACACACTTTGCTTAATGAACTTTCCGTGTAATATATTTAGAATCTTTCTGAATATACTGAGATTGTCAACTGGGAGAGAAAACTCAGGGGAGCACCACCGACTCAGGGTGGGAGCACCACCAACTGTAAAGTGTCTCACCAAGGGCCTTATTCTGATCGGTGCGGATATTCCCGCATGCGGACGGACCGCCGATGTTGATCGTCTGCGCATGTGCAGAGGTCACTCTGCGCATGTGCAGGCGATTTCGCCGCACGGATTCTTTATACGCCGCACAGGGGGCGTAGAGGGGCGTGAGGGGCTACTTAGCCTCATTACCCTATGCATACGCCCCCCGTTTCATGGGCGTTCCCATGCAAACGCGGGGCGTATGCATGGTAATGAGGCCGTGACGCGTGGGTACGGGGCGGGCATCTGACATCGCCGGATGTCAGCTGCCCGCCCCCATACATGATTTCACACGGACAAGTGTCCGTGTGGTCTTGTGTTGCGGGACCTGGTGGAGCGTGCGGCCCTGCATTCGATGTTCGGCGACCATCGAATGCAGGGGCAGATCCCAAGACGGAGGAGGCGTATCCCCGTCCAATTTCATGCGGATCGCCACATATCCGCGTACGGACGGCAGGTGGCGATCCGTATGGAAGGCGGGGATTCGCCTGCACGGTTGCGGCCGCATATTCTGATCGGGCCGCACCGATCAGAATAAGGCCCCAAGTTTGGATCTTAGACACATATCTTAGTCGGTTCTAGGCTACTCAAGCCGAATCCCACTACGGAGAGCAAAGGTCTCACTTGACCCCTTCCTCACCCTAAGCGGGCAAAACCCAGTGTGGAACCCAAAAAGCCACATCCCCTATACTGAGATTGTGTAAGCGCTAATGAACTGTTCTCTTTATACCCACACATAGGGGCAGATTTATTAAGCTTGGAGAAGAGATAAACTGGATATAAAGCAGAGAAAAGGTAAAAGGAGATAAAGCACCAGCCAATCAGCTGTGTTTGAAAAAGACAGTTGGGAGTTGATTGGCTGGTGCTTTATCTCCTTTTACCTTTTCTCCGCTTTATCTCCAGTTTATCTCTTCTCCAAGCTTAATAAATCTGCCCCATAGTCACATATTATGGTACAGTTATGGTACTTGCTTTACACCTAACTGTACATCGCTGTCATGAGTTATCCAGCTCTAAAAAATGCATTTGTACCAATCCTGCTGTGTATCAATGTGTCCATGTGAAACCATGTTCACAGCATGGAATAGTATGTAATAAACTTATATGGGGCCATATACAGTACAAGACAAGTAGAACATATTTTACTTTTCTCAACAGACAGTGCAAAATCAATGATGTACAATGTTGAGTCTCAGCTGAAAATGATCTATTATGATCAAAGAGCATCCTTCTATTTCCATGTTTTGAGTTGCACTTACATTAAGGTATGTGCGACATTATACCGAGTACAGTACATGGATTGTATCAGCAGAAAGATACATCAGGCATTATTATCAATTTAAGACTGGTGTGGAATTACATACAGAGCAGAGATACATCATCCATGGTCCTTCCAAAAGCTTGGAGTTGATGATGATGACGACTCACATTTCTGCAAATAGTAATCACCAGCAGTGGACTAAGTTGTTGGACATGCTAAAAACAAACCTCCTCCTTAAAGCTCTATCTATCTATCTATCTATCTATCTATCTATCTATCTATCTATCTATCTATCTATCTATCATACTCACATCTATTATCATTAAAATAATATTTCTACACATTATGGGGGTTATTCTAGTTGATTTGCCGACCCACCATTCGCATGGCACGTACGTTCATACGGCATACGAATGAACGTTTTACATAAACATCCATTCGAAACTGCACAAGTGCTTTACATTTTACAGACCAATTACACATCTAGCCCCACAGTTCGACAAATTAAAAGCATATTAGGATCAAAGTGGCAATTTCATCATCAGCGCCATTGCTTACATCAACCATCAACCTCTGCTAGCACAATATTTGCAGGGACACTGAGAGATTGCAGTATTTGGCATAGTTTGGCTTTGGTTCTATATAAGGATGATACACAAAGGCCCTTATTCTGATGCATTCGCTCCACTGCTTGTTCACGCAGGGGAGCGATGTTTTTCGACTGCGCATGCGTATAGTCTGTTATGCGCATGTGAAGCTGCTGTGTGCTAGCAGCCACGGCAAACAGATTAATCGCTGGTGCTCGCACACATCAATGCGGGCGGGGGCGTGGGTTTGCGGTCCGATGTCAGGTGCCCGCCCATTACCCGTACAGGCACTCGCAGATGTAAGACACCAAAGAGGTGTCTTTCATTTGCAAGCGCTAGAAAAATCATTCAATGCTACATGACTATCAAATTATTTTCTGCCCGCACGCAAGGCTACGAATAGATGAGTGTGCTAATCATCCATTCGCATGCCTGCGGGTAATAGCGCCGTGTGAGGGGGGCGGACAGCTGTGCGTGCAGTGGGCGGCGACTGGTGGACTCGCAAGCCTGCGAAATTCGCAGACTTGTGATTCAACCAGAATAAAGGCCAATGTGTACAGTCCACTCCTTACATGCATGTGCAAAACAGGAAGACATTTAAATAGAACCCTGACTTTTCGCCTATTGGTAAATCAGTCTGTATATTTTGTCTAGGTTACACAGATCCGGAAAAATAAGTAAACAGGAAAACTTTGGATTATTCACAAAAGGCCAGAGGAGTACCTAGATAATCATGGGCCCCATAGCAGCTGCACCCCTTGCACCTATGGTAGTTACGCCCTTGCAAAAGGCCATTTTATGCTAACAACCAAAACAAAACAAAAAACATTCCAGGATAATGCAAAATAAATAATAGTGCTGTTATTTCTGCTTCTAGGCATTTCTCTCTGCTTCAATACCCTACAGCAGGCATGGGGAACCTTCGGTCCTCCAGCTGTTGTTTGACTACGCATCCCAGCATGCCCTGCAACAGTTTTGCTATTTGACCATACTAAAACTGTTGCAGGGCATGCTGGGATGTGTAGTTCAACAACATCTGGAGGGCCAAAGGTTCCCCATCCCTACCCTACAGTATGTTATTGAAACAGAACCACAATATCCAGACCACCTAGCTGATGCACAGGTGTAGTCCATAGTTGCCTACCCTCCCGCTTTTAGCGGGAGTCTCCTGTGTTTTGCCTCTTTCTCCCGGTCCCGCGGAAGGTCCCGGGATCCTCCCGGTTTTTCAGCCTTCTTGCTGAAAGATTAGACTGCGCATGCGCAAAGTGCCGGGGGGCAGGTGTCAGCAGCGCCCGGCGTCGCTGTCCTCTTAGATGACAGCTGCCGCAGAGACTGGCAGCAGGGAGAGGAGAGTGGGAGCGGCTGGAGCGACAGCGGTGTGTACCGCTTGAAATCGAATTAGGTTAGTCACGCCCACGGATCCGCCCCCTTTTGTGTCATGCCTGTCGGGCCCGCCCCCTACTTGATTGAGCTGGCTGCAAAAGTCAGCAACCCTGGTGTAGTCATTACTGTGCTGCATTCATTCCTAATCGACACATTCTATAGGTCTGCACGTGGCCTGTAAAACGTGGACTGTTGTAAATCTCAAGGACCGGTTTGGTCACCCCTGCCCAGATCTGCACTCATAAAGAACTTGCCATATTTAGGTTAAGCTATATGTAATCTCACACAACTTTTCACTATGTTTGCTGTTTGTGTTTTTATATACAGGCATAGCACATGGTAGGCTTCTATTTTTACTGCTTTGGTACGATGTAATTGCTCCATTAATTACCTTCATTTTATAAGCTGATGCTTAGGAGTGATTGTACTAGAACGCTACAGTCTAATTACTATTCTGGCGACAAAGCATCTTAGCTCACACCCCCCCAGCAGTGCAAGGCAAGATAAGTGTTTACATATTCTGCAGACATTCTTTGCAATATTCTTTTACTCTAGTATAATCCCAGAAGCCACTGGGGTTAGGCGTAATCTATCAGATGTCCACTCCCAATAATGTCCACTCCTAATAATCAAGACTGTATTTAAATTAATATTGCCATAGTTAATGCTAGGAAATTTTCCAGAATAAAGAAGCAGATCTTCTGCATCACACCAATATCAGCTACTAAACTCCTCCCCACTTAACTGCTATTGGCTGTTAAAATCATAATGACCTGCAATGTTTACCTTTTGTAGGAAAGATTTTTTTTTCCACTTTTTAAAGTGAAAACTACCAGTATATTATTAAAGGGGCAACATTGAAACCCCTCGTGGTTTAATCCTTTAAGTGCCAACATCTCTGTGAGAGATGGGCAAATTATTGGCTACAAATGCCAGCATCGCTCACATTTGTTATATAAATTCAAATAAAAAATGTTGTGTAAAAAAAAAAAAAAAAGATAATATTTTCTATATAAGGTAAACATTACAGGCCATTATGATCGATACAATAGTTTGCCTGACAATTTTCACACCAATTTTGACAAACTCACTTGGCATTCAAAGGGTTAAAGTCCTTATGGCTTATAGGGGGACATTTACTAATATGTGAGTTCTATTTCAAATGGGACGTTGCAATGGAATTCTAATAGAATTTTTTTTTTTGCAGGTTTTAATGTTCGTCAGATACATCTTTTCAATGTAGAGAGACAGCCGCTGACTTGTTGTAATGCATCTCAGCTCAATAGAACCCTAATCGATATGTCTCTCAGACCAGTGTTCCACTCACTGACATAGGACACACAGCATGCAGCAATAGAACATATACCACAGAGTACTGACTCTCTACACACTTTAATCCATCCATGGGAACGTCACATTTCGTATAGCAAAGCTTACCCATGCAAGTGGAAACTGGAATTTCTTTCGTAACTAATCCCCAGTCATACCAAACAGTTCATAATCTCAGACACCCTTTAGTGCACAACAAACAGACAAACTCTGCTGTCTTTCCAACATATTCAAATGATTTGCAAATACAGAATAGCATAATGAATTTTTAAACTATAACCAAACACTTTTTGCTGTTGGCATCATTGTAACTTGGGTCATTAAATAGTCCCCATAGTACTTAGATCAGGCATGTCCAAACTATGGCCCTCCAGCTGTTGGGAAACTACACATCCCAGCATGCCGTGCCACAGTTTTGCCATTAGGGAATGCTAAAACTATGGCACGGCATGCTGGGATGTGTAGCTTCACAACAGCTGGAGGGCCATAGTTTGGACATGCCTGACTTAGATGAACCAAACTCATACAATACCACAGTCATCTTACTTGTAGCACAAGGTTACAGAACGTTATGTAGCAGTTTGGTCCTGGGCTTGTACTAAACCTTTTTTCAGCTTCTCACTACAGACTTAGCGGAGTAGTAGTTAAGGGGCAAATGACCCTGGCTGCCATCAGAAATTGTGGCTGCCTGGACTGACAAAAATAGGCAGCCCCCTCTCTTTCTCCAGGCCTCAGTATGCTTGGTAGACCTCCGTTATCTGCATCATAGGCCTCACTACTCTATCTCTACATTGCTTCAAGAGAAATGTGAACTTTGCTTATGATAGTTTATAATTGATTGACTCCCATTCTGGGCCCCCTTTCTGTCTGGTCTCAGGACTTTAGTCCTGGTAGTTGCCCCGTGATTGCCCTGTGTATACAACAGTGATAATAAACACTTACCTTACTATAAATAAAGACATGGAAACATGAAATTGGTGGAAATTGTTATTTAAATGAGCTATGTACCTAATAATAAGTGCAAGAAATAAACTTAAAGTATGGTGTTAAAGAAAGAATGGCTAGATCAGCCCAAACCCAAAAACTCTAATACTAATACAAAACAATAAACCAACTAGACTAAAAACTGAAAAGGTTTCCAATCAATCCTACTACCTTGAATACCAACCCAGAAGGGTATTAAAAACAGTTAACGGAGGTGACTGCACCTTAAAGCTAACAACAATCAAACAAACTGAAACTGAGATCCGCACCAAAAACAGGTAACCTGCTGTTCCTTCTCGCTGGCAATAGCCAACAAAGACACCAACAATAACATCAGACAAAAAAGGGAGGAAGGGAGGGTGGGAAGCATGAACACAATAAGCAGACTCAGTAACATAATAATGTCATCCAGTAGATATGGTGGCCCGAGTGCAAAATGGCCTTTATTTGGTCACTTACTGGCAGATGTGAGATATAGGAAAAATGAAAAGAGATCACAGTTCTGCATTGCAATGTAACATCTAAACTATTGTCAGAAAAAAAAAATCAGGTAATACTGTATATGGATGTCTGGAATAACGCATTAAGACTTCCACCAACACTTGACACTTACCCAAAAAAACAGGTGGACACAGAGGAGAGGCAGTTGCAGGAACAGGGATGCACATACCCCAGCCATATAATATCTCTCTCTCTCTCTCTCTCTCTCTCTCTATATATATATATATATATATATATATATATATATATATATATACCAAGCAGGTGGACCCGGCACTCAGGTCTTAGTGTCCTTCTTGTCCAATCCTGGACACAATATAACTGTGCTCTGGTGCCTTCTTTTAGAGAAGATATGGCAGTCCTCCCAGATATATGGTAAATGAAGTGGCACTCACAGGCAAGTAGCAAGGTGAAAAATGTGGACTCTTTATTCCATAATGGAAGAGTCCACATTTTTCACCTCGCCACTTGCCTCTGAGTGCCACTTCATTTACTATATATATATATATATATATATATATATATATATATATATATATATATATATATATATATATATATCTTATATATTTGGCCAGATCTGTCAGTCAACGCAGTGTGGCAAACGGTGGGCGGGGTTTCACGGGTGATTGACAGTCCCATCCACCGTCAGCCACACTGCAGAAGCAAGGCACTTCCGCACTTCCGTCCTACATGCTCTCCACAAGCACACACCCCTCCTCGGCCAACACTCCCCATGCCTGCCCACTAACTCCATCCACGGCTGCTCACCTCCCACAACCCCTCCCCCAACACACTCATCCCCGGACCGCTTATAGGGCACCTACACACCGCGCGCCCAGGCCCCACCTCATAGACCGCCCCGCCGGACATTTCGCCCGCCCACCCTTCTGACTCACACCTACAACGCCCGCCCCCCTTCTGCCTCTAACCCAGTGGTTCCCAAACTGTGCGCCGCGGCTCCCTTGGGTGCCGCAGCACTGTCACAGGGGTGCCGCGGCAGATGGCCCTAACAAATAAGCCTACTGACAGCTGCATGTCTTTTTTTTTTTCCGTGCTGTGAGGTGAGGTGAGCCGGTCCAGAAGTGAATGGAGGTAGCCGGCACTGGGGTTGGTGTGCGGAAGTGTCTGTCTGCTGGGAGTCTCTCCGCGCCGGGAGTGGGGTGCCAGCACAATTAACTCCGATGGCTGCCAGAGTCAGTCAGCCGGCACGGGCGGATGTGCTTGGATGAGCCAAGAAGGACAACAGGGGGAGAGTTGTTTAACGGGAGACCGGAAGGGGGCTGGGGGTGCGAGCCTGCCGCAGTGATATTCAGCAAGGTCCTGATGGGTCAAGGCGGTCCGACTCCTGGCGGCTATGAGAGAGGAGCAGAATTGCGCTGCATTGGTTGGCAGTCGCTAAGTGAGTTTGTGAGGTTCTGGCGGGGGGGGGGGGGGGGGGCATGCCATAATATAAGTGATGTATTCAATCCTATAGGAGGGATGGAAAGGGTCACGCTGGTGTGCATAGCGCGCACAGGAAACTACTTTTTAGATTGGCTTATTTTACTGAAAAAAACAAACTGATATTTATACAAAACCTGGGCTTTTTTATGCAGGTGCTGGATTACTCTGCAATAAGGGGCACATTTAGCAAGGATCACATATACAATGCGATCTGCGCAGATTCTTACTGCCTATGATCGCATTGTAATAGGCGATCCTATCGCCAGTAATTACCTTCCTGCAGGATCCTGTCCCTGCAATGCTCTCAGCTGGATGCCATGGGGTCTGTATGTGCGGTTAGCGCTGACCCCCGACCGACCCCGCTGACCACACTGCCCCACCGCCATCCCAGAATGGTGGTAACCCAGGGACCTGAGGCGATGCTGCCCAATATTACATACACCCCACAGTGTCCCCCCATACCGACATACACCCCGCAGTGTTCCCCCCATACCGACATACACCCCGCATTGTCCGCCCCATACCGACATACACCCCACAGTGTCCCCCCATACCGACATACACCCCACAGTGTCCCCCCATACCGACATACACCCTACCTGCCGCCCAGGTGACCCGCTGCCTGACGCTCACACCGAACTCTGTCCGCTCCCAGGTAAGACACAAACGCTGCCTCCCAACCACCCTCCCCACCAGCCGCCCAACCTAGCCAGACCCATGTCTACACAACGCACACACCCCCCCCCCCCACAACCCCCCCCCCCAACGCTACCTGCCATTCAGGGGACACACTGACTCACGCTCCTAACTAACGCTGTCCACTCCCAGGTCATACTCAAACGCTGGCTCCCAGACGCTGACTAACGCTCTCAGCTAGGCCACCCAGGGAACCCGCTGCCTCAACACAACACGCAACCCCCCTCCCCACCACCTGCCACACACAGCCAGCCCCACGTCTACACAACGCAAGCACAACCCCCCGCCACCCACCGCTGCCTACCACTCTCAGCAAGGCCTCCTAGGGGACCCGCTGCCTCACCCTCCCACCAAAAGCTATCACAGACTACACCACCTTTGCAATTATATGCACTTTCATTTCTAAACATTTATGCTGTCACTCAAATTCACTAAAAGAACATTATTCACCAAATTACACTAGATCTCACACTCACTTATATTTCCACTTCGAATGGGGCGAAGCCCCTCACGACGGTGTGAAGAGCGCCCGGAGGGCGCGATGAATCACCTAGTATATATATATATATATGTATATATACTGTAGGTAGATAGATAGATAGATATAGAATGTGAATAGTCAGTACTTGCTTTCGTAAGCAGCTTGGTGATGCCTGGATAGGTTAAGTGAATATACAGGCGAACTCAGACACTCACTCCAATAATGCTCACAGATTCATATAGATATACAGTATAGATATATATATACCGTATATATATTATTACATACTGTACTGTGCATCTATCAGCCATAACATTTAAATCGCAGGCTAGATGAATAACATTGTTACCTGTTACAATGGCAACTGTCAAGGTATTGTATATACGAGGCAGCAAGTGATATGAAAGTGGTAAAAAATGGGAAATGCTAAATATCTAAGCAACATTGACTGTGGCCAAATTGTAATGGCTAGAGGACTGGGTCAGGGCATCTCCAAACTCAAGGTCTTGTGGGGTATTCTCGGTAAGCAGTGGTTAGTTAATACCAAGGAAGGACAACCAGTGAACTGACAAAAAGGCCTTAAGTGGCCAAGGCTCATTGATGCAAGTGCGGAGCAAAAGCTAGACCATTGGTCTGATCCCACAGAAGAGCTATGTCATTGATGTCTATGATTGGAAAGTGTACGGCCAAACAGTGCATTGCAGATTGGTGTGTAAGGGACTGTATTGCCGCTAATCAGAGTGCCCTTGCTGACCCCTGCCCATTAACAAAAGTGCCTACAATGGTTACTTGAGAATAAGAACTAAACTACAGAGTAATGGAAGAAGTTGGCCTCATGTAGACAGCCTGGTATGTGTGTGTCATTTACCTGGGGAAGCGATAGCACTAGGATGCACTGTGGGAAGCCGTTGGAGGCAGCATGATACTCCTGGCAAAGTTCTACTAACAAAACTTGGGTCCTGACAATTACATGGATGTTACTTTGACACATATGACCTAGCTGAGCATTGTTGCAGACCAAGTACTTCCCTTCATGGCCACGGTATTCCCTGAAAGGCAGTAGTCTCTTACAACAGGACAATGTGCCTTACCACATGGCAAACAAAATGTAATTTATGGTTTAAATAACATAACCAAGAGTTCAGGGTGTTATATCCCTTAGATCTTCATCCAGTCAAGCAATCATGGAAGGTGCTGGCAAAACAAGTACGAGCCATGGAGGCCCCACCAACTAATAGGACTGACCTGCTGCTAATGCCTTGGTGTCAGATACCATAGATCACCTTCAGAAGTTTTGCAGCATCCATGCCTTGACCGGTCACAGCTGTTTTGATGGCTCAAGGGAGATCTATACAATTCTATTCAGGTGGCTAGGGACCTCCATGGCTGAGGGGTAGGCCTGTACACCTTCCCAGTAATCAGGTAACACAAATAACAGATACAAAGGAATAGGAAAGGTCTGTGCAAGAGATGCTATAGGGTAAAGTTTGCCAGTTTGCAATTGATCCTGTTATACTATACTTTAGATAATAGATTGTTTTATACACATACAGAATATAATGTACATGCAAAGTACAATACACCAATAGATTGGAATCAATTTTATAAATAAGTATATGTGTACAGCTTAAAATATGACCAATACAGATATTATAATTACCTTCTATGTCTTGCATATTTACCACTAACATGGCCACTCCCATCGCAACCAGGAGTAGGACAGCTGTAGAGAAGGAACAAGGGATAAGAAATGATCGGTGCAAGGCTTGGATAAAAGAACCTAGACCAGGCTTAAGCAATCAAAGATTGATGGGCATGGTGGGTATATTGTTACACAACAAATAAAAATCACAGGTTGATTGCCCCATCAAAGAAATTACAAATATGCAAATTACTACGCTACCACTTGCAAACATGTAAATTACAGAGATGCATTTTCTTGCATTTTAATAAACTGGATAAGGGCTTTCAACCCTACATAAGCCCCAGTGTCGTGTGCAGTGGGGTGAGGCAGGTGAGGCACAGCCTTTCCTGTCATACTAACATATACGCCGGAGTTTTGAGTTTATAAAGTATGTCAAAAATACAAAGTATATATTTAAAAAATCTTATTTTTATTCTAATAATGTTTATAGTCAAAACTCTGGAGTAAAAAGTCTACGGCAGGTGAGGCAGTGCCTCACCTGGCTACCTTTTCTGCACATCTCTTATCAAAACTCAGAGAATCTCCAGCAGTATATACTTCTGCACATTTGTATAATGCTGGCATGTACCCCTGGGTTCATATATTGTATGCAAATCTGGCTCTGGTACTTGCCAGGGAATCCTCAGCCATTTACCTTACCGCACGTCCCTGATAAACCCATATGTTACATGTATATGAGAAAACATACAGATTGGTTACATGGATGTTGTTCCCTACACAGATCAAATTGAGATCAAATACACCAGAAGTGGCCAAACCGGTCCTCGAGCTCTACCAACGCTCCATGTTTTCCAGGCCACCTATGGATCTGTAGAATGGGTCTGTTAAAATGAATGCAGCATGTTTGAATATGTAACAGTTAGTAACAGCTAGGGGTGGTCTGGAAAATGTGATCTGTTAGTAACAGCTACAGTAGGTGGTCTGGAAAATGCGATCTGTTTGTAACAGCTAGGTGGTCTGGAAAATGTGATCTGTTTGTAACAGCTAGGTGGTCTGGAAAATGTGATCTGCTGGTAACAGCTAGATGGTCTGAAAATGTGATCTGTTAGTAGATCTTGAGGACCAGTTTGGCCACCCCTGAAATAGAGAAATGCCTATACATGCACTGGATGCAGAGAAATAAATTATATGGGGGACTATATATGGACCATTACAGACAGGTACTGTACATTAAATGGTGCCTATTGCTGCATCACATACAGGCCGGTATATTAGATGGTTCCTATTGCTGCGCTATATACAGGCAGGTATATTAGATAGAAGTCTATCCATCCTTAGATGGGACCGATCACTCCTGAATTAGCCCCTACATAGAGACAGGTATATTAGATGGTGCCTAGTCCTGCACTATGGGTCTGATTTGGCCCCATTCTCAATGGTGGGGGTCTGCACATGTGTGAATATGCGCATGTGCAAACTCCCTGTGCGGACGACTTTGGTGAGTGTCACACTCGCTGAGGCATTCACATTGCCAGGGGAGGGAAGGGGGTACGCAGGTTGCGGCAGCAGGGAAATGGCCAGTATTTTATGGACATGCCCATATAAACACTGGACATTCCCCTGCGAACACAAGCGTGTCTATGCCTGCTCGGTGCGGGCAACTTATGTCACATGACGTCAGCGCCCTCCCCGAAGTCGGCCATCTCCAGCCAAAATAAGAGTCAGTCTAGACTGACTTTAATCGGCGAATGGGACAAAAATTAATTTGATGGTCGCCGCCCATCGTAAGAGCCCACATTCCTTTCCATGCAAATGCGGGGATTCGCACGGCGGGGGAACGGCAGTTGGGTTGGCGGCATGCAGCGTTTACTTGTTCGCTAGGCTGTGAACATATACAGCCTAGTAAACATGTTTGAATCAGGCCCTATGTACAGATAGGTATATGAAGGATGCCTATCCCTGGACTATGGGGGTTATACTAGACTTGCGAGTCCACCAGACCCCGCCTGGCGAATGCCGGGGCGCCCCCCTCGCAACGCAGGATTGCCCTCATTGGCTGCAAATGGATGTTTAACATAAACATCCATTCGCAGGCTAGGGGGGAACCACCCACGTCATTCATTGGTCGCCCACCATCGAATGATGTCGAAGGTGCACGCACATCTAAGTGACTCTCTGGTCACTTAGATATTCATGCACGTTTGGCAGGAAGTGGACATCCGGTGATGTCAGCTGCTCGGTCCCCGCACCCGCGTCACTGGGCGATTTGCATGGGAACGGCCATGAAACGCTGGGTGTTCCTATGGGGAAATCACCTGGCCCGCCACCGCATGCCCCCCCCCCCACGGCCCCCCCGCTTGTCTGTTCACCATGGCCGCATGCAAGCTGCGTCTGCACATGCGCAGAAGCACACAATCAGTCCCCCATGCCAACGCATATATACATATATCCTGTATATATAATATATATGGCAATTCCTGTAGTAGATACAGGCATGTAAACAAGATGGATTCCTGAGGCAGGCAGGGGATGTAAGAGATACCTTTGCCTGCTCTAAGTAATAAGAGGTGAGGCTGGATATTCCTGTATGAGATCCATACAGGTGAATTGGACTCGTTTACCTGAATGAGCTACTGTAGGTGAACCAGAAGGAAGGCTACACCTGCACTACTGTGCACACAGATTACAGGTGGCTACTGGGATCCCTTCCCTTGCATTAGATACAGTGCACATAGGTTAATTAGAGGGATGCCTAGCCCTGTACTAGATGCTGAAAGGTAAATTAGGGAGATGGAGGACAAAAAAGACAGAAAGACACAAATCAAATAATTGGAGTTAAAAAAGAAAGGAGATGATGCCAAATCTATTTTATTAGCCAGCCTCGAGAGAATTAATTTAATCAATGCAGCGGGGCATGAGCGAGGCACCGGTGAACTTGAAAGTGCATTATGCCCATTAAAATGCCTGAATTTTCTAAATTGCTAATGGGATACATTTTACACTCCAAGCACTAACCTGAACAGCTCTTGTATGGCTGGTTCCACAGGAACTGTAGAGAGAATGGAAAATATATAAAAATTTATCATCTATCATAAGTACCCCTCTGCTATAGAAAATTATCCAAAAGGTTATGCAAAAGTAAGGGTCAGAATGAATTGCGGAGAGAGATTTTGCAGGATGAAGGTCATTGCTGAGTGGAGACCCTGGGTGATTTAGTGAAGCACGGAACGTACCTCGAACACCTTTGGAGCGCGTGCGATGCCGTTTCTCGTCTGTATCCACCTCCATCTGGGAATAGATTAGCAGGCAGTGAATGCTCTTATCCTTCATGCACAGACTATGAATGCACTGTCTGCTGCAGACTGTCACACAATCTTTTAATTCTATTTTAGAACAAGGATTCCTTTACGTGACGTGATAAGCTTAGTAATTATGCTGAATTCAGATTCATTCTTTACATTTCCATTGTTGTCGATGCTTGGGTTCATAGCACGGATATGGATATTTATGTATGGTATTGGCTTAGACTGAGTAATATTGCGTGATATCTGCTGAGGATTGTGGGAGAAATTTACTAATGAAAATAAGCGTATTTTAGGCGCATTCGTAGGCAGTCGCATGCAAATACAACTGCCTATACGTGTTTTCGGCATTTACTATGCCGAAAATACATAAATCCTATTTGTATTCATGGCACATTCTTATATGAATGGTGATTTCTAATTTGCCAACCAGCTGTATGCAATATACAACCGGTAATCAGCGGGATATGGCCGCTTATTGCCGCGAAAATACGCCTGCGTGGATCAGTCAGATCCATGCAGGCTTCAGTGCAAAAAAATAGAATAAATAAATAATTTTTAAACTGGAGTGGGGTCCCCCACGGCCATAACCAGCCCCAGGCTCAAAGAGCCGGTCCTAGTTTTAAAAAATCATGAGACAAACCGAGTAGGGGATCCCCTGATTATTTAAAACCGGCACCAGGCTCAAGGGACGATCCTGGTTCACAAAAACCCCATATTTTGAAAACCAGCACCGGGCCCAACCAGCCAGCAGGGTAATGCCACAGCTGGAAGACACTTATTTTATTTATATATATATATATATATATATATATATATATATATATACATGTCGGTTTGTATATTTTCCAAGTATGCTGGATGCCTACATGGATTGAAGAGGACATGATCTACGCTGAAGGACCCTGGTAAGTATAGTTTCCTTCCACAGGTACCTTTATGGATTATCTTCAGGAACAGCGGACAGATGTCAAGGCAGGTAAGTATCAGTATGTATGGGCTAATTCTGGAGGGGGGGACCCGTTCATTTGGAGGGTGTCCACTTCCCCAGTATCCCTGCCCAGGCAGACTGGTAAGGGGGTTAATGCTTTGGCTGGGAGGGACTTGTATAAAAGTCTCTCCCCCGGCTGTGGCATTACCCTGCTGGCTGGTTGGGCCTGGTACTGGTTCTCGAAATACGGGGGGACCGCTGGTGCTGGTTTTAAAAAATATAGGGAACCCCTATGTCAATTGTTCCAAATCTTTGAGCCTGGGGCTGGTTATGGCCATGGAGGGGGAACCCCACGCCGGTTTTTACAATTATTTATTTTTTCCTTTTTTTTTTTTACACTGCAGACTGCACGGATCTGACTGATCCGTGTTGGCTGCCGACTCGTATTTGTATTTAGTGGCCGTATATTCAGCCACTAAATATGAATACATCAGAATACGGCCGCCTGCGCCATAGGCCAAATACGATTAGTAAATCTGCCCTATTTATGAATCGTATTCCCAACAAAATGCACCTGATGGCAGTCGTATTCTGTCGTATTAAGAAAACAAGTATGACTGAGTCGTGTTCATATTCTTAGTAAATATCCCCTATACAGTATGTCTGCCAGGTTAGAACCATGTTGATATACAACCCAGATACATGATCTGAAACAGGGTAGAAACAGGGTAGTACATTGTTTTGTAAGAAGAAGCTGTTGTGAGCATATATTTCTCCACCTATTCTTAAAATGCTTAAGTGCTCATTTTCTCTCCATCTTTAGAGACGTTACAAAAATTGGCTACATGTGCCTTCCTTCGCATTCTACCATTGTATTGATTTATATGTTTGCCTCCTTACGCACTTTATAACCTTGTATCTACATCATCAAGAGGAGGTTACCCTGTGATATGGTGCTTCTCTCCATGAGGGTCATTCAGATGTGGTTGGAGTCGCTATCACTACTGCTTACTTGGGAGCAGCAGTGATAGCTCTGTATGTAAATGCAGCAGGAGGCGTCTTTTACAAGTAGAAACCTCCTGCTGCAGAAGTAAGCTCAACTATATTCCCGGGCACATCATCTGATTACTGCAACACCATCAGGCGGCTTGCGGCACCCATCGGGACACGCAATTGGCCAGGAAATCTCTGTGTCTTGATAATTTGAGCATCAGGGCGCACATTCAACTGGACCTAAATGAGGGGTCTGTGTCACTGACTGCAAATGTTGGTACCGGTGGCCTTGTTCTGCAGGACACTCTGGACCATTCAATAGGCTGGTGCAATTTCTAATGGTGTAACCGATGGCAAATCTTTTTACGTACAGACCAGGGCCAACTTTAGGGGTCAAATTGCCCCAAGGCATCAGGAAGCCCCATGTTAGGGCTTTCTGATTTTTAAAGCAATCCTAACCCCCCGTCCCCATTCACCACCGTAATGTATGAATACCCCCCCCCCCCCCAGTTTCAAATAAAAAAATGTATGCCAAAGGGAAAACAATGACCTCATGCAAGTGAATATGCTATATTACTCATTACTCACTAATGGGCAATATACCACTGGGTATCACGTATATGTTTGAAAGGCACCAACCCAGAACAAAAAATCTCTGAACTGGATGAGTATATGTATACCTTGAAATACAAGTTCATTCATCATACAGCAATGCTAGTCTGCTAATGAAATATAAGCCACATTGAGCAAATGATCCTTGTATGACTGGTGAAAACAGTGGCAAGATTAAGGAACATATTTAGGTTTTCTAATTGTTAATATCGCAACTGGTGAAAATAAGCTTAGAATTTGAAAAAGAGATAAAACTTTCCTATATATCAGCTGGCAGAATGTAGGTGACCTTTAGGACTATGCTTATTTGTTGCACAATTGTAATATCACAGTTACGGCTGACATCATGCAGCTCCTTACACAGCTGTCACCAAGGGCTTTATTCTAGTTCACTCTTTCTGACAAAATCCTTCTTAGATGGACAAAACCATGTGCACTGCAGGGGGGCAGATGTAAATGTGCAGAGAGAATTAGATTTGGGTGAGTTATTTTGTTTCTGTTTTTTTTACACTGCAATATAGATCTCACTTTGAAGTAAAACCACACCTAAATCTAATTTTCTCTGCACAAGCAGGGGCGCTGGAACGTTTTTAGGTTGGGGGAGGCAAGATATAATCTCATTTTGGCGCCCCCTAAATTGCTATATGTTACCCCCTGATAGTTAATGAAATATGTTTTCATCAATATGTCCAGCACATGTCCCTATAACCCTCATATGTCCAGCACATGTCCCTATAACCCTCATATGTCCAGCACATGCCCTCACATCCCTCATATGCCCAGCACATGCCCCCACATCCCTCATATGTCCAGCACATGCCCCCATATCCCTCATATGTCCAGCACATGCCCCCACATCCCTCATATGCCCAGCACATGCCCCTACATCCCTCATATGTCCAGCACATGTCCCCACATCCCTCATATGTTCAGCACATGTCCCTATAACCCTCATTTGCCCAGAACATGTCCCCACACCACTCATATGCCCAGAACATCAATTGTTCACACACTCCCCATAACTTAATACATCCCCAATGTACATTAACTCAAATTGTGAGCAAGTTTAGAGATCTCCTCAACTTACTTTTTTTGTTTTGCTGCCTGGATCCCTCCCATACACAGCAGGGCAGACACGCTGGCCGCAGCAGGATGGGGCTGGAGCGCGCTGGGGACCTGGATGCTGGATGCCAATCCCATGCGACGCTCGTCGCTGAAGCAGCAGGGGGCGGGCGGCCGCGGCGTCGGACACTGTAAGTGTCAATCAAACACCGCTGGGCAGGGCGGCCGGCAGGGAGGGGACTGAGTCTGACAGGTAGGACGGATGGAGAGACCCGGCGCAGCGGCGCCAGCGAGCATAGCACTGCAGGATATGTGAGTGTAGAAAAGACCTCACACATACATCAAGACACAGACGGGCCCCGGCCGGGCTCTGGGGCCCTTCAGATCGCCGGGGCCCGTCACACATGTCCCCCTTGACCCCCCCTGTCGCCGGCCCTGACAGCGCCCCCAGACAACGGTACTTTAGCGCCTCAGTAATTTGGGGGGGGGGGCAAGCTGCCCCCTCGCCCCCCCCCCCGTTCCGGTGCCACTGTGCACAAGTAACATCTGCCCACCTGCAGTGCACATGGTTTTGTCCATCTAAGAAGGATTTTGTCAGAAAGAGTGAACTAGAATAAGGACCCAAGTCACAGATCTCAGATTCTTAACTGCAGGCCAAAGCTTGTGATATTGCTAGTTTTTTTTCTCTATGAGCCATATTCTTGTCTTCTGAGATAACATGGGTTCTATTAGGAGAAAGAAAGCTAAGGAAAAAGGAGATTTAAAGAAAAGAAAGCAGGCATCGAGAGAGATGAGAAGAAATGCATTGGTTTCAGATGTAAAGAGAGGCTGGAACACAATGGCAGGATTTAGGAGAAAGAAAAGAGATCAGTTCCTAAAATCATGTAGCAGATGTCCCAGATTTTGGCAAGTGAGACACAGGAGAAACATGGCCATTGCTGAAGATCCAAGGGCAGGATGCAGCTAAGAAGATGTGTAAAAAGATGTCACACAAAGCAGCCATAGAAAGACACTGGCACCGATTTGCTGATTTTCCAAAAGAGAGGGGCTGCTTATATTTTGGGTTAAAGAACATGTTGTACCCATTGACAATAAAATATATTGCAGCAGAACTGGTCTTTGTATTGCAGTTAATGCATATCAGAGGAATAACTCACAGAGACCTTTAACCAGAAATTGTTTTGCTGACCACACATGGATATGTAAAAATCAGAGATATTAGTCAGGCCCTGTTGAATGTATATGAAGAAACCAATGCTAGTGTAATTGCTGGGAGACCAGGCTACAGAATATGGCTCCAAAGGTGACTCATTCAGTGCATTTGATATTATGCTATATATGCTCACCCTACAAAAGCACCCTTTTCTTGGAGAGAATACGGAAGAGATCGACAGCAAGATCGTTAAGAAAAAAATCATCATATTGAGGGCTTACTGTTCTCGCAACAAAACACATTATATCCCAACTCCTGAGCAGGGACCAGACCCTCCGGCTCAAGATAAATTGCAATATGCAAGAACGCCCCTTCTTTGCTTTAGTTACCTGGGAAAACAGAGACTGGAAAACATCTCCACTCATGCCGTGCATGTACGCCATGAATATAGATCACCAGCTTACACAGTGAAGCTTTCAAAGAGCCAATTTCTGCCATGGACCCAAGCCTCTTTGATGATATTAAAAGTGTGTGCCTTAAATGGGGTAAAAGCTAAATACTATATCATCAGTTGATGGCAACTTGTATGACAAAAAATAGAGAAATCCTTGGCTACGTCTCTGAAAATGTACTGTGTTCAACAGTACAGTTCCTGCTAATCGCCTCTAAGCAGTCACTAGTTTCCTTCTCTGTAGTTTGCTCTGAACTTCACTGTAAACTGGGGCCCCATGCTGGGTACTTTATCTAATTTTTCTTAAAACAAATCTGTCCATAGAACAAGTTGGGTACACTGAGAGTTATGTCATCTGATTAGGCAGATCAGACAGGGTTATCATGCAAGTTTCATGCTCTGCCACCCCTACCCCAACAAGTTTCACCCCTAGGCACTTGCCTCATGTGCACAATGGGTAATCCACCACTTTTCCTCAGCATCTCAATCCCGGTCCCGCCTAGCCCTGCATTACAGTAATTACACCATTACTCATTTTACGCAAGTGCCTCATCCACATCTAATCCTCAGCATCTCCATCCTGATCCCACCGCATCCCACTAATTACACAGTTACCCATCTAAAGTAGGTACCTGAGTTATATACACATTCCTTTTATCCTCAACGGGGTGAATTTAGGGGTCAAGTTGCCCCATCACATCACTTTTTGACTCGTGTTAGGACTTCCTTATTACAAAAGCAACACTAACCCCCCCATCCTCCATCCTCGATCCACCACAATTATTGCTCATTGCCCCGTCACAAATTAAAAAAATAAGTAACGGGGAAGGAACCATCACCTGGCCATCGGCCTAGCAGGTCTCTCATGCAAGGGATCATACTGTGCTGTCCCCCTCCCTCAGTAAGTGTCACCCCTTGGCCTCATGTACCTAAATGGAAATCCACTACTGTTTCAGAGGCAGATAAGTGCCACAGCTGGTATAGGGGTCCGACAGTTGGGATCCTGACAGTCATTAGGCCGACGTCGGGATCCCGACTGGCCGGACCCAGACAGCATGGTGAGCACAACTAAGCCCCTTGCGGGCTCGCTGTGCTCGCCATGCTGCGGGCACGGGGGCTCGCTACGTGAGCCACCTATTCTATTCTCCTTCTATGGGGGTCGTGGACCCCCACAAGGGAAAATAGCCGACGGCCATCGGGAACCCAGCTATCCGTGTTTTCACAGTCGGGATCCCGATGTTTCGTAAATGCCTATCGGGATCCAGACTGTCAGTACCCTGTCCGGCACCCGCTGGCCCAGTGGCTGCTGCATTATCATAATGACATGTTCTGTTCAAGAAGATACAGTTGCGGTTGCAATAGCATCAATATCTGAATCAGACCCATTGTGTGTGTGACTGCACTTCTGCTTCCTGGTCACTACTGTAAGGGGGTCCTACCGGCATTCTGGTCAGAACACCTAACATTTCTTTCCAGGGTTGGAAATATGAACTGTCTATGAAGGTGTTGAGTCACGTAGGGGACATTTACTAAGATGGGAGTTGTACTTCACATGGGATGTTGCTATGGGCAACCAATCAGTGTATTATCTATTTTATTCTAGAAGGTGCTAAATAAATAAGAAGTAGATTCTGATTGGTTGCCATAGCAACATCCCATGTGAAGTACAACTCCCATCTTAGTAAATGTTGTCCATAGTGTCTATGTACTAAGTCTTTGAGAAAGATAAAGAGTACAGAGGTAAAGTACCAAGCAACTAGCCCCCAGCTGTCATTTTTTATGCACAGCCTGTAACATGATAGTTAGCAGGGCCACCGAAAGGGGGGTGCCCTGGGTACAGCTGCCCACAGCGGTGCCAACCCCCTCCCCCTGGGCACCCACATACAACCTCCCCCTCCCGGCGCCGGCGGCCCCCCAGCCAGGCATTCTACATCCAACAGTTCTAGTGGCGGCCCTGATCATTAGGAGCAGGTTGGTGATACTTTATCTCCGCCCACTTTCTCTCTCTCCGAGCCTTAGTATTTTAATCACATTTACCAAATATACAGTATGTAGGGTTTTCTCCGCTTGAAATAGAAAAATGCACAGAATGATCAATGTAAAAGGAAATTATTTGTTATATATAAAACACTATGATTAAGTTGATAAATAAGGGAAATATAATGGCTCTGAAAACAGACTTACCAGTGAGACAATAGCTTATCTTCCATACAAACAATGCAGCCTAGAAATGAATGATGCTGTACAATTTGTACCTGAAGGAAATACAGCTCACCCGCACTAAACCTATGATTGAGTCTCTGTTGTAATTAGCTCTTTCAGATATTCACCACCTTTTATATAAATAATACACTACATGCAGCACAATACATTATTCTCCTCTCTCTGTCATCACACTCTGTGCTGCTCAGCACTTGCCTTACAGTTCTCATCATGCATACTGCAGGTCACAATGACACGTCTCTCTTCCCTACTGCCTCTCTATAACAGCTGGCTGGCTCACAGGTCACGTCACATTTAATTCCCATTGGCAGTGCTTTCCAAACTGTGTGCCTGGGCTCCATGGGGTGCCTTTGGGCACTTGCAGGGGTGCATTGGGTGGTCCAGGACCAATTCAAATTATTTATGGGTAAAGTTTTAGGCAAAACCAGTGCTGGTGGTTGTCAATAATAAAATATGTGGACAAACAGAAGCAAAACCTGTCCCTCACCACATAATTGAACCTAAGGTGACATAGGGCGGGATGTACTAAGCAGAAAATGCAGAAAAAAAAAAAACATTTATCAGGGTTTTTACCACATTTTCAGATGCACTAAAGCCCCACCACCCCGGACCAACCCCCACCACCCCACACTACCCACGCTGCCTCCCTCACCGGATGTCCAGGCAGCCTCCTGCTGTGCTGCCTGGACCAGTGACTTCTCTAGCACCGAAATATGCCCCTTCCGGTGCAGGGAGGAGGAGCCCAGTAGTCGCTGCAGCCACCTGAGCAGGAGGCTGCCCCGGGCACAGCAGGAGGAGTAGAGTCACAAGGACCTGCTCCCCCCCCCCCCCCGCCATCTGCTTCACAAAGGGTAGCTCTTATCGCAAGAGCTGCCCTTTGTGATACTAATCACATATGTTAGTACATGTGTGATTAGTAGCAATGCGAATCGCACATGCTGGGTACATCCTGCCCATATCCCCCCAATTTACTTATCTTTTTTAAAAATATGTCTCAATAGGAAACTGTTGGCCTACGGCTGCCATGAAAACAGATCTGATACTCTAGGATGCCGTGATTCAAAAACAATTGTGAACCACTGCCCTACGTGTCTGTGTAAATTGATCACCCAGCACCTTAAAGCAGTTATTTATACCTCGTATACATACAAACTGTACATACATAGTAAACATCCAGCAAATTCAGGTATTTATCAAAAAAATCATTAAAAAAATAAGCCGTTTGTAGAGGAACGATAGCACAAGTCCAATAATATTATAGTCCATGTATCCAAAAAGTACTTATCAACAGGCAGCTTGCAGGATAAATAAAGGCGTGAGTGTCATTCTTGATGACAGAAGATACCATAGGGGTACGTTGAATGTGGAGGGGAGCATGGGTTCGATAAACACACAAGCGACTTGTGCAGTTTAAGAACCTTTGGGCTAGATGAATAATGTCAAATGATCACTGGTCATAAGATGCAGCCATGTGTATGGTACACCTCTATTTGTGCAGCACAGAACCCTGATTTTCATCTTGCAGACTGAGAGGATTGATCACATTGGGATATAAAATGCTAAGAGGCTGCGTTTTGGTTGTGTTTATTGGCCATTTCCAGACTTTCTCACTCCATAAGCAAGGACCCAGCCTGGATCTTAGAGCTTCTGTAGTGGAGTATTGGTCTGATCCTATTTTTTTAATAGACAAAACAGTTCCCATGCCTAATGTTACAAAACTATCAAGAACAATCTCCACCTCCTCGTATCTTTAACCAGTCGCACTGTTAGACAACTTGCCAACTTCCTAATACTACCACACTTTATATGAAGGGTAAGAAAGGAACAATGGGGCAGATGTATTAAGCCTTAGCAAGAGATAAATGCCAGGGTGATAAAGAGAGATAAACGTCCAGTCAATCACCTGCTAACTGCCAGGTTAGTAAAGTCAGTAAGGAGCTGATTGGCTGGACGTTTATCTCTCTTTATCACCCTTGCATTTATCTCTGATTAAGGCTTAATACATCTGCCCCATTATATGCAATTTTTTATCCATATGAAATTAACTTGAAATTTTGTGATTACCAGCAAGTATGCTGTATCGCTGGTCAGGTCAAACTACAACGATGAGACAGGATATTTGCAATTTGGAGGGAGAGATACAGTACATGTCTAGGTGTGCTAATCTTTTAGATAGTCACATTCTCTACTGGAATGTACGAGCAACTACTGAATTTCATTGAGTTCTGCCACCTCGGGAGAGTAGACCAACCTCACAGATCCAGAGCCTTGATACCATTGACCACAGTGAAATACAACATGCCACTGCTATGTGCATTGGGGGGCGGGGCTTGATTAGGTGACTAAGGTAATTAAGACCCACCCTCTTACTCTAAAACGTCCACACTTCATGTGTGTCAGGCAACCTGTGGATCTATAGTAGGAATGAATGCAGTATGTTTGAAAATGTGACAGTTAGCAATGACTACAGCTGTGCACCAGCTAAGTGATCTGGGGAATGTGACAGTTAGTAATGACTACAGCTGTGCACCAGCTAGGTGATCTGGGGAATGTGACAGTTAGTAATGACTACAGCTGTGCACCAGCTAGGTGATCTGGGGAATGTGACAGTTAGTAATGACTACAGCTGTGCACCAGCTAGGTGATCTGGGGAATGTGACAGTTAGTAATGACTACATCTGTGCACCAGTTAGGTGATCTGGGGAATGTGACAGTTAGTAATGACTACATCTGTGCACCAGCTAGGTGATCTGGGGAATGTGACAGTTAGTAATGACTACAGCTGTGCATTAGGAAGGGGATTTGGAAAACGGGGACTGTCGGTAGACCTCAAGGACCGGTTTGGCCACCCCTGATCTAGGTGAAACAGCACGAAACCAAGGAACTTTGTGATCTCTATAAATGATCTCCACTACCTGCCAATCATGTAGCCCATATTATAGACGAAACCACACTAGGGTCACAAAAGAGAGGCCCGGATATGTCACAAAAGTATTAAAAACAAGCACTGCTTCTGTGTGCCTAATAAAATGACAATGCCAGATAGCATATTGAAGAATTCTTTACAGAGCCAAGAATCTCATTCCGCAGATAATATGAGTCAAAATGCAACTCTCATTTACTCGGAGCTCACATTCACGAACCATTTGCTTTTTTTGCATTTTTTTTAAATAGCTTCTTCTGATAATGTATGATAAACTACTCACTGCTTCCATTTGGAAATTTCCCTCATAATAAGCCTCCTCATTTACACCCTGCTTCAATGCACCTCAAGCCACATTAAAAAAAAAAAAATTCTGATGTACTTTTATGATCTTCAAGGCAGAGTGATTACAGTCTGAAGGAGACAGGAGTTGTGACTCAGTGGCGCTGAACCCACTCTTCCAGAGTCACTCTTTGTACATGTATGAGGAAGGAGGGCACAGAACCGCGACTATCCAATATCTCGTCTCATGAACCAGTTCCCCATAATCATCCATGATTACTAATCTGCACAATGTTGATGTTTGTGCTCTTTAATGCACTACACAATTCTATATCTTTAAACTATCCCAAAATAAGAGCATAAAAGTGGACCTTTAGCTTTATATCAAAGACATGCGATTTAAGTTAGTTTTCCTAGCTGTAATCTAGAAGTCGTACGTGAAAAAATATCAAACAAGATCAAATGCTGTATCTTCAATCATAGGCTTATTTTGGATGTTTTTCACCTTTCACCTATATGTATTGTGTCTTCGCTTTATCGCATCTCCCAACTTATTCCCTCTGCAAATCGGTACAGTGTCCCAAACTTTTTATATCTGTTTCTAAACTTCTTATGCAATTATATGTAATGCACAAAACCAACACGTACCTCCTAATAGTCTAGTATTATCTGGGCTGTCCTTAGACTTGTGCCCAGACAGTAGGCGGGGCTTTATGGGAAGGTGGGCATGATTGGTGGCTCTAAGCTTGGTATGGATTCAAGAGGGGCTGATTTGACTTTTGAAATTGTCTAAAAAGTTATACAAATGTGTAACTAAACAGGGCTGGGGAATGTGCACTGGGACCCTGTTGGATGCCTAATCACATAGGCCCTCCCCCATCCCATTTCACCACTTATTTGCGATGTGAAGGTTAAGGACGGCCTCATTTCTTTTTGGAACCCAGCCCAGTAACATCAAGGAGCAACAGTTGACAATGTAAGACATTGATGGCTGCTGTACCTGCATGTCAATGACTGGTACATACATATTCATACATACATATATATACATATTCTGGTTGGTTCGGTCTGACCGGCGTGCATACGGTTCGTCCAAGCACTTACCACATACATTCTTACGAGTGTGATGCCGCCCACAATACATCTGCACACGGACTAAGTCAGCAACCGACAATGGGGAGTGGCACGGGAGCGTACGCGTCACTTGTCTGGACCAGCAATTGGTCTGCTAATGTGAAAATTTGGCGTTAATTAGCAGACCCAGGGTGTCCGTACTCAGGTGGAAACTCTAAGAGTGGTATTGAGCACTCTTTGGCATCCGACTGTTTTGGGCCAAAAATGCACTGTGCGCTTGCCGAGCGAGGCGGTTGTCCCTCTGTGCAGTTTTAGTGCACACCCCCATGCACGCCCCGGTATACGCCCAGTTTTGCCCACTTTTCTGGCCTCTCCCCGAAAAACGCCCACATCACGCCCTCTGTGACCGTGCGCTTGCGGATAGGATTTTTTTGCTCGGGAAGGTCCGATCATGCGCGATGTGCTGTCGCCGCACATGCGCATTGCGAATGGTACGCATGCGCAGTTGAAAAAAACTCTGTACCGTGCGAACGTGGTCCCCCATAGTGAGGGGCACAATAATGTCAAAACATACATACTGTACAAAACATACCATACGGACGTCAATGAAAATCCTTTACTAATGTCCACATCTTGGTACATCTTGCGCCTTAAGTGCTCCATGAACCCATATGTGGGCAGCATAGAGGGTTTGATGATCAGTATTACTGCCTCACAGCACTGAGTCATGGGTTCAATTCCGACCATGTCTCTGTGTGCAGTTTGTATATTATCCCCGTGCATGCATGGATTTCCTCCGGGTACTACGGTTTCCTCCCACAATCTAAAACATATACTGGTAAATTGAATGGCTCACACAAATTAACCGTAGAATGTCTGTGTGTGTTTGGTCATGTGGTAGGGAATATAAACTGTACGCTCCACTGTGGCAGGATGTGATGTGAGTGTTCAACTATTCTCTGCGAAGAGCTGCAGAATATGTGTGCGCTATATAAATAACTATAAATAATATACAGTACATCCTAATTCCTTCTCGATAAATAATCCAACCTTCCAAAATGAGGGTATTATTTTACTTTACGGGAAAAACAGGGGATCACGTTTGTTTTCCAGCTTATGAATGTAATGAGGAGGAAGCTACAGTATTGTTGGAGCAATATCCAGTGCTTAGACCTGTCCCTTTAGCTTTCTTGCAGGCCCAACATGTTGTGGATGGTCTCCCCAGGGTGCTCTCATCAGATGACTGTAATAATAACCCTTTAGATGACTTGTTAATGAAAGTCACCATTCATTTTTTTTTAGTACTCCGTTACAGTATGATACACAGGGGTCAGGTTTGGTACAGTGGAGATACCAGTTTCTGCCTTTCACAGCAAATTGTTGCAAACGCGAGACTAGAGGCTTCTATTAAGCTACTGTTTGCTATGTCTTATGCAGAATTATTTTAAAACATATTTCATATGTGACCTCATTGTAAATACCGTAGGACAGTGGTTCCCCACCCTGCTCCTCAAGTACCCCCAACAGTGCATGTTTTCCAGGTCTCCACACAGAATCACAAGTGCTATAATTAGCTCCACCTGTGGATCTTTTCAAATGTGCCTGAATAATGAGTGCACCTGCCGGGTGACCTGGAAAACGTGCACTGTTGGGGGTCCTTGAGGACCGCAGGTGCGCCTCTCAAAGGCAGGTTTGATGCACTGCTTATGGGCATGTCCGGTAATAAGGAGATTTTGGGCTCAGGTATGGGATTATGTCAATCGTCACTTGTTATTTGCATGCCTGAATGGTCAACACTTCATCTTCCTGAAAGCAATTGCATAGAGCAGGGAGTATGGAAAATACTGATAGCTATATCAGATGTAGCTAAAAGATGTATCCTGCAACTCTGCATAGAATCTACACCCCCTCTATTTTCTCTCTTTTAGAAAAGCTCTTTTTTACTTTCAGAATGGAATGGTTGGAGGCAGTGGCGGAACTTGTGGGTGGTAAGCCCAGGTGCAAAAATCTAAATTGGACCCCCTCCTCCACCCCCTAACCATGTCCATAATACAGCAGTGGATGACAGGGAGAGGCAGAGGAAGGCAGAGCGTGACAGGGAAAAACAGAGGGTGACAGGGGCAGCAGCAGGCCCCTTAGTTCTTAAGACCCCGGTGCACTGCACCTTCTGCATCAATGGTAGTTACGCTTCTGGCTGGAGGAACCTCAAAATTTTTCAAAACATTGCAAAGCTACATAAAGACCCTATTCCGTCCTATTAAAGGACAGGTTAGAAGTGCTTTAGGAATACCTTATGGTATGAAACGCAAGTATATACTCAAGATCCCCAAACTCTTTTTGTGAGATTAAATTGTGGATTAATAGCTTGGTGGATTTATCTTTTCTTTTTTCCTTTTACAGAATGGGTGGATTATTGGGGGTTAACACCATGTTTGTACATAATGCTAATATCGCATTGTTATGATTGGACAATTGTTCTTACTACAGTACTGAATGTGTTCTATTGTACACATGTGGAACATACTCTTTTGATGACTTATATGCAGTGGCGGCTTGTACCATTTGGTAGGATGGGGGCTTCTGCTGGCTGCAATATAGGCACCCCCCTTCTCCCTGCCACAGGTGCAATGTTTCCGGCGCCTGTACTATGATGACAGGCGCAGGGACTGGCGATTGCGCAGTACGACCTCTGTACTGTGCATGGGGCCAGCTTCTATGGGCTGCTTTGGCAACAGCCCATAGAAGGGGAATCACGGTCCTGGCACCTGTATAATACAGATGACAGGCACCAGGACTGGCATGTGCACAGTACAACCATATGTACTGCTCATGCGCAATCCCTGGGATTCAGGGGCTTGTGCTTAGCAGCCTGTAGAGAGGAATCATGGAGGGAGGGAACACCTCCCAATGGGACTGCCTTGGTGACTGGCAGGTCGGACTTCCAATACGTCACTGCCAGTCACAGTGAAGCCAGTGCAGTCTCACTGACTGCATCTGGCTTCGCTACAGTGGCGGATTTTACCGGGGGGGGGGGGGGGGGGCTGCAGCCCTGTAGCCCATAGGTAAAAACCGCCACTGCTTATATGTAAACATCATGCTTCAATAAAGAAAACAGTTTGGATTTAAATTTTATGTGTGAGTACATCAGTAAAAATGGGGAAAATATTAATTTAAGCTCAAACATGGAAGAAAAATAAAAAATGGGAACAAATTATTAATGGAACAATAAAACATAAACATTAGCCATTTCCAACGATTGCGAACAACCAATAAGATGCTCAGCAGCGACTTCAAATGTAATGTAATGAAACTTGCCACATCCCTGACAATCTCCCCATACAGCATTCTACTGTACAACTGATCAATTTAATCTCAGATTTTATTATTTGGAAAGATGTACGGTTTGGTTCTCTAGTGATCCAAATTCACCCAAATTTGTGTATCAATCATAATCAATTATCTTTTTATTGTTTTTTTAACCAAACCAAAACACGTCAGGGTTGTTTTGACAAACCCAAAACACAATGATGAATTAGAACCAAAACTGAAGCACTAGGGTTCCGTGTACATCACTTATAATTTGTCCCTTTGGTAATTTTTATCTGTATTATTTAAACACACTTATTGCATTGTTTTGTATTGTTTTATACACAGCCCACAGTGATATTGTCCAATGAACAATAACTTATTCACATTCTTATCAGGTGGATTAGAAAAAACACACTGCGTGGTTTTACTTTTATGTAGATGGTATTTTAGTATATAGCAATTATATTATTCACCAATATATATGTAATTATAATCTTTTCATACTGTAGTTGTCAAGCAACTAATTATTTATTTATGTAAATGCTCCACACTATAGTATGTGTGTCTGCAGGCTGAGATTGTGGCTGCAGCACTGGTGCATATACTCAGTACAGTAGATTGCTGTCATACAGGTGCTTTCATACTGTAGATATATATATTATTAACTTTGTTTCATAGCCTGTTTTAATTACTCCTCAAAAAATAAATCCCAATCTGCCATTCAACTATAACCCTTTATTACTGTTTATGACAAAATGTAAAAACAAACAAAAAAATAAAATGTGACAAACATTCATAACAGTATATCACACATAAAACAAAAAAGTATAGAAAACTTCAGGTTCTAAGAGCAATGGACATCAATAAAATAACATAACTAGATATAAAGACCAAATATGAGAGTAAATGCAATATACAAAAAGAATGATATACCTCTGAAGGCATATAATGATATGGAGAAAAAATTCCCGAACAGAATAATGGTCATGGAATGTAGTAGAATTAAAATAAAAGTATACCCTCTTGGAATGGCCCGGGAGTCTACCAAAAATCGGGTCTCCTCCCGACCCACGAGAGGGTGGGCAAGAATCCTACATGCCGCTGCTCTCCCCCCAGCCCGCATAGTCCTACCCTGACAGTCAAATAATGGCATTTGCAGGTCTACGCAGAGGGGGCAGGGCTAAAATGAAGTGAATTGCATCCTTTTAGCCACACACCCTTCATGTAGACGATATCGAAAATAACGATATTTCTAAGGATAGGGCGGGGCTTGATGGTGCCGGGAAGCCCAGCTGAAAGTCTCCTCTCTGGCTTGCACCCGGAGAGGAGAAATAAAATATTGGCAAGTATGATGTAAGCTTGTGAATTTGCATTAATTATTTGAAAGTATATATAGCAGATTAATATTATACCTCCATTACTTCTTTGTGTGCTAAAATATGTCATAACAGAAAGTGAAAGCAGTTTTTTGCAGGGACACTGATCTGTTTCAAACTTGCTGCATATGGAGAGAGGGAGCTGTGAAGACAGATATTGGAGGTAGGAGCTGATAGGGACTTGGGGTGGGGTGGAGAGTTTGTAGGTTAAAAACTGTCACAGTTCAAAGTGAAAGTAAAAACTCACAGCTCAAAGTGAAAGTACATTGCAGAAGTCGTCATTTTTGACGGGCTTTTAACTAGTAGTAATAATAAACTATAATGATAATATGTAACATTATAAGTGCCGTAGCAATGGACCATAATTCTAACTCTTCTGGTGCATGTATCATCATGACAGCTCGCAGTAAGCAGCCACAAGGCTGCTTAAAGGGATACAACGGTGCTGCCCCTTGGCTTTGTGCAGGGCCATCTTAACAGCATTGTGGACCCCAGCCAAATCAATGTATTTGGGGCCCCTCCACACCCATTCCCAGGACAAAATATAAACAAATAAATCATAACACACCCTTCATGTGGTCCTATGCCATCTCTCCATTTGCTTCTATACAGTGACTGGCACTCTGATTGGTAAATAGCTCCATCCACCAATCAGCATGCTGACAGCCATTCACCGTTTAACTGCAGTTGGAAGGCAGTTAGAGAATGCTGGACTCTGATTGGTGAATAGCTCCAGTCATCTACCAATCAGCAAGAAGAGAATGCTGCCTGGTTGCTCTGTTTGTGTCTGATTCACTATCATGTTGACTGGGCAGTATTCTCTACTGCCTCTGAAAAAGCTCAGGAGGCAGATGCCCTCAACCCAATCTGCCCCAGCTCGAAGGCTCCTAGAATCGGGTGGCCCTTGGGCAGCTGCCCATTTTCCCCTATACTTTAAGATGGCCTTGGCTTTGTGCCCCGGATGATGGCACCAGCCATATTTCACATGTGAAGACCTTTATTATAGTCTTTTGTAAACTGAACAATATAGCCTAGTTTTCTAACATGTATTAATGTGATAAAATGAAAATAAGATGGCAATAATATACACCGTATTAAATTAAAATATATATAAATGGTGAAACTGTAAGCTTTACAATTGTATTAAAAAGAAACTCCCTAAAAGACCCATAGGGATATATATACTATTATTGAAAAAGAGGCACTGTAGTAATCCAGTAAGTAATTGCAAACATCGACAAACAACTTTATTGAGTGTAAAATCTCCAAGCGCTTGTACACGTTATGTCAGTTGCGCATTACATCCTGTAACATTACATCATTACAGCACTGCCATTAAGCCATTACATACAGAAAATGAATTAAAAAAACCAAACATGTATATACTTTGAACTTTTAATTTATTTTAACCAGTGGCGGCTCCTGCTATTGGGCTGCAGGACTGCAGCCCCTCCAGTGAAAACCAGGAGGTCTCCATTGTAAAACAGACAGGCAGCATCAGAGCTCCGGTGTGCGTGTGCATTCACGACAGAAGGGTGTGCACATTCTACCAGCGGAGGGAGGGGGGTTGTGGGATCTACCTCTCTACTGACTGTCTGTGTCTCTCCCAGTCCTCATGTGTCACATGATCACATGTCTTTCCTGTCAGGAGTCACAACACCAGGCTCCATGTGTGACCTCCTCTTATGTGGGGAGGAGTTCAGCATGTAGTAGCCTCCTATTGGAAGCTGATACTGCCCATCATACAGAGGACTGAAAACTCCTCCCTACTTGGGCTGCCAGTACATGGAGCGATGACAGAAATAGCTATTCAGCAGGAAGCCATTCTGTGCACTTCACCAGAGCTACAGTACTTCCATGGGCTGCTGCTTGTGCAGCCCAGCAGAAGTAAATCCTCTGCAGTGAGCATGCCCAGACTTCAGTGAGTCACTCAGTGTGATGCAGCTGAAGGAAGGTATGCATTGTACCAGAGAGGTGCATGGAAGTTTTTTTTATATAATATTTGAGCCTATGTGAATAATATTTATGTAAACTATTATTAATGTGTAGATCTTTAATAGGAATATAATTTTCTGTACTTTAATTAATATTAAAGTTATTCAAAGTGTGTATTTTGCTCTTTACCTGTGTTCGTGTGTATATGGGTACAGCATTTGTTTACAGTATATGAACAAAAACACTGGTACAGAGCAACCACAATCAAGGTTACTTTATTCCATAGTTTAAGGTGATTTAAAGTAGATTATCTGTATGTTGTGTTTATTTGCAACAAGCAGTACCCAGGCAATTGCAGCCCCAGTACTGTAAGTCTAAAGGCAGCAGCCACCACTGATTTTAACTAAAGCGCTTTAACAGTAAATAGGAATCATAATTCCATTTTTTCATGGTGGAAATACTTCTTTTTTGAAAATACAGGTCAAAATGTCAAATATGTTCATTATTTTGAGAAAATTATTTAATAGTAAGCATAAAAAATGAAAACATAAGTAATGCTGCCTTGTGCGGCTTTGCCTTGCCCTGAGCGTAAGGTCATGCAGGAAACGAAGGATAATTGCAATTGCAAAGCATCACAAAAATGTCATTTCCTTTAAGCCCAACCATCGTTATCTCTGTGACGAACTTTCCTTCTGTTTCTCATACAAAAATATTGTCTTTGGAAAAATTATGTGTTTTTCAGTAAGTAATATGCATGCTCCAAAAGGATCAAAAATTACTTATTTATGGTATATTTACTATTATAGTTAATATTATTATTATTAATATTATTATTATTATTATTATTATTATTATTATTATTATTATTATTATTATTATAACTCATTTTATTTTACTGCAATTTTGGGTTAACTTTCTGGTGCTGATTCCATTGCTAAAGTGACTTTTTGAGATACATGGATGAGAATCAAGGAAACACAAATAACAGCTATTAACTGATAGTGGCTGATCACTTGTATATGGAGGTGGAATATTCTAGAACTGGGCTGGCCAAGCCATTACTCAAGATCTACCGGCAGTTCATGTTTTCAAGACCACCTAGTTGGTGCACAGGTGTAGTCATTACATCTTGATCCCAGGTCCGACCCGATCCTGCACTTTCACATTAAACCTGGGTCATCCATTATACACAGGACAACCCAAGTTTAGCCCTTTTTATATACAGGGTTGAAATGCTGGGTTGGTTGATCTGGGATATAAAGTTTGGTGCTTCACACTGCACCTTGACCCAGGTTGACCTGGCAACAACCCGGCAATAACCTGGGTTTGAGGTGCGGTGTGAAATGAGTATAAACGATAAATTCTACAGATCCACAGTTGGCCTGAAAAACATGAACTGTTGGTCAATCTCGAGGACCAGTTTGGCCACCACTGGTCTAGGGTGATGACAGAGTGAACGGCTGGAATATCTATGTGTCTCACCTTCAGGAATTTTCCAGTAGATTCCCATTTGCATGTGTTATGGCACTATATTAGTTGAGGGTGTACATTACCTGAAAAACTAGGGCCAATTAAAAAAAAAATGACTTGCATTTTTTAATTCAGCTACCCCAAAATACCCTGAATATATATTATTAATAATTTAATTTTTTTTTGTTGTACTGCATTATTCATATTATTAGATATATTTCTTTACTTCTAAAGTAGCTCTTGAATTCATTAGCGCTTTAAATACTGTAGGTAATTAACATCCAGGACTGCAATGGGTATAAAGTGAACCATACAGTGTAAACAGAATTAGGCAATAACAAATAACAGATGTATAATGGCAACCTGCAAAATGCATAAAACATAAGGGCTCCACGCTCAAGGGCTTATATTGAAATGGGCAATATAGGGACACAAAAAGGGCATGGGGAGTGGGGTGCAAATTTTGGGGCGTTAGAAGGAGGCTTCAGTAAAAGGCACGTTTTAAGAGCAGTTTACTGTACATTGAATTCTTAAAAGAATACACTCTGGAAATGTTAGCATGGACAGATGCATGTTCTCAGCTTCGTGGCATCATATAGATGGTTTGTTTGTACTGTGGCACATCTTGTCTCTCACAGGCGCCAAAGCTAGGGAAAGGAACCATATGCGGTCTGCATGTACAGAGGACTGCTGGCACTCATTGGAGGAACATTACCCTAGAAACCAGAGACTAGAGAGTGAAGTAAGCAAGAGCACAGTCTGCAGGGGCACATGCAGGGTATTGTCTGGGGGATCACCAAAGTGTTCCTATAGTATACTACTGTATGCATGTACAGACTAAAATGCTTCATGCAGGATATACAAATGGGGCAGGCCTCATCCTGGCTGGCGAATCGCCAGAACGTCCACGCTGGCGATCCGCCAGCAGCCTCGCCAGCCATCAGACTGAGACGCGCGTGCGTCTCACGCGCATGCGCGTCTCAATCTCCGTCGGTGGGGCGACGGAAAACCTTTCCGTCTCCACCTCAGGGAGACGGACAGGGTTAGGGGGGGTTAAGGGGGGGTGCGGGCAGGCAGTGGGGACTCCGGTTACCGCCGACAAGCCGTCGGGGACCCGGGGGAGCAGCTGGAAGTGCCGTCGGAAGGGGACACGCGCGCCTCTCGTGCGCGCGCGTCCCCTTCTCGCAATCGATATGGCACTGGTGGGGGATGGCGGCTGGTGTCGCTATCACCATCCCCTGCCAAGATGGGACCTGCCCCATCTGTATACACTCTATATATATATATATATAAATATATATATATATATATATAAAGACAAAAATCCCCAAAATTGCGCTATTATTATACAATGTGTGGTCGCTGTTGACACTCTATCCCCTACTAGTAAGGATAGACCAATAACCAATACACCAACAATAGTGTCTTCAGCGCCCTAGACAAGCAATGTCCAACCAATATTTCAATAAAACATTTTTGGTACTCTTTACCTAGAACGGCGCCCACGATTGAAATCGCGGGCATCGCGGGTAAAATCGCGGTAATCGCGGGCATCGCGGGTAAATCGCGGGTAAATCGCGGGTACATCAAAATCGGGTACCCGCGATTACCGCGATTTTCCCATAGAGAACAATGTTAAAAAGCCTGATTGACCGCGATTTTAGCGTTAAATGCCTCAATGCCCGCGATTTTCCCATAGGAATCAATGTTAAATGGGCTACAGAGCCCAAATAGCCCCAATTAACCCTTAAATGTCCCCCCAATTTTTGTACGCCACCCCACGATCCACGCCAACCCGAAGCGTGGCGAGCGCAGCGAGCCCGCGAGGGGCGGCGGTACGCGTCCTACGACCTTTTCATGCCCTACTATCCACGTCGGCGTGGAGTTGAGAATAGAATAGTGTGGCGAGCGCAGCGAGCCACCGAGCCCGAAGCGTGGCGAGCGCAGCGAGCCCCGCGAGGGGACGCGGATACCTTCACAGGTAAGCGCGTCCCCTCGCGGGCTTCACAGGTGTCCGGGTCGCCACGGACACCTGTGAAGCCCGCGAGGGGACGCGTATAACTGTGAAGGTATCCGCGTCCCCTCGCGGGGCTCGCTGCGCTCGCCACGCTTCGGGCTCGGTGGCTCGCTGCGCTCGCCACACTATTCTATTCTCAACTCCACGCCGACGTGGATAGTAGGGCATGAAAAGGTCGTAGGACGCGTACCGCCGCCCCTCGCGGGCTCGCTGCGCTCGCCACGCTTCGGGTTCGCGTGGATCGTGGGGTGGCGTTAAAAATTTTTGGGGACATTTAAGGGTTAATGGGCTCTGTGGCCCATTTAACATTGATTCCTATGGCAAAATCGGGTTGATTGAGCCATTTAACACTAAAATCGGGTCCATCGCGACTTTTAACATTGTTCCCTATGGGAAATCGTGAGCATCGCGTCGCGGGCATCGCGGGTACGTTTATGGCCGGCCGCGACGCGACCGACGCGATTTTTCAGGTTTAACATGGTTTTCAATGGGAAAATCGCGGGCATCGCGTCGGTCGCGTCGCGGGCAGGCATAAATGTACCCGCGATGCCCGCGACGGGCGCCGTTCTAGGTAAAGAGTACCACATTTTTCATTAAAAAATAAATAATAAAATATTGACAAAGACTATTGAAGTTGTTCTTTATGTAAGAAACTTTTCTTTTATTTTCAGTACATCTGACCAACACCCAACGCGTTTCGTCTCGTTAGAGACTTCATCAGGGGTACATGATCTTAGAATAAACAAGGTGTAATATGCCCATTCAGGGTCATAGAGTAAAGATAACACGAAAGCAACGTGATTAAGGTCCAATTTCTTGGTACCACCGGAAACAATTATTAAACCTTTTTTATACTTATAAGTTGATTAAATGGTCTGATGTCTTTGACAATACGCTAAAAAAGCCCGAATAATGGACCTAATTGAGGCAATTTCAACATTTATCCCAATGTGTCCAAAATAGTGAGGTCTTTTTCTTTCCTATATCTGTGGGAGGTGTGTGCTCATTGGGATCCAAATTGCAATTTGGATCCCAATGTGGTACCAAGAAATTGGACCTTAATCATGTTGCTTTCGTGTTATCTTTACTCTATGACCCTGAATGGGCATATTACACCTTGTTTATTCTAAGATCATGTACCCCTGATGAAGTCTCTAACGAGACGAAACGCGTTGGGTGTTGGTCAGATGTACTGAAAATAAAAGAAAAGTTTCTTACATAAAGAACAACTTCAATAGTCTTTGTCAATATTTTATTATTTATTTTTTAATGAAAAATGTTTTATTGAAATATTGGTTGGATATATATATATATATATATATATATATATATATATATTATAATAATGTCGTTATTATCATAAAATGCTCACATACATGAACATTAAACGAAATTCAGTTGTGAACAATACAAAAGATGAGAAAAAGACAATAAAAGTAGAACAATATGCAAATCAAGATCTATACCCGAAAAAAATTCTGACTAAGAACTTAAAACACGAATTGCTGTTGGAAAGAAGCTCTCTCTGTATCGTTTGGACTTACACAAGACAGAACGATAACGCTTGTTGGAGGGGAGTAAGGAAAACAGATCGTTACTAGGATGGGAAGAATCCCTCAAAATACTGTTAGTCTTCTTGAGAAGCCGGGATTCGAATACAAGGTGAATACTTGGCAGAACAACCCCCACTATTTTGATTGCCACTGACACCACCCTCTGGAGGGCTTTACGATCAGCTGCGGAACAAGAGCCGAACCACACCACAATACCGAAGGTGATTACACTCTCGATAACACCAGTATAAAAATTCACCAAGGTTCTTCTGCTCATACCAGCCAGACGTAGCTTCCTTAGGAAAAACATACGCTGGTGGGCCCTTTTTGTTGCAGCGTTTATGTGGGCACTCCACAGAAGGTCTTTGGAAATATTTATGCCCAAGAATTTAAACGAGTCTACCGACTCCACTTGTTTATCATTCAAGACCAGTGGGCAGCTTAGGGCTTTAGAAGACTTCCTGAAGTCAACTATCATATCTTTGGTCTTGTTTACATTAAGGACAAGACCGTTTTCCTTGCTCCAAGACTCCAACCTTGATATCTCCAACCTAAAGGCGGACTCGTTATCATTAACAATAGAACCCACAATAGCGATATCATCAGCAAATTTGATAATCTAAACAGAGTCAGAAACTGAAGAACAGTCGTAGGTAAACAGGGAGTATAACAGAGGGCTCAGAACACACCCCTGGGGGACCCCTGTACTAATTGTCAGTACACCAGACACTCGGTCTCTTATCCTTACTACCTGAGGTAGTATAGTTGTCCTATATACAGTATATACAACATCACAGATCTGAGCACAGACCATCTGTAGGCTTTATAGCAATAATTTGTACGGGCCCCTATAAATCACCCAATGGTGAAAAATATATATAACATATGTAACTGTGACAGGAAAGGTGGCCCCTCTCAGCTGTGGGCTCCATAGTAGCTGTACTCCCTGCACCTATGGTAGCTACTGTACACTCTTGTTTATAACACATGTAATTGTGACAGGTAAGGTGGCCCCTCTCAGATCTGGGCCCCATAGCTGCTGCACTCCCTGCACCTATAGAAGCTACACCCTTCTGTATAAACATGCAACTATGACAGAGATGGTGAGCCCCTCTTAGCTCCTGGCCCCATAGCGGGTGCAGTCCCTGCACCTATGACAGTTACTAATTTGCCTGTGATGCTGGCCATACATCAAGATGAGCTGCTCATGACCTAATTCTATGCAGGTCATGGATCGGTTGAACGAACAATCGCATGTGCTTAAAAACACATACAATCGCTCCTTCAAATGTAATGAGAGCTGACGGTTTAGACGTGCAACACGTCTGATCAAAGGACCAACCAACCGACCAGCGGGAGTGCGCATCACAGTTATGTGCACACAATCCGTGGCACGACTATCCGAGATTGGATGGTTGGGTCCAGTATTGTTCTGGTGTATGGGGCCTTATTCCCTCCCTGCAACTGCGTATTGTCTTGATAGAGGGTATCCTGTTTGTGTAAGGCCTATACAAGGAGAGACAGTACTGGAACCTGGGCCAAAACCTCTCCTAAAAAGCACATCCAATTCCCATCATGTTGTGTCCCTGCCCCCTTCAGCTCTGCCAGTTACACAACAGCTGTGAAAGAAGATTGAAAAGAACTCGACCCATACTTTGGCCATGCCCCAATTTCCTATGGCAGCCCTGGGGCTGTGTGTCCATATGGGAACCATGTAGGAGACGACGTTGTAACAAGACAGGTGTAAATTTACTACATGTTGTCAGAAACATTTTGTGGACTCATGTACAGTATTACGCAGGTTTAATGCAAAATCACTTCCTGGGGGCAGGAAATGCTTTCACGGTGAGAGAAGCAGACGATTGTTGTTCCTATGGACACAACTACTGGATCTAGAACATAGAATGAACAGACAGGCTTGGGAATCTGGTTTGTGCAAATGGTGTAACGCTGGCAGGAATGCAGCCCCACCAGGTAAAATCTGTCACTGTGGTCAGTGTTAGTGAAGCCATATACAATCCGTGAGACTGCACTGGCTTCACTATGACTGGCAGTGACTTCCTATTGGAAGTCTGACCTGCTAGTTGCCCGCAGTAAGGCAGTCCCATTGGGAGGTGTTCCCTCCCTCCCTCCGGGCTGTGTCTTTGGATTCTATGGGCTGCAGCTGAAGCAGCCCATAGAACCTGAGGTATGCGCATGCATAGTGCCAAGGCCTATCTACTCATGCGCGGTACCAATGTCTGTCATCTGCATAATACAGGTGCCAGGACTATGATTTGGCTTCTATTTGCTGCAGTCGAAGCTAGCGGCCGTCCCCTCCTACAATCTAATACAGTAGTAGCCGCCACTGATAGTCAGTAAGCTGTATAGTGTCTTTTGCTTTGGAAAATTGGTACTTGTGTATTTTCACTGCGCCCAGTACGCTCTTAGCGTACTGGGCTATTCTGCGTAGAAAAATCGCATCGCATGCAATGTGCGGTGCGATGCGATAAGATTTCCTTAGTTCATTTTTAGTTCACCCCTGCCGGCGGATCGCATCGCATGCAATTTGTGTTGCAATGTGATGCGATGCGATTTTTCATTTTCTAAGCACCCATGCGATGAGATATGATCCTAGTTTATTTTAAATGCACCCATGCAATGTTATTCGATGCTATGCGATTTTGCACAACCCCACTACTGTATTCACACTTTATAAGATCAACTCCACGCCGACGTGGATAGTGGGGATATGAAACGGTCGGGAAGACGCGCAACAGCGTCCACCCGGGGGTCTCGCTGCGTTTGTCAAGCTTCGGGGTGACGTGGATAGTGGAGGTGTACAAAATTGCATAGCATTGAATAACATCGCATGGGTGTTTTTAAAATGAACTACCTGTAGGATCACATCACATGGGTGCTTGGAAAATGAAAAATCGTATCGCATTGCACCGCAAATTTCATGCAATGCGATCTGCGGGCAGCGATGCACTCAAAATTAACTAAGGAAATCGCATTGCACCGCAAATTGCATGCGATGCGATTTCACTACGCTGGCGTATGTATGCTAATTGAGCGCCGTGAAACTACACAAGTACCGAAAAATTATTATATACCCAGATTTTGAATGTTTCAGAAATGGACATAGTACACACAACTTCTGCTACTACTGCTGTAAATATGCTGAGCCCATTGCTGCTATTTAGAGGTTGATGCAGTTGTGCTCCAAATATAAGAAAAGCCCACTAATAAAATGTTTTTACTGTTTAAAGCATTGGTCCACACATACGTCAGGAGACAGAGGTGTATGTTCCTATGCCTCATTATACCGTAGACCAGGGATGGGGAACCTTTGGCCCTCCAGCTGTTGTTGAACTACGCATCCCAGCATGCCCTGCAACAGTTTTAGAATTGACAAATAGTAAAACTGTAGCAGGGCCTGCTGGGATATGTAGTTCAGTTAAACAACAGCTGGAGGGCCGAAGGTTCCCCATCACTGGCGTAGACACTGCTTACAGATGTGGTTTGACAGTGTTAGTAGCAAAGTCATATTACCCTATTTGTTCACAATATAATAATAATGTAATGCAGTGACATATACACAGGATAGGATATTGCCTTGACAATAATAAGATATATAAATGTTTTCATTGCAGACTAAATTCAAATTAAATGAAATATAAACAAATGTTGTTTTCATCTGGAATGGGAACAATTTTTACCCCTCAAGATCAAATTGGAATCTTGTGTCCTGCAATAATAACACAAATATTGTCATGCATTATTAAAATATAGCTGCAATGCTAATGATTTAAATAATATCAACAGACCAAATACTGTATGCAGGTGTCAGCCAACCAGCAGTGACAGCAGATACTATTGCTATCTTTTTGTATCTTTACCCCAGACCTTAGGCACCTAGAAGAGTTGCATAGTTTAATATAGCTACAGTATAAGTAGAGTTATGCATCTGGATAGTTGTAAAGCAGTTTAGGAATATTATTTGTCAGAGCTGTGTTGCAGGTACAAAGCTAAATAAAATTCTAGAGCATGGTCCGTTTTCAAAGTATTGAAGGTTTAGGACAAATTAATGCACTGGGTCCCCTACCCACTTATTCATGAGAATACATATATAAAAAAAAATTTAAATCATAACTTCCCCTCTCTCCAAATGCTGATTGCTGGATAGCTTCAACCATGCACCAATCATCAAGCTAACAGCTATTCGCTGTCTGGCTACAGGTAAAGAATGCTGCACTCTGTTTGGTGGATGGCGCCCGAAATCCACCAATTAGCAACCTGACAGCCATTCAGTGTTTTGCTGCAACCTGGTCACGCTGAATGGGTGTCATCCAGAACATCCAGAGTGGGAGGGCATCATTCTTTACCATCCTCCCAAATACTCCAGGTGCTAACGCAGGAGGCCCAGCCCGCTCCTGTTTGAATTGGGGCCCTGGGAATCTGCCCAGTGTCCCAGATGTATACTTGAATCATCTTTATTGCACTTCAAAGAACATGATGCTCTTAGTCTTCAAGCGGAACTCACTCTTCATGCCTCAAACACCCGGCCACTGTTACTGCCGCTGAAGCTGAAGGCGCCACCATGACCGGTAGGAGTTGCTGCTAATACTACTGCTAGATCCACGTCAGGCTGCTCACGTTAAGTCTCATATCTTTATTGATTTGACGCTGGTGTACATTTTCAAAAATAAAAAAAACTGTCATCCATTGCTACTAATTCATTACCACCAGCTCGCCGATCCTCGTTATCCCCATCGCTATGATGCATAATGATTCAACATTTCTCAATGAGGGATATGAGTGGGAGTATCAGATTGATAGCAGCATCATTCCCACTAATTGCTTGGCAGATTCCCTGAAAGGACGCGATTACTGGCATAAATCCCCGGCAACTTGTCACTGCCGAGGATGTAAGTAGGCACCGTCCAGTATCTGGTAATGCTCCATGACTGACTAAGTCGTGGCTTTTTGTTGCTCATTAAGCCGCATAAGCATATTGAAAGTGCTGTTCTGTCTAATCCATTCATTTTCAACTTATGCAATGGCAATTTGTTGCTAACAAGAAGTGTATGTAAAATGTTTCAGGATGTGTTAGATCGATGAAGGCAAGAAGAAATGCTTTGTGCCAAGAGCAATATGTTTTGCACATCTTGACACTTTGATAGGAATCTAGTTATAGTAAGAGGAGGAGATGAGCAAAAAGTAGGGGATGTGGGTGAGTGGACCCCATTGTAACGCAGCCATCATATTCATCTGGTTCTACGCTGCTACATAAGCACGTTGCAGAGATCTGGGTCTTTGCCAAGTATTAATCACATTGTGGAATATTGTCAGCCAGGACATGTGAGTCCATATGGCACTTTGTCTCCAATATTGCTGCATAATGATGTCTGATGCTAAGGCGCGTGATGAGGAAGGTGACAGGGAATGGTGCTATAGATGGTTGCTATCGATGCTGCTCATTCACCACCTATGGTTACTTCTCCTCTTGCCCTTTGCAGCTGATTACTGCTCAGTTACTGACTTATACGTGCCACCTCCATGCCCTTTACTCATCATGTCAGTGATTAAGTGTATGGGAAAGAGATGTATGATAGAGGAATGTAAGGGATAGAGATGTATGGCAGAGGGATGTATGAGAGAGAGAGAGATGTATGGGAGAGGGATGTATGGGAGAGAGATGTATGGCAGAGTGATGTATGAGAGAGAGATGTATGGGAGAGGGATGTATGGGAGAGGGATGTATGGGAGAGGGATGTATGGGAGAGAGATGTATGGCAGAGGGATGCATGGGAGAGGGATGTATGGCAGAGGGATGTATGGGAGAGGGATGTATGGGAGAGAGATGTATGGCAGAGGGGTGCATGGCAGAGGGATCTATGAGAGAGAGAGATGTATGGCAGAGAGATGTATGGGAGAGGGATGTATGGGAGAGGGATGTATGGGAGAGGGATGTATGGGAGAGAGATGTATGGCAGAGGGGTGCATGGGAGAGGGATGTATGGCAGAGGGATATATGAGAGAGAGATGTATGGCAGAGAGATGTATGGGAGAGGGATGTATGAGAGAGAGATGTATGGGAGAGGGATGTATGGGAGAGAGATGCATGGCAGAGGGATGCATGGGAGAGGGATGTATGGCAGAGGGATGTGTGTGAGAGAGAGATGTATACCAGAGAGCTGTATGGGAGAGGGATGTATGGGAGAGGGATGTATGGGAGAGAGATGCATGGCAGAGGGATGCATGGGAGAGGGATGTATGGCAGAGGGATGTGTGTGAGAGAGAGATGTATACCAGAGAGCTGTATGGGAGAGGGATGTATGGGAGAGGGATGTATGGGAGAGGGATGTATGGGAGAGGGATGTATGGGAGAGAGATGTATGGGAGAGGGATGTATGGGAGAGGGATGTATGGCAGAGGGATGCATGGGAGAGGGATGTATGGCAGAGAGATGTATGGCAGAGGGATCTATGAGAGAGAGAGATGTATGGCAGAGAGATGTATGGGAGAGGGATGTATGAGAGAGATGTATGGGAGAGGGATGCATGGGAGAGGGATGTATGGCAGAGGGATGTATGGGAGAGAGATGTATGGGAGAGGGATGTATGGGAGAGGGATGTATGGGAGAGAGATGTATGGGAGAGGGATGTATGGGAGAGGGATGTATGGGAGAGAGATGTATGAGAGAGAGATGTATGGGAGAGGGATGCATGGGAGAGGGATGTATGGCAGAGGGATGTATGGGAGAGAGATGTATGGGAGAGGGATGTATGGGAGAGGGATGTATGGGAGAGAGATGTATGGGAGAGGGATGTATGGGAGAGGGATGTATGGGAGAGAGATGTATGGGAGAGGGATGCATGGGAGAGGGATGTATGGGAGAGAGATGTATGGCAGAGGGATCTATGAGAGAGAGAGATGTATGGCAGAGAGATGTATGGGAGAGGGATGTATGAGAGAGAGATGTATGGGAGAGGGATGCATGGGAGAGGGATGTATGGCAGAGGGATGTATGGGAGAGAGATGTATGGGAGAGGGATGTATGGGAGAGGGATGTATGGGAGAGAGATGTATGGGAGAGGGATGTATGGGAGAGGGATGTATGGGAGAGAGATGTATGGGAGAGGGATGCATGGGAGAGGGATGTATGGGAGAGAGATGTATGGCAGAGGGATGCATGGGAGAGGGATGTATGGCAGCAAGATGTATGAGAGAGGGATGTATGGGAGAGGGATGTATGGGAGAGAGATGTATGGGAGAGGGATGTATGGGAGAGGGATGTATGGGAGAGAGATGTATGGGAGAGGGATGCATGGGAGAGGGATGTATGGGAGAGAGATGTATGGCAGAGGGATGCATGGGAGAGGGATGTATGGCAGCGAGATGTATGGGAGAGGGATGTATGGGAGAGGGATGTATGGGAGAGAGATGTATGGGAGAGGGATGTATGGGAGAGGGATGTATGGGAGAGGGATGTATGGGAGAGAGATGTATGGGAGAGGGATGCATGGGAGAGGGATGTATGGCAGAGGGATCTATTAGAGAGAGAGATGTATGGCAGAGAGATGTATGGGAGAGGGATGTATAAGAGAGAGATGTATGGGAGAGGGATGTATGGGAGAGAGATGCATGGCAGAGGGATGCATGGAATAGGGATGTATGGGAGAGGGATGTGTGTGAGAGAGAGATTTATGGCAGAGAGATGTATGGGAGAGGGATGTATGGGAGAGGGATGCATGGGAGAGGGATGTATGGGAGAGGGATGCATGGGAGAGGGATGTATGGGAGAGGGATGTATGGGTATGGGATATACTGTATGGAGAGGGATGTATGGGAGAAATATGTATGGGAGAGAGATGTATGTGAGAGGGATGTATGGGAGAGGGCAGAGCCAAATTTCCCATTAGGCACGTGCCTAGGGGCGGCACATGTTTGGGGGCGGCACTTGGATGCCTGTGATAGTACTGTCAGCCCAAAATGTACCAATAACTGCAAAATATCAACTGTACTGTACTATATTCCATCTTAAATAGAGTGTAAATGGATAGGACATGCAGATACTGCCCCTATAAACTGTCCTACTTAGCAAACATTATTGTTGTGCCTAGGGGCGCCCTCATCCCTAAATCCGCCCCTGGGAGAGGGATGTATGGGAGAAATATGTATGGGAGGGAGATGTATGGGAGAGGGATGTATGATAGAGGGATTTATGGGAGAGGGAAGCATGGGAGAGGGATGTATGGCAGAGGGATCTATGAGAGAGAGAGATGTATGGCAGAGAGATGTATGGGAGAGGGATGTATGGCAGTGGGCTATATGGGAGAGGGATGTATGTATGGTAGTGGAATATATGCTAGAGGGATGTATGTGAGTGGGATGTATGATAGAGGGGATTTTTGGGAGAAGGATGTATGGGAGAGGTATGAATGTGAGAGGGATGTATGGGAGAGAGATGTATGGGAGAGGGATGTATTGGAGAGAGATGTATGGGAGAGGGATGTATTGGAGACCAATATATGGGAGCATAGTTGCCGACTTTTGAGCTGCCCTCTCCGGGAGAGGGTAGCCAGCTCTGTCAGGCAGGGGGGCGGGGCCATTTCCAGGACTGGAAAAAGAGGCGGTCCGGGGGCATGGCCACACAGATGATGCCCTGTTGGGGGCATGTCTACAGCGTCACGGCATTTTAGCCCCGCCCCCCGCCGTGCAATGCCGGTATTTCAGTCATTGCACTGCGGGGGGCGGGGCTAAAATGCAGCGATCGCGGCATTTTACCTGCGGACCCCCCCGCCGAGGGACACATCGCAGGAGCTGGGGGGGGATATGCGGGAGGATTGCCACCCTTTCCGGGGGACCGGGAGGGGGACCCGATTTCCAGGACCCTCCCGGTCATTCCGGGAGGGTAGGCAACCCTGTATGGGAGAGGGATGTATGGGAGAGGGACATGTATGGGAGATGGAAGTATTGGAGAGGAATGTACTGTATAGGAGAGGAATGTATGGGAGAGAGGAATGTATGGGAGAGGGATGTATAGGAGAGGGATGTATGGGAGCGAGATATAGGCCAATTCAAAGAAGAATTGACTATTTCTTTGTAGAACTTGTAAATAAAACATTTGGTACTTGTGTATTTTGGCGGCGCCCCCGATGTCCGTCGTACGACGAACATATCGCATCGCATCGCATGCCATGCACCCGATGGCATGCGATGCGATGCGACGCGATTTTGACCCCCTATACGACCAAAAATCGTATAAGCCCCCTAAAGGGTGCTTTTGAGCACCCAAATGGATGCTTACAATGTTAAATGCACCCCCACGCCACCCCCCACTATAAACGTGAACCCGAAGCGTGGCGAGCGCAGCGAGCCCGCGAGGGGCGGCGGTACGCGTCCTACGACCTTTTCATACCCCCACTATCCACGTCGGCGTGGAGTTGAGAATAGAATAGTGTGGCGAGCGCAGCGAGCCACCGAGCCCGAAGCGTGGCGAGCGCAGCGAGCCCCGCGAGGGGACGCGGATACCTTCACAGTTATACGCGTCCCCTCGCGGGCTTCACAGGTGTCCGTGGCGACGCGGACACCTGTGAAGCCCGCGAGGGGACGCGTTTACCTGTGAAGGTATCCGCGTCCCCTCGCGGGGCTCGCTGCGCTCGCCACGCTTCGGGCTCGGTGGCTCGCTGCGCTCGCCACACTATTCTATTCTCAACTCCACGCCGACGTGGATAGTGGGGGTATGAAAAGGTCGTAGGACGCGTACCGCCGCCCCTCGCGGGCTCGCTGCGCTCGCCACGCTTCGGGTTCACGTTTATAGTGGGGGGTGGCGTGGGGGTGCATTTAACATTGTAAGCACCCATTTGGGTGCTTAACATAGTATAAGCACCCATTAGGGTGCTTATACAATGTTTAATCGCATCGCATCGCATCCTATGGCATCGTATGCCATGTACAATGGCATACAATTTCAAAATTGTATGCCATCGTGCACTATCGTACGATATCGCGTCGCATCGCATACCATCGTATGTGTTATGGTATGCGATGCGATGGGCGCCGCCAAAATACACAAGTACCAAACATTTTGTTATTGATGTATAATGATAGTTTTCCCTAGTAGTCCAGATATATATTTTTTCCTTTTCATAAACTATACATGAAACACCATTTCTTGTTAGCACATAAATACCATCCTTCTTCATACATTGCATACATGTACCTCAGGAAATGTAGGAACAACAGTTCAAAATCAGTTCACAAGGTCCAAAGAAAGCTGTTATTGTGCTCCGCCTATATTAAAGACATCCACTGCAATTGGTCTGTAGAAAACTGACAGGGGCTTTGTAAGATATAGGATGAAGCAAAACAAATGCTTGAAGATGTGTTCCAGTATCGCAGCATAATAATTAAGCAGGAAGAGTACAGAGTACAGACAGATTCCATCTGTGCGCAGGGTACTCTCTCTCTCTCTCTCTCTCCTTGATTGAGTCACATCCACTAGTAAGTGTGGTTACATATGCCACTTTAACAGTGTGTCCATACTCGCGGATTTTTGCTTGCAGCCCCATAGTGCTGTGCGAGGTCATTCCGCCTGGGGGACGAGCTGGTCCACCATTTGAGTTGACCAGACAGAGACAGCTTTTGCATTGCCGTGTTATTATGTATCTCCATCTGTACTGCTTCCTTTCCCTATTTCTACTGATCCTCTACAAAACCAACACATCAGCAGAACAACGGCCTGTGCAGCCAGCTCTCAGCTAGCAGACAGTACTAGGGAAGAGACACAAGGGGGTGCACAAGGCAGAGCAGCTGCACTGACAGTGCCTGAGAAATAGAACACGAGTGAATTACAATGACATGCTCCTGCTGCACAATACATTGCTAGACTGAAAACCCTGGAACAGCCATATGTACCTGTCTGGGTATGGGAGGAATGTGTTTCACATTTGTTTTGCAATGTCTAGAGTAAATGCTGTAGGTGACTATCTGGTGAAGGACGTTTGTAATCATTTATCTGTGGTATAATCATTGCACAAACACGCATTTCATATTTGTCTGTTAAACATACATTTAGCAGTGATAAACCATCGCTCGCTAAGCAGAGGTCGTTCGTTGCGTAGCGGGCTGATTAATGTCAACCGCCAAAACACCATAAAACACTGGGTGTTTCCCTGCACCGCGGCGATGTCCGCTCCCTCCCACCCCCTCTGGAGTGAACGGCTCCTGAGGGGTCTGCACATTTTAGAGACATTGAGAAATTTACTAAGGGAAATACACCTAAATTAGGCGTATTCGTATAAGAAAATATATATACCTGTATTTTAGGCATATTCGTATTTTCAGCATTTACTATGCCAAAAACACATTCATTCGTATTCGTATAATTTGTATTTATGAATACGAATGTATACGCCATTGATGGAATATGAGTAGGAATCGCCATTTATTTGAATGGTGATTCCTAATTTAATAATTGGCCGTATGTAATATACGGCCGCTAATTAGTGGGATACGGCTACAAGTTGCTGGTAAAATCCACCTGGAAAATCCAATTAATTTTCCAGACGTATGTGGCAGAAGCCTGTACGGATCAGTCAGATCCATGCAGGCTGCAGTGTAAAAAAAAAGAATAAATAAATAATTGAAAAAAAAAAAACGGCATGGGGTCCTCACATGGGCATAATCAGCCCCAGGCTTCAGCCTGGGCAGCTAAATTCTGGAGGGGGGTCCCCTTCATTGGGGGGGTCCCAACTTCCCCAGGATCCCTGCCCAGACTCACTGGTCAGGGGGTTAATGTTTCGGCCGGGGGGGACTTGTATAAAACGTCTCCCCCTAGCTGTGGCAAAACCATAGTCATTTTGTCCCCTGTATTTTTAAAACCAGGACCGGCCTTTGAACCTGAGGCTGGTTATGGCCATGGGGGGCGGGACCCCACAGCATTCTTTATTATTTATATTTATTTATCTTTTCTATTTTTTTACACTGCAGCCTGCACAGATCTGACTGATCTCTGCAGGCTGACGACTCCTATTTGTATTCAGCGGCTGTATTTTGCATGCGATTTTGACTATATAGTCAAAATCTAATGTCAAATCTCACTGTGTGTACACAGCATTAGTATTGGTTTGTATTAATAAATATTAATTAATATGTTTATTCGGTAGCCGGCTGGTAGTAAACAATTATATTTACAATAAACGAAAATGTTGTACCGATTCTGAAAAATATTGTATAGTAAATGTGTTTGTTACTAAATTTTATGCCAATTTTTTGCCAATTTAAGTCATAACCGTCTTTATGCAGCTGAGGCTCGGAAGCGTTTACTAAAACATGCTTCTTGGAACAAATATACTTTAAAGATTACTTCTCTGACTTACGCTGTTTACAGTATTTAAAAGAGATCAGTCTGACTGATCCCGAGCTTTGACTCGCCGCTGCACCTTAGTTATGACTTGATAGACATAAGCAACATGCTTTTATCATTTTTCCGGCATGTCTTATAAAGCTGAACATCTGATTCCTCCATACTTATTGATACATACTCTATGAAGCTTTTATACAGTATGTACATAATGCTCTACAATAGGACACAACCACATTCATTTTATGGGGGTTTGCATTTTGTGATGTGATACAGTTCAGCAAAGATAAATACTGTATAATTCAAGTATAACCAATTAATACAGATTAATATTTTAAAAGATCTCATTAATCAAGACAAAAATACAGTACAGATGGAGCAGCCGTCATCCAGGCGGCAGCTCCATCAGAACGGGAAGGCGTGAGCATCTCACTTGCTCACACGTCCCCGTCAGCAAGGCGGCGGGGAGCGGCTTCCCTGCTCGTCTCCGCTTCAGGGAGACAGGCAGGGAGCGAGGGCAGGCTGGGGCAGAGCGGGCGGAGGAGCAGAAAAAGATGTTGCTGGTCTCCTCTCCTACTTTTAATATCGGGCCAGTGGAATCACTAGGGGGGGGTGGGGTGCAGAGAGGACAGGCACAGGTGACACTATTTGAAGGGTGATATCAGAATACAAGAGCTGCTTTGCTATTTTGGTGTCATCACCTCTGATGGTGTCACCAAGCGACAAGCAGCAATGATGGATGCACACCCCCACCCCCATAACTTCATGCATCGAGAGGAGTGGCTTGGTGGTCATGAGGCCACACCCCTCTCACAGACACAGGAGGCGTGACAGGGTGAGTACTGCCCACTGAGTGTCACCAACCCCAGTGGCGCCTTAGTATCGAGCACGGAAATTCCAATATTTTCCCTCTGGTTGGAAGCTCTGGCATAGAGGAAGGCAGATGAAGCTTTTACCTGCCCAGGTATGCTGAATATCTTATGCTCCTCCTGAATGAACGGACAATTACCTTTAGAATGAAACTATTAACTTATTGATACTTGTGTATTAGCACGGCGCCCACAATTTCCATCTTATGGCATCTTATACAATTTAAAATTGTCTACCATTGTATATAGCATACAATGGCATACAGGGTCTTATTCTGGTCGGTGCGGTTGAATCCGAATATGCGGCCAGGACCGAGCATCCTGAGCCCCGCCTTCCGTACGGATCGCTCACTGCGTCCGAATGCGGTAAGCCGCTGACTGCACGGAGCATGAGTGGATTTCTCGTGTGTACACCTCCTCCATCTCTGGGAACCTCCCCCATCATTCGATGGTCGCAGACCATCGAATGCAGGACCGAGTGGTCAGGCAGCACCCGAGTGCTCAGACCACTCGGGCATTTCTCCGTGCAAAACCAGGGATCTGGGCGGGCAGCTGACATCTGGCAATGTCATATGTCCGCCCCCTACACGTGCGTCACGGCCGCATTACCATACGTACGCCCAGCGTTTTCATGGGAACGCCCATGAAATGTGGGGTGTACACATATGGTAATGAGCCCAAACAGTCCTTCACGCCCCTCTCCTCCCCCTGTTCGTAGTGTACACAATTCATGCGGAATTTGGACGTACGTCCCGTTCGCACATGCGCAGATATGCCTCTGCACATGCGCAAACACAAAACATCGGCGGACCGACCGCATGCGGACATAACCGCACCAACCAGAATAACCTCCACAATGAGATGAGATGAGATACGATTTTAAATTGTATAAGCACACTAATGGGTGCTTTCAATGTTAATTGGCCCCCCTATAAGATTTTTAATTGTATAAGCACCCTAATGGGTGCTTACAATGTTAAATGCACCCCCACCCCACCCCCACTATCAACGCCAACCGGAAGCGTGGCGAGCGCAGCGAGCCCACGAGGGGCGGCGGTACGCGTCCTCCGACCTTTTCATACTCCCACTATCCATGTCGGCGTGGCGTTGATTTTATATAGTGTTGTGAGCGCAGCGAGCCACCGTGCCCGAAGCGTGGCGAGCGCAGCGTTTTACTTTACATGTATTACGCGTCCCCTTGCGGGGCTCGCTGCCCTCGCCACGCTTCGGGTTGGCGTTGATAGTGGGGGTGCATTTAACATTGTAAGCACCCATTAGGGTGCTTATACAATTAAAAATCTTATATGGGGGCCAATTAACATTGAAAGCAACCAGTGGGGTAACTAGCTTTTGGGCGCCCCCCCGCCGTTAAAGGGAGGGCGCCCACCCACGCACCCCGCCGCACCACCCACCCACGAACCCCGCCGTACCAACGCCCGCCCCCCCGCCCCCAAGGCCCGTCCCGCCACCCATGCAATCCCCCCCAGTCTTACCTGGCTACGCTCAGTACGCGCTGGTCCCGGCTCCCTTCTTCTGCTATGAGGACCACCACAAAATGTCTGCCCCCATGCAGCAGACAGTTTCAGAGAACTATCTGCTACATGGGGGCGGACATTTTGTTGTGGTCCTCATAGCAGAAGAAGGAGCCGGGACCAGCGCGTACTGAAGACTGACAGGTAAGACTGTGGGGGATGGCGGCGGGGTGTAACTATAGCACTGCACTCCCGGCGCCCGCACATGCACAGCGCCCCCCCCCACGGTCGCGGGGGCTGCGGTGCTATAGTTACGCCCCTGAAAGCAACCATTAGTGTGCTTATACAATTTAAAATCGTATCTCATCTCATCTCATTGTATGCCATATACAATGGTATACATTTTTAAATTGTATAAGATCGGGTCCCATCGCATCGCATCTCATCTCATTGCATACCATATTAAGCCTTATGGTATGCAATGCGATGGGCACCGTGATAATACACAAGTACCAACTTATCTTAGATTTTCCATTCAATAAAAGTACAACTAAACCAAATTCTCTGTTGCTTATTTGATAATATTGGGAGACATTTAGAAAGCAATGCACAGGTTACTGCAAAATGAAATGCTGTAACCCCTAGCAACCAGTAAGATGGTGTCATCATTTGTATAGTACAATCAAGAACAAGAAAGCACATCCCGTCAGGTGCAGAGTTTAGCAGCTACTGTACCTGCCTACCGGCTTTTATCATGTGAATCTTATAATGTCCGGCATTATTTCTATAGTCCCATACATCCTACACATATAGCTGTTGTAAGAACAGTTCTACACAAGCATTACAGACGTATATTCAGCAGCATATTATGTGATATACCTGAGCATTTGAAGCTTTGTCTGCTTGTCTGGTGGACCGAGCTGAGAGAGCAAAGGGATGGTAAGCCCAGGTGGGGATGTCTGAAAAACAGGAGACAAAGAAAAGCATATGGTGACCCGGAGCCGGCAAGGGAAAAGCTCATCCTTCTACATTCATGTCATTAATTACATTCTAAAATCCACATGAATTCAAATAGAGTGATTGGTATTCACGGAGGCTGCTGTGTTCATTATACGTATAGACCATGCTCGTGTTTCGGTATGTAAATGACAGTTGTGAGACCCACAGATATGGAACATTCATGTAGATTTATCGTAAAATAGCTACCCGTTATTCAGTTGGGACAGAACACAAGGAAAGAGGGTCTAAAGCAGGGACAGATTAAGGTTTGTGAGGGCCCCTCAAGGACAACTAACACCACCAATAAAATTATCATTAAGATATGCTACAGATATACTACCCACAGCACATACTGTAGTATCGGATCTTCCCTGGCAGTTGCGTTACCCATGGGTCGCCCAAGCATGCCTATGCATACGGCATCGGACTGTCATTCCCTAACACTCTGAAATGTGGATAATTATACACTGGAGTAAATTTACTAAAATAGGAGTTCTATTGAATATGGGGATTCCAATCCCGGAATTTCGGAATGCCAGGCAGCATCTGAGCACCTGCTCATAGACTGCTCGGCTTCTCCCGTACCCATCAGTGCAGCACTACGCAACATGACGAGGTCAGATGTCACGTTGCGCAGGCCACACAGCCGCACAGCTCCCGGCCGTATCAGATCACCCGCTCACCCAACAACCTGGCTCCCAGACCCCCCGGTTCCCTGGCTCCCCGGCTGTATGAGCCCACCAACCTAGCAACCCGGCTCCCCAGCTACCGGCTGTATCAGCACGCCCGCCCACCCAGCAACCCGGCTCCAGGCCGTATATGCACGCCCGCCAAACCAGCAACCTAGCAAATGTAAGCAATTATGCGGGGCAGCCGGGGCTTTTTTTTATTAGGCAAGCCAAACCCGTGAATCCCAGGATTGAGCATTTTTCGAACCCGAGAAAATGCCTGGGGATTGGCTTCTCTACTGCCAGCAGAGTCAGTCTCCTCCTGCTACTGGACATTTCTTCTACAGCCTGACCCAGCCCTGGACCAGAACCAGACTTTTCAACTTTGGAGACTCAGTAATATCCATTTATGGCATCCAGCATTCAAGCGGATTAAGGAATAGATCCAACAGCTAATACTTCCTCCAAGTGGCCCTGGTTTCTATTAGCCAAAAGCAATCCACCATAACATTTGAGATTCAATTGATGGTAATACTTCTTCCATTTTATGCTCTTTGTTCCCAAAAAAAATCACTGACTTCCTACCAATAAGGGACATTATAGGAATGGACTGTGCTAGTAACTATTTTTAACAGTGTTTTTATTATGACATAGTAGGTATTGATTTTGTGTATTAATAAATAATTTGTTTTTATTGTTAAGATGATCCATTCACTTATATACTATTATTATTGCTAGCGCTGGCCAGCAAATCATCCAGAACCGTGAATTACATGCACACACTCTGCGCAGCGGGACGCAGTTAGCAGGAACTGTTGTGACATTCACCAGACATTACCTATTCATAGTGTGCATAGAGAGGACATAGGTTCAAGGAACCTATGGGATTGTAAGGGGGTTCCACAGGAATCGCTCTAAGCCTTTAAGGAACCTTACCGACCACATTTCTACTGTTGACCCCCCTTTGCGATTTTCCTCCACAAATCACCAGGAGAGACCGTAGGTACTGGGCTCAGGACCCACGGGAGCTTAAAGAGGTCTAGTACAGACATTCTTAAACCCATTTGGGAATCTCCCCTGGTGAAACTTGCTCAGGAATATTCCCACACAGTGGGAACCCCAATCAGATGTAATGCAAAACTTCATTTAATACCGTGTAAGGTTTCCATCCACCAGGTACCAGATCCCAACCCTGATGAATATTAGTCTACACCGGCCTCTCTAGGTGTATATTGCATTCTATAATAAATTAAATTTTTAACATTTTCTTTGCTTTTTTCCCCTCATTTCTTATACACTATCACCACTCATCACCCACTGAATGTGGCAGGGCAGCGCTTACACCACCCACTCTATACCACTTCAACTAAAAGCGACCTGGATACCCTTAAGAGTGAGCAGTGCCTGCGAATAGAACAGATACAAGGTGAGCATAGTGTATCATCACCCATCATTATGATAACAGGGCTTCCTTTTTTTTTTTTTTTTATCCCTAGATATCTGTGCATACACAGACGATGTTTAAGCCCACTATAGGGCATTTGTCGAGACCACAAAATGCCCTTACAGCAATCAATAGTGAAAACTATTCTAAATACGCAAAATATAGATTTATTATTTTTATCATCAGCCTTTATGATTAATACTCAATAAACAATAAACAATATGTCCTCACTACGTAAACCAACTAAATTCTATAAAATTAACAGAGCAACCACCAGGGGTTAAAGTGAGGGGGAACGGGGTGGAACTGAGTTCCACAACCTCTAATGGTGAGGTTGAACATTTTAACTTCCACATTGGCCCTGGACAGTAATTCTCACAGTAAAGCATTCTAGATTGCAGGGGGATGCCAAAAACCCTACCACTGGCCCTGTCTCTGCCAAATGGGGGGAGAGGAGGGGGGTTAATTAGGTGGCATAGAGAAATTAGTTCCCCCACCTCTGCATGACCAATTTAAGCCCTGACTACCTCTATCAATTGCAGAAGACAGATAGGAGCATAAAGGGTCACTATCACAATAAGAATCTTGATGATAATTATGCCCCTGTACCTTTGATACATTTATTAACACACACATTATTTATATGATATATACCATAAAACTTCTAAACATCATGATTAAGCCAACAAATCTTAACAAAGTAGTATGCAGTATTTCTTCATATTGCTTCATTTTATTGGCTCAATCTAGTGCAACCTCTAACACAAAATATGTAAATATGCCTGTTTACAGATGTGTCTGTCCATCAAGAAGAGGGTTTATCAGACTAAGGGCTAGATGAATCAAGGTTCAAACAGCCAGCCAATCAGCTCCTACCTGTCATGTTACAGGCTGAGGCTGGGCTTGAAAAATGACAGGTAAGAGCTGATTGGCTGGCTGTTTATCACTCTCCACTTTATCACTTTTTGAAGCTTGATACATTTGGCCCTAATCATTGGGAAAGTGGTGATCCACTTGCAGTCATAAACATAGAGTACAGTCAAAAATGCAAGGCGGATACATGCACGCAACTCTGGAGCAACTGTGGTTGACTTGTGTTGAGTTCTGCATCAACCAGGGCTATTTTTCAGCAGGCTCCAGCAGGAACTGTGGCCCTTATTCTAGTTCACTCTTTCTGACAAAATATTCCTTAGATGGACAAAACCATGTGCACTGCAGGTGAGGCAGGTGTAAAACCCCACCCAAATCTAATTATCTCTGCACAAGTAACACCTGCCTCACCTGCAGTGCACATGGTTTTGTCCATCTAAGGAATATTTTGTCAGAAAGAGTGAACTAGAATAAGGGCCACAGTTGCTCCTGGAGCCTGCTGAAAAATAGCCCTGGCATCAACCCCCACAGTTGCCTACTCAGAACATCCAGGCGATGCCCAGGTTAAGGTGACACTTCCCAGGCACCTGCAGAAGTATGTTAATCTCTCAATTGGGAGCTTTCCTGTGTCTACAAGGGGCTCTCAGTGATATCCCATCCATGGTCATGTCACGTATTTCAGCCCTCATCTGCCTTTCCCAACACATTTGCTGGCACAATTGAAGCTGTCCAACGCCACCCACCTCAATGATCTGGGTTGGGCGTTATGATGAAATTACCATAATCAGGTGGCTTGCCCCGCCTACTGAGGATGAAGACGGTGCTGCATGGGAGCCAAATAGGAGTAAAAGTTAAATTACATTTAGATGAAATTAAATTCACCATAACATGGAGAAACCATATAAAGAAAACAATGTGAACATAAACAAATATATAATGTATTTTATGACACGTCTTCCTGCACTTTATCTTTATTTATTTTTTTATTAGATCAAAAAGAGAACAATAATTGAAAAAACGTACTACAGGTCATCAGCAAAACCGCTCTTAGCTTTGACAGCAATATTTTCTAGGTAAAAGAATGCAATCCTGTTTTGCATATGTATCAAACCACCAATAGCATCAGAGATGGCGTATTGCTGCCAGTGACGGTAATATCTGACAACCCATGCTAGCTTAGCCAACATGCTTCCAGGTGATAGTGTGAGAAATTCTAGAATATGAAGTGATGTATGGCGCATACTATAAAATATAGCCGTGTAATCTCTCCTGTAGTAAATCAAATTGGGCACTTTGTTTTGCATATTTTCCTGTATCATAACCACACGTTTGCCGAGGTATTTAAATGATAAAATGCTTGTATAGATGGAATTGTGTATCAGATATTTATTTTCCTATGAATTAAGTAGCCATGTCATGTCATGATTAATAAGCGTAGTGCGGTTGATCTTCAGTCATATCATACCTCTGTTTAGGTTGTTGGCTGGAAGGCAAACATTTCCTAAAATGAACAAAGGACGGGTTTATCTCAGAATTTCCATAAAACCTTGGATAGACTGATTTTTTTTTTAAACAGTCATTTCTTGCATTTTGTATTTTTGTAATAAGAAATCATGGTAATGTTCTACACAGTAGGGCATACAAGCACCAATGTTGTCACGTATTATATTATTACCAGTTATTTATATAAGACACACGTATCATGCGCACAGAGCTAGACAGAGGAGCTTACACTTTATGGGGCTTACGTATCAAAGCTTGGAGGGAGATAAAGCAAAAAGAGATAAACTACCATTTAGCTCAGTCATTTTTGAAACATGACACAAGCTATATATATATATATATGATATGTGGCAATGTGGCAAATGACCTGGTGCCCTCCAGCATGGGCCAAACAGTCCTTTTACAGGGAAAAGTAGTCAGCCGGCACTCCCAGATTTAATAAACAGCAACGTGGTTTAATAAGAATCCAACATGTTTCGGGCAACACGGCCTGTCCTCAGGGATCCCTGAGGACGGGCCGTGTTGCCCGAAACATGTTGGATTCTTATTAAACCACGTTGCTGTTCATTAAATCCGGCAGTGCCGGCTGACTTCTATACCATATTATATATATTCTCTTGGTTCCCTACCACTTGCCCACGAGGGTTTGGATAAGAAATCCTGGCAGTAAGAATACCAACAGCATGATCCCAACGGCCAGATAAATCCAGGTAAGTATCCTATTCCTACCAGCATATTTCAACCTTTTGACTATGGACCTTTGGACCCTGTCAACCTTTTTACTGTCAACCTTTTCACTTTCGACCTTTGGACCCTGTTGACCTTTTGACCCTGTCAACATTTTGTCTGTCAACCATTAGTGGTCGACCATATGGCTATAGACCTAGACAGCGTAGATCTAAAAACCTATAAGTATCTAGAATAAGGAATACAGTTCTGGGCCCCGCACTATAAAAAGGACATCATAGAACTGGTAAAAGTCCAAAGAAGAGCAACAAAGCTAATAAAGGGGTAGGAGAATTTAAACTATGAAGACAGATTGAACAAATTGAGATTATTTATGCTAGAAAAGAGAAGTTTGAGGGGAGACACGCTAAACATGTACAAATATATCAGAGGCCAATATAATGAACTGTCAGTCAACCTTTTCGCTTTGAGGAAGGACTCTGACACATGGGCATGAGTTTAAACTAAGGTTGGACAAACATCTATTGGGTAAAAACATCCAGGGTTGCAAATAACAATCATAATCTGCATTTCAATAAATCAGAATACACAACGTATAATAAGGGATGTAGCCAATAGATCATACACACTAACCAAGGTTGAACTCGATGGACGCACATCTTTATCCGACCTTAACTACTATGTAACTATATGTAACTATATGTATTACTAATAGCTTAGGTACAGCTTAGATCTTGGGGGTTTATTCTAGTTCATTCTTTCTGACAAAATCCTTCTTAGATGGACAAAACCATGTGCTCTGCAGGGCGGCAGATGTAACATGTGCAGAGAGAATTAGATTTGGGTGAGTTTTTTTGTTTCTGTGCAGGGAAAATACTGACTGCATTATTTTACACTGCAATATACTGTAGATCTCACTTTGAAGAAAAACCCCACCCAAATCTAATTCTCTCTGCACAAGTTACATCTGCCCCACCCGCAGTGCACATGGTTTTGTCCATCTAAGAAGGATTTTGTCAGAAAGAATGAACTAGAATAACCCCAATGGTTCTGATGTATTAAAATTAGCATTTGTTTTACCCCCAAACTATAGATCATCATGTCTGACTTTACTATCCTTAAGCAGGCATGATGGCGCTTTCAATGAGTGCTAGTCCCTGCCATCATCTGTCCAGACTCCTACTGAATTATTTCATTTGTGATACCTTAAATTCTTATGAAATTGTTATTAGTCTCACTTGCACAAATACCGTCTTGGCTAGAGCACCATCACCGGGCACCTACCAAAACTTGACTATAATGCCCCTGGTCTGCCACTGGTCTTTAGCTAAATGTTCTGCCTTGTTGGATGACAATAAGACAAGAGTTTTGTGTCAGACATCCTTTAAATCTGTGAATAAATATTCCTATACCTCCTCTGGTGAATCAGGTGTTGAAAGCTGGAAATTAATGTGGGGGCACCAATAAAATGGATGATGGTAGTAAACTACAGATAAGCAATATGCTAAATTCTTCCAAACTTGTCTTCACACTTTCATGTTTCACCAGTGAAATTTGGCCCTAAGTGTCCCACTCCTACCCCAACTCAACCAACCAACCAACCAACCACTGATCATCCTGCAATAGGACAATGTACACAGACTGTAAATCCAGACAGTCAGAATCTTGACTAGGGTTATGCACTGGAGAGAGGTTTAGTGTTAGGTTGCAGGAGAGGATGTTAGGGTTAGGCACTGGGGAGAGGGTTAGGGTTAGGCTGCAGAAGGGGAGGGGAAATTAGGGTTAGGCACTGGGGAGAGGGTTAGGCTGCAGGTGGGAAGGTTAGGGTTAGGCACTGGGGAGAGAGTAAGGCTGCAGAAGGGAAGGTTAGGATTAGGCACTGGGGAGAGAGTAAGGCTGCAGAAGGGGGTGGCATGTTAGGATTAGGCACTGGAGAGAGGGTTAGGCTGCAGGTGGGAAGGTTAGGTTTAGGCACTGGGGAGAGAGTAAGGCTGCAGAACGGAAGGTTAGGATTAGGCACTGGGGAGAGAGTAAGGCTCCAGAAGGGAAGGTTAGGGTTAGGCACTGGGGAGAGAGTAAGGCTGCAGAAGGGAATGTTAGGATTAGGCACTGGCGAAAGAGTAAGGCTGCAGAAGGGAATGTTAGGATTAGGCACTGGGGAGAGAGTAAGGCTGCAGAAGGGGGTGGCATGTTAGGATTAGACACTGTGGAGACGGGAAGGTTGTGGGAGGCGAGGTTAGAATTGGGAAGTACGGATGGTGTAATGGTTAGCATTACAGCCTCACAGCACTGAGGTCATGGGTTCAATACCCACCATGGCCCTAACTGTGCAGAGTTTGTATATTCTCCCCGTACTTGCGTGGGTTTCCTCCGGGTACTCCGGTTTCCTCCCACAATCCAAAAATATACTGGTAGGTTAATTGGCTCCCAACAAAATTAACCCTAGAATGTCTGTGTGTACATGTGGTAGGGAATACAGATTGTAAGCTTCACTGGGGCAGGGACTGATGTGAATGGTCAAATATTCTCTGTAAAGCGCTGCGGAATCTGTGTGCGCTATATAAGAAACTGCTAATAAATAAATAAATAAATTAAGCATTGGGGAGAGTGTTAGGCAGTGGATGGGAAGGTTAGACTGCAGGAGGGGATGACTAGGATTAGGCTGCGGAAGAAGGAGGTTAGAGTTAGGCTGCAGGAGGGGATGGTTAGGGTTGGGCTGCAGGAGGGGATGGTTAGGGTTAGACTGCAGGAGAGGATGACTAGAATTAGCCTGCGGAAGATGGAGGTTAGAGTTATGCTGCAGGAGGGGATGTTTAGGTTTAGGCTGCAGGAGGGGATGGTTAGGGTTAGGCTGCAGGAGGGGATGGTTAGGGTTAAGCTGCAGGAGGGGATGGTTAGGGTTAGGCTGCAGGAGGGGATGGTTAGGGTTAAGCTGCAGGAGGGGATGGTTAGGGTTAGGCTGCAGGAGGGGATGGTTAGGCTGCAGGAGAGGAGGTTAGGGTTAGACTGCAGGAGGGGATGACTAGGATTAGGCTGCAGAAGATGGAGGTTAGAGTTAGCCTGCAGAAGGAGAAGGTTAGAGTTAGGCTGCAGGAGGGGATGGTTAGGGTTAGGCTGCAGGAGGGGATGGTTAGGGTTAAGCTGCAGGAGGGGATGGTTAGGGTTAGGCTGCAGGAGGGGATGGTTAGGCTGCAGGAGAGGAGGTTAGGGTTAGACTGCAGGAGGGGATGACTAGGATTAGGCTGCAGAAGATGGAGGTTAGAGTTAGCCTGCAGGAGGAGAAGGTTAGAGTTAGGCTGCAGGAGGGGATGGTTAGGTTTAGGCTGCAGGAGGGGATGGTTAGATTTAGGCTGCAGGAGGGGATGGTTAGGGTTAGGCTGCAGGAGAGGAGGTTAGAGTTAGGCTGCAGGAGGGGATGACTAGGGTTAGACTGTTAGATGAGATGGTAAGGGTTAAGGGTGGGTTAATGGTAGTATTAGGGGTAACATTAAAATGTTTATTGCAATCTGTCAGGACCACAGTATGTCAGGATTCTGACTGCTGGTATTTCATAACAAACCCACAAATAAAGGTGACCATTTGTCCCTCTGTAACCTCATCCACTGTAAGATTTATGATAAGGATCTGTGTACCACATGGGTAGAACTACACCATTCAGAAACCTCACACAGTTTTGGACTGAAATATAAGAGTAAATGTTTAGCGTTCACTATATGGGTATAAAATGTACACAAAGCTCAATGTCTACTAGAACGCACGCATTTCCATGTAGCGCTGTGGCATTTATATTTCATGTTCGATTCCACTTCATAGTGCAGCATTAAGAAAGATCACTTCAATGCACAAAGGGAATTCTCTGAAATAACGTCAATCATGTGACACTGACGGTTTGGCCTAGATACATACAAAAATGCTTTCTCAGTTTGTCGCTTGGCTTCTTGTGCCTTTGATTAGAAGACGTTTGATTTCCTTCCGTCTTTACAAAATATATAGAATATTAATTATTGCAAGATTATAACTCTAATTAAAATAAATCTACATCCTAATTTAGCATTATTATATGTGCAGTTAAAAAAAAAACCTTTGATTATCATGCAGAATTTGTATTGTTTCATTCTACAAACAACGTCCTGGGGATTTTTATTATAAATCAACAAACAAGAGCATCAGTCTCTGATGAAGCTTATGGTCTCATTTCAGCCTCATAAGCACACATAAACCAGGGGCAATTTATTTATGGTGGGTAGAGGACTGTGGGAGGAAACGGACATACCCTACAAAAATGAGGGTACATCATGTAAATCCCACGTAGGTGGCCCTCTTGTCATAAATGAACCCAATACACAAGTTTTGGCGGCTGTACTGTAAATTCCCCCATACACTAGACCAATTTGGCCTGTTTTCGCCTGAAATCGGGTGAAAAGTGGCCAAACCGCAGATGTTTGACATCTGATCAAATCCAAGTCGGAGGTCGAACCTGCAGCACATAGGATAAATCGGAATCAGACCCTTTAGTGGCACATTGCAGGTGCTTTGTAGCACCTGTGATGTATTGCATCCAATTCCCTTGAACTCACCAGGAGTCTTTTTACATTGAATAAATCGCACGCAATAAAATGCATGAAAAAAAATGTCACATCAAGTTCCAAATCGGATGAAAGCTTCCAGAGGAGGTCAAGGGAAATCAGGTCAACTTGCCCTTTAGACAAGTCAGACTAGTGTATGTGGGCCTTTAGCCTAACCATGGTACCATCGCTGATCTTATTGCATTGGACTCATCAAAAAAATTGACAGGTGTATGGGGTGTAATTTTAGGATAACAGATTCAATAGATTCATATGAAAATAACCAAGTTAATGAAAAATTCAAATAACTAGTTGAAATATTGAAATGAAAAATAATGAAAGTGATGGAACTGTGCCACAGTTACTGTGGGCATGTAATCACCATATGATTCAAATGTAACAATCCTGTTGTACCACTGCCTTACATCACCCATGCATGACCACTGCACAATCATATTTTAATCTGATCATCATACTAACAATCAGATTAAATGATTATTGTGGGAAACCATCCTTAAGGCCCCCATACATTAGGCCGACTTGTCCTAGGGACAAGTCGGACCCAATTTACCTGCGAGCCGCCCGGCAGCTCCCCGGGAGGCTCACATACAATTTGGCACTTGATGTGCCATTTTTTACATGGGATAAATCGCATGCGATTTATCCCATGTAAAAAAAAAACCCGGGGAGCTGCAGGGCGGTGAGGAGTAGTGGGGGCGGGCAGTGGCGGCAGTGGTGGGAGCGGGCAGCGGCGGCCAGCGGTGGTGGGGGCGGGCGGCGGGTGCGGTGAGCGCTGCTGACCTGGCCGGGCAGTGTACTTACACATAGCAGCAGCGGGGACGGGACGCGTAGTGGCGGCTATTAGATTTTTAAAATATTTGTCAAATGACCGGCTGCTCTCTGATTGGCCGGAGAGCTCTCAGCCAATCAGAGAGCGGCCGGTCATTTGACAAGTATTTTAAAAATATAATAGCCGCCACTGCGCTGCCCGTCCCCGCTGCTGCTATGTATGAATGGGCAGCCTGTGATTGGCTGAGCGCTCTCTCAGCCAATTGCTGACTGGCTGAGAGAGCGCTCAGCCAATCACAGGCCGCCCATTCATTGTATGGGCTTTTTTTTTTTATTCCGTACTGACAGCTCCCGCCGGCTCCCCCTGCCCGGCTCTATGCCGCCTGTGTCCCCCGCAGCGTCCCCAGCCCCCCCTGCTCCCTCTACCGCCACGCCGCCCCACTAGGTCCCAAGTCGGGTGGTCGGACGTGCAGCAGGTCCGACCCCCCCGACGCAGATCCGATGCGCACGGGACCGCGCATCGGATCTGAGGGGACATCAAAACTAGCCGATTTTGGTCCGATTTCGGCCAGATCCGACTGATCTGGCTGAAATCTGACCAAAATCGGCTAGTGTATGGGGGCCTTTAGCTGTGATGGTGGTTATCCTTGGTGGGATTAAGTTCACTCGGGCAGATAAGACCATCTAAAAAATAAGTCTTTATTATGACAGAACAACACCATGGTGCTCCCTCAAAACCCACTTTTTTCGACTAGCCTATCCCTCCTCCTAACCTCTTTTGATCCTCCTATCCTGCCTCCGTTCCCATCCATTCCTACTTATCCTATTGTTTTTCGTTCGTCCACCCACCTCCTTTTAGTATGTTAACTCTTATGAGTAGGGCCCTCCTGCCTCACGTACTCACCCTACCTCTTTACCTCACCTGTGCTCCTGCCCTGTTCTTCCCTTCATCTTCAGTCTCCTCGACAATATCGACACCTACTTCTAAACTGATGCTGATTTTAGTTCTACCAGCTATACCCCTATTTATGCTGTATTTTATCAACACACCCTGTTCATTACCTTGTAATTTGTTTTTTGTTTGCTATGTACGGCGCCTTATAAATAAATGTACTACTACTACTACTAAATGGTACAGGATGGTTGGCAGCATCACACAGACCCTGCAGGTTTCCTCTGATGTCTGGTATACAGGATCCACCAGGATAGAATGCTGTCCATTGAGAAACTGCTCTCCTTATATCCCTGGCTGGCAGATCCCCCCATGGTGCCACAATGTCTATTCAGGGGCCTGGGTCAGACATACGAATGCTATGCCAGACAGAACAGTGCTGGGGGACCCATTGTACACGCTCTGGGAGGTCTAAAGGCCCCCATACAATGCGGCGACTTCTCTCCTCGGAGAAGATGGGGCAAATGTAACATGTGCAGAGGGAGTTAGGTTTGGGGTAGTTATTTTGTTTCCGTGCAGGGAAAATTTTGTCTGCTTTATTCTTACACTGCCATTTAGATTTCAGTTTGAACACACCCCAACCAAATCTAACTCTCTCTGTACATGTGACATCAGCCCCGCCTGCAGTGCAGCATGGTTTTATCCATCTGCAAATATTGCAGACTTGCTAACCCGTCTGAATCAGGCCCTGTATACGGAGCGCAGCGGAACGTGGCATGGATACAAACCAAGGCCACTGCACTGTAGCCCTTCATATGCGGATTCATGGACTCAGTCGCACACACACATTCATATACAAGTGGATTTTATTGATCATAGGTGAATTAGCCAAGAGTATTGCTCACATGAATGATTTCACCTCTGTCTGGCACTTAAGGCCTCAGTGATGAAATCTGTCAGAGCTGCAGGTAATTAGCAAGCTGCAGACACAAGCAATCTATGGGAGACATACTGGAAGCTGTCTGAATGCAGACGACAGTTGCCCTTCGCCCGATTTTTAGAATAAGAGTTGACAGGGTCAACTGAAGGGAAGGTCAGTGTCGTACATATTAATATTCTAATTAAGGCGCCTAGTGAATTATGCTGCTTGGCCTATACCTTTACTTAACTCTTAAGCCTAGAAATAACTCACACTGAAACACCTTATCCTAAAAATAAGACAAGGAAACCAACTGCGTAAGTTTAAAGGTCATGAAATATTTATTGTAACTGGTATGACCCTATTTGTTAAGGGAAGGCAAAGAAAAGCACTTGAGACCAGCTGGATGTTACTCATGGCAGCGCCCAGGGTGCCCCAAACCGCTAACATCTCTCCATTGTGGGTACAGCCTGCGCTGTGACGGATATGCCACACCCCTCCTTTGGCTGACGCGGACACTTCCAGGAAGTGACTAACGCCTCACCGCGTTGAGTCGGGACTCGCCCACCATCCTGGCAGAGGGGGGCCATACCACACAGAGACCACCTGACACCCCACCTGAGTGCTGGTCGAGAGCGCCTTCTCGGCAATTAATAATTAAAGCTATCAAATAAATTTGGTGAAAGGCCCGTGAGCCAGGTAGCACAGAGAAAGGGAAGGGAGGGTGGGGATCCAGACTCAAAGAGGAATTACTTCCTATCCACTTGCCTATATAAACCTCTCTCTAAGCTACCTCCCCAATGCTACCTGATTGGCAGATCTAACTGCCACTCACCTGAGATTTCCTATGGCCTTATCCTATCTTTCAATAGCTTTATTTAACAATCACAAATTCACAGGCTCTTAAATACACTCGAGCCTATGCGGCCCTTGTTCTATATTATATTGTGCCACCATTTATATAGTGCTGTATGGAGAATTCATATCAGTCGCTGCCCATTTGGAGCTTGCTGGGGTTTAATTACTAAGCTGTGAGTTTTACTGAAGATGGGATGTTGCCCATAGCGGTGAATCACCCATGTGAACTACCCTGTTCCTAAAGGACATTGTACCTTGGAAATCAATTGGACTTTTACCATCCAAATCAACCCCCTTTTTTTCTATCATAAGGGGATAGATCGTCTAATGCTTATTTCAATAGCACTTTAGTGACACCTTGGTTTTAATTGTATTATTGTATGTATTGTTGTGGTATATGTTTTTTAATAAATTGTGAATTCCTTGTCATACCCAAGCGCCCCACGTTCTTTTTTCGTTCTTGTCTAATTTTAGAGGCTAGCAATCCTCTAACGTGGTGGCTGCAGGGGGACAAGTTACACCCCCTTTGTCCCGAGCGCCAAAGACTACTCTCTGGTTGCCCATAGCAACCAGAATCAGAATCTTCTTATTTATTTATAGATAGAATCTGATTGGTTGCCCATAGCAACATCCCATCTTTGATTGAACTCCCATCGTAGTAAATAAACCCCACAGTCTTAAATCCTCTAACACAGAGACACAGACATACTATACTACGCTACATTCAGGAGCCAGTTAATATACTGGTCATACTGCCTACACTCCCTGAATGGCTGGGAGGCTCCTGAAAATTGGGTGGCACACCCCACCACCTGGAAAATTGGGCAAGTCTCCCGCGGCCTACATTCACACCCCCAGATCACCCCTGCTCTCCCCCTCAACCGCCTGCTATTAGAGGAATAGTGTGTGGAGTGGTGAAATGAATTACACTGTATCATGTCATTTTAGACCCGTCCCCATTTTACAAGCCAAGAATGTGGGCATTGTATAGCGGGCCGCCATGATGTGATCACATCTCCACACCCCCTGACTGCCCCCCTTTTCCGCAGCCAAGGCCCTTCTTGAACCTGCATGCTACTGGTTTGTATTTGGATTCCAGGATAAGAACCGGGGTGCCTGAAGGAGGCACAAGCCTACTCAAGAGTCAAGACCCACGTGATGTGAGACAGCAATGCTAACTACTGTGCTGATAACCACAGTGTTTCCCTTTGTCATGTCCACAATTGGCCATTAATGGAAAAGAGCTAAACTGGGTTTAGTGCTGTCTTCTCTTTTCATTTCCATGGACCTCATTTACAAAAGAAAATAACATAGATCTGTATTGTTACTATATTTACCATGCTGTATTTTTTCTTTGCTCCAGTTCTCCTCATTGTTCACAGCCATTCTTTCTCTGCACATGCTTATTAAGCTAAGTGCAGTCACACATTGCGCATTAACTGAAAAGCATATTTTAATGGGCTGAGCTTGCATAGAGCATAACAGCTAACTAAGTACAGTATTCAAATGAGGACGTACGGATTAGCTATAGGAACTTGCCCATAGAAAATAATAGGTTACGCCTGTTCAATACAGCCACGGAGTTTTTAGTTGCAATTTTCCACTTTGTCACCCCATACACTTATAATGGAACATAATTTATGCAATTAAATACTGTGTCGCATCTAGCTAGACACCATCTACACCACAGTGAGTTAACCCATCGTTCTCTCTCTAGACATCAGGACCCAGTCTCCCGGCTGGCAGGGCATGTTTGGGACTTGCAGCTCCACAACTGGTTACAATACACCTAGACGGCATCAACTGTTAGGTCTATGGTATGCAATCCGTATATTCTACAACACGTACAAGTAACTGCTATAAAATAAAGATATATTTTGACTGACAGTTTATTTAAAAATCCTAGTGTCCAAATAGATATCTATTTTATTCTGTGGTTGGTGATATAACCTTGGACACAAGACATTGCTTGGTCACTACTATCAATTAACCAGTATGCAATTACTTATATAATACCCCTTTCACAATGCAGCTATAACCCGTTATTTTGCCGATTTTTAAATGTTTCAAAACGGTTATAGCTGCAGTGTGAAAGCGCCAGAGTGAAATTACCAGTTTAAAAATAGCGGTAATTCAAAACGGTAAAAAATAAGGATCCTAAACGGTTCAGACCCGTTATTTTGGCAGTGTGAACGGATCTGAACCGGTATTTAGTACCCCACACCGGTCCCACCCCCCTCCCCTGGTACCTGCTGGCCAGAGTGGGGATCCGGCCAGCGAGGTCTGTGCATCGCTGGGGAGGCAGCGGGGTTTCTGTGGCGGTTGGGAAGTCAGCGACAGAGTCCCTGCGGCAGATGGGAACTAGTGGCGCTACTAGTTCCCATCTGCCGTAGGGTCCCCACTGCCTCCCCAGCGATGCAGGGATCCCGCTGGCTGGATCCCCGTGGAGGGGGGGCTGCCTTCGTCCCAGGGGGTATGGGGGGATGGATGGATGGGATGGTTGGATGCTACCGTGAGTGGGGGGGTGTGTGATAGACTGGGTGATAGAAGGCGATAGGCTGGGTGATAGAAGGTGAAAGGCTGTATCCCTGCATGGAGTCACTGCCCACAACCACAGCTGCTTTTTCTGGGTGAAGCGGGTTCAACATGAAAGGTACAAAAACGGTAACATGCGATGTGAAAGGGGTTTAACTTGCTCTGACCTGTTTTAACAAAGTTTCAAATACCGAGTCTAAGCAGGTTTTGCAATGTGAAAGCAGTATTAGCTTACCCTACTATTAGTCATAGGCACTGTTAGATGTTTTAACTACCTGTAGCTATTTACTTTATTGTTAGGGTATATCTTTCATCAAACTGTATTGTGGTGTTTTCATATGAGATTGTGAAGTGACTGCTTTGCTATATTTATGTTTTTTTGACCCTTGTAGCTTTATTTGTCATTCTGTTCATTCTTTTTTTAGCACACTGTTATATGGAGTGCTGCACTCTTGTTACTATTGGTAGCTATGGCGATGGGCTCGCTTCAATGACATCATTCTGCCATGCGTGTGACGGGTGGATTACTTACGTACTGAACATTTAATGCCTAAATATTCAAGTTCCTGAAGATTTTGCGGTGGAATTTCCAACCACTTTTTTTTTAATGGCAAAGCCAACGTGGGTCAGCGGCTTCTTGTAATCTGTACACATTCTTGATATTGTAAATATTTAATAAGCCAGCCATGTGGAAGGAAGTCAATGCGTAAAAACATGAAGATATGATTCAGTTATTCAGACAGAACACCAAGTGGAGGTGACTGTGGAATTTCTCGTAGGATGGATTAGGTCAGAGCATAAGTAAACCTGTTGGAGTCAGGTCCGTTTAAGTTGTGAGTTCCGTATGCAGGAATAATTCATGTCAGTATTGTCCATTCTTTATGCCTGGCACCATACAAATTTTATCTTGATAATATAAAATATTTTATCTAATTTAAAATCAACTCGTGTTGTGGTGTTTTATCTTTTAAGTGGTATATAGATATATATATATACCTCAGGAAAATTGGCTGAGTCCAATTGAAACGGCTGTCGGGTGCAGCTGCTGTATGTATTCACTGCACGTTATGGAATAAACTTTCCTCTTTCTTCATCTACGCTGAGTGCCGGTCTGGACTCTTCTTCACCTTGTGTGTGGGGGGTAAGTGCTGTATACGTTCCCTTTATGGACCAGGCACCGGAATTTGCTATATATGGAGTGCCGACCTGATGCCAATTGTATATATATATATATATATATATATATATATATATATATATATATATATATATGCTTAATATTATAGAGGACTAACTATAACAGTGTCAGTGGTTAGTACGAACATGATTATTGGTGTGGGACCACGCAGCTTGTGTATGTCAAAGACTCCTTTTCTTCTTGAATTGTGATGTCTCTAGAGTCTCAGCTACATTACAGTATGTGGGTGTAAATGGCTTATTAATGAAAAAGGTCAGAGGAAACCCGCAGGTGGAATCTTGAAGCGGATGGTGCAAGCAGCAGAAAGCCGCCTCGGATTCTACTCCTAAAAACAGGAAATTGAGGCCGCTGAGGGCACTGGCTCAGCAGATCCAGACACATGCAGACTGCAAACCATCACTTGGCCTGAATAATGTCTACTTCTGCTGCCAAGTGTAGATGTAAGGTCACAATGAATCCATGAATCCTGCATTTTGCCAATGTTTCAGGCTGGTGCTGTCATGGTTTGGAGAATCACTCCTTAGGTCCCTTAATGCAGATTGGGAATTATTTCAATGCCACTGCCTACCTGATATGGTTGGTTGTCTACCTATTTATTAACTTCCAGCAGCATAATGTGCCATGCCAGTGCCAGCCGTGCCAGTACACCATTGGCCTCCACAGTCAGCAGACAATAGCACACCTTTGGAATGTGGTGGAATGAATGTGCAGCCAATAAATCTTCAGAAGCTACATTATGTGGGAGAAAGGGTGGTCCTACAAAGGTGTACATAATAATGTGGCCACAGAGTGCATATGATATTTTACAGTACTCAGCAGGGCAGCCATGCCATCAGGTTGTGATACCAACCAAAGTGCCGCAGGATACACTGGAAGCCATTATGATGTCATCATCAGACCCCGCTGGAGCAGCCGGAATGGTCGTACCAGATAAGTCCCCAATGGACTACCAGGGACTATTCTCAATATTTTAATCATGTCAACATCTCAGTGTCAACATAATGAATGTTGATGTTGTCAATATTGACAACCCAAGCATGCTGAATGTTGACATTCCCAGAAATGGACATAAAATTTGCAAATTAGCGGCCATTTTCACGGAAAAAGACGTGGATTTGCCAATCCACGTCTTTTCTGACTTTCAGAATATTTCCGAAAGTCTGAAAAGAAAAAGAAGAACATTGAATAGATGGATTGCAAATTGAGTACCCCCCTGTATGTATTAATACTACAGATGTTCAAAGCTATACAGTAGTAACTGTTTCGAAATGGGCCTACACATACGGAGATATGCTGGGCGTAATGTTAGATGCTAGATCGCTCAGAACGCTCAGCAAGGTCGCTCAGCACACAGCGATGTGTCAGCCATGTGTGCTTAGCGTTCTGTCAGGGCCAGGTTCTCTAGTGAGAACACTGGCACTGACCGATTAACATGCAGCATGCTGGATATTATTAATGGGCGATAACATTGTGTGGGGCCAAACATCGCTATCATTATGGCCCGTATACACGGAGCGATGTAGGGGCATTTTCTAAGAAATCTAGTGAGATCACTTAGAAAATGCCCCTAAATCACTACACATGTAGGCCCCATTGCATAATGTTTCTCCAGGGAAATCGAACCTTCAGACAATCCGTCGTAATACAGCATAGCGGCATGAATCAACCATTACTGTGTACCAAAGCTACTCTTAGAACATGTGAGGAACTATGAGATTTACGAGATTGTAGTTTACGTGGTGACTTGTTAATTTAGAGTGCTGCAATACAAATACAGATTCATCTATTGAAACATTTTTTGAATGGACTTAGCTAATTAAGATGCTAATAAAATAATCCAATATTTGAAATTATATTTAAGAAAACAAACAATGGGGCAGATGTATTGGTAAAGTGATAAAGTGGTGATAAAGTGGAAGGTGATAACTCACAAGACAAACCACCATAACTGTAATTTTTCAAACACCACTGATTGGCTGGTGTGTTATCACTAGAGACAGGATTATATGCATTTGCATATTTGCATATGCATTTGCATATTTTGCTCATTCTCTCTGGTTATTGCATATTTTACCTAAAATCTATTGATGGTGCATATTTTAGGCCCTGCCCCCTTTCCACCCGCGAGTCACAGCACTGCTTTGCCCTGCTGCTGCTGGCCAGGTAGTGTGCAGGCTGGGGCAATATGTGCGCAGCATGGATGTACGCTATGTCTGACACTGCTCTAGGCTGTCAATCCATGTTGATAAAAGTCAGTTGGGGTGGATGCCATTATGAAGCTCCTAAACCTTTGCCTGCCCCTGGCCTGGGACTTTACACCAAGAGACTTCTGCAGCAGAGGAGGCGGGCGGAAGGGTTGTGACATCACGCAGCGCGGAGGAAATGCCATGTCACAGTGAGTATGCGGCGCAGGGAGGAAGCCTTCCACTGCGCCGCCCTCACACGCTATGCTGACATTTGATCCATCGGCGCTGGAGATGAGGGTCCGTGTAGTTGATGCAAGAAGAGCTTTGGACGCTGCAGTCTGCTGTAGCAGCCAGGAAGAAAATAAATCCTGTGTATAGCACTAGACATCTGCAGATGCTGTGGGCCTATTTTTGAGTTTTATTTGCAACTAATTGTATGCTGATTTTTAAATAAATAAGTTAAAAATGACTTTTTTTATTATTTAATGTAGCATATTTTAACACTTTTCATGCATATTTTAAGTATTTTTCATGCATATTTGCATGCATATTTCAAGCTTTTTATGATGCATATAATCCTGTCTCTAGTTATCACCTTTCACTTTATCTCCACTTTATCACATTACCAGGCTTGATACATCCTCCCCAATATGCTGTGCCCAAAAGCACTCATTTATCATCTGTTGAAAAAGACAAAAATTGAAAACACTTTTTCATATGCCTAAACTCAAATTCCCCATGTTTTTCAAAGACACATCGCAATGTGGTGAAACTATACCACAATCACAAGCCAAAGGGACTCTTGGGACAGAATAAAGGATTTTATCCAGACAGTTCTACAGTATATAGCAGACCCAAAGTGGGACTATTGGAAAGAAAGGACCTTGTTTCAAACAGAGGTCCTGATGTATAAGTGGATACAAATGTCTCTGCAGCTGAATCTTTGTACAGATGTGCTGTCATATAGCACCTCTCTGTAGCAGTGGTAAGCCTTATTGTAGTTATGCGTATTCATGGGATCCGCTTTTCTATGATATGGGAAACGGACACATCTGAATACAAAAGCTTTAGAAGGCGTCTTTTGTATAAGGATGCCCACTGCTGGCTTTGCCGATCCGCTGCCTGCGTCCCACGATGCAGTACTGGATCCACAGCGTAATCATTGGATAAACAATCAATTATATGAGTAATCCTCAGGCTACTCAGTATGTCAGGGAAAGCTAATACCACTTTCAGATCCGAAATCTGAGTCCGACCTGGGATTTTGATCTTGGGTCAGACGGGCTCCGACCTTTTCGCACTAAACCTGGGTCGCCAATTATACACAGGTTGACCCAGGTTTAAACCTTCATATAACCCGGGTAGAATTGCTGGGTTGGTTGACCCGGGTTATTCAGTTTGGTGCTTTCAAAGTACACTTTGACCAGGGTCGATCCAGCAATTAACCCAGGTTTAGGATGCGCTATCTAAAGGGTACAAGCTGTACGGGCCAGTGAAACTGCACCTGGGGACACAACCTGGGCTGACATGCCGCGGTTTTCTGTAATGTTCTCCAATGCAGCCAAGGAATTCCAGCAGCATCATTATGCACTGACACCCTTTGACGCAAACACAGTCCTCTAACCATTGGGAAACTCGGTGAGCATCTAAACAACATCTAAACAACATCCATTCATAGTCTGTCCCAGGCAAAGCAATTCATTTAAGAGGCATGCATTCTTATGTAATTATGTTGCCGTGGATGTGGTCATGTGATTACTACAAACTAGATGAATGGAATGAATAACTGGAAAACTGTGTTCCAAGCCAAAGAGTTGCCGGCAAAAGACCAGCACAGCTAATCCCGTTCACATACTAAGTAGATGTAAAGCAGTTTATTTCATTTTATTCATAAAATTCAGCTTTATGTAAAACTCTTTCTTGAATGCATAATATCACTGTTATGCAGACATCAGGAAAGTGGGGTATTATGAACAATTTGTGATTGCACCTCTCTACTGTATTAAAGAGATCAATACATATTCACAATTTAGTTCCTTTATGATTCAAATGAAATCATTTTGAGAGATTCTTTTATTCTTTCCATTTGGAACTTTCTTAGTTAAGGACTTGAATAATGGCATGCAATGTGTAATACAGTATGCTGAATGGAGATCGGGGTTGGGTTCTAGCAATGTTCTACTCTTCATACTGGTCTGAGATCGGAAAAGCTCTTGTTGATGTTCCAACGCTGGCCAAGATACTACCTTACAGTAAGACTGGACAAAGGCCAAGCATGGATTCTAATAGTTTTCTTAAACTCTGTTAGTTTCTTAACATGACCATTTATGGATCCCATGTCCCTGTTTTCTACAAGACGTGTCAATTTTCCTTCTATTTAACTTACAGATGGAGCCACTCTCATTAGAGTGGCTCCTGGCGATTCAACCGTCATCCGCCATCCCCCGCCAGCCAACAGAATGGGGAGCGCGCACAAGACACTTGTGTGCTCCATTCGCCCAGAAAGCACTGCCGCCCTCTGCCCATCTCCCTGCTCCTGCCCATTCTGTCCCTGCCTGCCACTGCTCCCCTGCCTGTCTCCCTGAAGCGAAGACGGGCAGGGAAGCCTTCTGTCCCTGCTCCCTGCCGCCTTACTGACGGAGAGGCGCAAGCAAGTGAGCCTATCGTGCATTCCCATTTGCCAGGCCACACATCGCCGCCCTCCACCAGTGCTTGCAAGCTAGGGAATCTGGTGAGCGCTCAGCAAGGCTGAGGGTGACTGCATCTGTACATTGCTTATTTTCTTCTTATTTATACTCCTGTTAAGCCACATTGAATGACAATTTCTAATAGTTTCATACCATCCAACTGTACCTTTTTGGCAGGTACAGTTCCATTTTTTTTGGCCTGTACCTTTTTTTGTGTCTGCAACTGCCCACTGTAAGTATAGGAAAGGGGGCGTGGTCATGCCCCTTTACCCATGACCACGCCCCTTTCCAAATTTGGACCCATTTTTGCTCTTGAGATGTTGAAGGGTATGTGGTTTTCATGGGCCCACCACCCCACACCCCCACCCACACTGCTGTATGCGAGCAGCCGGCGAATAATCAATTCGCTGTGCCCCCTTGTACACAGAGGCTGCACTTGCGCATAAATACTTATGCGCATGCACAGTCTCTAAAACTGCTCCCCTGCGCTAACACACAGGGGAGCGGATCAATTAAAATCAGGGCCACTATGTGCCAGAGAACAAAACGTGGGACATCTGCATGTATAACTACTGTATGTATAGCATGCAGTATATACTTTTCCTTTTATGACTTCATCCCGCGCAGATGTTGGGTTATTCCAGGTCGCACATTCATATTCTTTTGTTTTGTCTGAGAGTTTCCTTGTGTGTAAGCATTCTAGGCAGCAGATGCCTTTTCTGCAGAAGTGCTAGCCTGTATTTTGCTATGTATTACAGAATTTACTTGTTGTGGGATTGTATGCCTCCGAATTGTGCTTCTCTGCAACATTAGGAAATTAAAGAGCAAGTAACATCTCGAGTTTATGCAAATATATGTCAAAGGCGGCATCCTGCAGACTCAGGTCTACAGACACTGGCAGAACCAGGCCCACAGTGTGCTTAAACTACTTGGAGTGTTTGTACTTAAATAAACATTTTATTTCTTTATTTACAGTTTCTTACATAGCGCAGCAGATTTCGTTTCGCTTTACAATTGGAAACAACAGTGATTAAACAAACTGGGTAGAAAACAACCGACATGGAGGTAGGAGGGCCCTGCTCGCAAACTTACATTCTGTAGGGATAATAGGAGGGATACGTAATGATAGAAGTCCATAGCATGGCATTCCCACAAGATTACAGGACAGTCCTGATGGGTGTAGTTAGATATGAATGCTACTGGAGGTTGTGTGGGGGTCCTGAATATGATAGGCTTGCCTGAAGAGATGCATTTTCAGGGAACGCTTGAAAGTTTGGAGGCTAGAGGAGAGTCTTAGTGTGCATGGAAGGGCATTCCATAAGGTGGGTGCTGCCCGGGAAAAATTCGGCAAGCGTAAGTGGGAGCGAGTAATGAGTGTGGATGAGAGACGCAGATCTTGTGCAGAATGGAGAGGTCGGGTGGGGATATATTTTGAGATAAGCGAAGAGATATAAGTTGGTGTAGTCTGAGTAATGGCTTCGTATGTAAGTAGAAGTATTTTATATTGAATGTGGTAATATACAGGTAACCAATGGAGAGACTGACAGACCAGGTCAGCAGACGGTGAATGTCTAGCTAGGAAGATCAACCTTGCAGCTTCATTCAAAATGGATTGTAGCGGTGAGAGTCTTTTCTTAGGAAGACCGGTAATGGGGCTATTGCAATAATGAATGCGTGATATAATGAGTGCATGGATTAGAGTATTAGCGGTGTCTTGTGTAAGGTATTAACGAATTATGGATATGTTTTTTAGATGCATGTAACATGATTTAGAGACAGATTGAATGTGAGGAATAAAGGACAGTTCAGAGTCAAGGATGACCCCTAGGCAACAAGCTTGTGGAGTAGGATTGATTGTTGTGTTCTCAACAGTGATAAAGATATCAGGTTGGTAACTACTTTTTGAATAAACATGTCCGTTATGCGCTCTGTCTGCGTCATACTTGCAAGTGCTGGAAGACTGACGATTTTGGGGGCATTCACATGGAAGAGTGGGTAGATCTCACGCATCCCACCCACTTACTTATGAAGTGGGTAGGATGAGGCAATTGTACTGGGAATTGTGGTGCATTACTGAGTGGGCGTAACTTGAAGATACAGTCAGGGACTGACAGTTTCTCCCCCCCCTCCCCCCTTCCCCAAGGTGCAAACAGCTCTTCTCCCATAGAGGAACTTTATAAGTAAGTAAGCATGGTCGCACTCTGCAATAGCCAGATTAGGAACTTTGAGATAGATCTATAAAGCAGTGAAGAGTGGTGACGTAGACCAGTGGAAAAGGTGCGCGGCCAATCAGCTCTGAGGTAGCATTTATCAAGAACCTTCTAGAAAATGATAGGCAGCTGATTGGTTTGTATGGGCAACTTCTCTATTGGTAGCATTCTCCAGTCTTTTTACTTCTTGATACATCAACGTGCAGGGGGTTTCATTAAATGAGTATCATCAACGTAACTGACAGCTCAACTGACTTACTGTGTAGAAATGCAATATAGCAATGATGAATGGGACATGAGATAAAATAGAAAATAATGTTTATAAAGACCACAATATTAAATAACATGCACCGATAATCAGAAGGCACACTAACATAATCTGTATACACTGGGGTCCTCAGAAGATATGAAATACAGCTCAACTCAATATGTTTATCACACTAAAGCACAGGGTACTCATATTGCATTTAGCACATCCCACCCACATACCCACATACTCGCTGAAACGATCAGCAGAATAGGATCAGTCACTTTATGTTACAATATTCTCTGTCAGGGGAGCATTTTCTCTATAATATATTATATCTCTATCCTCCTCCATCTATATTTTAGATAAATAATCAATACTACTGTCCAGTGTCCACCATGTGTTGTGCAGACAACTGTACTACTGACCCTTCATCGTTATCCACTAAACAGTTTACGCTCTCCATCAGCTCCAGCCCTTTTTCCTTCAATCACTCACTGAGTACAGAAGGGTAGAGACTAGGGGCCTTATTTTGGTTCATTCTTTCTGACAAAATCCTTCTTAGATGGACAAAACCATGTGCACTGCAGGGGGGGGGGGGGGGGGCAGATGTAACATGTGCAGAGAGAATTAGATTTGGGTGAGTAATTTTGTTTCTGTGCAGGGAAAATACTGACTGCTTTATTTTTACACTGCAATATAGATCTCACTTTGAAGTAAAACCCCACCCAAATCTTATTCTCTCTGCACATGTTACATCTGCCCCACCTGCAGTGCACATGGTTTTGCCCATCTAAGAAGGATTTTGTCAGAAAGAATGAACCAAAATAAGGCCCTAGATCCCCTTCCATTTTTGATTACAGGATGTGACATTCAGTGAGGGCGGAAGTTGTTAGATGCCCTCACAACATTTTTTATTTTATCTGTAATTCTCATAGGTGTAGGTTATTTTGTTTTATTTTAGCTGCATTGTACCTTTGCTTCGGGCACAGTGGCTCGCTTCACTCGCCACAGATTTATATTCCCCTTCCAGGTATACGTGGACCCAAAGCATGATGGGAAAATTGTCAAAACTGAAGGGGATATAGACATTACCAGTACAAAAGAGGCCACAAGTTCTGTGGCAGCCATCTTTGTGTAGTCCATGCAGTGAGAATTAATCTTGGGTGGGCCCCTGCGTATATAGCTCCTGTGATCTCTGGGATCAGACAGGAGAGCAAAGGGCTATGGCAATTTTTGTAAAATAGCTCATTAAGTTACATTAATTGACACATTAAAGCACACAACTCACTATATTTACAATACTGAGGGCCAGATGCACTAAGCTTCAAAAGTGATAAAACTGAGAGTAATAAACAGCCAGCCAATCAGCTCCTGCCTGGCATTTTTCAAACACATTCTGTGACATGTTAGGTAGGAGCTGATTGGCTGGCTGTTTATAACTCATTTTATCAATTTTAGTACATCTGGCCCTGAATAGTTAAAAAAGAAACTAGTGTCAATAGCTCCCACAATACCACTTGTGACCTACAGGTGGGAACAGAGAGCGAATCCGTTGTCTGGTGTATAGGTCAGGGGTGGAGGATTATTTCAGTTTATGGTGGTGGTGGTGGTGGGGGGGGGGGCTGGGGGGGATTAAGTTTTAATAAATTATTAAAGGCTGCTCACAAAATATTGTATGCTGGTAATTTGGAGCTGGAATGCGCCGGGACACCCCATTCTAATTGCTACAACATTTGCTCAGGGCCAACTCAGGGTTTCTCTGTTCACCTTTGTTGGGAGGGTGGGGGCAGTGTGTGTGTGTGGGGGGGGGGGGGTACGTCACTGGTGCACCACTGTAGATTATTAAACCTATTAAAAGACACCTTGGAAATCCATTTCCTGTGTTAAATCACTTTAGCCTTTAACCTTGTGTCTTTAAATGGCGTATAATTCCTCTGTGACTTAAACCTTTGTCATTTACAGTAGAGGATATGTTATCCCGTATCTAAGCTCCTGTGAGTAATATTTTTACACAATGCCTGTTCTGACGTCATTACATATAATTGTTCATTTCTGCTGTTATCACTTAGCCTTGTATTAGGAAAATGTGTGTTTTATAATTAATAATGCAATCCATTTAATTATGCCACTGACAGCTTGGTGTGTTTTTCTAGGCTCCTAACTCAAAAGATTCTTATCATTACAGTAAGGATTGCATTATCCCTAATTTTATTTATATTTAGATACTTTTACAGTATATTATTCTTTTATTTAAGAGAAAACCGCTTTTTAATTTCAAGAATTGTTAAAATGTCCTGGGCTACTTTCTGTCTCTGTGACTCAGTCTAAGAGACAGCTGTACAAATGTGTATCTCTGTCAGAAGATGTGCCGGATGACCTCAAACAGTCGGGATTCTCAAATGTTAATGCCGGGATCCTGACTGACAGGGGCTATTCTCCCTCATGGGGGTCTACGACCCCCATAGAGGGAGAATAGAACCTGTGGCGAGCCACCCAGACTGTGAGGGACTTCTTTGTGCTCGCCCTCCTCTTGGAGTACCGGCAGTCAGGATTCTGATGTCGGAATACTGACCGTCGGAATCCCGACTATTGGCCTGGCATACCACACCCATCAGAAGGCTGCCCACTGTCTTCATAATACTGGTCACTGTAATGCAGATTTACATGCTAGGGAGGTAATTCATTATGGTTTGCAGATTTGCAATCATCGCCATATTTTTGCAGCTCTACAAATGTGCAAACACCGGAGTGCACGTGCGCAGCCCCTTAAACTGTGGTCACATTAAAAAAAATGTGACCACAGTCTAAGGCCCAGTGGCAGCAACGCAGGATTTTGGGGGCAGCAATGGAGCGTTGCCCCACCATGACAAAAATGCAGACATGTCCGCAAGGTGGAGGTGGGTCTAAAATGGCACAAATTGACGCCAAGGACTCCATAGGGCACTGGAATACTTCCTGCTTCACTGCAATTTTGTCCACAATACAAGGGAGCAGAAAGGTTGCGGGAGACCTGCCTACTCTTCCAGGATGCAGAGGACTACTTGGAAAATAATTAGTCTCCCACAACTTTAGGGAAAGAGGGCAAGTATGAAATGAAGAACACAAAACTTTGAACTAAATAAACTTATATAACCATAGGGGCTGATTCTAAATCACACACTTCTGTGACCGCATTTACTGTACCTATGGCAGCAGCATTTTACTCACTTTCATATGCTAACGTAACAATTGGACGTTCTAAACAGCAGATATTTGGGACGGACAGTGCACGTCTTTCCGCTCACTGTACTAGGGTCCACAGACACAGCCATCACAATTATTATTGGCATTCGCACCAGCCCTATGCTATAGAGATGTACATGCACACCCATAACACTCAAAATCAGGTCCATGGGGCAGATGTATTCAGCCTGGAGAAGAGATAAACTGTAGATAAAGTGGAGATAAAGTAAAAGGAGATAAAGCACCAGCCAATCAACTCCCAACTGTCATTTTCAAACACAGTTCATTGCGTATATTCAGAGCCTAATGAACAGGTTAATGTCATGTGATGTCATCGGGCCGCACAGAGCAGGCCGGGGAACGTCTGTGTTCCATGGGGCACCAGCAGCATTTCTATGGGTGCAACCACCGTTTTTGTGGGCACGTTTCTGTGCTTTTTGTCATCCTGCATGGTCCATATTTGTTGAAATAAATTGTTCTCTTGTGATATTAATGACCTGCAGGAATGTGTTAATAGTAATTGTTTGGCTCTAGATATCTCCATAAATACATAGATATATGCAGATAAATAGACTTTCCCCACATACGTCCTTGGTGCAACTCTGACGTTCCAAGGTTCCTGGGCGGATTAAGCCCGGATATGGGAGACTGCTTCGTGCATCACAAATCATGGTCTATACTGTTTATATTAATAACAATGCATTACACATGTATGCCTTTTGCATATTCCCGCTGATGAATACATCAGTCCTTTACATGTCATGTATTTTGGCTTTGCTTCATTAGTTGTGTAGGATACACAATGGCTGAACAGCATGGGAGCATGCACACAAGAATTTATAGCTGAAGGCTCTCTTCCGCTCTGCCCAGCTCTTGCTATTAATATTCTCAATATGTGCATCCTACAAAGACTAAAGCACTGAGTGGTATGAATAGGAAATATGTGACAAGAATTTGCACGCACAATATTATAAGTGACATCATGCATTAAACAGGAAAGCTGAATAACCAGAGAATTTAATGGATTGTTGAGCTTTGGGAGCGAAAATAAGTCTCCGGTGTCAGTGGTCTCCTAAAGATCTCCCAGGGCACTGCCCTATGTGTGTGCCCAGCAACTTTGCCTTTGCCAGCGGGGGAGCCGGCATCGGGAAATGCATAGACACATGCAGATGCCGGCAGTGATGGAGCATGGCACTCTCTGGAAGCCCTGCCTCGTCTGCATGTACAGTCGTCAGGGGATGTCATTGACGGAAGCACGCATCCTCAGTGACATACAGATGGGGCTTGTCCCATCTTTGCAGGGCTGGCGTTTCTAACGCCAGCCCTGCCATCACGCCAGCCCCGCCAGGGGGCGCACGCATGAGACGCTCACGTGCCCCCTGGGCAACGGAGTCTGCCTCCGGTCCCCGCCGTCCATCGCCGCCCCGAGCACTCCCTAACCCTGCCCGTCTCCCTGAAGCAGCACGCTTCCCCGCCGAGAGACTAAGACGCGTGTGTGTGTGAGACGCACGCGCATCCCAGTTCAGTGTAGCCCCAAGGCAGGGGCTCCATCTGTACAGATGGAGCCTTCTTCAGCTAGCCTTCTCTGGAGAGCCATGGCTCACCAAGGCCTATTGTTCTCAGCTGCAATACAATACATACAACAATACAGTAGGGGATTAGCATAGGATTAAGTCTGACAGCTCTGGCTCACTTAATCCTATTAAAGGGCTAGATAAGGATGGCTCCATCTCTACTGCATATACACTGGATATGAGCATTTTCATGGGGATGCCAAAAAACACTGGGCTTTCCCCTGCTCCAGCCCTGTTCCCACCCCTGGCCCTCCTTCCCTGCAATGAACGGCACGGCGGGTGTATGACATGCCAAAGTCATTCTGTACCGGGGGTTTGCACATGCACAGAAATGCATTTGTGTAAACCCTGACCATCGGGGCTGGGGACAAATTTGGGTCGCTGCAAACGATCCTGAATTGGCCCCTGCCCGTGTGCAGTCTCTATTCAGGACCTCTGTACCTGCACAGCAATAGATCATGACTAGAGTCACTAGTAGAGCCTACAGTAGCTCTGTGCCAGAGTCTGTTGTGCATGCGCACGTCTTCTGGGAAATGGTGCGGCAGCCACACCTCCTCTTGTCCTCTTTGAAACGTTTAACACGCATGCCTCCCAATATTTGAATATCCGCAGTTGGTATACCCATGTGCCGCGGCAGCGGTGTGCTCCTGGAAAGGGTGCTGGGATTTATATGTATGCTGCATTCGTGAGGCCACACCCTGCTTTCCTCACTGGCCGACACTCCCTCTCTTCAGTGAACAGGCGCTGAGTGCATGCTCACAGCATCTAATCCCCGCCGCTCTGCTAATTACAGCAGGGAGTGATGGGGGGGATTGCTAACTGAACCCCCCCCCCCCCCCCCCCCACCCCCCCCCCCCACCACCACCACAGCGGGACACTGAAAATCAGGATAGTCGGGAGTCATGAACACACCTATCGATGATATTTAGAATTTAGATATAGCTTCCACAAAACACAGTAGTACTAAAAAAAATACTAAGGGGTTTATTTACTAAGATGGGAGTTCTACTGAAGATGGGATGTTGCCCATAGCAACAAATCAGAATCTAGTTCTTATGTATTTAGCACCTTCTAGGAGATAATAGAAAGAATCAGTAAGTTATGGGCAATAGTTACAGTGCAGAATATTAGGGTCAATTTGCATAACCCTAGAATGTCTGTGTGTGCGTGTACATGTGGTAGGGAATATAGATTGTAAGCTCCACTGGGGCAGGGACTGATAAGCGCTGCGGAATATGTGTGCGCTATATAAGAAACTGTTAATAAATAAATATATGCACTTCCTTTTGGATTAGTGGAAGCCCGCCCAACCTTTTTTTCACTATTTGGCCTTTTAATTTGGCTCAATTCTTCGAATTTGGCATATCAGTTAGCGGGAAGGCGTTTAATCAGCGGTCACATGGGCATAAGTGATCGTTGTGGGGCACCTGACCTACCCTTTCCTAGGATGGCTGGTGACTTCTGCCCGTACAGGGGAATGATGGGCAATTCTCTAAATGTCCACACTATGCTAGAGTAAAGGGCGGTGAAACCTTCTCAATGTGGTTTAAGTCTTAGTTAGGTGGGGCATTTAGTCGCCGCCATTTCATATAGTTGGGGCGTTTCATTCACTGCCATTTTATAACCCTAGTTGACTAAAGCTGATTACCACGTGCCTTCCTTGCCATCTCTTATCACCAGGGTCTTTCCAATTAATTAATATTAATGACCTTTTAAAACTATGCAGTTACGTGTCTGTCTTTATTTTTAGTTGCTAAGCTAGCTTAACAAGGTATTAAAGGTTAAGAACAATAAATGTTAGAATCACTGGCACCTACAAGTAAGAAAGTGATTGTTAAACTGTACATTGTAATAGCAAACTCCAGTACATACTGTTTGTTCCCATTACTCATAGTTGCCTACCCTCCTGCATTCTGCAGGAGACTCCCTGAAATACAGTAACAGCAATCTCCCTCTCTCCCTCATTAGTCTAGCAATCTCCCTCATGTCACCTAGCCCACATTACACTGTTACATTTTTATGGGGGAAAAAAGGAATGAGAGATAGATACATTTACATTGAATCATCAGCACCATTTCCCAGAACTTTACCAAGTATAGTATCTCTTACTAACTGCTTTGGGGCTCAACTACATTTGGATATAAGTCATTTTACAGATGTAGCCGTACACACCAACGCTTCTACTGTAGGTGCCATGTTCACAATCTCTCCATATATGGAACTAGACACGCCCTTTGGGTGGAGCATGACACGCCCCCTCAATGGAGCTCTGTGCAAAATTCTACTATCAATCATAATCTCCCTGAAACTAGTTTTCAAAAGTAGGCAAGTATGCCATTACTACTTTATTATTATTATTATTATTATTATTATTATTATTATTATTATTATTATCATTATACAAACAGAAAGTTGTGTACTAGTATGCAGACATAAGGCCACTTACGGAACAACTGTGCCATGGTCATGCATTTTTGCCCTTCTAATAAATATTATTATTTCTGACAAATACGTTGCACCATCTGGTAACTTCTCAGCAGATCTGAACGGAGGAAACGTCATAAACAAGCATGTGTTTGTTTCTATTTGATCTCTGTGTAACCACATTTTAAAAGGATCTGAAAGTTCAAGCAGATAAAATGCACATTTTAGTTTGCATTCTGCACTTCTTTTGTACTGACAATTGTTGTGTCCTAAATGAATATGCAGCAAATGACCTTGTCATGGAAGGTTATGGTCCATTAAGAAAGCGACAAATTAAATTCTTCAAGGCGTCTGCTGCTGAAGCCTGCCAAGTTACCGAGTATCAGTCAGGGCATCAATCTAAGGCGATGTGCAGAGGATAACAACTATCCCAGTCAGAATGTTCACAGCATCCACACACAGCTAATGCAGGAAACCTTAAAGGGCTCCCACTGCATATATTCACCTACAGTATAACCAATACATAAAAGAAGTCTACCTGCTAGGAGCCTGTGATGTCACCCAGGCATCAAGGGCAAAAGTGGTATTATATGGAGAACAGGTGCTTTAGAAATGTTCTACTAATCCAATACCATACTGGATGGCTTTTTCCCATGCTACCTGGGAGAAGCTGGCGGACAATGTCTGAGTGGCAGGTGTGTGTGTGTGTGGCATGGGGTCCCACCCACTGCGATGCAATGATTAGTAACCCTGTATGGCAGAGGGATGAACCACAGGGAATTAAATCATGTCACTGAGCCCCAAATTGGATTTTAGAGTCTCAAAATTCTGGAAGTCTCACTGACATTATGGGACAGTAGACAAGTATGCCATTAATTGGCTTCAGACAAGATCTCACCCACTCCACAACCAGCACTATTAAAGGGTGAGATAACAGCTTGGAGGTACCTATGTGACCTTTGCCTCCATCGCAATCTGAAAGAGGTACTGGAAAGCTGCGAGGCCTGACTACCTTCTCGCTCTCTCTCTTTGTGGGCAACTGCCCTAATCAAAGAGAGGAGAGGCAGGTGACGGTTTCAATGCGAAGCCCACACGCGTCTGTCAAGGACATCATCACTTTCCTCAACCAATTCTACACCGTGATCAAGGGCCCTTTAAGGATCCTTTACGAGAATGGACACTTGGGGCCCAGATGGAGTCAAGCACCTCACGCCGTGCTTCTCCCTGGAGGGAACTGCAAGACATCCACTACGTGGACCAGCCACGCACTTACCGAAAGTCCAGTTTAAAGGACCACTTGGGGAAGGAATGCAAGGTCTCGGCTTGCAGGAGTTGTCGAATGGCCGGCCATGTGACCAAGAACTGCCTCATGAAGAAGACTTGCAACTTGTGCGGCTTAGTGGATCATGTCTACAGGGACTGTCCCAGCAGAGCAAGATCCTACGCAGTAATGGGTGCGGACGTGACCCCCAACACAGTCGATATGGACACCGGAACATAGCACTGCGTCCACTCGCATGGCTCACTGCTTTTGCCATGCTCCTGGGCACGGTGCCCCACTTCACTTGACACACTATTTTATTCTCCTTCTACGCACTAATGGATGGTAGAGCATGAAATACTGCCTGTTGGCACATGTCTATTCAAAAAAAGGTGAAAAACCCCATGTCAACCTTTTGACTGTTGACCTAGCCCATGTCGACCTAATACATGTGTTGACCTAATGACCCTGTTGACCTAACTCCATGTTGACCTTCAGACATGTCAACATTGATCGACCTTTAGTGGTTTCGACCTAACGTATATCTTCTGCATGTTGTTAGTTGCCTCTGAAATTGCACTTGAGGTCGATATTATTAGTGGGTCAGAAGCAGTAATAGGCTGGAATATGTATCCAACTTAAATGCAGCAATAATAATACTAAGGGACTATCTGGATGCGCAGGTTCCCCATAAAAGGGTATTGGTCAACTCCATCTTTCTGCTGCTTGATAAATAGCTCAGACACCACAGTCCCCATAACCACCAGAAGAAGATGGACTGAAAGAGGAATCAGTGATTTCTCTGCACGGTACTTCTTTTTGAATGACAGGAAATGGTGCTAAGTCCCAGAAAAAGTCATTATCACTGCTTCCTAAATAGACCTTTACAGCTAGCACAATTTTTACCTTTCCATTCCCTGTGTTAGACAAAATTTAGCCCTGGACGTAAATCGAGGGTATGGCTCCAAAATGCTGAACCTTTGGTTAAGTGTCAATGACACAAGTTGGAATTTAATGGAGGTGGAATATCAACAAAATAAATGGAGTACTGACCTGTTGTGCAGCACCGGACCATGATAACCCACCAGCCAATCAGCTCCTAAGTTACAGGCTGGGTTTAAGAAACAGCAGTTCGGAGCTGATTGGCTGGTGCGTTATCACCACATTATCACCTCACAAGACTTACTACATTTTCCCCTAATGTACATCGAATAAAATTGAATTCTCCCTTAGCATAAAATGCTGAAATAATGTATTTTACTAAGACTACAGGACTATTTAATGCCACCATCTACTTAAGAGCTTTAATGGGCATTGAGCACCCATGGCTGTCCTCTTAGCACGTAATGTGTGAAAATAACCTGACATGACTACTGCAACATGACTGGAAAAGTGCAATAGTAAAAAGGCATTTTGTGGTCCTCATCTTTGAATGATTTCTGTTGGTTTCCACCTCCCAAAGGATTATACCTACTATGTAGAGGTAGGGCACCATGTACCAAACACTGTGAAGGCACCCTGACAGGGAAAGGTGCTAATACACTGTACATCTAGTAATTATTGTCTAAGTTGTTAAAGCAACAGCTGCATTAGAAAAAATACAGACTCTTTCTTTCTTAAAGGTATCTGTGACAAAGAGATAAAACCTCATTCAAAGTTGGGCATAAATACAAATTGTGCCTTTTTTTGGCTAAAATTACAATTCTGTGTAGATCTGTACAGGGCCCATGGGCGGATTGGAAATAGAAGCTACAGGGAAGTTTAGTGGTGGTCCTGCGCAGCTGCAGGATAACCTGTGGCTGGGAGAAGGTAGAGAATGAAAGACTGATGGTGTGAGTTTCTTAAGGGGTAGAGGTTGGTTGCTGATGTGCGCATATAAATTGGCCACTTTTTGGAAATTTTTCAAGAGCCACTTTAAATTACCAATCCGCCCATGTGTCCAATTCACAATCAGGCCCTTTGAGAAAAGATCCCACCCCTTCAACAAGCTCCACTCGTTCCACAGACCCTTTAGGGCTGCTTCCAGAAATTTCCTGGGCTCGTTTGTCATCTCTATACACCCCTGACAGTGCCCAATCAGGAATCATGGTCCCCCAGTACCAGTGGATAATGCAGGGCCCCTCTTCTCTCCCAACCCACCTTCAAGAGGGGTCAGAGTGAAAGTAGGGAAGCAGAGGAAACATACAAGGCTATATAGTGTTGAGACAAACATGGAGGAGACAGGGACAAGACATTTATGTTGGTAGGGAGGTAACATAAAGCTGAAGACACAGGGGGTGAGATCACTGTACTCTCCTGCCAGTGGTAGCAGCTTACACTGTGTTGCATAACTGGATAAATGAACAGTTAACTCTACCAGTGGTTGGGCCCCCTGCGCTGTTTGGGCCCAGTAGGGGAGTGCTGGCATTCCCTCCCTGATGGTGGCCCAGTTATGCAAATATAGGCCCTAATTCAGATCTGATTGCAGTACAAATTTGTTTGGAAAATGGGGAAAACCATGTGCACTGCAGGTGGGGCAGATGTAACATGTGCCCCCATGAAAAAAAAAAAAAGAGAGAGAGAAAGAGAGAGAAAGAGTACAGGCCCCTGCCTCTCTGCCCAGCTCAGCACATGGCATTGAGCAGCGTGTGCTAAGCTGGGGAGAGAGGCTGTGCAGCCTGTCATCTCTCTCCTCACTGCCCGGGTCCCTGCAACTGGGGATGGTGGAGCAGGCCCCTCCCGAGTAACAAGTACCCGCTCCCCCCCTCTTGACAGCACTGGACACAGACAGTGGCTTTGGCACACCCAGAAAACAAGGCCGACATCCTTTTAGGAAATGGCCGCCCTCCCAGTCCAATTGACAGGCTGCGACACTGTGACCGGAATCTCATCTCTTACTGACTTTAGTTTACCGTGTGAGCCAATAAGACTACAATACCTGGGGCCGAATTCAGGCCTTATCGTCGGGCTGCTCATTTTCATAGCCCAATGTCAGGTATACGCCAGAGTGAAATCCCGCCACGTATCACCATCAAATGATTTCCCCAGATGGGCAGTCTGTGCTCAGGTCCTGACCTACACAGACAAATAGGCTGATAGGGGCCGGAGCTGACATCACCCAACTTCCCCTAAAATGCTTGGACACGCCTGCGTTTTCCATGACACTCCCAGAAACCCTCCGCTTACCGCCCCATAACGCCAGCGTTATGTAAATGACCTTGCGTATGGCCAGCGATCAAAAAGTAGCAGGCTTTTATCGCAGGACGGCATCCCGCATGCCTACTACAGGCCGTCACGGTCTATCGATAATCGCCTGGCCTGTGAATTTGCAGCCCTGCAAACAGATTTGCATTAGACCCCATGGTCTTCTAGTACAGTATCAAGCAGCTTTTCAAATCAATAGAGTGTATTAGAGCTACACAATACATCTGCTCACCCCAAAGTACACCATTTATTACAAATAAACTGACTTATTAATTACTTCTCCCCAGGAGCCATTTTTTCTAGACTGGGAAATATAAGTAATGCGATTTAGTCTCCATCGTGTCAGTGTCAGGTTGGGGAATTGCTAAGCCCCCGGCTCACTGCACTGTGGTCATCTGATTTGCTGTCAGTCCAAACCCACTGATCAGCACAATACTTGACATGTGATAAAATGCTGCAATTATTTTCAATGCATTATTCATTTTTAAATAAATACGAATATATCCCTGACAGGAAGAAATGCTATGTATACCAATAAGCGCTGATAATGGGGCAATTTTAAACAGTTTTGAAGGGCAGAAAAGGCTATTGCAATCCATGTTGCCACCAGCAATTACTATTGTGAAGCATTGGAACCTGACAGTGCCCTTTCCCGATTATCGTGTCTGCATCTTGGGTCTGTAAGAACCATTCTATAGCTAATTACCAAATATACAGATATGTATATTCAAATTTCCAGGCACTTTATTCCACTGGTCACATGGGTGCAGTTTTACAAGTTAACCCATACCTCCCAACTGTTCCGCTTTCGGCAGGAACTGGGAAGGGGAGGGGGGCAAGGCCCACCTCCGTCACTCCTGGCATCGGTAAGTGTATGTGCACTTTCCCATGCTGAATCTTTACGAGGTCCCATCGTTGTCTGTGTTGTTGGATACACACATCATCGTTTAATGAGTACCCAGCTTTACAATTTCATATGTGTATCTTAATATGTACACTCTTCTGACAATAAGGGGGACATGTACTAAGATGGGAGTTCTATTTCACGTGGGATGTTGCTATGGGCAACCAATCAGATACTATCTGTTACATACCTGCCTACTTTTGAAAACTCCTCTCCGGGAGAAGCCCTGGACTGGACGAGGCTCCGTTTTGGGGGCGGGGCGAGGATGATGTCACTAAGTCCCGCCCCCACGACCGGCAGCCACATAAGTTTGCGGGTCGATGGATGGGGGAGGGGATAAATTACGTGAAAAGACGCGAAATTACGCGATTCGCATAATTTAGCCCCGCCCCCTCCCCATGGACCTGCAAAATTCAGAAATTTATACCACAGGGAAGGGGGAGCAGGGGCTGTGGCCACAATGCGGGAGAATTGCCCACCTTCCCGGGGGGTCGGGAAAGGGGACCCATTTGCGTGACCCTCCCAGCCATTCCGGGAGGGTAGGCAAGTATGATCTATTATCTTCGAGAAGGTGCTAAATAAATAAAATAAGAAGTAGATTCCAATTGGTTTCCCATAGCAACATCCCATGTGAAATAGAACTCCCATCTTAGTATATTTTCCCCTTAGTGTAATGTGTGTTGTATACTGTGTTTTAGAGCATCTTTGGTGCTCACAGAGAACACACACCTCCTTAGTATTCCTGATTCATTAGTTCCTGCTATTTATGGGGGGAGGGGGTACATTTTCTACCTATGTTGAGTTGGTGACATCACTGTTGTGGCCAATTTTGCATATTTCACCCATATATTGTACATTTGCTTTTGAAATTGCACCCAACCATGAATAAGGTCCATAAATACATGTAAATATTTTTCCCAGAACTTTGTCATAGTGATGTCACATAAGGTCCATACACACTGAGAGACTTTCCCCCTGCCCGGAGGGGGGAGGACGGCTTTGCATAGCACAGTGCTATGCAAAGCCGTCCTCGAAGTCTCTCATCTGCTGGTATAACCAACAGATCAGTGGCTTTCCCGGCGATGTTGCGGGAGCGTGCAGCAGCGCTCACCGCCGGGGCATACACACTGGGCGGCTTTCCCCCTGCCCACCTCTTTTCTTTGTCATTATCACTCCTTTTGATGACTCCTCTCTACACCAGGTGTTACAAGGGAAATTTATACCCCTGCTGTATCAAAAGGCCAACATTACAGACATCTTATGGACATTATAACATTAACCATTCTCATAATGGGAGCAATCTCTTGCTTTCTATTTTGTTATATTTGGCTTAAAGCATTATAGGTCACAGTATCGGTACCAATCAGACATGCAGCATTCGTGTATTATATGGCTGTGCTTCTGAACTTGCAGATATATCCTGTTGGACTATGCTTCCCACCCACTGGTCTGGATGATATCACATTTACTGGGCAATGTCCTACATCCTCCATCTCTACCATTCATGCAGTTTTCAAGGAACACTGCAGATGAGATCATCTGAAAACTCTCTTCAACCTTTTCGAGCTCTTGGCAAATGTCCCAGATGACAAATATGATCTGATGTCAGCTCCTTGATTCTAGTTATAAAAAGAAAAGGTCTTCACGTCATTGAGGTTTCGGCCACACTTTGCATATGAGCAAAGGACCAATATTGGTTTTCTTCTCACTCTCAAGCTCATGTCTCCCTCTGTCACCTTGTTCCTATATTATCTGCTGGAAGTCCATTTTTACACACTTATAATAAACCAACCTTACAAGTTGGTACTTTTGACCAGTGGTTGGGTATGACTGCCAGACAATCAGGATCCGGACAGTATACCGTCATCGGAATCCGTCACTGCCGGGTGAGTGCAAAGAAGCTCCTTGTGGGTTTGTTGCGTTTACCACCCTGCCGGCTCTGTGGCTCGCTTCACTCACCACAGGTTCTATTTTCCCCTCTATGGGGGTCGTGGACCCCCACAAGGGAGAATAGACCCTTTCAGTCAGGATCCCCCCTGTCAGAGCACTGGCAGTATTCCGGCACCATGCACATAAACCTTGACATTGGTTCCTTTGAAATACGCTCTTCAGCGCTTGCAGAGTCTTAGTAAATTGTGGTGAGTTTTTGCTTAACATTGAAACCAAGCAAAGAATCATTTTTGTAGACATGAAGCTGCTAATGAAATGTTGTCATACAGTAAGTGTCCTTCAGGATTTTAAGAATGTAGGACAGAGGAATCTGGCTGTAATAGGCCTGTCATTAAACCTTTGACTTCTAATGCACACATTCTTGTTGTGTCTCTCTGACCGGTCACTTAACATTAAGTTCACGTTGTACAACTTTCATAAGTGAGCAAAAATAACTCCTAAGGGTACCTGGGAAAATATGGATGAAATGGACATACAGAGTAATTTTCCTCCACTTCCGTGGTGCAAACAACAAGAACTAGGATTTGCATGTTATTGTTATATAATTATTTTGTAATTCTTGTTTTACTGTTTATTCTTTTTATCACTTTGGTTTTAAACAATTTAGGTCAACATACCAGGCAGGCTGGAAATACATCCTATGCAATAAAAGCCTAATGCTGCTCCTCACCTACACAGTAACCAATCCCGTTTTCTGGATGTTTTACTACAGTAGTGCAACCTTAAATATATTAAATCTGGAGTAAAGATACTGGAATAATCCAAATCAATTCCCAATTTTGCAACCATTTAATGTTTCAATGTTGGTTATTGTATATAAAAACACGTTCACACACTGGCGTAACTATAAGGACGCAGCCCCCGCGGTGGCGGGGAGGCGCCGGGTGTCTGCGGGCGCTATTTTTTCTCAGCCAGCTCCCCACTGCTTGTGGGTGCAGCGGGGAGCTGGCAGGGGGGTCCGTGCGGCGCGGAGGTACCTGTATTCAGGCAGGGAGAGCCTGGAGGTCCCTGCGCCTGCGGCGCTGAGTAGGATGTTGCCGGCCGGGGTCCCTGCAGTGAAGTGGAAATAACGCGCTATCTCCGCCGGAGATAGCGCGTTATTTCCACTTCACTGCAGGGACCCCGGCCGGCAACATCCTACTCAGCGCCGCAGGCGCAGGGACCTCCAGGCTCTCCCTGAAATGAATACAGGTACCTCCGCGCCGAACGGACCCCTGCGGGGGGCAGCGGCAAAATTGTCCGGGGGGGGGGGGCGCGAAATTGTCCCGGCGGGGGGGAGCAAAAATTTTCGTTACGCCACTGCGTTCACATGTTCATTAATGGCACTGAGTTGCAAGGTGCTGCCAGCACAATATACTGTACATGCAGCTCTGACAATGGACGGAAGATGAGGTTCAAAGGGTCCTGTGCAATGGGATGATTTTGGGTCAAGATTTAACTTTCTACTACGCGATTTTAAATGAGACCCAGGACTGTACAACACAATGAGACCGATGTATGAAGCCTGGTAATGTAATAAAGTGGTGATAAAGTGGTAAAAAAAAGTGGAAGGTGATAACACACCAGCCAATCAGCTGTGCTTGAAAAATGACAGTTAGGAGTTGATTGGCTGGTGTTTTATCACCAGGGCCGGATTAAGGGGGGTTTCAGGGTTCAGTACCCCTGGGCCTCCCTCTATCTAGGGGCCCCCTGTGGTTGATGTCATCATCGGATTCGTCTGCAGCCGTATTCCCGGTCCCAATGACGTCACCGGTGCACCCTTGCATCCTTGGGACCAGAGATGCCGCTAAAGACTTATATGATGGCCACCGTGGACACCGGGGGGGGACGAGGTGAGTTTGAAAAAGGTGTGGGTCGACAAAAAAAGTCTCCCGAAATATTCTGAAAACCTACAGATTTCGGAATATTTGTTTTGGGATATCCGGATAAGGGATACCCAACCTTTAATAGTTTTCATCCAATAACACATTTTAATGCAGGACATAACATTTCCGAATGTGCTGATTTTGGTTACTTACATGCATTTAAAAACTTTAAAAAAAAAATGCACAGGTTACTACAGCTAATGTAGCAGAATGCAAATTGGTTCATCAAGAAGTGGGAGGTGCTCAACCTTGGGCAATGGACTGATTATGCCGCTGTGTTGGTGCCGCAGGCACACAGTTAGGGTAATTGCCCATTGTAAGAACTTATACTGATTGTGCACTAGAAAATAGAGTTGTTGCCTCATTTGCTAACCTTAGTCTTATGTTGCCTTATAATAGAACCTATTTTGCTGTACGCGTCTTTGTCTACACAGCAAAAGGAGACTACTCAGCTATACTACATTTTAATGAATCTTCTAATTTGCTCAGAGCCAGTTGTTTTTACCGTTACAGATTGTATCTTTCTATGGGGAGATGAGGGAATCCCAGTATTTCAATTTCTTAAAATGAGGCAAACAATAATTCTATATGCAAACATTTACCTTCAGAGATGAAGGGGGGGATTAATTTTTATTTTAATGGGCAACTGCCTCTACTTTGCATTGATTTTTTTTTTTTTGGCAATGATTTTTTAACTCATCGGGTGACCGTTATAATTAACATTCATGTTTCCAGTGACCGAAAATTGAATTTTTCTTGCAATTTTCTAGGGAATTTGACTATCATATAGGGTGCATTGCATCTCACCAGGACATTGCAGGTTTTAAAAAATCACAACATACTTCAACTCATCCAAGATTGTTTAAAGGACAGTTCCACTTTATTAAACAGAACATTGTACATTGAACTTATGTACATAAAAGTTGGGGGTCCCAACACTGGCTTCCTCCTTCCTATGGCTTATGGCTACACAAATCTGAATCAGGCTCTAGGCATGACCCCTGTAAAACATTTAAATCAGGCATGTCCAACCTGCGGCCCTCCAGCTGTTGTGAAACTACACATCCCAGCATGCCTATAGTTTTAGCATTCCCTAATAGCAATACTATGGCAAGGCATGCTGGGATGTGTAGTTTCACAACATCTGGAGGGCCGCCGGTTGAACATGCCTGATTTAAAGTAAAAGAACTAGGCCACATACAGTGTAGGAAACCGTTTTGTGTGTCAAAATATTTTTATCCTATCAAAGAACATCAAAGGGACTTTGGGAATGTGAGCGGGTCCATGTGATGTCATCAAGCATTAGTCAAACAATGCTCCTCTGGGAATGTTTGGCATGGCCAAGATATCTTCATGGGCCCCTTGGAACCAGCTGGACCCTAGATGGGCGCCTAGGTTGCCTTGTGGAAAATCCACCTCTGATTACATGTGGAAGTTCTAAGACACCCCCTCCACACTTTCACTTGAGGGGGTGTGAAGTGGGTATTGGTTGCAGTATGGGGTGGGGGGACAGTAGATTGAAGTTTTGCCTAGTGTGCTCAGAAGCCTTATGCAGGGTACACACCACGACGACCCGCTCACGATGCACATCGTGAGCGGGTCGTCAGTGTCTCGTCCGATGGTGACCCGCACCCGGCTGTATGGTCGTCATTCAGATCCTACCTGCAGCAGGTAGGATCTCAATAACGACCGACCGACCCGCGGGACCGCGCATCGGATCGATATCGGTCCACACCAGGACAGAAAAGGGCCCAATCACCACACAATCTACATCCAATTGGTCGGAATTGGATCTAGATTGAGGGGATCGGGCCCTAGTCGTCCTGGTATGTACCCAGCATTACATTGGCCCTGTCTAATAGTTGTATTTATCAAAGCTTGTAGTACTTTGCCAACTCATACAGTAACTGCCATTTTTTAAACACTCTGTAAAATGTAAGGCAGAACCTGATTGACTGGTTCTTTATCTCTCACCATTTTTATCGCTCTCTGAGTTTTGAAAAGCAATCCCCATAATGCCCTGCAAAGCATTTGCATACTCACCCTGCATAATTATATATGTGTTTATAGCAGAAAAATTCCAGCAGATCCAAATGAGATGAGTCCAGCAATTAGGAGACAAAAGGCAAAGACACTAACTTAATCCGGCCATCGTCTTCCTTTCCCTAATTAGTGCATGCCCAACTTCCCGTGTTACTAATTGGCAGCAGTTCAGTCGGAGGCTCGGTATTAAGCTGGCTCTTTTCATTTTTGATTTGTATTTTTTTCCCAAAGCAATCTAGGATTTATTGCCCAGCCTTTTCATTTCTAAAAAGCGACTGTGTCACCGAGCTGGAGGCATAAACACAATGCGGCACACGTCGCTCCTTTGTTGTGGCTTTGCTATAATTTGCACACTGATCCGTTAGAGAGGTCCCCCTTTCATGAAACTCTTCCCAGAAAATAGCCGCCTGGAGGGGTGAAGCACAAATGGAGCCTAATCTTTCATTCACCTGTATTTAACACTTTCAAGTCGAAATGTGGACACATCACAAACATATTCACTACTTTACATGGCAATTTATATTTAATTCCTGGCATAGATCACCCTTACACCACCACCCCCCCCCCCCCATTAACTGTCTAGTAGTGCATACATTAGGTTGGTCCTTATTTTACATCAGAGAAATAACGGGACCAACCTCTATCACCCGCTTCCTCTATGGCTCAGTCTGGCAAAGGATTAAAATATATCAAATTCTGTACATTGTGTGACCACCCAGTCGTGCTTCCGTTGGGCCGGCATGACCTATATATATTAGAATGCTGCATTTTTCCAGCAAGAGGTATTCAGCAGCTCTGTAAATATCACATTAGACAAGAGGGGTAATTCAGAGCCGATTCAGAGCTTATCGCACAGCAGTGAATTCGCCACGGCCAGCATTCGTGTAGACTCCGCCTGGCCAGAGTGAAATCCCGCCTTCTAAAATAATGTGTAGGCCGTGCAAATGAATGTGTATGGCTGCAAAGCTAATTTGCAGCGCGGCAACTATGTTCAAAACCATTCGTAAGCCGCTCCACATCAAATTCATTTTCCACTGAGCATAAGTCACCGCTGGCTCAGAGTAGCCAGAGACGTACTCGGTGGCTGCAATGAAAACAGGGATGTCCGGCCTGTTGCTGATGTCACATGCCCTCCCCTAAAAAGATTGGGGACGTCTGCATTTTCCTTGACATTCCCAGTGTTTTTTGCAGCCACGTCTTGCATTTTTCTTGCCACTCCCATGAAACGGACGGTTACCGCCCCCAGACGCCAACCTTAATCACCTTGTGAACGGCCAGCGATCAAAAAGAGTAGCAGGCTTTTGTCGCAGGACGGCCTCACGGATGTGTACAACTAGCTGTACGCATGGGCAGCATTTGTATAATCACGCGATAAGGTCTGACTTATTCGCAATGCTTTGGTTGTGATAATGTTGCGTTTTTCATAGCTGAAGCCTACTGAAAACACTTGATTATGATGGCAAAATATATTGACTCTCGATTAATGTACAGGTATGGGACTTGTGTCCGGCACTCTTGGTGTTTCACTTGAGGCTTTCTGTGATAGGTAACACAATACTTAAACTACAGTATACTGAATTACATATATGAATAATCACACAGCCTTTCCCCAGTATCCCCAGCATTCTCCTCCTAAGTATACGGTTCAGCAGTGCTCGTCACAGTGATAGTGGCAGGAGTCATCGGGGAAAATTTACTAACATCTCGGATTACGACTGATCCCATTGGTTAAAAAATAACAAACCATCAACAAACGATGCCAAGCGAACTGAGGAGCTGCAAGTGGGTTGACACTTGGACCTCCTCCCAGAGGATGAGGGAATCACATCACGTCAGGCACCTGATAGCGTGGCTCCATTCATTTGCATGTTATGAATTAACATGTGCGTCTATGGCCGGTTCCCACCATAGATGCCTATGTTAAAGTTTTCACTCCAGTAGAAGCCCAAAGAAGAGACACTGTAACCCCTTCCCGACGAGGCCTTTTTTGTTAACTTTTTTTTTGTTCCTCCTCGCGTTCAAATAAGCGTAACTTTTTTAATTTTCCGGCTATATAGACACATGAGGGCTTTTTTTTTGCGGGACAAGTTGTACTTTTTAATGGTACCATTTACTATACCATATAATATTCTGGGGAATCAGGAAATAATTCAATGTGGGGTAAAAAAAAAAAAAATGCCATTCCACAATTTTGCGCTGGTTACGGTTTTTTTGGAGTTCATAGTTCGTTTAAAATGATGGGTTATCTTTATTCTATGGGTCGTTACGATTCCGGTGATATCAAACTTATATAGTTTTCGTTACGTTTTACCACTAAAAAAAAAATATAGAAAATTTTACGTTTTTTCGAATTTGCGTTGCGTCGCCATGTTCTGCGGCTTATAACTTTTTGATTTTTCCACCTACGGACCTGGGTGAGGGCTCATTTTTTGCGGGCTGAAGTGTACTTTTTAATTAATACCATTATGGGATATGTGCGACTTTCTGATCTCTTTTAGTTACATTTTTTTGGGTAGGCGATGCGACAAAAAAACGTAGTTTTGGCGTTGGGAATTATTTTCCGTTTACGCCTTTAACCGAGCGGGATAACTAATGTTATATTTTAATAGATCGGACTTTTAGGAACGCGGCGATACCAAATATGTTTATTTTTTTTATTTTTTATTTTTTTTTATTTGTGAAATGGGGAAAGGGGGGTGATTTGAACTTTTAATTTTTTTTTTTTTTTTTTTTTTTTTTTACTTTTACTACAAGGCCCCCTAGTGTACTTGACCACTAGGGGGCGCGATTGCCTGTACTAGGTTCAGCCATAGAGCTCTATGGCTGAACATAGTGATTTTCAGCACTTCCTATTACATCCTGCCTCAGGCAGGATGTAATAGGAATGCTGACATGGCCAGCACAGGGGTCTACATTAGACCCCTGGCTACCATGGCAACCGATCGGCACCCTCCGATCTCGCCGCGGGGGGCCCCGATCGGCGCCGGAGGGGGGCGCCCCCCCTCCGATCAGCTATTTAAGCACTGCGGGTGCTTTGCCCGCGGTGCTTAAAGGGTTAAACGGCCACGATCGGCGAACTCGCCGCTCGTGGCCGTGAGAGCAGGTACCTGGCTGTAATATACAGCCATTACCTTCTCTCTTTCAAGCCAGCTCACTCCGTGAGCTGGCTTGATTCCCCCGCAACCGGCATATGACGTACATTTACGTCATATGTCGGGAAGGGGGTAATAATCATAATAATTTGATTTATATGGCACATTTCTCTGTCAAGACTTAGTTGGGCACTCCTGTTTCTAGTTACTGTTCCATGGGTCAAGGAGAGTAGGAGATAATGGATAGCTCAGGAAGTACTTGGCATGCCCCACAGAGTGATGTGCAATGGGGCGTAATGGGCGTTGATGCTTCCGATGTGAACCGCAAGGGTGGCATAACATGTGGCCATTGACCGTTTCTGTGTGCACAGCCCCAGCATGCACGATGTCCTGACTCCAAAAAAAAATAGAGACAAAACTTGAAAACGTGGGCGTTTTCCTGGAAATTGCAGCCCGTTGGCAGCTCTTCCAATGGATTCTAGGAAAAGATGGGGTTGTTTTGTTTGCCTGACCGTAAAATTCCTCTAATTTATATTGCCTTTGCTTCAATATATTCCATTAAGCAGAATAATGACACATTTTCTTACATCAAAAGCACTTTGCAGTACATATGAAAGCCCAACTGTATTTTTTTCAACAGTACAACATGTAGCCATACATTTCTCCCACTCCCATCAGACACATTTTATATGTTTGTCTACCAGTCACCTCTTACAAACCCGAGATAATTATATCACAGCGTAGTTAATGCTAACTGTAGCTGCCAGTCTATAGTGTTAGGCCATGGATGGAAAGGGTGGCATCTGGGGTATGTGGATGGTTGACAATGACAAAAGATCAACATTCACAAGGTCAATAGTGATACAATGTCATCACAAGCAAAATTTCCACATGAGTTTTTTTTTGGAACTTTTTCACACTTTATCACGTGAACTCTTATTGGGAATGAAGCGTGGCCAGTGTAGCGAGCCCTGCGAGGGTGCACAGTCCACTAATTGGAGCTCTATGTGCTCAGGTGTCCATATTGACACCAAAAAAGTTAAAAACTCATATCGACCTCTTCATGTGTCAACTTTTTTTATATCAACCTTTTGTTGACCTACCATAGGTGCAAGGGGTGCAGCTGCTATGGGGCCCAGAGCTGAAGGGGGCCCATCATTACTGTCTAAGTAATATGTTTTACATATATTTATCACCATCAGTTGCTAAATAGGGGGCCCTTACACATTTTTGCTATGGGGCCTATGAATATCTATTTACACCCCTGGTTCAAGGTGTTGAATTATCATACAAAATCCCCAGAATTCAGGTGGTAATTCAGACCTGATCTCATGGCTGCAAATTCACAGCTGCCAGCGATCATATTAATGTGATTGGTGTAGGAATGGATGTGTATGGCTGCAAATCTATTCCCAGCCATGCTAATATCTTCTAAACCATTTTTAAGCCACTCACCATCTAAGCAGGTCATTGGTAAGTTTGACCCTGGCAATTTCAGTGGAGTGGTTTGGGTAAAAGCCAGACTGAAGAGGATCAAGAATGGAGTTTTCAGAGAGGTAGCTGGGGAGACAGCTGTATACCAGCCATTCGAGAAGTTTGTCGGCGATTTGGAAAAGATAGATAGGGTGGTAGCAGTGGCTGAGGAAGGGTCAAGTTTGATTTTTGAGAAAGAGCATGTTTCAATGGTGAGTTAAAGATGCTGGTAGAGAGTGATATGTTGAAGAAGTGAGCAAGGTGGGAGCAGGCTGCAAGAAAGAGAGGGTCGAAGCTGGAGGATTATAAATGAGAGGCCAGAGGAGAGGAAGGGGGGAGCCAGATTTCCATATTTCTGAAAACTTTAATTAACACACGTCTCATCTACACACTGCACAGATGGACATATACTAATTACATAGAGATGCAAACCTGTGTAGAGGACTAGTTAAATAACCCCATTCTAAAAAAAAAACACCCACGCCAATAGGTTTTTAACGAAGTGAGAACATTGAAAGTCCAGTACACCCCGGCTTATACGCAATGATTCCCTGCCTTACCCATGGCCGGCTCTACCATAAGTCAGCTTTAAGAAGCTGCCTACAGTGCCATAATCTGAAGGGGGGGAAGAGGCGGGCACAACCGAGTATGAAAACATAGAGAAATAGAGCTGCGCCGACCCAAAAGTATTAATCAATAAATTAATACCAATTAATATATAATCAATTTGGTGGTGCGCAGGACTTTTTTTCTGTGTATCAACCGAGTATGAGTATCACAAAATTAAGGATGTCTATGCGGAAGTCATTCTTGTTGTACTTAATGCAGGTGGCAGCTGTGGAACTTCTCAGACACAACCTTCATTCTTTTTTGAGCTGGAAAATGGTTTTTGGTGGCAGTGTGGGGTGGGGGTGGCAGTAGGCCGAAGTTTTGCCTAGGGTGCCAGGAAGCCTTACACTGGATCTGGCCTTAGCACACATTGAAAGCTGCTAATATAAATTACTGTATAGACTAATTTAGTAGTTTTAGATAAAAAACAAACAGAGCAGATGTAGGAATGATAGGAGTAGTTCGTCCAATTTACAACAGAATTTATTACGGTTGTCTCCAGTTCTTAGTTAGATTACATTTACCCACCAAAATGTCTGCAGTGTATAAATAGCAACACTAACACTAGCCCAAAACAAAAGAAAAGTACTGTATAATCTCATGCAACTAGAATTAAATAAACTAAGTGTTACTGATGTAGTTTATTTACTATACAATTGACAAAAATAAACGTTTTGATATAAATGGTGTAATTGAACCTAAGCTATGATAATTGGAGAAGATTATTTTCTCCTGGGTGAACAAGTTTATAAAGAAGAGTATGGGCATTGTGCAGACTATGGGCGGCATGTATTAAAAATAAAATTCCCACCTCACATTGTGGGATTTTGCATTGTTAATAATTGCATATGCGCTAACATATGCGATTATTAATGCAAAGGACTTGTCTTCCGATAAGAACTGTCCTTTGCGAAAGGCCCCCGTCACTGAACTTCTGGGTCTATGACCTGAGAGTCCCTGTGAGTGGCCGTGGAGCATGCTGGGAAGGATCTGCAACGGATTCCTCAACCAGCACTGTGTATTGAAGCTCATAGGCTTCTATAGGGTAACACCCTACATGTGAGGTTCAGTGTATCGGGAAATGCGATAAAAACCCTAGAAACAGGGTTTTAACTACATTTTTCCTTTAGTGCATCCAACCCTATACTTTGTAGCTGGATAGTTCCCTTGAGAGTACTTTTCTAAACCAGTATTGCCCATATTCTGCATTTTAGACACAGTTGTGTTACTGGGTTCTACAGCATTTTCCTTATTGGCCAACTAGACCTTGCCTACAGTATGAGTAGCACTGTTCAGTGGTCAGCCCGGAAATTATTTGCTGTCAATCACCTGTTTTATGTTCCTTTTAATTTAAATATTTAGTATCCAGTCTATACCAATTACCGGCGCACCGATTTACCCAGGAGCTTGAAGATACGGTGGCACAAGAATATGCGTTGGTCGTTGACTTATTTAAGACCTATTCACTGAAATTGCCTAGGGCGATATTATCTGTGTATAGGACCTCGCGTACAAGAGCGGCTTACACTAGACATTAAGTACTACAGCAGTATATTGCATGCAATCACATCCTTGTGACAGACACATCCATATTTATAATTGATGTAAAATAACATTACATAGTCCATGAGCAATCAGTAGCCATACTAATTGACCTGGGGCTATGGATATTGTTCATGTATCATTAGCCAGCATTGGCGTATGAGAATAATTGCCGGCAGCTATGTGTGATTTACAACGGGACACTGTAATGATGCACGTAAAACAACACAGTCATCATAGCATAAGCATGCTTGACATACACTCTCAATCTGATGCCAAGTAAACATCCAATGCATCAGTGTATTATCTGTGTGATTATATCATGTCTGCGTGAAGCGTTGAATGTTATTACCGTACAAATCGGAGGCATTTATAGTTTGGATGAAACTTCTCGAGCGGAAGGTACGAAAAGAGGCTGCGCCATGGGTATGAAGAACCACACATTTAGGTGGCTAAAATACTTCATCATCATTTGTTTTTTAGGAATCACAAACATTATTCCATATACAGTCATTAGTTCGACAGTAAAAAGGTTGACAGTCAAAAGGTCGACCGCTATAGGTAGACCGGCAAAAGGTAGGAACATGGAAAAGGTCAACATGCATTAGGTAAGCACAATCAACAAGTCAACAGAAGCAAAGGGTCAATGGGACAAAGGTTGCCATGGAAAAAGGCTCGGCGGTGTATTAGGTATGTGTTTGATTATGTAGTAGAAGGTTCGACAGTTACATAAACAAATGCTTGTTAACCCTTTAAGTACGAAGAGAATTTTTTTTTTTTAAATTGGCAAACCAACTTTTTTATTCATCGTGATGACCTGAAATGTTTACAGTACCTCGTATAGGAAATATGAACTTTTTTTACACAACATTTTTTATTTGATTTTATATAACAAGTGTGAGCGACGCTGGTATTTTTAGCGGATATTTTGCACCTCTCTCACAGAGATGTTGACACTCAAAGGGTTAACTTTCACAAGTGGCCATTTTTGTCTTTAAAGCAGCAACAAATTCGTTTTTTCAACTTCTTTATCTGCTTAGGTAAATATAGTAACGCCTAAATCGCACATGATCCCTGTCTTTTAAACGTATTCTATTTCAAATGACAAGGTATTCAAACCATATAGAGCAGGTACAATTAATCATTTACTAATCTGCCAAAAAGCACTTAACAGTGAACTAATGCCATATCCGTTCCGTGAAATCCGGACATTTCAAATGCTACTCAGACCAAGATCAAGCTGTTATTTTGTACAGGTCTATTATTTTCAATGACGCAATGACAGTTTGCTTTCCTGCTGAGTTCAGTTCACTTTATTACACTTTCTGGCCCTTTCATTTTTTGTCTGGTTCCACTTTTTCAAGCAGTATCTCACTTTGGGGCAAATGTAAAAATGATTGCAATTTATTTACTGATCATGGCTTATCGTGGCCAGTCATGGCCTCACCTCATAGGTCATCACTGGAATGTATTAGGATGATGTAACCGGGACACGAGTTCTGGTGGTCCCTTTTGGCACTTTCAATCAGCTAGAAAGGTATGTACATGTAATTAATTTTTTTACATTCGTATGAAAGAATGCAAATAAAGTTCTAAAATGTTCAATTTTGGGGTCAAGTATCTTTGACAATTACAGTAAGTTACCTCTAGTACCACCCGCAAATTGGATTATGCAAAGATTATGCTAGTCCTTTAGGCCCCAGTTCGGTGCCAGGAGAAAGCAGTAATACAGTATATACCTTTGTTCAGGAGCAGAGCCAGTTCTAACCAATTTAATGCCCTGACAAGATTTTGGATGGTTCCCCCTTAGTACCACCACCAATTCTGCCTCTAACCTAGCACCCCTTTCCCAGCAGCTCCCATTATCCAGCAGCAACAACAGCCAGTAACACCTATCACCCCTAGCCCGTAGCAATCCCAATCCGCAGAGCCATAATTAGACATCTTGGTGTACTGTGCCAGCAAGGCTGCCATATTTTATGTCACAAAGTAATGTCCCATATTCACATTACATGACATGACATGTCCCTTATTCATGTTACTCCACACAGTATGCAATTTGCTTCAAGTAAAATCAGTGAACACCAAATCAGTGGAGTATTTCAACATTGCTCTGGTGCACAGTCAGCAGATCCAAAGGTCAGTGATCCCTATCATTTAGCACTGGTAAGCAGTAGTGGATTTTACCTATGGGCTGCAGGAAAATGTACCACTGTGGGAGTGAGACAGTTGCAGTCTGTGTACTGGCTTCCTATTGGAAGTCCTACCTGCCAATCAACTGCCGTATAGGCATACTCATTGGAAGGTGTGTCCTCCATCTAGGACTGCCAGACTGGGCTGTAATTAGCAGAGAGTTGGCTTACTATAGGAGCCACTCCCAGTCTGTTTTTTTAGCCCTAGCCAGCTTCTTTGGACTGCAGCCGATGAGTCCATAGAAGCCAGGTGTTTGCACATGGGCAGTAAATCCGTCACTTGACTGTGCATGCACCAGTCCCGACACCGGTCAGCTACATTCTGCAGGTCCTGGGACCGGCCAGCGGCATCACCCCCATACAGTTATTTGGGTAGTGGGTCAAATAAGGGCTGAAAAATAAGCAGGAGTTATCAATGGTATCTCCTGCCTTACCTTTATAATAAATGGCTGCATTGCTTAATTTCTTAATTTCAAATAGCTGAAACTGTTAATTAAGGGATAATGGATATACTGTACCCCTCAGTAAGTTCAGCCACAAATCAGAAATGAGTGCAGACATTTGCTTTAAACAACTCACTATGACAATGACAGAGTCAAACGACCTTGGGCAAGACAATGTGTCCACACTGCCCTATTGCCATTAATTCACTGCCCTACCTTCAGGCCAACATGACCCGACCAGATGGCAATGTGACAATTTGAAATGACGGTTCATGTACAAAAGTATGTAAGCGACATCCCTGCAAGCACAATATATGGAATTACGTGCTCCTCTGCAATTATATTTACAACAGATATATATATATATATATATATATATATATATATATATATTTGCAATAGAAGCACATACATATATACTGTACGAGGGGAAAATGAATACATTTATTTTGGCCACGTCACCAATGGCTTCTGTAACAAAAATGATTGTCACTCTCTCTAGGGATAGGACAAGCTTGTTGTAGGAAGAGATCAGAGGCAGCAGTTACACGATCATCACAGCAAGACTGTGGAATGAATCCTTTACCTTGGTTTAGTCTACAACCCAGGGAGCGAAATTTGTTTTATGAATTTATGTTGTGATGCTCTCTGTATCCTCTCTGAGAGTATGTTAGCAAGATTGCAGAATGCCAGATGCAAATATATATATATATATATATATATATATATATATATATATGTGTAGAATTTCCAAATGTAATCCAACAGGACTCCAGGGAAAACCCGCACCAATCATATAGAATCCAGGATATTGCTTTAAAATGGCATATTTATTCAGCCCAAGCTTGCATCAAACAGAGCACTATGGAAAGCATATTAGACACCCAACAGGCAGATACATGCAAGATACATTACAGGTCTCCTCGACGGCCGTTTCGGTGCTAGACAGCACCTTTCTCAAGAGGCGTCATCAACACTATGCTGGCTAGAGCACGAATATATGGGTTGTACATGCCTTACTCACCTGTGTGCGATCATGATTACCAGAGGACACGCCACCCTGCAGATCCACGCCTGTCCTAGCCGCCACGCATCCAGACCACAGCGCCGTCCGATACCGGAAGTACAACCAGCGTTGTGGAACCAAAATGCCGGGCGCGCAGACAGGGGACCTAACTAAGGTTCCTATGTCCCCGGAAACACTAGAGCGCACACAGGCTGTTACCATGGTACCATGAAAAACAAAATAGCGTGCAATACATTACAAGTATATAAACGGATCAGACGGTGCATAAAAATGAAAACATACAAGAGATAACAGCTAATATGCTGTCAGAAAATACACATGCAAAAAACATATTAACTTTCACCAATATACAGGTTTATAATGCATGACAGCACGACCGCTGCAAACATACAGCCCTCATGCTGACACGATCACATAGGCATCAAGAGCGGTGCATATCACAGATAAGTAAACCTGTGACTAGTTCACCTAATAAACGGTGAGAACGAAAATTCTTCATTTAAACCTAATGGGCGCATACAATTTAGCTCATGAATCCAATAACATTCTTTTTTCATGAGCAATCCATGCCTATCTCCACCTCTCCTCAAGGGGGGTACATGTTCCAATGGCATAAAGGCAAAATCCTTAATCGAATGTCCATTATTGACAAAATGTCTCGCCACCGGGGGCGTACTGGCATCAATTTTCAAATACGCCTTATTAATGGAGGACCTGTGGGCACCAATCCTCTCTTTCAACATGCGCATGGTCTTGCCCACGTACAATTTGTTGCATGGGCACTTGATAATATAGACAACATACTTTGTTTCGCAGTCCATAGAATGTTTCAGCATGTATCTCTTGCCTGTGTCTGGGTGTGTGAAGGAGTCTGTGTGAATGATGTGTCAACAATTCACACAACCTGAGCATTTATGTGAGCCAGCAGCCATAGAAAGCCAGTTTTTTGTCTGATCTACTTTTTTAGGTTAGTTGTTGTTTTAGGTTTTGGCTGCGTTTAAAGCAGAACAGTGGAGGACTTTGGCACACATTCCCCATTACAGGGTCTGTTCGTAAAATGTGCCAATGTTTCAGGATGGAGTCTTTGATCACTTTGGAGGCCACTGAATATGTTGTGGCAAAGTGCAGTCTCTGCTCCTTCTCCTCCCTAGGCTTAGGAAATAAAAGATCACTCCTATGTAGGCTCTTACATTTAGCTCTGGCCTCCTCGACCTCCTTACGATCATATTGTCGGGCAAAAAATTGCTGACACATGTCATCCAGGATAGCATCAAGTTTAGCAGGATTAGAAGTTATGCGCACCGCTCTCAAGAGTTGCGAGTAAGGCAACCCACGCTTGAGTGGCTGTGGGTGAAAACTGGTTGCTAGCAGAAGCGTATTTTTGTCAGTAGGTTTTTTTATATAATGATGTTTCAAACTTGCCATTGGAAACTGTGATAAGCATGTCCAGAAAATGAATCCTGTCAGGACTAATGGTAGATGTAAACCTAATGTTGCCTGGAATGGAATTCAGGACAGTAATAAACTCTATGAGTGAGGCCTCAGTGCCAGTCCAAACAAAAAACAAATCATCTATGTATCTCACATAGCGTTTAATAAATTTGGAAAAAATTGAGTTTGAAAGAATATGTTGCTTCTCGTACTGGAACATAAATAAATTGGCATACGATGGGGCCATGTTTGACCCCATTGCAGTGCCGCGCTGCTGTAAAAAAATGCATTATCAAAAAAAAAAAAAATCTTGTTTAAAACCATTTCCAAAAGCAACAATAAAAACTCAATGGGGGGGCCAATGTATAACGGACTGGCACTGACACACTCACGCACCCCTCTGATGCCTTCATCATACATAATATTTGTGCAAAGGCTGGCAAAATCTAAGGTCACCAGCAAACACCCTTCAATTGGTGGGCCAAAGTTATCCAATTTGTTCAAAAAGTCTGCAGTATCACAAAGAAAGTAAGGACTTTCTTGGACTACTGGCTGTAGATAATAGTCGATATATTGTGAAACTGGCTGACTGATTGATCCCATGGGTCTAATAATTGGTCTCCCAGGAGGGGAGACCAATGACTTATGCACCTTAGGCAAGCAGTAAATCAAGGGAATAATAGGGAACTCCTGGGTCAAGAAATTGCTAGTTTGCTCATCAATCCAGCTGGCTGACCCTGTCCGTATCCAGGCTGTTCCTGCGCCGCTGACTATGTGATGCTTATTTGAAAAACGCTCCTTGATAAAGGTCCATGTTGGGACCGAAACGTTAGGGCTTATATACTTCTGATTTCCATATACTGTGTTGACCCAGTTGGAATAAAAACTTATTTTTCTTTTAATCACAAGGCTGATTTGTGATTACGGAGAGTGCTCCGCATCCACACCGCTGTGTGTGGATTTTTCTGGAGTATTATTAGGGGCATGCTGTTGCATGTACCCTTTCTGGGCACCCCGTTGCTGTCTCTTTTTGGGTGAGAGTGTGGTCTTTCCACTTTTTCTATATATATATATATATATATATATATATATATATATAGTATTCCACAGCTATGGCACTCAATGCTTAACAGCTTTGGCGGGGTCCGGTGCCTTCCTACAGCTGATCTTGCACAGGCAGAGATGAGCCGAACATAGAATCCCAGCGGCGGCACTCAGAACAAATGATAACATGACAGCCAGCAGAACCCCAACGTTTCAAATGTATTCAAATTTTTCATCAGGGCAATAGCATATACTGTATATAAAATATATATAGTGCAAACAATATTCCTATTACCTCTAACCGGTGCGCACAATGAAAAGATCTCACCTGACCTGACAGTTATAGCCTGAGTCTCAGAATATGTTCCTGCTTTCCATTGCTCCCATATTGTGGTTGTACATTTGACATTATGGGCCTGATGCTGGGTAAACAGATGCCTCTCTACTGTGTACAGTGCCAGCCAGCAGAGGGTGATACAAGCAAAACCAAGGCTCCCTGTACAGTATGGAGCATACTTGCCTACTTTTGTTAACTATTTTCGGGGAGATTATAGTCGGTAGTAGAATTTTGCACAGCATCCCATTGAGTGGGCATGTCATGCTCCACCCACAGGGCGTGTCTAGTTCCAAATATGGAGAGATTGTGAAAAGAGATTGTGAACGTGGCACCTAGAAGCGTGGGTGTGTACTGCTACATCTGGGAGGAATCTTGTAAAATGACTTATATCCAAATGTAGATGAGCCCCAAAGCAGTTAGTAAGAGCTACTATACTTGCTGGGAAATGGTGCTGATGATTCAATGTATCTATCTCTCATTCCTTCTTTTCCCCAAAAATGTGACAGTGTAATGTGGGCTACGTGACATGAGGGAGATTGCTAGACTAATTAGGGATAGAGGGAGATTGCTGCTATTTCAGGGAGTCTCCTGCAGAATGCAGGAGGGTAGGCAATTATGGTATGGAGCCGTTTGGCCTGTCACATTTCAGAGCAGGACAGAGAAGAGAAGGATTCTGGGAGCCGCCCGTTCACACTACCTGTTACCCCGGCTTAGTAAAGCGTTGGGGAAGACTCGAGGCACTATTTCTAGTGCCTCGAGTCTTCCCCAACGTCTAGTGCATCTAGTTTCCTCCAGTGTTGATCAGCCACGTATTTTAAGCATAAGTATAATGTATTATCAATACTGGGACTTACAAGTCACCATAACATACATTTCTAGAACAGATGTGACGCATTTCAAACAGCTATAATGTGGGGAAAGTAGTGACAGTGGTATAATGAATGAGTTAGTGGCAGCCTGCAAATGAATACACCAGCAAAGCTTATAGGTAAAATGGAAGGTTTAGACTTATTGGTTTTGTTTGTTATCTGAAATTAAATTTATACTGAGGCTTTAATTAACCCTTTGCCAAGTGCATTTGTCAAAATAGGTCTGAAAATTGGCAAGCAAAATTTTTTTCATCTCAATGACCTGTAATGTTTACCTTATTTAGGAAATATTAGCTTCTTTTACACAATAATTTTACGTTGAATTTATATAACAAATGTGAGCGACGCTGGCATTTTTAGTGGATATTTTGAACATCTCTCACAGAAATGTTGACACTCAAAGGGTTAATGATGTAACACTGAGGCCTAAAGTTATGTCTAGAGCTTACTGGTTAGTCTAAAGAACCTCCTATGTGCCACCCAGCCAAGGCGTAACTACCATAGGTGCATTGAATGCAACTGCTATGAGGCCCAGAGCTGATAGGGGCCCACCTTCCCAGTAACTGTAACGGGCCTGATTCAGAGTTGATTGTTACTCAGTAAATTTGCAAATGGAGCGATTAGAGAATGAAAGCATACCTACCTTACAGATTGCATATGCGCTGGGTGATTATTAAAAGAAAATAAATGTATATGGATTGTAAACATGAAAGGTGGCTGGAACTTGGACTGACAGGAAGCCGGAGTTTAGGGGTGGTAACCTGCTGTTTTCTGGGTGTGTCCGAAAAACTCAGCCCAATCGTTTTAAAGAAGACTTTGTGACAACAGCGCTGGTCTCAATCACCCTGCCTCAGTCGCAGATTAGTGAAAGGGTCAGAGTTACTCACATTTGCGCAGACTGCAAAAACCTTTTTGATGGTTTGGGAATTGCTTATGGCAGTGGTTCCCAAACTGTGTGCCTAGGCACCCTGGGGTGCCTCGAGACACTTGCAGGGGTGCCTTGGATTGGTGGTCTAGGACAAATTCAATAGGCAAAACCAGAGTTTGTGGCTGCAATCATAAAATATGTGGCAAGCAAAAGCGAATATTGTTCCTCACTACATAATTGATCCTAAGGTTGATATATAAACACAATTTACTTCATTTCATATTTTTTCTAAATTTATGAACAAGAAACTTTTGATCTAGGGGTGCCTTGAAAAATATTCTGATAGTCTAGGGCAGGCATGTCCAACGTTTGCCCTCCAGATGTTGTGAAACTAACCATCCCAGCATGCTTTGCAATAGTTTTAGCTTTTTCTAATAGCAAAACTGTGGCAAAGCATGCTGGGATGTGCAGTTTCACAACATCTGGAGGGCCAACATTGGACATGCCTGGTCTAGGGTGCCATGGTTCAAAAAAGTTTGGGAACCACTGGCTTATGGATTTATGAGTCGAAGCAATTTAGCGACCCATTTGCATTTCACTTGAAAATTTACACTGGGGTGTGTTTTCTGTCTGTCTGGGCGGCGGCCATCTTCTCACAACCATCTGCAACTTTTCAGACTAACGGTTAGGTCTGGTTCAAGTCTAATATGTACTATATACATTTTCACCATTGGGTGGTACATTGGGGCCCCTATAAACTTTTGCTATGGGGCCTACAAGTCTCTAGTAAAGCTTCTGATCTTAGCCATGTCCTGGGGGTTGCTGTCTTGTACATCTGCAAATCATTCTTGTTTCCCAAAGTAAAGCTTTCAATTAAAAATGTAATTGCTTTAATCTTGTTCGCAATAAAATATTTTATTATTTGGAAATATCAGACATAAATGTACATAGTATGAATGATTAATAAGGAGTACACAGTTTATGCAAGGAGAAGTCAGTAAAGCTCATCCTTAATTGGCATGATGACCTATGTTTAATGAGTAAGCTAAGAGCCTCACATCTACTGTACTGGGAGAAAGGTGTCATGTGACACATGGGTACAGAGCCACCATACATGTTCCAAGCCACTGTACTCTAAGGGGGGCGTGGCAAACAAATTCGGCTCTCATGAAATTGCTGCAGAAGCAGCATGGGACAGCCATTCAGCAGGTCCTAAAGAATGGCTGATGACTAGGTAGAATCTATTAAGATTTTTATTTTATTTTTTGTAATATAACGTTTATGGCCATGTCCTTATATCCTCCTATGCATACAGCACCACGCCAGCCTGTGTGTACCATGTGTGTTAGGGGTTACTTTTTAAACAATGATGATAACCTATCTTTTGCCTACTAAACAACAGAATATTAATGTGACCACTGCTGCCACCTGTAACTGCTGGTTTCTGTATTCATAAATAAGGATGCAGGTTCCTTCCGCCATAAACTGCAGAGCTTGCAATATGTTACTTGAGATTTGCAGACTGGGAATAATTTGGTTCCTTAGGCTTCTAATAACAGCTAACACATCCTACTACAGTATCCAAGAGAGTGCTGGAAACCAGACACTCTGATTATCGTTGCCACCGCCCGGGCTCTTGTAAATCAGTAAAGGTTCCTTGGTGACTAATAGCAGTGTGAGAGGTTATACAGATGATGAGAGCATCCCATATTGTTAAAAGCTGCTGTAACACCGGCTGCTAATAACTTTGTTAATGTTTGGCATTCATAGAGATGGGAGAACAAACCTGTATTTTAATGTCGGCACTTTGGTGATAGGTTTGGTTTTAGATTTCATCCAGAAATGTAAATGACCAAACTTTGGCGACAAAGTAATATAGAAAAATCACACACAGATAAAAAAAAAATAAAAATAACAATATTTAATATGTAAGTAATTTTCATATATATATATATATATATATATATATATATATATATATATATATATATATATTTTATATATGTTTAATAATATTTACATAAATATGAGCTGTCTGGATGAAACACACAATATTAAACTGATATGTGTAATGGGACCATTTCCCATTTTGACCTGAGGAAGCCGCTGAGTTCATGCACAGGTGGAGAAATGCGTTTTTGTGAGCTCTACCACCGGACCCCGATGATAACAGCAGCACAGCCGATCGCAGAGTCATCTGACGGCTCTCCCTATCCACATCCGGAGCACATCTCTGGTAATAATGGGAGGACGGTAACCTGGACACCATCAAATTTGTTAAAGCCCCAGGGAAAGTGTTATACAAACAGAGCCACTGGAGATAAATTCATGCGGGACTGGTAACTATACAATCACTGCCTCAAAGAAACTTATATCTAGTCTGATGCCTCAATAACTCTGAGCCACCATATAAAATATATTAAAAAAATTTAATGCCAGTTTTATATGTTATGTGTGGTCTTCAAAGATCGTGTTCTTTCTATGAAATAATTTTAATAAATGTATATATTATTTCAAATATCGTATTAGTTGATTACTTTAATGAACAAAGCTGCGGCTCTTAAAGTAACAGCATCCTTTTGCTGCAGTTACTATATATACTTGCAATATTCAACATCATGCTCATGAATTGAATCACTACCATCGTAGGACCATCCAAATAAGTATTCTCAATTACTATCATTACCATCATCATCATTATTTGTCATCATCTAATTTCTAAAGAGAGATATGTGGAAAGGGGTGCAAGCTCCTCAGACTCAATTACGTAATATTTGTGAATGGAATTTTACTGTACCAATAACAGGGACACAATATTGTTAACTGTGATAAGATTTTCAATACAATAAGATCTAAAAAATCATCATCATCATCCAATATACAGACGTTCTTCACTTAACGACTTAGCTTTTTATCAACCGCTTGGACTTAAAACCAGCTCTGCTACAGCTGCTAACAGGACTTTTTATCATTTTTGTTGATTGTATTTTTATGTTCTGTACGGTACGCAAGAGTTATAAAAGTAAACAAAGTTATCAATTTGGAGTTTCATTTAGACCTTTTCTTCATTCAGAAGAAATAAAACAATTACTCTACCTGTATTAAGTATCCAGCTCATAACTTAATAACCAATTAGTTAACGACCTGGTCGTAGGAACGGAACTTGATTGTTAAGGGAGGAGCATCTTTAATTCAATAAAATACCATATAAGCTCCTTGTATTCCTCTTATAGCCTATTTATTGACATAAAAAAATATTAATGAGATGAAAGTAAATCCGACATACAGTACATTGCTCCAGCGGAGAGTGCACAGCAGCTTACAGTGGCAGCATATACGGATGTCTCCACATGTCTTCCTGGATTACTTCTAGTTTTCATCATTACTGTACACCTTGCACCTACACCGTATTTGACACAAAAGATCTGCCTGCAAACAGATGTATTATGCTTAGGTCCAGGTCTGCAAAGCTGTATTAGTGTGAGTAGAACATCACTGAACTTTGCCTACAGTTCCTCCTCTTTGGTGGCAAGTGTAAAGACTCTGAGGAACCGGAATTTCCATGGGCCTATTTTCAAAACATGAACTGCATGAGTTCTAGCAGGATATGCTCCATAAATGGGCAAATGTTAAACTTAGAGACATGAAGATTAAACCTAGCACCTTACTAACATGGGGGTAAAACAAGTACACACCTGCAGCGATGAGAAACAGGTATTGCCAATCTCACATCAACGGGATAGACAGTGTCTAGGTTGAGTCAATAGGTCGACACCAAAAAAGTTGACATGCACAAGGTCAACATTGATAAAACGTTGCCACATGGAAAATGTCAACATGTAAAAATGTTGACATCAGTTTTGCACATTTTTATTGTTTTGCATGAATTGACCTTTTGTTATTCGGACTAGTACATGTTGACCTTTTGTCAATTTCAACCATGCACATGTTGACTTTTTTCTGTTGACCGTCGACTTATACATTGTTGACCTATCATGCGGATCCCACATATACCGGTATATTTTACAATTATTCGCGCTGGTTTGTGCCAGAATGGACATTTTTTCAAATTCAATTATATTTATATTCACATATATAACATTTAAAAAAATCATTAAAATCTAGATTAAAATAGAGCCATGCTCAATTCTGTATGTTATCATTTAAATATAGTTATTAATACCTAACATAAAGACTGCCACCTGGATCTGCCTTTTTTATGTTCTTTTTAGTACTCCTAGGTTAATTAGCGGACGAGTCATTCAGTTGCATAACTCATCAGCTGATCACAGCTGTTGGTCAAGCAAAATACAGTTAGTTAAAGGAAGTATAAGGTGTGCCTTACATGGCTGCCTCCGTAGAAACTAGAGGTGTGCCGTTTGGTTTTTTAGAACTCCGAACTCACACCAAAATGATAGGTTATACCGAGTTGCGATTTTGGAGCTTCCCTTAAAATCAGAATCATGGGTTTTGGATTGCTTGTCCATTAAGGTTTCAACCAGGAGAATCAACATTTAGTGGAAATGCCTGGAAAATTATATTGATTTTAATAAAAGTGTAGGGTCAAAATTCCACAAAGAAATCTGAATCTGAGCCAGTGCTTGAGGTTGGTTTTGCTAGAACCGAGAAAGGTGGTTTTGGTAAAACTAAAACCAAAACACAAGGATCCGAGCACATCTCTAATTGAAACTTATGAGGAAATGTAATAGGATGAGAGATTCAGAAAGTGAGAGATTTGGTAAGAAATCTCCAATTTTTTTGAAAACGCCAATCATTTACACTGCATAACCAGTTTGATTTCGAAGTGTAAATGATTGCCGCTTTAAAAAAAACTAAAGATTTCTTACCGAATCTCTCACTTTCTGAATCTCTCATCCTATTAAATTTCGCCCATAGTGTCAAAATTTGTATGTGTCAGCCATTGCCATATTGAACTTTTGCTTACATCGACCTTGTGTCTATGTCAACCTTGTGGGTATTGACCATTTTGTGTTGACGTATTGACTATCTACCTAGATACTGTCGACCAATTGACTGCATACCTTTTTGCCTGGACTGTACAGTGTAGAGCTGTTTAGTTGAGATATAAAAGTAATTAGTCAGAAACACATTAGCCTGTGCACACAGGCGTTTCTTATTTGACTGATGTGTGTTCTGATTTTACAGCTAGAACTTTAGGCACAAGAAGAAATAATTGATCCCAATTGGGTAACGGACCCATCATTGATTGGTTTCTGTGCCTGTGGACAGCCTGGGGCTACAGCTACAGAAGCAGAATGCACGCCGGGTGGCCACTTCGTTTGTACACAGACCCTATTGCCAGATATGTATATGTAATGTTGCAGAATACCTCCATGTCAGTTTGGACATCATTACAATTATTATTTATTAATTATTTCTTGATTTAAGATCTACAGACAACTGATCTTTGAGACAGAAGGTGCCGGAAGCTAGTGTAGGAGGTTGAGGTGTTGTAATGCATTAAAAAAATCTTCTCTATCTGTCTATCTATCTATTATTTGCAAATGGAGGTTAGTCTACACCTAAGGGTGGTGTTTAACCAGGTAGAAAACAAGAACAGGTAACACAGGGTTAATAGCAGATACAGCCTGTAAGATTCTCCAGTTCTAGCCAGGAGCTTTAAGATTATGCTGGGCCTTGTGGTGCACCAGGATGTGCATTCACTGTAAGGGCTGTAATCAGTGGTAGCAACAGGGATTAGGTCTAACCAAACAGTGGTGGTAGCAGTGACATATCTACAATGGGTGCAATGTGTGTGGTACACACCGAGCCCCTGACTCCTAGGGGGGTCCGAACCGCACACACACTGCACCCATCTTTAATACATACCCCTCCGGAGTCACACCATGAACACAGCAGTGCTGCTGGAATCATAGAAAAAATTGCTGCTGCGGACATTTTGGGGGGGGTTCTGTGCATATGCAGTAGACCCTGAGCACTATCTAATGTGCTGTGCACTAGAGCGGCTCCAGCTGAGAGAAAGGAGGGGGCCCGAATTAAGGAGGCTGCACACGGGCCTCCTCCTCTCTTAAAGCACCTCTGCGTGGTCATATAGTTAACTATTGGGGTATGCAGTCAGTCTCCGTTACACAGTGAAACTTAGTCATATAATCTAGTCCCTAAATTTCGTCTTAGAATAATTTGCTTTAAATGGGAAGCAGAACAAGTAAGACATACAATCACTCCAAACTCTTCAAACCTCGATAAATTATTTATTATAGGAATTGACTAAGAGTGCATTCGTCATGATGAGACTATCCAATTGGTTCATCTCTAATGAAGCCTAAAACTGTTAAACTCTGTCTTCAACACACAGCAGTAGCAGACGCTTAATGTGCAGCAATGATCATTTCCCTATTAATCCTCTGCAAGTTCTCTTGTGCTGTCACTCGCTTCCAACCAGCTGATAAGCTGCATTCTTATGGACAATAGTTGTGATGTCAGTTGCTTCTAACCAGCTAATAAGCTGCATTCTTATGGACAATATTTGTGATGTCAGTTGCTTCTAACCAGCTGATAAACTGCATTCTTATGGACAATAGTTGTGATGTCAGTCCTTCCTAACCAGCTAATAAGCTGCATTGTTAAGCACAATAGTAGTGAGTAAGCTACAAGGCAAAAAGACCTGGATTGTGTCCAAACTAAAAGGAATTGTATATTGCTGCAGAGGAGCCAGGTAAATAATGCTGAGATGTCACCATGACTAGACTGCCAAGGTCATTCACAGATCACACATTGGTTAAATAGCATGTAACCTTGTAAATCTCCTTGGTATTGAATGTGTCATTGGCTCTTTCGTCTGCAATGCCTTCTCGACTCAATTATCTCTGAATGGCACCCAACCAGCCTTCTCTGCTGCAAAGTGCTTCATTGATAAATAGCTCACATAAACAAAGACAACAAAAAACCCAGAGAGATCACTAAATGTAAGGTAACACTAGAATTTATAGACATATAAATGCCTATAAAACACACCAGCTCTCCTATGTTGTCACTTTTTATAGATGACTTTCTAGGCCAGTCTACACAAAAGTTGCATTTTTCCTTTAGGGATGTTTCAAATGCTGTGCTTGTAGGGCACAAAGGGCCGGGTGCAGAGATGGATGGCAAGGAGGCCGACGTGTCACTACATTGCAGTGCAACAAAGAGAATGTGTGTGTATCCTGTGGTGATTCCAGACCTGTCAATACACTTGATATATTATTAAACATCATCAACAGAATGCATTTGCACCTGCTCTATACTACATGCACCCTAGGCCACTATTCAGATTACTGCTCCCACCTCCAGCAAAAACAACATTCCAGAACCTCAGGTGAATGTGTGGAGGTGGCTTCTTAGATATTCAACACCAGCCATTTGTATTAAATCCAACAAGGATACCTCTCTCTTCCTTATTTTTGTGATAACCAGACTCATGGAGCCCCCAGATTCTAAAGCCCCTAGGCCAGTGGTTCCCAGACTGTGTGCCTAGACACCCTGGGGTGCCTCGGGATGCTTGAAAGGGTGCCTCGGGTTGGGGATCCATGACCAAAACAAATTATTTATCCTCAAAGTGATAGGCAATAGTGATAGTGCTGGTGGCTGCCAATCTTAAATGTATGAACCACAGATATGTTCTCCACCACAGAGCTGAACCTGTTGGTGACAGTTAAGCACAATTTACTTAGTTTTTTTATGTATCCATAAGAAACGGTTTGACTAGGAGTGCCTTGAACAAATTCTGATATTCTATGGCGCCCTGGTCAAGAAAGTTTGGGATCCACTGACCTAGGCAGAAGTCTAATGGTAGAGTCGGCCCAGTATGTCAGAACTATTGCAGAGCTGCATCGAGCATCCAAGAAACATTCCGGTCTTTGCTCTGATTTCCTGAGCTGGTAGACCTGCCCACTAGATATGACATCATGGGTTTAAGGGGCGGTGCTTTCACAGGGCACACTGCTACCATGTTACAGTACTGCTCTTGCATCCAACTCTTCATCGGACACAGTTGTGCAGACGCACTCCAATAAACGTTGCCTACTGTACTTGGGAACATATCATTACAGCCCATTTAGGCCTCCTCTGTTATAAGTGTAGATGTAATCAGAATGCATACAATCAGACATATGTGCACACAGTTACGGAGCATGCACAGTGCAAAAACAAGCATATGTTTGACTATTAAGTTGCTGAGGCTGTTTGCCATAGGTTGGCAGCTGCGGTTGGCAGAGATCTCTTGTATTTGGGTCTAGGACATGCTGGGAACAATGCCTGGAAAGCCACAATTTCATTAAGCCACGGTCAGACTTATTTCTACATAGCTCAGCTCTCTACAACTGTTTATTTTCTTTACAGCCAATTTATATGGGGTTTAGTGAGTTGAATCCTGTAAAATTGGCAAACATGCAATATCAGCAGGACCAGCAGGTCATTGCAATACTTAATTCACTGCTAATCACTTCACTAAATGAAAATAGCCTGTGCTTAGCAAGGATACCCATTACTATACTCAACGTAGCTCTTCTTTGGGCCTCATTTATAAAAGCAGACTGGATGCTCAGTGCTAAATGTTTTGGTTTGCCCTCTTATGTCTAGATGGTCCATCATGTCTATTGCCTGGTTCTTCTTTCTCATCTCTCCCCGCATGTGCCTCCTCAGACCTGGAAATGCACCAAGGGAGGTGATAAAATCGGTTCTTTGGGCAAATGTGTAAATGACACATCAAACCGCTTGCTTACAATTACAACCACCCTTTATATAACATTTCTGGTTTCCTCCTAACATATCATATCATTATAGCCTTATTAAAAGCCTTATTAAAAGCTTATTAAAAGCTCGACAATTTCTGTCCGTTCTCGGAAGAGCGTGCCTGACTAATTGTAAAGTCTGGCACGTTCTGCCGAGATCCCTGTTTTATGCTGACCGGGAAGACGGCATTGACTAGGGACCCACCGCTATTTCCCCCTGTCGGGAATAGTGGCGGGAGATTGAATACCCCCAATAATGTAGCACTTTGTGTTTGAAACTGCTATCTGCCATTATGCTGCTATTTGCTCTTAAATACTATTATGTTAAACATAAATCTAGGCTCATTTGTGCAATTCTAGGACCGCATATTCGGCAAAAGGGATTTGTGTTGTTGGACAGTTTTCACTTTACAAATAACCTTTTCTGTACTATTCATTTGCATTTTTATTTGATTTATACATCAAGCTTAAAAGCAAAAATGCTTAACATAGGTTTCTGGCAATTAATGGAAATATTCTCCAGAAAATACTGTATTAAAGAGATGACGAGTAATACGTTCTTTGTATATTACTGTTATGCTGCATTGTTATCGGTGGCAGATTAGGTTACATATAACCTTTTAAGGCCACTGCATCACGTGAGTGTAGTCTTTGTTCTCACACAGGGTCACAGAGAGTGGGGGCAGACACGAAATACCAATACCTGCCTGTCATCCATGGACTGCCATGGAGGTGAACCATGCCTACAATATATTTTGGCCACGCTCCCTCCGGATTGGCACTACCAGTTTGTAGTGCCATAGAAACTCAGTGGGACCAAATATCTAAAATGGGATTAAGCCCCACCCACCAACAGGCCACACCTCAAAATACCATGTCAAAAGCCAAGGCAATTGTTTTTACTTTTCCTTTACTTGGTAAAAGTAGCTACAACTGAGCCAACGGAGAACGAATACTCTACTTCATCAAATTAAAAGATTTATATAAAAGGGGAGATCAAACCTTCTAAAGACATTAGACAGAGAAGTTGCCCAGAGCAACGAGTGAGCTTCTGGTGATAATTTTATAGCAGGTACTGTACTTGATAATTGATAGCTACAGCAGAGGCTGTGGCCAGCACTCTGTACTCTTTAACTGAACTGACAAAAGCACAGACAAGCCTGGGTACTGGGGACATTCCCAAAATGGGGATGTGTTGCGATTGCACCTTAAAAAAATATGAAACAAAATTGTGTGCTTCTCTGACAGAACTAGAGGTCCAGTATGGTTTCAAGCATCTGTCTCCTCCTAGGCTGTGGTTCTGAGGGGTTGTTTTTGCGCTCCACTATTTATAATGTGTCTGCGGTGCAGCAGATTCTGGGTTCTTTTGCCTATGGAACCCTGGGGTTATTGCTGCAATTTCGTTGAATTGCGCACTCGCTGATTGGATCAATGTTGATGGACCTCTGATTACTTCTAATAATAATGTAATGCAAGACTGTTTCTATTGTGAACAAATGCTTTATTGAACACTTATAAAATCGTGCATATGCTCTTGAAGGGTGCGGGGTGGGTTGGGGGTGGGGTAGGTCTCACTGTTGGAATGGTTGTCACAGGGACCTCCAAAGCTGCAGATCTCACTTGCGTGTCTTCTGCAGATTGGGTTTTTGGTTGTTCCTCCCTTGATTGGGAGGTTGGGTGGGTTCTCAGCAGACCTCCGTGGTTGGGCAATGCACGGGGTCTGTTGTTAAGGATGGGGCTGAAGTGGGTTGTAGGAGGCAGATCGGGGTTGTGAATGGGCACTGGCAGACCTCCGTCACAGCGGAAGTCTCTTGCAGGAAAAAGTCTGGGTGGTCAAGGAAAGTGTAGGGTGGTACCGGGGGCTGGCGTCCCTGACCCTCCGGTGGTGCACCGTGCACTTACCCGATACCTGTACTTGCTGCTTGCAGGAGGTGATTTCCGCGTCTTCTCCTTTGGTCTTCGCCGGCGTCCTCACTTCACGCGATAGCCGGCAGTGTAATCCACACCGCTGCTTCAGTTTCTCACGGCACTTCCGGGTTTGGCTTGACGGCGTCACCCGGGGTGTCGGGGGTCCTGTAGCAGTGTGCGCTCGACTCCTCCTGGAGGAGACTTGTGGGGTGCTGGGTGGGTGCAGGACTTGTGTCCTGGTGTCCAACGCGTTTCGGCACGTTTGTGCCTTGAAGGAGAAGACGCGGAAATCACCTCCTGCAAGCAGCAAGTACAGGTATCGGGTAAGTGCACGGTGCACCACCGGAGGGTCAGGGACGCCAGCCCCCGGTACCACCCTACACTTTCCTTGACCACCCAGACTTTTTCCTGCAAGAGACTTCCGCTGTGACCGGAGGTCTGCCAGTGCCCATTCACAACCCCGATCTGCCTCCTACAACCTCCCATTAAATGTGTTCAAGGCAAAGTTGGACAAACATTTACTGGAGAAAAACATCCATGGGTACAAATAAGAAATATAATTTGTCTGTAAAATACCAGAACCTACCAAATCAGCAATGGATATCTATACCAGGTTGAACTAGATGGACGCAAGTCTTTTTTCAGCCTTACCTACTATGTAACTATGTAACTTCAGCCCCATCCTTAACAACAGACCCCGTGCATTGCCCAACCACGGAGGTCTGCTGAAAACCCACCCAACCTCCAAATCAAGGGAGGAACAACCAAAAACCCAATCTGCAGAAGACACGCAAGTAAGATCTGCAGCTTTGGAGGTCCCTGTGACAACCATTCCAACAGTGAGACCTACCCCACCCCCAACCCAACCCGCACCCTTCAAGAGCATATGCACGATTTTATGTGTTCAATAAAGCATTTGTTCACAATAGAAACAGTCTTGCATTACATTATTATTAGAAGTAATCAGAGGTCCATCAACATTGATCCAATCAGCGAGTGCGCAATCCTCCTAGGCTGTGACCATTTTTGGAGGGACATTTTGCAATAGATTTCCATGCAAGAACCTCTATAATATTGCATGGTCTGTGGAGGCTATTGCTATGCCACAGTTACTCTCTATGGATGATGTTCAGTTTGGGAGAGGCTGCTGGAACTGAGCAGTCTCCTCTATTAAGTGTCACATGGGGGCCAGACCCATGCCCCTTCACCCTTCTTGGCGCCATTGCTTTTTAGATGGTTTGATACATCTCCACCTTAGTGTTGATTTAATAGTTATAGTGCTCCATATTTAATACTGTAACCTATACTTGCCTACCCTCCCAAAAAATTGGCCCCCAAAAGGGTCCCAATAAATTGTGTAGCCCTCCCGGCCCCCGGGAAAGAGTGGGGAATCCTCCCGCATGTACCTTGACCACTCCCTCTGTCAGTTAAATACTGGTATTTGTGGCACGTCTGGAAAGGGACAGGGCTAAAATAATTCTAAATTTAGCCACACCTCCTCCCCGAACAGCCACAAATCGCAGCCTTTACTTGGCTGGAGCTTCATGACATCAAGCTCCAGCCCCACCCCTCAGAAATGCTGCAGAGATTCTCCTGGAGATCAGAAACAGTACAGGTGCCCAAACACGGTGTGATTTTCGGGTGTGATGCAATGCACGCTTCCATGCACATAACATCGCACAGCACATAAAGTCTGTGCAGCCCACTTTTTAGTACTAGATTGCATCCTATCTAGTACAAAAAGCCCGGTGCTGTAGAACATTGTATGCTGTTGTACTAGATACAATGCAATCTAGTCCTAAAAGCACGGAGTTCATCGCACCGTGTATGGGCACCTTTCGTTCTTTTTTTCTTCTATATTTTAGGTATCAAACTGTTTAAATTAAGTATTACTCCCAAAATACCTGAAAATAACATTCACCAATGTAGACTGATATTTACAGGTTTGAAGCTGAACCTAATTAATAACAAATGTATTAATTATTAACAGATCATATTTGTTTTATTGTTGCATAGCGATATATACCATAATGACAACGATGTGTCCTTGTCTGAAACTAAAGCGAGAAGGTAGACAAAGCAACCGAATAAACACATAGTAATAATGCTATGCCTGGTATAATTAGCCGGCGGTGTTCCATGAAACTGAATGTACTATTTTGTTTTTAAGCATCTTATCTTACGTACCATTTTCTGCTCCCAGTGGAGAGGTAAAATAGCTCTGCTGGAATCTGACACCTCCCAGTGCAACCCACAGAAGACTGGCCTCGGCTGACGCTGGGCCCAGGAAGATTTACTTTATCTCCCATTTGCATGACAAGCGCCGACTCTTTGAATTTGCACAAATATTGCTACTGTGTAATCTTTGTTGTTATGTCACACTGCTTGGGACTGCGGACTGCATCAAATATTTGCATTTGTCCGGAGGTATTCTTATGCTGAAGTAACATTTGGATGCTGAGAAATAAGAATATATTAAAGTAGTGATTTCATTGAGACAAAAGGGCATGGGTTATTTGACATTAAAATAGTAACAAAACAACAAAAAAAGCTTTATTATATTACTGTTGTTTAATATTCTATTCAGCGGCTAACGATCTGTGTTGGTTACAGGGGTTAGGTGACGGTGAATGGAATAGAAATATGTCCTTGTAACTTTTAAATAAATATACATACAGACAGCATAGAAAACGCTGGACAGAGGCAATACCAAGACACCACTGTTTATCTAACTAAAAATGACAAGTTATAACCTTCATGATGGATTCACATAATCTACATATAGTACAAACACACAATGTATACTCATCCTGCTATACAGTAGAGTATAATTCCACAAGAGAAACCTATGACTAATCCATGGCTAACTACTGCCACCCATGTGTCATGAGTGGTATTGCAGCAATTCTTCACCATTACCTGGTTAAAATGGGGAATACCGCACCGCAATGGGGAGGGTAAGTAGAGCAAAGGGAAAGAGTGTGTGTGGAATGGGGGGAAGGAGTGTGCCATGTTGTTCTGAGTTATTTTCCACACCTCCCACACCCCTGGTTTCCTTACCCACCAGTCACCTCCTCCATTGATCTACTGCATCAAAACAATTTAAAATAAAAAAGAGAGGGTCTGTGACTTCAGCGCTGACCTCAATCTAGGGATGGCCATCTACCATTGATGATTCAAAATCATTGATGAGTTATGGATGTTGAATACTTTTGTCATCGATGGGGGATAAACAGATGGTTTCCCTACATGGATGGCACAACAAAACCGATGTTTTGCTTTTTTTTTCAAAGTTCCGGGACACGGGGCACAGCTTCGTCCCCGACACCCGTATAGCCCCGCCCACATGTTTTGATTGGCCCAGAGGCCAATCAGTCACACAAAATGGATGGCCATAGATCGTTGAATATATTGATGGTCATCCATTGCACAGTTTAGCACTATCAATGGCGAGTTGCAATATTGCCATAATTGGCAACTATCAATGGCAATCCCTACCTCATTCAGCCTCTCTCTGTCGCACAGATTGGATAAATCTATGGTGAGTGAGTTGCGGATGGATTTGCAGACTTGCACAGGGCGGGATTTCAATCTGTCGGAGCAGCAACATTTAAGGAATCTTACACTGGCCTCTACTGTGCATCTTGCCACAATATAAGCTTTCACCAACATGCTCCCAATAAAAAGATGTCAGAGAGCCCCTATCTAATTATTGAGAACATCATAGAAGCTCTTTATTGCTAGAGCTTCCAAAGAAACCGGGCATGGAAAATTCACTATGAATCACTGTGATGTGTAGCGATACATAATGATAGTTACTGCCAGCCCACTGCCCACCATAGAGTCCTGTGTGAGTCTAACCTAGTATGAAGTGGAGGGTAAAGTGCTTAGGGGAAGAAATGACCTGAAGAGAGACAGTAGTTCAATGGGAAATCTACAGAGAGGAGAAAAGGTAAAGAATAAGGTGCTGACTCATTCAGTACTGGCCAGTATCATCTCTGCATTGTTGCAGCAGCTCACACTGGGGGTCAGGTTTGTCCTCTAGGGGTCATTCCTTCCCTGTACTGTAGTCAGGGAAGTTGTATTCGTCATTCCTTCCCAGTACTGTAGTCAGGGTAGTTGTATTGTTTGTTTATCACCTTAGTGCATTGTTGCACCCGTGGGGAATATTCCCTGCATTTTGGTAGACTGGGTGTGATTGCCAGCTCACCCTTTTTGCCTTATGTTCTATCTCCTGCAGGCCACCTTGTCACACTAAAGACCAGGCGGCACTGGTCTGGGGCCGGACTTAATTCGGCTCCTCAAACATGGCTGTTATTGGCGAAGCCTTATCACGCAGGAGGCCAGCAGGACTATAGAGTCACGGCAACTGGGTCCACACACCCAGTTCTACCTTACACTCACACCCGTGGGATGCAAGTCTTCTACAATATGGGATATGGGAGAAGTGCATGAAAAAGATGGGAGACCTTCATGTACCCAAGAAAAGACACAATTTTGTTAGCAAATCATATATAAGGATGTTAGTGGGCAAAATAAAAATAAATTATGCTTTTAAAAGGGGCTGATTTGTGCTTTTTTGTTAAGAAAAAAGTTAAATGAATGTAAAAAGCGACTTTCTGTTGTTATTCATTGGAATGGACCATGAGCCTCAGACCAGACCAGATGGCATGGCTGCGAATTTGCTAGCCAGGCGATTCTTGGTAGATTGCTCATGCGTATATCCCATGGTACGCATGCGCGAGGCCCCCCTTCAATTAAATCCTGCCATTTTTTTTATCGCTGGTCGTTCTCAAGTTGACTGACAAACAGCCAGCATTTAGGGGTGATAACTCACCGTGTAAGTCTCCAGGAACAGATCTTTTATCACTATAGAAGCAACAAAAGGCTTCCATACTGTACATTACTGCGACTTCGCCGGGTGGAGAAGTTGCAGCCGAACCCATTTGAACCACCCGGGCCGGTCCTTATGCATGCTGCCAGAGGCTGTTTAATCCAACAGATCCTACTTGCAGCAGATGAGATCTAGGGAACTCCGATCCAATACACATGGGACCACTCATTGGATCTAAAACATATGCAAGTTGCCTGATTTCACCTGATTTCTCAGCCCAATGCGATGCAATCAGGTGAAATCGGGCAAAATTGCATGTCTATGGTCAGCTTTAGTCCCTCATCCGCTTACTGGTCATCTCCAGACTAGACTACAGTAGCCTCCTCTTATCTATCCACCCTGTCTCTGACCTACCCATTATGTCCTCAGTGTGGTGTACCTTTCTCTCCAAAACCACAACATCTGCCTCTGTACTCCTAAAAGCCTCACATCAGCTCCTTTACCCTTCAGAACCCAATTCAAACTACTTGCATTCACTAACACAGCCCTCACCCAGTCCTCTCTTATTTACATCACTCTCCCATCCACCCATAAATAAATGTCTCCTTTCCTCCCAGCTGATCACTCCCCCCCCCCCTCCTGTCTTTTGACTGCGCTGCCCCTTCCACTGGAACTACAGTAGAACCCTCTCCCTATCAGACTCTCAACCTCTCTACAAAACTTTTTATCAAAACTTTCCAGCTCTCGTGTTAACCCACCGTTCTCTTTGCTCTCTGTCTCTCCTCATTATCTCTCTGTATTTACCTCTTCCCTCATGTGATTTTTCTCTCTTTACTTACAGTATGCCATAGACTCTTCCCTACTACCCTTAGGTTTGCTATACTACTGCTTATTTGAATATGATGACTAGTGACACAGCAATTTCCATGTCCTGCTATGTTCTGTACTATAAGTGAAATTGTTTTAGTTTTGTTAATGGTTCACAGAGGAAGAACAATGATTTCAAGCACAGCCTTCCTTTTAAAGCTCCCACACTGTTATTCTAACCCAACCAGCATGAAAGAGTGATCGCCAGTCTTGTCCTCATCAACACTCTAACCTGTGTTAACGAGAGAATTGCTGATATAATGTCAGCTGGTCCTTTTGTGGCAGGGTTCAAATTCAGTGGAAATGTTGTTTTTAGGATTAAGGGCCTGATTCATGGCCTGATCGCTGCTGAGCGAATTAGCAGTGGACAGCAAATGGGTAGACACCACCTCGCTATAGTGAAATCCCGCCTTGTGAATTGATGTGCACGCTGTGTGAATGAATGCTAGCACGGAACTCGCAGCCAAGCAAAAAATGTCCAAATCCCATTGCAAGCCGCTCACTATTGAATGATTTTTCCACTTACTGTACTTGGGAGCTGCGATGAACACACTCATATCCGGCCTGGAGCTGACATAATACACCCTCCCCTTAAACACTCGGGCGAAGCTGCATTTTCCTAGACACGCCTAGTGTTTTTTCTGACACGCCCACTAAACAGCCTGTTTCTACACCCAGGCACTTTTCAAAATGGCTAGAGAAGGAAAAAAAAGTACAGTAGCAGGGTTTTTTTTTTGCTAGCTGGCATTGTGCACACGCATTGTGGCCAATACGCATGAGCAGTTCCTCGATAATTGGCCGATGTACGAATTCGCTCAGCAGCAGCAATCAGATCTGAATCAGGCTCTTTAATTCATTGACTTTGCAATTAATTGATCACTGTCGATTATATTCTGTAGTATATGCAAATTTCCATCATAAAAAAGGAGGCATCGGGCTTTGTGAAAATGAGTATTTGTGTCATTTTCAAAACTTTTGGCCATGACTGTAGAAGAGATATACTGTATCTGTGATTATTATGCACCCAAGCTAGGGAAATCACTATGCACTGTAACTATCGGAGATGAAAAGGAACTTAGTAACACTGGCTGACAGAAAAGGTAAGAAATCCACGAGATACATGAAAAGGGGGTAATGGTGTATATGATGCAAATTTGTGCTAATCGCCAATCACAGCACATCTAGAACAGTTGGGGGTACAGTTGTGGGCACTATAATAAGGCCACAGGAGAACTAGACAGGGATCAGAGGCAGGACATTTAATGAAATAAAGGTTGCACAAGTCACAAATACTAATATGTTTTCTGTAAAAACATATGTAATTAAAATGTTTAAATATAATTAAGATAAGGAATAAACATTGTCTTAAACATTTTTCAAAGTATCGGTCGAAGAACAGAGGCTTACCACTTGTGGAATACCGTTCCTCGCACCTTGAGGTGGTGGTGGCAAATTCACTAGCAGAATGTACGTACGTCGCATTGATTTTGTTACAAGAAATGGATCTGCAGCTATAATTAGTATAGGAAATAACAGGGGAAATTGATCCAGTGAATCTGACTAATTTTCATTGTCTACAATCTCCAGACTCTCTAGAGGAAAGATTACTGTCTCTCTGTGATGCTAAACTTTCACACTGAGAGGCTTGTTCTGCCTTTATCTGGATCAACACAATAAGAAATTATCAAATCAATCTACTTGGCTCTTGGTCTAACCGCCTGGCATTCCAGGCTAACAGACGGCTGCAGCAAGCCATTTACTATAAATATATATTTATATTTATTTATAGTAGTATTGAACTTGTTAAACTTAATTACTCATGTTATGTATATTTATGTATATTTTGTTATAAGTATGTTGTTTTGTTTGTACTATTGTTTGCACTAATATTTCCATTTTTTGCTTTAAAGAAAGTCAGAGTGTATAGTTATTTCATACTTGCGTCTGCACAAGCAGAGCCTGCACCTAGACCAGTGGCGGCTCTTACCTCTGTGGAGAAGGGGGCTGCTGCAATGCTGCCCCTCTCCCCTCCTCTGATGCCTCTGCTGGATCCCACCGCCGCTGCCACCTGCTGGTCCCCGCCGCTGCCACCTGCTGGTCCCAGCTGCCAGTCCTGACCCCCTTCGCAATCGCGTGACCAATACTGCGCATGCACTGGCCCCCAGCATCTATGGTCTGCTTTGACAACAGTCCATAGAAGCATATTCATGGTCCCAGGTCTTGCGCATGTGCAGAACCTTTTTTTTGGGCTGCTGCCACAGCCCATAGAGTCATCCCAAAAGGGAGGAAACACTTCCCAATAGGACTGCCTTGGGTGACTAGCAAGTTGGACTTCCAATAAGAAGCCATTGCCAGTCACAGTGTAGCCAATGCAGTCTCAGAGAGGGGGGCTGCAGCCCTGCAGCCCATAGTTAAGAACTACCACAGATCTAGACATAGGCAAATTAGTCATGGCCAGATGTATTTAGAATTTAGAATGCCTAGGTGCATGCAGCTCATACAACTGAGCAAGCAGCACCAGGAGTGCCAATGCGGTGGCCAGAGACAGGAGGGGCAGTGGCGCGCAGTAACAAAAATGGCAATGTCTCTAGAAGAGGGATACTGTGTATGCCTAGCCTCAGCATCTCCTCCAATGGGCCTTGGTATAGGTCAGCAGAATGATCTATAGATTTTAAGCTGGCAGCAGGGCTCTCCTACCTCCAAGTCTGTCTGTTGTTACCCAGTTTGTTTTATCACTGTCTACTATTGTAAAGCGCAATGGAATCTGCTGCGCTATATAAGAAACTGTAAATAAATAATATATCTGCAGAGTAAAGACTGGGTGAGTGCTGTGCAGGGTGGAATATGGTTGTAACAATGTGTATAATATATGTGAGTGGCATTACTGTGTGGCATTATGTGTATAAGGGCATTACTAGTGTGCGGCGTAATGTAAAAGGGGAATTACTGTGTATAAAGTGTACTACTGTGTAGTATGAATAAAGTGCAATGTAATGTGAATAAGGAGCGTTATGGGTGATATGTGAATAAGGAGTTGTACGGGGTGATGTAATGTGAATAAGGAGTGGTATGGGGTGGTTTAATGTGATTAAGGAGCAGTATGGGGTGGTGTAATGTGAATAAGGAGCAATAAGGGGTGGTGTAATGTGAATAAGGATCACCCATGGAAATGCCCAGCGTTTTGTGGCAGTTCCTATGAAAACTCTGGGTGTTACCATGCAAATCGCCCGGTGACATGGGAGGAGGGCAGCTGACATCACCGGATGTAAGCTGCCTGCCCTGTTCCTGTCAAGGGTGCACTAAGAGTGACCTGAGAGTCACTTATATATGCGTGTGCGCACCACATCATTTCATGTGGGTGTCACCCCATAGGCTGCAAATGGATGTTTTGCCAAAACATTAATTTGCAGCCATGTGGGCAACCCGGAGTGCAAGCAGGGGCAGGGTGGGGGTAGGGGCGGACCCGTGAGCGACGTTTATTCCACATGCAATGCTGCTAAGTTTGCAGTATTGCATGAGGACCAGAATAACCTCCAATAGCGCAGTGACTAATATGAATGACAAGTATAGTATACCACTGATAATTGTATAGTATACCACTGATATACCACTCATTATATAAATAGATAAAAATATTTGGAATGGTTTTCAGATTTCATAAAAAAATGACATTCAGTTTCATAAATGTTTTTATGGAGTGTCCAATTTCATTACCTGCTGAAACTCTGACCAGTAATGAATGGGTGATGCCCCTTTCCCACAGCAGCTAAAAAACGGTAAATTGCTGATTTTCAGCGCAATTTACCGTTTTAAGGCTGCAGTGGGAAAGTGCCAGAGTTGAAATACCGTTTAATGCTAAATGGTATTTCAACCCGTTTTTAAAGCAGAGTCCTACACGTTAAAATAACGTTTAAGAGGCAGTGGGAATGCCTCTTAAACGTTATTTAGCCTCCAGCCAGTCCCAGTGCCTGATGAGACCTAGTAGTTCTCACTTTGTGCATGTGTAATGAGTGCACGTGCATAATAAAGAGCCGCTCATTACATATGCGCATATGTAATGAGTGGCTCATTATTATGCACGTGCACTCATTACATATGCGCAAAGTGAGAACTACTAGTTCTCATCAGGCACTGGGACTGCCTGTACCCCGCATGGACCCCCGCTGCCTCCCCACTGCCCTGCATCCCCGTGCAGGTAAGTACAAGGGGAGGGGAGGTGGGGGCACAGGGCAGGTACGGGGGTTAGGCACTCTTTACACTTGGGGGGGAGGGATTAGGCACTCTTTACACTGGGGGGGTTAGGCACTCTACATTTTACACGGTTCACTGCAATGGGAATGGTACTTAAACGGTATTTAAAACGGTAATCTGCTGCAGTGGGAATGCTAATACCGTTTTAAATACCATTTAAGATTACCAGTACTTTAAACTGGTCTGCAGTGGGAAAGCAGCATTATATAATGACTCATGTTGATGAATGTGATGTAAATAAAGTTTTGAGGAGGAGTTTGTCTGTCCTTCTCTGCATGCCTATCCAATGCTTACATTCGGAACAGAGGAGTAAATTAGACTTCAGGAGATTAATTGCGTCCATAAACCTGCCATATGCATGTAAATGAGTGGGCTGCTTTTCAGATTCAAGTTCCAAGTCTTGGATTATAGATACAGTAAACATACATTGCATTTGTATGGAAACACAGATTTAAACTCTGAATGTTCTGCATATTTATGAAACGGTTTCCTTCGCTGCATTTTGCGACGAGTTTGTAAGACACATAAATATAAAGGCGTCAGCCATCAAACTGTAAAAACCCCCAAAACTATATACAGTATCAATAATTCTATACATACTATATATTGGCTGTATGCAGTACATAGTAATATGACATTGCTTTGAAGCACTGACACTTGACTCTTGAAGTTTCTCGCTGCAGTTTGCAAGGCCAGCTGACTACGGTTTGATGTGTCGGACTTCTGCACGGAACCTGGACTATGTCAGCCCTTGCTGGTTACAGTGATTTAGTTGCCCTATATAGATTTGACTTTGTAGTTTTGTTACAGTAGATAAAAGCCCGATAGTTTGCCAATTCCAATTTCTCTAGAATCTACTACAGATACATGAAATCCAGCATTTGGTCTGGGATTCAGTTAAATGTAAGGGATTTTTCAGTAAGCTTTCAGTTCCTTAGGATTGAAGCACAGAACGTCTGAATTTCTTAGTGCAAGAGCGCAGATATTTCTTCCATAAGGTAAGATTCCGAACATTTAATTGACCATATAGGTCCTTCCTCCTTATTATTAATATACAAAATATGGCATACTGCGATTGGGGTATTCAATATGGGATTTCGACTGTCGGAACATCACGACAGTCGGAATACCAGGCTGTGTTCATTTCTCTCGACTGCAACTCGACAGTTGGAATTCAATGTTCCGACTGTCAAGTGTCGGAAAGTCCGAGGATTGGCGAAAATGGCCGCCGATTGTTGAAAAACGGCCGAGAATTCGATAGTCTGCGGCCATTTTCAACAAAACAAATACGACTAGTTCTAAAGCCAGATCTGTTTTGTCGGAAACTGCCTTCAATGCTGTCGGAAATGGCAGCATTGACTAGCGGGGGTGGCTATTTCCACCGACGGAAGTAGCGGCTGGGATTGAATACTCCCTATATATGTAAAATAATTTGTTACATTTTGCAAATCCAAATCTTTAAACTTGCTGCATTCAAACCATCACATCTTAAACAAAAAGTTAAAGTGTAAATCCCAACTACTGTAGATTTATTTTATTCATTTTTTGGCTTTAAATTACATTTAAAGTTTCTTTTAAACAGGCACTTGGCTATTAACATGATTTGATGAGTGCCAACGCAATGGATGGCTGTCATACATACACAAGCTCAGAGCATGTGAAGGAAGAGGGAGAGCACAAGGGGAAGAATTCAATAGTACATAGAGCAGACAGTGCTCAGTGGGGTGGTGGGGGTTCCAAAGATTATTTTCTCTAAACATCATGTGCCATATGACTGTGGTTGCCATGGTAGTTCACGTCAATTTTCAGAATTAATTATCACTAGCAACAGACTGAAAAAACAAACTACGGACAATGTTAAATATAATCATTGTTTTTAATTTCTTGGTACTGTTACTCTAAATAGTCAAATAAAGGATGCTAAGTATTTTTACATGATAAAATTGAAATACTTCGAAATAAAAATGAAAACCATTTAAGGTAATTCAGTTACATAAATAGAGTGATTATGCATTACAATGAAACAATGATGGGGTCTATGTGCGAAGCCTTAGAGATAGATAACCAACCAACAAGCTCCCAACTGCCATTGTTCATACAATGTCTGTAACTTGATAGGAAGGAGCTGATTAGAAGGTACTGTAATTAATCACTCCAAGTCTTTGTACATAGAGCCCTACCTATCTACTTCAATAACTTATGCTGTACTGTATGCGCTTGTAAAAATAGCTTGGGGCACTAAACTTAAGAAAAAATATAATATTTTTTTTCAATTGAGCTTAATATAATGGATGGAGTCTTCTCCTCTGACAATGTTAGTAAATATATTGAATTTTCTTTATATTCATTCTGTGTATTAAACATCCCATCACCTTACTTGTCAACCTTTATCATGTAAAACCTTAAACATTTCGTAACTTATCACTATAACACCTGAAATAATGACTCGGAGACTTGGGTTTGGCAGAAGTTGTTAACTGATTTATTAATCGGAAATTTTTTAATCTAATTGGATTATTTTAATTTATTTAATTTGATTAATGGTGGCCAAGAAAGAACGGCTGCTAACTCAAAACTCCACCCCAACTACCCACGTGACTATCCTAACTCAACATAGCGGTATCCATCTCACCCCACTGCATGAACTACCCACCCAGCCGGGTGGGGGTCACTGACCCCGACACGGGTGTTACAGTGACAGGCCTAAATCAACTAGAGGTGAGAGCACCGAAACAAACCATATACACGAGATCAATAACTAATGTAAACTTATTTTTATTAAAAACCTGCCGTTCTTTCCCGCCTATCAGCTAACGCGATTAAACTTCCCACCCTTCCAAAACAAAAAGAAAATATTACCCTGCAATGGGGAGGGCGGGAGGGAATTTCTGCAGGAAGAAGAGGACTCCTCCTCTACTTCCTGCCCCTATATTCAGAACAGCCTCAGTCAAACCCATCCCTTCTATTGGATCCCCTAGTCACCTGATATTCAGTGTGACGAAGGTGGGGGACGTTTAACTCACTCCCTGCCTATGCAGGCATTACGCTATTCTAAACATCCCATCACCTTACTTGTCAACCTTTATCATGTAAAACCTTAAACATTTCGTAACTTATCACTATAACACCTGAAATAATGACTCGGAGACTTGGGTTTGGCAGAAGTTGTTAACTGATTTATTAATCGGAAATTTTTTAATCTAATTGGATTATTTTAATTTATTTAATTTGATTAATGGTGGCCAAGAAAGAACGGCTGCTAACTCAAAACTCCACCCCAACTACCCACGTGACTATCCTAACTCAACATAGCGGTATCCATCTCACCCCACTGCATGAACTACCCACCCAGCCGGGTGGGGGTCACTGACCCCGACACGGGTGTTACAGTGACAGGCCTAAATCAACTAGAGGTGAGAGCACCGAAACAAACCATATACACGAGATCAATAACTAATGTAAACTTATTTTTATTAAAAACCTGCCGTTCTTTCCCGCCAAAGCGAGGCATCTAAAAGATGCCCCGCCCCGCCACCACTCAGAATACCGACTCAATACCCAAGAACAGATCCTCCAGAAATATAAACAGGCCCTCATCGCCTAGGTGAACGCCATCAGGTCTAAAAAGGTGCTGGTACCCAAATCTTATCCTATCGTGAGAGACTACTGCCCCCCCAGTACCCAGCACGTATCTTGCTACAGCTGCGTTCAGCTTCTTCCTGGCCTCGTCGATCGCCCTAGGATTACTAACCCCCCTCCATGCCAACCTGGGAACTACAAAAGACCAGACAATGGTGCAGCCAGGCCAAGATGTCACGATGGCAGCCAGATCACTTAAGATCAAATTCCTAAGCTCCAATTGGGGCAACTTTCCAAGGTCATTACCCCCTAAATGAAGTGCAAGCACCCGGGGCCACCCGTAGTTGTGGACATTCGTCATAAGGAAGGCCCGAAGTGCCAACCACGACATACCCCGAACTCCAAGCCATCTGATCGACCCGGAGCAGACACAGTAGGGGCCCCTGCCTGAACCAGCTAATCTGGCCGCCCAATGAATGAACGAGTGGCCGACTACCCACACCTGGAGCCTATCGAATCCCAGACCTACAAGGAAGAGATATAAAAATTTTGGGGTTAGGATTGGTTCGGTTAACCGGCCTATTTACATATAAGGGGGATCTGCCAAAAAGAAAAAACAAATTTGAAATTCTTAAACTAAGGCACAAGTAATGGTGCCTAAAACATGCTCCAATCACGATTGGAACCATCCAGGAAACAATAGGGAAGCGACAAACAGGGTAGGGCAAGGTGATGGAAGGTAGGGAATGAGGGGTGTACTCGGCCGGAGAAAAACGCGAACCTGCTGAGGGACTCTTAATTGGACTATAGCCGAATTGGTAGCAACAGATTCAGTCCGTCAGGTCAGGCAAAAAAGCGACAAAACTCCGGACGCTGGCCCAACAGCAGAGCGTAGATAAGCCCCGAGTAGGGTGGACATAGGGTAGGGGAAACAAATGACCATCCATCACACCAGACAGTCGGACAAACATACTCAGCAGCGCTCAGGGCAGGAGATGGGGCCTAATATACTTTCTATAGCTCGCTGAGCGCCATCTTCCTAAGGATTTGATGTCAGCCACCGACCAGCCAGCCGCGGCTGCCGCAGTAGCGGCGCCAATGCGAAATGAATGGGTGCCAAAATCGCCCGGAGACAGCCCCAAACGCACCAAACAGCGGTCCAGCATCCATCTGAACTGATAGACCGTCATGGGCGTACCATCATAGTGCAGGAGCCAAGAGCGCCCTGCCTGCGGTCTTACGTGCATATAAAGAGACGCCAGTGCTACTGGGCACTCTAACTCCGGGACGACCGGGCACATGGAGGACCATCTGCCCCTGGCTGACTGGTCGGTCTTGGACCGCCTAATCCTAAACCATAGCGCTCCCCCCTCTATCCTAATGTCAGACCCTAGCAAGACTGCATCCCTGGCCTTCCCTGTCGCAACCAACTCCGATATCCTAAATGCCCCGTGAAAAGCCATAGAGAATGCCAGTCTAAACAGCAGTGTCTCAAACGCTGAGCTAGCGCAATGCTCAACCCCCTTCAGGAGAGCTGAAAGAAGAGAGGCATCGATAGGCCGACGGCAGTCGGGGGGAGGAGGGGCCACTCGGGACCAGCCCTTCATGGCCCTGGATATCAGGAAACCCTTAGTGAAATCTGGCCGACCCTTAAGCCTAGCGAAGAAAGAAATGCCTGCTAGATAGCGCGCAGTTACCGCCCTAGACTTTCCTGCGCTGTAAAGGGACCAAATAAATGACCGCAAACCCTGTCGACCCCGCCTACCTGGCTGCGCATTCCCTCCAGAGAAAGCCTCCCACTCTGTCCAGGCCTGCCGATAAATCCTCAAGGTAGCGGGGGCCAATGAGGATACTGCTAGCCCCTCCAGTCCGGCCCGATCACCTGCCAAACATAAGAAGGGCAAGGTACCCCTACAACATCAGCCTGTGGAGCCAACTCTCTAAAACGCTGCCACTGGAAGCGGGAAAGCGCATCCGCTATCTCATTCTCAACACCTGGTACATGCTGAGCCCGGAATGAAATGTTAAATTTCAAGCACTGCAAGGAGAGCTGCGCCAAAATCCGCAGAACTAAGAGAGACTTGGCCTTCTGGTTGTTGATCGCATGCACAGCGCTAAAGTTGTCGCACCAGAAGAGCACGCTCTTGTTGGCCAGTTCCATCCCCCATATCTCGATTGCCACCATAATGGGGAACAGTTCGAGCAACAACAGGTCTCTGGTGAGCCCGGTCGCGGCCCACTCCCTGGGCCATGTCCCGGTACACCAATGTCCCGCCAGGAAACAGCCGAAGCCTGTTGACCCGGCGGAATCCGTGAACAGCTGTAACTCCGTGCTGGCCACGACCGGGGAGAGCCATAACCGCACCCCATTGAAATCCTCCAAAAATGAGGACCATACCGACAAGTCGCGCCGGATCTCGGACGACAAACGAACCAGGTGGTGCGGTCTGTTCACCCCGGCAGTGGCCCGCTCTAATTTCCTGCAGAAAAGCCTACCCATGGGGATAACTTTGCATGCAAAATTAAGCTGTCCTAGAACTGACTGGGCTTGGCGCAAAGTAATCTTACCTCTCCCCTTGCACAGCTGAATTGCTTCGCTCAGTTTAAGGACCTTGTCCCGCGGCAAGCAACACAGACCCCTTACGGTGTCTATTTGAATGCCCAAAAACGACAGGCAAGTGCACGGGCCCTCAGTTTTGTCGTCAGCAATAGGGACGCCAAAGTGGCGAAAGAGAGTCTGGATCTCAACCAGAAGGTTTGCGCAGCGGTCGGAACCTGAAGGGCCCACGCACAGGAAATCATCGAGGTAGTGAGCGAGCCCGCTCTCACCCGATGATCTTTCTACACACCAATGCAAAAAGGTACTGAACCTCTCGAAAAATGCACAGCATACCGAGCACCCCATCGGCAAGCATTTGTCGATGAAATACTCCTCTCCTATGCGGAAGCCCATGAACCTGAATGCATTGGGGTGCAACGGGAGCAACCGGAAAGCCGACTCCACATCTATCTTAGCCATGAGTGCCCCCCGTCCAAACGACCGTACCATTGCCAGGGCATCGTCAAATGACTGGTAAGTCACCGAACAACATTCCTCCGGAATAGCGTCATTGACGGAGAACCCCGCTGGGTAAGAAAGATGCTGGATGAGGCGGTACTTCCCCGGGGCCTCCTTGGGGACAACCCCAACAGGGGAGATGACCAGGTTATCTAAAGGGGGCCGTTCAAAGGGGCCTGCCATGCGGCCCAATTGAATCTCCTTGTCAACTTTCTCCCTTAACACCTCGGGAAGGGAGAGAGCAGATTGCAGGTTCCTATAAGCGCCCCCCCGTACCTCCCCTTGGATTGGCAAACAAAAACCTGAACTAAAACCTTGTAGAAGGAAGTCAGCCACTTCCCTATTCGGGTACCTCTGAAGCCACTCGGACATGGCCTCCACCCGTACTGGCGTATGCGCCCTAGTGAGGATTCCCACTTCCCCCTGACCTGGGGGCAGGGGTTGGACCCGCCCCTCTAGAGGGGCGGGTGCCCCGAAAGCAGTGTACGGCTGGGTGAGTACCCGAGCAGTTGATGCATAAATGCCGAAAACGGCACCGCTGCCCTAACTGACAAGACGAATTGTTGAAGGCATAACACTTGCCCTTAGAGGCCCCTACTGCCCCGGGCCTAATTGCTGGGGGAAAACGCCGCGGCTGGGGGTTGTCCAGACCTGGACGCACCGGGGGAGTGGGCACCGTGGATGGCACTACAGGCGCGGCGGAAGCCTCCGCCGCGTCCGCGCGCACCCTTGTGAGCCCCATCCAGATTTCTACATCTTTGCAACCCATATCCAGAATGAATAAGCAATCCTGTTTCTTCCTGAACTGCTCGTCATAAGTGCGCCATGCTGTCCCCCCATAAGTGCGCTGCATCTCGTGCACCATGTGCAGATAGCGAACTACATTGATATGTTCGTCTGGCCGATCTTCCAAATAGCATGCTGCAAAGACGCAGAAACCAGCCACCCAATTGTCGTAAGACCGGTATGCTTCAACCCCGATGCCACCTTTCTCTTTGGCTGCTTTAAATGCCTTTTTGGAATCCTCGGTCAGACTAAAAATGTCAACATAGTCGCCTTTTTGTATCTTGACCCTACAGCTCTCGCGCAACCCCCGCAGCACTGCCGTGTAGTCGCAGTGTACTACCCCCGGCTGGTTACGCCTTTTCCTTTCCCTGCGCGACAAACTGGCCTTATGCTTGCGCTTCCTACTCTGTGCCTGCCTCCCCGCCTCCTTCCTGGCGTATTTAGCGGCTCGCTTGCGCGCCTTGGTCGCACTACCTGCCTCGGAACCTCCTGCGGAGGATGAGGAAGAGGAGGAGGAGTGGCTGCTATGTGACCCTGCTGAGGAAGCAACATAAGAATCTACATCGGTCCCAAAGGACGCCTCACCTGACGACTCTGGCTCCACCCAGGTGTCATCATCATCTGCGTCGTCATCCATGTTGTCGGCCTCGTCGTCTTCGCCCAGATTGTCTGCGAGATCACCAATCTCGTTGTGTGAAGGGTATAACCGCCCTGCCGGTAGCCTCCCCGAGCCTCGGGTCCTCCGTCTGCCTTGGTTTGCTGTATGGACTCCCTCCGCCGAGGACCCCCTGCCCTCCATCACTGCCACTGCATCCCCCATGTCCCTGAAGGCCTGCATGAACTGGGAGCACCCGGGAATAGGTTCCGAACTGGAGTCTCCCCTCCTCGCCCTGCGCCCCCCCCCTGTGGGCATGCTGTCAGCTAGGGGCGCAAGGGCCCCAGCAACTGAGGACAGGGCTGCTGATAGAATAGAAGGGTCAAAGGCTGGGGCTGTGGACCCAGAGCCGCGTCCGCGGCCCCTTCCTGTATTGCCTGAACCCTCTAGGGCCCTCTGAGTGCCCTGCGTGGATCTATTCCCCCTGTGCCCACGCCCTCTGCCTCGCTGTGCTGGCTCTCTCCCTCTTGAGCTCTCCTGCACAATCCTTGCAGGCTGTGCCCCCCTGCTGGCTGTCCTCCCCACGTGCCTTCCCACACTGCTGGCCGCCATACCCCTCGCGGCGTCGCGCTGTCCATGCGCGCGCCCTGAGCGGGAGGTACCAGCGGGCGGTGCGGCACTGTGATCCCCCCGTCTGCCTGCTCCGCTGCCTCTTCCCCCCCCGCGACTACAAGCCGGGGCGCCACTACCCTGCGCCCGGCCGAGTGAGCGCGGCGCCTCCGTCCCCCTCCCTCCCCGCCGCGTCACAGCCCCGCGCCCATTAGCCGCCGCACGCCGAGCAGGCCGCACAGGCTCCACGGGCGCGATGCCCGCGTCACCCCGTGCCTGCGATCGGGAGCGACGCCCGGGCGCCGAGGCCATGCCAGCAGGGGCAGGATCAAGGGAGGCCTGGACGCCATCGCCCTCACCCTCCAGCCGGAAACGGGCAGGCTGCCGGGCGGAACGCCGCGGGCGGGAGCCCCCACGCTGTGCTCGAGACATAGGTGAGCCTGCTAGACGTTCCTAACTATTCCCCACTAACCTGACTCTTTTTCTCTCCCTCCTGAAATCCCTTACACTGACCCTGCCTAACGCCAGCAGGAGCTCTCAGTGTGCGTCCGCACAGATGAATTTCTGCAGGAAGAAGAGGACTCCTCCTCTACTTCCTGCCCCTATATTCAGAACAGCCTCAGTCAAACCCATCCCTTCTATTGGATCCCCTAGTCACCTGATATTCAGTGTGACGAAGGTGGGGGACGTTTAACTCACTCCCTGCCTATGCAGGCATTACGCTATTCTTCAGCCTGATTTTATCACGAAGCCTTATTTTTCCATTGTTCCTGAAACATGACAAAAAGCTGGTCTCACAATACTATTGTCTCCAATGTTGAGTTATATTATATACGGAAAGTGAAAAAGTGATCTTTGTCTCTGGGACTTCTGATAGGTGTCCGAAGTGGTCTACCCCACAGTGCTTATTTTGGCATCTCCTTTGGGAATTCTGTGCTGTCCAAACATTTGGGTGCCCACACTTGGCAAGTTTTGTCCTCGTTCTTTTTGTGGGTACTAATTACCCGGGCCTAGTTTTCCTTTGGCGGCCTGGCTGGAGCTCTGGTATGACCCCCCCCCTTCCCCCCTTCCCCCTCCGTTCCTCCTGGGCAGCAGCAGCAGCACACACCGACAGAATGTGCTGTGCTGTGCAGGCTCAGCATGAGCATCTCACTGACAGCATGAGAGCTCATGCTGAGCTTGCTGTCAGCACAGCACATGCTGTAGGTGTGTTCTGCTGCTGATAATGAGGGAGGGGGTACAATAACACCCCCCCCCTCCACTTTTAGAGTGTTTTTTCAGCCCCCTCTAAACAATTTGGGGGCGTGACCTAATCACGGGAGGTGTCCACGTCTCCTGTAATTAGGCCACGTCCCAAAATTGTACCGGGCCCCGGCATACCTCTCGGCGGCCCTGACCATTGCATTGTCTGTGGGTACCTTAAGTCACTAATTTGAATGGGGGATAAAATTGTTATTTTCCTACAATTAGCATTTTCGTTTTGGTTCTCTGAGTCAGCCTACAAGGCCTCATTGACCAATATACAGTATACGTAATGGGCGCACCGAAGGAGTATAAAGCCCTTGAATCGAATGGAGGTGAGGGGGTAAAATAAAAGATAAAATAATATAATAAATTTCTCTCCTGGTGTAATTATTCACAATGATAAAGATTATTTTTCAATACGCAACAAGAATGAAAAGCAACATAGTGCTATCCCGCTGACCATGCTAATTATAAGGAGATGCAGGTGACTTCAGAGGTATAAAAATAGGTTAAATCATTTATTGTAGACAATAATTAGCTCCAAAGAGCAAATAAATACAAACATAGGCATTCATGCAGTAAGGCTTCCGTATAGAGCAGGTGATAATGAGCATTACAAATGAGATAAACACAACTCCAAACGGAGTGATAATAATATGCAGAAGATAGGAACAGGCCTCCGCAGCACCAGATGACAGATGGTTATTCAGAGTTTGTTTGCACCAAGAGTAATCTGGAGTTTACCCTTAGCATCTCACTGGAGTGATGCCATCTAGAGGGGGTTGCAGCATTGCTTGCTTCTGCGGAGCATTTGCAACACATAGGTCTTCCTCATGGCTGTCGTTAACCATGCATTTGTTTACTTATGACTCACGGGTTTTTGGGGTCTGCATAAGCTCGCACCTCCAATCCATATAGGAAACCCTCGGGTGCCAGCATACACAGTCTGGCATTGGCTAGCATTGCCATAATGTGTGTGTCCATGCGTACTCATCGTGGCAACAACATAACTGTACCCATCTTTAAGGAACACATGTTTTTTAAATCTGAAGACTAGCATCTATGCAGATCCAGTATTACAACAGAGACTACCAATGTGTCCTCATACATTGCTGCTCTAGTCTTAGCAGATAGCCCTTAATGGCGTGCCAGGTCCTTTCTTGCTGAAAATGTGCATCTCAATCATACAACTAAAACTTCTAGGACTGACAAAACTACTTTGCTAGATTGCACTGATCAGTTTGATATGTGGCATTTGTACATCTGTGTGCGACTGAGTCTGAATTTATAGGAAGTGCTGTGATTAGGGTGGTCAGTCCCAGGATATGGCCCCAAAATTGCTGGGATTTTAATCCCGGGATTGGAGTTTCCAATCTCAAATTTTCGGAATTAGACTGCAAATGTACAGTCTAATTCCTAACAACGGGTGCTCAGACGCTGCCCGGCTGTTCCTGACCCCGGCATGCAGCTCTGTGCAGCACAACGTGGTCAGAGGTCACACCCTTTCACGCCTCCGCCTGCTCCCAGCGGCACCCCTGCACTGTTGCCCCGCTACCGGTCGCACTGCATGCCCATATAGGTAAATGTGTGAGGTGGCCAGTTTGGGGAGGTGGGGGCATTATTTTTTTTATCAGGGAGGCCAATTACGGGATCCTGGGATTGAGAATTTTTTAATCATGAATCCTGGGATCGAAAAAATGCCATGGGATTGGCATCCCTAGCTGTGATGTAGCAACTGCTGCATTTTCCTATGCCAAGCTCCCCTGAGCTTCGTATAACACAAATTCCTGTGCAGACAAAGTCACGGTCCAGCTCCTCTAGTACAACGTGAGTGGTGTTTCACTGCATCTGTGATGCAAATAAGACAATGAAATAATAGACAGTATGCTACAACTCTCACCTCCCCTAGTGCCTAAACCTAATCCCCCCCCCCATCCCTGGCGTAACGGTAACCCGCCCTGGTTACTCAGCGTTCAGCATCTGGCTTATCAGGACTCTGGCTCTGGCATTCCAATTGATGTCGGGAGCCTGACGCTTATTATACCAACCGCTGGTTAGGATATCCTAGGACCTGTCTGTAATCACTACAGAAACCACTAACACTGGAACGTTTTCATTATATATTTAATTTGTTTGCCTCTGTCAGTATGAATTACCAGTTACAGCAGCTCTTGCGCCTACTACATATTTGTATTATTTATATTACATTTCATGTACTTTGGCTTTTTAAAGAGCTAAGTGCAGTGGAGACAACACAATTCATAGATGCCTACAAAAGAGGAATATTGCTCGGATGACGATTGAAGTTATGATTGACTGATGTAAACCACCATATGTCACATCCACATAGAATGGCTGGTTGGGTAAGAAAAAAGTTCACAAGTGCTATGGTCAGTTCATTAATGTGTAATGCTGTTAAACAAAGCCTGGCATGTGAGCGGTAACAGAAGAGGGGCCTCGTTTCTGCACAACAAAATCCATGCCCGTTGCCCCTACAGTATTAGCTCAGGCGCCATATTTGTTGTTGTGGTGTGTAAGATGTGTTTATAGTGTGGGCAGAAATCAGACAGCTGGTGATTCCATGGAAAGGATAGTTGCCTATTGTATATTGCTAGCATCTATCCCTGTGCCAGCAAGTTGGTCCCTCCATCACTGTGGGGCCATCTTCCCAGTGATATTATGGAAGATGGCACATTTATAGAAGAGAGCATAGACTCTGGATTAATACCAGGCTCTTTGCTTTTCACTCTTTCCACATTGTGACACAAAGACTTTTCCATTGCTGCATGAATACTCTAGAATCCCCAGGCCAGATTCCACCCTAAAACTATCCCCACTTATTGACCAATAGGTTAAAAGGATGTGCATAGTAATGACATTATTTAAAATAACATTACCAGATTATTCTCTTGCGAGCCATAGACACTACAGGAAGGGGGTGGGGCGATGACTAATTAACCAGACCGCGCCTACTGTACTTGGGTGGCCTAGGTGAGCCATGGAGGAGCAGAAATAACCCCTTCTCAGCAGGCATAATATATTTAGCCAATATTTTAACAAGTAGGTGTTACCATGTCCCTGTGTTAGGCCACATCCAGTCCAGAACCGGGCAGGGGGCACCCCTGACTACAGACAGGGGCGTCACTAGGTGGGAGCGGCCTGCATCAGGTGTCACCGCTCAGTGGGGTGACACCAAAATCAGCCGCACTCACACACCGCACCCTAGGCCATGCCCTGTCACTCAGTGCACAGGGGGTACAGGAGACACACATTGCGGCCAGGCACGCACCGCGTACATCATGTAACATCTCTGCCCATGACGACTACCGGGAGCAAAGGCAGACGCAGCAACAGGACAGTGGCCGGAGGGGCCCGGGCACCAGACACAAGGGAGCCAGGTGCAGTAGGTTGCTCAGGATACAAAGGAGGAGCTGCGCCCTTGAAAGGGCTGGGCTGCAGGCGGCAGCTGGGCTGCAGGTGGCGGCTAGGCCCAGAATTGGCTGGGAAGCTCTGGCTGCCAGACACTGGGGGGACTTTGAGTTTCAGATTATTGCAGTCTAAGCAGTCTGGCTCTGCAGTAGCAAAAGCAGAGGATGTGTAGGTATGTTTCCATGTCACCTGCTGTACAAGCAGCGTCACACGCACAGGCCATGCCCCCTTCTGATAGGCCACACCTCCCATCTCCATCTTCCAGTAAGTTGGGGGGGGGGGGCGGTGACACCATGAGTTACTACACTGGGTGACACCAACCCTAGTGACACCACTGACTACAGATGCTTTAAAAGGTTAAATTGGTACAAAATGGTATTTAGTTTGTGTAATTTGAGAAAAGAATTGTGTATCCCTGCTCAACAAATACAGAATAAAAGGACTAATTGTATAAAGAGTAATCCACTCTCTGGTAAATTTTACACAATGTTGTGTCCACTTCCCTGGAATCCCCTCTTGGATCTTGAACCGGGTGCCCTCCCAGGAGGAGACAAAGGCTCGCTCCAATATATGGGTGTACAGTGGGTGGCACTCCAGCAAATAACGACAGTAGTCACGGTCTGTGTTCCAACGTTTCAAATGTTATTTCAACATTTTTCATCAGGGTGCCTTGATGAAAAATGTTGAAATAACATTTGAAACGTTGGAACACAGACCGTGACTACTGTCGTTATTTGCTGGAGTGCCACCCGCTGTACACCCATATATATATATATATATATATATATATATATATATATATATATATATATATATATATATAGCAAAGTTGAAGTTTGGCACTCTCGGACAAAATGTCAACGTGCCAGGGTGCCTTCACTAGACGTGAATGTAGATACAATATCCCAAGGTTACCCTCAGGAATGATGAGCGGCACTCGCTGGTCTTTGTAAACGATTTTTAGTAGTAGAGAAAAAAGTTGTCACATATAGTCAACGTTTCAAGGCCTTAAAGCCTTTTCTTCAAGACGGACAATCATAAAGTGCAATAGTGGTTGTGCAAAAAGAATTATTTTTGCACAACCACTATTGCACTTTATGATTGTCCAAAACAAGGAAGAATGGGTGGGTCTGTCAAAGCGCCAGGCAGACCACTGGTAGGTACACTCAACAGTGGTAACCCCAATTCCACAGAAATACAGAATGCAATAACAATGGATGTGAGTGTTCCTTCCACAGGCGCCAATAACAATGAAAAACGGGAGAAAGAGGAAATACACCCCTTAGCAGTGGACAGCGGTCCTCTTCTCCCAAAACTGGACAAAGCTATTGTATTGAACCACAATACCGTACGTCCCTCCTGGTAAGGTGGCGTCTCCTCTTCTCCCAAATTAGAACACAATAGCAGAGCTCATCAACTTCTCCGTGGAGGATATCAGTCAGCGAATACCAGACAGCTTATTCCCTTGGGAATAAGCTGTCTGGTATTCGCTGACTGATATCCTCCACGGAGAAGTTGATATATACCTTTGATTTGAGGTACCCCCCTCCTCTTGGCAAGTGCCTGAAATTGTATGCAATATTGGTATTGGTATGCAATATGATCAATAGAGACACCACATCCTGCAGTGTAAGGGACAGAGCAGAGCTGCTGCAGATGGCTAGTGCACCAGCTTTTCCTACCACATTTACTGTATGTGAGGATATGAGCCTTCAAAACATTGCACTGGACCAGAGAGCAGCTGCGAGGAGGAAGAGACAGGAGCCTTACCATGAAGTGGTAGATTGTGAGCTTAGAAAGTGCAGTACTGGTTCTGTTATGTTTGGTATTTATTTATTTATTATGATATGTTTAACCTTTTACTGGCCACTTATCTTATATAAATGTCTGAAACAGTCTATACCTTAGACCATCTGTACTGTTAAATATCAATACTGTATTCCATGCAGTATCCAGTGTATAAAAAGACCAATTTCCAGTGGGAGATTTTGGATTGCATCTGGAAACCCCCCACTAAAAATCCTGCGTTTGCCACTGATATGAAAGGACTGCATTAATTTAAAAGAAAAAAATCACCACCCGTGGTCCAGCTTCCATGACATGCCTTCAAACTCATGGCTGGTTCATAGAAGTTTGCAGCCATATTAATGGATGATTTGTAATAAATAGTATTTCCTTCTCCAGAGTAAAAGCATCAACAATCCTTTGAAATTAATGTTTCCATTGACATAAACTGAAGAAAAGATAATTTGCAGACAATTTTATGCCTGAATAACTGAATATTGAGAAGCATGAAGGTGGATTGATTAGCTGCTTCAATGATTCCTTCTCGTGGGGATCTTAAAATTTAAGGATGCGAATAAAATGCATCCAAAGCAATAGCATATGACATATTAATGGGGCAGTAGAAACTTAAGAGTTCCCTTTAAGGAGAACGTAAGATAAAATGAATCGCTGTATATATCAGGAAGACAGACATATGTTTTCTCCTTGCCTTGAAGAGATAATAGCTTTACACATTCCGTAACACACTGTACCGACATTGTATGTAGTTTAGAACAATAAATCACTATAACTATTTCTGTAGAATGTGGGTAATGTAGTTGCAGAGCAAGGTCAGAGAAACTGCTTATGAGGTGTCTTGATTATTAGTATTATACTGTATTTAGCGCCATACTGTGCCACGGGGTACAGAGGAAATTTCCAGTGGGCCACACTGCTTACAGGGCCCCGTCCCTTCTTCTAATGTCAAGTTCCAGATTGTGTACTGGAATTCTACACTGTTACTTTATGAGTGGGTCAGTTACCTGGTAGACCAGGAACATGGACAAACATGGATGCTTGGTTTGTTTCTACAGAAATGACACCAAGATTCGTCCTTCCTATGAAATTAGTAGTTGGGATAACAAAGCTAATGTTTCCTTGTGTGAAAATAACATTTTATAGCGTATTGAAAGTAAGAAGTTGTTAAAAAAAATAGTAATCGACAGTGGTAATAATTGATGAAATCCTAACACAATTTGATGGATGAAACGCGTTGGGCCTTTCTGCTTTTTGATTACTCAGGGGATACCTGCTGTTACTCCTGACAGTCAGATAATCTCTCCATTTTAAACTGCAATGTATGTTTGGTGATGAATCTAATAAATGATGCTACAAATATAATGCCAGGACACTTTTTTCTCATGTTTTTGAAATCTCACATCTCTAAAAATCGCACCCTATTGCATTTCATCCCAAATGCTTTATTGGGCAAAAGGGTGATACTTTTTGCCTTTATATATGGTGCTAATTTTTTGCTTACATCAACTGTGGAGAACATGGGCTTTATTCTAATGCGCTCGCTCCCTCGCGCGTTCGCATGGGGGAGTGATGTTTTGCTAATGCTAATTTTGAAAACGCTGAGCGTTCCCATGGAAATTAGGCAGTGATGTGTTGCCGGGGGGGGGGCAGTTGACATCACCGGATGTCAGCTGCCCGCCCTGTTCCTGTACAGGGAACACGCAAAGCTAAGGCACCTGAGATTGTCTTAAGCCGCCCATACACGGTCCGTTTAACGGACTTTGCATCGCATCGCATGCATTATGCATGCATTGTGCATGCTATGTGATGCGATGTAAAGCAAGTACAAAAAGTATGTGTAGCACATACTTTTTGTACCGCACAATGAGATGCGCGGGAGCGCGCATCTCATAGTACAGAACGGACGGGCAGGAAAGAACCGTGTATGGGCGGCTTTAGTTTTGCGTGTATGTCCCAAATCATTTGATGGTTGAATGATTTGGTCCCCGTACCCAAGGCTTTGAATGGATGTTTATACAAAACGTCCATTCGCAGCCCTGCGGGGAACTCGGCAAGTTAGGGGGGGGGGGCTGTACAAGCGACGCTGCGAAATTTGCAGTGCTGCATGTAAACTAGAATAAGGTCACATATATATATATATATATATATATATATATATACACATACATACATATATATTGAACTAGGAGGTGCATTTTTGTGTCATTATTTTTGTCACTATTTATGTCACGGTCATCTCAGCTTTTCGGTCCTAATCAGACACTATGGGGGTTATTCTAGTTCACTCTTTCTGAGAAAATCCTTCTTAGATGGACAAAACCATGTGCACTGCAGGGGGGCAGATGTAAAATGTGCAGAGGGAATTAGATTTGGGTGAGTTATTTTGTTTCTGTGCAGGGAAAATACTGACTGCTTTATTTTACACTGCAATATAGATCTCACTTTAAAGAAAAACCCCACCCAAATCTAATTCTCTCTGCACAAGTTACATCTGCCCCACCTGCAGTGCACATGGTTTTGTCCATCTAAGAAGGATTTTGTCAGAAAGAGTGAACTAGAATAACCCCCTATGAATGGTAAATCCTAGATACATGTATATAATATGTTAGTATTAGGAATGACTGTGGCACTACAAGTCTCAGCTTAGTAGCTCATCTTATTATGTTGAATGTTGCTAATAGGATTTCCCCCTATGTATGATGCAATTTCTCCTAAATTATGCTGTTAAAATGGAACAGAGAATAACAGGATTCAAGGACATTTACTTCCATTGGGTTTATAACTGAAGTGGGCCACAGTCATTTTCTTGGTTATGGTCAGTGTAGTTGACACTGTAGTTGCCAATTATGATTGGCTCTTGTATGGTTGGAAAAAACATAATTCAGTATTATCTCCAGTGAAGATATCTTTATAATCCTAAATATGTAATTGTGACATTTATAACTGTGTGTTGAGCCACAGTTATCTTAAACTATGTACTGGGATTGTAACATAACTGCCAATATAAATGTGAAAGGTGCATATACACTGTACAATTTTTTTGACCAATTTCGTTCATTTCGGCCCTTCTGAACGATATTGGTCAAAATATCTTTCAGTGTGTATGCGTCAGTTAAGGTGCATACACACTGTACAATTTTTTTGACCAATTTTGTTGAAAGACATTTCCCTTGAACCCAGTGTCCTGGACGAAAGATGTTGACAAAAGATATTGACGACAGCCTAAAGAACAACAATCTAGCTACAGTTTATAGGCTCTTTTTGAAAGATATCCAAATTGAGCTGCATGCACAGTTGACGAGCAACCTTGATGAACAACTTGCGGGTAAGCGCTTCATCATACGTCGTTCGTTGCAAACGCACTGAAAGATATTTTGACCAATTTAGTTCAGAATGGCTGAAATGAATCAAATTGGTCAAAAAAGTCGGTCAAAATTATTATTTTTTGACCAATTTTGTTAAAAGACATTGATGACCAATTTCCTTTGAACCTGTGTTGTGAACGAAAGATGTTGACGAAAGAGGAATGATCTAGCTATAGTTTATAGGCTTTTTTTAAAAGATATCCAAATTGAGCCCCATGCACAGTTGACGAACACCTTGGTGAACAACTGGCGGGTATGCGCATCATCACTCATCGTTAGCGTCATTTGCTTTTCATGTACAATGAATGGTAACTATTGATTAGCACTTCCTATCTCGCGTCATCTCTGCCCCGGACAAGGACTTTTGGAGAACAGAGTCTCCTTTCAAGCCAAAGGTTATTTATGCGAATTACATTAATGTGGATATTATTGAAGCATTCTTTTGCCCAACTAATCTCCAGGTAATCCCTGGGCTCACCAGCTGAATATATTAGGTGAACAGGAGCCCTATCTATCTATGTCACAGGCTTGGAAGAGTATACAGCAGTAGGATGTCATTATTTGTTCTTTGCGTAGCTCACAGGAAAAGCAATCAAACTACAAGTGGTATTAAAGATGATTAGTAAGACTTACATGTGAAAAGTAGGGAACAAATAACATAAACCATAAAGGCTTTCTAACGGTAATTATGTCTTATTTTTCTCTAGAAGTTCTGTACAATTCAGGTGGCTATCAGTTTATAAAGACAGAGACAAGCTGTGTTCAAATCATTACAGAAACATCTTATCTCTTCGCAGCGCGGTTAGCCTATCAGTAGAGAAAAGATGGACTCATATTATTCTGAGCGAGGTATAATACAAATCTACGCACAAATCTTTTATTATTAATAAGCAAAAAAAAAATCAGACAAAGGATAAAATATTGTTTACACATGCAGGGGCTAATACAGAACTGAACAGAGAGTATTTTGCGTGTTGTTCCCAGAACGTGTAGATGGAAGTATGGACTTTGTAGAGTCATACGCGTTTCATGAGCATCATCACTTGTGACTCGAGGGTAGATGTATGAAGCAGTGATGAGGGAGGAGAAGTGATAAAGTGCCTGGTACTTTATAACCGGCCAATCATCTCCTAACTGTCCCTTTTTAAACCAAGCCTGTAACTTACAGTCAGGGCCGGCTCTACCATTAGGCAGCTTTAGGCATCTGCCTAGGGCGCCAGGATCTGGGGGGGCACCACCAAGTCTGCAAATCAAAAAATCAAGGCTGTCTATGAGGATCCTTGTTGTATTTAATGCAGGTGGCGACTGAGGAACTTCTAAGACCTCACCTCCATACTTTCAATTGAGACATACTTCCCAACATTGCTGAGTACAAGGAGGAGGGGCCTCCTTGTACTCAGTTGTGGGTGGCAAAGGGCAGGGTGCAGAGGGCCTTCAGGACTTTCCCACCCATCTTCCCAGGGGGGCTGGTAGGACCACATGATTTTTTGGGGGTGTGGGGGTGGGAGTACAGTAGGTTGAAGTTTTGCCTAGGGTGCTGAGAAGCCTTACACTGGCCCTGTCTACATGACATATGGGGAACACAGAATGCAGACTTACTTTATATCGCACACATTTAGGGGGTATTCAATGTCTGTCGAGCTTGTTATTTTTGTCGAGCTTTGTTGTTTTCTCGACGAGAGGTTGGTTATTTATGAGGTTGCCTATTCATTGTCTAGTTTTCTCGACTTGTCGAGCAGAGCTCGCCTGATTTGGTTTTCGGTTTGCTCGACTGTAGAGTTGAACATTTCTCGACTTGTCGAGTTATTTTGGGTCAAATCTGTCGAGATAATTGATGCAGCCTATTCAATGTCAAAGAGTACACCTGACCTCGACTGTTTCAAATCACTCTTCCCTCAAATTTAACTCGACAATTCTTTCTGTCGTGACAAGGGAGTTTCTCTTGTTGCATGTTCATAAATTGTGTTAAATGTATATGCAGGACTGTACTAATGTTTGTAGTGCTTATCTTGACTTCTGTCTTTGTGATATTTTGCTAAATATTCCTCTTTTGATTAACTTTACACTTGCTGCATGTTTATATGGTATGCTTTATTCCATTGTCAGCATCAGTTTTCAGCTTGTATGATTATGCATTTGTTTAAATTATTTCATTTGGCATATAGGAAGTATTATCTTTTTTTTGCTCACCTTTCATGTTCAATGTTCCGCATTTTGCCCATTGAAAGTCTTCTGTATACATGTCTATTTATGTCTACTTCTGGTTTGATCAAACACCTATGTTTAGGTCCCTTGTATCCATGCTGGTGCAGAATGATACCCCTTTCACACTGCACTTTTAAAACGGTATATTGACGTTTTTTTTTTCCATTTTAAAACGTTTAAGGCTGCAGTGTGAAGGTGCCAGAGTTGATTTACCGGTTAAAGTCAACTGGTATTTTAACACGTTTAAAAAGCAGAGTCCTACACATTTCAAAGCCGTTTTTTAGGCAGTGTGAATGGCTCTATTTCTATGGCTTGAAACGTGTCCCTTGGGGATTAAACAGGTTGAATGTGTGAATGGTATTAAATTCTTTTTAAAACGGTTTTCACTTGCAATGTGAAAGGTCTTAAGGTTCAGACCCGTTTTAAAGTCCCATTTAAGAATACAGGGTCAATACCCGTTTCTGCAATGTGAAAGCAGTGTTACTCAGGATACAATGTTTGTTTGTTGCCATTCTTTTGTTTACTTCTACAATGCAATGCATTGCAATTTACCTCAGAGCTCTCATTCCTGTACTGAGACTTCAGGGAGATACCAGCATTGTGCAGTCTGCTGATTTGGAAATGGTTTTTATAGGAGAATTTGCATTTTTAACAAGATATCTACTTTTATATAATTGACTATAAAAATTAAGCCTATCTCTGACAATTGCCACTTTCCTCTCTAGGGGAGAACTCGACTTGTCGAGCAGGGGAGAACTTGACTTGTCGAGCTAAATTTTCAGTTAGCAAAATGGGAATAACAAATGCAAATGCTCGACAATTCGGACTGTTACTGGTGGGATTGAAATTACAGTTTGAATAGGCGAGAACTCGACTTGTCGAGCTAAATATTCATGTAGAGCAAAACGAGAAAAATAAATGCTCGACAATTCGGACTGTTACTGGTGGGATTGAATACCCCCCTTAATCTGTGCAGTACAAAGACTGTCACCTGTACCGGAGTAGGGACACATCTGTCCTTGAAAACTACAGGGCCTTATATTCAATCAGAAAGATCTTCCCTGCTGTACATTACATTATTCCAGAAATATTACAAAGCGTTTCTCTAGCATTGTGTGTGCTTTTCAAATGCAAGTTAAATAGAATCTTAGGAGACGTCATGATTAACACGTTTATCATCCCAACACTTACTAATACAGAAGATTGGTAGGTGACCTCAGAGATCATAGGGGAAATTGACTAAGATGTGAATTCTACTTCACATGTGATGTTGCTATGGGCAACCAATCAGAATCTACTTTTTATTTATTTAGCACCCTCTAGAAGATAGTAGACAGGATCTGATTGGTTGCCCATAGCAACATCACATGTGAAGTAGAATACACTAATGCATGTCGATAATCCTGCTGTAGACCTACGGACTGTGACCTGGGTTGTCACTGCTCACATATCATCTTTAAGCACTCCTGAGCCTTTTAGGCATGACTCGGGATATCAATGACCACAGTCACATCCAGGAATAACCCTCGTCATGAACCAGGTCATATCTAGGAACAACTCTCTTCACGAACCAGGTTGCAGACCCTGGATGTAAGACCCGGGTTGGTCCTTTCACAACAAGCTTGGACCTGGCTTGCCCTGGAAATAACCCAGGTTCTTTGCTTGGCCTAAAAGGGGTATAACTCACTGCTGGCCCACCTAAACAAAATTTTTACATTCTAACACGCCAACATTTCATCGCTGTCTACATGTTGACATGATGAATGTTGACATTATGACTGTTAACATATTCAGCCTATGGACATTCCTTCACTTATATTTGCCGGGGGTGGTGGCGGGGGGTACCTGTTGCGCCGTCTGGGGAGCGGACGGGGGGGGTCCATGCTGGCGTCTGACAGGAGCCTGCAGTGGTGTCCTTGCCGCGCGGGTACCTGCGGCACTGTATATAAAGCTGGCGGCGGCAGGGGGTCCCTGCATTGAATAAGAAATAACTAGCGCTATGCGCGGCATGGGAAGCGCTTCTGTTTTGAAAACACTGGCCGCACGCTGATTGCGCTAGTTATTTCTTATTCACTGCATGGACCCCCCCCCACCGCCGCCAGCTTTATACACAGCGCCACAGGTACCCGCGCGGCAAGGACACCACTGCAGGCTCCTGTCAGATGCCAGCATGGACCCCCCTGCCCGCTCCCCAGACGGCGCAGCAGGTACCCCCTTTGCATGGGGGCGAGGGGCGAACTTCCGCCCTCCAGTGGCCGGCTCCCTACGCAAATGCCTAGACCTGCCTAGTGGTGGCGCCGGCCCTGCACATCTAAATACCTTCTGTCTAAAAACAATACATCTTCTATCTTCAATTTTTGTGTCTGATTATTTTCCCTAAAAGCCATATTTTTTGCTTTCACAATACTTGCTACCTCTTTTGTACTGTAAATCATGCTGGCTTGTTTTTCCTTGTGCTTTTCCTAACCCTTATGATACAAAGTTATGTTGCCTTTAGTTTTGCACTTTTGAATTTTTCCCAATTTGCCTGCACTCCTTGTAAGTTTCTCCACTCTGCCAAAGCATCGCTTACACATTTTCTTATCCCTACAAAATCAGCCATCCCAAAATCTAGATGCTATGGTATAAATTATACCAGCAATTCGGTAGTTTATACTAGGTGTCAATTTGAGCAACAATTTCAAAAATAATTTTCTTTAAACAAACCAAAGCTTCCATCATGCCTAGCTATATATACATAAAAGACTAACTAGGTGAAGTTCCACCAGTGACCACTAGAGACCACTCAATGGACCAAATTACTTAACAGAAAGTGAAAGCAAAATGATCTTCTTCAAACTTGCTGGATATGGAGAGAGAGAGAGCTGAGAAGACAGACTGGAGCTAGGAGAAGATATGAACTAAGCTGTCATTTTGGCAGGCTTTTAACTAGTAAGACTGACAATGTGCATACAGGCAAAATCCCAAATGAAGAATACCTGCAACAGAAGGCTCACCCAGTGTCACAGGGACCTACTAATGCAATGAAGTATGAGAAACTTGGCACTAAAGATAAAACATGGGGTAGACATCTCACTCTTGATGACAAGTTTATACTGAACATAATCAATAATTCAAAGACTTACTGTAGATCTTTGCAGATGTCAATTTAAAATTAATGAGCAAAAGAAGCATTATGCATTACGCCAGGGTTGGGAATCATTTTCAAGCAAATAAAGACCACCAATGGGTATTTTATTTATATCATCTCTATATATATATATATATATATATATATATGTCTAGTATCCTTGAGTCTCCGAAACACTGCCATCTGCTGGCAGAGAGTTAAACTACATCTCTTTCTCACACATGCACAAAAACAGAGGGTAGCAGACTAGCTTTCAAAGCTTTTGCTTTGAGTGGGGTTACTAGGATATATATATATAGAGAGAGAGAGAGAGAGAGAGAGAGCCCTTACCCCCTTCCTTTGCAGGTGAGGATGGAACCGGCACACGAATTTGAAGGTGAAAAAAAGTGTTTATTGTACAAGCATAATTTGCACAAACAGTCAGCTGTAACCTAACAGCTGTTTCAACCACTTCCTAGTGGTTTTCATCAGATAAAAACCACTAGGAAGTGGTTGAAACGCTTTTTTTCACCTTCAAATTCGTGTTCCGGTTCCATCCTCACCTGCAAAGGAAGGGGGTAAGTGCTCTCTATTATCTATTTAAGTTCCTGGCACCGGAGACTTGTTACGTTCATGCTGAGTGCCATCCTGTTAAACAACTCATATATATATATATATATATATATATATATATATATATATATATATATATATATATATATATATATATATAAGGAAACTGTGTGACCACTAGGGCACAAATATGGCAGCACTCCGTTTTAAAGATGAAAAACACTTCTAGTTTATTAAGGCTTCAGACCATCAGCATAGCAGGTAGAAACAGCATTTGAGTATAGTGGGACACTTTGTATTCACCCATCCATAATGCGACTGTATGCAGTCAACGAATCCGTTTCGGCAACCTGTGCCTTCCTCCGGACTGATGAGTCAGTCCGGAGGAAGGCACAGGTTGCCGAAACGGATTCGTTGACTGCCACAACTGCCATACAGCTGCATACAGTCGCATTATGGATGGGTGAATACAAAGTGTCCCACTATACTCAAATGCTGTTTCTACCTGCTATGCTTAATAAACTAGAAGTGTTTTTCATCTTTAAAACGGAGTGCTGCCATATTTGTGCCCTAGTGGTCACACAGTTTCCTTGTCTATGCTCTTTTGGACCGGCACCCACACCTACAGCGTTAGTATAGTGTGCGATTTCCACATGTTTTTGTATATATATATATATATATATATATATATATATATATTGTATATCATTAAGAATATCTATTAATAATATAGTATATCTGATACAATAATGAGCAACAATCATTTCCCTTGTGATACATCTTCCATTATAATGAAAACCTACATTCACACTGGGCTCCACTGCTACAGTAAGCAGGAAATGCCATTTCCATATTACTGTATGAGTCTAGAGCTTTGACAGGTATTGATGTGCGCTGCATTCGCTGGAACTTATTGCTTCTATGTTTAGTCTCACGGCACTACAAATTATGATAGTTGATAGGTCACTCTGTCGCATACTGTATATCACTTCTTACAAGGCAGTTTAGTTTAAATGCAGATGTCCCGCTGCAGCTTTAAAGGGAAATGTACACTTTTGTACATTCCATACCAATTTTTATTTTAATAGCGGCTCATTAGTACATATGGAGATAAATTTATCGAGGGCAAAATTCCATTTCTAGAGGCCCCCATTCACTAGGCAATTCACCTGCAATTTGGGCTCTTTTAATGCGTTTTCGGCAATCAATTGCATGAAAAGAGGCCAAAAGGTGAATGACAGCAGGTCCGATGTGATGTGTGGTCCCGTGCACATTACACCGGAGCCTGCGAGTCGCACCGGCTGTAGAAGCGATCTCTTGGATTGCTTCTGAGCCGGGCAGCCTTGGCTGGGATCGTATGTGATATATCCATTGCAAAAGGACCGCATTCAATATATAGCATGCAATCCTGCCGCCTGGAAGGTCCTGGGGGGCTTAAGGGGGAATACCGTCAACTTCTCAGAGGGGAGGGGTCGCCTCAGTGTATGGGCACCTGCAGTCGCTTCAGGTTGCCTGCAATTCTGCCTTCCAATCTGATGGATTTATTGTGCAGTAGTTTTATATGCATAAAATTCTAATCATTAGTGATGTCCGGTAGTTTAGGAAAGAGAAAGCAATCCTCAAACCGCGAGAACCACAGTCTGCACTACTCGGCCAGTCACAATCTAATAATGAGGCAGAGTAGACTTGTATATCATTAGGGCACTGGCTAGTTACACAATTAGTTATCACATTTAACATGGGATTCAGATTATTAGATGATTTTACAATATAATAAGGAAGGAGTGTAGCCAGAACTTTGCGGGTCCCATTGCAGCATTTTTAAGAAGCCCCTGTTGCAATACTTACAGAGCGACACCACTCTGCAGCAGTTGTTCATTTTATGTCCCGTAGCAGTGCCCTAGTTCATTTTCTTAACCAATATAGTTAATGTTACGATATGTCCCATAGTAGTGCCCTAGTTCACATTATGTCACATTGTAGGGCTGCCAGTACACATTATGCCGCACAGTACAATACCTCCAAACTATACAGTGCCCCCTTTTAATATTACATGAAAGGTTGACATGAGTTTTTTGGGTGTCAATGTCGACAATTGAGCACATAGACCCCAAGTAGTGTAACGTGTACCATCGCATGGCATGCTTCGCTCACCATGCTTTGGTCCTGGTGCCTCACTACGCTATTGCTGCACTTGGCACACCATTCCCAATCAGAGGATACATGGATTTTTAGGCATGTATGTCAATTGGGGCCATTTTATTTAATTAATAATGGGGAAAGTCAGGGATGGGCTGTAGCTCTGTCATCATCATTTTCAGTTAAGGTGGCCATACCCTGCTCTGACTTCTCAGAGCAGTGTATTGGCATCCGATCCCCTTGAGCCAACCGGGACCTTATCAGGCAGCAGGATCGCATGCGATACATTTCTTCATGTGACGTTTCGCATGCAATCCCCATTCTCCCCTGCAGGCAGGGGGGCCAAGTTGGAGATCATACGCACGTATGATCTCAAACTCCGATCCAATGCACACCGGACCGCACATCGGATAGGATGTCAGTACAGGTCCGGTTTGCCCACTTTTAACCCGATCCATCAGAATCAGGTGAAAACAGGCCAAATCGGACCTGTGTACGGGCACCTTTACTTTATGACTGACCGGACTACAGAACCCTGTGTGGCCAAGTGTAGTAACAGAAGGCTGTGATACTGCCGTGCATATCTCCTATATCTCCGCCTGAGGCGCACTGTGTCTATACTATTTTTGCTCTATATCTACTCCTATAGAGACTGCTCAGTGATGAGTCATAGCATTAGCACAATAGGAAGATCAGTTACTGAGAATACATTGGTGACATGACTGTACTGCAGCTGTTGGCTGTGTCACCCGGGATCTGCCCAGAGATTTTCAGGCACCCCTAATTCCACTACCCTCAGTTAAATAGAGGTAGGATAAATGGTTGCCTCAATCTTAATAGGAGGTGTCCATAATCACTGATATATTCAAATATATGGGAGTAATTAGTGATTGACTCATAGGTCTGTGAGCCCAGTGGCGTAACTATAATTTGAGTGCCCCCCTGACGATAATAAAGCAGCGCCCCCCCCCCCCCCCCCTGGCCGCCATGCCCCCCATCCCCCGCAGATTTACCCGTATTCACTGCGGTGGTCCCGGACCCCCTCCTGGCTTCATTCTGATGCTATGCAGAATGGACCATCACAAAATGTCCGCCCCCATACAGCAGACAGTTTCAGAGAACTGTCTGCTATATGGGGGTGGACATTTTATGATGGTCTGTCTCCATGGCATCAGCGAATGAAACCAGGAGGGGAGCGATTTTATTGTAACGCCTCTGCGTGAGCCTATCGAAGAGATGATTTTGTCTTTTTCCACATTATCACCTGTGTCTTAAGCTGAAATGCTTTAAATATCGCCCCTATGACCCTAATCGGGAGATTCTGATTATAGGAGACCTCGCTGAAGTCTGGAAGGAACATAAAAGCAAGCTGTACTTGTGTTTATCAATGTGCCAGTTTGTAACTATCAATTTCTAAAAATGAAATCGCTGCATGATACCACAAGTAATTCTTTACAGAAAACCATATATATTTTTTCTACATGTTTGCATTTAATCAAAAACAGAAAAGTCTGGTTTTCTGCAAAGAATACCACATGTATAAAAGTCCATGGTACGTGGGTTGTCTCCCTGCACTTTCCGCAGAGGGCCCCCTGCTGATCGTGGCCACGCTCTCCCGTATATGCTTGGTTTTATGCTAGTCATTACCATAATTGGACGGTTCCTGGCTTCCTCTTGGTTTGTCTGGTTGCTCTAGAGAGCGCAAAAATTACTTTTTGTCTGCTGCAGCTTAAAACTTCTTTAGTAAATTTAAGTATTTTTGTTTTACAATTTCATTTGTATTTATAAATATTAAATACATTTTTGAGCATTGCTCACAATTCAGTTGAGATGACACGGATTCCTCCTGCTCATGATACGTTTATATCCCGAAGTTCTCCTCTCTAGGGGCCTTATTCTGGTTCACTCCTTCTGGCAAATTCCTTCTTAGATGGACAAAGCCATGTGCACTGCAGGGGGGCAGATGTTACTTGTGCAGAGAGAGTAACAGATGTTACTTGTGCAGAGAGGGGGGGGGCGCCACGCAGCGGGCCAGGTGCCTCGCTACACTCGGCACACTAATTTATTCTCCCTCCAGGGGTGTCGTGGACACCCCAGGAGGGAGAATGTGTCGGCATTTCGGCGGTCGGCATTTCGGGGGTCGGGATTCCGGCGTCGGGATTCTGAACGCCGGGATCCCGACCGCCAGGATTTTAACTGCATCCCTCTTGAGGTATCTTGCATTTATGTTGTATAAGCACATCAAACACATGCTATTCTCTTTTCTCCATGTTGCCTTCTGGGAAACGTTATAGGTGCTTGAGCTGCCGTACTAGTCGGTTGCGGAACAGTTTTTTCCCATCTGTTGTATTGTGTTTGAATTGTAGTATGTGATATGTTGAGTATTTCCTTATCTCTTGTCTCCTTTCATTTTGAATTTCACTTATGCATTTTTAATGTTTTAAGTGACAATAAATTATTATTATTATTATTATTATTATTATTATTATTATTATTATTATTATGAAATACACACAAATGTATTTTATTTGTGCATGAAACAAGGTTTTAAAACACAAATTTTGTGTACAATCTCAGACACTGAATTTGAATGCCAAGCAATCATGTCCTCGCACATATTTAGTGCCGCTACATGCTATTTCCCCATTAGTGCCAGTAGTGCCAGTTACAGATGTACCCAGTAGGTTTTTAGCAAAAAAAATAAAAAATAAAAGTATATTTTAGAGACTATGGTGTTCAGAATAATTTGGATAACGGATATTTGGATAAGGGATACTTAACCTGTATATAATAAGACTTTGAAACCTTTTGCTATAAACATCAAACTGTTTCATGTTCTACACCTTTCAGGTCTTGTTCGACATAAAAACGGTTAAAAAGTATTATTTGAAACTTCAACACATTTGAACATGTACGAACCAAGGTGTTGTTATCAGTGTGTTCAGATTTTGAAATTTCTGAAATTTAGCTCAATTTTTTAAATGAATTTAAGATTTATGAATTTGATGGAAACCTTTGTACAAATATGTGAAACGATTTGCTGTTGGATCAAGCATCTCTAGTTTTAATCAAGTGAATACATTTTTTTGAAAAAACTATAAGGGTGGGTACACACTAGAGCAGAGGTTCCCAAACGTGGTCCTCAATGCACCCTGACAGTTTTAAGGATAACCATGTCTAAGTACAAGTGACTTAATTAGTCTTCAGTTAATTTGATTTAACCACCTGTGCTCAGGCATGGATATCCATAAAACCTGGGACATTAGACTTGAGGACCATGTTTAGGAACCTCAGCACTAGATCGATATCAGTACGATGTTCTATTTTGTAACAACAGTGTGTACGCACAATTGCGTGCTTCCATGGGTTGCATTCATCCTCATCTGGTCGGCCATTTTTCCTGGGCAACCAGATGATATTGTGTGCCCAGCAGTGTAATGCAGGACGGTACATGGTATCGTTCCATCATTCTTTACATTGTGTAGTGTGTACGGCCAAGTGTTTCATATTGTTTTGTATTGCAATATTATACATTGCAGAGAACAGACAATTCTCTGCTTTTAAAACATGTGTTCATGATTGTGAGTTGTGCAGTATCCTCAGGTTACCTCACTCTGCCGCTGTAATTGGAAGAGCTGTGAAAACAATTTGTATATGTGAAAATTGCATATTAAAATATAGGTTACTTGAAAAAAAATTCTAAATCTGTCTTGCACTCATGAGATAACGAGAGCTGGGGGCAATGAACCTATTTTAAGCAAATGTCAAAAGAAAATCTCTGATATTTGGTTGTGAGATTCTACTTTTCACACAGGCATTTCCTAAATCCATGTTTGATGAGATTCCTCTGCTATAAATTCTGTAAATTCCCTCTAGTCTTGAGCAGCACAAAGTGTGCTTCATGAAAATGTCATCTGCCAGGGCGGCAATTACTCACAGTCTACCAATCATGTGCGCGATGCAGAGTGGGTCGAATTCAGGTGAGCATGAGAACCGGCAATCTAGCCTCTGGAATTGAGAACAAAGCCATTTTCTTTTATTCGCCATCAACAAAACCATCATGGCCTTAATTACACGGCAAGTGTCAGGACCAGCTGCTGTAAGGTGTATTGTTATACCGCACAGCATTAAATCAGCCTTGTACTGATGAACTGCGGAAATAAGGAACCGAGGTTGGAATCCATAACAAAGAAATAGTGAGAGAGACTAAATAGGTCAAGTTAGTGGGGAGATAGAAATAAACTCGTAAGACCATTACCCTTTCCGAAACCACGATGCATTATTAAACGTCTGACACAGTGACTCACATCGCGCGCGCTGATTATTAACACTGCATCATAGTGCAGCATTTGCACTCAGAAATAGCAAACAATTAGCAATTATTTTTTTCTGCCTAGCACAAGTTGGCATGAAGGGAAATATCTGATTGCTGCCATTGCACTGTATGCAACGTCTCTATCACATGCTCTTTTAGTAAACGGGTCCTACTGTGCCTAATTCTTGACTTGATAGGTTGAATCCGCATTTTGACCCATCAATTTATCATTTTTTTTATGGCTGATGATCATGGTTATAAGACATTATTTTAGTCAATTGTCTCTTGCTGGGGCACAGGCTTTCATAAGAGCCCATCTTGGTGAAGAGTAAAATGCAGTGGTGGATTCTACCTAGGGGCAAGACTGCAGCCCCCTCCCACATTTGAGCAGTGGCACCAGTTTCCCATTGGATGCACTCCCTGCATATCAAAGCCAGGCAGGCAGTCCCAGGCGGAGGAGTTTTCTTACCCTGGGACTGTCAGACCACCTTCGATAGTAGAGAGAGACCATCTCATGGGAAACCTCTCCCCTAATATACATCAGCCTTACAGTATATGACTTTTATGAACTGCTGCTCATGCAGTCCCTATAAAATAATCTGTTCAGCAGGACCGGAATTAAGCCACACATGAAGACTAAAGCATCACCCCTATGATGCTGGACCTGAGCCCCGATTCCCAATGATGGTGAGGAGAGAACCACCCAGCCAGAGATGTAATGAGCCACCACTCGTAAGAAGTAAACTGCTAGCTTAACTATACTGTATAGTACCTCATGCATGCACTCTGCTGTCAATGGAGGCATGCACAAGGGTCCCATTCTAGAAAATATTGTGTTCCATAACCTAAAGGCTACCACTGACTAATACCACCTAATCACACTCCTCATAGACAGCTATGGGGACTAGTTTTGTCAATGATAACAACACATCTGTCTCCAGTATCTGCTGCTGTATCTTCATAAAAAATGCACTATGCTTGGCTAAACCCAACCATAACTTGTGTGATCCACATGATAAAAAGCATCGCCCCGCAATCAATTTAGACCAGTTGTCCACAACTGTGGTCCTCAAGGCACACCAACATACCAGGTTTTACGACTATCCCTGCTTATTCACAGATGGTATACTCAAGCTGACTGAGGTACAAATGAAGTTACCTGTGCCTAAGCCTGGTAGCCATAAAACCTGGACTGGTGGTGAGCCTTGAGGACCACTGCTTTAGATGGGAGATCAGGAGGGTGAGATAAACAATTGAATACCACTGACCAAATAGAATCCAGGATAATTTCCCTGATCAATATGCTAAAACGGCTGTGGCACCCGAAAACAGGCTATTTATCAGGGATTTCTCAAGAGACCCGCAAAATATCCCTGTTAACTGCAGCCTATTTTGGATTACTCTACTAATCCCCTACTGTATTGTTCGACAGTATGTATTGTATTGCATCTGAGAACAATAGGATAACCATGGCTAGCCATGCTGAGCCATGGCCTAAGGAAGATAGATGAGATGGGCTCATGCAGTAAATGGGCATATACACTATAGCTAGAGAAAAGATAAGAATCCCAAGGTTTAGCTCAATGTTTATAGGGTATACGGTAGGTTGTTCTAAAGTGTATGATTTGGGGCCCCCCTCCTCCACACCAACCCATGTTCACACTATGCAACATGGCAGTGGGTGACAGGGAGAGGCAGGGGGAAGCAGTGTGAGACAGGGAAGAACAGTGGGTGACAGGAAGGAGGTTACAGGGGCAGCAGTGGGCCCCTTGCTCCAGTGCACCACACCTGGTGTACCAATGGTAGTTCCACCTCTGACTGTACAGTACTATGTCGGTACATTTAAAGTAATGAAATGTAAAAAAAAAATTGTGTTAAATACAAACACTTTTGTTTGCTATAAAAAAATAATGAGTACACTAGTATGATCCAGCACACAACCAATAAAAAAACAGACTGATTATTCACAATATACAGTAAGGTGGATAGCAGGCAATGGGGCAACTTGTTCTAAATTATTTTATCAATGAAGTTACAAAAATATTCTGTACTAGTAGATTCTGAACAGGAGATGGCAGAATGCGACAAGAGTAAGACTTCAAGAGATACTATATATATATATATATATATATATATATATATATATATATATATATACTGTATATATATATCATAATTATCACAGGACAAGTCTCCTGGATGGACACAACCCACTCGCAGCTCCCAGCATCTGCAATCACCCCGTAGTCATACACACCTCAGCAGTTGTCCACAAGTGGGCAGGCTTGAGTTTCGGATTTCATGATTTTTAGGAATCAGGACAACTGCTTTGCTCATGTGATTTTTTATGAATCAGCTGCTTTGCTCATGTGGGACTCACAACTGCCCCCTCCACTGCGGGACACTGCCGACCCCGGGTGGGACATAGGACCGTGCCAAAAACTGGTCCTGCGAAAATATGGACAGTTGGGAGATATGGTATATGGCTAAAGCAGACATTATTACTGTAACCTGTGTATGGTTAGTGTAATAAAGTGCATGGACTACAGGGGCCAATTAATCATTATCAAGTTTCCATGTTTATTTATATTAGTATTAGTAGTACTTAATTTTACATACTAACATGATGGCATTCTAGATTAAATCCTCTCCTAGTACTAGGCATACTAACAACTACAGAGCCCAGCAAACCTATCTACCTTGCCTTGTCCATAGACCATAACATAACATATATACAGTAGCTAGCAAAAAGCCACAATATACAGTAGTTGTGAATGCCCTGATACTTAAAAAAGTAATTGCTTGTAAGTGTGACTGTATATATTCTGTATACCCTCTTGTGTTTGGGTGTGAGATCAAAGCCTGCCTTGACCTGAAACAGGTCTGCAATCCTGATTGGTTAAAGCATAATTTAAGCGAATTGGCGTAGTACACACGTACTACTGCTAAACTGTGTTTATTACTGTGTTTGTGCAGTTGTATTATATACCCTTCCCTGTTTCTATGTGCACACATATATATATATAACTAAAACGAGAATATTTGAAAGCCCATCAGTAATGGATTTGAAATTTATATTTTCAACTAACTAAATCTCAATTAACTATATTTTACATTTTATACAAATTTTATCTATATAGCAATGCATACACTTTTATATTTTTTACATGGTTTTTCAATATATTTCCATTTACACTTTTTGACATCTTGAAAGAATAATCACACAATTACATTTTTTTGTTAACATGTATTCTAACTCCATTTTCAAACTGTATTGTTTATTTTTTTGCTTCATGTGTTAAGCTAACATATCTGTCTCATTTGTCATCATGTCTGCCTGCATATCGCAAGATGTAACCATAGAGTACTATAACAATCCTACTACTAGAACTTTGTAATATAACCCCAAATCATTTGAGAAGAGGTTAAAGGCAATATTCAATTGATGCCAGATCCATTTTGCCGGAATGGATCCGGCATCCATTATTCAATTCATCGGCCAAATCCTGATGTCGGATTTGGCCAATGATTGACACTCACCCTGCTGGCGCTTGGACCAGGTGAGTGCGGCAGCAGGGGACGACGGGGGAGCCTGGATGGAGCCGGGTGAGTTGCTCTCACTCGGCTCGGTGGCGGGTATGTACGGGAGGGTGCAGGCGGCGGCGTGAGGGTGCCGGCTGCGGCGGACAGGAGGACAGCGCTGTGTAAACTGCTGCTGCTTACCAGGCGCCGTCCTCCCTGCTTAAATCCGGCATTTTGTTATGCCGGATTTAGAATGACAGAAACACAGCAGTTTTGGCTGTATTTCCGTCAAAAGCAGGTGAATTAACGGCTCTTCCGTCAATCCACCTGCTCTTCGGCATGTCGAAACATTTCGACATGCCAAAAAATACAAGCTAATATTGAATACATCGGAACCCCTTCCTAAGTATTCATGTTGAAAACTACCGTCTTTTCGGCAAGATGGCAGTTTCGACACAGATTGAATATACCCCAGAATATTAAATATTTCCATAAGATAGCATCTTAAATTTCTTGTTAAATGCTTCTCATTGTTTTTGTAACAGAGTTTAGTGGGGACAGGTCAAATCTGATTGAATGAAAAAGTTGCCCAAAACAACCAATCAGCATCTACTGTAGGTATTATTTATCCAGTACATTCTGTGCAGTTATAAATAGACTTTGATTGGTTGGTATAGGCAACTATTTACTCGTCTTCTTTAGAATGTTTGATACTTCTCCATCTGTATGAGTAATATACAATTTGGATGAAAACTAATGGAAAAAATCATGAATAGCTATTAATGAGTTCAATATAGACATCGTAAATACAAATGCGGGACATTGGTAAAGTCTTCTAAACTTTTGCTAATTATGTTCATTCGATAAATATAGCTGTCGTCCTTTACTCTTCGCCAACACATACATTTTAACCACCCTTAATCCGACCAGGTACAAACAATTAAGAATACAGCATGAAATCTTTATAGTCAAACATTGACAATCATTAATAGGATGATGGATGAGTAGCGAAGATCTCCAAGACTTATTGTCATAGGAGGCAACATATCAGAACACAATAGTCTATCACAGTGGTTCCCAAACTGTGTGCCGTGGCACCCTGGGGTTCCTTTGGACACTTGCAGTGGTGTCTTCGGTTTGTGGTCCATGTGATAAACAAAACAAGAGCTGGTGGCTTCTAACCATAAAATATGTGGACAAACAGAATCAAATCCTGTCCCCCACCATATAACTGAACCTAAGGATGACATATAAACAGAATTTATTTAATTTAATGTTTTTCTTATACATTTCCAAATAAGAAATTTGTAGCGTACCGGTGCCGAAAAAAAAACTCTGATACTCTAGGGTGCCCTAATTAAAAAAAAGTTTGGGAACCACTGGCCTATTACATGTCTACCCTGCTAGAGCTGGACTGAGCAACTGGAAGTTTTATTACTTTGAAGTAGAACGGTCTACCAGCAGCAACTGGTAGACAGGTCATCATGAATATTGCCATGCCAATCTGGACTGGTGTAAATAACACTGCCATTGGATTGTGCATTAGGAGAAATGCATTTTCTGGTGTGGAGACTTGTGCTTTACTATCTTATGTATTTTATTTATTAGCAGTTTCTTATATAGCGCATACATATTCCGCAGCGCTTTACAGGGAATATTTGAACATTCACATCAGTCCCTGCCCCAACTGAGCTTACACTCTATATTCCCTACCACATGTACAAACACACACAGGCATTCTAGGTTTCATTTGTTGGGAGCCAATTAACCTACCAGTATATTTTTGGACTGTGGGAGGAAGTCAGAGTACCCGGAGGAAACCCATGCAAGTACGGGGCAAATATACAAACTCTGCACAGTTAGGGCCATGGTGGGAATCGAACCCATGAGCTCAGCACTGTGAGGCAGTAATGCTTACCATTACACCATCCGTACTACCTTGCCATCTGACCAACAAATATGGCAAATGACAGAAGAAGACTTCCTGTCCAAATGCATCCTGCCAGCTTTAATGTTTGGTGATTTCAATGGTTAGTTCCAATGAAGGAACTGGTGACAGTTCAGGGAAGGCTGTTTTTGTTACTTCGGGATTTCACAATGCTCCCATACATGATGGTGCCAAGTGGTGTAGAAGAATATAACTGGCCTGCATAATGCTCCAACCTCAAACCTACTGAATACTTTGGGATGAAATGGAACGATATTTTATTGCAGGACAAAAGTTGTGTACCAACATTAAAAACAGTGCGTTCTGAAACTCAAAGGGTTAAATATACTAAAGCTTCGAAACATTTAAGGCGGTGATCTTGTCCATAGCAACTGATAGAATCCTGTCTAATTTCTCTATAGCACCCTTGAAAATTATACACATAATCTTATTGGTTGCTGATGTCAGTTGCCCGCCTTGTTCTCGGACTGGACAACGCAAATATAATTGGTTCACTAGGCAGCAAATTTATGCTGCTTAGCAAACCAATATGAATTAGACCCTTGACCAACAGAGATCAGGTCTAAATAACCCCCTAAATTCCCACACTTAGTGATAGCTTTGTTAAACTGTTACAAATATTAACATATTTCCGTATACAAGCAAGGTCCCAACATCCCTTGTGAATGCTGCTGTTTGTTGCATGTTATTTGCTTTGTGTACAGTATAGCCCTTGAGATTTCACTGACAGCACAGCAGGAGTAGTACGGGGAGTTCTCTAATTACCCAATATGTAGGTAACTTAGAACATTAGTAGGCTACAAGAGGGAAAATCCTTGTAGTAGAAATGAACACCAATCATTTAAAAGTGATAGTTTTTATGGATATTGCAGTTCCCAGACATTTACATTACAACACGCAAGCTTAATGGTATCCGGTGGGCTGGAATGTCTAGGTCAACAGTCAATAGGATAACAACGAAAAGTTGACTTTGACAAAATGTCGACACAAGCAAAAGGTTGAAATGGAAAAGGTTGGGAACGATAAAGTATGTCGAGCGCAGCGTTAGCAGAGTGTGTTCACTTGCTCAGGTGTCGACATTAACACTCCAAAAAATATGAATAACTCATGCAGATATTTTCATGCATCAACCTTTTCCATGTAGACCTTTTGCTTGTGTCAAACTCTCGTCAATGTCGGTCTTTTGCTGTTGACCTAATGACCAATGCATCATGGCCGCCACTGTTATCCTGTGACTGCTGGCATCAGCAAGCGTGTATGCACTTTGCCATTGGTGGCTTCCTGTAGAGTCCCATGCCTGTGATGTCACTGGGTACACACATCATCTAGTCTGAACCAGGCTTTAGTCTCTCAGCACATGTTACATCTGCCCCACCTTCTTTATTTGTCATAAGTTGGGTGCCCCAGTTTCCTTCCACAGCCAAGACTACTGTACTGTTAGGTTAATTGGATTCTAAGTACATTGGGCAGAGTTTGTATAGAAGGGAAACAAGCTCCACTGGGGCAGGAAGTACTGTAACAGCAATAACAATTTAATGGCAAATATATGGTGTAGGATCATCCATGTTGGCAATGATACAAAGCCTTTTTCATTACACTGATCGTTATACATATAGCAAATATAAAAAGCAGATATATCCTGATACAGAATACAAAGAATAGCAAAGAGGAGTATGAACCTATTCTCATAACAAGATATAAATGTGATTCAATACTTTGTAGGCATAATACAAGAACAGATCCCCAGAGACAGACGACCAGCATACAATGCAGTATACAGTACTGTGCAAGATCCATTCTGACTGCAAGGATATCAAACGCCAGACTTTGGTGATTTTACAGGCATACCCCACTCACAGATACAATGCAGACTCTCTCCTGACCTTATTCTGGGCACATGAATAAAATCTGTGGTTTTATAGAGATATATACAGCAGACATCATGTCTGCAAATATGTGAAGCCGTTCATTCTAGCTGCGTTGCAAAACAAAGCCCGACCTGCTGATCTGTGGGGACCATGTGGGGGGGGGGGATGAGACAGAGTTGGGGTGGCGGGATGGGGCAGAGCAGCGGATAGGGATGTGGGGTGAGACAAAGTAGGGGCAAGATGGGGCAGACTAAGGTGACAATGCATATTCTGGGCCTAGGGAAGCCGATCCTTAGCCATTTTTTAAATCCCAGCCTCCCTAATGGAAAAAAAAACTCCGCCCCCCGATCCAGCTGCTCCGCTCATTCACATAGGGAGCCGTGCGGCGGTGTGGCAGGTGGCTGAGCAGCGTGACCACTGACCACGTCACATTGCACAGAGCCGCACAGCGAGAGAGAGGAGCAGTCAGGCAGCGTCTAAGCAGGTGTTTAGATCCTACCCGGCATTAGACTGCGCATGCGCAGTCTAATCCCGAAATCCCAGGATTGGAAACTCCAATCCCAGGATTCAAATATAGACATTTTTGTGCCAAATCTTGGGATCCCGCCGATCCCAATACTGGGATTGGCCACCCTAGCTTGGCCGCTTTACTAGTAGATGATAAGTAGCACTATATTCTGAAAAAGCCACCACATCATATGATTTTTGTTGGGTGTCAAATGCTGTAAAAACTTTATGAGAAACGACAGTTATCGCCAACAATTCTATTGATGGATTTCTCTTCTCTGCATTGGGGAGAAATGACCGAACTGAGTGAACGAATGAAACTGTTCCGCGAAATCCGAACATGTGCTGCAGCGACCCTAATGCAAGGTCAATCAGACGTTAACAACGCCATAGGAAATGTGACAACAAATGTTGCAGTAGGAGAGCCGCCGTACATAGAACACATCCTACATAAATGCATTACTAAGTGGAAGGGTGCGCCTGGAATTTACAAACTTGCATATTTCTCTTATTAAAAAGCCATAATCATAACATCACTGCCGGCGTCTATTTTTACATCAAGACAAAGTCCATTAACATATCCGCTTCCACGGGAAAATACACTGTATGCTACTTAGCAATGATGGATTTGGAAAAGACATATAGCAATGAGAGGCTTGGAGGAATCTAGCTATAAAAAAACTCATGATAAATAATTCAGAGACAGATGATATAGCTGACAGGCTACTAATGCAATGCAGTGTTATAGTAGCATGTCATTACTGCTACCTGTACTGCTGAACAACACAAACACCTCCATCACCGAGGTCTATGCTTCATATATTACCCATTTATTACAATGTTCTAATCCCGTTCTGACACAAGAGTAACAATAACTATGCCGTACTCCCAAATAAACCCATCACCAAGAGACAGACTGTCTGGGACTTTGTTGGGCATAGTTGCTGTGCCGCTCCAGGGACAACCTGCTGCCCAAGGAAGTTGTTTCTCCGACGATGACTGCCTGGAACAACTAAAATACAGTAGAGTGGCCTCGTCGGTCCCACCCTTGTTCTTTTACTGACGATGTTCTGACGACGCAGCAGAACACAATTTGCGATCACAATGGAGAGCAGTGATGAATATCGCCCAATTATTGGGGATTGTGACATCTTGGGTTCTACCATTTCACTGGAGGTGGTTGATATGTGCCTAGACGTTCTCTTTCATTTTTAACAAAGGGTTAAACATACTCTCTACTTTCCGACTCATGACTATTCGGGCAGTCCCCGACACCTATGGAAGAGTAACCACATTTCTTCGGCATTTGTTAGAACGTTTCCTATGAGTACGGTAACACTACAATTTTACTCCGAACTCTGCATTGTCCACCTGATGGGTATAGAATAAGGTTTGGCATTGCATTGTTATTGGCATTGCATTGTTAGGCAATCATGGTCCACAGAGCAGACATTTCTAGGAGCAGTGGAAAAGACGCACTGTGCACAAGTCTAGTCTTACTTCTTAAATATTACTCAATTGAGCCTCATCCATGGCTTAAATGAAATGCAAGAGTGAGAGGGCATCAGAGCATCAGAACTGGCATTATTACATGTAGAGCTTCCCATGGGGTGGAAGTGACACATGTTTCGGGTCCAGCAAGTCAGGGGGGACACATTCAACCTAAAGACATACAGTATGCACCACATCCCTACACCACATCCTTCATGTCATATTGCCCAGACGCTTCGCTCAGAATTTTGATGTGAGACAGTCACAGATGGAGTAGGTGGCTTGGTGGTACCAGGATTGGTGGATGGATTGCGTGTGGACCACAGTAACAGTGGATGAAGCTCCTTTGGTATTAAACGGTGTTATTAGCCCTACGGAGGTGCATGTACCTTGGAGCTACTATATATCTGTAAATAAATCTACTTAAGAGGAGGGACTCAAGGGATACTGTCAGGAATATTTGGTTTAAATGGCACATGTTACATCACAATACATATTAAGCTAATACTGTAAATATGTAAAGGAAATTACGGTTAGTGCCCTATGCGGCGAAATGATAACATTTCTGTCTCTAAACCTCACGTCATTCTCTCCCCCTATGTATTTAATTTGCCTCTCAGTACCATCAGTAGGACTACATCAAGTGTGACCAAACTGGTTTGGAGATCTACCAACAGTTCAGATTTCCATTACCAGCAGCTAGCTGGAGCAACGGTGCAATCATTACTAACTAACATTGGGGGTTATTCTAGTTCACTCGCAAAGGCACAATCACTCTCTAATGGACAAAACCATGTGCACTGCAGGGGGGGGGCAGATGTAACATGTGCAGAGAGAATTAGATTTGGGTGTTATATTGGTCCTTATTCAGATCTGATCGCAGTACAAATTTGTTCTCAAAATGGGCAAAACCATGTGCACTGCAGGTGGGGCAGATGTAACATGTATAGAGAGAGTTAGATTTGTGCGAGTTATTTTGTTTCCTTGCAGGGTAAATACTGACTGCGTTATTTTTATACTGCAAATTAGATTTAAGATTCAACTCACCCCAGCTCTCTCTGCACGTGTTACATCTGCCCCACCTGCAGTGCACATGGTTTTGCCCATTTTGAGAACAAATGTGTACTGCGATCAGATCTGAATAAGGGCCATTGTTTCTGTGCAGGGTAAATACTGGCTGCTTTATTTTTACACTGCAATATAGATATCAGTTTGAAGTACAAACCCCACCCAAATCTAACTCTCTCTGCCCAACCTGCAGTGCACATGGTTTTGTCCATTCGAGAGTGATTGTGCCTTTCCAAGTGAACTAGAATAACCCCCATTGGGCTGCATCCAATTGTAAAGCGCAACACAATATGCTGCGCTATATAAGAAACTGTAAATAAATAAATAATACATTAATTAATTCCTAGCTGAAACATTGTACAGATCCATAAGCGGTCAGGAAACAGTAACTGTTGTTAGATCTCTAGGACCGGTTTGGCCACCCCTGAACTACATACTTTATAAAGACTTGTATCCTGTTCTGTTTGGAAGATCTGCCCCCAGTGACACTGCTACTCTTTCCATTGTCATTTTTTGCTTTCTCCACCTGTGGCAGAGTTACAGAAGCCTGAAGAATTGCCAGATCTCCTGAGCTCCATCTGACTGGGACGTGTGAGTGCGCAGCCCACGCCCACAGTCAGCACAGCGGTGTTGAGCGTATTTCCTGCCCGTCTACGATTCAGGGAGATGGGCAGGGTGAGTGGGGGCTGCGGGGGGCTACGGTGGAGACGGGGGAGCAGCAGGTAGCCAGCAGAAGACGGTGGTGTGCTAAGACAGAACGTCCGCGCCCCCCCCTTCTGTCGGTTGGTGCACAGCAGCGATTGTGATTTTATCCATCTGCATGGGTACTTTCCAGCAGTGGATGCAGCTAGGGTGACCAACTCATCCCTTTAATCCGGGACACATATTAATTACACAGGTTCTGTGGCTGGCTTTCACAGGGTTTTAAACTGCCACACCTCAAGATTCCATATCACCTGGTTTTAAACTGCCACAGAACCTGTGTAATTAATATGTGTCCCGGATTAAAGGGATGAGTTGGTCACCCTAGATGCAGCACTGACCACATAGAGCAACGGGAAACCGCTTAGCATATATAAACATACATCATGTATTCTGGTTCCCCAGGCGATCGTGAGGCTGTGACACTTTTCATTCATCTCTCAAGGAGATGTAGCCCCATACTCGGTCAGAGGGCCTATACTGTAGTTCTTATGGGCAGCCCTGATTACATGTGACACTTGTGACCTGTAAATGACCTTCAATTGTTTTGCATGTTAAATGAAGCATATACTGGTACTAGTGTCAGAGTAGTATTACCCACATAGGAAGAGGGTGGGGAGTTGGATGTTTCTACACACAATTACTTATTCCCCTTGAACAAGCATCTGAAGGTAATTCCATTCAATTCATTCCATTCCTGTCATCTCTCTTTCTTGCTAGCACTGTTTGGTTTAGGTCATGTCATTCTCTGCCCTACTGACACACGTCATCGAGCTGCAGAACATCCCCAGACTTATCCTGGAGCATGCATAGAGACCGTCTGGGGTTGCCTGGCAACTGAAAGCCAGACCGCTTCTATTAGACAATGGTGCTGGTATCTGGATTATGGCATGGTGAATGCATCAACCAGTAACACAGGTGACTACTGTATCTTCCAAACCGGTTACTATGAGATGTGACCAGTGGTTTCCTAACTTAGGCTAATGAAAAGATTAAAGGCAAACACATGCACTGAAACTAGAGGGAGGAAGATTCAGGGGAAATGTGAGGAAATATTACTTCACAGAAAGAGTAGTAGATAAGTGGAATAGCCTACCATCAGAGGTGGTAGAGGCAAATACAGTAGAACAATTTAAACATGCTTGGGATAGGCATATTGATATCCTTACAAAGCAATAAGGATCAAATATGGTTTGAGGTAACATGTTTAAAAAAGGGGCAGACTAGATGGGACAAGTGGTTCTTATCTGCCGGCACATTCTAGGTTTCTATGTTTCACTAGTCACTAACAACCCAGAGTAATGGAGCATTATGGTTCCTCCATCCTATGTATTCCTGTGGTGCAGAGGTATGATTGCGATAATACGGCCGATTCAGACCAGCTTGTTGGACTGCGCGTGCTCAGAGCCCAGCGAGCAAGTTAACGGCGCTCCGCTGTAATTACCTGAGTCCCTTTGCAGGACTGCAAACGGATGGGTATGGGTACACATCCATTCGCTTGCACAAAGGAGAAATCATCCGATAGTTACTTACCATCAATAGATTTCTCCACCCCTACTCGGCCCTCACAGCCGCGTGACCCAGGAGTCATTCGGCATCTGCACGGTTTTATGCCAAAAGGGGACGGGCACAGATATCATGCTCCCGCCACAAGCAGGCAGGGGAATGCTTGCGTTCGGACAGGTCTTAACATGTTTCTATGGGCGCGCACACCTGTTTTTGTAGGCACGCCCATGAAATGATGGGGGTCCACCCTGTAATGCCCCCGCCTGTCAGTCAAGCTGCAAAGGCCGGTACTTATATGTTAGTTGGGTGCCCACTAAGCTATTTGCTTAGTTTTCCGCGTCCGCTCGCCGCGATTCGGGCTCGGTGGCTCGATGCACTTGCCACACTATATAAAATCAACTCCACGCCGACATTGATAGTGGGGGTATGAGCGTACTAACTATAGTGGGCGCCCAACTAACTTATAAGTACCCAAAAGCCTTTGCAAGAGAGAAATTTGCCAAAGGAGCTCACAGCAGGGCCCATTACAGACGATGCGCATGCGCTGTAAACCCACCATCGACCAGGGACCAAATTCTGCGTGTTGAGGTCTGAATTAGTCCTAAAATCCCTTTAAATTGAGACGCTTATGATTTACACAGGTTCTGAGGCTGATAAGAACTAGATCAAATCTACCCCTCAATATTTAAAACTGTATTTTCCATGCAACACTTTTGTTTATTTAATTCATGATAGCATAGGAATGATGAAGCTATCGCATGTTGTTTCCTAGAAGCAGTAGACATTTCCCTCTGTTATAGCCTACACCCTCCCACCAAGATTTTCCTACCAACATCCTATAGAGAAGCATTACCTTAGGTTTTCATGCAGAGTTCCTCTACTGGTGACATCTCAGTTCATCATGAAGAAATTCCTTGCTGGGGATTTCATGCAGTGAGAATTAACGGACGATGTTTGAGGCTTTTCATTTGATCTCCCTGTGATCTATGTTTAATTTCTCCAAGTATCCACAGCTTGATAGCGCAACTAATGAAAAGACAGAAAAGACATTTAAAGCTGCATTCACCGTTGTCTAAAATATGTAACAATAACCTTACAGTATATTGCGTTCCATTTCTTCCTGCCTATTATTCCTAAAAACATTTTTTCTTCAGAGAATGCAGATATAAAGTATAAAGTCTGATGTTATAAAAAATGAATAATGTGGATAAGCAAATTTTGGTCACAAGACACAGCGCCGCCCATAGGCAGAGGCAAACTAGGCAAATGCCTAGGGTATTTGGAATGCCTATGGGCATTCATTCCAAGCATAGGGCTAACTCACACCGACAGTAGGCAGCAACAGATTGAGACAGGCGTATTGTGTATAAGGTAAAAAGATACTGTGTGGCGTACTGTGAATAAGGAACACTATCATCTGATGTAATGTGAATAAGGTTGCACCACTGTGTGATATCATTTGATTTGGTACTATTGTGTGCTCACACCCCTTCCCAGCAAGACCACACCCTTTCTTTCTCTATTTAAACTATTGGGGGGTCTGGAACAGAGATCAAAAATGTCTAGTTATGGCTCTCTGAATAAGGATTGCTATGAATGAGGGGTCACAGATGTTGTTGGCTGCTACTGGGTAACGGGTACTGTGCTGGTCAGAACTGTCAATGGTGCTAGGGGGCACCAGCCAAAATCTTGCCTAGGGTATTAAAATGGTTAGGGTTGACTCTGACAAACCAGGTCAGTAACTGGGTTTAGTATGGGGAAACGGGACAGGGAGGAAGATTGAGTGCTGACCACACATTGGGCCAGATCTAGTAAAGCAAAAAAAAAAAAAGCAAGTCATTTTACATCTGGAACAAACCATGTTGCTATGCAAGGGGAGCAAATATGTTTAGATTGTTTGCAGTGTTTTAGCAGTGGTGTTTATGGTGCTACAGATATACAGCCAGTGGTGTTGATGGTGCTAAAGATGTGCAGTTAGTGGTGGTGTTGATGCTGGTACAGATGTGCAATCAGTGGTGGTGTTGATGGTGGCACAGATGTGAAATCAGCAGTGCTGATGGTAGTACAGATGTGGGACCAATGGTGCTGATGGTGCTACAAATGTGCAATCAGTGGTGCTGATGGTGCTACAGATATGCAATCAGTGCTGTTGATAGTGGTACAGATGTGCAAGCAGTGGTGTTGATGGTGCTACATATGTGCAATCAGTGGTGTTGATGGTGCCACAGATGTGCAATCAGTGGTGTTGATGGTGCCACAGATGTGCAATCAGTGGTGGTGTTGTTGGTGCTACAGATGTGCAAGCAGTGGTGGTGCTACAAATGTGCAATCAATGGTGGTGTTGATGATGCTACAGATGTGCAATCAGTGGTTCTGATGGTTGTACAGATGTGCGATCCGTGGTGTTGATAGTGGTACAGATTTGCAAGCAGTGGTATTGATGGTGCTACATATGTGCAATCAGTGGTGTTGATGGTGCCACAGATGTGCAATCGGTGGTGTTGTTGGTGCTACAGATGTGCAATCAGCGGTGGTGCTACAGATGTGCAATCAGTGGTGGTGTTGATGGTGCTACAGATGTGCAATTAGTGGGTCTGATGGTTGTACAGATGTGCGATCGGTGGTGTTGATAGTGGTACAGATGTGCAAGCAGTGGTGTTGATGGTGCTATAGATGTGCAATCAGTGGTTGTGTTGATGCTACAGATGAGCAATCAGTGGTGGTGTTGTTGGTGCTACAGATGTGCAATCAGTGGTGGTGTTGTTGGTGCTACAGATGTGCAATCAGTGGTGGTGTTGATGGTGCTACAGATGTGCAATCAGTGGTGTTGTTGGTGCTACAGATGAGCAATAAGTGGTTCTGATGGTGCTACTGATGTGCAATCAGTGGTGTTGATGGTGCTTCAGATGTGCAATCAGCGGTAATGATGGTTTGACCTTCTGTGCAAAGCGTGGATTAGACATACATTACACTTTACAAAATCTGCCAGCTGCGACATTAGTATTAATGAATTGCGTACTCTCAAAACCCGCCACAATGACCGGCATCTTGCCTAGAGAGGACTTGATCAGCAGAACATAACATTATACATTTTCTTTATATTTGTTTTGTTTTTTTTCTTTCAAAATCCCCTTAATGGTACAATCATTCCTATTTATTGCTGCTACTTTGCCTAATAGGTTTTTATACGATAAGCATTAAAAACAATATACATTTTTTAGACCTTTTTCCTTTACATATTTAATGAATATACTTTTTTTCTATAAAATAAAATATTGAAAGTAAAGTCACATATCCCAATTACATTAGATAGATCAGAGACGCAGAACCTTCCAAACGTCAAGGTTTTTTCCCGGTGTAGGGAATTTTATGAGAAATGTCTAATGATGCAGGAAGACACTTCTGTCATAGTAAACGACACGGTACCCAAGGTCATATAGGGACGCCATACACTGTACCAGACACCGGTCTAGCTTCTTCAGACATCAGATTATACATTCTCAACTTATCAGTAGAAACCAGGTAATGCACACTCCTATTACACCCCCCCCCCCCCCCCCCCCGTTATGCACTTTATAACACATTTTAATGCCATCTGTTTTCTTACTTAAAAAATAAAACATTTATAACATAATTTGCGCACCTAAAGCACTTTATTCAGCTACGGGAAAATCTGCTTGCTTTTCCTAATACGCTAAACTGACACATTGCTCCGATACTTTCCACATATGTACCCGGACCCGGGAGTCTGTCTGCGCATTCACAGAAGGATGCAGGAAATATTAGAATATTGGCGTAACTATTATGTGTGACGGGTAAGCAGTGTATATGGATACCATACCACACACCCTGCACCCATTTTTAAATACTTAAGGCCCACATACTCTAGTCCGATTTGGGCAGATTTGACCCGATTCCAACGGATCTGGCCTACAAATTGGCCCAAATCAGATGTGTTTGACATCCGGTCTGATACAGATGCCATGGAAGCTGGAGGTCGGACCTGCTGACTTGGACCCCCCCTCCCGGCAGTGTAGAACAGGGTCGCATGCGATACATTGCATGTGAAAGGACCACATGTAATGTATGTAGGTCCTGGGCATCTCAAGGGGGGTCGATGGCCCATCCACTGCTGGGATACATCACAGTAGTGTATGGCCAGCTTTACTTCTCTGATGTCCTGCAATGGGGATGCAGAAGTAGCACAAATCACTGGAAAAGCTCATACGCAGAAGAGAAGTCACTGGAGATTATATATGTGCAGAAGAGAAGTCTCCAGAAACAGGTGCCATGTTCCCGAAGACTCATGCAGTAGATGCAGGCTATGAGAGGTCCATCTGAGAGTGGTAACTCCTGGAAGACCAAAAGAAGCTGTCCACTAGACATTTCTGACTGAATTCTTTTGGCCATGTTTGAGTAAGCCCAGCCTGGATTGATTGCATCTGACCATGCAATTTAACCACTCCAGGCAAGTGGTTAAACTGCCCCTGTATTAAGACTGGGGACAGGGAACTCTATCCTTTTTTGCCTTATGTGTGATGAAGCCTTTTTATCTATTCCGCACAGAGTGCTTCTTTGTGTGAATCACATGTATAGTAGTTCCCTTTTGATTTTATATACTTTTTAATTCTTTTTATTTATCACATTGTTTTCTGTGTGTTGTTATTTTCACTTTCACTTTTTAGCAATTGTGGTGCTACCCTTCTCTAGATATGCAAACATATATAATGGGAAAAGGATATCATGGATGCACACTTGGAATTATTAAGTGATCCGTTCAACTAATCGAGTAAATTCAATTTTAAAATATAACGTTTATTCATGCTTTCGCTAAAAAGGGGGAGATGTGTGTAACATCTCCTCCCAAGGACAGATTATAAAGAAGTGCGATAAAGATGAGAAATTGTGATTTAAAAACATGATTCTTAAACTATGATGTACATATACTGATTTTTAACATGTTTTTTTTTGTCATATGATGTACCCCTTGTAATTTTTTATATGCGGTTTTCTTTGATAAAGATTTATTTTATTTTTCTTAGATATTTATTCACATTTATAATGATTCACATTTATTTATGATGAAGCCTTTGTCTATCATTTTAATATGTGTTACTCCCAGTGGCGTAACTATTAAATTGGCGCCCCCTGCCGAAAATGTTGGTAGTGCCCCCCCCAGGGTAAACAAACCCATCTACCGTCTCCCCACCCCCCGTGCGGCCGTTACCTCTGAGTCCTACCGCCGACGCTCCTGTCTGCGTGGGTCCCGGGTCTCCTGGTTACAGCTGCTATTGAGAAGGGACACATTTGGAAAATGGCTGCCCCCATACAGCAGACCGTTTTTAAGGTTGCTAGAGGAGGCCGCTTCTCATAAGCAGCAGTAGCCGGGAGAGCTGGGACCCACGCAGACAGGAGCGCCGGCGGCAGTGGCAGAAGGCAGTGGCGTAACTATAGTCCCGCAGCCCCCCCCCCCCCGGCGCCCACACCCTCTCAGCGCCTCCCCGCCAACGCAGGGGTTGCGGGACTATAGTTACGCCACTGGTTACTCCATATTTAAAATAATGAAGATTTATTTTTTTTAAATAATAAAGAAAAAATCCCAGATGCATACAGTAGCAATGTGGAAGCATCAGACGTGATAATAGTAATTTGGCCAGTAATCAACTGAACTCCTGTGATGCTCAGGGACAGTAGAAACCAATGGGCACCTACAATCCCAATGTGTACTAAGTAATTAGGGAATGAATACAGTACATAGAGATAAGAGAGTTAAAATGTTTGTTTAATAATGTACGTTTGCAATCTTTGTATGGATAAAGGGAAGTTTGTCATTTACCTGGACCATAATTGTTGGGAATAGTAACCTGTGCTGAGCGCCACAAAATTAAGGGCCTTATTTTGGTTCATTCTTTCTGACAAAATCCTTCTTAGATGGACAAAACCATGTGCACTGCAGGGGGGGGCAGATGTAACATGTGCAGAGAGAATTAGATTTGGGTGAGTAATTTTGTTTCTGTGCAGGGAAAATACTGGCTGCTTTATTTTTACACTGCAATATAGATCTCACTTTGAAGTAAAACCCCACCCAAATCTAATTCTCTTTGCACAAGTAACACCTGCCCCACCTGCAGTGCACATGGTTTTGCCCATCTAAGAAGGATTTTGTCAGAAAGAATGAACCAAAATAAGGCCCTAAGTACTGTACCTCTATGAGGAGATCTTTGTTGTACTTAATGAGGTGGCGGCGGTGGAACTTCTAAGACGCCACCTCCAAACTTTCACATGAGGGGCTGAAAAGTGGGTATTGGGACTGTATGGGGTTGGGGGACTGTTGAAGTATTGCCTAGGGTGCAGAGTTGCCTTAAGCTGGCCAAACATCTACAAATTGATTGTCAGATCTGGCTGGTTGGAACAAAATCCTGGTAATATCTGAATGACAGGTTTTGGCAGTTTTCCAGCAATTCAAAAGCAAATGGTCAACTGTCATTTACTCTCATCCATTACCAGGTTTTTGATCCAACCAGCCAGATCGGACAATAAATGTAGACGTATGGGCAACTTAATACTGGTCCTACTTAACATGGCATGTGGTGCCCCAGGAAAGACATTGCTGAATCCCTCACTAGATCACAGAGCCCTGCACATGCGTTGACCATAGCTGCACATTCCCCAAGGGAAATACTTAGCGGAATGGAGTAGGATTTTCTGGGGTTCACGAAAACCATTGGTGGCATTACATAATGATATTTCTCACTGCCCATTAATAGCAAAGACACCATCAGACAGTCACTCCGTGTTACCATATACCATTCAGCAGGTCAAATCAGAAAATGACATCATTTTACCTGTGTAAAAATGATTTCGCTTGTCAATGAAATGCATTACAAATATGTCAGATCCCACTTGGGTTCTTATTTAAAAGCACATTCTATAGAGAAAATGGAAATCCGTAAACCGCAATCCAATGTCATTCTTGGATAACAGGTCTAGGCTTTCCTAATGTGTTCCGTTTGATGGCAAGCTCATTGCAGAGAGTGACACCACTAGAAAGGTCAATCACAAATAAGTCAATCACACTGATCCCAAGACACTTATGCCCTAGACTACAAAAGTCAGCAGCTACATAAAAATGCATTACATCAAGAGGTCAGCAGCGAACAGAGCAATGCCCTTTACATAAGCTGGGAGAACATGCTCAATCTGCATCGGTTTGATTGACATGAGTTGAAATTAAGTCAGTGTAGAACACAAATAGTGGAAATGTAAGTTACGTGCATATAAGTGACATAAGTGACATATCTGCTGGAACCATGTGATGTCAAGTGAAAATAAGGCTTTCAATGAATGGATGCATTCAAATATCATTAGCTCTACAGAACATTACAGTGAGTTTGGATGTATTTAAGTCAAGGGGCCTATTTATCAAGACTGGGTTCTTAGAAAGAATTTCTCTCTTTTTAACCAAGTTAGTATTAAAACATAACTGAGGCTCCAGCAATAATGGCTGTCGATTTTGGCTGATTTTATTTATTTCCACCTAAGGTTGCTTTTTGAAAATCTGAGATGTGCTTGAGGCAAAAAATAGGGAGAAAATGGACTTCTGGTTAAAACCAATTACCACAAAAACATCTGTACGTTCTACCGGGGATCCAATGCAAAGACTTATTAACAGTCAATTTGTAAATTCAACTGAAAAAGAACACAAGATTGACTAAACAATACATTACTAGATGACAGGTGTTCTACACTACTGAAACCCATTCTATGCCCTAAACCAGGGGTCTTCAACCTTTAAGACAGTGTGGGCCACATTAAAAAATTAAACAAAGCCCGAGGGCCACTGAGATCTATTGCGGTATTTAGCACAGCCTTTCATAGATAGACAGCACAGCCCCCCATAGACAGCTGCATCGATAGTTGGTACATCTACCCAAACACATACACAAACACACACACCCCAAATAGTCAGCGCCAGGGCTGTTTCTAGAAAATTAGATTACCAGTGCAAACAGAAAAAAAATGGGCCCCATCCCCCATACATAAATTGAAATTGATTAAATTGCGCATGCCGTAAAAAGGGGTGTGGCATAATTATAATGGGCAAGGAGTGTGAACTAGCAGGAAAACAATTACATGACACTTCACTTTTCACCAAACCTGAATGACCAGACATTGGTTACCGCAAAATGGTGGTTGTTCTTCCAAGCTTAATTTGGCTGACTGAAGGTCGCACAGAGACATATAAACATGAAGGCCCACACAGTGACGTAGTATGCCTCACAAATCAAGCCCAAACAATGACAGGCTACTTAACTCAATATACACTGTTTATCCATAAAGCCCATTATACATTGTGTCACACCGTAATTCCCATTGCACATTGTGCCACACACCGTAATGCCCATTACACATTGTGCCACACACTGTAATGCCCATTATACATTATGCCACATACCGTAATGCCCATTACACATTATGCGACACACCGTAATGCCCATTACACAGTATGCCACACACCATGATGCCCATTACACATTAATCCACACACCATGATGCCCATTGCACATTATGCCTCACACCATGATGCCCATTGCACATTATACCTCACACCATGATGCCCATTGCACTATAATACTCCTGCTTATACATATGATGCCCCCAGCAGTGCCTCTCACAAAATGCCACCAGTAGTGTCCCTCATAAAATCCCACCAGTAGTGTCCCTCACAAAATGCCCCAGTATTGCCTCCCTGTCAGCACCGCATGACAGGGTTGGCAGCAGGCTGCGGGCCACTCGCTACAAGTCAGCGAGCCACTCGTGGCCCATGGGTCACAGGTTGAAGACCCCTGCCCTAAACCTTCATGATTCCCATAGAAGTAGCTATGTGATGTATTGTCATTGGGCAATTATTGGTAAATGGTGCACGCATATGGTTCACACTGTGCATGCCCCAAAATCTATTAGCCACACTGCTCGCTGGGCATTCTCATGGTAATGAGGCATGATGGACAGGCGGGGGGGCGGGCAGCTGACATCACCGGATGTCAGTGCCCGCCTACTTCCCCCCGACCAGACGCGCATCTGTAAGGTTACTGTATAACATCCATTTGCATGCCCTGCGTACGAATTTGCCTTGTGAATGGGTGGTGCCCCGCCACCATTTGCAAGGTGGGGTTTGGTGGGCTTGCAATGCCCTGCGAATCAAACTGAATAAGGTCCCTTGATCATGCACAATCACAGCTGCAATTTGCATTGTGTCCATCAATGAATCAGGCCAGATATTAATAATACCATAAGGGTAATAAAGTATGTGATTGGCCCAAAGTACACATTCTTAACTATTTTTAAATATTTTTTTTTTTTTTTAATTAAGAAACACTTGAGGATCTTAAATTTAAAAAAAAGAACCATCCCTGTGGCTGTAGGAATTATGAGCCTCATTCAGAGATGGTCGCATTACACATCGCTGCATCTTTGATTTCCCCGCCACCAGGCGGTGACAGGTGGAAGCTTAGAGGGCACGGTGCACAGGTGCCCCACCATTGGAGGTGGAGATGTATACAAACCTTTATAGGCGTATCACCATTAGAGATGTGCGCACGCCAAATCTATATATATACACAGTATATACTGCTGCGATGTGTGCAGCAAATGTTCCCGCTAATGAGAGATCCATCTATCTATCGATCTTATCTATATCTATCTATCTATCTTATCTGTCCTTCGTATGTACTCATTTATTCTGTTCCATTGGTACAAATGGAAATCAGTAATATCCTAATAATGTTGCCACTGTCTGTGCTGCACCTTACTGCAGGGCCAAATTTGTCATCAGCATAATAAATGTATATTGCCTGGAGGGACCATTTGTCAGGGTGACACGAGTTCTGTGCATATTAATGTGGCATTATTTGTCTATATGCAAACACAAGGGCTGTCAGGCAGCGCTGCTGTGATTACAGACATAATATTACACTTTCTGTAGTTACGATGCATTCTCAGATGCTTTAGTACAGGTGCAACATAGAAATGCATTGATATCAGTTTTATCCTGTTTTCTTTTTATGGTCACTTGTTTTAACCAGCCATGTATCTGTTCTCAAATATCATCATTTTGTGTAGTAATATAGGTACTATGTTGGTGCACTAGAAATATGAAATACTGTTAATGGTCCAGATGCACTAAGCTTCAAAAATGATAAAATGGAGAGTGATAAACAGCCAGCCAGCCAATCAGCTCCTACCTGCCATGTCACAGACTGTTTTTGAAAAATGTCAGGCAGGAGCTGATTGGCTGGTTGTTTATCACTCTCCATTCATCAATTTTGAAGCTTAGTGCATCTGGCCCAATATCTGTGGCACCATTTATTGTAAACACTGTTCACCCAGTCACCCCTTACGTAGTCAGATCTGTCTTTCCATGAAATTGGGTGTTTCTGTGCATCAATGATTGGAAACACCTCATCATGTGGGTGTGGCATGGGAGTATTGTGGGCGTGTATCACAAGCGCTGAGCTCTCCCAGGAAGGGAATCCTTATTCTGAGGGATAACTTGCACCTCACATGGTGCTAGTGCACATGCAGATACATCATGATGATGAATGAGACAGCTGGAGTATGATCAGTGAGCATCTCAGGCCTCTGCCTGCAGAAACAGGAACCCCGGCATTTGCTGTATATATTATCTCGCATTAGTGAGTTAGCACATCAGGCTTCTGCTGCTGCACACAACTACAGCCACTTTGCTCGTGACCCAGAATGATCCCTCGAGTGTAAAGCCAAGTTGGACTCATACGTTTTAAAACTACAGCTCAAAGCAAATGCACATAAAAATAATGTATTTATCCCCATCTGCAGGGTTGGAGGCATCGCAAGATGCACTTAGCTCTATGCCGAGGCATACTGTATACACTGGGTTTATAATATATCAGCCTACACAGTGGCGAGGTGGCGGGAGGGGTTACTAATTCATTACCTGGGCCCAGGCTCACTGGAAAGATGGTGCTGATCAGCCAATTACCTCCCTGCACATCCTTGCCGGCTGCCGTACACGTAGAAATTCAGATTGCTGCATTCTGTATGTTGGAACAAAAACATGGTTATGGATGAGAGCAAATGACAGTTGACCATTTGCTTGGAAATGCTGTAAAACTGACAAACTGTCACTCATCCATAACCAGGTTTTTGTTCCAACCAACCAGATCTGAAGCTAAATCTTACTAGTGTATGGGCACCTTTAGACTCATCACCAACCACAGCACCGAAACACGATCCAGCCCTATGGTAGCTGCAGTTTCTCTGTCTGAGTGTGGCCTCTTGTGTGTATGAAACTACTTTCCACAACATTCCTATAACATATCCCTAAGATGGACGATCTCCATGCATTTGCTAAGACCGCTTCCTGTGACTGCCAGGAAATGCCCTCTACATTTCCAACACACTTAGCCCTGCGTGCGTCTGAAATACAACTGAGACTCTTCGTTAGCAAAGCATAACCGGGCAAAACCATGGTGAAGTGCAAGTCAGGCAGTACAAGTGTGTGGATGAGCAAAGATCTGTTCAACATTAGCAGTGCTCAAACCTCTGAATGATGCTCCAAGAGTGCAGGGCCGGAGTAAGGGCCTCATGGGCCTGGAGCTGTAAATGTACAAGGGCCTATTATGGGAAGTGAGGCAAATGCCATGAAGGCTTGTACAACCCATACGCTATATACCCCAGTGCATCCCTAAATATACTAAGTACGAAAATTACATAAATGTGTTTAAAATAGAAATGCAATTATAATAGTATTTACAGTCAGGGCCGGTGTAAGGTCTCTTGGCACCCGAGGCAAAACATCAGCCTTCTGCCCCCTCAGGGACATAACTCCCAGAGACGCCATCCTCCGGACTAACATCTCTGGAGGGGCACCTGCATGTACAGCAGCACCTGTGCGGTTCACAGTGGGATCCAAGTGTGACCACTGCTCTTCCACTGGAGCTCTGTGGTGCACCCACACCGGTAACTGGTTTTAGAAACATAGAAACATAGAATTTGACGGCAGTTAAGAACCACTTGGCCCATCTAGTCTGCCCCTTTTTTTAAACATATTACCTCAAACCATATTTGATCCTTATTTTTTTGTAAGGATATCAATATGCTTATCCCAAGCATGTTTAAATTGTACTACTGTATTTGCGTCTACCACCTCTGATGGTAGGCTATTCCACTTATCTACTACTCTTTCTGTGAAAAAATTCTTCCTCTCATTTCCCCTGAATCTTCCTCCCTCTAGTTTCAGTGCATGTCCTCGTGTTCTGTTGCTCCTCTTCCTGTGAAGAATGTCTCCCACCTGTACCTTGTTAAAACCCTTGATATATTTGAAAATTTCTATCATGCCCCCCCTTTCCCTTCTCTGCTTTAAAGTATACATATTAAGATCTTTTAGTCTTTCCTGGTACAATTTTGTGATGTAGGCCATGCACCATTTTAGTTGCTCTTCTTTGTACAGTCTCTAATGTATTTATATCCATAACTGAACACAATACTCTAGGTGAGGTCGTACCAATGACCTATACAGTGGCATTATTACTTCTGTCTTTCTACTGCTGATACCTCTCCCTATGCAACCAAGCATCTGACTTGCCTTCTTCATTGCTTTGTTACATTGCCTACCTGCTTTTAAGTCCCCTGAAATAGTGACACCTAGATCCCTCTCTTCCTCAGTAGTTTCCATTATAGTGCCATTTATACTATATTGAGTCTTTTGGATTTCTGAGACCCAAGTGCATGATTTTGCATTTTTTGGCATTAAACTGTAGTTGCCATTCTCTTGACCATTTCTCTAATCTACCTAGATCCTCAATCATTTGTTTTACCCCTCCTGGTGTGTCTACCCTGTTGCATACCTTTGTGTCATCTGCAAAAAGGCACATTTTACCCTCAATTCCATTTGCAATATCACCAATAAAGATATTAAAAAGCACTGGTCCAAGTACAGATCCCTGGGGTACTCCACTTGTAACCTTTCCCTCCTTTGACTGTACTCCGTTTACTACAACTCTCTGTTTTCTGTCCTGCAACCACGCTCTTATCCATTCAACTATCTTAGAATCCAATCCCAAGCTTTCAAGTTTATTTAACAGTCTGCGATGTGGGACAGTGTCAAAAGCTTTACTAAAGTCTAGATAAGCTACAACTACAGCCCCACCTTGATCTATTACTTTAGTCACCCAGTCAAAAAAGTCAATAAGATTTGTTTGACATGATCTTCCCCCAGTAAACCCATGCTGTTTTGGATCCCGTAAATTGCTGGTTTTGAGATATTCTACAACTCTTTGTTTTAAGAGTGGTTCCATCAATTTCCCTACTACTGATGTAAGGCTCACTGGTCTATAGTTGCTTACCTCTTCCTTGCTTCCACTTTTGTGCAGTGGGACTACATTCGCTGTTTTCCAGTCCTCTGGGATTACTCCAGTAGCTAGTGCCTGGTTGAATAATTCTGTTATTGGTTTTACCAGCTCCGCTTTAAGCTCTTTTAGTATCCTTGGATGTATCCCATCTGGCCCCATTGATTTATCCACTTTCAGTTTTGAGAGTTCTGTGAGGACTTTCTCCTCTGTAAATGTACTTGTCTCTCCCTCAGTTTTCTGACTATACTTGCAACTTAACTGTGGCCCCTTCCCCTCTCTTTCAGTAGTGAATACTGAGCAGAAATAATTATTAATATTATCTGCTATTACATTATCCCCCTCAAGAAAACTTCCACTCTCTGTCTTCAGTCTAATTATTCCACTTTTTGTTTTTCTCCTTTCACTTATATATCTAAAAAAAGTTTTCCCCCCTTTACCCACTGACTGGGCCATTTTCTATTTAGCCTGTGCTTTTGCACATCTGATTACCTTCTTAGCCTCCTTCTGTCTAACAAGATACACCTCTTTGTCCTCATTCTTCTGCGTCTGCTTAAATTTCTTAAAGGCCAACTTTTTTGCTTTCACAATACTTGCTACTTATTTTGCAAACCACAATAGCTTTCTTTTTCTTGTGTTTTTCCTAACTCTTTTGACACAATGGCCCTTATTCTGGTCGGTGCGGATATATCCGCGTGCGTTCGGCCCGCCGATGTTTTGTGTCTGCGTATGTGCAGAGGCGTATCTGCGCATGTGCGAGCGGGGCGTACGGCAAAATCCCGCATGATATGTGAACACTCCGAACAGGGGGTGGAGAGGGGCGTGAAGGGCTATTTGGGCTCATTACCATATGCATACGCCCCGCATTTCATGGGCGTTCCCATGCAAACGCTGGGCGTACGTATGGTAATGCGGCCGTGACGCACGTGTAGGGGGCGGACATATGACATCGCCGGATGTCAGCTGCCCGCCCAGATCCCTGCTTTTGCACGGAAAAATGTCCGTGTGGTCTGAGGTTGCGGGAGCTGGTGGAGCACTCGGTCCTGCATTCGATGGTCTGCGACTATCGAATGATGCGGGAGGTTCCCTTAGATGGAGGAGGCGTATTCCGTGAAAAATACACGTGCGGTCCGTTTGGCCAGCTTCTTACCGCGTACGGATGGAGTTGGCGATCCGTATGGAAGGCGGGGTTTCGCACGCACGGTCCTGGCCGCATAATCGGATCCGGCCGCACCGATCAGAATAAGGGCCAAAGTTCTGTTGCTTTTAGAATTGCACTTTTTAATTTTTCCCACTTATCCTGCACTCCTTCCAAGTTCTTCCACTCTGCCAAAGAATCCCTTACAGAGTTTCCAATCTCTACAAAATCAGCCTTCCTAAAATCTAACACCTTTGTTTTTGTGTGCGATGAGTCAGTCTCTGTCTTTATTTTGAACCATACTGCTTGATGGTCACTGGATCCCAGATTTTCACCCACATTTATGTCAGATATTCTGTCACCATTTGTAAGTATTAAGTCTAATATTGCGTCCTTACGAGTGGGCTCCCTCACCAATTGCTGGAGGGATGCTCCTTGCAAGGAATTCAGCATGTCCCTACTTCTGGTGGAACTTGCAACAGGCAGCTCCCAGTGTAAATCAGGTAGATTAAAGTCTCCCATGATTATCACCTCTCCTTTTAATGCCATTTTATTGATGTCCTGCAATAGGCTCTTGTCTAGTTCCTCTTCCTGACCTGGTGGTCTGTAGATCACCCCTATACGAAGAATCGCCTTCTCCCCTGTTTCTATGGTCACCCAAAGGGCCTCCGTTTTTTCTTCAATACTTTGTATTAAGGTAGTCTTTATATTTTTTTTCACATATATTGCAACCCCTCCTCCAATTTTTCCCATTCTGTCCTTCCTAAATAAAGTATATCCTGGTATAGCTATGTCCCAGTCATGATTTTCATTGCACCATGTCTCTGTAATAGCCACAATATCCAGTTCATCCCTTGTCATTATTGCAATTAGTTCTGGGATTTTATTTCCTAAGCTCCTAGCATTTGCACACATAGCATATCTATTCGGTTTTGATCGGCATTATCTTCTGTTGCAGTGGATAGGCTTCCTGTTCCATTTGCCTGCAGAGACAATACCTCTAGGTTGGGGGAGCAGATTTCTTCATTCTTATTTGGTTCACTGCCCCCCCTCTGCTAGTTTAAAAAGTTGCTTATGAAGCTTCCAAACTTCTCACTTAATATTCTCGTTCCCCTTGAAGATGGGTACAGGCCATCACTTTTATATAAGGCTCTGTCTTGCCAGGTAGCTTGACTTTGACCTAAATATCCAAATCTCTCCTCGTTGCACCAATTCCTTAGCCAAACATTGAAGTTTCTAATTCTCAGAGTTCTATCTTCCCCTTGGTGTACTGGCAATACTTCTGAAAAAGTTACAGTGGTTGCCACCTGTTTTAGAGCAGTTCCTAACTTTCTAAATTCATCTTTTACGGCCATGACTTCAGCATTAACCAGGTCATTTGTGCCTAGGTGGACGATGACATCCACCTCCCCATCTTTTCTTGCTGCCTTTACAATTCTTAGCATGCGTTCTTTATCTCTTGGAGCTGTGGCTCCAGGTAAGCACCTTACTTGTTTCTCTACTTTAGTAGCATTTCCCAGATGAACTCCTCTAATGATGGAATCTCCCAAAAGAAGTGCAGTCCTTTTTGGTGGTGAAATTTTCCTGGTCCTACAGTTAGTAGAGGTAGAAGTCCTCATATCTTCCTGTTCTTTATTGCCTACGTTGGTCATACATTCCAACCCTGCAAGAGCAGCATATGAGTTTTGCAGTGTGACCACTTGGGGAATGTGTCTGATGCCCTCTGTCAGTCTCTGCCTTTCAGAGCCCACAGCAGTCCAGGCAGAATGTCTTCTGGGGGCTCTCTGAGGCAGTGGTGGTTGCAAGGACACAGACATCCTACGTAGCTCAGCATGCAGTTTAGCTATCTCCTCCTGCAGCAAAGACAATTGTTTGCAGATTGGACAGCAGCCGAGTCTCCAGAATGTCTCCCTCAAAACAAATGCATTACATCCACTGCACTGCACCAGGCCAAACATTGTATCAGATGTATGATACTAACAATAATATGTGTTTTGGCTTTAGTGTTCAAACTCACCTTTTTCTGTATTATAACTCACCTGCTTCTGTTTCCAACTCACAAGTCACTTAAATATTCAAGCTTCACTTTAGTCTGCAAGCTTCTCTCTCAATGAGCAAGCTCCAATGAGTCTTGTCTCTACTTAAATAGTATGTCAGGCACCTGTTTACACTCAGCTCCTCCCCATAATCTCTCATCACACCTAGATTTAGCTCCTCCTCCTAGTATCTGTTCACACCTAGTAACAATACACTATACAGATACAGGCACAACCAAAATCACACTCAGATTTCTCCCTCAAAATTACAGTCGCTATATAGATAGACAGATAAAGAATACAAGACAGACAGAATGCAAGATAACTCACCTGCTTCTGTTTCCAACTCACAAGTCACTTAAATATTCAAGCTTCACTTTAGTCTGCAAGCTTCTCTCTCAATGAGCAAGCTCCAATGAGTCTTGTCTCTACTTAAATAGTATGTCAGGCACCTGTTTACACTCAGCTCCTCCCCCTAATCTCTCTTCACACCTAGATTTAGCTCCTCCTCCTAGTATCTGTTCACACCTAGTAACAATACACTATACAGATACAGGCACAACCAAAATCACACTCAGATTTCTCCCTCAAAATTACAGTCTCTATATAGATAGACAGATAAAGAATACAAGACAGAATGCAAAATAACTCACCTGCTTCTGTTTCCAACTCACAAGTCACTTAAATATTCAAGCTTCACTTTCGTCTGCAAGCTTCTCTCTCAATGAGCCTTGATCCCAGTTTTATCCCAGGATTCAGGCTCGGTGGCACCCCACAGATCCTGGCACCCTAGGCAGCTGCCTAACGCTGCCTAGTGGTAAAGCTGGCCCTGCTTACAGTATGGCCAACCATGTGGCCAGCTGGTGTCTGTCTGGTGATCATCATGCTGTCATGGTGACGGCCCTATTGTAATGTGGAGGCCTGGAGTTGCAGCTCCATCCACTCCATTAGTAATCTGACCCTGCCTGAGTGCACATTTGGCGCAGGGATTTCCATACAACAGAATTCATTCTATTTTCACTGACAAATAGTAGTTACTGTACCAACCTGATATCTCTATCACAACAATCAATCCTACTCCACAAGCTCGCTGCCTGGGGGTCATCCTTGACTTGAACTGTCCTTTATTTCTCATATTTAATCTGTCTCTAAATCATGTTACATGCATTTAAAAAACATATCCATAATATGCCCGTACCTAACACAAGACACTGCTAATACTCTTATCCATTCTCTATCATCTCCAGCATTGATTATTGCACAGGTTCTCAAAGTTGGTCCTCAGAAGGTCTCCTCAGTGAAATAATTAGCTCCACCTGTGCACCTGTCTGGTGACCTAGAAAATGTGAACTTTGTGGGGTCCTGAGGACCGAGTTTGAGAACCACTGGATTATTGCAATCGTCTCCTTACTGGTATTCCCCAACACAGACTCTCACCCCTACAGTCCAGCATGAATGCAGCTGCGAGGCTAATCTTCTTAGCCAGACGTTCATCGTTTGCAAAGCTACTCTGTCAGTCACGCCATTGGTTACCTGTATTCTACTGTATTCAAAACAATTTTTTTTTTCTCACACACAAAGCCATAAACCAAACTACACTAACATACATTATTATTATTCTTATGCAAAATACAGTATCTCCCAACTTGACCTCTTTACTCCTTACAAGGGAACAGATGCACTAAGCTTCAAGTGATTAAGTGATAATCAGCCAACCAATCCGCTCCTACAGTACCTGCCATGTCACAGACTGTGATTGAACACTTTTTTATTACTTTTGATGCTTAGTGCATCTAGACCAAGATCTATGTCTCTTATCCACACGCATTACTCGCTCCCATTCCCGATTGCAGGACTTTCTTCGGGCTGCACCCACTCTGTGGAATGCTCTCCCACACACAATAAGACTCTTCTCCAGTCTCCAAACCTATAAGCGTTCCCTGAAAACTCACCTCTTCAGGCAAGCTTCCCCCTTTCCAGAACCAGCCAGTTAACATTCATATACCGTTCCTACTGTATCTAATCACATTACCACTTTACAGTACTCACATATCTTCTCTCACTTTGTTTTCACACTTTTCGTCCTCCTGACACCTGGCTGAACTGCTGGGTCATCGTATCACACCAGGAACCTTTGCATTCTGGTAGAATTAATGAAATAGAGAACACCTATCCTTGTGTATAAATGACTATTTCCCTATAGATTGTAAGCTTGCGAGCAGGGTCCTCATACCTACTAAACTTTCAATACCCAGTATGTTGTACTGTATCACTGTTTCCAATTGTAAAGCGCAACAGAATTTTCTGCGCTCTATAAAAACTGTTAATAAATACATAATAATACAGTATATTCAGTTTCTGTGCATTTGATTGGCATTTATTTTGGTAAAAGCATTACTGATATGCCTGATTAGGACCCAGCAGGTGTCTTATCACTTTTTACGAATCTGTGATAATCCCTTTGCAGATGGCAGGGGTTAATCATTGTGCCCTCCTACAGATGGAGCAGCTTTCGTCTGAGGGGCTCCCGGTGCACCATTTTGCAAGAACGTCGCAAATGAGGTGTGTGAGCATGTGAGACGTTCACGCGCCCCATTTGCAGCGATGGACGTGTGACGCTCACCAGCGATACAAATGAAAGCGGCTGAATCTGTATGTAACAAAATGGCTTCCACAGTAGTCTAAACCATTTCTTAAAGCACTTAGTTAGCATGAATATGTGGCGGCTCCTGCCCATTTGGGTGAGACTTCCAAGCCAGTAGTCTGGACTGTGGCGGCGGTGCATGCCATGCTCACATGCACACAAACACCAGTTAGTAGGGACTGCATCAGCTGCAGCCTCTGCAAACCATGTAGTGGATGGAAAGACAGGGTAGTGGCTTTTTCATGGGAAACACTCTCTGCTAATCACAGTCCAGACAGGCAGTCTTTTGAGGGAGAAAACACCACTCCCTGGGACTGTCTGGCTGTGATAAGCAGAGAGTGCTTCCGATAGGAAGCCACTACCAGAGTAGACATCCATTGCGTAGACTCTGACTGGTTCACTGTTAGTGGCAGATTATAGTGGAGGGACTGCCACCCCTAGCTAAAATACAGCGCTGTTTGTAACTATAGCAACCAAACATTTGCTTAGACTATTTTGAGATGATTTAGTGTTGTCACTGGTTTTCTAGCGAAAGACTGCCATGTCCGAATCAGGCTGCTGACATACTGTAATGGTGTGTACACACGGTCAGATGTGCCTTAAGATCCTATCCACGATCCGATCAGATAGGATCGTGGATAGGATCTTAAGGCACATCCGATTTGCATACAATCTTGACTATATAGTGCAGATCTGCACTAAATAGACAAGGTAGCCAAGACTTTCTGGCTTCCTATACGTGAACGCGCATCGGGATCGCAAGGGTTAAAACCCTTGAGATTTGCATCTGATTCCGATCCGATGCTGACTATATCATCAACATCGGAAAGGAAATCGGACCGTGTGTACACACTATAAGTCTTTGAGGGTCATTTATGGAAACATGGAAACAGGTTCATAGTTGACCTTTATCCCAAAAAAACAACTATAATACTGTAGTATTATTATTATTATTATTATTATTATTATTATTATTATTATTATTATTATTATTTTCCTTTGAAAGGCACCACAAGGCTTCCCCAGCACCTAACAAAGTACTAAGACAGTGACACCTTACAAGACAACGCAAGATGAGTGCACGGTTTATGTACAATGCTGTATCGGGTATACAAGCATTAGGTCTGAAAGCATGAGGTGTACCACTGAAGGTCAACATGACTGAAGGTTGACATGACTGAAGGCCGACATGCATGAACGTCGACATGACTGCAAGTTGACATGGGTTAGGTCGACATGGACACTAAAAAATGTGCACTGAGTGCCCTCGCATGGCTTGCTGCACTCGCCATGTTTATTCTCCCACCACGCCCTAGTGGATGGTAGGACATGAAATACGGCCTTTCGGCACATGTCGGACATGGCCTACAAATCGCCCCTCTGAGAGAATAGATGTTGTGCGCATGCTGAGCAGAGCAGCGGGTGACAGGGGGACTCCAAACTACCCCTCCCCACCCCCCACCACGAGACACTGCCGGGCCCGAGTAAGATGCGGGAATGTCCCAAAATAATGGGACCTTCCCGCGAAAATCAAGACAGTTGGGAGGCATGTAGATGTGATGTTGCCCATAGCAACCAATCAGATTTTTTTTTTTATCTTCTAGAAGGTGCTAAATAAGATTAGTTGCTATGGGCAACATCCCATCTTCAATAGAACTGCACAACTTAATAAATTTGACCCTTGCTATCAGTTCTCTGTTGCGTACTCGAAAATAGCAGACTGAGGAGGAAATTTATTAAGATGGAAAAATGAGACTCCACATGTGATGTTGCTATGGGCAACAAATCCGATCCTGTCTATTATCTTCTAGGGTGCTAAATAAATAATAAGTAGATTATGATTGTTTGCCCATAGCAACATCACATGTGAAGTCTTATTCCCATCTTAGTAATTTTCCCCCTGAATCTAAATGGTTGCTACGGGCAACATCCCCACGTTTCACTATTAGAAGCTTTAATAAATGTGCTTCTGGTTTGTCACTACAGATCACCGTGCCTCCTTGTGCAGCAGTACATTACATAGGTGTTTTGCATCATGTACAAACATTGTTTTATGGACCTTTAATGCATCCTGTGCTAGGCAAATGCTGACACTCATTAATTCACTAAATGACATTCCGTATTCCTAACAAGGAAGCAGTTTCTGGGACCTGGATACAGTCACCATATGATTGTAGCAACGCTATGTAGCACTCCCCGCAATAATATATACACTGCATAGAGGTGTAGAAGAACAGCCTTGCATCTTACAGTAGAGAAGAGAAATGTGTTAAGACATTTCCACTGAGCTCATGTGGTAATGTGATAATTGTGGTCCATGGAGGGAGGGAGTGTGAGAAAGCAGCCCCAGCACATTACCAGGAGAAAATGACAGAAGAAGAAGAGACAGACAGATATAGGTGGGAGGAACGTGGGAGAGAGAAATATGAACAAATAAGAAAGAGAAAGGTGGCGTGAAGGGTAGGCGGTGGTTATGATTATAATGTGAAAGAGTTTGGCAGCGATGGGTTGTAGCCGGCACGAGTTAAAAAAGCTTCTTACCAGATAGAAGGAAATATAATTCATAGTAAGAAAATGAATATATAGAAATATTTTTTTTACACTGTCAGTATGTGGTATATACCACACACACATACACACACGGGACACACACAATACAGGTTGAGTATCCCTTATCTGAAATGCTTGGGACCTCAAGCATTTTGGATAACGGATTTTTCCGGATTTTGGCATATATTTTTTTGTTCCATACATACCTGGTCCCCTGGTGGTGCCCCAATGGTCCTGCAGCATCCACAGCAGCCTCCGGGATCCTCTTCAGCGGTATCTCCGGTCCCAGGGGTGAGTGTGCGGGTGCTCAATGCACCCATGGGACCGGAGATGCTGCTGAAGAGGATCCCGGAGGGCGATGTGGACATCGGGGGACGAGGTAAGTATGAAAAAGGGGGTGGAGGGGAAAAAAAGAAAAAAAACTAAATATTTGGAAAAACCAAGGTCTTTGGAATATTTCGGTTTCTGAAATACACAAATAAGGGAGACCTGATCTGTAATTTTTTACATAAAATAATAAAATAATCAGCACTTGTGAGTGATTGATGTATATTATTAAAGGGACCGGGGGAAGCATGATTTCTGGGACGTCTATGTCGCCTCAGGCTGGGTCAGATCAAACACACAATACATATACAGGTCGAGTATCCCGTATCCGAATATCCGTTATCCGAATTATTCCGAAATACGGACATTCCAGAAAGTGAAAAAAAATTTTTTTTTTGCTAAAAACTCACTGGGGACATATGTAACAGCATCACTGGGGACATGATATGTAACTGGCACTATATATGTGCAAAACAATGATTGCTTGGCATTCAAATTTAGTGCTGAGATAGTACACACATTTTGTTTCACGTTTTGAAACCTTGTTTTTTGAACAATTAAAATATGTTTGTGTGTATTTTATGTGGTAATAAAATATATTTGTGTGTATATTATGTGTTTATACAGCATAAATGCAAGATACTTCAAAATACATCATTGAAATATTAAAATATTCCGAAATACGGAATAATCCATTATCCAAAATTCTCCTGGTCCCGAGCATTTTGGATACGGGATACTCAACCTGTATCACTCAATCACAGCCGCTCTTGTATTATTAGTATTACTGTATATTGTGAACCTAAATTTATATTAGTGCGGTCTAATTATATATCTTTTTTTGAAAAATAAAATGAACTCTTCATAATGGCTGCAAAGGGATAGATAAGAGAAATGGAATAATGTGCATGAAGGACGAGAGCCTGATTGTGGACCACTTGCACTGCGAAGCCCAATTTCTACAATGGAGGGGTTTATTTACTAAGATGGGAGTTCTATTGAAGATGGAATGCTGCCCATAGCAACCAATCAGATTATATCTATTATCTTCTAGAAGGTGCTAAATAAATAAGAACTAGATTCTGATTGGTTGCCCATAGCAACATCTCAACTTCAAAAAAATCTCCCATCTTAGTAAATAACCCCTTAGATGTTGCAGATCGTATGTGCAGTTAGATAAGGTCTAATGACCAATCAGAGATTTATACCCTAATAAGGGCAATTAAATCCTTTCTTTATGTGTTTTGTATAAATATTGTGAGCAGGTTGACTCGCAGGTGTGACTCGAAAGCCTTATGCTGTGTACACACGGTGAGATTTGACATTCGATTTTGACTATACTATATAGTCAAAATTGCATGCAGATCGCACAGGTTTTTTACCTTGTGACCCTAATGCGCGCTCCTATGACAGCACAAATCGAAACCCAGATAGACAGGGCAGCAATGACTATATAGTGCAGATCTAATGCAGATTGTATGAATTGTAGGTAAATAGTACAGAATTAGCAAAGATTGCATAAAGGCGAATAGTAAGGGAATCTCACCGTGTGTACCCACCATCACTGTATTCCTGGATTTGACCTGACTGCAGAAGTGTCAGCACCCATATGACTATGGGCATACCTCCCAACAGTCCCTATTTTAGCGGGACAGTCCCGATTATCAGGGCCTGTCCCGCTGTCCCACCCGCGGGCGGAAGTGTCCCGCGGTGTGGGGGGGCTGTTGGGAGTCCCCCCTGTCGGCTGCTAAGCAGCAGGGAATAACCGCTGTGCGCATGCGCACAGCATCTATTCCTACAGCCAGGGGGCTGGGGGCATGGCTAGAGACTCATACAGCCTCTGGGTCATGCCCCCATAGCAGCAAAATGGGGGCGTGGCCTCGCGGGAGAGCCGCAAGTATAGGCCACGCCCCCTAAATTAGGCCACACCCCGAAATTTCCGGCGAGCCTTCGGCGCGCATCAGCAGCGTCCCGGTTCCGGCAAGAAGAAAGTTGGGAGGTATGCTATGGGAGTGATTCTGGTTGGCTCATTAAGCTATGAAGATCGCAGCTTACCGACCACCGGTCCACCGCACACCCAAGTTTACATGCGAGGGGATGTGTAACGAAGATACATCCCCTCACATGTCTCCGCTGCAGGAGAAATTATTTGATGGTCGCGATCAGCGAATTATATCTCCTGGCTTCGCAAATAAAAGTCATTGGGAACTAACTTTTATTTGCGAGCACCGAGCCGAAGACAAGGCACCCATCACTCGTAACCATGTGAACGGCCAGTGTTTGCATAGGGACGCCCATAAATCAACACTGTCTGCCCCAGCCTGCCCTGATCTTTGCAAACGAGGGCAGGATGTAGTAAAATACATCGCCATCCCTCTCCGCATATCGCCGCAATATGTGCTCAACATCACATTGAGGTGACGGAGGACCCCCGCGATACTTGTGAGATGGTGTGGGGGGGTCTCGGTCACCTCCCTGGGCTCCCCCATGCTGGGAAGCAGAAGCAGGCTGTCACCCATACTTGCCTACTTTTGAAAAGCAAAATGAGGGAGATTTTAGATGATCGCAAAATGCACTGAGAGCAGCGTCGCGCATCATTATATACATACATATATAGAGATCAGTGGACCGGCACTCTGTTTCTGCTGCCGGGGTCAATATGCTTGCCTAGGTGCCTGCTTCAGTGTACATGTGTGCCAATGTAGATTGCTGTAGAAAGCGTCACTCCAGGGCTTGTGATCAAGTTAACATTTATTGGGTCAACGCCGTTTCGGGCCTCCTGATGACGGGCTGAGGCCCGAAACTGCATTGACACAATAAATTTCCCCTTGATCACTCGATCACAAGCTCTGAAGTGACGCTTTCTACAGCAATCTACATATATACATACATTATATATATATATATATATATATATATATATATATATATATATATAGATAGATAGATAGATAGATAGATAGATAGATAGATAGATAGATAGATAGATGAAATTATAAAGTCGGAGTATGGAACAAACCAGAGGACTTAGTTCTGCGCGCGCCGAAGGCGCGCGCTCTGCAAAAGGGGGTGTGGCCACGGGAAAAGGGGCGTGTCTTTATGTGAAGTGTACCACATCACATACCACTTATACACCACACTAGTCGGACTCTTTATACTATCTAGTACTAGTGCCCTTACACATTGTACCACACAGTATGAGACAAAATTCAAGGACAAAGGGACAGGGAGAGTGACATCAGAGAGACAGTGGGAACACAGAGAGAGTGACAGCAGGGACACAGACAGCCACATATGTACTGTATATTGGGCATCATGGTATGTGGCATATGCTCATTATACATATGCCACACACCGTGATGCTCCATTATACATACATGCCGCACACCGTGATGCCCATTATAAATATGCCGCACACCATGATGCTCATTATACATATGCCGCACACCGTGATGCCCATTATAAATATGTCGCACACCGTGATGCTCATTATACATATGCCACAGACCGTGAATCCCATTATACATATGTCACACACCCTGATGCCCATTATACATATGCCACACACCGTGATGGCCATTATACATATGTCACACACCCTGATGCCCATTATACATATGCCACACACCCTGATGCCCATTATACATATGCCACACACCGTGATGCCCATTATACATATGCCACACACCGTGATGCCCATTATACATATGTCACACACCCTGATGCCCATTATACATATGTCACACACCGTGATGTCCATTATACATGTCACACACCGTGATGCCCATTATACATATGCCACACACCGTGATGCCCATTATACATATGTAACACACCGATGCCCATTATACATATGCCACACACCGTGATGGCCATTATACATATGCCAAACACTGTGATGCCCATTATAAATATGCCACACACCGTGATGTCCATTACACATATGTCCCACACCGTGATGTCCATTATTCATATGCCAAACACTGTGATGCCCATTACACGTATGCCGGGCACCATGATGCCCATTATACATATGCCACACACCGTGATGCTCTATTTTACATATGCCACACACCGTGATACCCATTATACATATGCCACACACCGTGATACCCATTATACATATGCCACACACCGTGATACCCATTATACATATGCCACAGACCGTGAATCCCATTATACATATGTCACACACCCTGATGCCCATTATACATATGCCACACACCGTGATGGCCATTATACATATGTCACACACCCTGATGCCCATTATACATATGCCACACACCGTGATGCCCATTATACATATGCCACACACCGTGATGCCCATTATACATATGTCACACACCCTGATGCCCATTATACATATGTCACACACCGTGATGTCCATTATACATGTCACACACCGTGATGCCCATTATACATATGCCACACACCGTGATGCCCATTATACATATGTAACACACCGATGCCCATTATACATATGCCACACACCGTGATGGCCATTATACATATGCCAAACACTGTGATGCCCATTATAAATATGCCACACACCGTGATGTCCATTACACATATGTCCCACACCGTGATGTCCATTATTCATATGCCAAACACTGTGATGCCCATTACACGTATGCCGGGCACCATGATGCCCATTATACATATGCCACACACCGTGATGCTCTATTTTACATATGCCACACACCGTGATACCCATTATACATATGCCACACACCGTGATACCCATTATACATATGCCACACACCGTGATACCCATTATACATATGCCACACCATGATGCCCATTATATATATATGCCACACACCGTGATGTTCATTATACATATGCCACACACCGTGATGTCCATTATACATATGCCACACACCGTGATACCCATTATACATATGCCACACCATGATGCCCATTATATATATATGCCACACACCGTGATGTCCATTATACATATGCCACACACCGTGATGTCCATTATACATATGCCACACACCGTGATACCCATTATACACATGCCACAGACCGTGATGCTTATTAAACATACCAAAATAGACGGCTCCGGTAGTCAACCACATGTTCTTGCCAACAGCTGTCCTACTGATTTGAGAAGTTTAGCGATATAGTGGCTTAGACCGTGCCCGCCCAAAAAGCAGAAATGACAGAATGACTATAGTAAGCTATCCCATGTTCATTATTATTTCACATAACAGTAGTCATGGGAACATGACAAACAGGTGACAAGCTGTATGAAAGCTTGTCAGTGGCACACACTGCAACCTACATACACTTACACCATATATATATATATATATATATATATATATATATATATATATATATATATATCTTTTAAGTGCCCCTTGTAGGAAGGCAGGCCGGCAGGCAGCTAGAAAATTAATGTGGCATGACGACAGGAGGAGTGGAGCATGTCTTGGGACGGAAGCCAGTCGGGGACCAGTGGTGGGGGGAGAGGTGATCGATAAGAAGCAGGCGTAGTGAGTGGGGGAGAGGAATGCAGCTTACAGTCAGAAACAGTCAGTTAACTTTAAGCTTTTACTTACTGGCTGCTGCGGCTGCTGCTCCATACACAGCTGAGACGTGTCTGACTGTGACACTCTTGTGTGCTCCCGGCTCCTGCTGCCCGACTCACTGTCTGCTAATGCCTCAGTCCACTGCCGCTGTCAGTGCCGCTCCTGCACGCTCAGGCCAGCGCTACCCACACAGCCCCGCGGTGGCCTTCCTAATTACGTCACGGCGTCGCGCATTTAGGCCCCGCCCCCACAATGACGCGTTCGCGCATGCGCATTACGTTTTTATTGAAAAGGGGACAAAAAAGCGGGAGAACCCCAGGGATTTGCGGGAGGCGGGAGAATGATTGGAAAAACGGGAGACTCCCGCTAAATGCGGGAGGGTAGGCAAGTATGCTGTCACCAGCGCCTCCTCCTCCCCCCTGCAGCCAGAAGGACCTCGGGCTGCTTTGCTAGGGAGAGGTGGAAACGTGGCGGCCGGGTCTTACTACATTTGAAAATGCCGTAAACCCCCCGAAAACGGGGGTTTTACCGCATTTTTCCCTTAATACATCCCGGCCCAAAGCTGCACATGCGCATAAAATACCATGCGCTGTCCGCTAAACACTGTGACGGGACCGAACTCGCATTACTGCAGGTGGATCAGAATTACCGCCCCATGTCCAGCTTCTGCTACGTAGATGAGGTTCCTGGACACTGATTGAACTGATGTGATTGCTGCACTGAACACATTTACCACACTGACTCCTCATTTGTAGCTAAGTAAACTAATGAAACATTTATCCTTTGTATTTATGTACCGTGTGGTCTCCATTTTATCATTAATCTCCTGAACCTTGAACCCACTTAGAAGAGGAAGTTCTAACCTTTTGCAATTCAAAGGATGTTATCATGGTGTCGAGCACAATAATATAATGTAACACACAATGAAATGAAAAAATATAATTTTGTATTTTCATATTTAAGTTCTACACGCATAACCCTCTGAGGCACTTATGTATTATATAGCTTCCCTTCTGGACTTGTAACTTGGTGGTGGGACTGCTATGCTATTACTGGTGCCTGTCCTTGTGTTTCCATCCTATATCCCTATAGATTGTAAGCTTGCAGCAGGGCCCTCCTACCTCCAAGTCTGTCTGTTGTTACCCAGTTTGTTTTATCACTGTCTACTATTGTAAAGCGCAACGGAATCTGCTGCGCTATATACTGTAAGAAACTGTAAATAAATACAATAAATAAATATTATATAGCTTCCCTTCTGGACTTGTAACTTGGTGGGACTGCTATGCTATTACTGGTGCCTGTCCTTGTGTTTCCCTCCTATATCCCTATAGATTGTAAGCTTGCAGCATGGCCCTCATACCTCCAAGTCTGTCTATTGTTACCCAGTTTGTTCTATCATTGTCTACCATTGTAAAGCGCAACGGAATCTGCTGCGCTATATACTGTAAGAAACTGTAAATAAATAAAATAAATAAATATTATATAGCTTCCCTTCTGGACTTGTAACTTGGTGGGACTGTTATGCTATTACTGGTGCCTGTCCTTGTGTTTCCCTCCTATATCCCTATAGATTGTAAGCTTGCAGCAGGGCTCTCCTACCTCCAAGTCCACACATTACCAGGGAAGCCCTAGAGCAGAGCATTTTCTCCCTGAAGGAGAGAGTCAGGTATATAAACCCACAGCATACTAACAGTGGCATACCTTTGAGAAAGTTGCCAGAGCGCAACGAAACGCGTCAGGTTAACCCTTGTCTGCACTTTGGATACCACCTTGGATACTACACCTACCCCCCCTTGAACCAGCTACTTGTTTGCTCCCCACAGACTCAGCATTTTCCTTGCCGGCACCCCCAAATTGGATGTACAAATCGTGTAACCAACACCTGCTAATTTCTGGAGCCTCTTATCCGTGAAGTGAGGTATTTACATCTTGCCCACCAGTGGAAACAGAGACCAAGGCCTCCAGCAGGACTAACTGGACCCCCACAAGTACAAGCTGAATCCGGAACCCCCTCTTCCCCCCTCCACCCTTCCCCTACGTGGGGACCACAAACCCCAATAAGAAGGTAGCAGTGTCTTGGAACAAGCGTGACTCACTTAAGTATCCATTACTAACTTTTTATTCATTGGCAAGTGGTATACTGTATGCCTTATTTTATCTCTCATAAGTGCAATTTAACTATGTTTTAAACATAAATTTATGTGCATCTATACTGAATATGTTTTTAATTGATGTGATAATTAAATGTATTTTTATTTTGTGATACCCAATTGATCAAATTTATTTATTTAATTTTTAGTGTAAGTAATTGTTACCTCAATTAATTTTGTTGGCGCTCCACACAAATCCTTGTTTTTTTCCTGTACCCACCCATCAGGGGATTGAACCTCCCCTACGTGTGAGCTACCTAAACAACACACTCCATCCACCTAGCGCCTTTATCACCTGGTGGTGATTCGACTTTTCTTCGCTACCTCCAAGTCTGTCTGTTGTTACCCAGTTTGTTTTATCACTGTCTACCATTGTAAAGCGCAACGGAATCTGCTGCGCTATATACTGTAAGAAACTGTAAATAAATAAAATAAATAAATATTATATAGCTTCCCTTCTGGACCTGTAACTTGGTGGTGGGACTGCTATGCTATTACTGGTGCCTGTCCTTGTGTTTCCATCCTATATCCCTATAGATTGTAAGCTTGCAGCAAGGCTCTCCTACCTCCAAATCTGTCTGTGGTACTTGTGAGTTATCCGGGCGTCCGATTTTAAAATCGGGTCGGATCGGGACATCGCATCGCATCGCATGCGACCATCGGATGCGATGCGATGCGATGCGATGACCCGATTTTTCCATAGGAATCAATGTTAAAATGGACTGAGTCCATTTTAACATGGAATTCAATGGGAAAAAGGGGTCCTTTTCATACCCCTACTATCCAAGTGGGCATGGAGTTGGATATAAACCTGTGGCGAGCGTAGCGAGCCACCGAGCCCGAAGCGTGGCGAGCGTAGCGAGCCCCGCGAGGGGACACGGAATACCGTCCCCTCGCGGGGCTCGCTTCGCTCGCCACGCTTCGGGCTCGGTGGCTCGCTACGCTCGCCACAGGTTTATATCCAACTCCATGCCCACTTGGATAGTAGGGGTATGAAAAGGACTGCTTTTTCCCATTGAATTCCATGTTAAAATGGACTCAGTCCATTTTAACATTGATTCCTATGGAAAAATCGGGTCATCGCATCCGATGGTCGCATGCGATGCGATATCGTATCGCATCGCATCTGATTGTATGCCTTAACTTAAGGCATACAATTTTAAAATCGGACGCCCGGATAACTCACAAGTACCCTGTCTGTTGTTACCCAGTTTGTTCTATCACTGTCTACTATTGTAAAGCGCAACGGAATCTGCTGCGCTATATACTGTAAGAAACTGTAAATAAATAAAATAAATAAATATTATATAGCTTCCTTTCTGGACTTGTAACTTGGTGGGACTGCTCTGCTATTACTGGTGCCTGTCCTTGTGTTTCCCTCCTATATCCCTATAGATTGTAAGCTTGCAGCAAGGCTCTCCTACCTCCAAGTCTGTCTGTTGTTACCCAGTTTGTTCTATCACTGTCTACTATTGTAAAGCGCAACGGAATCTGCTGCGCTATATACTGTAAGAAACTGTAAATAAATAAATAAAAAAGAAATGGTACTTGTGTATTTTGGCGGCGCCCATCGCATCACATACCATAAGGCATACGATGGTATGCGATGCGACGCGATATCGCGCAATGCTGTACAATGTCATACAATTTTAAAATTGTATGACATTGTACATGGCATACAATGCCATACAATGCGATGCGACGCGATTAAACATTGTATAAGCACCCTAATGGGTGCTTACAATGTGAAATGCACCCACACGCCACCCCCCTCCCACTATAAACGTGAACCCGAAGCGTGGCGAGCGCAGCGAGCCTGCGAGGGGCGGCCGTACACGTCCTCCGACCTTTTCATACCCCCACTATCCACGTCGGCGTGGAGCTGAAAATAGAAAGTGTGGCGAGAGAAGCGAGAAACCGAGCCCGAAGCGTGGCGAGTGCATCGAGCCCCGCGAGGGGACGCGGATACCTGTGAAGCCCGCGAGGGGACTCCGATACCTGTGAAGGTATCCGCGTGCGCTCGCCACGCTTCGGGCTCGGTGGCTCGCTGCGCTCGCCACACTTTCTATTCTCAACTCCACGCCGAAGTGGATAGTGGGGGTATGAAAAGGTCGGAGGACGCGTACCGCCGCCGCTCGCCACGCTTCGGGTTCACGTTTATAGTGGGGGGGGTGGCATGGGGGTGCATTTCACATTGTAAGCACCCATTAGGGTGCTTAAAAGCACCCTTTATGGTGCTTATACGATCTTTCATCGCATAGGGGGCAAAAATCGCGTCGCATTGCATGCCATGCATTGCATGCCATGCATTGCATGCCATGCGATGCGACGCGATATAAACGATGCGCTATGCACATCGGGGGCGCCGCTATAATACACAAATACCAAAAAAATAATTGTGAGTCCCTCAGAGCAGTTGGATGAGCGGATGTAAAAGTGACTTTGTAGTGAGGAAGCTGCCTTACCTGGAAGTTTCCCTAATTCCTCCCATTGATCTAGCATTACAGGCACACTAGCATCAACCGGAGGTTTACATCTACTGAATATTAGTATACACACAATTACAATATATCTCCCCTGTGTTAAACATTCAAAAATTGATCTCTGAAATCCCCTAGAAACACCATGCTATTGATTTATTTTAATATTTGAAATACATTGTGTTACTGACACAGCCTACAAAGAATGAAATATTTAAAGTAAAACCCATAATAATCGATAGGAGAAGGGGTATTGTGTCATAAGCATAATTACAAAGTAAGAAAATACATGATAATACAAAATATAGAGATGCAACTAGCATATCAAATACAATTGGTACTCATCATTCGCCCATAAACCTACAGTAGAATAACATCATTACGTCGACATGGTCAATATGTCAACATGTAGAACCTTAACAGTGCTTCATTTTTGGTTCTAGATGGGACCAGGGAAAAGATGTGCACCTACAGTGTAACTGCCTCTGAGCAGAATTATTATTGCCCCCGAACCCCATGCGAATGTACAGTGGGGGGCAGCTGACATTCGCTGATGTCAGCTGACAGCCCCCCTGCACCCACGTCATTGGGAATGCCCATGTAACGCTGGCCGTTGCCATAGGCAAATTCCCTGACCCACCTCCTCATGCCCCTCTGTGCCCCCCACCCGGACTTCTTTGTGCAAGCGAAGTGTGCACTCACCACAGCGGCTGCACATGCGCATAAAAACCTTTGCGCATGCACAGTCGCGAACAATCGGTCCCCCACACGAACGGGTGGCAAACCAATTGAATTAGAATAACCCCCTGTATATTGGTGCTTTATAAATAAAGGATAATAATAAAAACAATAATAGTCCTAGCATTGATCCAATGGGTATGGATCATAGGGTTGACAGGAGTTAGGTCAACAGCATCTAAGGGCCCGATTCATATCGCATGGCTGTGAAATTGCACAGCTGGCAATAATCAAGGCCCTGCGCTTGTTGTATGGCTCGCAATACGCATGTACGAAGCTGTCCGGTGATGAACTCTTACAACTACAGGAGTTCTGTTTACAGGCCATTCGCCAGGTAATTGACAGCGAGTGGGAGTGTGGGCGTGGTAACTGACCATGTTTTGGGAGAGCCTAGAAAACCACCGGGCATGCCGGAGTGTGACGTCAGTAGCAGCCTGGATGTGCCTGTATTCATTACAGCCGATGAGTCCTGCGATGACTGGTGCCCGGTGTACAAATCCTTACACGGTGAGCGGCTTCTGGCGGGATTCGGACATTTTCACTCGGGTGCGAATGGATGTACAGACATACACATTCATTCACACAACGTGCACATTCATTTGTCAGCCGGAATTTTACTGGAGCGAGGGGTAAGCTAATCGCTGGCCATGATTTCACGTCCGTGCGATCAGATCTGAATCAGGCCCAAAGTCAGGGCCGGCGCCACCACTAGGCAAATCTAGGCATTTGCCTAGGGCGCCGGCCACTGGAGGGCGGTATTTCGCCCCCCCTTGCCGCCCGGGTACCTGTCCTGCGGCGTATATGTGCGTAAAAGCTGGCGGCGGCGGCAGCGGGGGGTCCCTGCAGTCAATAAGAAATAACGAGCGCTATCCGCCGGGCTATGCGGAAGCGCTTCTGTTTTGGAAACACTGGCCGCACGCTGATTGGCTGAGATTCAGCCAATCAGCGTGCGCCGTGCGGACAGTGTTTCCAAAACAGAAGCGCTTCCGCATAGCCCGGCGGATAGCGCTCGTTATTTCTTATTGACTGCAGGGACCCCCCGCTGCCACCAGCTTTACAGCGCCGCAGGACAGGTACCCGGGTGGCAGACACCGGGGCGCCCCCACCCCGACTTGCCTGGGGCGCTCTGGTGCCTTGCACCGGCCCTGCCCAAAGTCCGGATCTCTGCATAAGATGTAAAACATTTCTCTGTAACGTTCTTCTCCCTTATCTCTGTTAATTAGGAAGAGCAGTCATTTTCAATGGGTAGAAGTAACATTGAAGGTCTATTCTAGTCTTTGTGTAGGCTGTAGTTTCTCTTATTAGGCCCAAAATAGCCTGCACATATGCTACAGTATAGGTGGCACATAGTGTACACACATTTAAGTGCCTCATTAAGACTCATACAGATTTATTATAATTACACAAACAGCAGAAGATGATTTAGGCCAGGGATTTGTGACCCCAACAAGGTCATATTTGCAGGATTTCTTTAAGTATACAACGAAGATATATATATATATTTGTAGATCTGTAATTATCCTGCATGTTCTCAGGGACTGGAGAAAAAAATATTGCTGCCCATAAGAACCAGAACACTTTCTTCCAATGTGACCTGTACGATAGTTGCCATTGCCATCGATGGTTGCCATAGATGGCAATTGTGCAAATGGCCATCAACAGTGCTAAACTATCCAATGGATGACCATCAATATTTTTACCTATCAATGGTCATTAATTGTGTTTGACTGAGGGCCAATCAAAACATGGGGGTGAGGTTTTGCGCGTGTCGGTGGGGCGGAGCTACACTTTATGCCCTGGCACTTTGAAAAAAACCCCCAGCAAAACATTGTTTTTGCTGTGCCATCGATGGAGGGAAACCGTCCGATTTTGAATCATCGATGGTCGATGGCCATCCCTACTCTGCTCAAGAATCAGTGTTTTGTAAAAAAAGAAATCAGATGTATCAACTATGCTTCATGCAGATGCATGTGACCATTTGCATAGCATAAGACTGTGGCTGTTGCTTACAGACTTAAGGTGCGTACACACGGGGGGAGATATATTGCTGAGCAATATATTGCTCAATGTCTCCTTTTCATCAGCGACCAGAGATGGTCGCTGATGAAAGGGAACCTCTGCTGGGGGAGCCGCAGAGGTAATTAGCTGGTCGCAAGAGCAAGCTCCTGCGACCAGCGATTACAATGGGACAGAAAACGGGAGCGCGCACCCGGCGACCATATTCCCAGCGATTATAGCCCCTGTCGCCCCCGTGTGTACACAGCATTACAGTCTTGTCCTCGTTAATGTAATCCCATGTGCGTGGCCTCCCACAAAATCCCAATATTCATCACATGTGCTGTTGTGACCATTCTAATGTGATTGGAATTTAGGGAATTCTATCCCTGCTTTCTAGAACACTTAGGGGGTTATTCAATCTATGCTGATATTTCCCGACACTCGACAGTCGGTACATTGACTACCAACTGTCGATGTTCTGTCAGAAGCCCAACAGTCGGAATCCGGGATTGAATACCCACCTTAGGCTGAATGATGGATTCGGCCGGAACAATCCACTTATCCCTAATCCGCGGCATTTACCGAGAATTATGCTACAGGTGCCAAGGACGCCCAAAACGTTATCCATGATAAGTAGCCTTCGGGCACCCAATTTGTGCACGGGTACAGGTTAACCCCATGAAAATGGGTAATTTACCACATAGCCCGATATGCTATAGGGATGTCTCAACCAATTTGATATATATTTTTGATGATTTGTCATTTTAGGATGAATTGCAACAATAAATGGTCCACAACATCCACAATGGTCCACAACATCCATCATGCGCTCCCGTGCAGTATTTACGCACAACCCAATATATAATTAATGACCTAATGATGCACAATATAACGTTAGGTCAATTGAAGGATTGCACAGTGTGTACACACTATGCCGTTTGTCTGGGAGTTCAAGGGAAATCACAAGCACATGCAAAAGCTATCATTTATGATCACTGACCACTAGGAGCACTGTTAATGTACTTTGGGATCTATATAGTATATGTCATTAAACTGTGTGACACAGTATTTCTCAGATTAATATAGAAACAGTTATATCATTAAAACCATCACCATCAACAATATAACATACAAAATCATTTAAAAAAAAAAAGCCTATAGGTCTATGCACCAAGCCTTGGAGAGCATTAGCTTGGATGAGGATAAAGTACCTTTTCCCTTGTCTACCTTTTGGCAATGGCAACCTTTTTATGTTGACCGATTGACTGACGACCTAGACATTGGGAATATTCAATCCCGACATTATTAGGTCGAATGTCATTTGACCTATTCAATGCCAGGTAATATATTCTGATGGAAAGTCCCTGCATTGGCGAAAACGGTGCAAATTCGACATTCCAGTGGCTATTTACGACAAACATATTAATCTCCACCTGGAGGCGCATATGTAGCAGGGGAGTCCCAGATGGGATTCAATACTGACGGCAGCTATTTCCACCCAGGAGAATTAGCGTCCGGGATTGAATACACTCTGGCCCTTATTTAAAACTGATCGCAGTACATACTTGTTTGTATAATTGGCAAAACCATGTGCACTGCAGGTGGGGCAGATGTAACATGTGTAGGGAGAGTTAGATTTGTGCAAGTTATTTTGTTTCTGTGCAGGGTAAATACTGGCTGAATTATTTTTACATTGCAATTTAGATTTTAGTTTCAACACACCTCACCCAAATCTAACTCTCTCTGCACATGTTACATCTGCCCCACCTGTAGTGCACATGGGCCCTTATTCTGGTTGGTGCGGATATGTCCGCGTGCATTCGTTCTACCGATGTTTTGTGTCTGCGCATGTGCAGAGGCATATCTGCGCATGTGCGAAAGGGACATACGTCCAAATTCCACATTAATTGTTTACACTACGAACAGGGGGAGGAGAGGGGCGTGAAGGGCTGTTTGGCCTCATTAACATATGCATACGCCCCGCGTTTCATGGGCGTTCCCATGAAAACGCTGGGCGTACGTATGGTAATGCGGCGGTGACGCACGTGTAGGGGGCGGACATATGACATTGCCTGATGTCAGCTGCCCGCCCAGATCCCTGCTTTTGCACGGAGAGATGCCCGAGTGGTCTGAGCTCGCGGGAGCTGCCTGACCGCTCGGTCCTGCATTCGATGGTCTGCGACCATCGAATGATGGGGGAGGTTCCCAGAGATGGAGGAGGTGTATACATCAGAAATCCACTCGTGCTCCGTGCGGTCAGCGGCTTACCGCATTCGGACGGAGTGAGCGATCCGTACGGAAGGCGGGGTTTAGGACGCACGGTCCTGGCCGAATATTCGGCTCCGGCCGCACAGACCAGAGTAAGGCCCGCGGTTTGGCCCATTTTGAGAACAAATTTATACTGTGATCAGATCTGAATAAGGGCTTCTGTGTAAAGCATGCGCTGTAGGAGTTTTCAGGGATTGGCACTTAGAGCACACTGGGTATGATTGAAACTGTAGTAAAAATTGTACAAAACCCTTCACTGCTGTAGGATAGGCGATGGCCATTGGGATGTTCCATCGTCAATGTTTGCCTTCGATGGCAAATGCGTCCATTACCATCAAAGAGGTGAAACTATGCTATGACATACTATAGATGGTTGATACTACTGAATGTTTAGCACATGCACAGGTGACAGTGTTCCAGTGGCTGCTGTTGCGCTGGCCCTGCTGCCTGTTGTGGTACTCCGCCAAAGTCAGGACCAGTGGCAGCTCCAGGGGTGGGTCTGCAGCACAATTTACAAATACAGTGAGTCAGTTTGGAATGGCAGTTGGTGGCAGTTAGTGTGGCTCACTTATTTGAATCTCTGGAGTCGCCACTTACTGGACTCATGACATTCTCACCTGCAGTGCCGCTCAATCTGTATATCACTCAGTGAAGCAGATAGGGACTGGGAGGAGCCAGAGGCTGGGCTGCATGAACAGGAATATCGCTGTGTGTGTTGTGGATGGGGCTGCTGACAGCTGAACCTGTCAAGCCATAGGGAGGGTGGAAGCACAATGCATGTGCAGCAGAAGCACTATGCAAATGGCAGAATGGACCAATCAGGCTGACAACATGCAGTGATGGAGAGAAACAAACTGCTTCTTTTGCCACCGATGGTAAACATAGTTAAAATTGGTTATATACCATAGATGGTTTATAAACATCGATGGAAAATGGCCAACCGTATTGCAGGAATGTTTACTTCTTTCAAAGTTTTTGCTTTTCTGTGTTCTTGCACTTTGCTCCTGAATTTTTTTATGGAAAATGGTCTCCCGCCCCGAAAATCACATTTCTAGGCACAATGCCATCAATGTAATGAATATATATGAACACAGAAAGGGAGACATGTTCCGTAGAAATATACAGTATAACCTTCTTATGGGTTGTGTACAGCTAAATATGGAGCCATGCTAATCATAGCTCTGATACGGCGCAGGTCAACTTGCATCCTGCGACAAGTGCGCTCATCCGCACGTGCGTGTGTCGTTTGCGCACCCATGGCCATTCAATTTTAATTACCGGGAGTCCGGCGTGCCGAGTCGGCTGGCAAAATGGTGCTGCGCGTCTGCGATGTAGTCCCAATGAGCGTGGCTACATCTGTACCTGTGCTCTTTTTAGTTTTTCAGCTACTGTTAGGTTTAGTTCTGTGTAAACTGTATTGTTCTAATGTGTGCCCTATGTATTGCGCTGCAAACCATTTGTGGTGTCTTATAAATAAAATGTAATAATATTCTTATTAATAATAATAATAATAATTATAATAGAGCATAAATGAGGCTATCTTGTTCCCTGTCACTGATCACTAATTGTAAAAACATATTAGATAAAAAGGACTTAAACACTGTAGTACATTATTCTCTAATTGCTGCAGGATGATTGTAACCAACAAAAATGGATATAAATTATACCATTTAATGACAATACTTTTCCCTGCAGATTACATATATTCGGGATTCATAGGAGTAAATTTAGTAAACACCAGGTTTGCCGTCAGTTGAAACCGAAGGGCATTGACAGTGGAAAAGAGTAAAAAAACTGTTATTTACTGTGCATCAGTTTTGTCTGTCATTTGTAATCTGATGTTGATATCCATTGAATTTAAACCCCTATTCCGCAGCAAGGGGGTTATTCAATAAGGATTTAAGAAAAACGAAAAAATAACTTTTGCCAATGGGCAAAACCATGTCCAATGCAGGTGGGGCAAATGTAACACGGGTACTTGTTTAGTTTCACGGCGGCAGCGCGTGCCGCTCTACTTATGAATCTTGGCAGCTTGCCAAACTGCCTTAGTTCTCTAAGCTACGTTATCAGCGTAGTGCCTGTTTGAATCCTGGCAGCTCGCCAGCTGCCTTACTTCTGTAATCTACGTTATCAGCGTCCTATGCTGACTATTGTGTGGGGGTATCAAATGGAGGTATTTGCCAGTATGTAACATGGTACAATGGCAAATGCCTCCTTCATTGTGCATGATACGCAATTGCATCCCACCCCCTCTTTGGACAGGAGAGGCACGCGCTACTCAGACGCAGGAGCATCTCATTGCTGGAGCATCTGAGACGCTCCTACATCTCACACAGATGGAGCACCTCTCCGCCAGCGCCCGCATGATCCTCTCTCCACAGAAGAGAGGATATCATGTGGGCACCAGCGCTGTGTGAGAGACGCTCACTAGGCTTCACAGGAGCTTAGGAGTAGCAGCGCTGGGCTGCCCCGGGGTCAGCGTAGGACGCTGAAAACGTACATTACAGAAGTAAGGCAGCTGGCAAGCTGCCAGGATTCAAACAGGCGCTATGCTGATAACGTAGCTTAGAGAAGTAAGGCAGTATGGCAAGCTGCCAAGATGCATAGCTAGAGCGGCACGGACTGCCGCCATGAAACTAAACAAGTACTGTAACATGTGCAGAGAGAGTTAGATGGTTTTGCCCATTAGAGAAAAGTTTTGCTTTTGAGATGCAATGAGAATAACCCCCAAATCCTAAAGCAAATACACAATCAATCTGTGACACAGATCCATTTATCCATTTATTTATGGTTAACAAAAAATTGTAAAGACGTGTGGTACCCCCCATCATATCATTAACCAGCTCTAGGTCTCTAATACCCCTTTAAGATCGCAATGCTGGATTGGATCCAGGATCTGGATCCTGGGTCCGACCTGGCACCGACCTGGGTCCGATGATTTCACAGTAAACCCGGGTCATCCATTATACAGAGGGTGACCCAGGTTTGACCCTTCTTATAATTATATATTATAATTAATTGCTGGGTTGGTCAATCCGGGTTATAAGCTTTGGTGCTTTTACAGTACATCACACCTCGACCCGGGTCGACCGGTCAGCAATCTGGCAATTACCCGAAGTCTAAGGTGAATTGTGAAAGGGGTATAAGAATAGTCTGGTATTGGAAAATGGGGAAACTCAACACCTGGCAGAACCAGCTGGGGCAGCTGATGCTATAGCAAGGGGTCACACAGTGTGGGATCCCCACGCCATAATGACAGCCAGTCCAAACCCGGTCAGCCTGGGTAATGCCTGTTATAGTGCGCACACATGGTGAGCTTTCCACTATTTTCGTATTCGATTTTGCTTTTAGGAGCAAATTTGAATCGAAATGAAATGCACATTGAATGCTTTTAGCAGCATTTGATGCAGATTAGACCTTAGTGGAAATCGAAATGAAAAAAATTCTTTGCAGGTAACACTATATAGTAGATATCGGATCAAAATCGAATGCCAGATCGAATTGAACGGCATATCGAATAGAATTCCACATATAACCGTGTGTACCCAATATTAAGGTGCCCACACACCTTGCGTTATGGACTAGATCGCATTGCATGCGATGCGATTTTCATGCAATGCGATCTAGTTCAAAAAGTATGTGCAGCATCTCATCGCGCACGGCAATTGTACCGTGTATGGGCACCTTTAGTATTACATAGAAACATAGAAGTTGACGGCAGATAAGAACCATTTGGCCCATCTAGTCTGCCCCTTTTTTTTTACCCTTCAGGTAAACTCAACCCTTTTTAATCCTTATTTCTTTGTAAGGATATTCATATGCCTATCCCAAGCATGTTTAAATTGTTCTACTGTCTTAGCCTCTACCACCTCTGATGGGAGGCTATTCCACTTATCCACCATCCTTTCTGTGAAGTAATTCTTTCTAACATTTCCCCTGAACCTACCTCCCTCCAGTTTCAATGCATGTCCTCGTGTATTGAACTTGCAGAAGTCAAAATAATGAGGTATTGGAAGAGATGTATCAAACTTGATAAAGAGATGAAGTAGAGAAGGTGGCCATAGAAATGAATCAGAATATAACTATTATCTATCTAGCACATTCTATGAAATGATAGCTCATATCTGATTGGTTGCTAGGAGCAATTTCTCCATTTGCCTTTTTTAGATGGTTTGATACTTTTTGATAAGCGAGGGTGGTGAGGACATAGCAACGCAACTGCAGGATATGATGTAGTTCGCCTCCTACTGAGCAGGTAAGCTCCACCTCGACAAACGCACTGCACCCCCCCCCCCCCCCCCCACATTCCCATCCAATTTTTTTCCCCCTTCGGAGATAAAATTTACTTTCATATCACACGGAGATGGCCGTAAAGGGGGCGGATGGTGAAGTCATGCATTTTCATGTGGACGCCCATAAAACACTAGGAGTTCCCCTCCTCCAGCCTGTTGTCCGCCCCCGCCCGCCCCCCTTTGGGGAGTGTTAAACTCGCCAAAGCCATTCGTTCCTGGGGTTTGCACATGCGCAAGTGCATAAATCCGCATGAGCAAGCCCTAAACATTGGTGATGGGGCTGGGTTCAGAGGGTTTGAATCAGCCCCCAAGTCTATGGAAGCAGGCACGGTGGCACAGATTTGGGCATCTCTGCCTACTGCAGACTATCCACATGCTTACACACACTATGGGTGTCTAATTACAGCTGACTCTGCATCATCCTCACCAGGCTTTTATATTACCAGGTGGAATGAGACAAAATGCCAATCCCTCTGCTTGCGAGTGATTTCATTCTCTGTACACTGCATTAGGAAGAAGCAGGTAATTGAGATAAATAGGTTTAAGTCAATAATCACATTTGTGATTTCCTCCATATTGCTTCCACACCATAATTATTTCTCAGTAGGATTTACAGCAATCATACTTTCCCCATCAATCTGCAAACCATAAAAGTCTACAAGAAAGGGCATCTCAGGACCCTCAAGTACAAGAGAGGTTAATGAAATACATCACCAAGGCATACGCCGGACCATGAAAGGCCCTTTTGTATTGATCTTCTTCTACTCAGATAATTGCATAGGCACCGGTCCAAAACAGCGCAGTTAGAAACCTTGCTAGGGTCTGACAAACCATAAAGCAATTTGCTAGTCACTTTTTGCATTTGTGAGGAATAACCATTAGCTTATCAGATACACAGCAGGCTCATTTGCTTAGATAAACAGAGAGGAACACACTTCCAGCGAGATGTTGTGCAGACTCATTTGTAAAGTGAAAGAGTGGCTGAGTGGTGGGCAGGGCCAGATCACCGGAGGGACAAGTGGGTCACAACCCCTAAGACTTCTAATGTGTTCCAGGGTCCCCCACAAACTGACTGGCACATCTGCGGTGTGGAGCTCTTTGTCCGCCTCATGGCACAGCTTGGTGTCATGCCCTGTCTAAAGAGCATTTTGGTCCCACTTAGGACAGGGAGGGCCTTCCCCCAGTCCTCTCCCTTTTGTCAGCACCGCCCCATGTCATCTGGCCTTCCAAGCTCATCATCAAATTCCATCTTGTCAAGTTGCCTGCCCCCACTTTGGGACTGCACAGTGCAATCCCCTAGTGGGGAGACTCTGGCCAGGAGGGGACCCTGAGAGAGGGGGATTTGGGGCACGCATTCCCCTGTGACCTCCCCCCATTAATCCAACTAGCCTTGCTTGCTAGCATTACTGCTGTTTGCCTCTCTTGCCTTGCTAGTGCTATTAGTGTCTGTGCATGTAACGGAAATAAAAAATATCCACATTTACTGCATATACTACAGTAAATGCTATAGTTATACAGTCTGCATTCATATCAAACATTGTATCTCCTGCTCTAAAAGATCAGGCAACACAAACTATCCTGGAAAAATGGGAGTTATTGCACATGTCTATTAAGCAGCAGTGTAGTTTTTCATCTTGGGTTTATTACCTTGAGTGGTCTTGATTAGGGACGGACATCGGTTCTATCACCATAGATGGTTATCATTGATGGCGATAGAAGAAACAATCATTGATGGCATCATAATATCTAATGAATGACCATCAATGGTTTTTACTATCAGTGGTCATCTATGTTCTTTGACTGACTGGACCATGGGTGGGGATGGGGCAGCACCGGTGCCAGGGCCGGACCTATGCTCTGTGTCCTTGCACCTTCAGGAGAAAAAAAAAAACCGATATGGTTATGCTGTGCCATAGATGGAGGAGAACCGTCTGGATCTCCTCCATTGATGGCAAATCTATTCTACATCGGTCATAAATCGTCAATGATTTTGAATCATCGATCGCCATCCCTAGTCTAGATTGGGGACTAGATGGGGCACCTGTAAGCCATCCCTTTTTACTGGTGTTTGAAGCACTGAAAAAATGTCTCTAGTTAGTACTAAAGTGATTGGTCCAGCCCAGAAAATGGGTGAGGTCATGTTTCTGCAGCCTATTCTTGTGTTTGTCATCTTAGGGAGGATACTGTAGGTATAGAAGTACATGGAAAAAGGTTATTTTTATCTGGGTGACTGTCACATACACATAGTATTTCACATACTGTCCAACATTTGTAAATAGCCATAGAAGATATTGTAGTGGAGTGTTCACCTTATTCTAAATGCATACAATAAGCAAGTATCTGCCTCCAAGCTTGTAAATATGACCCATGTACTTTTTGTAAAAGTGGAAATATAGGCCCATCACACATAACATTAAACTACTGACAGGTGAATAACATGAATTATCTTGTTACAATTGATCCTGTCAAGTGGTGGGATATACTAGTCAGCACACACTCACATCTTGATGTTGATGTTTTGGAAGCAGGAAAAATGGGAAAGGGTAATGAGCTAAGGACTTTGACAATGGCCAAATTGATGTGGCTACATGACTGGGTCAGAGCATCTCCAATACAGCATGCCTTGTGCAGTGGTTAGTACTGTACCTATCAAAAGTACAGGGAAGGAAAAACCAGTGAACTGGTGACATGGTCATGCAAGCCAAAGCCTCATGATGCTCCTGGGGAGAGAATGCGAGCCCATCTGATTCTACTCCACCAAAGATCTACTGTAGGACAAATTGCAGATAAAGTTGATTTTGGCCATGATATAAAGGATCATTATGGGCCTTATTCTGGTCGATGCGTAAATTTCCGAATTCTTAAGGATGGTGTTTTTTAGCCGTCTGCGCATGCGTGGGCAACGCTATGCGCATGTGCCATGCACGGTCTCCGTACTGGTTCTCACTAATACCATACAGAAATGTGCACCGCATTCACTCTGGAAATATGGGCGTAATATGGGCGTCATTCGGAACTACACAGGGGCGTAGTTTAAAAGTGGGCTAAACTGGGCGTAAACATGGGCATACACAAGGGAGTGCACTAATTCTGGTAGGCGTGCATTCGAACAGAACACCGACTGCAAACAAAGCAACAGGCAGGAAATATGCGGTCTTCATAAGCAAGTTTCACTTTGAGGACACCACTCGGTCATGCGCTAGGCATTCGGATCGCCCAATTAGTACGGCCGCACCTGAACCACTGTCAGCTGAACACAATACAATACACTCCTCTACTCATTACTCATTAATTACACTCTTTTCATTGCTTCAATTGGAACCATTGCAGCCTAAATGGACCATTACTAAACACACAAATATATGCTGAAAGCACGGCTGCATTTTTTACACACATTTACACTGCAATTGATGACCAATAAAAACAATCCCTTTTTAATGAGGTAGCCTAATTTCATAAGTGTGTCATGTGTGTGATGTATGAGTTCCGATGATAGTAGTATGTTTTGCGGAAATACACCACATCGGTGCGTACGGGCAGCTTCCCATCCGTTCTGACGCAGTAAGACCGTGCAGAATATGTGTGTGTCCACCGCACACGCAAGGTTTGGATGTAGTCCGTAAACACGCCCTCTTCTTAAAGTGGAATGCGGAGGACCTGTGGGCGTTTCTTCTTACAATGTCCGCACAGCATGGCGTGCGGTCCGCTCTGAAAGAATTCAGAAATTTACGCACCAACCAGAATAACCTCCTATGTGATTCTAAGTTCAAGAGAGAACAAAAGTAAAGAAAAAAGAACTCTGTTTGGGGGCACTCTCATGTTCCAGAAAAAAATGTTACACTATGGCTAGTTATTAAAACATAACTTTGTAAATTATAGTAGATCACTTATACTATATCTATACTTACTATCTCATAGCGCAGTCAAGAGAGCAATTTGATCCAGGAACGTACTCTGCACTGCTTCTTGGTATCAGGGTCGACTGCTATCAATTCCAGCATCAGAACTCGCTACATATACTAACCTTTAATTCATAACCCTAGAACCTCTCACTCTCTCATTCCCCGTCCGTTGTCCGGTGACATGACGGGTGAACAGCTGAAGTGGCATAGTTCTACAAAGGGCTGGCTCTCTTTATTTCTATTTTTCTTGTTCTATTTGCATTTATATATATGCAAATTAAATTTAGAATAACATCTTACCAACTGCTGTGGGAGCTAGGAGTATATAAAAATATTTTGCAGTGTGACATACTTAATTGAGTTATAGAAGTCGCTACATTTTATAAGAGTAAATAATAAAAGTTATGTTTTAATAACTAGCCATAGTGCAACAATATTTTCTGGAACATAAGAGTGACCATAAAACGAGAGCTTTTTTCTTTACTTTTGTTCTCTCTTGAACTTAGAATCACATAATGATTCTATTTGACTCAGCGGTGCACCACTGACTATCACACAGATAACCACCTTCGACGTGAGGTATATGGTGGCTTGTGACTAATTGGAGACCCTAACTCCAACAGCCAGTTGTTCCAGAAATAAAATACCGGAATAATGATATTCATGAGTGCATAGTTAGACTGGTGCGGCCATACCTTCCCACTCCCTTTTTCCCTATTCAACTCATGCTATCATGATATAAAGGAGTCAGAACACAAAGTGCATCACAGACTGCTGTGTATGGGGCTGCAATGAGAATTTTGGACCATGGAAGAAGGTGGCCCGGTCTGATGGATGACATTTTCCTTTTACATCATGTGAACGGCTAGGTGTGTCATTTACCCGGGAAAGGGATGATACTCATTTCTTACGGTAGATTTATTAAGCTTGGTGAAGTGATAAACTGTCTGGTATTTATCACCGACCAATCAGCTCCTACCTGTGAAGTTACAGGCTTGGTTTGAAAAATGACAGGTAGGAGATGATTGGCCAATGATAAAAACCAGACAGTTTATCACTTCACCGAGCTTAATAAATCTACCCCTAGATGCACTATGGAAACAAGGAAAGCCGATGGAGCCAATGTGGTGCTCTGGGCACTGTTCTGAGGGTAAACCACCTCCTACTGTAACTAATCATTGTTGCAGACTGAGTACTACCCAGCATTGCAGTGCTATTCCCTGATGCCAGCAGCATAATGCACCCTGCCACACTGCTAATATTGTTCAAATATTATATGAAAAACATGACAAAGAGTTCAAGGGGCTTCTATGGCTTAGACTTATGGAGATCAACATACACAAGAGTCTCACTACATGCCTTTGCTACTCCCATGACATTCCCACATGATGAGTATTTTCTATGCATGCACACAGTAACTGTATAGTTGCACACATAAATGCCCATTTCTTGGAGAGAATGCATGGAGGTTCCAACCATGAGCATGGTGCCGCACATACACAATCTGCAAATATCTGCTAGCTGCATCCACTGTTGGACTCGTGGGTGAACCATGGTTTCTCAGAGTTAAGGCTCATCTAAATAACCAGAATCATGGAGATGCAAACAATGCATTGCAGTTTAATCAATGCCACACTTTGGTCTGTGATGTATAAATGGTAGTTTAAAATATAACATAATGTGTTGGGGGCTATACTGTAGCTACCTCATGAGATGCAACAGACATCCCATGTCAAGTGTGCTACCAGGAAAGCCTGGACTAAGTCATGCGTAGCTCGCCGACATAGATAAGTGGTGCCCACCCTCACTCGCTCATCTAGCCCATGCCCTCTTGTCAGCCCTGCCTACTTGTCCTCCAGCCCGCCCCACTTTTCATCTGGTCTACAACCACTCATAATCTGACCGTCCACACTAGTCATCTGGCCTGCCGCCACTGTCGGGCTATGATGTGTTCTGGCCTTGGGTCCCCTGAGGGGGGGGGGGCTGGGGCACTATGCTCCCCTTACTCCGGTTTCATTACCATGTCAGTGCATAGTGTTACCATGTCAGTGCATGGTCTCCAATGGTTGTTAAGCTACAAATACTGTACAATGCAGGTGGAGCAGCTCTCATTAGAGCTGTTCCTGGGGATTCTATCGCCAACCGCCAAAAGGGGCATGCATGATTGAGACGCTTGTGCGCCCCGTTCTGATGGAGGCAGATGCCACCCCCCTGCGGCTCCCCCGCCATTTCCTGCCTCCCTGAATCAAACACGGGCAATGTTTCCTCCATCCGCCGCCGAGTGAAGGGGATGCGCGCTCCCATGAGACGCTTGTGCGTCCCCGTCAGATGCAGCGCCTCTCCGCGCGCGATCACCAACTCAGGGAATTTGGCTGTTTCCTGGGCTGGCTGAGAGGCCCTACATCTGTATGTCCTTGGAGCCCTAGGGTACCAGAACTTGATGGGACTTCAAGTACATTGTCTAAAATTTAGCTAGAGATGAAAAATGATGCAATCTGTACAATAGGCAATGCATTACTTATCAGCCAGGAGTTTTTGGAACTCACAATTATCAAATTTATTAACCAGTAGAGGGATCTGATTATAAAAATGATTATTACTATTGTTACACTACTGTTAATATTAGTAGTAGTGGTGGTAGAAATGACATATGGTAACAGATATCTGCAGTCAGGGTAACAATGCATGAGGCAGATCGCAAGACCGCTCTAAAATGAACCATGCTCGTTCTCTAGGCCACATACCCAACCCTCACAAACCATCCGTAATAAGAACTAAATTTACCGATAGGGAAAATAAATGTGATACATTATAATGCAAAGCAGATTCCGCGCAGTGACGCAAGGTTACAGCACTTGCTGGGCGAGGCGGAATGAATTGGGGTCTTAGTCTCATTCTCGGTCCGCTGGACCATGGTATCTCTCCCCAGCTCTCCCCAGTCCTATTTTTTATTGCTCAGCTCCTCTAGTTTCAAGAGGCAGCTGGAGAAGAAAGATAAGGGAACCAAGAGAATAGGCATCAGCCTATTAGCACAAGCGCAACATTGCTGCATAGAGAGAAACTAAATAAATAATCATCCGCTAACCTAAAAAAAGGGACATTTTAGAGCCAGCATCTTATTCGTTCCAAGTTGGCAGTTCGGCATGGGTGCCTTTCTATTGCAATGGCAGGCCAGCAATTAAGTTCAGAAACGTCATCATGTCTCAGCTTAAGAAATATGCCGACTTCTGTATTTGCTGCTAATCTAGAAGAAGAGTGGAGAAACCTGTAAGCAGCACAGGATATTGGGTAACGTCCATCTCTTACACATAGGCCCTTATTCTGATTGAGTCGGATGGCTCAGAGTGCGGACGGACAGCCGATGGTTGGTGTTTGCGCATGTGCAGAGACGTATCTGCATATGTGCGAGTGCCTCACACGTACGAACACGGCGTGAGGTCCGTGCAGAAAATGATCGTATGGAAACATCCAAGCAGGGGGTGGAGAGAGGCGTGAAGGGCTGTTTGGGCTCATTACCTTATGCGTATGCCCCACGTTTCATGAGCGTTCCCATGAAAATGCTGGGCGTACGTATGGTAATCCGGCCGTGACGCACATGTGGGGAGCGGACAGCTGACATAGCCGGATGCCAGCTGCCCGCCCATATCCCTGCTTTCATATGGAAAAGAGTCTGAGTGGTCTGGAGCACTCGGTGCTGTCTGATCACTTGGTCCATCATTCGATGGTCGGCAACCATCGGAGAATGGGGGAGGTTCCCACAGATGGAGGAGGTGTTCACATGAAACATCCACTCGCGGTCCGTGCGCTCGGCGTCTTACCGCATTCGGAAGGTGTGAGCGATCCATACGATAGGCGGGGCTAAGAACACTTGGTTTCTGTCCGAAATACGCATCCGTCCGAATCAACTAGAATAAGGGCCCTCTCTATATTGCTGTGTGATATGTATGCACTCTCTAAATACCTGGTAATAAATAAATGAGCGCAGCAATCACTGACAGTATGGGATAGTTTCTCTGCACCTTTACAGTACATAGTATTGCTACATACAGTACCGTACTGTTGAAATGTGTCATTGGGTATAATCATACTATGAACAGCAGAAATGGGACAGTCAGTATGTGTCAGGGAAGAAGGTCATTGTTGGCAATCAGCAGTGGACCCTGGAGCTTTCAGTTTACTGTATTATTTAAAGCCAAAATTAGCATTTGTGAGCGGATGTGGCATCTATGTATTACACCAGGGAAGGGAAGGGATGCTGCCGTATTGCCGTATTACTAATGCATTTGTAACAGGGAGATTGTGCTGAGGATATTTTGGTGCTAAGATTCTGATAGACACACACACACAGGATATGGTTGTTATGTCGACACTGACTAGTTTGACATGCATTGGCTGAGGTCGACAGAGTAGAAAAGTAAGCACAAGCATTAGGTCGACACTGCCTAAGTCAACAGTCAAAAGGTCAACATGAGTTTTTCATGGGTATTTTTGAGCCGACATGTGCCGACAGGCGGTATTTCATGCCCTACCATCCACTACGGCGTGGTGGGAGAATAAGATAGTGTGCTGAGCGTAGCGAGGCACCGTACCCGAAACATGGTGAGCATAGCAAGCGATGCTAGGGGACTGTGTCCATGTTGACATTTGGGACAAAAAAAAAAGTGAAAAGCTCATTTCGACCTTTTGACTGTTGACCCAGCCAGTGCCAACCTTTCAACCCAGTCTACCTTAGCCATGTCGACATACTGTATTTCATGTGTTGACCTAAGCCATGTTGATTTTCTGTGGTCGACCCAATAATCCATACCCCCAATAACACACACACACAAACATATATATTAATTTCATGAATCTTTACTTATTTATTTATAGGGGGCAGGGCTATTTTTGTGCAGGCTCTAGCAGGAACTGTGGCCCTTATTCTAGTTCACTCTTTCTGACAAAATATTTCTTAGATGGACAAAACCATGTACACTGCAGGTGAGGCAGGTGTAAAACCCCACCCAAATCTAATAATCTCTGCACAAGTAACACCTGCCTCACCTGCAGTGCTCATGGTTTTGTCCATCTAAGAAATATTTTTTCAGAAAGAGTGAACTAGAATAAGGGCCTCAGTTCCTGCTAGAGCCTGCACAAAAATAGCCCTGATAGGGGGTATTCAATCCCGGGTCACGACTGTCAATCCATCCCAACAGCTATGACTGTGGCTCGTCTTCGCTATGGCCAGGCAGGATTCAGTGTCCCACCTGAAGATCGGTGAACAGGTGTGTGTCCGCGTAAACGGCTGTGGATTGTCGAGATTCGTCCGTGATTGTGACAATACATGGCCGTAATACACAAAGTGGGCCCCGACAGCTTTCAAAGTTTGGTCCGACCTGTAAAAAGGTCGACATGCAAAAATGTTAACATGCAAATATGTCAACACAAGCATTCGGTCGACATGAGAAAGGTCGACAGTCAAAGGGTTGACATGGGGTTTTTCACTTTTTTGGAGCCAACATATGCCAACAGGCGGTATTACCATCCACGTGCACGTGCCTCACATGCACGTGCCCGAAGCATGTGAGGGGACGCGGTGCCACGTTTTAGTGTCCATGTTGAAAAACCCCATGTCGACATTTTAGTGTCCTTGTTGAAAAACTCCATGTTGACTTTTTGACTATCGACCTCCCCCATGTTGACCTAATGCTTGTATCAACCTTTTTTGTATGTCGACATTTTTGCATGTCGACCCTTTTACACGTCAACCTTTTTGTATGACTGCCTTTTTGCATGCTGACCTTCTTGTTTGTCGACCTAATGGTGTCAACCTACAGTATTGTTTGTCAACCTTTTTGGTGTAGATCCCTTGTCCCACACCCCTATATTACACATTTAACAACCATTTGTCCCATTTAAAACAATGGGCAGCAATAGGGTAATGTACTCCAAAAGGGTGAGACGTGCTGGTTAGCAACACCATGACAACTTACCTATACTACATATATTAATTATATCTATGGACCAAATACTGAATTCTTCAAAATGAATCATTGTACTTTATGTATAGTAGTTATACATTAAGGGGGAAATTTACTAAAGGAAATTTGTAAAAAATAGGTGTATTTGTATCCAGAAATACACTTATTTTTGACATTTACTATCCCGAAAATACGGCAATTCGTATTCGTATTGATGTGCCGTATTTTCGGGATAGTAAATGTCAAAAACACGTGTATTTCTGGATACAAATACACCTATTTTTTTCACAAATTTCCTTTAGTAAATTTCCCCCTAAATGTCATATGCTATGATTTGGGAAAGAAACAAAGGTGGATGGAATTTATTTATCTATTTACAGTTTCTTATATAGCGCAGCAGATTCCATTGCACTTTACAATAGTAGACAGTGATAAAACAAACTGGGTAACAACAAACAGACTTGGAGGTAGGAGGGCCCTGCTGCAAGCTTACAATCTATAGGGACATAGGAGGGAAACACAAGGACAGGCACCAGTAATAGCATAGCAGTTACAAGTCCAGAAGGGAAGCTATATAATACATAAGTGCCTCAGAGGGTTATGCGTGTAGAACTTAAATATGATAGGCTTGCCTGAAGAGGTGAGTTTTCAGGGAACGCTTGAAAGTTTGGAGACTAGTGGAGAGTCTCATTGTGAATGGAAGGGCATTCCATAGGATGGGAGCAGCCCGATGAAAGTCCTGTAATAGTGAATGGGAGCTAGTGATAAAAACATGTTTTAATTATGTGAATAGGTCCAAGAAGTACTACAGATTTGTCCCAATGGTTACCTCTGGGAGTTGCATATTAGGATTGCATGGAGGTTCACGCATGTTCCTGGCTGTTGACTAAAGGGGTGGCTAATGGCTGGTGGGCATCCATTGTATGCTGCTGCTGCTGCTGTTGCAAGTGAGCTGTGGTTTGGGGTAAGAAAATGTGTTTAATCAGAGTAACTGGTGCCTGTACTGATTTGGATAATGGTATAGAAAACAGCACACCCAATAGATATATATAGGGCCTACAAGTTGCCGACAGCCCAGTGTTAAAATAACATTATTACACCGAAAACATACATCAAGTCAAGTCAAATAATTAATTGTCCCTACTAGAAAAAAAAAAGCATAAGTGAAATTGTATAGTAGCAGAAGAATACTCAAAAATTACACAATGGCATTAAAAATGCTTAGGAAGGAAGTCACGCAAGGTCAAATTGCATTTGGAATTTATTGTATAGGCATCACATTTATCATGTATACTGTGCTGAGTGATATTGCAGGTAGCAATGTTATAGTCAAAACTTCCTAAAATATATTGTTACCAGTGTATATTGAGATATCTTGCAGCTAGCATTTAAGCATGGACACACCCATAGGTGGAGCTAGACATGGCTTTTAAGCAGAGTGACACGCCCCCTCGATAGTGCGCCAAGCTTTAGCTCCCTGGTTCTAGATTTCAAAAGTCGCCAAGTATGTATTTTCGACTCCCGGTAAATCTTCAACAGTACTGTAACATGTGGCCATATAAGCTTGAATAGGCAACATTTCATAGTACACTTTAGCGTCTCCAATTTTTCGTACATGCTCCAAACTCGATTTGAACATTAGACACTTAGATAATAGGCCAGATTTAGGTTTTGCTGCCAAACGCACTGTGAAAAAGTTACTGGCCCTTTAACTGCCGCCTCTTATCAAGTATTGAACCAATTAGAATAATCAGAGCATCTTTTTTTACTATATAAAAGTTTCCTATTGGTAGCAACTTGCAGAAAAAAAGACTAAGGGGGTTAGTCTGATTCACCCACTTTTTAGCGAGTTCCCCCTGTCCCGATGTTTTGGGGCCTGCGCGTGTGCATGGTCTATTATGCGAATGTGCAGATCCACTTTGGGAATGGCTTTAGTGACTTCCATAATCGCCAAGCCGTTTGCAATGATCTGGGCGGGCTGGGGACAGACGGGGGCAGGGACAGAGACCACCCATGGAAACGCCCATTTTATGGGGGTTCCCATGAAAGAACTGGGCGTTCTCATGGGTACGCGGGTGGGACGATGTCCCACTGACTTTTATTTGTAGAGCTAAGAGAAATCAATAGATGGTCGCCAACCTTTGAATGATTTCTCCTGCAATGGAGGCATGTGAGGCGATGTTAAGTTCTCAGCTTACCGAGCAAACCAGAATCAGGGCCTATCTTAACAATATTATTGTGCATATTGTCTGGTGTGTAGTGTAGTGTACCTACTATATCGTTAATGATGTGTGATCCTGTGGCGCATTAACAACCCCCCCCCCCCCCCCCCCCGCCGTCTGAACATGCAGTCAAATCTGCCTATATCATCAGCGACTGCAAGTTAGGTGGAGGGCTAAGTGTCGTCAATGGGCGGTATTCAATGAGCCTGATTCGCCATGTTTTTATGGCGAATTTGTGCTGTTTGGTGAATTTCTGACTAAAACGGTGAATCACCCTATTCAATGACCACATGGCGAATACATTTGAAGGTTTTTTTCACCATGATTCACCGAGTAGCAATCGCTATCTTTTTATGGTGAAGTGGAATGTGAACTTTTAAAATAAAGTGTTTTGTTTTTTACATTTGGTGTCAAAAAATCAGGAATTTTATTCTGAGGAGGGGCATGCTATTTTTATTCATGTGCTGTAAGCACGTGAATATATATTAAATTTTAAAAATAATATTTTTTTTTTTTTTACACAGCAGCCAGCAGGGGGCGCCGGAGCCGAGCCGCTCATTACATATTCATATATTCACTGCACCCGATCATTACGATCGTGTGTAGTGAATATACGCTCCCCTGCTGGCACCCCCGGGGGGCAGCCTGTGCTGCCTGGCGCCCGGGGAGCCCACCTAACCCCCCACAAAGTTCTGGGCTAGGCAGAGAGACTACCATCTCTCTGCCTGGCACCGTCCTCAGGCTCCCTGCGGCAATCGCCGCAGGAGCTCATACTCGCCAGTCAGGGGCTCGCTGCCCCTGACTCGTTGAATACCGGAGCCGGTATTGAATACCGCCCAATGTGTTTGCAGTAGATTTTTCATCCATGAATGATACCAGGCACAATGATTTGCGGTATGCAATTGGATTATTTGCTAATATGTCTGCAATGAATCTGACAAACGAAGCCTGCAAAGAGTGGTGAGGACAGCAGAGAGGATTATTGGGAAGGACCTCCCCTGTAACCGAACAATACTTAAGCAGGGTGAAGAAGTGAGCTGAGAAGATCGTGGTGGACAAACTCCACCCTGGCCAGAACTGGTTTGATATTCTCCCATCAGGTAGACGCTTCAGGTCCATTCCTGCCAAGTCGCCAAGAACCACAAAAAGCTTCTTCTTCCCGACAGCTATTCACCTATTGAACAATGTACTCTAACATACTGCTAATCTAACCAAAATAGACAAATGTTATAACCAAGCGCAGGGCACTAATTATAGTCCTAGGCTGCCGCTTATAAGGGATACTCAACCCTTAGGAGGGACAACAATCAAAGAAAAACAGTGTAAGCGGCGCATTAAGGACTACAATTCAAATATCAAAATTCGATTTTTTATGATTTTCTTTGCTAATCTAACCACCTAACTGCTCTGTCTAACCTTGCAAATCATAACATGTGAATTGTCATTTGTATGCGCAACTGAAGCAATGTATGTATGTCCTGTTATCCCTCTTGTACCATATTTGAAGCTGCACTGTATCCACAAAACAATCCTAGTATATGAGAGTATACATGGCCAATAAAATAATTCTGATTCTGAGATGCTAACACACCACAGAGGAACCCCCACTGTGATTGCATCATTTGTGTTTTGTGCCCCATGATCTCCGGCGAGGCACAGGCCTCTCCATTAAGTAAGTGTGATGGCAGCTACTAATAAAGGAAAAATGCCATCCGGACAGCCATGACACTCCTGTATTCACCTGACCAATCCCCTTCACCTGCCCAAAAGCTGATTTCCTGTCAATAATTTGGGACTCCCTCGCATGCGCAGTAAGAAAACATCAATCGATATGTGTGCAATGGAAGCTTTGTCTCTGCACCTGAATGACCCCCACTGTGTGGCTTATGCACAGAATAAGCTCATGTAAAGTCCAGAACATATACTGTAGTTACATAATAGCTTTAAGTTTACCATAGCAGCCCATACAATGTGGGACTGGTCATTTGTACAGTGGTTAGGGTACCTAGAACTCCTTGAGTTTTTTTTGGGGGGGGCAGTATTTACTAAAGGTTGTTTTTGGACAATTTGAAAATAGTTCATCTTACTTGATGTTGGAATTCTAGGGCTAGAACTAAAATTTACTAACATTTAAAAATGTATCTGTCAATATATCGGGCAGTATGGATGGTGTAATGGTTAGCATTACTGCCTCATAGCACCAAGGTCATGGGTTCAATTCCCACCATGGCCCTAACTGTGTGGAGTTTGTATATTCTCCACGTGTTTGCGTGGGTTTCCTCTGGGTACTCCGGTTTCCTCCCACAATCCAAAAATATACCGGTAGATTCATTGGTTCAAATTTAACCCTAGAATGTCTGTGTGTGCGTGTGTACACGTGGTAGGGAATATAGATTGTAAGCTCCACTGGGGCAGGGACTGATGTGAATGTTCAACTATACTCTGTAAAGCGCTGCGGAATATGTGTGCGCTACAGTATATAAGAAACTATTAATATATAAATAAATCTGTCTGTAAATGTGTGTTTTAGCCCTTGAAGTCCAACATTGATTAAGATCGATACCCCTGGATTCTACTCCTGCCCAGAGAGCTATGGATAAAAGTTCCATCCAGGTGTGTGTGGTTGTGTACCTGCAGTAGGGAGATCACTGTGTGAGCACTTTTGGAACAAGGTTGGCATGCCTGAGACATACGCTCCCTAGTACTGCATTAACAAACATGTTGGTGTAATGTTAGTGAAGAACAGCAGACAAGTTTGTAGAATTAATAGCCCTGCTTACCTTGCTTGTATCTGTACATCCGTACAGTCTAAGGTGGATACAGGAAAAGGAGGGACCAGCTTAAGGCAGCTGCCTAGGGCGCCGGCCACTGGAGGGCACCTCTTCAGCCCAACAATTCAATATAATGGGTCCTGACAGGGGAGACACTCGTGCAGCGGGTTGTAACCACCCTCACCACAGAGCGCATCACCGGGACCAGGCGGCGCCCGCTGCACTGCTCCCGGGGCCGGCCTGTCAGCAGCTGCTTTGGGCTGAGGGTGGCCGGGCGCAGCAAATGGTTGGGCCGGAGAATATCGGTGGCCAGGGGAGTCCTCCTGCCTTCTACCACTGAGAGGAGGACCTGACCGAGGAAGGGGAAGAAGCGGAGGAGGAGGCTGCCCCAACCCGCCCTCAAGCTGCCCAACTGCATAGCGATTCTGCGTCTGTCACCTGTATTTTTGCTCTGCTGTACGCTCCCATAGGCCGGAGCCCCTGGACACCTCCCCGGCCACCACTCCCTCGGACAGCTCCGATTCCTCCCCCGGTCAGCGGCCGGCATCCTGGATGTTACCCGCCGCCGCAACACATTGGTGAGCCGGCAGAGTGCTCCCGACCACAGAAGGGGGGGGGGGGGGGGCGCGCTGAAGAGGTGCACAGAAGTTTTGCCTAGGGTGCCACAAACCCTTGCCCTGGCCCTGGGAGGACTCAATACTTTGGTGGAGTATAGGAAAACAGATGCTGTGTAACTGCGTTGATTTTTTTTTATTTTTATTGAATCATCACACAAAGCAGATCGCTTCCCATCTGTTCCTCTCTAACGAGGGCTGTCTTGGAATGCGACCACAGACAGGCAGATAGAAATGATCTTTGACAAAACAATATTTTATGAATGCTAGGACTGTAATCACATAATTCATTCAGCTGGTGACAGTGGAACCGCCCCCTGCTGCCCGCATTCATGTTGTGGGCGGAGTCAGAATATCCACTTGTCTTCTGCTGCAAGGTCCTTCATTTTGCCAGGAGCCTTTGGACCTCTAGCAATGTTACTGGTCACATCTCTTCCATGAAATCCAGGTCAGGCATAGTTCCTGTCTGTTTATGTGTCTTTTTTACTTACTTAATTAATTATTTACTTATTGTTTTATTGATATACATAAAAGTCGCATTTTAAGTTCTATTACGGGAGCATGATATTAGGAGCCCTGAAAACAAACTAAGAGTGCCCCCCCAAAAAGTCCTCTTTTCTTCTTGCAAAAATAGAATATTTCCCAAAGTACCCAGACATATAGGAAGAATCAGTTTCCAGATGTCCAGACCATATACTGTAGTGCTGTACCAAACGTCAATCATTTTCCTGTGCACCTCTGTGGGGAGCAATGGGAAACGATCAATGTTACAGTACTTGTTGCAAAGTGATTTTTACTGCTCCGGGTGGTACTTCGCTTTACCTCTTTAGAGCGGGAACGACCACCGAATTAGTTTTACTCTGCTTAGCAACTGTTCCAAGATGCAAATCCATGAAATTTTAATGTTCTACTCCTCTGCGGAAATTAGGTACAGCAGCTGACTTTTCTGCTTCTTTTGTTCAAAACTTCAAAAGTTTTGAATGGAGGATGAAGGGAATGTGTAGAGCTACACAGAGGGGATATGCCGCATCAGTCTCTATTCAAGCCAGTGGGGTTTTTAAATACTAGGGCAAATGTACAGCACGGATTCTGACGTCAATGAACATTCCCAGTGGATACTCTGATGATCTAGCTCACTTCCAGCAGATGGACCTTGGGGAAACAATTATCCCTATGGTTTTCTATGTTTGCTTGTGTTTCCAAGGCAAAAGAAGAACAGCACTGTCTTGTGAAACAGTAGCTCAGAGTAACTGATTGTGAAGGGAGAGAAATAACCAGAGACATTCCAAAACATATTTCTAATAGTAACAAATAGCCACTACCTTAACAGTGCACTTGGCATTCATCATTGGCTTCAAATGTTTTCATTAAAAGGATCTGTTTAATATATAACAAGGGAATGGACGTTTTACAAAGTTTAGCTTCAGGTCTTTGTGAAACGTACATTGAAAGTTTGGCATATACACTGTAAGGAGGATTTTTACCCATCAGAATAGACGTACAGTTTGTGCTGTTAAATACTATTCATATAGAGATTTACGTTAATCTCCAGTTTTTGATTTGTGCATGTGCAGACCTGTTTTTTGCTATGTTACTCGCAGTACCCCAAAAGCCAAAGTTTGATTGACATGAGGCCGGTGTTTGGGGGCAGCAGCAGCAGGGAGCGTTCCAGAAAAATGGGGTGTGTCAGCGTTGTTTTCTGGGCATGCCAAACTAGTCTGCTTTTAATGTTTTTAGTCCGGATCGCAGTACAAGTTTGTTTTCAAAATAGGCAAAACCGAGTGCACTGCAGGTGGGGCAGATGTAACATGTGCAGAGAGAGTTAGATTTGGATGGGGTGTGTCAAACTGAAATCTAAATTGCAGTGTAAAAAATAATGCAGCCAGCATTTACTATTACCCTTCACAGAAACAAAATATCTCACCCAAATCTAAAGGGGCATCCACAAGTTGCAATTGCAGCCTAATTTATAAGCGATCTGGCTACATCACTTAGAAATGGAGCACTGTTCGCTCTGTGTGTATGCCCTGCAGCGCCAGAGATGCACAGTCCCGCTATTAGCAGTATCATCAGCCGCACATAAAATTATTTTGCAACTGTGGACACAATTTACAAAACCTTCTCTTATTATTTTCAAAGAAAAACTTTTTTTTATGTTCCAAATGGACTGGCTGGAAGCTTTTCTTCAAAAAGAATCCCGTGTTAAAAACATTTTTTTGATACGTGGGAAAGTAACATAGAGATCCGGCGAAATCCCACTAAAGAATCTGTCCTTAAATGTTTTTTTAAAAACCCTTTGGTATGAGACGACTGTGCCTTAGCGAATCCCCCAATTATCCCAATACCCTGATTATTTATTTGATTTGTATTTCTCAAAAATTTATGATGTATACTTTTGAAAAAGTGACTTCTGTACTATTTTGTTTTCAATGCAGACAATGCTTACTAATTATTTTACTCGTTGTACTTATACTTGTATAATTACATGTTAAAGCTTCAATACATAAAGAAATTTGAAAATAAAGGCATGCTGTATTCTTTTTTTCTTTATTTCGTACTGTTAAACCTATAGCAAGTACCCTTATAATGTATTTGTGTGCACTCAATATACAGGTGACTCATTAATCAATTATTTAGATTACCCCTCTACAATGTGGCAATGTCACTTTGGTTTTTTTTCTGGTGGCAGGACCACTAGTGTTATACTGATGATATTTGTCTGCCATTGACAATCTTTACGTCTCTTCTTTGAGTGGTGTTACTTGGTGTTCAAGAAAGATCTAATCCATATACAAATGACACAGTTTCCAGAAACTCAGAGCACACTATACCTTATAATTATTATTGGTAATGATTTGTAAGTGTCCAAAGTGCTGCTGTGTCAGACACTGGGGTAAGCATGGACATGCAGTACAAGGTAGGCAACATAGACTAGGCTAGAGAGAACTTAGACAAATGAATGGAGTCAAGCTATTTGGAGGTGTACTACTGTGAGTAGTATCAGTAGGAGTAGGGTACGATATGATAAAGAGGATGGGTTTCATAGAACATTTAAAGGTTTGGTGTACTTCCATAAGAGGGTAGAATCTCAGGAAAAGTCTGTAGGTGGGAGTGAGAGGTGGTTACCAAAGACGTGGTGATGACCAGATCAAAGATACAGCCAAGAGTATGTCAGAAAGAATATTTTGGCATTCAATTTGAAATAGATTATAGACTGTGGTTCCACAGAATAAGTATATTGAATTGCCTCAGAATTTAGGATGGACTGAATCAGAGACAAATGGATGAAGGAGGATTTCAGATAGTACAAAATAGTAAATAGGAATATTGCAATTGTCAAGAAGGAAGATGATGAGAGAATGTATTAGAGTTTTGGTATGAAATATAAGCTATATTTTGAATGTAGAGACAACAAGACTGGGAAAGAGTTCAAAGTAGATGAGTAAAGCAGAGGACTGTTCAAGTATGTTGCTGTACAATAGTAATGGGCATGAAAGATGGCATTTACGAGAGGAGGAAAGAAGGTAAGCTTTGTTTTGCATATGCTTAGGTTTAGGTTGTGAAGATATCAAATGGGAGTGATGGTGTCAATATCAGGTGCAACATACATTATTAAGTAGCTACACTATGCAAGAAAAAATAGATGAATGGACTGTCAACTATCTATATATCTAACTATCTATGTATGAAGCAGAGCTAAAAAAGTTCTTTAATTCATTCAGGTTGGTGAATGGGTACTTAGTGACCTTAATCGCAGTCAACAATCATATAGTGATTCAGTGAGGGGAGAATGCACAGCTCAACTCCTAAATCAGAACGTTTTTAGCTCTGATGGATATCTTTCAAACTGATACATAAAGTATCCATGAGATTTACACATATTGGACCACTGTACCTTTTATAAGAAACTTCACTCCTAACAATTGTTTCTGTGGTCATCCTACCAAACTGCTGTATTCTGTCCCTGATGAAGTCAGCATTATGATGAAACGCAATGGGCTCACTTTGTTGTTTGATTGACCGTTCTGTCAACACGTTAAAATGATCTTGAATGGTTGATTCATTGAACTGTATCATAAAATCCTTATGCACAATGTCATGCCCTTAGGGTATTTTTTATTAACTATTATTTGATTAAATTTAGCGCACTCAGAACCATTCTTTAATTTAATTTCTAAATGCTGGATTCCATCTAACAGGGGATCCCTCCAGAGGTGCTGCTCATATTACATCTTCGGTGTCCTTTCTATCTATCTATCTATCTATCTATCTATCTATATATATACACACAACCGGATTACAGAACGGTATACTGAGCATTCCAAACCCCGCAATTACATTTGTAGATTTAACACCTCGGAATTTTGCAAAGTTATACAATTGTATTAACAATGATAGCATCAAGTACTGTGCATTTAAGGAATCCATCTTTTTTTTGTAAAATAAATTGACATTTACATTATGCAAATGTGGCATGCCGCTAGCTCCAGGAGCCAATCACAAGAACAGTGGCCCGGATTGCTCTCAAAACTGATTCCAGGCTAAAATCTGTGTTTAAAAAAATTATGTTACAAAACATAAAATAGATTTTCAAACAAAAGTAACCAGTGTCAAGGGTGTCCTTTCTCATCACATTGTACTGTGCAAATCCACAATAGGCATCTGGATAAAAATGTACTAAGCATTGTACAGCGGTATTCAGCTCTGGAGCACCCAGACATTCTGCAGTTTTATTATTTTACTGCTGTAGAGGAGACATAGACTCGCATCTCCTCTGAAAAGCAGGTAAGCATTAACCTATCACCTTGCTAATGTATCAAAAAATAAGTCGGAGTTATTGAGTTTACAGACTGAAAAGACTGATACCAACTCTAGGCACGTAGACACCAGCTGAACCTAAATGAACTGATGGCGAATTATTTGAAAAATGAGCGTAATTTCCATTTAAACAAATGCACAAAAACACCATCTTTCTGCCCATTGGCCGAACCATTCTCATCATTAGCTTTTATGCCCAGATATGCCAAGCAATAAGTGACAGACAATATCGGCCATATTTTTTACCATTTTTGAGGCTTGCTAAATAGCCATTCACTATTCAACATCAATAAAAAAGTTAGAAGAAAGAGGATTCACGGGTAGATGTATGAAGCAGTGATAAGGGAGGAGAAGTGATAAAGTGCCTGGTACTTTATCACCGGCCAATCAGCTCCTGACTGTTAAGTTACAGGCTGGGTTTAAAAAGGGAGAGATAGAAGCTGATTGGCCGGTGATAAAGTACCAGGCACTTTATCAATTCTCCTCCCTTATCACTGCTTCATACATCTACCCCTCAGTGCTAGATCTGACAATTATATATTGATAACAAATATATTAAATGTTCATTCATCAATAAAATAGTTTAGATAAAAAGAGAACAATGAAACCGGTTAACAATCATTTTTGACATTATAGTTTCTAGAGATGTGCAGTTCGATTCTCTAGAAATACGAACAGTAAACCAAGAAATCCAAAACTCAGTATTCAGATTTTATATGTGAATTCCGAAATAAAGCACTTGATGGTGGTTTAGCAAAACCAAAATGCAACAATTACATTAGAACCAAAACACGGTGATGTAATTAGAACCATAATACAAGACCATCAATATTAATTATTTCCTGATTGGACTGCTTTGAGGCAATAATACATAAGTACATACAATGGAATGATCAAACTAAAATATCACAAAATATAACACTATGTGCAATACAGGTTGACTACACATTTGCCAGACCAGTCTTTTAAAAAGTGCACAGTCTGTTGGTTCCTATATACAGATAGAGCCATCCTCATCTAGCCATTGAAAAAGGATTAAGTGAGCCAGAGCTGTCCGACTTAATTCTCTGCTAATCCCCTACTGTAATGTTCTATGTTTTTGTATTGCAGCTAAAAACAATAGCTGATAAAAAACCTTGGAGAGCCATGGCTCACCATGGCTCTCCCGAGAAGGCTAGTTGAAGAAGGCTCCACCCACTGCTTCATCCTAAAAATATAGAATTATATACTGGAGAATGACGATGCCCATTGTGTTTATAAAAGACGTCAGGAACACAACAGATGAAGTCTTCACTTTGCAGACCACTCATTGTTATACAACCTCATGCGGTCATTCTTATTTTATCTATAGCTTATTATGGCAGCTGACACATGGGACAGAGAAGCCTTAGACGTTCTTAAATACTTTTGTGTAGAGCTTTGTGAATCTCCTTTGTCATCCATGTTTAGAAAGCCATTGACCAATCATACTTCACCAAAGGATCTACTCCAAACTCATCATTAGTTTCACCAGCGAATTACCTATTTGTTCAGGGGCCAACTCATGTCTATCAGAAAAGTTGGCTGAACATTTGCTGAGCTCTTCCTCAACCTATTCTTTGAATATCATAAACCACCCTACTAATTACAGAATTCCTCCCCTCCCTTGCATGAAAGTCCCCAATATAGATTCATTATACCCCACTTACTCTACATTTAAGAAATATGCTAATATGGTTTATATTCTCCCCTTCCAACAGTACCATCTTACTTATTTGTATTTTATTTTTTGTTACTTTGTGTATAGCATACATGGCAGCACCACTACTGCAATAAACAACCATTGGAATATATAGGGACAAATGTAATAGGGTGTGAGAATCAGAAAGTGAAAGATTTAAGAAAAGTTTCCCCATTTTTTTAAAGCACCTATCAATTACACCACCCTGGTTTTGCAGTGCAAATGATTGCCACTTTAAAAAATTTGATGTATTTGATATACTATCTTTATATATGGTATTAAGCTGAATACAGTACTGTACAGTGAGAATATCCAACTAATGTCTTTTTACATTATATTGCTGCAATCCTTAAAACCTAAAAAGGCCTTTACACCTTAATGGCAACCTAATTGGACACAAACCTTATTTGGACTGTCATATTGCACACAGACAAAACCCATGACTTGCTCCTATCCAACTTCCTGGGTCTCTCATTGCGCCAAGGTTACATCGCACCATCTGCAATGGTTCTACCAACAGGGGCTGGGTTGTAATTACTGACGCAGCAGCTGATTCCTGTTCTATAATTTCATTCATCCCTAGACCATTTCTCGGACTCTCACCCACCTGTTCACTGTACATCATAACACAAAGGCGGGCAGAAGTGGGTACAGACCATATGAACCTAGACAACTATTTCTCGTAATTGGGAGCTTTACCTACAAAATATATAGCTTATATTATATTATATTGAGAGTCAAGACTAAATGAATAGGCTTGACAAAATGTCTATAATTGTCAGGGTATCTCTGTATTGTTTTAGATATTATATATAAATTGATGTAATGTACACCACAGCATAATTGACCCTGTTATCTAATAACCATTGTGTTTATGTAAAATGTCACCAATTAAATATTTGTCTATGTGTTGCACTTTTTTAGTTGCTGTGTGTGAAATCAGTAAATAAAGCTATCACAACCAGTGATTAACAGGGTGATCATCTACCAACATTGGAAATCAAGGAACTTTTACTGTAGGTTGACACATCTTTTGCATTTAATTAATAATGGAATTGGGAATGGGCAGATGTAACATGTGCAGAGAGAATTAGATTTGGGTGGGGTTTTACTTCAAAGTGAGATCTATATTGCAGTGTAAAAATAAAGCAGCCAGTATTTACCCTGCACAGAATCAAAATAACTCACCCAAATCTAACTCTCTCTGCACATTTTACATCTGCCTCACCTGCAGTGCACATGGGTTTTTCCATCTAAGAAGGATTTTGTCAGAAAGAGTGAACTAGAATAAGGCCCTATGTGCGCCACAACCACACACACACACACTGCAAATGTTATAAATGTACTAAATATTATAAAGAAACCCAAGCAGTATAAACTACAAACTGCTACAAACAATCTTCATCAATAAAGCACCACTGTCGCCAAACAAGAAAATAGAATTGCTTCCCCGAAAAACTGACCAATAGCTGCGAACCATTTGCTCGTGGACAGACCATAAACAAATAAACCCAGAAGCATTCTCCTTTATTTACTAACCAACAGCATGTAAAACATATTGGAAGACAAGCTAGTCAGTATTGCTTTGGCTCCAAAGCATTGTGGACCACAGAGGTAAAGGTGCACAGCGGTGATGGGGAAAATCGCTGGTCTGAAAATTGCTCAGTGCATACACACTGAGTGATTTTTGCCCGTCTAAGTAATTTTCCCAGGGGTGGACGGCTTTCCATAGCAGGACTCTACGGAAAGCCATCTACCCCGTCACTCATCTGCTGGTGATACCAGCAGATGAACGCCGGTGGACGGCGAAGATGCAGGAGCGCTCATTGCCGGGCCGTACATACTGGGCAGTTTAAATATACTGTAGGTGTTACATTGTACAATTCAGAGCTTTTATTAGTTCATATACATTTAGAACTCAACAGTGCTTTTAGGCTACTTTCCCAAAGGAACAATGGTCTGCAAAAGTGTTAAATATTTAAGGTGCCCATTTCACGGTGCGATTTGCGGGTGCGATGCATGCTCCCGCACACAGGTCATCACGCAGTTCAAAAAGTATGTGCTGCACATACTTTTTGAACTAGGTCCCAATCGCACTTAAGACGCATGCAATGATCTCACCGTGTATGGGCACCTTTACCGCTGAGAAACTATTCACAACGTTCCGTGATTTAAAAAAAAAATATTTCTCTCCTATAAAACAGAAAACTTTTAAATGTTCCCAACTCATTGTAAATTGTGCATGCTTAACAACCACATGCACTGTACTATACATTCCCCACCCGGACGTGGCTCAACTCTCTCAAGTCTGAATTGTGGAAACCATCATTGTCCCTGAGTGATATATAACATGCTATCCAGCATGTGCTAATAGCTGTAATGAGTAAATTAAATGCAATGCTCCCTGGACTGCCTAACCACCCTCAGGAGGTCCACTGCATGACGTTTTTCCCTACTGTCACCAATTCCACACCAAACACTCTGACAATATGCTTAATAGACTAATTAGGTGCTATTGTGTAATTGATATTACCAATGATAAATGCAAGAGAAGCGCTACTGGATGTTGAACAAGTAAAACATTGTAATTGTAGCATTGTTCCCTCCTTTTCTCTTCAACGTTTATCACACCACATCATTTTCTAGGATGCAATAGAGACATGGGGGGAGATTCTCTAAACAAGAAATGCGGTAAAAACCCCGTTATCGGGGTTTTTACCGCATATTGGGATGCTCTAAGTATCCCCCGCCGAGTTAACGCGGCGGGGGGCATCGCCAGAAAAATCTGGCGATGCCCCATAGAAGCCAATGGGCTTCTACCGCATCCAACCGCCGCCCCGCAACGACCCCCCACCGCCCCGCATCGCCCCCTCCCCCCTCACCTGTGTCCGGGCAGCACAGAGCTGTGCTGCCCGGACCTGTGACCTCCTCCCTGCACTGATCCTCTTCCGGGTGCAGGGAGGAGGAGAGCCCGGCGCAGCAGCAGCAGCGCCGGGTGTGTGAGGGTGGGGGGAGCCGCCAGGACCTGCTGGGACCCGGCGACTCTCACCGTAAAGGACAGCTCTTACCGCAAGAGCTGTCCTTTGCTATAATTATCGCATATGTTAGAACATATGCGATAATTATAAATGTGATGGGCGGTGAAGGGGGGCGGAGATTCTTAGAGAATCTCCCCCATGGTAGACAGAATCTGTTTGGTTGCTACGGACAACCTCACATCACAAACCAAGAGACTGGTGGAAACAGAAATGGACCAGAAAGTTAACCAAAAAAAATAAAATAAAAGAAATTGACCAAAAATAACAAAAATTAAATAATATAATTACAAAAGAAGGGAGACAAATGTATTCAATAACTTTTGCTTATATAGCGCCTGCATATTCCGTTACACTTGGCAATGGTAAGCAAAACAGTAACAAGACTGGCTAATAACATTGGGGCCGATGCAGACCACTCGTAGCGGGCCAAATTCAGACCTGTCCCTGATGGTTGGAGTTTGTGCATGCGTGTATATATGCAAACCCCAAGAGTGAGAGTTTCATACTTGCCGGGACATTCGCTACAGGAGGGGCAGGAAGAGGGAGGGCAGGGGTGGGCAGGGGAATGACCAGGGTTTTAGAAGCGTGTCCATAAAAATGCCTGCACATGGAGGCGTGCCAATGTCAGCGGCCATCTTCGGTCAAGATAGACTAGTCTTATCTGCGAACTGAAAAAAATGATTAGTTGGTCAGCGATTTTTCACCTAAGTGGTCAAATGCAAGGGGACGTGTAAGTGTACACATCGCCTCGCATGCTAATGAGGGGAGTCACGCGGCGGGGGGCAGGCGTTTGGCTGGGTGGTGTTGAGGTTAGGATCTAGGTTAGTCAGACCTGTAGCAGTAAGACAATGGGGGTGAAGTCAAATTCGCACGGGGGATTTTTTTCATCTGCACATGTGCAGGGTGCGAGCGGGCACGGTGAACTGCATGTTCACTGTCCCACTCTCACCGCCACCCCAGGGGGGCATGGGGTGGCGGTGGGAGGCACAGCCAATGGGAATGCCCAGCATTTAATGGGCTTTCCTATGAAAACGTTGGGCATTCCCATGCAAATCACCCGGTGACCTCAGCATGTGAGGCAGTAATGCTAACCATTATACAATCCATGCTGCCCTTCTAGAATATAGAAACCCTATAGCACAGCAAAGTATATATATGCATATTTAGCGGATAAACATAATAGTCCACTCGCAGGAAATGTAAATTACTGCTACAATTTTATGCCAAAGGGATTTATTTTCAAATGCAAATCTGTAATTTTAGGTGGGAATAAGTCACAACAACAGCATTCCCATAGGAACAATGTTGTACTCCAAATGCAGAAAGTGCAGCCCAGTAATCACTACCTACTGTATTAAGACTAAAATCATCATAAGAACCTTACACTATATAGTGTGTGTGTGTGTGTGTGTGTGTGTGTGTGTGTGTGTGTGTGTGTATACTGTATATATATTCATACAGTAATAGGGTTACCACCTCATCCCTTCTCCTAATTCTGGACACATATTAATTACACAGGTTCTATGGCTGGTTTTATTCAGCCACACTACCTGTGTAATTAATATGTGTCCAGATTTAAAGGAATGAGGTGGTAACCCTATACAGATATAGATAGATAGATAGATAGATAGATAGATAGATAGATAGATAGATAGATAGATAGATAGCAATCTAAATCTCTCTGAACATGTTATATCTGCCCTGTAGTGCCCATGGTTTTGTCCATTTGAGAAGGAATTTGCCTTTGCAGGTGAACCAGAATAAGGGCCTAAATGCCACCTCAGGATGATGAAGAGGTTTTGCTGGTTCCCTTCCTGGCCGAATCAGTAGTTAGCCTCACATGCGCATATCATTTTAACCTGTTTTCTGTAGCATTAGACAGCTGGTGACAGGGGAAGATGTGCTAACCCTTGGAAAGTAATAAGTGAGAGAATAACTGGAGAGAGATAAAGTTCCAGCTGGCACTTATATCTCTCTAAACATTAACACTCTCAAAGGTTAATGTTATCACCAGGAAGAGAACTCTCCAGGAAGTGCAGCACTGTGGTAAAAATAGCCAATGGCAAATAGACAACATCTTTTTTTTAACCAATCAGCTTACAAAATAAATTTTGTTTGATGCTCAAATCTATCAATTCTTCCAATGTCTTTTTCTGTGCTCACAATGAGACATGCTATTGGACTCAATGCTATGCTTAGTCACTGGGGATTCTTACAGTACATCACAATGACCCTTGGGTAACCCTGGCCACCATCATCTATCTGCAATACAGTGTATACAGCTCAACAGCTTTTTCTTGCTGAAACGATGAGTCTATTAGATAACACAATAAGGTTATCAGGTCTCCAGCATGATGGAAGTACAAGATTTTAGCAGAGGTATCTAATGATGAAGCCCATCATATCTAACGGTATAGGAGATCATTGTGCACCGCTAAGCATCCTCCTTGTGACAGATTACCCACGACCCGGTAATCTGGCAAATGAAGGAGTCTTGAAAGCTTGCGATGATTTCCTCCACAGTTTAGCAAGCAGACAAGCGACACGTCACTGCTGTGTTTCCATATGAAGTGGCAGAGACATTTCGCTATGAGAAAACTGTGAGAATGATATTAAAAAATGGTGTGAACTGTGAAGTGGTGCAGCTATCTGGGACAACACTGGGGCAGAAGAGACGCAGACGGATACAGGAACATGGATATTTCCAAAAAGATAAATAATAATGTCATCGGTGTGCTTTTGCAGAATAAAGACATTTTAAAAAGTTTGCCGGGTAACGATAGATACAAAGTAAGAAAAAGCACACAGAACCGGAGCAAAGACCAAATCCATGATGACCCACTCCACCAGAATATCTAGGTGACTACTGGATTGTAAAGACATCAACCATCGATGATTCATAATGGTCGATGGTTTATGGTCGATGTAGTTGGTTTCCCTCCATCGGTGTCAAGCATAAAAAAATAGGTTTTGTTTTCTTTTTCCCCCAAGGCGCTGGGACACAGAGCATAGCCCCACCCCCAACACCTGGGAAGCCCCGCCCCCATGTTTGATTAGCCCACAGCCCACTCAGTCAAAGAAAATGGATGAACATCGATAGGTAGAAACATCGATGGACATTGATTGCATAGTATGCTACTATCGATGGACAGTTGCACTATTGCCATCGATGTCCATCCCTACTGTATTCCCACAGAGCGCTTACATATTGCCCAATCATTCCTCTATTACACTGGGTGGGTGTGGCTTTTACAGACATAATTGCCCCATCACCATCTATTTTTTCTACCCTTTCTCAAAAGTAGGTAAAGGCATGAGAAACTAGCCATCAAAGTAACGGAGTGACATGATATATATTTTTTAAATAAATATAATTTTCCGATACACTTATGCATTCATGCACTAAGCATGCAGTTAAAATAATAAAAGCCCCCATATGCTCTTTTTGCTTGAAGGTAGTGTAACATACAGTAGGCATGCTATGTGTGAATCCTGGATGCTGGCTTTAGCGGTGAAGTCCTGCTCGCACCTTTCCTTTACATTACAACTTCCCTGTTTTGCAATCACAGGATAATTGTATGTAGAATCTGCCTGGAAATGGCATCGAAATTTCAGCCCAAGGAAACTTATTGTTATGCTATTCGATGCTATGTTTTTCAGGTGTATTGAGTTCCGCAAAAATTCAAACTACAGTATGTAAATCTTAAAGAATAATTCCATCTCCATACTAAAAAAGTGGTAAAATGGAGAGTGATAACCAGCCAATCAGCACCTACCTGTCGTGTTACAGGCTGTATTTGAAAAATGTAGCTAGGAGCTGATTGGCTTGTTGTTTATCACTTTTTGAAGCTTGATACATCTGGCCCTTAGCCCTTTACCCCCTACGCAGCACTATATAATTTAAGTTCACTGTTTGGAACTTGATCCCCAGAGGAGTGTGTGTATGTGGGGGGGGGGGGGGGGGTTCAAATGTCCCTCTCTTATTTTTTTGGTCATTAGTGCCCAGTATTTACTGTTTTAGTCATTAGTGCCCGGTATTTATTGTTTTGGTTATAAGCTCCTGGATTTAAATTTTTTGGTCATTAGTGGCCGGTATTTATTGTTTTGGTTATTAGTGCCTGGCAATAAAACAAAGTGTGTTTGTGTACCGAACTGGCACCCTGAGGTGACAGGCAGAACACAGTACCTGGCACTCTAGTATAAATTGATAATTGGAGGTTGGTAATATATATTATTTTACCACCTGCTGCTGCTCGTGTTGTGTGGGCTAGCCTTTGCTCACAAAAATAGAGGAAAACTTTAAAACATTTGTAACACTAAGCGCTGCTAGGTGGGTGTGAATCATGTGATTAACACCCACCTAGCAGCGCTTAGTGCTACAAATGTTTTTATTAGTGCCTGGATGTACATTTTTTTCATCATTAGTTTCCAGTATTTATTGTTTTGGTCATTAGTGTCTGGTATTTATTGTTTTGGACATTAGTGCCCGGTATATATTGTTTCGGTTATTAGTGCCTGGTATTTATGTTTTTGGTCATTAGTGCCCTGTATTTATTGTTTTGTTTATTAGTGGCTGGTATTTATTGTTTTGGTCATTAGTGCCCAGTATATATTGTTTTGGTTATTAGTGTCTGGCATTTATTTTTTTGGTCATTAGTGCCCGGTATTTATTGTTTTGGTTATTTGTGCCTGGTATTTCTTTTTTGGGTCTATAGTGCCGGGTATTTATTGTTTTGGTCATTAGTTCCTGGTATTTATTTTTTTGGTCATAAGTGTCTGGTATTTATTGTTTCGGTTATTAGTGACTGGTATTTATTTTTTGGGTCATTAATGCCTGGTATTGTTTTGGTTATTAGTGCCCAGTATTTTTTTTTTGGTCATTAGTGCCTGGTATTTATTGTTTTGGTCATTAGTGCCCAGAATTAATTGTTTTTGTTATTAGTGCCTGGTATTTATTTTTTGGGTTATTACTGCCCAGTATTCATTGTTTTGATGTTTTTTACTTATTTCATGCAAAATCACCTTTAAAACATTGGGAATTATCCAGACCTGATTGCTGTTGTGCGAATTCACAAGCCAATTGATTATTGAATGACTGAGCATGCATCTAGTTCACAGCACACATACATGACGCCAAACAGCATCAAAAACTGCAATGAATCTATTTGCAATCACCCTGCCCTTTTGTTGACAGGAAGTTGCTGTTTGTGAGTGGTAACTGGACTGGAGTGACAGGGGAAAAAAACGCAGGCGTGCTCAGGCGTTTTAGGGGAGGTGTATGATGTCTGCTCCGGCCCCGATCAAGCTGATTTCCAGTATATCCTGGACTACTCAAAGCCTGCGAACAGTGGTGGAGTGGAGAAATCATTTACAGTGAGCGGCCTACAAACGGCTTTGGAAATATTCGAACGGCTGTGAAGTCTTCACAAGCCATATCTATTTGCATGGCGTACACAAGGTGGGATTTCACTCTAGCGGGGCATCGTTTACCTGATCGCTGGCCGCTGCAAATTAGCAGTCATGTGAGCAGCCTCCTCTGATCAGGCCCTAAGAGAGGAGGAGCCCAGTGAGCAGCCTCCTCTGATCAGGCCCCTCCTCTCTGCCGATTGCAGCACGATGCTGCGCAGCACAATAGAGTCTGAGCACTAGATCGTTCAGACTCTACTGTGCATGTTCAGACCTCTGGAAAAATGTCATGGCTGCCATTTTTCCAGCGATTCCAGTAGCGCCGCTGCCTTCATCGCGGGACTCTGGATGGGTGAGTAGTAAAAAAATGGGTGCAGTGTATGCAGCGTGGGCCCCTCTGGGACTCAGGGGCCTGTATGCACTGAGCAGACACCACTGTAGACACAGACAAGCTTGCTCCCACACATATAGGGGTAATTCAGACCTGATCACACAACCGCCAATTTGCACGGCGGCCAATAATACATCGACTGCGCATGCGTATGGGCCGCAATGTGTGTGTGTGCGACACCCGGCAGTGATGAACTCCTGTTACTTTTTTTGATCGCTGGACATTCACATGGTGATTTACAGGAAGTAGGCATCTGGGGGTGGTAAGTGGCCGTTTAGGGGAGGGTGCAGGCCAGAAATACCGGTTTTCATCGCAGCGCAGAGTAAGTCTCTGGCTACTCTGGCCCTGCGATGACTTGGGGCCCAGTGGATAAACCATTCAATGGTGAGTGGCTTGTGCTGGAATTTGGACATACAGATGGAGTCATTTTCAGTCATCTGGACAACGCGCTATGTATTCCCTTCTCGACACGTCATTCACCAAGAATTGGACGCGTGTGAGATGCTCACTCACCCCATTCACGGCAATGGGACAGGCAAGCACATGAGACACTCCCACATCCCCGGCGAATGGTGCGCCGGGAAGGGAACACATAGCACGCTGTCAGGATGAATGAAAATGACTTCATCTGTAGCTGTGTATAGAATCGCAGCCGTAAACATCGAATCGCACAGCGAGCGCATTCATTTGCAAGGTGAGATTTCACTGTAACAAACGGTGTCTTAACTGAACGCTGGCCGCTGGCAATTCGTAGCTGTGCTATCAGGTCTGAATTACCCCCCTAGACACAGACACACACACGCAAGGACAGCACTGCTCTGAGGCAAAGGGGCATATTTATTTGTATTTTGTTACAGGCTGGGTTTGAAAATTGATAGTTAGGAGCTGATCGGCTGGTCATTTGCCATTTACCGTCTCCATTTTATCAAGGCTAGTACATCTTGCCTCTAGTGAGTTTTAACTGGGTCGCACCAGTAGGAAAAGTCCAGTCAGGGCAGGATGCAGTCTGCAGAGCTGGACAGAAGGGTTCTCAGATACTGTGGGTGAGATTAAATAGGATGAGAGATTCAGAAAGTGAGAGATTTGGTGAGAAATCTCCAGTTTTTTTTAAAGTGGCAATTATTTAAAATGCAAAACCAGTTTGATTTTGAAGTGTAAATGATTGCCGCTTTAAAAAAACTGGAGATTTCTTACCAAATCTCTCACTTTCTGAATCTCTCATCCTATTAAATCTCACCCTGTATATTTTGTACCTAGGATGAGCTGGTACAAGGAGATGATAATGTATAGACAACTAAGTGTACACAAAAATAACATGTATACAACTCTGCGTATACCTGAATATCTGCCTTTTCATTCCACGCACACAGGGCCTGATTCCTGTTTGTCAGGAACTTCTCAGGCGCATGGAAGCAGCTGTGCAATTCCATGTTATTAAAATTCTAATGCAGCTGGAGAGACCTTCAGGAGATAGATGCCACTTGTGCACATTAGTGAGGGATCGAATGCTGTGTCTGAGGATGAAGCCTCAGACCATCGTCGCTACTATCGCGTGGGTCATGAATGCCGATGGTTTTAGGCACTGGCCACCCTGCATAAGCTGAAGCTTATTCAGTCTGGCTGCTATATCTAAAATATATATATTTGTCGACAATTTCTGTATCAACCATTGTAATGTCAACCCTTTGAACAAGTCAACCTTTTTGTATTCATATGGGGGGGGGGGGGGGGCGATTCACGTTGGCTTGCAATGAGCCAAAATCATAACGGGGTCCTTTGTTTGCGCTCTGCGCATACGTATATTCGCATATGCTGTGCAAATGTCTTTGGCTGGGACATGGGGATGCCCAGGAAACATTTCCTGGGCGTTCCCAAAAAAATGGTGGGGGAACCCAGAAAAATGTTGGGCATCCCATGCTTACACAGGCGAGCCGATGCCTGCCGGGGGCGGCTGATGTGCCCGCCCCGTCTGCGTCATAGACGCTAGCAAATATAAGTCAGTCTAGGCTGACTTGTATTTGGAAGCGGGTGGCATAATCATTCGATGGTTGGCGACCATCAAATGATTTAGCTGACTTAAACATTCATTCGCAATGCACCAGGAATGTACATGCGGCAGCAGCGGCGGACATTTGCTTGCCTGGTAGGTGCCGAATTTACGCTGCTTAACGAGTCAGCGTGAAACAGGCCCATGTTGTCCACCTACTGACTATTGATCTAGGCACAGGCGATCTATCGTCCAGAACCGCATCACTGTATGCAAAGTGTATGAATTTACTGACTCTAAAAGACAGGTCAGCTAAAAGCCTTATGATCAGCCATGTACTAATTACAGCTGGGAATGGGAAAGATGAAAGTTCTGCAGACCCGCTGGCTGCTTTGCTATACTGCGGAGCCCTGCCATCAGGTATATGCCGCCCAGCCAGACTGCAATCCCACCCTGTGCAGGATCGGGGACTCCCTGCAAATCTGTATGCAAGTCGCTCACCATGGAATGACTTTTCTACTTTGTGCAGTCTGTGCGTAGCCCAGGACTTACTCTGCGGCTGCGATAGGAACAGGCTGATCGGGGACGGAGCTGACGTCACACGTCTTCCCTTCAAATACCTGGGCACGCCTACTTTTTGCCTGACACTCCCAGACAACGTCCGGTTACCACCTCTAAACATCGGTTTTCTATCAATCAACTTCTGTACAGGCAACGATCAAAAAAGTAGCATGATGTTATTACATGACGGCCTTACGCATGTGTACTATGAGCTGTACACATGCGCAGTCTATCGATAATCGCCCCGGCCGGCAAATTTGCAGCCACATTAAATATGAGTTATTTAAGCATTTATGTGCCCCTGATTAGCAGTAACTGCTGAGTGAGCTGTAAGAGAGCTACTGTATAAGATGTTGCTATGGGCAACCAATCAGATCCTGTCTACTATCATATAGAGGGTGCTAAATAAATAAGTCAATTCTGATTGGTTGCACATAGCAACATCACATGTGAAGTAGAATACACATCTTAGTAAATTTCCCCCACAGTATCATACAGGGTGCCCATTTCCCAGGACACTGTGTTTTACAATACAGTATAAAACCCAGGAAGCAAAAACATCAAACTACAATCCACCAATGGTATTTCACAGTCAATGGAAAATTATGGCTCACGATGGTGGACAGAAGTCTGCAGTTGCATATGCACTCGGGAAGAACTAATAGTAAGTCATAGGGACCATGCCATTGACCAACAGACGCAAAACATTCATGATGCAGTATGGGAAGACTGCTGTGTATACATCAGCTGGTGTAGGCCATTGCACTTCAAAAAGGGCCTAAAAACATTAGGGATATATTTACGAACAGGCGTTTTACCATCGTTCAATAGATAAGCTTTAGTTTTGAAACTGTTTAATTTATGCTGAACAAGCCTGATTTGCATTCATTGATATAACAATTCAAAACTATCGGTCAAAGCAGCCAATGATTGTTACCGGAAATAAAGGCAGTGTGGACCTCCATTTACCTTCAGGGGTTATATAAAACGCAACTGCGGGTCAACCGCACTCATAGTCGGAGTGGTCTATAGGGATACAAAGGAAACCCTCACAAGGACCATGATGTTGGTCCAGGGTGCGGATCGTTAGGTCGACAGTGAATAGGTTGACAACTACTGGTCAACAAGCAGAAGGTCAACACATGGGAAATGTCGACATGCATTAGATCGACATGGGCAAACAGTTGACATGGTAAAGTCGACATGGGAACAAGTTGAATTTTTTAAAGGTTTTTTTTGGGGGGTGTCTATGTCGACATAGAAACTTTATTAGTGCCCCATCTCATGGCTTGCTGGGCCCACCAATCTACAGGCACAGTACCTCACTGTGCTTGACATACTGTTATATTCTCCCTCTGGGCCCACTGGGATGGTAAAGTATAAAGAAAAAAATAACGAAAAACTCATGTCAACCTTTTTCCATATCCCTCTTTTTTCATGTCGATCCTTTTGCTTGGGTCGACCTTTTGTTTGTGCCGATGCCTGTTCGGGGCGGGAAGCTGTGGTCACATGACGTGACATCAGTGCCCGCTACCTTTTCATTCATACTGACTGTTATTACTGAAGGGGAGAAAAATAATTTGATGGTCGGTGACCATCGAATGATTCCTCTCTCCATCGGCCGCATGCGAGGGGATGTATTTTAAAACGGGGGGTGGGGGGCGGGGCTGTATAAGCAGCCTTGCAAACAGGTCTGAATCAGGCCCTTGCTAGAAGGGTCACAAGTGGTAATCGTGACTATTCTATGTGGCCCAGTGGCGTAAGTTCGTCCCAGTTGCCCGGAGGTAAGATAAATATTGGTGCCCCCAAATAACTCAATCAGTAAGTTGTCTGTCTCCAGTAAGGCAGGTCATGGGTTCGAATACAGGGTGTGACACTTGGAAATATGATGGTAGGAGTGGGAGTCAGCCACAGAAGCCATATCGATGGCTTTCAAATAACTGATTCAAACTGCCAGGGTAGGAGAGGTGCCCCCTTGGGAGCAGGAGCACGGCGGAAGATGACTCCATTGCCTCCCAGAGTTACGCCTCTGATGTGGCCCTTCTCTTACTTACTTCCAACCCTGTTGTTGAAGCTATTATATCCCATTGACTTTCCCCAGGACAGGTATACACGTAAGCAAAACAAACGCCATTTCTGCTGTTAATAATCACATTGTAATGTTTACATAATAGTACAAAAGTGGCATCAGGTACCGTGCACAATCGCATCATAAACCTCAGCGTACAAACCAGAGACATAGATAGCCCAGACGCTGAGCCAACTGTTTCCACGCTCCCTCCCCAACATGCAAATATCCTCCACAGGATGCTTCCTATAAAGGATGACCTACGTCTGCAGCCAATGGGTTAATATAAAGCAATAAGGCAGATCGCCAAAAATAGACTGTTGCAATTTAAAGTTGCAAACAGATGCCCCGTTAAAAATTGCATTTTTATTTATTTTATTGATTAAGACCCAAATTTAAGCAATCGTTCATTTGCTTCTTAATAGTGAAGGCTAATCCTTGTGGTATAGAGTTGCAAATAAACACACTTCTCTGCAATTATGGTGCAGACATGGCTGCAGACACGAGTATGGACTGTATTTCTCCAGCAGTAGCCAATTGCCCAGATGCATAAAGCAGGTGGGAATTTCAACGCAGCAAAGGGTCTGTTGGCAGATAGAGTATTGATTTCGGTCCCTGTTCTCAGTCTGCCATGGCAGACTCTTGATTTAATAGCTCTCTATGGGTTGCCTGCAACCCTGATTATTTCTTAAACCAGGTTACTTGGCATTGTCGGATATCTTCCAAGCAGAAATATGCCAAAGAAATATAAGATTTACGGAACTGCTGTGCTACATATCTGAACCTCATTAATGCAGCCCCTGATACTAGACACTCTCCGGTTGTATATATTATATTTAGGCCAATCAAACACAGGATACTTATTACACAATGCAATAATATCAGGCTCTCACACAACACAAAAGAAAGATACTGTGAACTATTAAAAATGTACTGTCAATATTTAAAGTCTTAATTATGAGCAAGTGCTGCCGATATTAGCGAATGTACTGTACGTTTCCTGGAGAATAAGTAAATCCTTTAGAGGTAGATGTATTTCATTGAACAGACAGTGTAAACCCAGACTCAATGCAGCATCTAGAAGTCTGTATGGAATTTTAATCCGTAGATGCTGCAATGCCAGGAAGAGCCAGCAGCAGCAGCTCTCTGGCTGCACAAAGTTTCATGATAAATAACCTGGGAGATAAACACATGGACTTCACATCATGCACAAACATCCACCTATCCATGTACAGTACAGTAAACACATATGGCTGGGCTGGAGGAAAGACTAAGGCACAATCTGTGGTTGGCACGCATATAAAGCCCCAAGCAGACTCTTTAATATATATTAAACACTTTCTATATCTTCTAAATGACCAAAACAAGCCCCTTCCCCTTCAGGTGGCACAAACGCTGATGCTGTATTTTTTAACATTGGGGTTCTAGGATTCCCCAGAGCGATGGTATAATAAAATGACTCTGTCTTTGTTCTTATCCTTTGTTACTTCTGTGTGCCAGTTATAATCTCACTATTGAACTTGTCTATGTGGAAGGAATAGAATGAGCAGAGTAACAGTTGCCTATGTAGCCATGTAAAACTCCTACTACTAGCAGGCTGCTGTCAGTGTCTAAACAGTTCCTCTTGTTCACAATAAATCCTCAGCAAATGACATCAAAATAAAACAGGACTTATGATACTCATCATTCTCTGCTCAGTGGGACGAGATGCTGAAAACACTTAAGACCTTTTGCTTCAAAGATAAGGTATGCATCCAAAGGACCAGTTACTGGAAATGCAGACTTAATGTTATTGTCTCTGTATTCCTCATACCATAGTGTGGTGTCTGATACATGAGTAATGGCATTAGGCATGGTAGATGGGTAAAATGCCAGATTTACTTTTCAAATGGATGGAAATATAAGGACAATATTTACAAATCTCTATCTTTCTGTTTTTTGTTTTTGTATTTCTATCTATTTATCTATCTCTCTATCCATCTATCAACTCATCTATCTATCTATCTATCTATCTATCTATCTATCTATCTATCTATCTATCTATCTATCTATCTATCTCTCCAGTCTGTGAAGCAAGTTAGAATATGCTACTTCTGTAATACATTCAGGACTTTTAAATGAGGTCAGTGGGAGTAAAGATGTCTAGATGTGAGGACTACAGTATAAGACAAGTAGACCATGACTCCAGCACAGAATTGAACATACAGTACATATTGTTCTAACAGTAATAAGTTATAGATTATTTAAACCTCTATCTGAGTTTAGCTATGACTAACAGCCTGGTAGACAGCCTATTCTGTAGAGATCCCTGACTGCAAAAAAGAAAGACACTTTTTTTTTTTTTTTAGTTGGTTTGTCAAAGCAGGAGATGAAATTGTCTGTGTAAAATCTACCTTAATTAGCCCATGATGATTAAATGACTGTCAATTTGCAGCTATTTACAATGACAAAGATGCCTCGCAAGTTCCATAGTCTAGACAAAAAAAAAAAAATACATACAGTATCAGCCATTGCAGCTAATTTTAGCTCCTGAGCTGTTTGCTGCTGGGTTCACTAGTTTCCCTGTAAATCGCCAGAAGAACCCTACCACCACGTATCAATGAGTTGAAAGTTATGATACATGAAACTTAGTTTTGCATGCTGACAGAAATATCATCGACAAAAATGCATAATTAATCAGATGCATCAACAAAGTCACTTTTGGCATGATGAAAACAAGAGAGAGAGACGAAAAGGTATATTTACCTGAGCGGGTAATGGAATGAGAATGGACGGTGCACCTGGCAGGTGAATTTTTAGTCAACAAAGTCCAGATCTACCAGTTTCCGTAGGCCGTGACGTGATCAGTTATCATTCCGGGAACAGACACCCCCCCGACTCCCCACTTAGCAAATGCACCAAGAAAATTGACAACCCTCTTCCATGACAACTAAACTCTTCTAATGCATTTGAACGCCTACCATTCCTCTTCATTCATCCAATCAACTTTCCACCGCACCTCTTCCCTCGCTTCCTTCAGCTGATGCTCGGAGACGAGATCACTTCTCATCTGTATGCTAATTATTGTGCCACATGGACAACTGTAATGATGTTTTCAGACAAGAAAGCAACGGACCTGCAGTCAAAAATAGATATTAATAGGTTGACACCTCTAAATGCCGAGAATGAATGGCCAAGTGTGCAGTGCTGCATCCGAAGCATCAACTATATCCTCTATAATGAAAGCGGCAGACAGTCTGTGAAGCAATGGGCTAGAGAAAGCTTAGCTGTGTAGTGTGCACGAAGCACCAACTCCCTCAGAGACCACATTACTGCTGCAGAATGGCATCAGTAGCACAGAGCTGACTTACCCTGTATCAGTCTGACATCCTTTGAGAAGAGCAAAACATGTCCATTCCCCAAATTCTATGTGTGGGTGCACTTGGATGCTGAGCTGTATATTTTTGCAAGGTCTGGCTTTGGATTAAACAAATGATCTCCAACTCTCTTGCTTATTGGGCTGCTGAGCACAGTCAGACAAGTATAGGGATGTACTGTATGCTTTAACATTGTACCCACAGGCCCCTAAATCTCCAGAGCAGCCTGTGTAACGTGTGCAGTACTGTATATATTGTAATAGATGGGAACTCTCACCATGGCATGCTGGAAACTAGGTGCTCTTATTTTTGTTTCAATACAGTGATCCCCAAGGATAATATAGCAATGTTCTTCTATAACAAACACGTTATTCTTTATACGAGGTGGGCAGAAATATACAATGCAAAGTTTACACACTATACAATCTAAATTTAAATTTTGCTAGTAGGTGTCTAATATTTTATTTTGAAATAAAAAAAAATAGTATTGTATATCCGGTTTGAGGTCAGATTTGATTTTTTGATAGGAGTGGTTCAATCTTCCTAAAATCAATTCCATTCTAAATTAAATTGCTGATATATAATTATACTGTTACTGGGGGGGTTAGGAGTTTCTCAGAACTTCTAGCCAACAGAATATAGGGGACGTCTAAAATACTTTATGTAATTTGTCTAGAAACCTAATACATGACTGTGATTAAGTCTCATTGTGGGCAATATTATACACAACACAGAATCTCTGTTGTTCCGTTATTGCGTACGAGATATATTCGTTGTTCTGCAAATTTAAAATTTTAAAAACTATGTAAACTATGTAAAGAATCTATACGGTAAGCAACGTAGGGATTAGTAGCTGTTTCAAAACTACAAACACTATTAATTGCACATGGTCTGATGATAATTTAAAAAACAAAAAACTTACAATCGAAGCGACAAATGACACTTGATTCTACTCGGTGATACAGCGTAAGAGGTAAATCCCCAATTGGGTGCAAAGTACTGTAACACCCAACACACCTACAGATGTAAATGACAACAGAAAACTTTTCAAGGAGTAAAAGATAAGAATACAGTGCCCGTTTGGCAATATATCTTACTGATCACCCAACAAAAGTTGTTAAAGTCTTCAATCAGCATGAATAGAGTTTCAACTCATAAAATAAAAAACAAGCAAGAAAAAGCATACTACAAATCCCAGGATGCAATTGGAGCCTAGGACTGCCAGGTCACCATGAGGCCACAGTAGTTGTCCCAAAAACAGCACAAAGGGCCATAAGCTCTTACCTCTTAACTAAAAATGTATCAGAACATGCATCCTAATGAAAACTGAACTATGTTTTCATTTGCCCACGTGACTCGGTGAATGGCATGTAAACAGACAGGCATGTATTTAATAAAAAAATAAAAAAAGTAAGCACTCAACTAAAAACAATAGTTTGAGAAATGGGGAAGAGAAAAAAAACATGGAAGGAGGAGAAGAAGGATGGGAGGAGATGAAAGAGTAGAATGTAAGGGGAGGGATTATACAAATAATGTAGAAAAAAAATGACATTTCATTTTGATAACAAAAAGTAAACACATAACAAAAATATAGTAAAAAAAAAAGTAATGGAAATGGAATAATACAAATCACAAAATGAGTAGGGTTCAGAGTTGAGGAGACACAAGTGGGTAAATGTACATTGTATAAAAAAGTAAAGGTTTTAAACAGCGGCAAAAATAAATAAATTAAAGAGATTAGAAATATAATAAGTCAAGGTGTACTCTTTTATAGTCTATAGGTACCTAAAGCATCAAACCTGTATATAAGTACACAACCTGTGTTGTCTAGCCATCAACAGAATGACTTATGGAAGTTTCACAGACAATAGACTGAGCTAGTATTTGTATTGGCCAACTTCAATGGTTAACTGAAAACAGGCTAGTGTAAAAAAAAACACTATGTTTACTATCAAATATAAGTTGAGTAAAATAATATCTAGATATAAAGAACAATTTAAAAGAACAAAATACCTAAATAAAATGTATATGTTAAAAAATAGTTCTGCAGTCAGGTTTTTAGGTATTTTTAAAAATGCATTTCTCTAAAACCTCCAGCTATTGGTAATTGCCTGAATTAAGAACACCATTGGGAATGTCTGGGGGACCTGCATGCAGTATTGCTGTCAGTACAAAGTTGTACATGGCTGTGTGTTTGATATCAGCACTGGACAGCTCCTAGTGCTGAAATAGAAAAAAATAAGGAAAGCAGAACACAGACTGGGGGAACAAAAATCCCAGCAATTACATACACAGAGGTGTCAGGATCTCAGTGAGAATGGTAGTATGCACAGAACAATAGCAGCCAACTCCAAATCCTACTATAATCACATTAATGAGATTAATCAGTGAATTAGCAGCAGTCAAATGTCAGGGTGGCAAGGAGGACTCTAAGCTTGGTAATTAACTTTTTTTTGGAGGGGGGGGGGGGTTTCAAACATGCACTTATCACTGGCACACTGGTATATTTAACTGTATGATATCATATAGACCACATATAGAGCTGGATGAAACATACTAGTGCACCACTCTATCCTATTCTATCTAAAACATGCAACACAAGATATAAATGACGATAAAAATGGTCAATCCTTCTTTATTGTTATATATTTGTGAAATTCTAAAAAAGTTGTTCCGATCATAGCTAGAACTCTGCGACGTATACACACAGTTACATGCTAAAAACACGTCTCCAGTTACACATAAAGTCCTTGAGATTCTAAAATATCAATCGAAATGGAGGACAACACAATTTTAGGATTCAGCTCCTAATCTCCTGCAATCCGATATTACAGGAGCTCCCTATCCAGTGTGATTGATTGAGTGAATGAATCCATCAGTCTTCATTATAAGTTTAAGATGACATGTTTTCCCCAGCTGCTATTGGTCGATTCAAGAAGTAACCTTGGATGTATCCCCCAATCACTTTTTTCAGCAGTCTTCACGAAAATGATATACATGCGGTAAAAGAAAAGGTATATAAAATAATAAAGTAACTGAAATGAACAGATCGAAACATTTGAACATAAATATTTCTTAACCCCACGCATTTGAAATAAACTCACCGATCTAACGGTCATAATGATGGAAAGTCATTTAATTGCATATTGAATTTATAGTACATAGCTATATCTATATATTGCAGACACAAATTCTGGAAAATGAAGCTGCAGACTTTTAAAATTGTATTTACAAATATGAAAAAGTGAGATGACTTCGATGCAATCCAAACTTCACTCCTGCACTGCAGGATTAACTCAGCCAGACACAACAACCTTATGCAACGCACACATCAACACAGAACCAGCATGGAACAAGACGGGTGAATTATGACATCAAAAGTTAACTACCTTCCAAGTACAGCGTAAGTCACCACACACAAACTCATCACCTAGATCAACAAACACAGAAGAAGTAATGCTTGGAAACGAGCATACCAGGATAAGACTGTAGTTTTACCTCTGCAGATATCGGAATAATGAACCAGTATTCCTGCAAGAAGAGGAAAATGACACCCACCGATACACAGTAAAAAGAAGACACAGGAAAAATCTCTGTCTCTCTCTCTCTCTCTCTCTCTCTTCCCTCGTCCTGTGTGTGTGCCTCTCTCTTTAGTGTGCAGAAGCTTAGGGGAAAAATGTCGCCCTGGCAGGAATGACAAATGCGGTACGATAGGCTAGCAGGCCTAAGGGATCTGCTTCAGTTCCACACACACATCCTCTAATGCACGCACTCCCACTCATGCTCTCTGTGGGCTTTTTTCACATTTTTTTTTTTTCACCAGCTCTAAATCCCCGGCATATGACCTTCTGTTAAATAGATAAAAAAAAAAATTGCTTATCAGTCATGCAAATGAGGCTGAATTCATTTTCCACAACAGATGGCCTCATAGATAATGATGATGGAAGAGAGAAAATTGAATGTCTCTCGCAAGGTGGCCATAGCAACCGAGAGTAGAATAATATCGATAATAAGCTTGCTGCATAATAAGGTTGTCAATCCCACCAATCAAAGTCTCCTGCTAAATCAGGTATACCACCCTAACCCATTATTTGCTAAATCTACACTTAGACGTGATATATTTTCACCTCCTGCTCGGGGGAAAGGGGGAGAAAAAAAATGGAATTATTTTTAACCCCTTGTGTTTCATTGGAGCATATTAAAATGAACAAATACAAATGATGCTCAGTGTGTGGAGCTTGTATTGAATGATTGCATGGTTTATGGTCTGTGTGAGGAGATCATGCTACATACAGTGTATGCCGTCTGGCTTTCATGTGACTGACTGTTGTCTTATTGTTTTCTTCAAGTGATATTTGAATTCTTCCGCTTTGGAATAATGAAGAACGTTGAACACATGAACACGAGCAAACTGGTCGGAGATCCAGCTGCATCTCTGTGGCTTGTGGCAATGAAAGAGTTACTCCATGTAATGATATTGTGCAGCTCTGGGTCTGCAGTCTGATCTGCTCATTGACTAGCTATCCCTGCCTATCCGTTCCTGCTCGACCTGCTTTCACTCTCTCTGATGTGGAATACTGCAATGAGGCAGGAGCAGCTCGCCTCAAGCTCCCACCTAGGTTCCCAGGGGGCTGTCCTGCAAAATGAATCAGCAGCCGTCCTGAGCAGACTGATTAAAACGAAAATGACAGGGCACATGTCTGGGCGGACCTAGAGTTCAGCCTTTCTGCCTGTCTGGCAAACAGGCTCAATATAGCTTTTACTAATAATGGCTTAGCGCCTAGACAGCTCTCGCTAACCCACGGTGCCTGCACCATTTCCACAGCATATTGGTGACAGCACATAGCACGGCTCATGTCACAGAGCTACGGTACACTATAATGAGATGAGCGCTGCTGCCTTGTGTGTGTGTGTGTGTATGTATATATATATATATATATATATATATATATATATATATATATATAGTATACACAAACATGCATATTTTTTAATAAAGGTATAAAGATGGAGAGTTATAGTGTTACACTATGTGGATAGATAGATAGATAGATAGATAGATAGATAGATAGATAGATAGATAATGATTTTTCTGTCAATTATGGTGTTACCATTTTACTACATTTAGCTCCTGCTTGAGAAGCGTTATGCACCAACATGATGTATAATTCTACCTCACTGCAGCAACAAAGAACAATGCAGACCCTCCTTTAGGGCAGTATAATATATGTGCACCATACCACTGTGTACCATATAGAAGGTGGAAGACCCTTTTCTTATCATGAGAAACTGAAAATAGAATGTTGTGTGTACATATATATATATATATACATACATACATACATACAGACACACACACACACACACACACACACACACACACACACACAGAGGTACATACATTTTATATAAGTCTGATTTGGTAAGGGTGTCTAGGAGAGTGTCACCCAGACACACACACACACACACACACATATATTACTAAACCAGGAGCCTGAGCCATATCTGTTCTGCAGCCCCATAAACCTGCCCCATATATGACCATACTGTGCAGTGCTAAGCTCATCTATGACTCCCTATCAGCCCCCTCTCTATACGTGTATACTTATATTTATATATAACAGGGTAAGTAGTAACAGAACAGTAGACGTGTCCCGTCCCCCCCCCCCCCCATGCTCCTTTGCTGCTGTCGGATTCCTCAGTTCTCCCTGTCTGTTGCTGCAGTGCGATTCAGAAATCAATAGAGCTGTTCTAATGGAGCTGCTGCTGCTGCTGCACTACTCTCTGTATGAGCAACTGCAGTCGGCTGTGCGAGGAGACGGTGGGGAGAAAGCCCACACAGGCCTCCTCCTGACGTCTGCTGCTGCTGCTGCTCCCAGTGATTGGGCGCCGCATCGAATGTTCTGCCAAGCACAGAATAGCAATCGCCTGTGTCTGCGAGGGGAGGGGGTGTGAGATGTAGGTCTCCGTCTCTAGGAGACAGAGGAGAGGGTTTACACGCAGCCAGCCATACGGTAGCATCTGAGGACAAGTCTCCTGGGTGTGAGCGGTCACTATAATTTGAAAGATGACACCCATTTCCGATTATTATGTAACTGCTGCAGCAAAAGGCAAGCCCACAGGAGGCTGGCATGCATTGCACCCACATATAGGGGGCCCGGGGAGGAGACTAATCAGAGTACGGCATGGCCCCTTACATAAGAGTCTGGCTTCTTTGCAGGATTTCATATGTAAAAAAACGACAGCAGAAATATTGTGGTGCTTATTTACAATAATAGCTGGCCATACAGTACATGGGGTTGCTATAATATCCCCATAATCAGTGACACGTATGAATTACACAGGTTCTGTGGCGGATTACAATCTAGGGAAATGCAGGCTTGAAAGTCAGCCAGACGCAGAACCTGTGTAATCTATGTGATAGGGATATTACAGCACCCGTGCTGCATGTGTATGTATGTTCTGCTACTGGGAGAGACGGATACATCATTGTGCTGGTCTAGTCCTATCCCTCTGATAAAACTGACACTATGGGTGACATTTAATAGGATGCGATTTTTTCGCACTTTTTAAAAGCGCACCATATCGCCGGACATCGCACTTTTTGAATTCGCGTTTTTACCTTGTTAACCGCATATTTAATGGGACACGAATATGCGGCTAAAAAGTGCGAAGATATGCGATGTGGTGCGATTTTATGACACATAAATGTGGGTTTTTTTCACGCAGGTCATGTGCGAGTTTAGGGCCAACCGGAGTGCGAATTACAACACTGCCTCCGCATGACAAATAACCCCCTAACCTATTGGCCACCTAAGTCCCATACATTATGCATCACACCCCCTATATAAAGGGGCACAGGCGCCATTTTGACCTTTGAAAGGGAGTAAGGAGTATGGAGAGGAGAGGAGGTATGTTTGGCAGAGGAAGAGTGGCAGTAAGTGGCGGTGGCAGAGGGAGCAGTGGCACATTGACAGGCAGCAGCAGCACCAGAGGATCCAGGGGGAGAGGCAGCAGAGGACTGCTGACCCCCAACACAAAAAATGGGTAGCATTTTTCTGTCACAATCAATATTTATTATATCAGTCAATGTTTTTTTTTTTTTTTTCCATATAAATGGCAACAAAAAAATGCATTAGTGGTGACCATTACCCATGTGAGTATTTGGGGTTATTTGTAACATAAATAAACATATTGGGAATAAATGCTGGCCATGCAAGGTATCTAACGCCTGTCCATCATTTCCTTTGCAGATTATCCATCCCGAAGTGCTACCGCATCACAGCATTCCAGACCGATTGGCGGTGATGCAAAGGCTGCAGGTAATGAGAAAAAAAATGACACCATTACACATACAGTACACACACAAATGTCACCTACACAATAGCCTACATTACATTAATCTCCTGCTGCTACATACCAACGGAAATGAATGTAATGAGAACCAGCCATCACTCTTATTACCAATGTTATCATTACATTACGTCACAGGGTACATGTGTAATTACATAATACCCATTGTTATGTGCCATAACCCTCAATACACCTTAGTAACATCTAACTACACTTATACTGCACTAGTATGCTTGAATACTTACCAATTTGTCTGTATCCACAGGAACATCACAACTAGGGCTGCAACCCACAGAATCTTTTACAATGATGGACGAAGAAATGGAAATTATTCTTCAGCCCGTCAAGTCTTTTTCACCTGAAGAAGAAACCATCACAACATCACAGACTGATAAGGTAACAACTGTGGTGACACCAACCAACCCCCACCCACCCACCCACCCAATCACCCCACACACCAACTACCCCTGCTGAAATAGCTAACTCATTGCATAATTTTAAGCAGATTGAGTTCATGTCCATGCAAAGCCAGCAAACTGGCAACATACAAGGTTACATTAGAAACTTGTTTCAGAAAGTAAAAAAATTGACCACCAGTGTACATGCTGCTGTGGGCACACAAGTCCGGATGGCTACTACCCTGGACACACGTTTGTCTGAAATTAGTAATGCCCTACGGGAACACAATAGTCATATCGCCACCCTTAGTGAAACTATTATTGGGCAAAATCCAGCCCTAACAGCACAGACCAATGCCTTAATTGCTATGCAGGGTCAAATAAATCACATGAAGCTTAATTTGTTAGGGGCACCTACATCTACTGTAAGTAGTTTCGGTACTTGTGTAATAGTATGGCGCCCCAATAATTAGTCGCCCGATTTTTTAATCGAATCGTATCGCATGCCATACACCCGATGGCATGCGATGCGATGCAATGCGACACGATTTTAACTCATATTCGATATTAAATTGTATAAGCACCCTAATGGGTGCTTACAATGCTTAAATGCACCCCCACGCCACCCCCCAAGTATAAACGTGAACCCAAAGCGTGGCGAGCGCAGCGAGCCCATGAGGGGCGGCGGTACGCGTCCTATGACCTTTTCATACCCCCACTATCCACGTCGGCGTGGAGTTGAGAATAGAAAGTGTGGCGAGCGCAGCGAGCCCCGCGAGGGGCCGCGTATACTTGTGAAGCCCGCGAGGGGACGCGTAGCCACGCTTTGGGCTCGGAGGCTCGCTGCGCTCGTCACACTTTCTATTCTCAACTCCACGCCGACGTGGATAGTGGGGGTATGAAAAGGTCATAGGACGCGTACCGCCGCCCCTCGCGGGCTCGCTGCGCTCGCCACGCTTCGGGTTCACGTTTATACTGGGGGGTGGCGTGGGGGTGCATTTAACCATTGTAACCACCCATTAGGGTGCTTATACAATTTATAATCGATATAAATGCGATATGGTCTGCAAAGCGATGGGCGCCGTGCTAGTACACAAGTACCGTAGTTTCTCCAGTAAACCAGTGAGTGGCTCACCCACTTCACCCCCACATCGGAGTGTTAGGACCAGGGGTGAGCTGGGGTCAGGTGCCAAGGGAGGATGTGCGCGTGCTCAGGCATCCAAAAAAGGAGCCATTTTGTTACACATTTCTATACATGTTAATAAGCAATTGTATTTTCCTTTTTTGCTCACATGGTAAATGTTTGGCCCTCTAAAAGGAGCCTATTTTTGCAATTCCTGAGTAAAAATGTCATTTACTATAACAATGTTTCTGTGGTTTATTTACTGCTAAGGTATTTGTGGTAATACTTAATTGGTTTTATGTAATATGGTAATGTGTATGTATGGCAGGGTTGCCGACCCTCCCGGAATTCTCGGGAGTCTCCCGAAAATCGGGTCCCCCTCCCGGCCCCCCGGAAGGGTGGGCAACACTCCCGGAATCTGGGGGACCCCCCTGAACCCACCGAATCGCGGCATGTAAATGCCGCAATCCGCGGGTCTCAGAGGAGGGGGCGGAGCTAAAATGGCACAATCGTGTCATTTTAGCCCCGTCCCCTCCATGGATATCAGTAATTTCTACCATTTCCCGTGGTGGGGCGGGGCTTAATGACATCACCGTCAAGCCCCGCCCCCCGATCGGGTAAGTAAAGTCTCCTCTCCGGGCTTCTCCCGGAGAGGAGTATTAAAAAGTCGGCAACCCTGATGTATGGGTGTAAATACTGTAGCTCTTGTGGGTTTACTTTTAACTGGAATAGATATACACCAGTGGTGTTAAACTCATTGCCCTCCAGTTGTTGTGGAAGTACACATTCCACCATGCTCTGCCACAAATTTGATATATTGGTTTGCTTAAACTGTGACAGGGCATGCTGGGACGTGTAGTTCCACAACAGCTGAAGACCCATGAGTTCAACACCACTGGTATACAACATTTTAATAATGTACTTACTTACCAGCATGTAGTCACCAAGGGATATCTTAGGTTCAACAGCTTCTTCTCTAGGCCTCTGACTACTCCCCTAAATATTGATGAAAATGTATGGGTATTGATTTATTGTATGTGAACACACTTACAGCAAAGGTACATGTTAGGAGAAAGTACACATGTAATTACCTGAGAAGTAGCGCCTGATGATCTCACTACGCATCAGATCCCCCCTCTGCGTACCCTGCACTACCGTAGGTGTGGTAGTTTCTGCTTCCTGCATGACTGCTGCATTGTCATTCTCAACATAAGAAGGTTGGGAGAGGGCTATGTTGTGTAACATGCAGCAAGCCTGGACAATCATCACTACTTGTGCTGGGTGGTAAAGCAGTATGCCTGATGACCAAACACCTGAAACGACTTTTTAGCACCCCAAAGGTGCGTTCCACAACATTGCGGGTGGCAACGTGTGATTCGTTATAGCGCTGCTGTGCAGGGCCTTCTGGAGATCGCAGAGGTGTCATGAGCCACGGAAGATACCCCTATCCTGCATCACCTACACCCAAAAGATTAGGTCAGTGCAGTTAGGTTAAGGTATGTGCATTGGGGTAACATGAGTAATTGGGACAACAGCAATATGCATTAAAAAATCTAAAATGAGAGGGACTGCTTCCACCTATATATTGCACATATCCGAGGGGAGTATACAGTATACTGCCATTTTATATGTAATACCACATGCACATTAGTACAGGGAACACTGATTGTAACAACAGGCATAGGCGTATTTTAGCCAGAATTGCTGTATATTGTAATGGTAATGTGGATTTTATGTAGTTGTGGTGGGTATATTTTATGTACTATAGGGACACTCCACCGGAGTAAAATTATTTTTTAGTTGATAAAATTACACATTCTAACCCTAACAATAAAGGCTAAACATTTGTATATTTAAAAATGTCCTTACCAAGTAGCCAGCCCTCCGGCATGTGTTGTTCCTGGAATCGGTCCCAGAGGGCTGAGTGCTGAAAGAATATAGGCGTAAAAAAAAAACGGGTTTTGGTTTCTCTGTAAGAATAAACTCCCAAGAGGCCTTGTGCCTCTGGGGATACCCATATATACCCTAACTCCAGGTTAGGGTATATAAAAAAAAAATGCAGCATTCCCCCACCCTGCTGCGCCTCCACACAAATATAAGGCAGTGACAAAAAAGAAAAACTAAAAACGGGTTTTGGTTTCTCTGTAAGCATAAACTCCCAAGAGGCTTTGTGCCTCTGGGGATACCCATATATACCCTAACTCCAGGTTACCTCCCATGACTGGGATTGGCTAACCCCCACTGACAGACAACCAATCCTAACCAGTTTTGTCCCAGTGACAAGCTTGTCCCCTGACCTTATAGAACAAACCTGGGATTCTTAACCCCTTTCCTGCCGATTTGGCCCTCGCTTGTTCTTATCTGCAGAATGGACCCATTGGAGGGAATTTACTAAGATGGGACTTCTATTTCATATGGATGTTGCTATGGGCAACCATCAAAATCTACATCTTATTTATTTAACACCTTCTAGAAAACAATAGATAATACCTGATTCGTTGCCCATAGCAACATCCCAAGTGAAATAAAACTCTCATCTTAGTAAATTTTTTTCCAGGATACTTATTATACCTTTGTTTATCCCATTGGAATGACAACCTTAGATTTTTGTATCGGTGTGATAACTAATATCTGTATAACACAACTTTATATTACTATACAATTCTGGGCAGCATTGTTGTGAAGACGAGTTACATGTTATCATCGCACTGCAATTTAGGCATCGAGGAGATGTGTATGTAGGGTGACCAACTCATCCCTTTAATCCGGGACACATATTAATTACACAGGTTCTGTGGCTGGCTTTCACCTGGTTTTAAACTGCCACACCTCAAGACTCCATTTCACCTGGTTTTAAACTGCCACAGAACCTGTGTAATTAATATGTGTCCCGGATTAAAGGGATGAGTTGGTCACCCTATGTGTATGAGAGGTACTGTACATGCTTGAAACTGCCCCTCTCTTCTATATACTGAATCACACCTGATACCGGCGCTGTACTCTCTTGTTCCCCACCCGATACCAAGGGGCGGGATGGGTGAAGAGCAGAAGTTCTGTGTCACACATCAGGCCTTTATGTTCCTCTTTTGTTATTCTCATATTGCAGCCAATCACCATCCTGCTCGAATGTTTGTTTATATTGCAAGTGTGTACCAGGACTACTTACCTATGATCCATGATTATAGCCTACACACACACTACTAGTGTATACCCAGCCAGGGGATACCAGCCAGCCATAAGTAGTCCGTTATGGGCCCACTAGCAAAATTTTGAAAGGGCCCCTCTGTGGGGAGATGGAGCGAAGCAGAGGCTGGTGCTTGGTGAAGAGGTGCAAACAGAGAGAAAGATCTAGGAGCTGCACCACCCCACACTAACCCTGAATGTCACAATTGTGCAATGTGACACTCAGGGGTAGATGTACAGTATGAAGCAGTGATAAGGAAGGAGAAGTGGCCCATGGCAACCAATCAGCACGGAAGTAACATCTATCATTTGCATAATATTAAATTATACAGAGCAGCTGATTGGTTGGCATGGGCCACTTCTCCTCTGGCTCACTTCTCCTCCCTTATCACTGCTTCATATATCTACCCCTCAGTTACAAATGTCACCCAGGAGGAGGAATAGGAGAGTGACCCACAATGCAGATTGTTTTCTAGGGACATACAGGGGTATAATGCGCCAGGCAGGCTGCTTGTAGGGAGGGGTGACACCGTTGGAGCTCTAGCGTGGAAGTTGGGGAATTCGCGAAATCAGTCTCATAGCAAAACAACCACCCATAGTGCATTCTGCACAAAAGCCATCATTTTAAATGAAATACATATTATTATCCTTGCATTAAAAATAATCTACTGTTGAAATTGATATATCATATTGAGATATTTTTGTATAATATACCAGTAATGTAACCAAAGTAAGATTTTTAAGTTCTACTTGTCAGGGGGATGAAGTAGGCATCATCAGAGGAAGAGCCGGAGTGACACAGAGGGTCACTCCAAGTGCACCGCTTTGTAGAACCTGTAGGGAGCTTTAAAGAAGGATCGGTAATGGAGGAGCAGACTACGTGTGGAGAGGCGGCAGTCAAGAGCAGGAGACCGGCCAGAGGGTTAGGGAGATGGAGGGTGAGATGGCTGTGCAGCTCCCAGATTTGGCAGAAGCTAGGTCTGAGCTGCTTGGGGCCCCTGCTGGCAGCCTTTGGCAAGTCAGAGTTCATCCGTCCTTTTCAGCGGCAGCAACTCTATCTGGTTTCGGGGGCCCGATTCTTGAAAAGTGCCACCATCTAATTATAGCTTTTGAATTTGGGGAAGCAGGATGAATGCTGTAACATAATGGCTCTGTGTGATACCATAGATGAAAACTAATGACCATTCTTATATTTAGCTGTCTGATGCTGTACTCTGGAGCTGCAGGCTAGCATAAGGACTAAACTAGAGCACACTTAAGATGGCCATACACTTACGTGATTTCACCCAATTCCAACATATCTTGCCAAGAAATTGGGTGAAATTCAGGTCAAATTGCATGTGTTCTAGATCCAATGCACAGTCCCATGCTCATTGGGTCAGAGGCCCTACTATTGGAGCCCTTCTCTGCCCGGCTCTTGTCAGACCGCCCCCCCTGGCGTGAGCCAACAGAGAGGGACTCCATCAGACTGGGACGTGGGTGCGTCCCAGTCTCTCGGCGGCTGGGCAGCGGGACCCTGCCTTTCTCTGCTTCAGGGAAATGGGCAAGGTTAGGGGGGGTTTCGGGGCGGAGGTGGGGACTGTTCATGGTTGCGGGGGAGGCGGCGTACGGCGGTGGGGAGCTCCGTTGACCACAGGGCACACGCGCGTCTTGAGCGTGCGCCCACCGCAAAGAAGAATCGCCAGCCCCTGCAAAGATTGAACACGCTCCATCTGTAGGTCTCAAGTGCTGCAGTAAGGATTTGTCGGATCAAACAGCATCTGACATCACTTACTGAGGTTGCATGGGATACATCGTATGCAAAATGACCGGACACAGTGTAGCTGCCAGGCAGTTTCAAAGGAAAGGCTGTGACTTCTCCCCTCGTAGATCTCGCAATAGTGTATGGGGGCAGTTTTGTCCTGCTCAAAAATACTCACCACACAAGGGCAGCCACTGCAGTGGCCAGTCCTGACTTCCCACCTGCTCCTGTCATGGGACTCCCCTGCCACTGCACCCATCGCCATTTGCAGCAGTGACCAGGTGGCAGGCCCCACTCATGAGTCCCCCCCTGAGCCACCCCAAACCTCCCCAAGCGGGGCCTTCCACCTGGTCACTGCTGCGAATGGCGCGGGGACAGCAGCAGGGGAACTCTGGTGTATGATTGCTGTAGCGGAGGTGAGCAAAGGGGGGGTGACAGGAGGGGGTAGCAACGGTGGGTGGGTGCCCCTAGAAGTGGTGCGCCAGTGGTACACAACTGGAGGCACCACTGGTGCACACCTCCTTATCGGCGGTATGCCTGGAACATTTCTGGTAGAGCCCGCTCCTGCAGCACGACTCAGCCCGTAAAATTTCCATTCATACCACCGAAGCGGTTAATACATCTGCCTCTCAGTGAGTATTGCGTCATTGTGCCTATTTCACTAGGAGGGTGGCAGGATGTGGCAGGGTGACCTGGTCTATCGGGGTCCGGGGGATTCCCCAGATGTATGGATTAGAGGCACAGGAAGTATTACAATCAGACAAACAAAGCAGACACAATGGATATTGGCAGCTAAGGAGTTACTACCCATTCCATCTTACTTTCCTGCTTTCCATTTACTAGTCTGAGGCATGGGCAGTAATATCAGCAGACAACAATATAAGATAGCTTTGCAACACAGTTCTGTCAAGGTATCTCAACCTCAGTGTCTTGACATTAAGTACGGAAGTATTAGTCTGGCTCCAATGAAGCATTTATATTTTTTCCACTGAGCTCATGTGTGTCTCTCACAGTGAAGACTGCAAACCCAGTCTGTCTGTGGAAAAAATATACAGTCTAATGAATGGATAAAAAATAAATGATCAAGCCTCATCTTGGTGTCTTCGGTCCCCAGCCAATGCAATGTCTATTTTAATAACACATATAAAGACATTTTTTCCTTAAAATAAAATAAAAAATACAATAATAATGTTGAATTGTGTGCTAGATTATATGCTTGTATATTTTTAACTTTTATTCAGATTAAAAAAAAAAAATAATGTTCCAACAATGCCATCTGAATATGTAATGGAATTCCTAAAGCGTAACAGTTTTTACGACAATATATGTTTTCAGTATTGACTCCATCCTCGCTTGCTAAGCCACCTTATTGCCGCTATGTTGGGAAATATATTTACATTCTGTTTGGCAAAGTTCCAGATTGTTACCATGGCAACTACTGACAGGAATGAACCAACAGCATACATGGAGTTCAGCGTACTGAGTGCGAAATCCCATAAGAATGTGTAGACTGGACATTCCAGACGGAGAACCAAGTTTAATTCGAAAGGTCCATTCAGGTCTTAGTCTGGTGCTCCAGGCAACCTAGCTGATTGGATTGCCTTGCATTTCTTAAAATAAAATATTAGATACAGTGGCTTCTAGCAGTAGTTTCTACAATATTTCACATATAGTAATTCATCACATATATATGTAGTACAGTGAGACAATTATTTTATAAAGGTAACCTGTCTCCTCAAATTTGAATATAATGCTTGATAACATTTCTATTAAGGGGCATACACACGTAGAGATCTGTGCTAAGAAATTTTGCTAAACAATTTTGCTTAGCAATTTTTCTGGTGTCAAGATCTCCCATGGAGAGCACATACACATGCAGAGATTTGTGCTAAGCAAGTTTGCTTAAGCAAAAAAAGGCCGGGTAGTGGTTCAGAATGAGAGATTGCAATCAGTATCTTTCATTCTGTACACACAGACAGATTTTCAGTCATTTGCTAAGCAATTTGACTAGATTGTGACTGCATGCACTGACTTAGTTAGCAAGAGATATTTCATCTCTGGCAGTGGCGTAACGAAAAATTTTGCTCCCCCCCGCCGGGACAATTTCGCCGCCCCCCCCCGACAATTTAGCCGCTGCCCCCCGTTAAAAGACCCCCCTGGGGAGCTGGCAGGGGGGTCCGTGCGGCGCGGAGGTACCTGTATTCAGGGAGAGCCTGAAGGTCCCTGCGCCTGCGGCACTGAGTATGATGTTGCCGGGGTCCCTGCAGTGAAGTGGAAATAACGCGCTATCTCCGGCGGAGATAGCGCGTTATTTCCACTTCACTGCAGGGACCCCGGCGGCGGCAACATCATACTCAGCGGCACAGGGACCTCCAGGCTCTCCCTGAATACAGGTACCTCCGTGCCGCACGGACCCCCCTGCCAGCTCCCCGCTGCACCCACAAGCAGAGGGGAGCTGGCAGAGAAAAAATAGCGCCCGCAGACCCCCGGCGCCTCCCCGCCACCGCGGGGGCTGCGGCCTTATAGTTACGCCAGTGATCTCTGGGAGCACACACACACAGAGATCTGTGCTTACTTTCTAAGCAATCTAGTCAGATTGCTTAGAAAATAGCACAAATTTGCTCTGTGTGTACACCCCTTTACACTGATATACAGTAGCCATCATGAAATATTTGTAACCAATTTTACTTGCTTGTAAAGTCAAACGTATATTTACACAAGGGGGCTGCAGAAAGTAATGCCGCGTGAGTTGGGCTGCAGTGCCGGATGCCAACCAAACGTGGATTTTTTTTAAAGTGGCAATCACTTACGCAGCAAAACCATGCCTTGTAAGTGATTGCCCCCTTAAAAAAAAAAGACAGAGTTTGGACAGCATACCGCACTGCCACCGATTTCATTTATTACAACTGTGATTCCACATAGTACCAAAATACGGTTCACACAATATACATTTCGCAGGTTAACGAGAGGTCATCGGCGTCTGAGTAAAACTGGGTACACACTATGCGATTTTCATAAACGATATGCAGGATAACGATATCGTAAATGATATTATCGTGTATATCGTTTAGTGTGTAACCACTGTATCGTGAACGATGAGGTCGCACAGGGATCGTTAATCCACCATGTGGTCTAAACATGAAGTCAAATGTGACAAGTACGTCAGTGATTGTATGTTCAGTGACGTCACTGAACGATAACGTTAATGAAACCTTTCACACTGATTTCACATCTATCTATCGATCTATCTACAGTATATATATCAGTCTATCTAATATTTATTTAAAGTTTCACTAAACCATGTAAGAAACTATTACTAATTTGAGCAGAACCATGCTGCTATTCAAGGAAATATCCCATCTGCATCGCCAATTCCCATGTCACAGAGCAGGTTAAATAGGACACTCCTGACTGCCATTGGATACAGATGTTATGAGAGTGGCAGCATTCAGAATCTGACTGGATGAGGCTGGATCACGTGATGTTTCTAATATGGCCACGCACCATATTACTGGAAGCTCTGTAGGAAAAGAAATGCTGCTGAGGGATATGCTGCAGTCAACCTGGATAAGTGAACGGCAGAGGTGTACATGAGGCGAAAACCCTGATTTGCGACATTGTAATTTTAGTCTGCACCAAATGATCTTACTTATTGTTGTTGAAAGAGGAGTGTGCTACTGCAAAATGCTCTGGATTTCTTGGAGTGATATCTTGGATAGAGATGTTTGGCAGCATTTGAAGGTGGCAGTAGGTGTGACTGCCATATCTGAATCTGGGACTGTAAGGCAGCCCCGTCTCTACAGCTGCCACTGGCAAGGAAATCCAGGTACAGATCATTTTGTCCCTCCTGGAATGGATTATGTTGGCGGGTAAACTGGACAAAAGAACTTTAAAACAAAACTACATCTTTAAAAAATATATATAAATACTAATTTTCCAGCTTTTATGAGATACTTATGTTAATTTACTATCCCCCAAAGTGAATGGCAATCAAGTACTTAAGCTGCCCATACACGGTCCGTTTAACGGATCCGTTTGGGACTTAAATAGCACGCATCGCATAGCATGCCTTGTGCATGCAGTGTGCATGATATGCGATCCGGTGCGATGCGTAGCTAGTACAAAAAGTATGTGCAGCACATACTTTTTGTACCGTACTATGTGATGCGCAGGAGCGCGCATCGCATAGTACAGAACAGAGCCGCCGCAAAACGGACCCTGTATGGGCTCCTTTACAGCTACAAAAGTTAGAACAATTGAAGCCCGCTTAGGAGTTGGAACAAGGACAAATGTCACAAAGATACAAGGCTTTACTAAAGAAAAGTGTATTTACTAAAGAGATAAGGAGGTATATTTCTAGCTACAGGCGCAATTAGCTACTATTACCCTGATTACGACATTTGAGTCACAGTCACTGAAGGTCTGTTAACTCTGGCTTAGAAGATTTGGGGGTAGATGTATGAAGCAGTGATAAGGGAGGAGAAGTAATAAAGTGCCTGGTACTTTATCACCAGCCAATCAGCTCCAAACTGTTCCTTTTTAAACCCAGCCTGTAACTTAACAGTCAGGAGCTGATTGGCCGGTGATAAAGTACCAGGCACTTTATCACTTCTCCTCCCTAAATTACTACTTCATACATCTACCCCTTGGTCACCTCGGTTATGAAAGTGTTCAAAAGCTACAGAATAAGTTAGTTATAGGAATGTCATTGATTAACTCAGAGAAACCTTTAAGTAAGGGCAGCTTATTAGGAAAACAAAGTTGTCAGCCATTCCCAAATCAGCACACAGAGTTACAATACCACTTGAGAGTACATTCAGATGTGTTTGGTTAATGAAAGTAAGGTCACGAAGTCATACTTGAGAAAGGTCTACAGACCGAAACGCGTTGATGAACATTTGAGGAGGGTGAACAGCCACTTACTCATCGGATTTTATGTATGTATTTTACCCATTTTTTATTTTTATTTTTTCAATTTTCCCTTTGTTTGGGGGAAAATTTGTTGTACTTTTACATATCTTGTTGGTTTCTTTAAAACCTATTCTTGCTGCTATTTGGATTATATATGAATACATTTTGGATTCTTTTTAATTCCCGTGTGAGAATTATGATATTTTGACACCTAAAAGGAAAAAGGCCCTCCTCAAAACCACCCCTTTGAAAGAAACCGCTATATGAGGAGAATCTCTACAATAAACAGTGAGTGAGGTACATCTATTCCCATATGTCTGGATACTTACAGTACTAGATTATAAAGAAAACGCTATATATCGGGCACCACTTACATCTTGGTGAGTGAGGTACGCCATCTATGGGCCTGTTTAAATAAAGAAACCACTACGTGTGTCCCTCCCCCCAAAATAGTGGTGAGTGAGGTACGCCTAAACCCTTAGAGATACAGGGTGACATTCTATGGGATGAGATGTGTGTTTTTTGGCGAATATTAGTAAAAAAAATGGCGACATCGCATTTTTCCTTGAAATCGCATATTTAATAGGATGCGCTAAGGGACGGATATCGCATATTATGTGCGATAACTCATGCGGACTGAAAGTGTGTGAAAAAATCGCATTTTTATCGCATCCAGATGTTTTCGTACAGAAAAGTATACAAATCGCTTATTTAATGGGATGCGTTTTCGTAAATCGCACTTTTAAGGTGTCTAATAATCGCACTTTTTTCAGACCAGGTTCTGTTGGACGATTTGGCCCAGAACTCACTTTGGTCAAGTGCACAAATGGTTAATTTCAACACAGGTGCCCTCAATTTCACTCAGAAACACCCCTACATATACCCCAACATCATTAAGGACACCTGTGAGGGTTTGAGACATGGAGATTTTGCAGAGTGGTTTGGAGTTGCTGATTTGTGATGTGGCCCATTTGGAGGAGCTGCGCAGGAGGGAGGAAGCTGCACACCAGATCCAGGTAGCCCCCCGAATACTGCGTACCCCACGTATGTATCGTTCTCGGCTGTACCTGGACTCCCTCTCGGATCAACAGGTTGTGGGGATGTTTAGGCTGAACCGCAATAACCTGTTGGACTTATATGAGCAGGTGATAGATGATTTGGACCCTTTCGGGGGAGGCAACTATGCAGTGTCTGGGCTGCAGAAATGAATGTGTACCCTCTACTATTTGGCCACAGGCTCCACTCAGTCTGTGACCTCATGGTCCTTGGGGGTATAACAGCCCACTTTCTCTAAGCATTTTACTCAAGTGTTACTTGCTTTAAAGAAGTTGTGGCCCACATACATCAGATTCCCACATTCTGAGTTGGAGTGGCAGGACCACAAGGTGGCTTTCTATAGACTCTCAGCATTCCCTCACGTGCTGGGAGCTATAGACTGCACACACATTGGGATTAGGGCACCGCACGTGCGGGGATACGTCTATGTCAATCGGCGTGGGCGGCACTCTTTGAACGTCCAGGTGATATGTGATGGTCATCTCAAAATCCTAAGTGTAGTAGCAGGCTTACCTGGGAACTGCCATGACGCCTATATTCTGAGGCACTCAGCCCTCTGCAACCGATTCAACCAACAACAAATGCCAGAGGGCTGGCTACTTGGTAAGTACATTTTTACATATTACCCTCTCTGTCCTTATTTGTACCTGCTCAAATGTGTGTGTTTCCAGTTTCACAAGCATATTGCTCTTGTCCCAGTGACTCCTGTTTGCACAATGCACATACCTTACCATATAAGGCAATAACTTCCTATCTGTGTTTTAGGTGACTCAGGATATGGGTGTGTTTACTGGCTCATGACACCTTTGCGCTCCCCAGAGGGCCCTGCACAGCACAGGTATAATGAATCCCATATTGCAACCCACAATGTGGTGGAGCGTACATTTGGAGTATTGAAAAGTAGATTCCAGTGTTTGGGCCGGTCATTGAGTACGCTGCTTTACCACCCAGCAAAAGTAGTGATGATCGTCCAGGCTTGCTGCATGTTACACAACATAGCCCTGTCCCAACCAGCCTATGTGGAGGAGGAACATGCAGCAGTCATGCAGGAAGCCCAACCTACCACACCTCGGGTAGTGAGGGGTACGCAGAGGGGGAATCTGGTGCGTACAGAAATCATCAGGCGTTACTTTTCTGGTAAGCACATGTGCCCTGTATTCCAACATGTACCTTTGCTGTAAGTGTACTCATAAACAAATTATTTAGCAATACCATCTGTTTCCACCCACATTTAGCCTAAGACACAGAGCCCAACTGATGCAGCTGGTGGTGCTGACCTATCCCTTGCTGTAATCAACCTTGTAAGTACATTTGTAACATGTATGAATTAATTTTGCTCTAAAACATTGGTCACCTGGTGTTGTGGAACTACACGTGCCAGCATGCCCTGACACACTATAACCATTACAGTCCAAACAATGAGTGCCAGAGCTTGCTGGAATATGTAGTTCCACAACCTTTGATGGGCCAGGAGTTACCCAACACTACTTTTCAGAAATCCCATGGCCATATACCATTACACTATGTCATATTTCACACAACAATTGTTTTAAAAATAATACAAAATGGTATGCGTTTAGACATTTTTAATGCAGTATAGTATGTCATAAACAACCTGCATTTTTGTAACTCAAACATTCGTACTGTCGGGGGATGTTACAAGATGTATTGCATATTACATGCAAATAAAAAATGTAAAAAACAAATTAATTATTTTTTCCCACCATCAGCCCACCCTAAACCACTTCTTGAAGCTGCACCCAGGCCATCCCGGGTCCTAATACTCCGACGGGGTGGGGAAGTGGGGGAGCCACTTACTGGGGTGCTAGATACACTACTCAGTGTAGATGCTGCTGCACCTATGACATTGACCTCCATCTGCTGAATTTGTGCCTGCATACCTATTAAGGCATTGGTCTGCACTGTGCATGATTGGCTAAGTGCAGCTATACTTTGCGCAAGGCTGCCAATATGGCTATTCTGTTCCCTTACAGCAGAAGTAAGATCTGCAAAATGGGTGTCAATGCTATTAGTCATGCGCACATGAGTACCTACACCAACCCGTACACTCCTTGAAATTTTTCTTAATTGAAGAAAAGTGTGACGCATGTACCCCTGGATGTTCCCTATTTGCAGGCTTTGGGAGGCCATAAATTCAATTTGTTTCTCCTTGAAATTTACCAAGGAATTAGCTACTTGTGCAGCAGAAGCTGCTGTATGGGGTGTGTTTGTGGGTGGGGGTAGGTTGGGAGTCACCCCACTTGGTGGAAGATCACTCTGTGATGACATCTGTATTTCCTCCTCAGCCGCAAAGGTCTCCACGGGTTCTAGAATGATGTCCATTTCGTCCAACATCATAACAGAGGATTCTGTTGGTTGTGTTTCTAGTTGTACAGTACCTGTGGATACAGATGAAGATGTAAGTACTGATGCATATATAGGCCAGTTTCTGTTCAGTACTGTTTTTGAAAGGGCTTGAGATGCTGAACGCACATACCTAGGGGTATTATGTACTTACACATGTACCCCGATACTGCATGTAACATTGACATTAATAATAAGTGAGATGACTAGGTCAGATTACATTCATTTCCGTTGCAATGTAGCAGCAGGAGATGAATGTAGTGTGAGATATTGTTGATGTGACATGGGTGTGTGTACTGTATGTGTAATGGCCTGTTTTTTGTTCCTTTACTTGCTTCCACAGATTCTGCTCCAACGGGCCTTCTTTTCTGTGATGCGTGAGCACTTCGGGACGGACAATCTGTGAAAGGAAAGATGGCCAGCCATTATCTACCTTGCAATTGATAAACATTTATGCCAAATATGCATTGAAATGACATTACTGGACAATACTTCCTTTGGTTAAGGACTACATTATTTAGTCCCCACATTATTTGAATTTTTTTTTAGATTATTATTAAACTATTGGACTCATTACAACTGGTGGATAATCTGTGGTATGTAGGCATGGCAGCTAAACCACCAGTACACCAATGTTTTTTGGCCCACATACATGTTAAGCTGCTAGAAAGAATGTTAAAGTGTTGATCAATATCAGCAGTTGTGGAACTACAAGGCCCAGCATTATGACCAATTTGAAAGTAGGAGCAGGCAATTTTTGCCTGACCTTGCTGGGCTATTTAGTTCCACAGCAGCACTTTACTTAGCATAACAATACAAGTGAACATTACAGTTTGAAAACATTGCCATGTATGTTTAAGATTGCATGTGGTCACACTTACCAGCTCTGGGTGGTGTCGCCGGCCTATCGGTATCCGCGACGTGCATGCCAGGCAGGACCTCAGGGGGTATCATTCTTTTGAGCTTGACCTCATAGGACGTGTAGCAGACAGTGGTGGGGCTTCCTCCGCCAGTCTTGGTGGCCTCCTCCAACTCCATGGCCATTTTACTTTTGAGATGTCTCTTTATATCGTTGAACCTCTTCTTGACGTTTCTGACCAGGCGCTTGTGCTGACTTACAGCGTTCACCGCCTAGGTGATGTCCTTCCACATAGCCCTTTTCCTCTGTGCAGTGGTCTTGTGGTGACTTTGTCCCAGTAACCGGTCAAACATGGGTATGATAGCCCGGACAAGCACAGCATTTTCCCCGTAGGATAATCTGACCTTTCTGCCACTTTTTGTGCTGCCAGCTTCTAACTCCTCCTCCTCATTTTCTACTCCAGCCATGTACCCCTCCTCCTCGATGCCATTGTCTTCCTCCTCTTCACCTCCATCTTCCTCCACCTCTGACATGTGGCCCTCCTGCAGCTGCTCTGGGGTATGGAATAGGTCCTGGGTATAGGATGGGGATGCCAGCGGATCCTTCACCTCCTCCTGCTGGGGCTGGTCCGCCAGGGCCTGGTCTGGGGCTGGCCTTTCTATGGCCATGCTGCCTGCCACACTGCTGTCACTCCCTGTAATGGAGGACGACCTCAGCAGTCCTCTGCTGCCTCTCCCACTTGGCTGGCTGCTGCCACTGCCTCCTCTGCCACTGCTCCCTCTGCCACTGCTCCCTCTGCCACTGCTCACTCTGCCACTCCTCACTCTGCCACCAACACCTCTTCCTCTGCTCACACTGCCACTGCTTCTATCCATGCTCCTTACTTCCTATCAAAGAGTGAAATGGTGCCAGTGCCCCTTTATATAGGGGGTGTGATGCATAATGGAGGGGACAGAGGTGGGCCAATAGGTTAGGGGGTTCTTAGTCATGCGGAGACAGTCTTGTAAATCGCACTCCGGTTGGTCCAAAACTCGCACATGACCGGCGGAAGAAATCGCACTTTTATGTGTCATAAAATCGCACCACTTCGCCGCAAATCGCACTACATCGCACTTTTCAGCCTCCAAATCGCATCCCATTAAATATGCGATTTATTTTAAAAAAAAAGCGATTTCAAAAAGTGCGAAGAGCGGCGATGTGGAGCGAGATAAAAAAATGTGCTTTTATCTCATCCCATAGAATGTCACCCATGATCTCTATTATAAAATTTGAGGGGACTAGATATACGAGACACCCTAAAAGGTGATAATAAGAATTGTATAATTATAACATCCAACCTCCATATATTTCATTACTACACATTGGAGTCTTTCTGTTTCCTTCCGGTCAACCTACATACCATATCCTGAGTCATTAAACGAAGGGTCTGGAGAAAGAGAAATAGAAAAGAAACCTTGATAGGAGTCTCTACCATTTTCCACACGTGAGTCACGGTACGGTTACCATTGATAACTTCACCCCAAGTAAAAAGAAACCATTATAGGAGTCTCCTCATACACTCCCTGTGAGTCCCGGGTACGCTCCCTTTTGAATGAAATCTGGTTTTATATTCTAACGATACCTTGATACATGTCTCACTGCACCCTAGTTGGTGAGTGAGGTACGCTATTAAAGGGAATACATCCTTGTAAAACATTTAGTTATACCATAAAATAATAAGGAATCTACACATTGCTGTCTTTATTTATCTTTCATACCATCGGAGTGCAATCTGGATGGAATAACCTCTAGATGACCTGTACCAAGAAAACAACACCCCATCGAGAAGATAAAGAAACCATTACAGGTTTGAAAACACACGCTTCCAGAGTGAGTTGGGTACGCCCACCACCTTATCACCAGTTGCACTATTAATTTTACACTTTTTACGGTCATCTAACCCAAATTAATTCTTTATTTTTTACTTTATGTGCATCACTGACCACATCACCATTGAGAATCATCACCGCACAGAGTTTCTTTAATCAGAAAGTACACACTTCGATTCACAAATTGGTTTTGGATCGAATCAGTTTGTTAACTTTTGTATTTTGAATTTGTGCGCCTCCTGAAGAGTTTCTTCCAAATTCCTCTTCTCTCAGTACATTATCTAGGGTGCTGGTGTCACCCAGGAGGATCCTCTTCTGAGGCTGCATGGCGCCACTTTTCATTTATTGTTCACTTCTTCTTTGTTTACTAAGTCAGATTTGCCTGCCTCAAGAGTCTCTTCTCCGACTTTCTGCGGCTTTTCCGGGGGTGTGATAAAAGATAAAAGTATCTCTGAGATTTGAAAATGATGGGAAATATCTAAACAGGTAGGAAAAACAATTGACCATTGCTGAGCAAAACAGTGCTAACACTAGCCCTTTTTCAGATCTGATCGCAGTACAAATTTGTTCTCAAATTGGGCAAAACAATGGGCCTTATTCAGATCTGAGCTCAGTACAAAATGGGCGAAATCATGTGCACTGCAGGTGGAGCAGATGTAACTTGTGCAAAGAGAGTTCAATTTTGGTGGGGTGTCTTGAAACCAAAATCTAAATTGCAGTGTAAAATTAATACAGCCAGTATTTACCCTGCACAGAAACAAAATAACTCACACAAATCTAACTCTCTCTTTACATGTTTCATTTGCCCCACCTGCAGTGCACATGGTTTTGCCCATTTTCCAAACAAATTTGTACTGAGCTCAGATCTGAATAAGGCCCAATGTGCGCTGCAGGTGGGGCAGATGTATCATGTGCAGAGAGAGTTAAATTTGGGTGGGTGTGTTGAAACTGAAATCTAAATTTAATAATAATGCAGCCTGCATTTACCCTGCACAGAAACAAAATAACTCACACAAATCTAACTCTCTCTCTGCACATGTTACATCTGCCCCACCTGCAGTGCACATGGTTTTGTCCATTTTGAGAACAAAATCAGATCTAAATAATGCCCACTGAGTAAAACAGTACAATTGAATGAGCGATTCATAAAACGGTGGAGATGGCAACATGCTGAAAGATACAGGCCTAGACAAGCATTTTTATGCAGAAACCATGTCCACAGCAGTTTACCTTTTGGGCCTCCACAAACAAATAATATAAGTGTGCATTGCTATATATACCTTTATAATACAACGCATATAAATTAGTGGCAATTGCATTTACCATCACAATATTTAGCTGCGCACGACACCGGCTACAGTGTATTACAGCAGGGTTGCCGGCTTGCAAAAAATCCTCTCCGGGAGAAGCCCGGAGAGGAATCTTTCATTTCTAGTTTGGGGGCGGGGCTTAACAGTGACGTCATTAAGTCCGGCCCCCATTACGGCAAATAGCCAAATTAACTGATCTCCGTGGAGGTGGCGGGGCTAAAATGACACGATTGTGCCATTTTAGCTCCGCCCCCTCCTCTGAGACCCGCGGATTGCGGCATTTAAATGCCGAGATTGGGGGGAGCTCAGTGGGGGTCCCCCTGATTCCGGGAGGGTTGCCCACCCTTCCGGAGGGCCGGCAGGGGGACCCGATTTTCGGGAGACTCCCGCAAATTCCGGGAGGGTCGGCAACCCTGTATTACAGTAGCCAAACATTACTAGTTTTGTGGTGCACCGCAGATGAAATACCATCTTTGTACGATGATATAACTGCTGTTGCTTTTTTGTGTGCTGTTATATAGATAAGCTGATGTAATGCATTTTCAAATTGGCATCTAAACATATGTAACTATGCAAGTGTTCATGTAGAGTTCTCTTATATTTTTATATTACTGTACATACTGTATTAACCAGAACAAACAGCATAGCAGATTGAGACTTCCCTTCTTCTGTACCATGACCTAAATAGTACACCTGATATAATTGCTCTGACTTTTTTCACCAGCAGTCACTGCACTATCTGGCTGCTGGTACTAGGTGTGATGGCATAAACTGTGCGAGCTTTCTGTAAGGAGAGGGGGGGGCATGAGTATAAGCAGGCAGAGACGGCTCTTATAAATGTGCGTGTACTGTGTATTACCAGGCTTACTACCGGCTACTGTGAATTGGCTCACTTACAGAAAGGCCCCCATACACTACTGCGATTGGGTCTGATTTTACTGGATTCTGATGGATTGGACAGACAAATCGGACCAAATCGCATGCGTTTGACATCCGATCCGATACGCGCTCCCATGCGCATTAGATCGGACCCTACAGATTGAACATCCTGCACATAGGATACATTGGAATCGTCTGCGTCAGGTGCACATCGCGCCATCTTTTATCACATGCCTACTGTACACTTGACTGGCATTTTCAAGGACCCACCAACACAGAGGCCTACAGCATCAACAGCAAGAGGAAGGAAGACAGAAGAAGAGAAGCCATTGTTGTTTTGCTGAGATTATATTCAAACAAGTAGGTTCTGCTGTCCACCAATGTTTAATTCATTGTCCACCAATGTCCATTTATTTGGTGTACACATATAATTGGCGGGATGTATTAAAATACATCGCAGCCCCTCAATGTGCCACTACAGCAATGCTAGCGCATATGTACTGACATATGCGACTAGCATCACAATGCGGTGACAGAGACCCTCGCGATACCTGTGATGTGGTGTGCGGGGGGTCTCCGTCACATCCCTGGCTTCAGCGGCTGTCCCTGTCACCTCCTCCTCCCCCCTGCAGTAGGAAGGACATACGGCTGTTACATGTTGCTAGGGGGACGAGGAGTTTGAAGGAGTATGGGACTGGGTCGGCGTCTGCGTTCTGCGACAGCCGGCAACAGAAGCCCATAGGATTCTGTAGGGTATCGCCACCCAAAGGTGGCGATACCCTACCTGGCGAAGATGGGGTGGCCGGGTCTTAGTACATTTGAAAATGCGGTAAATTCCCTGAAAACTGGAGTTTTACAGCATTTTTCTCTTAGTACATCCCACCCAATGTCCCCAATGATGTTTACATATTTCATAACAATGCCCATTCCCCAGTGTTTTTCCCTGCAATAATGCCCATCTTTTCCTCCGCCATTGTGCCTGTAATGCGTACTATTTATGTTTGCACTATGATGACAGTGATTTATTATTTTTTTTAAATGACAACATAAACATTATAAATTAAAACATTTTATTTATTTGTTAACAGTTTCTTATACACATATTCCGCAGTGCTTTACAGAGAATATTTGAACATTCACATCAGTCCCTGCCGCATGGCCTGGGGTCGGTCAAAGTTCTTGCTTTACGAGAGAGTGGTGAGAGCACACCGGATCGTATACACGCTGCTTGGAGCAGCAAGATACATGCTGTTAACACTAGAGATGTGCAGACTCGGATTCCGGAGATCCGAGCCCCCACGGACGTCATCATTCTGAGCAAGGTTCCGAGAAGCGCTCGGAGATTTCCGCCTGACTCGGGTCCGTCCGCGTGGTCAGAATGCCATCTCCCGGCGCCGGATTTCGCGAGGCTTTAACTAGCGGCTGCTGCGCCCGCCATCTTCACTCCAGTCTAGTAGTGGGTTGGGAGAGGGTGTGTTGGTGCTGCTGCTGGGGCTTAAACTTGAGCTTGACCTTGAACGCAATATTTTTTATTAGCTGGGGCTGTCTCTCAGTGCTGCTGTGTAGTCTAACTGTGTACTTGTAGTACTACTGTCTCCTCTGTGCGGTCTATAATATATATATATATATATATATGCGTCCTTGTGGTGTCGGCGGCACTCAGAAAAAAACACAACACACCCCACTGTGATGCCAACGTTTTGAGGCGCAGCGGCCTCTTTATCAAGGTGCTATGAACAACAAAATACAATCAAAAACGTGCTTAAGTACCTGTACAGATCCTGTCTGTTCCCGCGGCTTGGTCCGGCGTCTCCGATTCATTCTCTTGTTTTAATCAAATCGTTTTTTCTACTGTATGTACATCATGTGATTCTCACACAGTGACCTTATACTGTTCTGCACTTTGTTTTTTCACAGCGCAAATGTTTATAGATGTGTGATTACCTCTCGTTCCCACGGCCTGTGACGGGTCTCGGGTGACGTCATCTTCAGCCGCCGGGGACGCCGGACCAAGCCGCGGGAACAGACAGGATCTGTACAGGTACTTAAGCACGTTTTTGATTGTATTTTGTTGTTCATAGCACCTTGATAAAGAGGCCGCTGCGCCTCGAAACGTTGGCATCACAGTGGGGTGTGTTGTGTTTTTTTCTGAGTGCCGCCGACACCACAAGGACGCATAGAGTTTGACAGCCACAAACTGTCAGTGGAGGGCACCGGACTATTACAGCGTTCTTACGTTCAGTTTCACTGCTTGGAGTGCCGCCCCCCTGGGACTTGTTATATATATATATATATATATATATATATATTAATAATTAATTATATTATATATATATATAGTCCACTGGTGCTGCCTGCACTAAATCTGCCAGTATTATTCAGTTGCTCAGTCCACTGTTGCCACTGGCAGTGCTACTGCCTAAGTATGCCTACCTAGTACATACTAGGCTGCTATATATTATTTAATTAAAAAATTATACTTGTGCTACGTGGGACTGTAAAAAATAATTACATGCTGCTGGTGCACTGACGTGTGCCACCGAGTGCCACTGCCAAGCAGTACCTAATAATAAAATTAATTATTATAAATTCTGCTGGTGCACATACTAGTATTGCTGACGTTTCTACCTGTCTGGTGCCTAGTATAATAATAATAATAATAATAATAATAATAATAATAATAATAATAATAATAATAATAATAATTTATTGTCACTTACAACATTAAAAAAAAAATGCATAAGCGAAATTCAAAATGAAAAGAGAAGAGAGATAAGGAAAATACTCATCACATCACATACTACAATTCAAACATAAAACAACAGATGGAAAAAAACTATTCCGCAACCGACTCGTACGGCAGCTCAAGCACCTATAACGTTTCCCAGAAGGCAACAAGGAGAAAAGAGAATAGCATGGGTGACTAGAATCTGAGATAATTTTTGTAGCCTTCGCTTTCCCTCTCTTTAAAAAAATGTCTGCCATCCTAGGTAGGGGTTGACCAATGACTTTTTCAGCAGCCTTGACAATCCTGTCTAAAGATCTTCGATCAGAGCTTCTGGAATTTCCATACCATACCGCAATGGCATAAGTCAACAGACTCTCAATTACACAGCTATAGAAATTCATAAGCATGGTTTACCTGCTACTGTGTATGACCTGAGTCACACCCGATTACCTGCTACTGTCTGTGACCTGAGTCACACCTGACTACCTGCTACTGTGTTTGACCTGCCTCACACCTGACGACCGGCTACTGTCTGTGATCTGACATATCTGTCCACTGTACTGAGATGCTAATGAGAAGGGTAAAACTGATTAAACGCCACTACTGTACATACAACATTCTAACATGAGTGACACCCATTTGTGGTTTATAGCTTATCTTACCTTATGGCTGTATATTTACTTTGCAAAACTTTATGCCTTTATAACCTAAAAACAAAAAGTTTACAAAGCCAACATATGGTGCATGGAAATGCTTAGTATTCTGTGGAGCAAAGTGATTTTATTGAAAGTGCATAAGATACCAAACTGCTTATGGCCATGTGTATCAATTAGGATATATTAACATTCTTTAATTTGCAAGGGCCTTTGTAAATGGGCCCCATGGTGGAAATTACTATTTACGAAATCCCAGAAGCAAATGTATTAGAATAATCCAGATAATAAAGCAAATCACTCAGAAGATCATTAGCATGCTCACTTTGGGGTCCCTTAAGTTCAGTAATGTCTTAGTGGCAGACTCTTGTTGCATGTATACAAGCACATAACTGGTAGGAAGCTGCCGCCTGTACACACAACACACACACCTAATGATTCTTTATTTCAAGTATAGCAGCTGACACAAAGGTATTATTTGTGGGAATACAGCCTTGCATTTCAGCCTATTGTTCTTTTGACAATAAACTATGTTCCCTCAGCACTGCAGAGTACCAGCCGACATCTGCTGATCTTACGCAACATTTTTAATGCAAGAATTAAAGTTAATGTGCTCTAGAGTGAATATTAATTTTGCAGCAATTAAAAAATACTGCTGGGGACCTGTAAAACCTCTGCGCCCAAAGCCAGCTGTGGATCTCCGTGAACTGTTCTCTTGTATAACCCCAATAGAAGGGTCCATCGACATTTTTATGAGGCTTGCTGATTATCTGCTCTCGCTAGTGTTATGGGGAACTGGATGCTTGATCTACAATGTCTAGTTAGGCAATCGATAGTCTGACACCATATTTTGACATGCATTAGGTCAGGGCTTGAGAAAACCCGGGGGCCAGGTCGCCATGGCGACTAGATTCTGCTCCCTGGCAACCACTGCTCTCAGTTCAGCAGCCAATCAAGAGTGACAGTGGTAGCTCCTGATTGGCTAGCCATCTCGAGTTTTGAAATAACCGCTGACTTCATCAGATACAGCCGGAGCGGGTGTGTTGGCCACCATTCTGCCCAGCTGTTGTCGTTACCACTCATGGTAATGGTGGGGTTGGAGAGGGAGGGAAGAGGAAGAGGTGTATTCTCCCATGGCAACAAGCATGTAACCCCTGGCAGAGCATGCAACACCTGGCAAAGAGCATGCAACCTCTGGCAAAGAACATGCAACCCCTGGCAGAGCATGCTAACCCTGAAAGAGCATGCATCCTCTGGCAAAGAACATGTTACCCCTGGCAGAGCATGCTACCCTTGGCAAAGAGCATGTTACCCCTGGAAGAGCATGCAACCTTTGACAAAGAGCATGAAACCCCTGGCATCAAGTGAGAAACCCATAGCAACAAGCATGAAACCCCAGGAATCAATCAAGAAACCCATAGCAATGAGCATGTAGGTAAGCAGCACTTATGTGGCATAATATGTAATAGGCATTACAGCATGTGGTATTACATGTAATGGGCACTACAGTGTGTGGCGCAATGGGCATTACAGTGTTTTGTATAATGTGTAATGGGCATTACGGCATGTGGTATATGTAATGGGCATTATGCCTTGTGGTATAATATGTAATAGGCATTACGGCGTATTACATAATGGGGGTTATTCTGATTGAGTCCACCAAACCCCGCCCGGCGAACGACCGCCCCCACTGGGCGTTCCCATATGGTAATGGAGCAGCCCGGCGCCCCTGCCCATCTAAGCCCCAGCCCCCCCTCCCCCCCCCCCACCACCACGCCGCCATGGGTGTGTGCACCCGGCGAACCGAAAGGTCGCCGTGGGTGCAGGCACCATACGCCTGCACATGCGCAGATACCCACCTGCGCATGCGCAGACGCGCAACATCGGTTATAAATATATATAAAATAATGCACGCAGGACCGATGTGATCTGAATAAGGCCCAATGTGTAATTACGGTTTGTGGTGTTGTGTAATGGGCATTATGGCATGTAGTATAATACTGTATGTAATGGGTGTGTGACATTTGTAATCGGCATTACGGTGTACATTTTTCGCGCACACCTATGGTGTGCAATATCCCTAATTTTAGTTTATTTGGCTCCTACACTTTCATCCTGGCTCCAAGATCTTAAAAACAATTTTTAGAGCCCTACATTAGGTTAATAGGTACAAAAGGTCAACATGACAGTGGTCTACCCAGAATGGTTAACATATTTTTTGGGGGTTTTCACATGTTTTCCTCACTTTAATTTGGATAATTACATTTGGTGAGTGCAGCAGTTGTGTCTATGTTTGTAATGATAGTCACAGAACATAAAATATACAAGATGTGGCCAAAACACCCCACAAAAAACGTCAACGATTTTTGTGTCAACTGTTGCCGCTTCAACCTTTTGATCCTGTTGACCTTTATCTATCTTTCAACCCTGTTGACCTTTGGACCTTGACAACCTAATGCATGTCAACAATATAATGTCAAACTATTGATTGTCATTCTAGACCAGGCCTGGCCAAACTGTGGCTCTCCAGATGTTGTGAAACTACAAATCCCAGCATGCCTTGCCACAGTTTTAACACTCCCTTATAGCAAAACTGTGGCAAGGCATGATGGTATTTGTAGTTTGACAACATCTGGAGAGCCACAGGTTGGCCAGGCCTGTTCTAGACTAATGATTTTCAACCTTTTGAAAAAAAGAATTTAAAATTGCCAAGGCACCCCATCAGTCCCCTACTAGGAAAAACACAGACACACTGGTCATTACAGAAAAAAAAGAAACCCATTGGCCCCCACATGAACAAAAAAAAAAACATTAGCCCCCACATAAAAAACAATCATTCACGCTCTCCCCTATAGTACACAAAAAGAAAACACATTGGTCCCTTGGTACCTTATGCCAATGCCAATTGTTTTGAATATAGAATGCCCCAGGGTGTAGATTTAAAAATGTATCTCTGGCTCCATTGGCACACTTGAGAACTGCTCAGAACCACGGCACAGTGCAGGAAAAATACTGATCTAGATTGTGCAAATCTTCTATACTACACCCAAATTTAGGATAGGAGGTTCATTTGTTTAGCACTTTGCTCCACCCCTAAATGGAGATCTAGCACAATTTCATGCACTGGTTGGACAATACTTCACTATTTTAGAGCCTGGTTATCAAATAGTATTACTCCTACCAAAGTAGTAAAATATCTTCTTTGGCCTTCATTTATCAAGTCTGAGGATGTTGGGCGAAATTATTTACACTGCAATATCAAACTGGTGACACCGGGGGGGGGGGGGGGGGGGGGGCTTTATTGGGGGGGTCCCCACTCCTCGAGGGTCCCTAGCTGAGCTGACCAGCCACAGGTATGAATGGTTTGGCCAGGAAAACTTGCGTAAAAAGTTTCCCCTGGCTGTGGCATTACCCTGTTGGCTGTTTGGGCTTGGTGCTGGTTGCCAAAATACCTACTTATTTTGTTCCCCGTATTTTGGGAACCAGTACCTGCCCTTGAGCCTTGTGCTGGTTTTAGAAATCCTGGGGATCCCCTGTGATTTTTGTCCCCTGAATTTCTAAACCCAGGACCGGTTCAATGAACCCAGGCCTGGTTATGCTCAGGGGGGGACCCCACGCCATTTTCTTTTTTTTTCAAATTCTTACTTTTACAGATTTTTTGGTGCAGAACCGTGCACTGATCTCACTGATCTGTGCATGGTTCTGTCAAACTCACCATGTTGAACTTGGTCTATTTGTTTTGTGATTTTTGGTAAAGTCTTCCAAAAATCGCACCCTATTACATTTGCAATTTGTATACTTTTTAATGAGAAAACATCTGGATGCGAATTGATCTGTGAAAAAAAAACAAAAGGTCAAAATGTGTCCTGGAGGGACAACTCTGGGACACCTCTACATGGGCTGCTGAGAAACGGCCCATAAAAACTGGTTTTCGCACATGTGCAGTATGAGGACGATATTGTGCATGCGTCAGACCCGTCACCCTGAATATGCCTCTGGGGGCTATTGCAAAAGCAGCCCATAGAGGCTGGGGGCTAGCGAATGCACAGTACCGAAGAAGCTACTGCGTATGCACCAGCCCTGCGACGGGGACCAGTGGCCGGGGCCTGGGATATGCGGTGGCAGTTGGAGGGGACCACGAGCGCAGTGGCAGCGGCATGCATCATGGCAGCCCCCCTCCTCTACCCCCCTCCTCCTGCTGGATATTACTAGTGGAAGGAAGTATATACACAGATCCCTGATCACAAAGCCCAAGAAACAGACAGAACACGTGCAGTAATGTGGTTGACAAAATGTGTGAAAAACTCTAATACAGTAACTACAACATGTCAATCACTTATTTACCTTTCTCGGGGAAACCTATATAGGGTGATCATTGTCTGTGAATAAGGTTGGCTTATGTATCTCTAACACTGTTATTGTCATCGTATTTTCCAGGACACGCTAAATGGATGCTCCTCACCTGTAATAACAACTGTACGGGAGGTCATCAGATACCCAGTAATTAACCTAATGTGTAGGCCAAATGCTTTATAAATGCAGCATAAATGAGACAACATAACAAAGGAATACATATAAATGATATTATATTACATTATTTAGGTTATGTACCCAGAGGCGTAACTAGGACTTGGTGGGCCCCATAGCAAAATTTTGAAGGGGCCCCCCCTCTACAGGGAGCGGAGGTACACAGGTGTAGTGCGAGTATAGGGTGACACGTGCACAGGTTGATTGGGGGTACAAGGCATCACAAACACATAGGGATAGGAGGGTACATGGTGTCACACACACACACAGGGGTAGGGGGTGTACAGTGTCACATACAGTGAAGAGAGAGTTATAGGGTGTCACACACACACAGGGGTAGTGGGAGTATAGTGTCACATACAGTGAGGAGGGGGTTATAAGGTGTCACACACACAGGGGTAGGGGGTGTACAGTGTCACATACAGTGAAGAGGGAGTTATAGGGTGTCACACACACACAGGGGTAGTGGGAGTACAGTGTCACATACAGGCCCTTATTCTGATTGACGCGGACTTTACCGCATACTTTCGGATCGCGTCTTTACGGCGTCTGCGCATGCGTGGAGAACGCAACGCGCATGTGCCACGCCTTGACTCGGTACCAGTGCGGCCAGATCCCGTCCAGAACTGTTCACCGCTATCATTCGGGAAATAGGGGCGTATTATGGGCGTCATGCGGAATGACACATGGGCGTAGTTTCAAAGTGGGCAAAACGGGGCGGAAACATGGGCGGACACGGGGGAGTACACTTATGTTGGGGGGCGTACATTCGGAAACCACTCCGAATGCACGCGATCAAAAAGGGCAGAAATGTGCGGTGTCCACAAGTGTACTATTGCTTTGCGGACACCACTCGTTCATGCGGTAGGCGAACGTACGCCTAATGACTACAACCATTAACACCTGAACCCAATAGAATCTACTCCTTTACTCATTACTCACTAATAGGCCGCTTGTCAGTGCTTTAATTGAAACCATTGCTGCTTCAAGGAAACCTTACTAGTCCCCCACATATGCTGTACTTGTCAGACACTTTCAAACTGCTAACAATGGACATGACAGAATATTAATACTAGCAATACACATGTGTATTTGACATGTACTCATGAAACCACACATTTTGGGTAAAGTAAACACATTTATTTATATACATGTCACAGTCAATGCCAGTGTGATGCAATGACCATAAAATAATACATACAAACAATAAACAACATGGCAGGAATGCAGCAAAATAAATAATAATACAAAACAAATATAATTGCACACAGATGGACTCCAGCACCTCCTATGTGCCACTGCACATGCAGCCAGTGGGAAATGAGGAGGCTGCTGGCCCTTCTACAGCAGGGCAAGCTGCACCTGACCATTCAACAGCAGGGCACCCTACACCTGGCCCTTCTGCAGCAGGCCAACCTGCAGCTGGCTCATATGCACCATCAGCAGAATCATTTGGAACACAACCGGGGACTTCACAAGATAGTACCATGGCCATCACTTCAAGTACAGCTGACAGTAATGGCAGGCAAAAGAGGGCAACAGGGGAACCACAAAGGACATATGAAGCAAGGGCTCAGCTGGTTACCCTCAGCACGTGATTGGACACAAGAAGCTGACACACACAGCACAATGGAAGATTTGGGAACACATAACGGCGGAGATTAATGCAGCCACAAGTTCATTTCCGACCACGTTTGGCCTTGGTAGGCTCCTTGGCCTGTGCAGCAGCTCTTCGGGGACGGCCAGATGCTGGGGCAGGTGGAGCAGATGATGTGGAGGGGTTGGCTGGTCTACCCCTCCTGCCAGCAGGGAGTGTTGCCGGTGGTAATGCACCAGAAACGGATGCCATTAGGACCCTGTTGCTGGTAACCAGCTCCACCATAAGCTCATTATGGTGGAGGAGGAGATCATTTTGGCGGGTGGCTTGCTCGGCCAGCACCTGAGCACTTGCAGCCATGGCCTGCATGCTCGCAGCCATGGACTGCTGGGTGCTGACCAAGCTCGCCAGGATCTCCTCGGTCCTACGCACCCGTTCTGATGCCAAGTCTCCCTGCTGGTTGATGTCCCCAAGCACCTCGGCCAAGGCGGCCAAATCGGCTTGGGCCGATGCCTGCTGCTGCACAGGCCTACCTCTGGGGCCAGGTGGCACGGACTCCTCCACCTCCTGAACAGAGTCGTCACCAAGCGGTGGGGTGTCTGTGGGAAAAGATAAACACAATTAGGAGACATTCTACGATAATTACTTGCACAAGTTTATGGCATGACCAATATTTACCTTCCAGAAAAGACGCAAACACTTCAGCTGGGGCCTCGCTATCCATCGTGCTCACCCCCCTGATCTCCTCAACTGATATACAGCTCTCGGCCATCACCTCCAGGGGGGTGAGCTCTATCCCTGATGGCATGGGGCCGGCCCCAGATCTCTGGCTGTGTTCCCACCGCTTGGTCATCTTCCTCTTCAGGTTGGTTTTGAAGTCCTGCCACCTGCAATGTAAGTTGACATATTAATACATGTCACTCCCAATGTTAGCTGTTGCAGCCATTGCTCTGTGCTACATATTACAACATGTGATTAATGTCCCATATATAATATTACATGCAACTATGATATCAACCGTTACAATACACATTCACAATCACCCTACTCTAACTCTCAACGAAATAACATGGCAATAATGTATGTGTATCGTAACAACCTCACGGCCCATTTGCTAAATGCATCTAAGCATCAATTCAATCATTACTTGGCTATTACTGGCCACATGTATCACAAAACAACTTGCCTCTTCTTCACATGGTCCGTCTCACGAACTTGTGGCGCTACTTCATTAATCTCTGCCGTTATCTGTTCCCAAATCTTCCATCTGCGTGTGTGTGTCAGCTTCTCGGATGGACACTCTATCCAATCACGTGCTCGGGGAACCAGGATGGCCAGCTCCTGTGCTTCATATGCCTTATTTTTTTTGGGTGGTTCCGCTGTGGCACTGGCTCGCCCCTTGCCACGTCCCTGGCCATGCCCCCTGGCACCAGTCGCTGCACTTGAAGTGCTGGCCATGGTACTACCTTGTGAAGTCCCCTGTTGTGTTCCAAACAATTCTGCTGATGGTGGATATGAGCCAGCTGCAGGTTGGCCTGCTGCAGAAGGGCCCGGTGTAGGTTGCCCTGCTGTAGAATGGTCAGGTGCAGGTTCCCCTGCTGTAGAAGGGGCAGCAGCCTCCTCATTACCCACTGGCCGCATGTGCAGTGGCACATAGGTGGTGCTGGAGTCCATCTGGTCAAATAGTTGCTGCAGCACTGGGTCCACCTCTGGTTGGGATCCAGACATGTTAGCAACAACATTGTCACCTTCTAATACACCTTTATATACTGTTTGTGTAATCTGTTTGGCGGACATCAGCGGCAGCTGCGTTCCGTGCGTGAGCGTACGTCGCTGTTTTTTCGCGCCGCATACGGTGGCGGAAATTCCATTGTGTAAAACCTGGCGAAAGTTCTACATGAAATACTGGTCACCAATGCTAACATTGCATAGAATCTTCTGATACACCTGTGACTATTGCACAATACACATGCTATTTGCTAGCATGACATGACATTTCATTCATGACTACTGTGGTATTGTGGCGTTTTAGTGCAAGCTAAAAGTAGCCCAATCCCTTAGAGAATCCAGCCCACAAGTCATGCAATACTCATCTCTACTGTTATAGACCACACATGTGAGAGCCCTATAAATAGTGACTTCCTGCTAGAATCATTTGTCTCCAGATCTGGACTTGTCAGGGTCTTAGGTAAGCTCTTCCATGCTCCTTGTAGATATGATATCCATTAACAATGTAAGTGTATGAATGTATGCACCATTGCCTCACTGACTACAGATTGTTGGGCCAGCAAAGTGGTGTATCATTATTGCAACATGTCACATGTTCACTATTTCACTCACAGGTCTTCAACCTGTGTGGGTTCATCTATTGCAGGACAACATGTCCCAGCAATAGATGAAATGTGTCATAGTACATGATGTCGGCAAAAAATGCTGACACCTTTATCTGTGTGTTTTGGACGGTGTGTATTGAGTTCATATTATTGTGTCATCATTAGAGAGTCAAATGGATCTGCGGGATTTCACGGGGCGGCCATCTATTGTACGTATTGAAGGCTACAAATCTATTTGTAGTGGGATATGGCCATTATGTGCATAGGTGCATCAGTATTTATGTTCATTTCTTTATAGGTTGCTGAAGCTATTATGCGCTACATGGAGAGGAGGCTAAGGGCACTTGCGGCTCTCCCCACTCGTCGGCCAAGTAGGCCAGGACGTGCTAGAATCTATCGCACACGGGTGACTCTGTTTGCTATGCCCGATGATGAGGTACTTACTAGGTACCGGTTACCGCCACATGTAATTCTGGATCTGCTCACCTTAATTCAGAGCGATCTGGAACCTCTACACGGGATCACGACAGCAATTCCGCCTCACACACAGCTGCTGGCGGTGTTGCATTTCTGCGCCTCAGGATCATTCCAACAAGTAGTGGCAGTACTTGCTGGAATATCTCAGCCGGCCTTCTGCCGAATCCTGAGGCGTGTGACGTCGGCCATGTTCAGGCGCAAGGGGCACTTCATGGCCATGACATTTGCCACCGAGACCCTGCGCAGAAGCCAGCAGGCCTTCCATCAAATTGCTGGCTTCCCTAATGTGATAGGGGCTGTGGATGGCACCCATGTACCATTTGTGCCTCCATCTCGAAGTGAGAAGATATATAGGAACCGCAAATTGTTCCACTCACTGAACGTGATGGTGGTATGTGGCCCATCCATGGAGATTCTCGCCTTCAACTCGAAGTTTCCCGGAAGTGCCCATGACTCTCATGTCATCCGACAAACCGGGATATGGCAAAGACTCCAAGAGCTGGAAGGCCGTGATGCGTGGGTTCTGGGTGACTCCGGTTACCCATGTACGCCCTGGCTACTTACGCCGTACAGCTACCCAGCACCGGGCCCACAGGAGGCATTCAATCGGGCGCATGTTGCCACCAGGCAAGTGGTGGAGCGCTCAATTGGCCTTTTAAAAGGTCGATTTAGAGTGCTCCACCGCACTGGTGGTGACTTACAATATGCGCCTGAAATGGTGTCGAGGATCGTGGGCCTGTGTATATTTTTCCACAACATTGCTGTGCGGCGTGAGATACCCTTTGATGAGTGGGAGGTACCATCTGAGCCGCAAGATCCGCCCATGCGCCCATCCCGCGCCCCTGAATGCCGGAGGGGATACCAGCTGCGGGACTCTGTGGCGCAAAGATACTTCAGGTACATGTTATCGAGTTGACAGAACACACCAATTATTGTAAAAATCACCCCTTCAAATAAGTACAGTGTGTTAGTTGTCAGTGTTACAACACGAAAATTAGCCAGCCTGCCCTCCTAATGGCAAAGAAATAGGAGATATTTATCATATGTGCTTAGTTTTGGGGGAAGTTAAATATAGGTGCTAATTATTATACCTTGTTCAAGGGATCTTATGTGTTTGTTATATCTTCATTATTGTAGTTGATACTATCCCTGATGACTGGTGAGTACATTGATTTATTCTGTAATGTGTTTGGGATTTTTTCATGTGTTGATGTCTGATTTGTTTGCAGATATATATATATATATATATATATATATATATATATATATGCTATTAGAATTTATTCACATGTTTCAACATTTCAAGGAGCAGGCAGCCAGGCAGGCAGGCAGGCAGCCAGGCAGGCAGGCAGGCAGCCAGGCAGGCAGGCAGGCAGGCAGGCAGGCAGGGCTGGTGTATAATGCTGGTCTCAGGATACCTGCAAGTGTGTGTATGTGTCTTTTACACATAAATGTACGCATACACATAGATGCATAGAGTAAATAATGCTAAGTACAGCTAGGCGTTGCTAAGCTATAGCACGCGTTGCTTGGCGGAGCGAGGCGTCATTGGATTTGCTAAGTGCATACACACTGTGTTTTATATATATCAGATTTGTTCATTGCCATACATCAACACTACTGTTTTGAAGGCATGCGAATTTGTCACCATTTGTGTTGGCGCAGACACGCTGTTCATGTAAAGATGAACAATAAAGTTATTAACACAAATAACTGTGATCAACCAATGCCACCACCTGATTGGTTGATAGATGCCATTGTCAACATGGCGGAGACACGAAGGGCAGAACCCTTCACACATGCGGAGCTGAGGGTTCTTGTCTCCGTCATGGAGACAAGGCTGGGCCGTGCGGGGCCGTTTATCACAAACCGCCATAAGCGGAGGGCCTATGCTGCGGCAGGGCGCCGAATTTACGCCCGCACTCGGGTGCGGAGGTCCCTCGGGCAGCTTGAGAGGCGGTGGTCGGACCTCCGCAGGCGCCAGCCCCAGCTGCTCCAGCAACTCAGGAGCGAAATTGCTGATTGTGAGTATTTTAGCTATGAAATTTCGCACTTACAACATAGCATATATAAACAATAAAATGTGTCTCATGATAACTGGGTGTCCATGGGTTTAAAAGTCCATAGACTGTTATGTGTGCTTCTTCCTGGTTAACATGCAGTCATGTGGCTTTTATATGTAATGCCATAGCATTGAGGATTCTGATGCATACAATGTGCCAGATCTAATATGTGTTACACATTGATAAATGCCTGGGTTGTAATGTGTGAACAAATTACTAACAATCACATAATAATTTACATGTCACAATTTGGAATCCATGAACAGTAAGGAGCTACTTTCCTGCATCGTTTGCCATCATTATCACCCTTCCATGTATGTCTTGTTATGGATTAATACATGTGCCACAATGACCCGACATTGACCATGATTTTTTTTTCTACCACACAGCACGAGCCCAAGCCCGACAGGCCCGTGAAGAGGCGGAGGCAGCCCTGGGCCAGGAGGAGGCCCAAGACCCGGAGGAGGAGGTGGCGGCAAGGGTGGAGGAGGAGGAAGTGGAGGAGGAGGAGATGGTGGTGGAGGAGGAGGAGATGGTGGTGGAGGAGGAGGAGGTGCGTGAGGAGGTGGTGGAGGAGGATGTGGAAGCGGAGTTGGTTGCGGAGGAGGAGGTGTTGGTGGCAGAGGAGGAGGTGGAGGAGGTGGTGGTGGTGGTGGAGGAGGAGGAGGAGGAGGAGGAGGAGGAGGAGGTGGAGGAGGAGGAGGTGGAGGAGGAGTTGGAGGAGGAGGTTATTGTGGCAGAGGAGCTGGCGGAGGAGGGGGCTGAGGAGGCCACGGTTGCCCCGGAGGAGTCTGATGACGAGGGGGAGGAGGCGTGCCAGGCCCCGGAGTACCATCAGATCGGTATGTTAACATAATGCATCATTAATGAAGTAGTTGTACTGGTATTTGTTATGTAGCACTGGTGATAACAAATTTTTGGCCCATACTATTCATATAGACCCCAAAGTGGGTAGCTACAGATACAGGTACGGGTTAGATGGGGTGTCCAAGGCATCCCTTTCATCCAGGACACCTCTGAATTACACAGGTTTGTGGGATGGGTTGGAGCTCCATTTTGACTGCCACATAACCGTAGTAGTTAAACAGGATCCTGGAGTAAAGGGATGAGTGGATCATTTGTGGATGAAATTCACCTGCTGCAAGTGTTGATTATGACCCATCAAATAGTGGAATCTATATTGTTGGTGAATGTTATTTCTAAACTATAGGATGTATGCTATAAATGGAGTATGGGCCGGCCTACCTTGGAATGGAGTCAGAAGTTGCCAGTGTCCCAGGAGCCTCCTCTACCTAAACACCCCCTGTAGTTCAGATTGTTTTTTTGCCCTCACAGAATTGTAGGTTGGTTTAGACAGAATTATGATTTTGAGGATGTGTACTGTGCATTCCTGACATTTGCATAACTCCCATGCCACGAACCATCACTGAACTTAGACTGAGCAGATTGTGACAAGTTCTTATTGACGGAGGCCATGACATGCTTGTCATTGGTTAGTCATGGGTGGGTTGTGACTGAGAAGAAACAATATGACTGTTATGTCTTCTGCAGAGTAAAGGGTAGAGGCCAAAAAAGACAGTATGTAGTAAATAAGTTAGCATGTATGTATATATGTATGTGTCATATCTATTTATCTATGTGTGTCTCTATCTCTCTACATAGATAGATATATATATATATACACACATGTCACCTAGCATTTGTGCAATTTATGTCGCAGTATGTGAAATGTATGCATGAATAACATGACTAATTTTTGCCCCTTTGACATGCCCACAGATGACACCACACCGGCAGATGAGGGGGTGCGTGGGGCCGTCCTGCGAGCGGAGCAACATTTAAGGCTCCTTCTAGCAGACCTGCAGGACATCCGCGATCTGCTGCTTTGATTTATTATATTTTATATTTTATTTTTTATGTTAATGTTGATTTAAAATAAATTCTTTATGCAAGTTCACAGTTGTTGGTTTTATTTGCACTTGAAACAGTATATGTGTAGATTGTTTATAATCTTTTACACAGGGTGTAATACAAACCATTGCACTTACATTGCTGTAAGGGTTAATGTGTGCAATGGATGTGTTAGGCATGCTTGTAAGGATATATTGGCATCTAATTGATTCCAATTCCAAATAAGCTGTTTTTTATGAGGATAGGTAATTGAATAAGTGGGTCATGTGATGTATTGCAGAATTGACATAATAGTGGGTTGTTTGGCGTAAATCCTCCGCTTACGGGCGGTAGCACCGCTTGGCTCCCGTTCGGATGCGGTATTTCCGAGCATACTCTGTAATACTCAGTAATACCGTGCAGAATCGGAGTGTTTCTCCCGCACACGCATGGTTTGTATGTCGTCCGTAAACACGCCCTGTTCTTAAAGAGTGAGTCCGTCCGAATGCGGAGGACACGTGGGCGTTTCTACGGACGATGGCCGCACGCGGCAAAACACCGTGGCGTGCGGACCGCACCGTAAGAATGCGGGAATATCCGCACCAATCAGAATAAGGGCCACAGTGAGGAGGGGGTTATAGGGTGTAACACACACACACGGGTAGGGGGTGTACAGTGTCACACAAGGTGGGGATAGGAGGGAAGCACAGGGTGTCACAAAAAAGGGAAGGGGTTACACTGCTGGGAGGTGGTTTCTGGGTGTCTCTCACACACACAAATGTGGTAGCAGTTGTACACCTACAGTCATTTGGCAGACCACCCTGCTTACAGTAGTAGGGGCAGTCAGCTATTACTTGTGGAGAAATTACACACACAGGAAGCCCCTCTATCCTAAACTCAGATAAAATCAAGGTGCTAAACGTATGTCCAGATTATAAACATTTAAAAATCCTATTAGCGTCAGTGACATTACAACACTGCTGGCTTCACTTGGATTGAGAGAGAGGTGTAGAGAGAAGGAAGAAATAGGAAGGGAGTTATGAGAAAAGTTACCTTATAACAGCAGCCCTGAGCATTGGCAAGTAAGCCAGAGAGGTGAGGTCTCTGATGGGGGCGGGGCCTTACCGGCATTACGCCCCGCCCCCAAAATGTCCACGAATTGCGTCTCGGACAGAAGCCCGAAGCGAAGCGAGGCCTGCCACCTGACTTACAGTGTGACAGGCTAGTGAAAACTTTGTGGGGGGCCGGGGTATGGCACCGCCGCTACATCCTCCACGGCTGCTGCTTGCGGGAGCCGGGAGGAGCTGGCTCTGCTCTGGCAGGGAACAAGTGTTGAGCTTTGACTACAGTGTGTGCAGGGGGAGCTGCGGGCCCCATAGCAGCTGCACCCCCTGCACCCACGGTAGTTACGCCACTGTATGTACCCACTTTGATGATGTATTTTACATATAAATGCATTTCCTGTACACCATGAATCAAAACATAAAAATTAATAGCAGTAATATAACAGTATAACTTGAATGCTACCCATAAAAAGCTGACATATTAAGTTTTTTTGAACACTTTTTAATTACTTAATCTAGTGTCATCAATTTTATATTGTTTTGGCTCTAATAGGTCAATTTCATATTAGAGTATAATATATCTGTTATGTATTTGTATTATATACATTATAAAGTACATGAGTTTGGAAAAATTTTCGTTACACAAGATTGCAGCCATTTTCACAAAATTGTATACGGTAAGGGTCGCTATACAGTATGTACTGCACTATATGCATAAGTGTGCGCAGTACATTTTATTAGGGGGTGCACCATCAAAGGGGTGTGCCTAGCACCACCTATTGGGAGTGTCTTACCATTGGGTGTGTCTAACACCACCAATCAGGGGTGCCTACCATCATCTATTGGCACTCACTACAATATAAAATGTCTCAGCCACACCACAATCTCCTGCCTATTCCAGTGTTAATCTTCTAATTACTCTATGTAACAGTACATGCAAATAAAGTCCTAAAAATATATAGATGATGCAGGTATGTAGTGATATGGCAATAGTCTAGTACAATTAACAATGCAAAACACACAACATTGATTGATTGATTGATTGATTGATTGATTGATTGATGGATGCTTCTTTTAATGGAATACAGTTCTAAAAAGCAAAAGTCTTTGGTAAAAGATATTGCTGTTATTGCTACTGGCAGGGGGTGTTCATAAGGGTGTGCACAACATTAGGGGGTGCCTCTGCACCCCTGAGACTCAATGTGCGCAGACCTATGACTATATGTCACATGCCTCCTCTGGAGAACACGGCAGGACCTTTATGACCAGTTATTGCAAATCACAATCACAACTTGCTACACAAATATGCAAACTGATGTATTTACTAGTGGGATGATGATGATCTCAAGGGGGAGGTCCAAAATTTAGGCAAATATGATGTAAACATGCAAATTGTATTTCTATTTGCACAAATTCTTGACCTTGTCACTAACAAAGAGCATGAGTATTTGCAAGCACAGCTGATACCATGCATAGGGCAAACAGTAAAAACTTAAATTAAAATAAGGAATTGGCTTTCTAAGAAGTTGTCCAGATGTTTTGGGGTAAAAGTAATAGCCTGCAAATTGCTAGCATTGTGAGTTCCTGGCAAGTTTGTTTTAAAGGTGCAATTATTTCAAATTTAAAACTCACCCCCACACCCCTCACCCTCACACTTACATGAAGGCGTGGGAGTCCTTCTCTTCCCCTGCTACACTTTATCAGTTAAGAAATCCCCCCTCCTTTTCCTACTTTGAATTTGACTCTATGCACCACTTATACCCTATTCACATCTGTGCCGTAGTCAGCTACTTCTTACTTGGTCCCTCCTGCCACTTACAGTATAAGATACATTTAGAATCTTAGAAGAATTGGACCATAGAATCCCATTCTATTGTCGTGGGGATTGAGTGGCGATCCCCATTTTTAGGTCTCGGCAGAAGAAGAGTGTTTGTTTGTCTTCTATAAGATACATTTGTCACGAATTCTTCTCATCTGACCTTCCATATCTTATCCTGGATGACTTCAAAATCCAATTGGTTAATCCCATGGACACAAAATGTCTCTCCCCGGGTTCCTCCTTTGACTTCTCCCACGTCTCCTTTGACTGCTCTCCCCCACTTCCTCCAGTTGGTCAATCCCATGGACACCCAGATGTTCTCCCCCACTTCCTCCTTAATGGACTTCCTCCTACACAAACTCTAGTGGTTCATCTTGACTTCTCTCAACATTATAAAATATCTAACTTTACTAAGTTTCCCATTCCTTCTCTCTGACTTCATCTTCTCTTCTTTAGTCTTTTCCTTGTACCCCCCGCCCCCTTTCTAAAGTTACATTCTAAAAGCATACCCTTTCTGCTGTTGACACATGTTCTCTTCCCCTTATGAAAGATGCAAAGGAATTGTTGTGCAAATCCTACTGTATAAGTCATATTGTGGGTTAAAATTCCTCTTCTGCCCTTCCTAATCAGGGACCACTTACTACTATATCACCAACTAATTATAATAATAAAAAAATCAGTAAAAATCGACCTTTACAAAATTTTGGCCATAAAGTTGATACAAAACTTTCAAATATACACAGAAATTTTTTAATTAAAATACACCTTACCAGAAAAAAAGATTTTATACTTGCAAAAGTAAAGAATTTAAGAAACAACAGAAACATGGAAAATAAATAAAAATAAGTAAAATTTGAAAATATGAAACAAAATACATCAAATAAAATTACTAGCACTGTTTAAATAATTGTGAAAATAATATAAAATATAAATTAGATGGGATAAGAGCATCAATGTTCAAAATTAACCGAGAAAATTTGAAAAAGTCCACTCTTAGGGCCAGATGTATCAATCTTCAAAAAGTGTTAAAATGGAGAGTGATAAACAACCAGACAATCCGTTCCTACCTGTCATTTTTCAAACCTGATTGGCTGGTTGTTATCAGTCTCCATTTTATCACTTTTTAAAGCGTGATACAGTACATCTGGCCCTTAGGAAAAAATAAATAAAACAGGCACTGTATACTGTACTTGCCTTTTCTTTTAGTAAGCTTGTCCGACTCTGGGGAGTGGAGTTGGTAAGTAAATTACTTGCAAATTGTATAAGTTGGCATAAAACAACAGCAAAAACATGGAGCTGATTTAGGGCAGCCATATTAACACCAAATAGAATCTAGTTGAACATTCTATGTAAAGAAGTAATCAATCTGTATGGAGTTATGTTTGTCTTTACTACAGTTCAATCTGACAAACATTTTGACCAGCTAAATATAATGAAAATAAACAAAATTCCTTTTTATTTTACCTGTAAACCAAAAAAAAATATTAAAAAAAAAAAACATTTCCCCTTAATGTTTATGTGCATTTTTATTGTGATTCATTTTCGATCTGTTGTTACTTAACCTTTTACATAACAAAACAGCAAAAAAATTTTTTTTTTTCATTTGCCATGATCTGATCTTGTCATGACCATAATACAGGTTCTTGAGAAAATAGTATATCATTACAAAATTGCAGCAATAATAGAATTGCTAGAAAATAGTTCCTAGAAGTATGACATGTAGCCATTACAAGAAGTTACTGGAGGATTTTGCCAATTAAATGTGAAATATTGATGGTTGGATGGAAGAAGTGCTCAGAATAATGACCTTGTATCGGATGAAACTTGTAGGCACAGAACACCAGCAGCTCACAACTCCGTAAAGCCATTAAACGATATATTATACAAAGTGGCAAAAATATATTTTCTACATGTTTTTGCGTGTAAATAGTGTGTTAAAGGAAATACAGTAGTTATTTAGTAGCTGGTAAAAATACTTTCCTACCCTCCCAGAATAGCCAGAATGCTCATGAAAATCATGTCCCATCCCCCCAGCCTCCTGGAATGGTGGACAAGCCTCTTGCATGCCCCGGGACCACTCTGCATCCACCCAGCTCCGCTGGTCAAAACTTGCGGCTCCCCTGGGTAGAGGGTGGGGCGAAAATTAATCAAATGACTACATTTTAGCCCCGCCCACTCCTCATAGACCAGCAAATCACCAGAACTGCAGATGACATTCTCCTCTCTGGCATTCTCCTGGGAAGGAGTTATAGAAAGCACATTCTTGTAATCATTATCTTTATTGGTACTGCTTTCCTAGCACGGCGCCCACGATAAGCATTGCATTAATCGCAAGCATCGCATGCATCTTATGTGTTTCTGCACCATAAGATGCTTGCGATGCCTGCGATTAATGTGACTACAGTGATTTTTTCATCGTATCCATTTTTATCACATGCATCGCATCCGTCGTACTGTTTTAATGTCATAAGATGCATGTTATGCTTGCGATTGATGCGATGAAAGTATTTTTTTATCTTGGGCATTGTAAATCGCATGCATTGTATACTCTTAAACATACATACAATGTATGCGATGGACGCGATTTACGCGATTTCATACATTTGGCGCTCACAGGCCCGTGCTTACAATGTTAAATGCACCCCCACGCCACCCCCCCACCATAAACGTGAACCCGAAGCGTGGCGAGCGCAGCCCCTCGCCAGCTAGCTGCACTCGCCACGCTTCGGGTTCACGTTTATAGTGAGGGTTGGCGGGGGGCTGCATTTAACATCGTAAGCACCCATTTGGGTGCTTAAAAGCACCCTTTAGGGTGATTATACAATTTTTAATCGTATAGGGGGCATACATAGTATATGCACTTTAGTATTTTGCATCGCACCCATCGCACCCATCGCATTCATTGTACATATAAAACTACATACAATCCATACAATTGACTCTACATACAATCATCGCACGCATCGTGTACATCATACATCGCACATGAATAAAGTAAACGATGAGTGCAATGCATGCGATTTAAACGCATACATCGCAGTCATCGCATCGCACGCATCGTAGCTTACTATACTACTGTTTTTCATACGATACATGCGATTTAAAAACCGAAATCGCACGTAATGCACAGATTGTATGTATTCTGCCACAGATGCACGTGAAGGAAGTCTCTGATAGTTGTGAGTGGCAACCCTTATGCAAACAGTGGAAGATAGTGAACTCGCTATGTTAAATTCCCCTAGCACACCAGTTGCATGTAAGGATCCAGTGAGGAGGATACAATGGTAATGCTTTAGGTATTTTATTGCTGTACCTTGAGATGATGCACAGTTATACCTTGAGGGATGATACATAGAAGTCAAAGCAAAATCCTTTCTGCAGCTCAGGAAAACATGTCTGCTACACATGAGGCTGACACAGGAACTGGAAGTGAGCTTACAGAACAGGAGTAGTCACATGACACATACATATGCTAATTACATTAACTTATAGAGGTAAATATAACATTGGCCAGTAGATGGCAGCAAAGGATAACAAATACATAAGAACTCAATAAATCATATAGCATCCATACAAAATGGTGGATTCAACTTGAGAAACCCTAACTAGGGCAGCACACTCCCCATCTGAAATCCTAGGATTTCACTTTACCATTTGACTTTATGGATTAATGTCCATGATATAATCAACGATGGTTCTGACCTGAAAGACAAAATACACAAATACAAAACACAACAATACTGGAATGTGTATATGGAGTAGTCCAATGGACAAGTCTCTCAAGCATGTATCAAGTGATGAAACAAATTAAACAAAGTTCTTGAAGATTCTTTTAAGCTTGACAGCAAATTACTTGTCAACAGGTAAAAGCAAGACAACCTCAGATATAGGCCTGATGAAAGATTTGGAGTCACCTTGCCTTGAAATGGTCACTCCCACCTTACGAACCTTGCCGTCCTCGCTGGGAAAGACTTTAGAGATGAGTCCCATAGGCCAAGCATTTCTTTCTACTTTCTGGTCCTTCATGAGAACAAGATCTCCTACTTGTAGGTTCGGCTTTACCTGCTGCCATTTTCTTCGTCCTTGAAGAAGAGTAAGGTATTCCCTTTTCCATCTGTTCCAGAAACAGTTGGCGAGATGTTGAACATGTTTCCATTTCTTCTGATATAGGTTACCAGATGTAAGGTTTTCAGGTGGACTAGGAACAGCTCCAAGTTTTTGAGTGAGAAGAGTTGCTGGAGTAAGAATAACAGGGGTCTCTGGATCCGTGGATACAGGAACAAGAGGTCTTGAATTGACAATAGCAGTCACTTCAGCCAAAAATGTGGTTAGAGTCTCATGGGTAAGTCTAGAGAAGTTGGAATTCATAAGCATAGAGTCTAGGATCTTACGAGAGACGCCTATCATCCTTTCCCATGAACCGCCCATATGAGATGCATGAGGAGGGTTGAAGATCCATCTGCAACCATTGTCAGCCAAGTAGTCTTGAACTGGTTTAGAGTTAATTTGTAATTCTCGACAGGCACCTGTGAAGTTGGTTCCACAGTCAGATCTCAACTGCTTAACTGGTCCTCTGATGGCAAGAAATCGTCTTAAAGCATTGATGAAGCTAGAAACGTCCATGGATTCTATTACTTCTATGTGTATAGCACGTACGCTCATGCAAGTAAATAACACTGCCCATCGTTTGCTATCTACATGACCACCTCTGGTCCTACGTGCACTGACCGTCCATGGTCCAAAGACATCCAGACCAACATAGGTAAATGGTGGTTCGGTACTTGTCCTATCAGCTGGCAAATCAGACATCTGCTGTTGTTGCAAATTACCTCTTAATTTGCGACACTGAATACAATTATGAATTATGTGGGCAATCAGTCTTTTTGCTCCTACTATCCAAAGGCCTGCAGCCCTTAAAGCACCTTCAGTGAAATGTCTGCCTTGGTGCTTTACCTTTTCGTGATAATGCCGTATCAGCAGGGTGGTGACATGGTGATGGCCAGGAATAATGAGAGGATTAATTTCTGACATCTCCAACTTGGCCCTGGTTAAACGACCACCTACCCTCAGCATACCCTGATCGTCAATTACTGGTTTCAAATTGACTATACGGCTGTTCTTAGGAATGTCTCAGTTGTCACGAATACATTTCAGTTCCATATCAAAGGCACTCTGCTGTACATTTCGTATCACCATCAACTCACTTAGAGTAATTTCCTCTGCAGAGAGAGGCTTCTGACACACATGCCAACCATGACAATCAGCGTCAGTGTTCTTAACACAATAGCACCGTACAATGTGAACTAACCTTGTGATGGTGCGTACAAGATTTAGCCATCTGGAGAAGCGTTCAAATCGATGACAGCCCAAGCCAACCTTCTCTTTGGACATTGTGATAAGAGTACTTATTTCAGGACGAATCTCTGGGTCGATGTCAGGGTCTTGGAGACTGAAGACATCTTGTAGGGAAGTTTCTTCAGGCTGGTTCTGCAAAAACTCTGGGCCCGTCAACCAAGAAGAATTTTTAGAGGCACTATAAGACGCTGGTCTGGTGGCACAATCTGCAGGATTGAGATGTGTTGGAACATAGTGCCATTGTTCAGGTTTAGAGGATTTTCTGATCCTTTCAATGCGGTTACTGACATAAACATAGAAGCGTTTCTTCTGGTTGCTTATATAACCCAGAACGACCTTGCTATCTGTGTAAAACTGAACATCATCTATGTGAATATCCAACTCTCGCTGTATAAAGTCTGCAATCTCTACAGCCAGTACAGTTGCACAAAGTTCGAGCCTAGGAATGGTATGTTCAGGCCTAGGAGCTAACTTAGCCTTCCCAAATAGAAATCCAACATGAGTTTCATTACAAGAGTCTATTACCTTCAAATAGGCGACAGCTGCTATGGCTTCAGTAGATGCATCTGAGAATATGTGGATTTCTTTTCTCTGACTTGTGGCAAGAGACGTTGGAGTGTAACATCATTGTACATGAATCCCATCTAAGGCTTGTAGAGATTCCTTCCAAGACTCCCAGCTTCGCTGTTTGTCTGTAGGCAGTGGAGCATCCCAGTCCTCAATAGACTCTGAGAGCTGTCTTAACAGAAATTTGCCTTGTACAGTTAAGGGTGCTACAAATCCCAGTGGATCATATAGGCTGTTCACCACTGAGAGGACTCCCCGCTTGGTAAATGGCTTATCTGCACAACTTACTTGAAAGCCGAAGGAATCATGCAACAAGTCCCACTGCAAACCCAGACTTCTCTGTACTGGTGGATTGCCTTGGCCGAGATCCAAGTCTCTAAATTCTGTGGCATAATCGCTGGGTTGAAAAGCTTTCATGACAGCAGCACTATTGGAAGCAATTTTATGTAACCTTAGATGAGCCTTAGAAAGCATACCTTGTGTTCTTTTAAGCAGATCTATAGCTTCTTCTGCTGTAGGTAAAGATTTGAGTGCGTCGTCCACGTAGAAGTCTCTTTCAATGAAGTGTCGGGCATCTTTTCCAAACTCTGATTCGCCATCAGAGGCAGTCCTATGTAGACCATATGTAGCGACTGCGGGTGAAGGACTGTTGACAAACACATGCACCTTCATGCGGTATTCAACCATTTCCTGGCTGGTATCATTGTCTCGGTGCCATAGAAACCTAAGGTAATTCCTGTGATCTTGTCGTACAATAAAACAATAGAACATTTGTTCAATGTCTGCGGTAATGGCAACTGGCTCTTTTCTGAATCTCATAAGCACTCCTACCAGATTGTTGGTTAGGTTCGGACCAGTGAGGAGAACGTCATTTAGAGATACGCCACAATACTTGGCACTTGAATCGAATACCACCCTGATTTGCTTGGGTTTACGTGGGTGATATACTCCAAAGGAGGGAAGATACCAGCATTCTTCATGCTCTTGCAAGGGTGGAGCTAGCTCTACATGGTCATTTTGAAGTATCTTATTCATAAAGGTCACAAAGTGATCTTTCATTTCAGGCTTGCTTTTTAATGTACGTTGCAATGACATGAATCTGGATAAAGCCTGTTCTCGGTTGTTTGGCAGTCGTGTTCTAACATTCCGAAAAGGTAAAGGTGCAACCCAGTGGTTAGATTCATCCTTGCAGAATCCGCTGTCCATTATCTTAATAAACTCTTTGTCTTCTATGGACAAGGCTATTCTGTTGTCATCTTGCGTTGTGCAAAACACTGATCTTCCTAAGTCATCATAAGGTGTAGGAATTACTTCTGGCACCTGGATGAGGTCAGAGAACCTTTCTCTCACTTCATAGTGATGTGAGCATGGCTTGAAGTGAGTTGTGCGACCGTTTTTGAGCACATAAGTTTTAAAAGAGTTAACTTGAGAAGGTTTATGGCTCTTGCCCAGGCACACATCGCCCACAATTACCCAGCCTAAATCGAGTCTTTGTGCATATGGGGCGTCATCTGGACCATTGCAATATTGGCGTACCTTATGGGCTCTCAGAATGTCTCTTCCCAGTAGTAGTAGAATGTCAGCATTCATGTCCATCGGAGGAATTTCTTTAGCAAGGTGTTTTAGGTGAGGATGATGAAGTGCAGCTTCTGGAGTAGGAATTTCTTCTCTTTCATCAGGTATCTGGTCACATTCAATTAATGTTGGTAAGGGTATGTGGGTATTCCCCTTGATTGAGGATATAACATAGCCAGTGGCCCTTCTGCCGAAAGTCTCTGTATGACCGGAGCAGGTGTCAATGGAATACGGCATTGCTTGTCCCTTTATACCAAAGATCTCAAAGAATTTAGGTTTTGCTAAAGACCTGTTGCTTTGTTCATCTATAATGGCGTACATTCTGGTGGCTTTCTCAGATTGCCCTTCTGGGTAGACCTTGACCAGACAAACCTTAGCACAGCATTTGGGATTGTTCTCTTCCCCACATACTCCCATGCATGATGAGGAAACTGTGGGTGTAGCTGAGTCTTGAGGTTGTAGCTCCCCGCCATGTTTTGCAACGGGGTTAGGCGCTGTTGAAAGTTGTGTGTTCTCTGGAGGTAGAGTGGGATGCATGGCGGTAACATGTCTATCGCTATTGCATTCGGTGCACTTGACGGTAGCTTTACAGTCTTTTGCAATGTGGTCTGAAGAGGCACAACACTTGTAACACACTCCAAGCTCTCTTAAAGTATCTCTGCGCTCTTGCAAAGTCTTAGCCCTAAGCCCACGACATTCCTTTAGTGGATGAGGCCTTTTGTGGATAGGGCACACACGACTGGAGTCCCTTTGTTTAAGAGCAGGAGCATCTTGCTTGGTGTATGAGGGCACAGTAAGTGGGACGTTAGTCTTTCTGACAGATACTGTTCTCCTTAAATCTCTATGTTTGGTAGCTGCTGGAATAGGTTCAGTGAAGTCAAAGCTGGGATCATTCTTCTTCTGAGCTTGGTCACTGATGAATCTGGAAAAGTAAGAGAAAGGGGGAAAGGACACTTTGTGTTCTCTTTTGTACCTGGAACCCTGGTCTGCCCATTTTTCCTGCATGCCGTAAGGTAGTTTGGACACCACTGGATTCACGCCATGAGCAGTGTCAAGGTAACTCAGTCCTGTCAGACAAGGATCTAACTTGGCTAGTTCTAATTCTTTTAATAGGTCGCTTAGATCCTGGAGCTTGTGGTTGTCTTTGCTAGTTATCTTTGGGAAGGCTTGAAGTCTTTTGAATAAGGCACTTTCTATAGCTTCAGAACTGCCATAAGTCTGTTCAAGTCTCTCCCATGCTGCAGCAAGACCTTCCTCTGAGTGGCCGGTATGAACTGTTCTTAATGTCTTGATGCGTTCTGTAGATTCTGGGCCTAACCAGTTGACAAGCAGGTCAAGTTCTTCCTTGGCGGTGAAGTTAAGATCATGGATTACAGCTTCAAAGGTCGATTTCCAAGCTCTATAGTTCTCAGCACAGTCATCAAACTTTGAGAGACTGGTGTTTATAAGCTCCCTGCGTATCATGTATCTGGCAAGGTCAGACATGTCGGTTCTCTCATTCCTTGTTGCTGGATGAACTTGTGGTGCCGCTGGGGTATGTAAGTTCTCTGGCGTATAAGGCTGAGATATGTCAGGCCAAAATGATGTAGCATAAGGATTAAGCTGTGGTTTAGTTACTGGGGAATCTGCTAGCTTGTAGCTGGAAATTACCTTGTCATTGGTAGGTGGCATCACCTGTTGCTGTGTCGGTATGTCTGCATTGAAGATTGGGGGTGGCATCGGTATGCGCAACTTAGAAGCTTCTGTTTTGAGAGCTGAATCTTCATGGTAAGCAGGAGGTATAGGTGTTAGTTGCTTTAGCACATAATCAGCAGTGCGGTCTGCTGGGTTTTCTACTTCTCCTGGGATGTAGTGGTTCAGATCAGTACCTTGGCCTAATGCTTGTTCAAGGACTTTCAGTTTGGCTAAGGCAGCTGCTTCTTCCTTTTCCATTTGGAGGATCTTTGCCTCAGCCTTCATCCGTGCCATTTTTTCTCTTACCTCTGCTTCCTTCTTAGCAAAAGAACTTCTTACACTAGCTTCTTCTGCATCTGCACGGATTTGTATTAGCTTCTCATGTAAAGCTGACCTTCTGGAACGAGACGATCTGGCAGATGAGGATGTAAGCTTGGTTGAAGTTGATCGATGTGACCTAACTTCTTGTAAGTGTGCGATGCGGAATTCTGCTTTATTTTTGGCATCTTGAACTAAAGCATTATTTCTTTGGAGTAGAGTCTCTATCTCAGCTAGCTCTGCTGAGGCATCATCAAAATCAGAATTACCCAGAAATGTGATGTATTTTGCGGACAGTCTCTGGTAGCGATCATAGGCGGTAGATAAGCGATTCAAAACCGCGGTTAACTCTGTTGCATCATTGTTAAAGCGTGGAAGAGCTGCTATGTGGTATTCCACTCTTTCCCATAAATCATCTAAATTGTCCTTAAATTCATCTCTGGTTGTCTCAAAAGTCTCTCTAATCTTTTGTGTAGGTTTGAACGCACGTTTAGGGCGTACATCTTGTTCTTCAGTAAGTTTGAACTCTGCTTCCCGTACATCTGAGTTATCAGAGGCATGATGGACTTGCTTTTGTGCAGCCACAGAGGAATTCACAGAACCTTTTGAGGACATGTTATAACTTGCTTAGAACTGCCTCTTGAAGGTAGAATTGTGTTTAACATACAGGTGGAGAGCTGAGTTAGGAAGCACTTGTGGCCATGTGTTCTCATAAGATGGTGGCCAGCTCTAAACTTGCTTGCAGACTATGTGTATACATGCAGATGCTGTAGACTTAGGTTTGCTTTGACTATTCTGCCACAGATGCACGTGAAGGAAGTCTCTGATAGTTGTGAGTGGCAACCCTTATGCAAACAGTGGAAGATAGTGAACTCGCTATGTTAAATTCCCCTAGCACACCAGTTGCATGTAAGGATCCAGTGAGGAGGATACAATGGTAATGCTTTAGGTATTTTATTGCTGTACCTTGAGATGATGCACAGTTATACCTTGAGGGATGATACATAGAGGTCAAAGCAAAATCCTTTCTGCAGCTCAGGAAAACATGTCTGCTACACATGAGGCTGACACAGGAACTGGAAGTGAGCTTACAGAACAGGAGTAGTCACATGACACATACATATGCTAATTACATTAACTTATAGAGGTAAATATAACATTGGCCAGTAGATGGCAGCAAAGGATAACAAATACATAAGAACTCAATAAATCATATAGCATCCATACAAAATGGTGGATTCAACTTGAGAAACCCTAACTAGGGCAGCACAGTATGCCATAGAAAAATGTACACGATCAATGCGATGGGTGCCGTGCTAGGAAAGCCGTACCTCTTTATTTTAAATTGCTTAGGGCATTTTAAAGGCCAGCGTTTTTGCATGTCCTTGTGCAGTGCATGCTTTATAATTGCTGTCAGTGGAGCATAAAGAAAGAATTATCTACCACCACAGCAAACAAAAGTAGAAGTTGAGTGGTTGGCGTTTGCAAATTCTCCACTGTTTTGATATCTTTCTCCCAACTGCATATTTTCACCTATATACATAATAGTACTGTACCTGTTTATGTAGGCAGATGTCCTATTGACATATGGAGTGCGCTATTATGCTGACACCATTACTGCTCCATAAGTGAAGCAATCTACTTTTATATCTGCCATTTGGTGCCACCGTGGGATATGGACATGTTTCACATACCTCCAGAAACTCTGCTTATATCCGCCAAATATCCTGCTGGTATTCTACAAATACCACTAGATTGCTACATTGATACCCTTATACATGACTGTATGGCCCTCTGTATGTTCCACTCAAGCTCCGCTTTATCCAGATCCACCGAGTGTATCTGTAAGAACTTCTGTATAAAAACCAGGACCCCGGAATCCCAAAATCATTGGAAATGCCAACAGCCAGGATCCTGATCATAAGCATGTCATAAGTATGCCCCCCTATGTGGACCAAAGAGGATACGATGTGCACCAGGGTTAGGTGAGTATGGAGTTTGTATCTTAGAGGGATGGTGTATTCCACTGAACAAGTGGACATGATCTATACCAGGTATCGGTGAGCGTGAAAATTAAAGTTCTACTTCCAGATATAATTGTTTGATTTTTAACAGGGAGCTATAGGTACCAGCAGGCTCTCCAATTCCCTGCTTGTTGGTATTTGTGGTTCTCCAGGTACCAGCATGTGGCTCAGACTTGCTGGGACCCAAAGTGATTTAACAAACTCAAACTGAATGCTATCAACTCGACACCCATTGCCGTCACTGAAGATAGCCCTTGGCTCCAGCCCAGGCCTTGGGTGCCAAGTAAGTGAAGGACCCCTTTATTGGGAGTTCTCATGAAACCCCAGCCTAGGCTAAATTGTTAGGTGGGTTAATACTTTAGCCACAGGGCCCCATCAAGTGTGTACCATGAATGTGACTTTACCTTTTTATTTACGGTCCCTAGGTTGACCCTATTTGGGTCGACATTCATTGGGTCGACCACCGCAGGAGACAGGGCCGAATTCGGACCTGAACGGACAGGTCTGAATCGGGCTCAGAAGCTGTCAAGTTTGCAAAGTGGAACACAACACCTGCATGACACCTACTTCTCAGATGCGGCCCATTATATCACAATCTGGAAGTCTCATTTCTTAGTACACATTGCCCCAATCTCCCACAGGCCTCCTCTCTCCTGCCCCAGGTTCCACAACACTAATTTGCTCTTCTAATGGATTTATTAATATGCGTTAGAATATAAACCTGCATTGCAGGACTTAATGTAGTCATTGTATTACATTCTGCAGTTACTGCACACCCCCTCCACTCGTTCGCCCACCCTGTTTTCTAATACCTCTCACTCATCCTTCATTGAAATTGTTCAATAAAAAGACTTTTCAAAAAAGAAACGGACACAATACCGGTCTGGCAACTTCTGTGCGTAAATGAACGGATGCGACAAAAGTAAATGACAATGTGTTTTGTGTAAAAGTGCTAATTAACAATGTGTGTCCTGTAGTTGCATATGTTTGCATTACTAATTAATCCATAGGAGGACATATCATTATGTCAAAGGAAGATATTCCTTTAATTAGAAGGTGCCCTTGAGTACCATGTCTGTGAATACTAATTACTTACACAATACAGTAAATGTCTCTAGTCATGTCTCAATATAAAATGTGTTGAGGACAGCAGATTGGAAGATACAAACTACCGTTATACAGTATAATAGTATATACAGTATATAGACTTCTGAATTCTATGTATTCACGTTAATGCATCCATTCTGTTTTCACATGCACTTTGGTAATTATTTATTTTAGATTATAAGAGATCACTAAAAAAAACTTTAGTAGGAATATTTGTATAATTGTATATGTTTACCATTCAGTGTGTGTGCAGAAATGAGTTTCCATATTTGTTGGTTCCTAAAAACCACTGTCCTATCTATGGAGCTGATTCAGAGTGTATTGCTGATGTACGAATTCACAGACCACCGTGTAAGTGTACCTCGTCCCTTCGCATGGCTTACTTCCCTCTCCATGATTCGGGCACGGTACCGCACTACGCTCGGCACACTATTTTATTCTTACTCCATGCCCACATATATAGTAAAGTATGTAAGGTATGTAAAGGCTTCCCTGAGTATTGGGGGTCCCTATTGCTATAGTTAGGTGCGGGTTTAAACCATCAATACTCAGAGGAGCCTGGACGGATGGCTTGGGGGCTTTCCCATGTATTTGCAAATATATGTAACCAAGATATTAAAATATTTGTCTCTTTGTATGTGTACAATTCAGTGCTATTGCTTAAAAAAAAAAACAATAATAATAAAAAAAATATTTGTCTCTATCCACTTTATCTCTTCCCACGTCCTAGTATAGTAGATAGACTTGGCTTAGAACATAGACTTGGTTTCATTGGGGTCAATAAGTAAAGGAAATTAAGTTTGCCTGTGCACTGCTTTTTCCCATTCTCTGCTACTGCCAATAAAGAGTGATAAAAGAAAACAGAAAAAAAAATGGAGGCACATTAACCCCTTCAGTGGTGGTTTTATTTTTTTAGGGAGCGCTCCCCACTAGGTGAGTTTTTTCTTGGGAGTGTTCCCTAAAAAATGCCCCACCACTGCAACCCCAGGTCCAGGTAGCACTGCTGAACAGTTGATTAGCTGCTACCCGGCCCTGCCCCACGGCAACCCAACTGTGTGCGGCGTGATGTTACAAGGTCACTCCGCACACAGCAGGGGGAAAGGAAGCAGGGCCGGGCAGCAGGAGCCGGGCAGCCGCTGAATCTGAGTGCGGCACTGATTTCAGCACTCAGCTCAGCGGCGGCGCCCAGCGGGAGGGACCAAAGGCAGTGGCACTCCCGAGAATTTTCCAGGTTTTCTAGTCTGCGCACTGGAGCAAAACCCAGGAAATTCTTGTGAGTGCCAATGAAGGGGTTAATATAGATATGACCAGCAGCAGCTGTAGCGACATCCATGAAATGCAGAGGGTGATGGCTTAACACATCTGTACATATATGTTATCATGTAGAAGAAAAGGGGATTATCAGAGTGTGCTAGACTCTGTACCACCTAGCCAATAATATAGTTATTACATCGTGATACACCAATCACACTTCATAAAGTTTTCTTCTGTTGCTTTCCAAAATGAAACATAAACTCCGTTCAGATAAGAATTTCTTTATTAAAACCAATTCCAACGCGTTTCGTCAGAACGACTTCATCAGGGGCATGGCAAAAATAGACCTTATAATGAGGTCTGTACAGCGAAGGGTCTTCTTTTGAATAATGATATAAAATCAATATATGGTGATCATCAAAAAATACTGATGTGTCCTGTTAAACCAGGCCTTCAGAGTAAATAAGGTCCTTAAATCTCCCAAACTTTATGGACCGTATTCACAAGGATTGAACGATTCACAAAGATCGGTAGAAAAAGGCTGAGGTAATTCCTCCTTATTTCATAAAACAATCACCACAATATAGTGGAATCTCTAGCTCCTCCACTGGCTGAAAGTCATTTATGTTATCATGTATATAAAATATGTATTGGATCCATTCGCCTTGCTGTACCCGGGAACCAGCATAACCCATTACACACTATTAAGTCCGTCCCCTGACTCCAGTTGCCTAGTTTCACAGGTGCCCGGGGGGCGGGTTTAACAGTGTATAATGGATTATTCTGATTCCTGGGTGCCATGATGGACTGGCAATCCCTGGGGGATCAAACCAGCACATATATTACATACATGTATGTGTATATGTGTTTAGCCAACCAAGAAACGTCTATTTTACCTTCAGGATGTATTAAAGTAAATGCTACCACTGGAGTGAGCAGAGTTTGGAGAAATAATTTAACATGTGGAAGAAGAATGTATCTTAGATTAAAGACTTATTTAGAACTGTCATTCATGGCTTGGCTTGGTTTTCCTAGATAGCTGATTTAACTCAGATTAAAGGATGAAAATTGTTCTAGTCAGATTTACTAAGATTATTATTTTTTGTAACTGTGATTTTGAGAAAGGAAGTCAGGCAATGGATTACAGATATAAAAGAAAATACAATCAGAACATGTATAGGATATATTTAAGTACAAAAGCTTTTATGTATTACACATCTATCCTGCGTCCTTCTAACATGTACATCTCCGTGAGTATAAGTATATTTACAAGTTATTGTATGACGTTTGGATATAGCATTTACTATCACCTAAGTGCTTAGTACTTTAAAAAAAAAGATATTTAGATGGTTTCATTATGTTTAAAGAGGAAGTACCGGATGTAATAGTGTCTCAGTTCAGCGGCTGTTTGGATGTGCGGATGGTTTTTTAACCCCTTCCTGACAGAGCCAGTTTTTGCGTTCCTGACAGAGCCATTTTTTTCAAATCTGACATGTGGGGACTTAAGTGGGGATAACTTTTTTTTGCTTTTACTTATCCCAGTGATTTTGAGATTGTTTTCTCGTGACACATTGTACTTCAAGTTAGTGGTAAATTTGGGTCGATACAGTCTGTGTTTTTTTGTGAAAAATACCAAAATGTCGTGAAAAAATGGAAAATTTTGCAATTTGCAAAATGTCACATTTTCTGCTTGTGAGACAAATAAACATACCACTCAAAATAGTGAATAACTAACAAAGACCATATGTCTACTTTATGTTGCAATCATTATTTCAACCTCCTTTTCATTTTTTTGGACACTAGGAGGCTTCAAATATGAATAGCAAATTCTCAAATTTTCAAGAAAATTTCAAACTCTGATTTTTTTAGGGACCAGGTCAGTTATGATGTGACTTTGAGTGACTTGTATGTGAGACACCCCCATAAATGATGCCATTTCAAAAACTGCACCCCTCACAGTATTCAAAACAGCATTTTGGAAGTTTGTTAACCCTTTAGGTGTTTCACAGGAATTAAAAGAAAGTGTAGGTGAAATTTCAAAATTTCATTTTTTTTGCAGATTTGCAATTTTAATACATTTTTCTAAGGAACACAGTAGATTTTACTAGAGAAATGTGACTAAAAATTGATTCCCCCAATTCTTTGGTTTTCATAAATATCCTATATGTGGCCCTAGTGTGCACGGTGACCAAACCACAGGCTTCATAATAGAAGGAGCACCTACTTGATTTTGGAGCCTCCTTTTTATGAGATTATTTTTTAGGCACAATGTAGGTTTCTAGGCACCATAAGATGCTAAAAGTTAGGTACCCCCCCACAAGTGACCCCATTTTGCAAACTACACCCTTCAGGGAATTCATCTAGGGGTATAGTGTACATTTCAAACCCCCAGGGGTTTCACCAATTGTGGTACAACTGGGCAGTGAAAATGAAAAAAATGAATTTTTCATTTTCACAGCTCAGTTGTATCAAAATTGGTGAAACCCCGGGGGGTTTGAAATGTACACTATACCCCTTGATGAATTCCCTGAAGGGTGTAGTTTGCAAAATGGGGTCACTTGTGGGGGGGTTCCACTGTATGGGTGTTTCGGGGGTCATTCAACCAGAATCTGTGCTGCAAAATCCAAAAATCACTCCTTCCCTTCTGAGTCCTGCCATGCACCCAACTGGTATTTTTTGGTCACACATGAGGCATTGCCGTACTCGGGAGAAATTGGGGCACAGATTTTGGGGTGCTTTGTCTCCTTCATTCCTTGTGAAAATGAAAAATTTTGAGCCAGATCTGCATTTTTGTGTAAAAAAATGTAATTTTTTACAGAAAAATGCAGTTCTGGCTCAAATTTTTTTATTTTCACAAGGAATGAAGGAGACAAAGCACCCCAAAATCTGTGCCCCAATTTCTCCCGAGTACGGCAATGCCTCACGTGTGACCAAAAAATACCAGTTGGGTGCATGGCAGGACTCAGAAGGGAAGGAGTGATTTTTGGTGGTGGAATGAATGGTGGGTGCTATGTCGCATTAGCAAGACCCCCGAAGCACCAATACAGTGGAACCCCCCCACAAGTGACCCCATTTTAGTCACCAGCTTTGGGAGGGGGGCTGGCGCTGCGGCTGGCGGGGGGGTGGGAGGGGTGCTGGCGCTGCGGCAGCCGGGTGGGTGGGAGGGAGGGGGGCTGCCGGGTGGGAGGGGGGGGGGGGGCTGGCGATCGGTGGTAATCGGTGCGGTATATACACACACACATATATATATATATATATGTGTGTATATATATATATATATATATATATATATATACATATATATACACACACATATATATATATATATATATATGTGTGTGTGTATATATATATATATATATATATATAAATATATTTTTTCAGTGCATATATTTGATTTGTAACTTTTTCTGCAGCTTGATGCTGCTGCTGCTGCTGCGGGGGGGAGGGGGGAGGAGGGCAGCACTGCGTGCGCTCCAGACGCTCCGGGGGAGCCGGGGGAGCTGCTGCTGCTGCCGGGTGAGTGCCCGGCGGGTTCGAGGGGGGGCTGCACATCGGTGGTGATCGGTGCTGTACTTGACAGCACCGATCACCACCGATCCCTGTGTTACCGAGCGGCTTAGCCGCCGGTAACACAGGAAACGCTGTGAATGGCTGTTCAGATTTGAACAGCCAATCACAGCGATCGCCGACCGGGGGGGGCACCCCTGCCCCCCCTGGGCGGCGAGGGGGGATGTCTGCTGTCAGGGACAGCAGACATCACCTAACTGTCACTGCGTCTCTAGACGCAGTGACAGTTAGAAGTCATGACGTACATGTACGTCAAATGTCGGGAAGTACTTCCCGACCATGACGTACATGTACGTCAAATGTCGGGAAGGGGTTAAAGGAGCAATCATTTACAACTCATGGTTTTGACGTGTAAATGAGTGCCCCTTTAAAAAAAAAGTCAGAGTTTGTGCTGAACCCGGATGCTATTACAAAAAATCACTGCTAAGGATAACCCTGCAATGTACTTCTTACTAAACGATGGAAAGAGCCCAAGGTCATCAGATCCATTTCTAGACCAAGTGGAGTCTAAGAATTTCCGTTGCCCCATTTCCCCTTAACCCCTTCCTGACAGAGCCAGTTTTTGCGTTCCTGACAGAGCCCTTTTTTTCAAATCTGACATGTATCACTTAAGTGGGGATAACTTTTTTTTGCTTTTACTTATCCCAGTGATTTTGAAATTGTTTTTTCGTGACACATTGTACTTCAAATTAGTGGTAAATTTGGGTCGATACAGTCTGTGTTTTTTTGTGAAAAATACCAAAATGTCGTAAAAAAATGGAAAATTTAGCAATTTGCTAAATGTTAAATTTTCTGCTTGTGAGACAAATAATCATACCACTCAAAATAGTTAATAACTAACATAGACCATATGTCTACTTTATGTTTCCATCATTATTTCAACTTCCTTTTAATTTTTTTGGACACTAGGAGGCTTACAATATGAATAGCAAATTCTCAAATTTTCAAGAAAATTTCAAACACTGATTTTTTTAGGGACCAGTTCAGTTCTGATGTGACTTTGAGGGACTTGTATGTGAGACACCCCCATAAATGATACCATTTCAAAAACTGCACCCCTCACAGTATTCAAAACAGCATTTTGGAAGTTTGTTAACCCTTTAGGTGTTTCACAGGAATTAAAACAAAGTGTAGGTGAAATTTCAAAATTTCATTTTTTTTGCAGATTTTCAATTTTAATACATTTTTCTAAGGAACACAGTAGATTTTACTAGAGAAATGTGACTAAAAATTGATTCCCCCAATTCTTTTGTTTTCATAAATATCCTATATGTGGCCCTAGTGTGCACGTTGACCAAACCACAGGCTTCATAATAGAAGGAGCACCTACTTGATTTTGGAGCCTCCTTTTTATGAGATTATTTTTTAGGCAACATGTAGGTTTCTAGGCACCATAAGATGCTAAAATTTAGGAACCCCCCCACAAGTGACCCCATTTTGCAAACTACACCCTTCAGGGAATTCATCTAGGGGTATAGTGTACATTTCAAACCCCCAGGGGTTTCACCAATTGTGGTACAACTGGGCAGTGAAAATGAAAAATTACATTTTTTACACAAAAATGCAGTTCTGGCTCAAAATTTTTCATTTTCAGAAGGTATGAAGGAGAAAAAGCACCCCAAACTCTGTGCCCCAATTTCTCCCGAGTACGGCAATGCCTCACATGTGACCAAAAAATACCATTTGGGTGCATGGCAGGACTCAGAAAGGAAGGAGTGATTTTTGGATTTTGCAGCTCAGATTCTGGTGGAATGTTGGTGGGTGCTATGTTGCATTAGCAAGACCCCCCAAGCACCAATACAGTGGAACCCCCCCACAAGTGACCCCATTTTGCAAACTACACCCCTCAGGGAATTCATCTAGGGGTATAGTGTACATTTCAAACCCCCAGGGGTTTCACCAATTTTGATACAACTGGGCAGTGAAAATGAAAAATTACATTTTTTTACACAAAAATGCAGTTCTGGCTCAAAATTTTTCATTTTCAGAAGGTATGAAGGAGAAAAAGCACCCCAAAATCTGTGCCCCAATTTCTCCCGAGTACGGCAATGCCTCACATGTGACCAAAAAATACCATTTGGGTGCATGGCAGGACTCAGAAGGGAAGGAGTGATTTTTGGATTTTGCAGCTCAGATTCTGGTGGAATTTTGGTGGGTGCTATGTCGCATTACCAAGACCCCCCAAGCACCAATACAGTGGAACCCCCCCACAAGTGACCCCATTTTGCAAACTACACCCCTCAGGGAATTTATCTAGGGGTATAGTGTACATTTCAAACCCCCGGGGGTTTCACCAATTTTGATACAACTGGGCAGTGAAAATGAAAAATTACATTTTTTTACACAAAAATGCAGTTCTGGCTCAAAATTTTTCATTTTCAGAAGGTATGAAGGAGAAAAAGCACCCCAAAATCTGTGCCCCAATTTCTCCCGAGTACGGCAATGCCTCACATGTGACCAAAAAATACCATTTGGGTGCATGGCAGGACTCAGAAGGGAAGGAGTGATTTTTGGATTTTGCAGCTCAGATTCTGGTGGAATTTTGGTGGGTGCTATGTCGCATTACCAAGACCCCCCAAGCACCAATACAGTGGAACCCCCCCACAAGTGACCACATTTTGCAAACTACACCCCTCAGGGAATTCATCTAGGGGTATAGTGTACATTTCAAACCCCCAGGGGTTTCACCAATTTTGATACAACTGGGCAGTGAAAATGAAAAATTACATTTTTTTACACAAAAATGCAGTTCTGGCTCAAAATTTTTCATTTTCAGAAGGTATGAAGGAGAAAAAGCACCCCAAAATCTGTGCCCCAATTTCTCCCGAGTACGGCAATGCCTCACATGTGACCAAAAAATACCATTTGGGTGCATGGCAGGACTCAGAAGGGAAGGAGTGATTTTTGGATTTTGCAGCTCAGATTCTGGTGGAATTTTGGTGGGTGCTATGTCGCATTAGCAAGACCCCCCAAGCACCAATACAGTGGAACCCCCCCACAAGTGACCCCATTTTGCAAACTACACCCCTCAGGGAATTCATCTAGGGGTATAGTGTACATTTCAAACCCCCAGGGGTTTCACCAATTTTGATACAACTGGGCTGTGCAAATGCAAAATTACATTTTTTACACAAAAATGCAGTTCTGGCTCAAAATTTTTCATTTTCACAAGGAATGAAGGAGACAAAGCACCCCAAAATCTGTGCCCCAATTTCTCCCGAGTATGGCAATGCCTCACATGTGACCAAAAAATACCATTTGGGTGCATGGCAGGACTCAGAAGGGAAGGAGTGATTTTTGGATTTTGCAGCTCAGATTCTGGTGGAATTTTGGTGGGTGCTATGTCGCATTACCAAGACCCCCCAAGCACCAATACAGTGGAACCCCCCCCACAAGTGACCCCATTTTGAAAACTACACCCCTCAGGGAATTCATCTAGGGGTATAGTGTACATTTCAAACCCCCAGGGGTTTCACCAATTTTGATACAACTGGGCAGTGAAAATGAAAAATTAAATTTTTTTACACAAAAATGCAGTTCTGGCTCAAAATTTTTCATTTTCAGAAGGTATGAAGGAGAAAAAGCACCCCAAAATCTGTGCCCCAATTTCTCCCGAGTACGGCAATGCCTCACATGTGAATAAAAAATACCATTTGGGTGCATGGCAGGACTCAGAAGGGAAGGAGTGATTTTTGGATTTTGCAGCTCAGATTCTGGTGGAATTTTGGTGGGTGCTATGTCGCATTACCAAGACCCCCCAAGCACCAATACAGTGGAACCCCCCCACAAGTGACCCCATTTTGCAAACTACACCCCTCAGGGAATTCATCTAGGGGTATAGTGTACATTTCAAACCCCCAGGGGTTTCACCAATTTTGATACAACTGGGCAGTGAAAATGAAAAATTACATTTTTTTACACAAAAATGCAGTTCTGGCTCAAAATTTTTCATTTTCAGAAGGTATGAAGGAGAAAAAGCACCCCAAAATCTGTGCCCCAATTTCTCCCGAGTACGGCAATGCCTCACATGTGACCAAAAAATACCATTTGGGTGCATGGCAGGACTCAGAAGGGAAGGAGTGATTTTTGGATTTTGCAGCTCAGATTCTGGTGGAATTTTGGTGGGTGCTATGTCGCATTAGCAAGACCCCCCAAGCACCAATACAGTGGAACCCCCCCACAAGTGACCCAATTTTGCAAACTACACCCCTCAGGGAATTCATCTAGGGGTATAGTGTACATTTCAAACCCCCAGGGGTTTCACCAATTTTGATACAACTGGGCAGTGAAAATGAAAAATTACATTTTTTTACACAAAAATGCAGTTCTGGCTCAAAATTTTTCATTTTCAGAAGGTATGAAGGAGAAAAAGCACCCAAAAATCTGTGCCCCAATTTCTCCCGAGTACGGCAATGCCTCACATGTGACCAAAAAATACCATTTGGGTGCATGGCAGGACTCAGAAGGGAAGGAGTGATTTTTGGATTTTGCAGCTCAGATTCTGGTGGAATTTTGGTGGGTGCTATGTCGCATTAGCAAGACCCCCCAAGCACCAATACAGTGGAACCCCCCCACAAGTGACCCCATTTTGCAAACTACACCCCTCAGGGAATTCATCTAGGGGTATAGTGTACATTTCAAACCCCCAGGGGTTTCACCAATTTTGATACAACTGGGCAGTGAAAATGAAAAATTACATTTTTTTACACAAAAATGCAGTTCTGGCTCAAAGTTTTTCATTTTCAGAAGGTATGAAGGAGAAAAAGCACCCCAAAATATGTGCCCCAATTTCTCCCGAGTACGGCAATGCCTCACATGTGACCAAAAAATACCATTTGGGTGCATGGCAGGACTCAGAAGGGAAGGAGTGATTTTTGGATTTTGCAGCTCAGATTCTGGTGGAATTTTGGTGGGTGCTATGTCGCATTAGCAAGACCCCCCAAGCACCAATACAGTGGAACCCCCCCCACAAGTGACCCCATTTTGCAAACTACACCCCTCAGGGAATTCATCTAGGGGTATAGTGTACATTTCAAACCCCCAGGGGTTTCACCAATTTTGATACAACTGGGCAGTGAAAATGAAAAATTACATTTTTTTACACAAAAATGCAGTTCTGGCTCAAAATTTTTCATTTTCAGAAGGTATGAAGGAGAAAAAGCACCCCAAAATCTGTGCCCCAATTTCTCCCGAGTACGGCAATGCCTCATGTGTGACCAAAAAGTGGCAGGACTCAGAAGGGAAGGAGTGATATTTGGATTTTGCAGCACAAATTCTGGTGGAATGTTGGTGGGTGCTATGTCGCATTAGCAAGACCCCCAAAGCACCAATACAGTGGAACCACCCCACAAGTGACCCCATTTTGCAAACTACACCCCTCAGGGAATTCATCTAGGGGTATAGTGTACATTTCAAACCCCCAGGGGTTTCACCAATTTTGATACAACTGGGCAGTGAAAATGAAAAATTACATTTTTTTACACAAAAATGCAGTTCTGGCTCAAAATTTTTCATTTTCAGAAGGTATGAAGGAGAAAAAGCACCCCAAAATCTGTGCCCCAATTTCTCCCGAGTACGGCAATGCCTCATGTGTGACCAAAAAGTGGCAGGACTCAGAAGGGAAGGAGTGATATTTGGATTTTGCAGCACAAATTCTGGTGGAATGTTGGTGGGTGCTATGTCGCATTAGCAAGACCCCCAAAGCACCAATACAGTGGAACCCCCCCATAAGTGACCCCATTTTGCAAACTACACCCCTCAGGGAATTCATCTAGGGGTATAGTGTACATTTCAAACCCCCAGGGGTTTCACCAATTGTGGTACAACTAGGCAGTGAAAATGAAAAATTAAATTTTTTTACACAAAAATGCAGTTCTGGCTCAACATTTTTCATTTTCAGAAGGTATGAAGGAGAAAAAGCACCCCAAAATCTGTGCCCCAATTTCTCCCGAGTATGGCAATGCCTCATATGTGACCAAAAAATACCAGTTGGGTGCATGGCAGGACTCAGAAGGGAAGGAGTGATTTTTGGATTTTGCAGCTCAGATTCTGGTGGAATGTTGGTGGGTGCTATGTGGCATTAGCAAGACCCCCGAAGCACGGTGAAATGATGAACCTAATAATCCATAGATGTGTGGTATATTTTAAAACACTCCTTTATACATAGGCCGGGTTTGTCGGGGCAAGTTTCACAGTGGAAAATAGTTTCCTTTCTTATTCCCTTTTTATAGCAAACTTTGCACCTTTTTTGTGTCCTGCCCTTTCTTGCAGTGGAGGGGATTTCGTTCGGAAAATGCTGCCCTGGTACAATACGGGGGCCAGTACTAGAAGTACTGGGGCCCTCTGCCTGCTGGTTCCCAAATATTAGGCCCTTTATGACTTCCTCTTGAAAGTGCATAAATGTCCCCCTCTGGCCGGTAGAACGGAATAGCACGTAAGCGTTATACAGTGCCATCTGGATGATATACACGGCCAGCTTCTTGTACCAGATTTTTGTTTTCCGCAGGGCACTGTACGGCTTCAGTACCTGATCTGAAAGATCCACTCCGCCCATGTACCTATTGTAATCCAGGATACAATTAGGTTTTGAGGTGTGGGTACTGGTACCTCGTACAGGGACGGAGGTGGTACTGTCTCCGTGAATTGTTGTCAGTATAAGGACATCCCTCTTGTCCTTATATTTGACCAACAACATATTTTCGGTGCATATTCCCCTGCTTTCACCCCTTCTCATTACTTGGGCAATGTGCGTTTTTGGGAGGCCTCTTTGGTTCTTGCGCACAGTACCGCAAGCTGCTGTACCTCTTGAACCAAGGGCCTTAAACAGGGGGATGCTAGTGTAAAAGTTATCCACATAGAGGGGATAACCTTTATCCAGGAAGGGGTGCACTAAATCCCAGACAATTTTTCCACTAACACCTACGAGGGAGGGGGGGCATTCTGGCGGTTCAATTCTTGAATCCTTCCCTTCATATACCCTAAACCTGTGAGTGTACCCTGAGGTGCTTTCACACAGCTTATACATTTTTATGCCATACCTTGCCCTCTTACTGGGAAGGTACTGGCGGAATTTAACCCTTCCTTTAAAATGTATAAGGGACTCGTCTATGCAAATGAATTTATCTGGGATGTACATCTCTTCAAATTTGGCACTGAAATGATCAATGACCGGCCTGACTTTGAATAGCCGGTCAAAGGTGGGATCATCTCTGGGTGGGCACTGTGCATTATCGTAATGCAAAAATTTAAGGATCGTCTCAAATCGAGCCCGGGGCATGGCCATACGGTAAAATGGGGTGCTGTACAGAACATCTGTACTCCAATATTGCCTAATTTCTGGCTTTTTTACTATGCCCATATGAAACACCAGACCCCAAAACGTCATCATCTCTACTGCATCTACAGGGGTCCACCTAGCAAATGATGACGTGGGGTTTTGAGCAATAAACTGCTGGGCATATAAATTAGTTTGGTCCACCATTAAATTTATAAAATCATCAGAGAAAAATAATTTGAAAAAGTCAATTTCTCTGAGACCTGTGGAATCAAATTGGATTCCTGGCATGGCCAAAAACTCAGGAACCTGGGGCTCAAAATTGTCTGGTGGTGGGGTCCATACGAGATCAATTATTGGGGGGGGGGTCTCAGCTGCTCTACGGGGGCGTCTTTGAGGGGGTCCCTCATCACCAGAGGAGGAAGAGGAGCTTAAGACGAATCCTTCAAATTCCCCGCTTGCATCACTGGCTGTGTCAGAGTCAGAGGCAAGCATGGCATATGCCTCCTCCGCTGAATACATTCTTCTGGATGACTGGGATGACATTTGGGATGACATTTGGGATGCCATTTTTATTTTTGTGTTACTGGTAGTGAAATGTTTCAACACGTGTATAGTGTAGGGGGGGGTACAAACTTTATTTCAACCCGGGGGGTATGTAGTGTGTACTGTGTATGTAGTGCAGAAAAAAAAAATACTTTATACAAAAAAAAAAAAATTGAAGGGGTTAAAAAAAAAAAAAATTGAAGGGGTTAAAAAAAAAAAAAAAGGTCCTGCGCCAAAAATTGAGCACAGATGTTGGTCAGTAACGTCCGTCACTGAACAGCGCTCAAAGGCAACAGGAATTTGATCAAAAAAAAAAAAATAGATCAACCCTGTGCCGAAAAAGCTGATCAGTGATGTACGTCACTGATCAGCGCACAGTGGCCACAGGACACCCACAAAATCACAGTGTGTGTAAAAAAAAAAAATTAAAAAAAGACCCCACAGCACCCACAAAAAAAAAAAGGTGATCAGTGATGCGACACTGATTACCAGTGAGGGGCAGCAGGTGCACAACCTTTGGTGCAACTGACAGTGCAACTGGCAGCAACTGACAGGTATATATAAAAAAAAAACCTCTGCACCCCCAAAAAGTTGCTGATCACCTCAGATATAGTGATCAGCACAAAAGGCGGGGGCAGCAGACACAAAATTTAGCACTCTCTATCACTCTCTGTCACTATCTCTCTCTATCTCTCTATCTCTCACTATCTATCACTCTATGACACTGCAGCAGCAGCACTGACAGTTATATATATGAAAAATAACCCCTGCACCCCCAAAAAGTTGCTGGGGTGCACAAAAGGGGGGCAGCAGACACAAAATATAGCAGTCTCTATCACTCTCTGTCACTATCTCTCTCTATCTCTCTATCTCTCTATCTCTCACTATCTATCACTCTATGACACTGCAGCAGCAGCACTGACAGGTATATATATATATATAAAAAAAAACCTGCGCCCCCAAAAAGTTGCTGATCAGTTAATTTATACTGATCAGCACAAAAGGGGGGGCAGCAGTCAGTTATATAAAAAATATATAGCACAATCTGTCACTATCTCTCTATCTCTCTCTATCTCTCTCTCTCTATCTCTCTCTATCTCTCTCTATCTCTCTATCTATAACTCTATTACACTGCAGCAGCACAAAATATAGCACTCTCTGTCACTAGGCCTCTCTATCTCTCTCTATCTCTCTCTCTCTATCTCTCTATCTAATAACTCGCAGCAGCACAACACAGCACAACACAGCACAGGATGTCACAAGAAGAAGCAAGATCCAGGCAGTGATCAGGTAAGTATTTAGCAAGGTTCTGGTCAGTATATGGCGGCAGCTGGTCACGGTGACCGCACTGCCTGCAATTCCAGACCGGAATGGCGTCTGCAGTGCAGTCACCGTTAGTTTAAACCCCCCTCCATGGCTGTGATTGGTCCGTCGGTCCGACGAACCAATCACGGCCTTTGGGGGCCGGCGGGGTGAGGTGGGGTGACACCAGTGTCACCCTTACACCCCGCGGTGATTGGTGCTGGACTTTACAGCACCAATCACCTCCGATCCCGTGTCACCGGCGAACGTTATTCGCCGGTGACACAGAAAACGCTGTGAATGGCTGTTCACACTGAACAGCCAATCACAGCGATCGCCGACGGGGGGGCGGCATCGCAGCCCCCCCTGGGCATGCAGGGACATGTCTGCTGTCAGGGACAGCAGACATCGTCCCTCTGTCACTGCGTCTCTAGACGCAGTGACAGTTTGAAGTCATGACGTATATATACGTCATGTGTCGGGAAGTACTTCCCGGCCATGACGTATATATACGTCAAATGTCGGGAAGGGTTTAAAGTCTCACTGTCTCCATATCCTCACACGCACTCAGGGGTGCACTGGTACTACCTGGGCTTAGGGTAAGTAGTACACTGAATAACTGCTAAAGGCACTGTGCTAACAAACAATTTAATCAGTGCAATTTGGCTGAAAATAATTCATACTTTGAAAAAGCCCTATATGGTGCGAAACGCGTCATTGGGGGTCCAGGGTCAACTTGCCCCATTATTCACAGGCTTTCACCCATCCACCAGTATTTTCCTGCATGAGAGTACCATGGTCATTTTTGACACCCAAACTAACAGGAGGAGATCCCTACAATTTGTGCGCAAGTTCATTCAACATTCATCAAGTGGCTTCATGGGAAAGCCCAGCGTTTCATGGGCGTTCCGATGAGAACGGGGGGCGTTCTCATGCTAATGGGCCCATGACGCAGGGGGGGTGGGGCAGCTGACATCACCAATTGTTAGCTGCCCGCCCTCTTCCCTCAGAATGTGCATGCAGATCTAAGGTTGCTCTGAGCAACCTTAGATCTGCATGCACATTCTGAGGGAAGAGGGCGGGCAGCTGACAGTCGCAGCTGATAGTCGCCGACTATCGAATGATGTGGGTGTTCCCCCGCAGGCTGCGAATAGATGTTTTTGAACATACGCGCCATGTGAATGGTGGGCCGGCGGACCACCATTCGCAAGGTGGGATCTGGTTGACTCGCAAGGATGCAAATCTGTATCCGAGCGAATCAACTAGAATAACCCCCAGAGTCTCTGACAGGGAGCGGCTGACTGTGCACCACTGTGGAGACAGAAACATTTATTCAGGATCACCTGCCGCTGGGTCATACGCTCACTGCTTACAAGGATTATTATCCCAGTACTATCAGTGCATGTCCAAGTAACTGACTTTTATCCATAGCGGGACTTGATTGTACTGGATTATGTCCAATTCCTGATATTTCCTTCATGTTACCGTGAATAAGGAAAAACCAGGTTTTAAGGTTTTATTCATACAGTATATGCAGATTATAATTGATTTTGGTACTTGTTTCCTAGCAGGGCGCCCAGTACACATTAAGCGTACTGGGCTAACAGGAGGAGATCCCTTTTAGCGTACTGGGCTATTCTCTGTAGTGAAATCGCATCGGATCGAACAGCGTGTATATTGCCGTGCAATGTGATGCGATGTCCATATTAAGTGCACAGGAGTGCTTAAAATATTGCATGGGATCGGAGGGCCCCGTAGACAGGGTGCGATCCGATGCGATATTTCATTGTAGAAGCATCCATGCGATGAAATGTTATGTGTGCTTACAATGAGATGGGATGAGATGTGATGTGTGCTTAGTATGAGATGTGATGGGTGATTACTATTGAAAGCACCTATGGCATTGTTTTGTGTCACCTCCACTATCGACGCCACCCCGAAGCAAGCCCAGCGAGGGGTGGCGGAACGCGTCCTCCAACCTTTTCATACCCCCACTATCCACGTCGGCGTGGAGTTGATTTTATAAAGTGTGGCGAGCGCAGCGAGCCACTGAGCCCGAAGCGTGGCGAGTGCAGCGAGCCCCGCGAGAGGACGCGGATTACATGTATTCCACGTCCCCTCATGGGGCCCGCTGCGCTTCGGGCTCGGAGGTGCGCTGCGCTCGCCACACTTTATAAAATCAACTCCATGCCGATGTGGATAGTAGGGGTATGAAAAGGTCGGAGGACGCGTTCCGCTGCGCTCGCCATGCTTCGGGGTGTCGTGAACAGTGATGGTGTTTTAGGAGCACATTCACACCTGCAATATCATACAGGTGACACAGTAATGACGACATGTGTTAACGAATAACTGTAATTTACTTAAATTATTTGATTGAAGAAGCATAATTAATTAATTATGATAAATAATGATAACTCAATCATCTTTAGGGAGGAGCTTAAGTGCTTGGAGTATGCGGTGGAATGGGTCATCAGTTCCCAATGTCTTTCTCCACATAAATTCCTGTAAATAGGATTGCAGCTTGTGTCGTGCTGTGCCTCTTTGGCGCTTATTGCACCATTTACATGCGCCCCACAGTCTCTCCACATTCTGGGTATGAACCCCTGTGGCTGTGTCAATTAAATTGATCCTATGGTTCACTTGAAAATGTTGGTATCCTGCCAGTTCAAGCTGTTGAGTGCTGTATGCCCTCTAGCAGTCTGTATAAATAGTGGTGCCTGGCTCAATATTGTCAATTATACACTCCATCAAAGTGGTGGCATCACGTCTGGGCACCATTTGAAGGAAACAGTGTCCCGTTTCCCGACATATCCCACCAAAAATCCACTGCTGTGGTAACGTCCGTCCGACGTTACTTTTGCGCTTCACGAACAACGTTTCATCTACCTCCTCAATGTGGCCAGGTCCACGGATCCGCCGCTCTGGCTGCGCCATAATGTCCATGGTGCAAGCCTCCCGCATCCAGTGGTTATACAGGACCGCAGTTTTCTTAGATATGTCAAGCTGCTGCCCACAGTATTCAATGGAGGTGAGCTCCTGGGCCCAGGAGTAAATAAAGTGCACCAAGATGACAAACGATAAACGGCACCCTGGCAAACAGAAACCAAGACCCCTTTTCTATAATAAGAGGGGAAGGGTTCATCCTGAGGTATGTCTAAAATTAAAGAAAAAATTTATAAAACCTAATAGGTGTCGTGTGCGAAAATCACGATCCCTTGTTCTTCGTTCATTCTTAACCAAAATCAGTAAACGAGGTACCTTCAAAATATTACATTCTAGGCTTCTGACAAATTGATATTTACAATTGCACATTGTATTGTTTGTTTAAAATTCGAGGTTAAAAATTGACTTTTGACCCTAGAGATCTTTCCCTCGATCAATACGGCACAGCTAAGATGATCGGTTTTGCTCAGCTACTCGAAATGGCTAAAAATTAGCCGGTTCTTCTTTCATCCTACTATAATCCACCAACCTCGCTATAAAATGAACCGTATTTTATTCCCTTGCAAAATTTTCACACAGGCCACCTAGTTACTATTACTATTATTAGTTGTATATTTTATTCAGGTGGCCACTTGTTATTAATAGTGTCATTATTTGCATATTTAATGTGATTTCACTAGAAAATAGAACGCTATAATATTGGAAATATATTGGTTTTAAAGTATGTGTTAATAACTTTCAGCCCAATTGCAATGATTACATTTTCATTAGTGCTGTACCTTCAGTAGTTAATTGCTAAATCATTCTTTGGCTGTCTGCTGTCAGCTCTAGCACATTGAGGTGTACATCTATTCATACAGTATTTGATAGACATTTATATTATTATACCATCGTATATCTGGTTAGTTTTCTAGAGTGTTTGGTTAAGTAGTACACTGGCCATGTATGGCAGCAGCACTTCGGCAGGGAGTGGAGATTGCTGTAGCTCTGTGACAGCAATATCACTCCCCAACACACGCACTTGTCATTCTGTGTCATGAGCTGCCCATTTGTCCTCACATGAACATCAGTTCCTATTATCTTGCTCTGTTCTCCTAATTCATGCAGCCCCTTTGGTTCTGCTACTGCTACTGTTGCCTCTACTGCCGCACCACTGGATCAAATTCCCAATTAGCAAGAAGGAACATTCTTGTATTTACAAGATTACATTATGATTGCGTTCTACAGTACGTGCAACATCCCATTCTGAGGGCCCTTCAAGGTAATAATGTCACTTTACCATTTTATAGCCTATATTCAGGGTTTTTTCCTCTAGGGAGCAATTCCAACTGTTTGTTGACTTAATGCACCCATGATTTTTTTGAAAAATGCGATAAGAAGTCACCTAGGGTGGCATTGGCCACTTTGTGTGGATGACACCCAACTCTATCAATCATCTCATGATCTCTCCCCTTCCCATCTTTCCTGGCTGTCCAGGTGCCCCTTTACAATCTTATCTCAATACATTCTCCCTCCCACCCTCTCCGGTCCACTTCTCCATATTACCATCTAACCCTTTGTCATCCTCCATCCTTCCCACACTTGCCTGCAGATTCAGGGCAATTTTAGAGCTTCCAGGTGCCCTTGGCTAATACACATTAGGGATGTGCACCAGCCACGTTTCGCATTTTGGGTTTTGGATTCTGTTAACCTTCAGGTTTTGGGTTCTAATGGGTTTTGCCAAAACACCCCCTAAACATTTTGGGTTTTGGGTTCTGATTTTTTTTTTTAAAAAGCATAAAAACTTTTTTTTTTGCTCCTACGCTATATTAACCTCAATAACATTCATTTCCACTCATTTCCAGTCTATTCTGAACACCTCACACCTCACAATAGGTTGCACCAAGGTAGCTGGATAACTATACTAAGCCACACAAGTGTGTAACACTAACACATGGCTCATCTAGGAGTGGCACTGCAGCGGCAGACAGGATGGCAGTTTGAAAAACTAGGCCCCAAAAAGACCCCTATCTGGCTTGATCGTGTTTACGATGTGCAGCCGAGGAGAAGTGGGCGTTTCGTGCAGCACTGACTTGTTCTGCAAGTGTGTAACTGTTTTTGGTAATTGATTCCTAGCACGGCACCCACGATTTTGATTGTATTGATCGGGTCGGAAAAATGCCAACCAAATCGCATGCGATGCGACCGATGCGATCGACCCGATTTTTACATTGGAATCAATGTAAAATGGTCCCTGAGACCCGATTTTACATTGATTTCAATGTAAAAAGCCCCAAAACCCCCCATTTTAATAGCAAACCCCCATGGACCCCCCCTGATGGTTAAAATGGCCCCCCATTGTTAATGCCACCCCACTATTGATGCCAACACGAAGCATGGCGAGCGCAGCGAGCCCGCGAGGGGCGGCGGTACGCGTCCTCCGACCTTTTCATGCCCCCACTATCCACGTCGGCGTGGAGTTGATTTTATATAGTGTGGCGAGCGCAGTGAGCCACCGAGCCCGAAGCGTGGCAAGTGCAGCGTGCCCCGTGAGGGGACGCGCATAACTTCAAAGGTATATGCGTCCCCTCGCGGGGCTCGCTGCGCTCGCCATCCTTCGGGCTCGGTGGCTTGCTGCGCTCGCCACACTATTTAAAATCAACTCCACTCCGACGTGGATAGTTGGGGCATGAAAAGGTCGGAGGACGCGTACCGCCGGCCCTAGCGGGCTCGCTGTGCTCGCCACGCTGCGGGTTGGCATCAATAGTGGGGTGGCGTTAACAATGGGGGGGGGGCATTAACCATACTTTCTAACCATATACATTGATAACGCCACCCCACTATTGACACCAACCCGAAGCGTGGCGAGCGCAGCGAGCCCGCGAGGGGCGGCGGTACGCGCCCTCTGACCTTTTCATACCCCCAATATCCATGTTGGCGTGGAGTGGATTCTATATAGCGTGGCGAGCGCAGCGAGCCACCGAGCCCGAAGCGTGGCGAGTGCAGCGAGTGCAGCGAGCCCCGCGAGGGGACGCGTATACCTGTGAAGTTATGCTCGCTGCGCTCGCCACGCTTCGGGCTCGGTGGCTCGCTGCGCTCGCCACACAATGTAAAATCAACTCCACGCCGACGTGGATAGTGGGGGTATGAAAAGGTCATAGGACGCGTACCGCCGCCCCTCGCGGGCTCGCTGCGCTTGCCACGCTTCGAGTTGGCGTCAATAGTAGGGTGACGTTAACAATGGGGGGCCATTAACCATACTTTCTAACCCTATACAATGAGAAATTGGCCATAATGGCCCATTTCCGATTGTTCCCTATGTAAAATCGGGTTGATCAACCCGATTTTAACTTTAAAAATAATTTAACATTATTCTCTATAGGAAAATCGGGTTGATCGCGTCGTTCGCATCATGGCCCATTATAATGGGCCGCGATGGACCCGATCAACGCGATTTTCTAATTTAACATTATTCTCTTTGGGAAAATCGCATTGATCGCGTCGGTCGCATTGCGGCCCATTATAATGGGCCGCGATGGACCCGATCAGACCGATTTTGTCTTTCACCGGCAAATACACTGGTGATTGACATAAAATCGGGTCCATCGTTTCAATCGCATGCCTTAAGTACCTTAAACTTAAGGCATGCAATCAACCCGACGGGCGCCGTGCTAGGAAACAAGTACCCTGTATCAGTTTTATACCCAATAAGCCAGCTAAAAAAAATATACTAGGCCCCAAAAAGCACATAATGGCAAAAGAGGTGCAAGATGGAATTGCCACTGGGCCCACCCTCAATAAAAGAAGCAATGATAAAAAAAATAATAGTGCATCATTCATATAATAATGAAAATCGATCCATATAATAATTTGATTGCTCAAATGTGGGATTATTACCATTCGTGTCTCAAAACATTGCCTAATGGGTGGAGGGGGGTAATTAATTACTATGTGGCAGATGGAATAGAGTTCCCCCACCTCTCTAGGACCACTTTTGACCCTGGGTTGGAGCTGTATACCTGTATACCTGTTCAGAAACCGGGGGCTTCCTTTTTATCGTACATGTTAAGTTTAATACCCAATAAGACCCCTATCTGGCTTGATCGTGTTTACGATGTGCAGCCGAGAAGCAGTGGGCATTTCTTGCAGCACTGAGTTGGTCTGCGAGTGTGCTGTGCTGGGTATCTGCTTTTATCAGTTTAATATCTAATAAGACCACTATCTGGCTTGATTATGTTGTTTACCACCAGCCGAGGAGCAGTGGGCGATTTGGCAGCCTTCTGCAGGCAGTGGCAGAAATGCTCCAGTCACTTAGGCTGTCATCCGACGACATCTGCTTGTGTGATGCAGGGTGAGAGTGGCAGTGGCGGACTCCCAGAATAATGCAGGGTGAGAGCTGCAGTGACAGACTCCCTGAATCAATATCCTCCTCCTGGTGTACAAAATCACCGTCATTATTAAAATATGGAACTAGACTGTGGGCGATCCTTCCAGTATATGCAGAGGGCGTACAGCACACATAAAGTGATGGGAAGGTCCGGCATCACAACCACCGACACCCTTGGACTCTACTTGGGGATTTGTGATATGTCTTTAGAAGGCAGAGTTGTTTGCTGTGTTTTTGTCGGTGTCAGCCATATGGAGGGCATTCATAAATGAGACTGCAGTGGCCACCCCCCATTTTGTGAGGGTCATTTTCATTAACAAGCCTGCCAGGAGGAGAGCTGGGACCGCAGACAAGGCAAAAGTAGATAAATGGGTCCCGGTGGCAGCGGCGAGCAGAGGGGCAAGGTCGGTCACGGTCCCCAGCAGCAGTGCAGCGCATGATAGCCCTGCAGATCCCCGGCACCCACACTTACTCAGCACCTTGACACGACCGCGGGGTCTGCGGGGCTATTGTTACGCCACTGTGAGACTGTCTATAATTAATTATAAAACCAAAATACTCCACATTCTTGCACACCTGCTTTCATTTTGAGTGGAACCCCCATGTACAGGATTGCTGTGAGTTTATGCGGTCACTGGGTAGACATTATCTAGGTCGACAGTCACTAGGTAGACCAATAATGGTCGACAGTGACTAGGTCGACACCTTGAAATGGTCGACATACCCAATGTTGAATTTGACAAAAGGTCAACACTCACTTATAGTCGACATAGACATGGTCGACATGAATAAGGTCAACATTAGTTTTTTTATGTTGTTTTTTTTAAAGATAGTTTTTCATCTTTTATTATCCAAGTGGGCATAGAGTAGGAACATAATAGTGTGCCCGAAGCATTGCGAGCGTAGCGAGCCATGAGAGGGGACGCGGTACATTTATAAGGTGCCCATGTCTATGTCGACATTAGACACCAAAAATGTGTCTGTGTCGACCTTTTCTCAATGTTAACCCTTTGAGTGCCAACATCGCTGTGAGAGATGTGCAAAATGTCTGCTAAAAATGCCCAAGCGTCGCTCACATTTGTTATATAAATTCAAACAAACAATGGGGGTTATTCTAGTTCATTCTTTCTGACAAAATCCTTCTTAGATGGACAAAACCATGTGCACTGCAGGGGGGCAGATGTAACATGTGCAGAGAGAATTAGATTTGGGTGGGGTTTTTCTTCAAAGTGAGATCTATATTGCAGTGTAAAAATAAAGCAGTCAGTATTTTCCCTGCACAGAAACAAAATAACTCACCCAAATCTAATTCTCTCTGCACATGTTACATCTGCCCCCCCCCCCCCTGCAGTGCACATGGTTTTGTCCATCTAAGAAGGATTTTGTCAGAAAGAATGAACTAGAATAAGGCCCAATGTTCTGTATAAAAAGACGACATTTCCTGTGTAAGGGAAACATTACAGGCCCTTACGATGAACACAAATGTTTGCTTTTGCTGTTTTCACACCTATTTTAACAAATTTTCTTTTTGTACTCAAAGGGTTAACCTTTTTCAAGGTTGTTGACCATTAGTGGTCGACCTAGTGCTATCGACCTAGACATTGTCTACCATTTGTACCGTAACCACTATGGGAATCTATTGTCGGTATAGTCTTTTGAGGACGACTGATATGATTACCAACATGATAGAGTATATTCCATCTGCTCAGGTAATTTTAATACCTACCGCTTAGCATGTATTGTGTACACATGTAAATAAGCATGATATGACATTTACTACACAAAACCAACACAAACAGTGGAAAAACAAAACAGATGTACAAATTCCAAAATCTCCTGTCTTTGCTTCCATGCTGGGCATCTGTGTTCTGTGTTGATTACTGTTGTAAGCTGTAATGGTGGCCACAAAAACGCAGCTGCAACTTCAATGTCAATAATAACCTAGGGATGTGTATCGCACATTTATCCCTAGCTGTACTAAGCTGGACTGTATACATTTATATACCAAACAAAATGTTTTCTTTTGTGATCCACTTGGAGTTCTTCGTGATATTTTTTCCTCCAACAATATATTTACACATGAACAAAACACTCCTGGTAAGTTTTAATAAATGGAAAAAAAAGTATTATAGGTTGTTGTTATTAATATTATTATTATTGTTATTATTATATATTTATGTATGTACAATAAGAACATGGTGAGATTCCTTATCTATTCAACTTTGATTGTTATGCAATCTTTGCTAATTCTGTACTATTTACATACAATTCATACTATCTACATTCAATCTGCACTATATAGTCATTGCTGCACTGTCTATTTGGCTTTACGACTTCAGCTGAACGGGAGTGCGCATCGGCATCGAATCTGGATAGAAAGCTTAAAGACGTGTTGTTTCTCCATTTGATGCATACCCTCCAACATTTCCAACAGGAAAATCGGTACAGGGGTGTGTGGCCATAGACAGAGGGGCGTGGTCATAGGTAAAGGGGGCGTGGCCTCAACTGTTCCATTACATATCATACCAATTTCTTTAAGTGTCAGTCACAGACAGTCCCGCCAGCTGCGCAGGATCTTGCAGGAAGATTACCCGCTGTAAGTCCTCGCTGCCTGCCGCCGCGTTCCCCATGCTGTTGGACATTTGGCCGCCCGCTGGTGACCTCACGCCGCCCCCTCTATTTCACCCCAGCGGCGGCTTGGTCACACACTACAGTACACTGTGACTTGTCTCGTCTCCCCCAACAGCACAGCAGTCTCCACCTGAGCAGGGGGAGGCGAGGCTGCTATGTATGTACCTTCGTCGTGCCACCCTGGGAGATGTAGTTTTGGCCGGCGGCTCCCCCACGCTCCCTGGGGAACAGTCGGCAGTGTTATAAACTACATCTCCCACAGTCCCTCAGTCAGCCTGAGCTGATGTTTAAAAAAAATGGTACAATCGGTACAGTTTATTTTAGCCGGTACAGACCGTTAAAAAACGGTACTGTACCGGCTAAAACGGTACAGTTGGAGGGTATGTTGATGTCTATGCAATCCCGATTCAATTTTGATTATATAGTCAAAATCAAATGTCAAATTGTACCATGTGCACACAGCATAAGTGCTGGTTAAATCCAGGCATCTCTTCTGTTAGGGGGCGAAGTATTAAAGTTTGAGAGAGATAAAGTACCAACTAATCAGCTTCTAATTACCATTATACTGGCTGTGTATCAAGAATTATGGAAGCTGATTGGCATGTTATATCTCTCCAAGTTTTGATATATTTCCACCCTAAAAAGAAAGATGATACACTCAATTGTAAAATATGATTATTGTTTTTAATTGCGGTTAATTGAATGAGAGGTTAAAATATATATAAGTGCTTCATTGCTCACTGCTTTATTTCTCACTGGTGGTGGTCTATTTATGAAGCGGTTAGGTAACCTAGGTTACCAATTTGGGCGCTTGATATGATATGTTTCTCCTATAATAGCAGCTGATTTAATTAGAGGGTAGTCAGTCCTCTTGGAAAAATATAGTAGAAAAATATGAGGATGGGTGGATGTTCCTTAAATATCAGGCAGTCCCAAGTACTCTTTGTAAGATTCCGCAATCAGCTCCTTGGTAAAAGTGCATGTTCTCTAACAGAGACAATCCTCATTACAAATGTCTTCCTTGTGTATATGGATGGTAGCTGGTCCCAAAGGTAAAAAGAATGTCATCAGTCCAATAGTAACACCTGACGCGTTTCCCTGCTTTGTCTGCAGCTTTATCAAAGGTGATTTGAGATGTGTACCTGGTGGCTTTTTATACCTAACCCTACAGGAAGTGCCAATCTAGCCAATCAAGTGTACTTATTACATAAATAAACACAATATTAGATATATAGATATATGAGAGACTGAATAAAGTTTAGATATTTCTAAGATATTATGTACAGTACAATATTCAGAAGAAGAGACATATAGTATTCTCCAATTTAATCTAATTACCTTCAGAACCCTGTACTTCCGGTCACGGAGAAATTCCCCAGTCACATGACCCGCGGGGTGCCTGATATTTAAAGAACATCATACCATTACATCTGTAGCAACCGGCTCGGTAATTATTATAAATCTCCGGAGACACCACCTACACCTCCATATATACTGAATGATATGGCTATAATACATGTCCCCAAGCTCTGGCATTAGTTGTACCTCAGGTCCTTTTAAATCATTATGCTTTTTTAGGCCAATCATATAGTGTGTTTTTATTTGTATGAATTGTTCTTATTAAATATTGTCAAGTTTTAAACACCAGTGTCCAGCGCTGATTTGTATATACTGGTGTGATCCTCACATCAGTATATTTTTCTACTATTTATGAAGCGGCTCTCTCACCTTGAAAACGGGGGTGCACGAGGCCCCGAAACGTTGGTCCTCGAGATCCTGTTTTTACTGTGTGATGTATTAAAATACTTTTGCCACTACATCAGCCTCTGGAGTGCCGCGGCAAGATCATCCTCTCTAATTCATTCCTGCTGAGTGCAACAGAGCAGCCACAAGGACGAGCGGAGTGCCGGACCACCCACATTTACATATAGACTGGTTGGATTCCAGTCGAAATGGCTGTTGGGTCAGCCACTGTACTGTTCACCAAACTGAACATGCTGTAACTTCTACCTTAAATACACTTTTTCTGTTTTGAATATGAGTGCTGGTCTGTTCCTGTCCTACACACCTAGGCTGGGTAAGTGCAATCTAAAATTACTGTCTGGACCCTGCACCAACTATTGAGATAACCTGCATTGAGTGCTGTTTTTCTAAAGAACTTTTTATATATATATATATATATATATATATATATATATATATATATATATATATATACTCGGGAACGGATCGGCACTCACTCCAACTCACACCGATAGCCCTCGTGCCTTTGCAAATATTAAATTAAATATCAGTAGTCACCACCCGCCGCCACTCAAGAGGGGACTCCCCTATTCCCAGATGGTGAGGGTGGCAAGGATTAGTAGCGATTGGACCAATCTGTCACTGGAGTTGGATAAAGTAGTGGATAAATTTCATGAAAGAGGTTACCCCCTTAGGTCATTGCATGAGTCCAAAGATAAGGTATTGAAATTACAGAGGGATGATCTATTGAAGCCTGTTGATAAGAAGTCAGATAAAATATTTCCTCTAGTTACCACTTTTGATACGTCTAGCGCAGTTCTGCCTATAGCCACCCGATCTTTATGGCCATTGGTGGCGTCTGATCAGGATTTGCGGTGTTTTCGTAACACCAAACCCCTTGCCTGTTACAGACGGGGTAAAAATCTACGAGACTTATTGGTGCATTCAGACATCAGCAATTATAAAAGGGATTTCAGTGCAACTGGTAGAAAACCAGGTTGCTACAGGTGCCCTAATTGTGTGACATGTGGTTATTTGATTGTCAGCAATACTTTTAAACATCCGCATAATGCCAATAAGTATAAAATTCGCCATGTGCTTTCTTGTGAGTCCCGCTTCGTGGTATACATTATTATATGTCCGTGCGGGCTTTATTATGTTGGAAAGACCTCAGTGAAATTTAAAGAAAGAATGGCACAACATCGCTCTGCGATCAAAGCTGCCCTCATGGGTAAACCAAACGATCAACCTGTAGCTGTTCACTTCAAGACCCACAATCACCCTTTATGTACATTGAAATATCAAATCATAGATTGCATTCCTGAGAGTACCCGGGGGGGTGACCGCAATAAAAAATTGTTAAAATTAGAGGCCTTTTGGATTCACAGATTAAATACTGTGTCTCCGAGAGGTCTAAATGAACGAATTGCTTGGAATAGTCTCATGTGATGCTGTAGTTACATCAAGTTGACTGTATATAATCTTGCTAGTAAATATATATTTTTTCCTTGTGCTGGTTTTTATCTTCTTTATCTTTTTCTGTATGCATAAATTTATGGTTCATGCATATTTTATTTTCACGTGGTGTGTATTTTTAATATTGTGTAATGTTATATTTTAATGTGTATATGTATTTCTGCCTGTGTTCGTGTGCTGGTTGTCTGCTAACGTATCCCCGGGCTGCTGGTTGTGGAGTTGTCTCCGAAGTTGCTTAGCAACACACCTGATGTGGCATGCGGACGTCATCTCGCATCGCCCCATTCAGGTGTTCGGAGTCCTCTGCAATTAGCGGCGTTGTGGGCGTCGGATGCAGCGCCGGGACACCTACATAAGGTAAGCAGTAATCTATGTGCATTGTCTGTCCTTTTCTCCTGACGACGGGGATACGTTCCCCGAAACGTAGAGACAAATAAAAGTTTTTTTACAAGACCCATCAGTGCCGTGCTTGGATCCGTTCGATGGACTTCCTACCTGCTCTATATATATATATATATATATATATATATATATATATAGGATACTCGTGGACGGCGGCACTCACAAATAATGACACAGAAGCAGCTGGATAAGTGTCCAACGTTTCGAGACCTGGTGGTCCCTTTATCAAGGTGCAGAGAGTAACAGATAATACAAACACACACATACCTTTTTATGCCGTCCTGGCGTCCCCGCCGGCGCACCGAGCGTCACACCCGGAGTCGCATGATGACGTCATCCAAGATGGACGAGCGGTGAAGCCGAAAAAGGCAAACCAGGACTGCCCACACAATACAACACCTGGGATAAATAACAAGAGATTAAAACCGTGAAAAATACAAATGTAAGGGCTCAATATGAGTCAATAAGATGCATAAATTATACTATGCAAAATAAGTGTACAAGTGAAAAAAATTGACAAGTTAAAAAACACTGATACCCAGGGAGGTCAACTACTAAACGTGACCTCAGGACAAGATCTGAAGCACTCTGCAGTGCAACAGACTTTATACTTAATTAAGGCACAAAACAGGTACAGTATAACACATATTGCACTTATAGATAAAACGGACACTATAAATGCCCAACAAAGGCAAATGAAGTATACTGATGCATAAAATGAACAGATAAACTACTCAAGGATTACAGAAAAACTGACAATCCTGCATGTTCATTTAACCCCTTCGGTGCCAGGGTGTCTAGCCGGTGAATCCACCGGCTTTCAGCTCTACTCAACATCAACCCTCTGTCACCGCCTCGTTTAAGAACGGGGATCTGCTCAATAATCCTATGTCTCAAGGAGGACAAAGAATGGCGTGCGGCAACAAAGTGCCTTGCCACGGGCTGGTCACTGCTGCCTGACAGCAGGGCTTGTTTGATGGCCGATCTATGTGCGGCAGCTCTTTCTTTAAAAGTGCGAATTGTCTTGCCGACATAGTGTCGGCCACAGGGGCAACTGATTAAATACACCACGTAATTTGAACTACATGAGACCCGCTGTCTGATTTTGAACGGTTTCCCTGAAAAGGGGTGACAAAACGTGTCACCTGCAACCATGTAGCCACACGTAGTGCAGCCACTACACTTAAAACAGCCAGTTCTAGGAGTGCCCAAAAAGGTGGACATGGGAGTTGCAGGAATGTCGACCACATCGTTTTTAACCAAAAAATCTTTCAAATTCCTGCCTCTTGTGTATGCACACATGAGGGAGGAATTTTGCAAAGACCGCAAGGCCGGATCAGTGCGGACCATGGGCCAATAGGATTTGGCCATTTTACTGATCTCGCCGCTTTTCGGGTGAAAAGCGTTAACCCAAATGAATTTGTCTGCTTTCTTTTTAGGATTAGAGGGAATAAGGGCTTGTTCTCTAGTAAGAGATAGCACCCTCACTTTAGATTTTAGGAGTCCCTCCAATGGGTAACCCCGTTCCCGAAATTTATTGATCATGTTGTCAAGGGTCTGGTCCAATTCGCCCAGGTCGCTAACGATCCGGCGTACCCTCAACATCTGGGAGAACGGGAGACCGGCTTTCAGTGGAGCCGGGTGATGGCTGGACGCCAAGAGCAGATTGTTGCGATCAGTGGCCTTGCAATAAAGAGATGTCTTGATGTTACCACCCATCAATCTAATATTGACATCTAGAAAATTGATGCTATCCTCACTGATGACATAAGTGAATTTAATGGGGGAACTGGTAGCATTGTGGTCGTTAATCAAACTTTCCAACTCATTTTAGGGACCAGACCACAAGATCAGCAGGTCATCTATATACCTAGTATATAGCAACAGATGACTGCTAACCCCGGGATTGTTGATGAATAACTCATGCTCAACAATGAACATGAAGCTGTTGGCGAGCGATGGGGCCACAGAGGACCCCATCGCACACCCACACAGCTGTAAAAAATACTGGCTGTTTGACATGAAAAAATTCCTCCGTAACGTGAGGCCCAACAATTTGATAAACAATTCAATATCAGGGCCGGTGTACAGAGGGTTGCCTGTAATGAGTGCACGGACCGCCGCGAGCCCCCCATCATGTGGAATACATGTGTAGAGACTCGCGACGTCCACTGTGCACAACAGACACCCTTCAGGTACTGTGCCCAATTGTTTCAGTTTCAGCAGCAAGGAATTAGTGTCCTTTAGATACGTGGCTTGGCCCTGCACGCAAGGCTGTAGGAAGCTATCCAGGTAAATGGAAATGGGCTGATACAATGACCCCCGGGCAGAGATGATGGGTCTACCCGGGGGGTCCACCAAACTTTTGTGGACTTTTGGAATGGTGTATAACAGGGGCACAATGGGGTACGGTGTGACTAATGCATCTCGCGTACTTGCATCAATCAATGACTCGCGTACCGCGCAGTCCAAAATCGAGTCCAGTTCCATTTTGTAACCCACTGAGGGGTCTTTAGATAACGGTAAATAAACCTCAGAATCAATCAATTGTCGCTGGATTTCTTTAAGATAGTCACTGGCATTCTGGATAACAATTCCACCCCCTTTGTCCGCTTGGCGAATTGTGATTGTGGAATCGGAGCTCAAAGATTTAAGTGCTTTCCACTCAGCCGCAGAGAAATTGGAATTGGCTGAATCAGTAGAAGACAATATCACTGCTGTGTCTTGTGCGATAAGGCGATTAAAAGTCTTAATAGATGGATTTGAAGACAAGGGATCAAATTTTGATTTTTTACGGATTGCTGTAGGTAAAATTGAAGCAGGAACTGCCGGTGATCCTTTGTCTTGAAAAAATTCTTTCAATTTCAACTGGCGATGAAGTTTAAATTGCTCCACCTTTATATTAAAGGGGTCAACTTTGTTGGTAGGGATGAAATTAAGTCCCTTGCTTAACACCTGAGTTTCCTGGGGTGTTAAGGGACGAGTTGACAAGTTGAAAATCGGGTTGGTTATTTCTTGTTGGCCGGAGGTTTTGCTTGCCTGGGGCGTCCTTTTGTTTTGGCCTCCACGTCTGGTAAAGCGTCTCCTCCTTTGGCCAATTGTTTGCGGGTACGCACCCCACCTGGGATGCGACCCTGGGAGTTTTTTGCCCCCTCGACCTCACTGTTAGAAGAGCCGTCGTCTCTAGAGGAGTCCGTCTCTCGGATATTCCTTTGGAAGCGATTGAACTGCCTCTTTCTGAACGGACGAATGCCTGTGTCACCCCCTGTCAGCCAGGGGTACACCTGATGGCGTTCGTAATCATTATTGACGCGGTCTTTTTTATTCTTTTTATAAGCAATGAGGTCCTTTTTATACTTATCAACCTGGCCCGACAATCTCTCCATCCAATTAGTGCTAGAATCGCTTGATAAAGTTGGAAGATTGGCCCTTTCGAATGTTTCAATCTTACTCCGGGTGACAGTGAGTTCTTTTTTCACCTCCTCGATGACTAACAACATCAGGTCGAAAGAACATTTGTTGAGTATCGAGGTCCAAGTTTTACAAAAGGGGATGCTATACCTGCCAAGGGTTGGCACATTGTTGATGCGAAACCCCCGCAGGATTTTTTTCTCCATGATGTAGTCAGACAGTGTCAGTCCGTGGTAGAAAAAATCAATTTCCTTACGTTTAAGGTTGAGCAGTTCATGGAACACTTGTGTATTATCCAGAACTGCATGGTTAGCCACAGAATCCTCCTTGAACAAAAGTTTTTCGTAATCTGTGTCAGAAAAACTAAATGTGGCACCAGGTGTTAACTCCACCCTGGATTGTGCAGTAGCTGCCATCCCTGCAGCAAATGATGACATGTCCAAATTCAAGGGATCCATGTGTTAGTGGGTGTGAATTCCACCACCTGTGCACTGCGTCCACCGTGTGTGGGGGCAGGGGTAGGTCGTCTGTACTTGCAACAAAAACTAGCAGTAAAGTCCAAACAAATTTGGTGCATGGGGTGCCCGCAGCAACAGCCGATGCTCTCACACAGGCTGTAGATATGTAAACTCTTTCATCAAGCAGCACTCCCCCTCAGCTGGTAAACAAACAGGTGCCCTCCGTGTAGATAGCCTATAGGAGATAGGCGCTATGCAGGATACTCGTGGACGGCGGCACTCACAAATAATGACACAGAAGCAGCTGGATAAGTGTCCAACGTTTCGAGACCTGGTGGTCCCTTTATCAAGGTGCAGAGAGTAACAGATAATACAAACACACACATACCTTTTTATGCCGTCCTGGCGTCCCCGTCGGCGCACCAAGCGTCACACCCGGAGTCGCATGATGACGTCATCCAAGATGGACGAGCGGTGAAGCCGAAAAGGGCAAACCAGGACTGCCCACACAATACAACACCTGGGATAAATAACAAGAGATTAAAACCGTGAAAAATACAAATGTAAGGGCTCAATATGAGTCAATAAGATGCATAAATTATACTATGCAAAATAAGTGTACAAGTGAAAAAAATTGACAAGTTAAAAAACACTGATACCCAGGGAGGTCAACTACTAAACGTGACCTCAGGACAAGATCTGAAGCACTCTGCAGTGCAACAGACTTTATACTTAATTAAGGCACAAAACAGGTACAGTAGAACACATATTGCACTTATAGATAAAACGGACACTATAAATGCCCAACAAAGGCAAATGAAGTATACTGATGCATAAAATGAACAGATAAACTACTCAAGGATTACAGAAAAACTGACAATCCTGCATGTTCATTTAACCCCTTCGGTGCCAGGGTGTCTAGCCGGTGAATCCACCGGCTTTCAGCTCTACTCAACATCAACCCTCTGTCACCGCCTCGTTTAAGAACGGGGATCTGCTCAATAACATCAAGACATCTCTTTATTGCAAGGCCACTGATCGCAACAATCTGCTCTTGGCGTCCAGCCATCACCCGGCTCCACTGAAAGCCGGTCTCCCGTTCTCCCAGATGTTGAGGGTACGCCGGATCGTTAGCGACCCGGGCGAATTGGACCAGACCCTTGACAACATGATCAATAAATTTCGGGAACGGGGTTACCCATTGGAGGGACTCCTAAAATCTAAAATGAGGGTGCTATCTCTTACTAGAGAACAAGCCCTTATTCCCTCTAATCCTAAAAAGAAAGCAGACAAATTCATTTGGGTTAACGCTTTTCACCCGAAAAGCGGCGAGATCAGTAAAATGGCCAAATCCTATTGGCCCATGGTCCGCACTGATCCGGCCTTGCGGTCTTTGCAAAATTCCTCCCTCATGTGTGCATACACAAGAGGCAGGAATTTGAAAGATTTTTTGGTTAAAAACGATGTGGTCGACATTCCTGCAACTCCCATGTCCACCTTTTTGGGCACTCCTAGAACTGGCTGTTTTAAGTGTAGTGGCTGCACTACGTGTGGCTACATGGTTGCAGGTGACACGTTTTGTCACCCCTTTTCAGGGAAACCGTTCAAAATCAGACAGCGGGTCTCATGTAGTTCAAATTACGTGGTGTATTTAATCAGTTGCCCCTGTGGCCGACACTATGTCGGCAAGACAATTCGCACTTTTAAAGAAAGAGCTGCCGCACATAGATCGGCCATCAAACAAGCCCTGCTGTCAGGCAGCAGTGACCAGCCTGTGGCAAGGCACTTTGTTGCCGCACGCCATTCTTTGTCCTCCTTGAGACATAGGATTATTGAGCAGATCCCCGTTCTTAAACGAGGCGGTGACAGAGGGTTGATGTTGAGTAGAGCTGAAAGCCGGTGGATTCACCGGCTAGACACCCTGGCACCGAAGGGGTTAAATGAACATGCAGGATTGTCAGTTTTTCTGTAATCCTTGAGTAGTTTATCTGTTCATTTTATGCATCAGTATACTTCATTTGCCTTTGTTGGGCATTTATAGTGTCCGTTTTATCTATAAGTGCAATATGTGTTATACTGTACCTGTTTTGTGCCTTAATTAAGTATAAAGTCTGTTGCACTGCAGAGTGCGTCAGATCTTGTCCTGAGGTCACGTTTAGTAGTTGACCTCCCTGGGTATCAGTGTTTTTTAACTTGTCAATTTTTTTCACTTGTACACTTATTTTGCATAGTATAATTTATGCATCTTATTGACTCATATTGAGCCCTTACATTTGTATTTTTCACGGTTTTAATCTCTTGTTATTTATCCCAGGTGTTGTATTGTGTGGGCAGTCCTGGTTTGCCCTTTTCGGCTTCACCGCTCGTCCATCTTGGATGACGTCATCATGCGACTCCGGGTGTGACGCTCGGTGCGCCGGCGGGGACGCCAGGACGGCATAAAAAGGTATGTGTGTGTTTGTATAATCTGTTACTCTCTGCACCTTGATAAAGGGACCACCAGGTCTCGAAACGTTGGACACTTATCCAGCTGCTTCTGTGTCATTATTTGTGAGTGCCGCCGTCCACGAGTATCCTGCATAGCGCCTATCTCCTATAGGCTATCTACACGGAGGGCACCTGTTTGTTTACCAGCTGAGGGGGAGTGCTGCTTGATGAAAGAGTTTATATATATATATATATATATATATATAATTGTTCTGGTTGAAGCAGGCACTCACCACAGATAATAGATCATAGTTGAAAAGGATTTATTTCATAGGTAGTCGACATTTCGGTCCACGACAGGGACCTTTGTCATTCATATATATATATATATATATATATATATATATATATATATATATATATATATATAGTGACAGCGGCTTAAGTTAATTTAATATGCAGTTAAAAAGTATGCTTCCCATCGCTAGTTAACGGTGTTACCTATATCCATGAATGGGAAAATAGCAAAGTGAAGTCAAAGTCTATGCATGTGCCCACACATTTATCTCTTATATATTTAGCCAGATCTGTCACTCATCCCCTGTGTATATAACGTTCCCGCCCAGCAGGATACACAAACCCGCCCCCCCTAGGGAAAAGACCAGTGTTCTATGTGTAGAACGTTTTCATGTGTATAATGTTCCACCCCCTTGACATCACCTCCCCACGCCCAGCCAGGGCTACAGATACCCCCCCCTCTGCCAGCCCCCGCACCCCCCGCACCCCCCCCCTGCGATTCACATTGCCCCACGACCCCCCCTCCCGCGATTCATGCCCCCTCCCGCGATTCACGGACCCCCGCACCACCCCCCCTGCGCCCCCCCTCCCTTGATTCACGGCACCCCCAGCGGACCCCCGCGACCCCGCTCCCGCATTTCATGTACCCGCGTGACAATGGGGATCCTGTACCGCCACAAGCAGGTGCCGCCCCTACATGGGAAATCCTGCCCTGGCTGCCGCGCTGCAGGTTCCCCCACTGCCAGAAGTGTCCCCACGGTCCTCTGCACCAGCGCCACAACTGTTATCAATGTCTTGCCCACATACCACTATTATACAGCCTCCTGCTCTCATGCACCCTCACTCCCTCCCAATGGGAGGAAACGCTCACCCACTGCCGGGAGCTGCATACTGTCCCCCACCCTCCTCCAGTTCTAGGGATGCCCATCAACCATCAATGATTTCAAATAATCGATGGTTTATGGCCGATGTTGAATACTTTTGCCATCGATGTGGGAGGACCAGATGGTTTCCCTACATCGATGGCAAAGGAGAACCGATCAAGTTCAAATTTTTTTAAGGTGCCGGGACACGGAGCATAGCTCCGCCCCCCACACCCGGAAGTCCCGCCACCAAGTTCTGATTGACCCACGGCCTATTCAGTCAGATATAATGGATGACCATCGATAGCTACAACAATCGATGGTTATCCAAGTAATATGTTACTACTATCGATTGCAGGGTGCAAAATCCCCATCAATGCCAACCACCAACGGCGTCTGCACCAATGCCTATCCCTACTCAGCAACAGCCAAAAACCTTTACTACCCCTCATGCACACACACCTCTATCACTGCCCTGCCTCCTGTTCTCCTGCCCCGAAACTTCCGCCAGTGGGGACCCGCTCACCCTGTGTTGATCACATTCCCCTATCACGCTTTACCACCCAGCCTCTCATGCACCCTAACTCCCACCCAGTAGGAGGAGACACTGACTCAGCGGCACCATCCTGTACTCCTGTGCTGCCACGCTGGACCCTCACCCACTGGCAGAAGCTGCACAGTGTCCCCCACCCTCCTCTTTAGTCCCCCGTATGCCCACACACCCCTATCACTACCAGCTTCCTGCTTTTCTGAACCGTAACTTCCACCACTGGGGAGTCGCTGATGCTGTGTTGCCAACATACCTCTATCATGCCTCATAGCCCAACCTCCTGCTCTCATGCACCCTAACTCCCACCCAGTTGGAAGAGACACTGACTCAGGGCCACCGTCCTGTACTCCTGTGCTGCCACGCTGGACCCTCACCCACTGGCAGAAGCTGCACAGTGTCTCCCACCCTCCTCCTTAGTCCCCCTTATGCCCACACACCCCTATTACTACCCAGCCTCCTGTTTTCCTGTGTCGTGACCTCCGCCAGTGGGGAGCCGCTGACTCAAAAACACCCTACTATACTATTGCGCACACACACACACCTCAACAACACGCACGCACACACCCCCACACACACCCACACATGTCACTGTACCATCCACACTATCAATGTACAGCTTACTCTGTAACCGCTTTTTAATTAAACAAAACAACACACACCCCTTCCACATCATATGCTCTCTATTTAACACATTTAACCTATAACTCAAGTTGCAATACAGGGCATCTTTCATACAATTCTAACCATACTTCTCACAATACAAACGTTCACAAATTAAGGGGGCGCAGCCCCTTATGCCGGTGTGAAGAGCGCCCATAGGGCGCGATGAATCACCTAGTATATCATATTTTACTTGGACCCTTTGCTGGCAGCAGTGGCGAGGCAATGATGACCTCTGAACAGGAGTGGGGTTTTCACTGGGGCTCCGAGAGAAGCTCTAGGTTAATGAATGCATCTCGCTGGCACTGCACCACCTATGCTAAAATAGAGGGCCCTCTGTCACTTTTGGCCACAACAGTCATCCATATATCTCTGATAAATCTAATAAACAAGATAAAAAAAGTAATGGTTTATGATTGGCTGGTTTCCGCTCATCCATCATTACCTGCCACTTACTATTCCTTACACTTCCAGCTCATCACTCATGATTTTCCACTCACCAATTGTCCCTCATCACTCATCTCTGATTAGTCGTCCTCATCACTCACCACTTGTCACATAACCCGTATTGATTTACCAAACTGGTCAGCTACGGAGAGCAAAGTCGGCTGAATGCAGAACTTTGTCCATCACGTGGGTTTAAGGATCACTATTTTATGTCATTATTAACATCAGTGCACCATGTATTGCGATGATCTAAAGTCACATGTGGTGAAAAACCCCATGCAGAATAAGCTTTAAAGGGAAATCACTGCAGAATGAAATTAAATGTACTGTATAACTAGAACGGCACCTGGGAATTTCAGGACGGAGGTTTGGTGCTTTATATCAATTATAGAGAATAGCTGACACATACAAAAGAACCATGGAGGTGTGGAAAGCAAAAGAACAATAGCTTTGTCTAAATACTGTCTGCTTTTTGTGATATTTTTAGGCTTTCACCGATGCATTCTGATCTCTGTCCTTTAGATGCAAGTTACACAGATTAACAAAAGGAAATTTAAGAAGACATACATGTACTGTACTGTAAACTGATATCTGTTTGGTAACTTTTAATGTGCCCTTAAAATTCTCTTAAATAATGTACCTTATTCTCAACAGGAGTGTTCTGCATATCCTGGGATAGGTAATATGTTAATTATATGCTAATCACATATAGAAAGTACTAGGGGCCTTATTCTGATCGGTGCGGCCCGATCAGAATATGCGGCCGCGACCGTGCAGGCGAATCCCCGCCTTCCATACGGATCGCCACCTGCCGTCCGTACGCGGATATGTGGCGATCCGCATGAAATTGGACGGGGATACGCCTCCTCCGTCTTGGGAGCTGCCCCTGCATTCGATGGTCGCCGAACATCGAATGCAGGGCCGCACGCTCCACCAGGTCCCGCAACACAAGACCACACGGACACTTGTCCGTGTGAAAACATGTATGGGGGCGGGCAGCTGACATCCGGCGATGTCATATGCCCGCCCCGTACCCACGCGTCACGGCCTCATTACCATGCATACGCCCCGCGTTTGCATGGGAACGCCCATGAAACGGGGGGCGTATGCATAGGGTAATGAGGCTAAGTAGCCCCTCACGCCCCTCTACGCCCCCTGTGCGGCGTATAAAGAATCCGTGCGGCGAAATCGCCTGCACATGCGCAGAGTGACCTCTGCACATGCGCAGACGATCAACATCGGCGGGCCGTCCGCATGCGGGAATATCCGCACCGATCAGAATAAGGCCCCAGGTGTTTCATCGCGCCCTACGTGCGCTCTTCACATCGTCGTAAGGGGCTACGCCCCATTAAAATTATAAATATATTTTAATGTGAATTATGTTTATTATTTGTGGATAAATTTGTTTAATTTTGGGTGGGGCGGATGGTGTTGGCGGGAAGGGGTGTGTTGGGTTAGGGATTTTGGTGGTGTGTCTGCGTGTTGACCTGGGAAGTGTGTCAGTGAGTAATGAGTACACCTGTGTGTCTGCGTGTTGACCTGGGAAGTGTGTCAGTGAGTAATGAGTACACCTGTGTGTCTGCGCAGTGACCTGGGAAGTGACAGTGAGTAATGAGTACACCTGTGTGTCTGTGCGGTGACGTGGGAAGTGTGTCAGTGAGTAATGAGTACACCTGTTTGTCTGCGCGGTGACCTGGGAAGTGACAGTGAGTAATGAGTACACCTGTGTGTCTGAGTGGTGACGTGGGAAGTGTCAGTGAGTAATGAGTACACTTGTGTGTCTGCGCGGTGACCTGGGAAGTGTCAGTGAGTAATAAGTACACCTGTGTGTCTGCGCAGTGATGAGGGAAGTGTGTCAGTGAGTAATGAGTACACCTGTGTGTCTGCGCAGTGATGAGGGAAGTGTGTCAGTGAGTAATGAGTACACCTGTGTGTCTGCGAGGTGATCTGGGAAGTGGGTCAGTGAGTAATGAGTACACTTGTGTGTCTGCGCTGTGACCTGGGTAGTATATTAGTGAGTAATGAGTACACCTGTGTGTCTGCACAGTGACCTGGGAAGTGTGTCAGTGAGTAATGAGTACACCTGTGTGTTTGCCCGGTGACCTGGGAAGTGTGTCAGGGAGTAATGAGTACACCTGTGTGTTTGCCTGGTGACCTGGGAAGTGTGTCAGTGAGTAATGAGTACACCTGTGTGTGTCTGCCCGGTGACCTTGCTGCTGTGTGCAGGCATGGGTGTGTGTGTGTGTGTGTGTGCAGGACGGTGGGGTGTGCAGGCCGGGGGGTGGGGGGGGAAGCGGGTTGCTGCTGCTGTGTGCAGGCAGGGGGGGGTGGTGTGTGTGCCAGTGGTGGGTGTGCAGGACGGTGGGGTGTGCAGGCCGGGGGGGAGCGGGTTGCTGCTGCCTTGTGCACCCCCCCCCCCCCTAAGTTATTATAGACAACCTCCTCCTCTCCCCCTCCTTCCCCAGACTTGCTGGCATCCCCCTCCCACATGTGACATACCTGTGGCGCCTGACACTCACAGGGCAGTCTTGCTTCACCCGGGCAGCAGCAGATTGGAAATGCCTGAGAGGAGCTACAGCCAGGCCAGAGCTTTACTATAAAGGAGGAGGCAGCTCTGCCGAGTCAAAGCTGCAATCATGCTTCTCTCCTCTCAGGCTGTGACCATGGCCCTTATTCTGGTTGGTGCGGCCAGAGCCGCACACGGGGCTCCGGCCGCACAAACCAATCCCCGCCCACGATACGGATCGCCACGGCCGTCCGTACACGGACGGCTGGCGATCCGCAAGAAAATGGTGGGGCGTACGCCTCCACCATGGTGGGAGCTGCCCCCTGCATTCGATGGTCGTCGACCATCGAAGGCAGGGCCGCACGCCCCACCAGGTCCCGCAAGCTGAGACCACACGGACAATCGTCCGTGTGATAGCTTGTATGGGGCCGGAGAACTGACATCCGGCGACGTCAGCTTTCCGCCCCCATCACTGGCGTCATACCCTCATTAGCATGCATACGCCCCGCGTTTGCATGGGAACGCCCATGAAACGCGGGGCGTATGCATAGGGAAATGAGGGTATGAAGCCCCTCACGCCCCTATACGCCCCCTTTGCGGCGGACGAACTACGTCTGCGGCGAATTGGGCTGCACATGCGCAGATTGACCTCTGCGCATGTGCAGACTGAAAACATCGGCGGTACGGCCGCACGCGGGCCGTACCGCACGATGCAGAATAAGGGCCCATGTGACTCTGTCTGCGACTCGAGGTCAGCCTGAGAGGAGGCAGAGCTGCTCCCCCTGGCTGCCAGAGGCTGCTATGTCAGCACCACAGATCTGCAGCTGCACAGACTTAATTTATTCACTGCACTCCCTTCTGCCCCCATGGACGCTGGCTGAGCTACATGTGTCTGTGAGTATTATAGGTGTGTGGTATTGCGGGGGGTGTAGTGCAGGCAGGGGCCAATATGTGTGTATTATCTCTTATATATTAGGCTACATGTGTGTGTATTATGTGTGGTGTGTGTGTACAAGGCTGGGTGGGGGGTGGAGTTTCATGTGTGACCCTGTCCAGCGTTATACACACACTCTCAGGATGATTGACACATGTAGCCAAATATATAAGAGATGTGGCCGATTCAGACTTATTTGTACAGGTCCGGATTCGGCCGCGTCTCCGATATTTCGAGTCTGTGCATGCGCATTGTCACCAATGAGCATGCATGTTCCGATGTGCTTGCAGCCTGAGTGACAGGCAGGGCCATGCCTACGTTTGCCGGTGTCTTCCCAGCATTTCATGGGCCTGCCCACAAAAATGGTGGGCGCGGCCATGGAAAGGCTGGGCGGAGCCCAGCAAATGCAGACATGGCCCTGCCTGCTTGGGGCGAGTGGGTGACATCACATGAAGTCAGCACATGCCCTGAATTCGCTGGGAAGAGGACATATGAAAAGTAAGTCCAGGCTTACTTTTCATAACGAACAGAGGAAAAAATCATTCGATGGTGAGCAATAATCAAATGATTTTTCCTCTGTACAATCGCATTGTAGAGCGGGATCCAGTGGCATGTAGTTTACCTGGTCACTAGGAAGCGAATATATGCAGCCTAGCGCACAGGTCTGAATGACCCCTTATGTATTAGAGTCTAAAACTGTGTACACATGGGACTCAGTCCTGGTGGTTTCGACAGCCCTGTGTGTATCAAGATGATGTTAAGCCGTTAGAGAGACAGCTAACTGCATCCTGCCAGCCGTGGGAGCTGCGGCCAATTACACAGTGTAGCAATAATACTCATGCCTGCAATGTCTATTTGGCTGGGCGATAGCACACAATGCTATTGTCCGCTGTGTACACATGGGGTGATTCTTGCAAAACTTCTAAGCAATTTGGACGGTGTAGTCAAAATCACTTAAAAGAATCCCCCCCGTGCAGGGACATGCGGTGAGGTAAATGGCTGAGGAGTTCCTGGCAAATACCAGAGCCAGATTTGCACACAATGGGGGTTATTCAGGTTGATTTGCAAGGCTGCGAATTCGCAGCCTTGCGAGTCCACCAAACCCCGCCCGGCGAACGCACGGTGAGGTACTGCCTCACCTGCCATAGACTTTTTACTCAAGAGTTTTGACTATAAAAATTATTAGAATAATAAAAATAATAAAATATTTTTTATATATTTTATTTGTATTTTTGACATATTTAAAAAAATTCAAAACTCCGGCATATACGCTTGTATGACAGGAAAGGCTGTGCCGCACCTGCCTCACCCCACCACACGCCACTGCCCCCGTGTGTACACCCCTTTAAACAATCAAGCGCTTGACCTTGGAAAACCTCAAGAAACCAATCTGATTTATCATTAAGAGCAGATATAGCAAAGATTAAAGGTTATCTAGAACTTGTCAAATACAATGACATCAAACATTAGAACAGATTTTTAATGATAAATAATTGCTGATGCATTCTAGTCCATTGCCTACAACAGGCCTGGCCAACCTGTGGCTCTCCAGATGTTGTGAAACTACAAATCCCAGCATGCCTTCCCACAGTTTTAACACTACCTTATAGCAAAACTGTGGCGAGGCATGATGGGATTTGTAGTTTCACAACATCTGGAGAGCCACAGGTTGGCCAGGCCTGGCCTACAAAAAGAAGCAAGTAGAGAAAATCCTTATATCACCAGATCCTCATAAATGCAACAGTTCCTATTAGTTTACCCATCGTTCTTGTGGACTGCAGTCCATATGGACACAATAAGATTAGTGGGAATATTTAATGTTTATTATTAATATTTATTTGATAAGGGCAAATGAAATAATGTAATTAAGGAGATCCAATGCAAAAAATTCTAAAATCTAGTTTTCATTGGCATATCTGCAGTTGGAGCTTAATAAAAGTAGAGCAAGTGGTCAGCCAAAATGCATTCACCACCACAAGAATCAGTGTACTACAGTAACCCCCTTGCCGCACCTTGCAGGCCAGCCAATCAGAAATCAGCTGATAAAGCCATACATATTAAAAACCATGGCATTAGCGAGATCTATTAGAAAATGCCCTGAAATGGCAACATGTGTAGGCCCCTATATCCATATTATATTATCTTTGATTAGACTGCATGTAATTTATTCAACTGAATTGTTGTTTAATTATAACTGTAATTGAATATCTTCTTGTATTCTTTACCACCAATCCTTCCACAAAGCTGTTCCTTTACCCCAACAAGAAAATGAATTCATGTAAACTTGCTGATTGGGATCTCATTCCCTTCTTTCTGTTGGCATTGGGGACAGCTACATTGCCCCTCTGAAGATAAGGCCAGGGACACAGCCACAGACTGCAGGCCACTATCTGGCTACTTGAGATTTTGTGAACACTATACTGGGTTTCTGGTAGCCGGTCCTTTGGGAGGGTATGCTCAGGCCTGCAGTCCTCATCACTGCTTGCCTGAATGATGTGTCCTCTGACACGAACTCATGGAATCTATAAAATTTGGTAAATGTGTGAACAGATGACCAAGTAGCAGCTCTGCATACTTGCTCAGCTGTAGCTCCACGTCGCACTGCCCAAGAAGCAGCAACAGATCTAGTGGTGTGAGCATTGATCCTTGAAGGCACTGGTCTGCCAACCTTAGTATAAGCAAAAGCAATAACTGACCTCAACCACCTCGCAATGGTTTGTTTAGAAGCAGGCCAACCTATCTTGTGAGCATCGTATAGCACTAGCAAGGAATCCATTTTACGGAGATCTTTTACTCTGTCCACATATATGCGCAAGGCATGCACCACATCCAAATTTTTTAATTTGTCCCTTCTCCTGGTCTCTTCCAGAGGAATAAACACCGGAATAACAATTTACTGGTTTAAATGAAATGAAGAAACCACCTTAGTTAAAAACGTGAGGACTGTTCTAAGCACAGCCCTATCATCATGAAAAACCAAAAATGGAGTCTTGCAAGATAACGCTCCCAATTCAGAGACCCGCCTCGCCGAGGCGATGGCCAACAAAGAGATCAACTTCCAAGTAAGGAATTTTAGGTCAGCCGATCGTAAAGGCTCAATTGGAGGTTTGTGTAACAGCCAACACCAAAGACAAATCACATGGTGCTACAGGATGCTTATAGGGAGGCTTCAGCCGAATCACTCCCTGAAGAAAAGTTTGTACCTCCGGTAGCAATGCTACTTTTTTTCTTGAAATAAATAGATAAAGCCGAAATCTGGACTTTTAAAGACTGAAGACTAAGTCCAGACGAGAAACCATCCTGTAGGAATTCCAGAATTCTAGAAGTCTTGAATCTTGAAGTGTGAACCTTTTGACGTTCACACCATCTAATATAGATCTTCCAAACCCTGTAGTTATTTTTTGAAGAAACTGCTTTCCTAGCATTTATCATAGTAGAAATGACTGCTTCTGAGAACCCCTTCTTCTTTAAAATGGAGGTTTCAATAGCCAAGCCTTCAAACTGAGACGAGCTAGGTTTTGATGATAAAATGGATCTTGCTGAAGTAAATCTGGTCGCAGAGGAAGACACCGCAACTGTTTCGACAACTTCTGAATGCTGGAGAACCACAACCTTTTTGGCCAATTCGTTGCTATCAATACTACCGTTATTCTCTGTGCCTTCACTCTCTTTAGCACTCTGGCAATCAACGGAAATGGTGGGAAGACGTAAGCCATTTCGAAGTTCCAGGGCACCGTCATGGCATCCACTGCCCAAGCCAGAGAGTCCCTGGTCCTCGCACAGAATTTGGGTACCTGCCAATTGTGTCTGGACGCCAAATCCACTTCCGGCAGTCCCCATCGGGCTACAATCTGCTGAAAAACCTGGGGATGTAAGGCCCATTTCCCTTCCAGAAGTTTTTCTATGCTCAGGAAATCGGCCTCCACATTCTGGATTCTTGGGATGAACACTGCCGAAATGGCTGGAACATTCTTCTCTGCCCATTGTAAAATCTTGGAGACTTCTGCCATCGCCATCTTGCTGCGCGTGTCCCCCTTATGATTTAAATAAGCTACTTCAGTACCCACTGAAGCGAGTTCATGTCCGTCCACCAAAGTAGTGGTGTCTTTGTTTCTGGAGACAAGACTTTTTCCAATTTCATGGTCTTGGTATCCCCTGACCAACAAGCCAGAACATTCCACTGGAATGTCCGAGAATGGAACCGGGCAAATTGTAGGGTTTCAAAAGTTGCAACCATCTTGCCCAGCAGTTTTAGGCACTGCCATACCGATGGTGCCAAAAATCTCAGAATATTCCCTACCAACTGACAAATGTCCGCCGCTTTTACTTCCGGAAGGAACACCAGGTGTAAATGATTATCCATTTTGACCCCCAGGAACTGAAGAGTCTGAGTAGGAAACAAATGTGACTTCTGCAGATTTAGGATCCACCCATGGGCTTGAAAGAACTGGATGGCCACCGTCAAGTTTTGTAGAAGTTTCTCCGCCGACTCTGCCTTGAACAGCAGATCGTCCAAATATGGAATGACCACTATGCCCTGTAATCTCAGGGCCACGGCCATCACTGCCATAATTTTTGTGAACACCCTTGGGGCTGTAGCCAGCCCGAAAGGCAGAGCCTGAAATTGTAGATGTAGATTTTTTATCGCAAAATGCAGCAATGATTGATGTTCTTTTCAAATGGGGACATGTAAATATGCGTCCTGAATATCCATGGACGCAAAAACTTCCCTTGGTCCAGGCTCAACAGAACCGATCTCATGTATTCCATCTTGAAATGGTCCACCCACAGGTGTTGATTTAAGGACTTCATATTTAAGATTGGTCTGAATGAATTGTCTGGTTTGGGCACCAAGAAAATAATGGAGTAAAACCCCAACTTTCTTTCCTCCTGAGGTACCGGAACCACTACGCCCTTCTCCAGGAGAGAGTTCGCTGCCCCAAAAGGGAAGTTCTGAGACGAGATTCCCTGGGTAATGGGGTAGGTAAAAATCTTTTTGGAGGGGAACCCTTCAAATTGATCCTGTAACCCTGGGACACTATATTCAGGACCCAATGGTCCTGGTCCAACAAGGCCCAAACGTCCCGGAACTGCAAGAGGCGACCCCACACCCTGATTGCCCCCGTCATTATGTTTACTCCTCCTCCCCCTTTTAAGCCTTTTTTTTTTTAAAAGCTCCAAAGCGGGACTTTGTAGATTTTCCTCTTCCTGCATTAAAACAACCCCTGGAGGAATTACCTCTGGAGGACAAACCTCCTCTAGGCGAAGGTCAAAAGGAGGACCGAAAGGCCGCAAACCTGGAAGCGGTATGTTTTGTCCATGATGTAGGGAGAAAAGTGCTTTTGCTACCTGTCGCCTGTTTGATAATGGCTTCCAATTCTGAGCCAAATAACAATTCTCCCTTAAAGGCCAGAGCCTCTAGGGATTTTTTGGATTCACTATCAGCCTCCCATGATTTTAGCCACAAAACTCTTCTGGCATACACAGATACAGCAGAAATGTTAGAAAGCATTTTAACTGCTTCCTTCGCCAGCCTCACAGGTATATTCCGCAGCCGCTTTGAGCTTTTCAGCCAAAGCCATAGCCTCTGTGTCATTCTGTAAGCACCCACAAAGCGCATTTGCCCACGCAATCATAGCTTTGGACACTCATGCGGAAGCAATGACCGGTCTGAGAGAATAACCTACACCCTCAAAAATGGATTTTAAACAGCCCTCCAGTTTTTTTATCAACCGGATCCTTAAAAGCCGCTCCACCCTGAACAGGTAAAAGCGTGGCTTCTGAAAGTCTACCTACGGAAGCATCCACTAAGGGAACTTTTTCCCACATTTTAACATGCTCCTCTGACATGGGGTATAAGCTCAAAAACCTTTTAGGCATCAGAAGTTTTTTGTCAGGAGTCTTCCAAGCCCTGCTTAACAAATCTTGCATTCCCTCGTCAGAGGGAAAAGTGACTGCATCCCTGCGTTGCTTTTTGAACACACCTCGAGCAGGAGACTTATCCTCTACAGATAGATTTAATGCCTGTTTCACTGCCAAGATTAGATCTTCAATACCAGGCACTGAATTAACTATGTCATCTGAATGAACCCCGCACTGTTCTTGTTCACATTCTCCCTCCTCCTCAGTATCCACATTTTGGCCAGGGAGAGAATCCGCAGACTGCCTAGAAGTAGTCTCATGACCAAAAAACTGTTCAATAAGAGAATTACATTTTTGAATGCTCTGTGCAGTGTCCTGCATGACCTGCACCAAAGCCGGTTCCCCCTGTGTTAAGGGAAAGGAACCCAGGGAATGTTGTGAGGGAGATGATAGTCTAGGAGATAAAACCAACTCATCTCTCTGTCTGTTTAACACTTGCACTAAAGCAGTGACAGACCTGCCCAGGGCCGAGGCCCACGCTGGTTCTGGCTGTTCCCTTCTTTGAGCAATTGCTGCACTGGGTACAGCTGCACAAACAGGGCACATATCCCCTTTGGTCATCTGTTCTGGTGTCAAATCTAGCTCACAAATTTTGCAGCAAGATAAAGCCAGCGTCCCCTCCCCCAACCCAGCAGAATGCCTGTCTGTCATGTTTATACCAAACAACAACACAGTGCAAAATGTCAGGCGTACAATACTGAGAGAAGTATGCTGTGTACTTATCCTGTCTGCTAGAGGACCCTCTGGTCAGTGGGGGATCGCGTGGCCCAGGTGAAGTTGTGCACTCTGTGGGAAACCTTCAGCTCTGCAACTCCCTGCTTCCAAAGGTGCCAGAATCCAGAGTGCAGGAAGAGACCAATTTCCCTGCCACAGCGGAGTCTCAGGCGTTTTGGCGCCTCCTGCCCCCTGTGGTCTGCTCCTGTAGTGTCCCATTCCCTACGATCTCCCCTGCAGGGAGCTGGTGCAGGGGTCCCCCGGGCCCAGGAAGCCTCCAGTCATCGGAAGCCAGAAACACTGCGCAGGGAGACCAGACAGTGTCTCCCTGCGTGCAGGACGCTGACAGGACGCGCTTCTGTCAGCTCCTGCTGTGCTCTCAGTGTGAGGATTCTGAAAAAATGCTCACACTGTTCCTGTCTAAGAGTAAAAATTAATACAATAAAAAAAACCTAGCTATCTTCCTTGCGCTGCTTGTCGCAGCCCTGTTCAGCATAGCACCCACTCCTGTGGGCACCAGGGCCGGCAACAGAAATCTTGGGGCCCTGTACAATGATATTTCTGGGGGGCCCCCACCTAATCGTAAATCCGTCAGGAGTGGACTTCTCTCTTTCTCTGGTCTGGCTCCTAGCTGCTACTTCCTGTTTGCTCCCTCCTGCTGCTGGCCTGTCACTTTCACAAAAGAGAGCCAAGCACTACGAGCAGGCAGGGCAGATCATTTGCAGAGTGAGAGAACAGACGACCTGCGTATGCGCAGTAAAAGTACAAGAGACAGAGACTGCGGCTCCAGGCCGTGCGCACACACAGAGTAGACGGCTCTGAGCTCTGAGCGGCAGGGCGCACACACAGAAGATGGCAGTGGCACACAGCGAGTCAGTCAGACTCAGCCACACACAGATGGCGCACAGTAGATGGCCAGGCTGCAAGGGTCACTGACAGGCCTGCTAGTACAGGCAGCGGCCGTGCCAGTGCATGGAAGCCCCAGGGCCCTTCAGATCGCTGGGGCCCATCACACTTGTCCCGCTTGACCCCCCTGTCGCCTGCCCTGGTGGGCACCTAAACGAAACTGAGGATTCTGGGATGCAGAAGGGAGGAGCCTGTCTCTCAGAAAGTTTAGCATAGGTGCCTAGCTCCGTTGGACCCCTCCTACATCCCAAGGTGAAGCTGTGTCACCAGGACAGATGAAAGAGAACGATCACTGGCAGTGACTATAATATGTCCAGGATTTCTCAGGGCTACCAACGATAGTCTAAGCCACTAAGCAGCAGCTAAAAGTGGATGGGACAGCAGACACAAGTAGACTGATGAACAGGACAGGCAGCACAACTTCAGAGTCGATACGTGGGGAGAGTTATCAAACATTCCAATGAAGGTATGTGATGGTGTTGCCTATAGCAACCAATCAGATTAAAGTTATAACTTTATAGAATATACCAATCTAGAAGCTGATTGGTTGCTATGGATAATGCCTCAAGTGTGATAAATCTCCCCCTAAAGGGGCTTATACACGTTGAAATGTATGTAAAACTTTTGTGGTGAGCAATTTAGGGTGGGCGATTTCCCGGTGTCTAGATCACCCATAGATCGCCCATACACGTGCAGCAATCTGTGCTAATCGATTTTTCTGAGCAATTTAGCTAAGGCTAAGCATTTATTTTCAAGCAAAAAAAATAGACTTATTTAAATAGTAGGGTTGATATTACAGGTGGCTCACAAGGAGAGGCAGGGGAGTGGCTCACAGGGAGAGGCAGGGGAGTGGCTCACAGGGAGAGGCAGGGGATTGACTCACAGTGAGAGGCAGGGGAGTGGCTCACAGAGAGAGGAAGGGTATTGGATCTCAGGGAGAGGCAGGGGATTGGCTCACATGGAGAGGCAGGGGAGTGGCTCACAGGGAGAGGCAGGGGATTGGATCACAGGGAGAGGCATGGGATCGGATATCAGGGAGAGGCAGGGGATTGGCTCAAAGGGAGAGGCAGGGGGTTGGCTCACAGGGAGAGGCAGGGGATTGACTCACAGGGCAAGGCAGGGGATTGGCTCACAGTTAAAGGCAGGGGGTTGGCTCACAGGGAGAGGCAGGGGATTGGCTCACAGGGAGAGGCAAGGGAGTGGCTCACAGGGAGAGGCAGGGGATTGGATCACAGGGAGAGGCATGGGATTGGATATCAGGGAGAGGCAGGGGATTGGCTCACAGGGAGAGGCAGGGTGTTGGCTCTTAGGGAGAGGCAGGGGGGTGGCTCACAGGGGGAGGCAGGGGATTGACTTACAGGGAGAGGCAGGGGATTGGATCTCAGGGAGAGGCAGGGGATTGGCTCACAGGGAGAGGCAGGGGATTGTCTCACAGTGAAAGGCAGGGGGTTGGCTCACAGGGAGAGGCAGGGGACTGGCTCACAGGGAGAGGCAGGGGAGTGGCACATATGGAGAGGCAGGGGATTGGCTCACAGTGAAAGGCAGGGGGTTGGCTCACAGGGAGAGGCATGGGACTGGCTCACAGTGAGAGGCAGGGGAGTGGCACATATGGAAAGGCAGGGGATTGGCTCACAGTGAAAGGCAGGGGGTTGGCTCACAGGGAGAGGCAGGGGACTGGCTCACAGGAAGAGCTCGAGATCACTCATTCTGTACACGAGAAGAAGTGATGTGAAGTTAGTTGCTAAGCAATCTGACTAGAATTTTGACTACACGTAGTCAAGATCTAGTAAGGTGATGGCGTCGCCATTGCTCAGGGGTATACAAACAATCCATGCTTAATTTCATATTGCTTAGAAAACAGCTTAAATTCAAAAGTTATGATATCTAAAAGAAAGGAATGATAAAAGGTCTGTACAAAGGGCCTGACTCTGGTTGGCTCGATTAACTGCAAAGATCACAGCTTACCGAATGCCAGAGAGGCCGCCCCGCCGAATTCCTTGAGGGAATGTGTAACGAAGACACTTACTGCCTCGCATGCCTCCGCTGCAGAAGAAATCATTCGATAGTCGCCAACCATTGAATGATTTCTCCTGCCTTCGCAAGACCCCCATCCATCCCTGCTTCGGTCGGGGGACCTTGCGTAAAACTTGTCCCCCGGTTGTGGCATGACACTGCTGGCTGTTGGAGCCCGGTGCTGGTTCCAAAATATGGGGGACCCCTACTCTTTTTGGCCCCCATATTTTTGGAACAAGGAACAGTCCAAGAGCATGGTGCTGGTTTCTAAAATCCAGGGGATCCCCACTATTTTTTCCCTTTATTTGGGAAACCCAGACCGGAGCAAATATCTGCACATTCACATTACTAAAAAAAACACACATTTCTAAAACATCGCACAAAATCGCTAAACATCGACAGAAATTGTAAGCGAACTCTGACTTTTTCTAAAAAAATCGCACCCTATTGCATCTCGCCTAGATGTCAAAAAGTCCACATAGGCTGAAGTCCATAAACCATCCATCAAGTGCTGAAATGTGGAAGTAATATCAGAGTTCTGTTATTTCGATTTAGTTTATACAGTGGAATAACAGGGATACCAGCACCGGTAGTGATGCACTGCCCGGAGCATCCTGAGGATGTGAAGACTGCAGGGTATCTGTCTAGAGCAGGGGTCCTCAAACTATTCTGCTCTGGGACCCCATCAGACAAAAATAATGACAGGACCTCAGCAACTTACTGCAGACGGTCATCACATCACATGTGTAGGCAGCAAACAGCACATACATGGCAGCATTGCGGATGCACAAAATACATACCCTCCAACTGTACCGATTTTGCCGGTACAGTACCTTTTTTTAACAATTTGTACCGGCAAAATCAGTTTGTACCGAATGTACCGATTTTTTTGTAACTCACTGTCACTGTGTGCGCCGAGATAAATAATTCCTCCTCTGCTCCTGGCTGTCAGAGTTCCTGTGCTTGCTGCCCTGCGCCGGCTCTCCCTTCTCCCCCTCCGTTCCCATGAGTGCATTGCGGGCATGGCGTCATGACATCACGCGCCAGCACCGCATCCTGCGCACTCAGGGGAAGGACGTCTCTGTGCCCTCACTGTCTGCGCATGTGCAGACAGAGAACTTAGGGCACGAATCTCTGTGAGGGACAGAGGGGTGCGGTGGCCAGTCCCGGCGCACATGGGGGATGATCATGATCTCCAGGAGGACATCTGCAGGTTGCCGTCCGGAGCCTGCCACACTTTGAATGCAACTGCAAAGCACATCAGGGATCTAATCCAGAGTGCAGCAAGAAGGTGGCTCAGCCAGGCTGCACTAAACAGTCACTCCAGCTCGCTGTGTCTTCTATCCAGCACCTGTTAAAGTTTGCCTGCAGCTCATGTCAAATGGTGGCTTGGTGGGCTGCTGGCATATTAAATAAGTATATTTAACCCCTTCCCGACATTTGACGTATATATACGTCATGGCCGGGAAGTACTTCTAGAGACGCAGTGACAGAGGGACGATGTCTGCTGTCCCTGACAGCAGACATGTCCCTGCATGCCCAGGGGGGCTGCGATGCCGCCCCCCCGTCGGCGATCGCTGTGATTGGCTGTTCAGTGTGAACAGCCATTCACAGAGTTTTCTGTGTCACCGGCGAATAACGTTCGCCGGTGACACGGGATCGGAGGTGATTGGTGCTGTAAAGTACAGCACCAATCACCGCGGGGTGTAAGGCTGGTTTCACACTGTCCGGCTCCTGCCGGACGGTGAAATCCCGCATGGCTTAAAAGCCGTGCCGTCCCTGCAGTGTGTATTGGACAGCTATGTGTCCATTCACACAGGACGGCCACGGCACGGCCACCGGGTAGCAGCCGGATCTTTCCACTGCAGTGTCCGGCTGCCGTGCCGTGGCCGTCCCGTCCTCATAGGTCAGTGTGTGCTGAGGGCGATGGGGGCCTTTCACACACACCGGTCATTTGGTGTCCGGTTTTAGGTCTCCACCGCCCCCAAACTGACGTCACTGCAGTTTTTACCCTCAAATTTACATAGCACTGGCTCACGGAGCCGGTGCATGTGAAAGAGACAACTGTCAGGCAAAAAGCCGGACAAAATGTGTCCGGCTTTTTGCCTTCCGGACAAAACCGGAGTGTGTGAAACCAGCCTAAGGGTGACACTGGTGTCACCCCACCTCACCCCGCCCGCCCCCAAAGGCCGTGATTGGTTCGTCGGACCGACGGACCAATCACAGCCATGGAGGGGGGTTTAAACTAACGGTGACTGCACTGCAGACGCCATTCCGGTCTGGAATTGCGTGCAGTGCGGTCACCGTGCCCAGCTGCCGCCATATACTGACCAGAACCTTGCTAAATACTTACCTGATCACTGCCTGGATCTTGCTTCTTCTTGTGACATCCTGTGCTGTGTTGTGCTGTGTTGTGCTGCTGCGAGTTATTAGATAGAGAGATAGAGAGAGAGAGATAGAGAGGCCTAGTGACAGAGGGCCTTATTCTAATCCACTCTTTCTGACAAAATCCTTCTTAGATGGACAAAACCATGTGCACTGCAGGTGGGGCGGATGTTACTTGTGCAGAGATAATTAGATTTGGGTGGGGTTTTACTTCAAAGTGAGATCTATATTGCAGTGTAAAAATAAAGCAGTCAGTATTTACCCTGCACAGAAACAAAATAACTCACCCAAATCTAATTCTCTCTGCACATGTTACATCTGCCCCCCCTGCAGTGCACATGGTTTTGTCCATCTAAGAAGGATTTTGTCAGAAAGAATGGACTAGAATAACCCCCTGAGAGTGCTATATTTTGTGCTGCTGCAGTGTAATAGAGTTATAGATAGAGAGATAGAGAGAGATAGAGAGAGATAGAGAGAGAGAGATAGAGAGAGATAGAGAGATAGTGACAGATTGTGCTATATATTTTTTATATAACTGACTGCTGCCCCCCCTTTTGTGCTGATCAGTATAAATTAACTGATCAGCAACTTTTTGGGGGCGCAGGTTTTTTTTATATATATATATACCTGTCAGTGCTGCTGCTGCAGTGTCATAGAGTGATAGATAGTGAGAGATAGAGAGATAGAGAGATAGAGAGAGATAGTGACAGAGAGTGATAGAGACTGCTATATTTTGTGTCTGCTGCCCCCCTTTTGTGCACCCCCAGCAACTTTTTGGGGGTGCAGGGGTTATTTTTCATATATATAACTGTCAGTGCTGCTGCTGCAGTGTCATAGAGTGATAGATAGTGAGAGATAGAGAGATAGAGAGAGATAGTGACAGAGAGTGATAGAGAGTGCTAAATTTTGTGTCTGCTGCCCCCGCCTTTTGTGCTGATCACTATATCTGAGGTGATCAGCAACTTTTTGGGGGTGCAGAGGTTTTTTTTTTTTTATATATACCTGTCAGTTGCTGCCAGTTGCACTGTCAGTTGCACCAAAGGTTGTGCACCTGCTGCCCCTCACTGGTAATCAGTGTCGCATCACTGATCACCTTTTTTTTTTTTGTGGGTGCTGTGGGGTCTTTTTTTAATTTTTTTTTTACACACACTGTGATTTTGTGGGTGTCCTGTGGCCACTGTGCGCTGATCAGTGACGTACATCACTGATCAGCTTTTTCGGCACAGGGTTGATCTATTTTTTTTTTTTTTTTGATCAAATTCCTGTTGCCTTTGAGCGCTGTTCAGTGACGGACGTTACTGACCAACATCTGTGCTCAATTTTTGGCGCAGGACCTTTTTTTTTTTTTTTTTAACCCCTTCAATTTTTTTTTTTTAACCCCTTCAATTTTTTTTTTTTTTAACCCCTTCAATTTTTTTTTTTGTATAAAGTATTTTTTTTTTCTGCACTACATACACACTACACACTACATACCCCCCGGGTTGAAATAAAGTTTGTACCCCCCCCTACACTATACACGTGTTGAAACATTTCACTACCAGTAACACAACAATAAAAATGGCATCCCAAATGTCATCCCAAATGTCATCCCAGTCATCCAGAAGAATGTATTCAGCGGAGGAGGCATATGCCATTTTACCGTATGGAGCACCCCATTTTACCGTATGGCCATGCCCCGGGCTCGATTTGAGACGATCCTTAAATTTTTGCATTACAACGATAATGCACAGTGCCCACCCAGAGATGATCCCACCTTTGACCGGCTATTCAAAGTCAGGCCGGTCATTGATCATTTCAGTGCCAAATTTGAAGAGATGTACATCCCAGATAAATTCATTTGCATAGACGAGTCCCTTATACATTTTAAAGGAAGGGTTAAATTCCGCCAGTACCTTCCCAGTAAGAGGGCAAGGTATGGCATAAAAATGTATAAGCTGTGTGAAAGCACCTCAGGGTACACTCACAGGTTTAGGGTATATGAAGGGAAGGATTCAAGAATTGAACCGCCAGAATGCCCCCCCTCCCTCGTAGGTGTTAGTGGAAAAATTGTCTGGGATTTAGTGCACCCCTTCCTGGATAAAGGTTATCACCTCTATGTGGATAACTTTTACACTAGCATCCCCCTGTTTAAGGCCCTTGGTTCAAGAGGTACAGCAGCTTGCGGTACTGTGTGCAAGAACCAAAGAGGCCTCCCAAAAACGCACATTGCCCAAGTAATGAGAAGGGGTGAAAGCAGGGGAATATGCACCGAAAATATGTTGTTGGTCAAAACCTCAAAACCTAATTGTATCCTGGATTACAATAGGTACATGGGCGGAGTGGATCTTTCAGATCAGGTACTGAAGCCATACAGTGCCCTGCGGAAAACAAAAATCTGGTACAAGAAGCTGGCCGTGTATATCATCCAGATGGCACTGTATAACGCTTACGTGCTATTCCGTTCTACCGGCCAGAGGGGGACATTTATGCACTTTCAAGAGGAAGTCATAAAGGGCCTAGTATTTGGGAACCAGCAGGCAGAGGGCCCCAGTACTTCTAGTACTGGCCCCCGTATTGTACCAGGGCAGCATTTTCCGAACGAAATCCCCTCCACTGCAAGAAAGGGCAGGACACAAAAAAGGTGCAAAGTTTGCTATAAAAAGGGAATAAGAAAGGAAACTATTTTCCACTGTGAAACTTGCCCCGACAAACCCGGCCTGTGTATAAAGGAGTGTTTTAAAATATACCACACATCTATGGATTATTAGGTTCATCATTTCACCGTGCTTCGGGGGTCTTGCTAATGCCACATAGCACCCACCAACATTCCACCAGAATCTGAGCTGCAAAATCCCAAAATCACTCCTTCCCTTCTGAGTCCTGCCATGCACCCAACTGGTATTTTTTGGTCACATATGAGGCATTGCCATACTCGGGAGAAATTGGGGCACAGATTTTGGGGTGCTTTTTCTCCTTCATACCTTCTGAAAATGAAAAATTTTGAGCCAGAACTGCATTTTTGTGTAAAAAAATGTAATTTTTCATTTTCACTGCCCAGTTGTACCACAATTGGTGAAACCCCTGGGGGTTTGAAATGTACACTATACCCCTAGATGAATTCCCTGAGGGGTGTAGTTTGCAAAATGGGGTCACTTGTGGGGGGTTCCACTGTATTGGTGCTTTGGGGGTCTTGCTAATGCGACATAGCACCCACCAACATTCCACCAGAATTTGTGCTGCAAAATCCAAATATCACTCCTTCCCTTCTGAGTCCTGCCACTTTTTGGTCACACATGAGGCATTGCCGTACTCGGGAGAAATTGGGGCACAGATTTTGGGGTGCTTTTTCTCCTTCATACCTTCTGAAAATGAAAAATTTTGAGCCAGAACTGCATTTTTGTGTAAAAAAATGTAATTTTTCATTTTCACTGCCCAGTTGTATCAAAATTGGTGAAACCCCTGGGGGTTTGAAATGTACACTATACCCCTAGATGAATTCCCTAAAGGGGTGTAGTTTGCAAAATGGGGTCACTTGTGGGGTGGTTCCACTGTATTGGTGCTTTGGGGGTCTTGCTAATGCGACATAGCACCCACCAACATTCCACCAGAATTTGTGCTGCAAAATCCAAATATCACTCCTTCCCTTCTGAGTCCTGCCACTTTTTGGTCACACATGAGGCATTGCCGTACTCGGGAGAAATTGGGGCACAGATTTTGGGGTGCTTTTTCTCCTTCATACCTTCTGAAAATGAAAAATTTTGAGCCAGAACTGCATTTTTGTGTAAAAAAATGTAATTTTTCATTTTCACTGCCCAGTTGTATCAAAATTGGTGAAACCCCTGGGGGTTTGAAATGTACACTATACCCCTAGATGAATTCCCTGAGGGGTGTAGTTTGCAAAATGGGGTCACTTGTGGGGTGGTTCCACTGTATTGGTGCTTTGGGGGTCTTGCTAATGCGACATAGCACCCACCAACATTCCACCAGAATTTGTGCTGCAAAATCCAAAAATCACTCCTTCCCTTCTGAGTCCTGCCACTTTTTGGTCACACATGAGGCATTGCCGTACTCGGGAGAAATTGGGGCACAGATTTTGGGGTGCTTTTTCTCCTTCATACCTTCTGAAAATGAAAAATTTTGAGCCAGAACTGCATTTTTGTGTAAAAAAATGTAATTTTTCATTTTCACTGCCCAGTTGTATCAAAATTGGTGAAACCCCTGGGGGTTTGAAATGTACACTATACCCCTAGATTAATTCCCTGAGGGGTGTAGTTTGCAAAATGGGGTCACTTGTGGGGGGGTTCCACTGTATTGGTGCTTGGGGGGTCTTGCTAATGCGACATAGCACCCACCAAAATTCCACCAGAATCTGAGCTGCAAAATCCAAAAATCACTCCTTCCCTTCTGAGTCCTGCCATGCACCCAAATGGTATTTTTTAGTCACATGTGAGGCATTGCCGTACTCGGGAGAAATTGGGGCACAGATTTTGGGGTGCTTTTTCTCCTTCATACCTTCTGAAAATGAAAAATTTTGAGCCAGAACTGCATTTTTGTGTAAAAAAATGTAATTTTTCATTTTCACTGCCCAGTTGTATCAAAATTGGTGAAACCCCTGGGGGTTTGAAATGTACACTATACCCCTAGATGAATTCCCTGAGGGGTGTAGTTTGCAAAATGGGGTCACTTGTGGGGGGGTTCCACTGTATTGGTGCTTGGGGGGTCTTGCTAATGCGACATAGCACCCATTAAAATTCCACCAGAATCTGAGCTGCAAAATCCAAAAATCACTCCTTCCCTTCTGAGTCCTGCCATGCACCCAAATGGTATTTTTTGGTCACATGTGAGGCATTGCCGTACTCGGGAGAAATTGGGGCACAGATTTTGGGGTGCTTTTTCTCCTTCATACCTTCTGAAAATGAAAAATTTTGAGCCAGAACTGCATTTTTGTGTAAAAAAATTTAATTTTTCATTTTCACTGCCCAGTTGTATCAAAATTGGTGAAACCCCTGGGGGTTTGAAATGTACACTATACCCCTAGATGAATTCCCTGAGGGGTGTAGTTTGCAAAATGGGGTCACTTGTGGGGGGGTTCCACTGTATTGGTGCTTGGGGGGTCTTGGTAATGCGACATAGCACCCACCAAAATTCCACCAGAATCTGAGCTGCAAAATCCAAAAATCACTCCTTCCCTTCTGTGTCCTGCCATGCACCCAAATGGTATTTTTTGGTCACATGTGAGTCATTGCCGTACTCGGGAGAAATTGGGGCACAGATTTTGGGGTGCTTTTTCTCCTTCATACCTTCTGAAAATGAAAAATTTTGAGCCAGAACTGCATTTTTGTGTAAAAAAAATGTAATTTTTCATTTTCACTGCCCAGTTGTATCAAAATTGGTGAAACCCCTGGGGGTTTGAAATGTACACTATACCCCTAGATGAATTCCCTGAGGGGTGTAGTTTGCAAAATGGGGTCACTTGTGGGGGGGTTCCACTGTATTGGTGCTTGGGGGGTCTTGGTAATGCGACATAGCACCCACCAAAATTCCACCAGAATCTGAGCTGCAAAATCCAAAAATCACTCCTTCCCTTCTGAGTCCTGCCATGCACCCAAATGGTATTTTTTGGTCACATGTGAGGCATTGCCGTACTCGGGAGAAATTGGGGCACAGATTTTGGGGTGCTTTGTCTCCTTCATTCCTTGTGAAAATGAAAAATTTTGAGCCAGAACTGCATTTTTGTGTAAAAAATGTAATTTTGCATTTGCACAGCCCAGTTGTATCAAAATTGGTGAAACCCCTGGGGGTTTGAAATGTACACTATACCCCTAGATGAATTCCCTGAGGGGTGTAGTTTGCAAAATGGGGTCACTTGTGGGGGGGTTCCACTGTATTGGTGCTTGGGGGGTCTTGCTAATGCGACATAGCACCCACCAACATTCCACCAGAATCTGAGCTGCAAAATCCAAAAATCACTCCTTCCCTTCTGAGTCCTGCCATGCACCCAAATGGTATTTTTTGGTCACATGTGAGGCATTGCCGTACTCGGGAGAAATTGGGGCACAGATTTTGGGGTGCTTTTTCTCCTTCATACCTTCTGAAAATGAAAAATTTTGAGCCAGAACTGCATTTTTGTGTAAAAAAATGTAATTTTTCATTTTCACTGCCCAGTTGTATCAAAATTGGTGAAACCCCTGGGGGTTTGAAATGTACACTATACCCCTAGATGAATTCCCTGAGGGGTGTAGTTTGCAAAATGAGGTCACTTGTGGGGGGGTTCCACTGTATTGGTGCTTGGGGGGTCTTGCTAATGCAACATAGCACCCACCAACATTCCACCAGAATCTGAGCTGCAAAATCCAAAAATCACTCCTTCCTTTCTGAGTCCTGCCATGCACCCAAATGGTATTTTTTGGTCACATGTGAGGCATTGCCGTACTCGGGAGAAATTGGGGCACAGATTTTGGGGTGCTTTTTCTCCTTCATACCTTCTGAAAATGAAAAATTTTGAGCCAGAACTGCATTTTTGTGTAAAAAATTAAATTTTTCATTTTCACTGCCCAGTTTTACCACAATTGGTGAAACCCCTGGGGGTTTGAAATGTACACTATACCCCTAGATGAATTCCCTGAGGGGTGTAGTTTGCAAAATGGGGTCACTTGTGGGGGGGTTTCTAAATTTTAGCATCTTATGGTGCCTAGAAACCTACATGGTGCCTAAAAAATAATCTCATAAAAAGGAGGCTCCAAAATCAAGTAGGTGCTCCTTCTATTATGAAGCCTGTGGTTTGGTCAACGTGCACACTAGGGCCACATATAGGATATTTATGAAAACAAAAGAATTGGGGGAATCAATTTTTAGTCACATTTCTCTAGTAAAATGTACTGTGTTCCTTAGAAAAATGTATTAAAATTGCAAATCTGCAAAAAAAATGAAATTTTGAAATTTCACCTACACTTTGTTTTAATTCCTGTGAAACACCTAAAGGGTTAACAAACTTCCAAAATGCTGTTTTGAATACTGTGAGGGGTGCAGTTTTTGAAATGGTATCATTTATGGGGGTGTCTCACATACAAGTCCCTCAAAGTCACATCAGAACTGAACTGGTCCCTAAAAAAATCAGTGTTTGAAATTTTCTTGAAAATTTGAGAATTTGCTATTCATATTGTAAGCCTCCTAGTGTCCAAAAAAATTAAAAGGAAGTTGAAATAATGATGGAAACATAAAGTAGACATATGGTCTATGTTAGTTATTAACTATTTTGAGTGGTATGATTATTTGTCTCACAAGCAGAAAATTTAACATTTTGCAAATTGCTAAATTTTCCATTTTTTTACGACATTTTGGTATTTTTCACAAAAAAACACAGACTGTATCGACCCAAATTTACCACTAATTTGAAGTACAATGTGTCACGAAAAAACAATCTCAAAATCACTGGGATAAGTAAAAGCAAAAAAAAGTTATCCCCACTTAAGTGATACATGTCAGATTTGAAAAAAAGGGCTCTGTCAGGAACGCAAAAACTGGCTCTGTCAGGAAGGGGTTAATATACTTATTTATTAAATAAGTATATTAAATATAATTATTTAATATGCCAGCAGCCCACCAAGCCACTATGTGATATGAGCTGCATGATACGTGTAGTAGTTGGTGCACAGTACACATTCGGAAAGGGGACGTGGTTACACCCTTTTTGCCCATGGCCACGCCCGTTTTTTCATGGTCACGACCCCTTCCTGAATGTGTACCGATTTCTTATTTTCAAATGTTGGAGGGTATGCAAAATAGTGTGAGGAGTATAAAACAACAGACAGTTCATAAGATTTCTCAGACTCCTTGAATCACTGACTGAGATTAGAAAAGTCATTAGCCTGACGGTCAGCAACATGGAGTCGTGACCCCATGCTGAGAAGGTCGGGAACCACTGTGGGGTCAGGATCCACAGTTTGAGAACCGCTGGTCTAGAGCTTACAAGGGGTGCACTGCAGGACCGATACTGGTTGCTCTGTGCCATTCCAGGCACCCTACTAGCCAGAATCAAGGTCCACAGGCTAGCAAAGGTGCCATCCCAAGAGCCTAGTGCTCTGTGCACTGCTTACACAGGGTGCGGTAACCATGGCAACTATAGGGATACTAGTGGTTGAAAGCCCTATGCTGAAAACAGTGGCCACAACACCGGTGTTGGAATATCAGTATCAGTGGATATGCTGATGCTTGAGTAGATTGTAAGCTTGCAGCAGGGCCCTCCTACCTCCAAGTCTGTCTGTTGTTACCCAGTTTGTTTTATCACTGTCTACTATTGTAAAGCGCAACGGAATCTGCTGCGCTATAAAAGAAACTGTAAATAAATAAGGGGTGATAAGGATAAACAAGGGTGTTAAGATTCAGCACTAAGGGAGAGGGTTAGGTTTAGGTTGAGAAGGGTACATTTATGGAAGTAGGTTGGAGAAGGTACTGTAAGTATACAGCTGCTGTCAGGATTCTGTTCAGTGAGATGCCGCTGTCAGTCTTCTGACATCCCGTTCGCCAGTCAAGCATACTGAATTGGCTCACACACCCCCAGCTATGACCCTGAGTTTATACCTAACTGAGCTTTGGGAGGAGAGACAAAACAGATGACCCATTGTGCTAAGGGGGGCACTGCTTAAATGACCATTTACCACAAATGATCTGGTGCAGGGTACCCGGATGCAGCAGCGGATCACAGAAAGCAGCAGATGGGGGGGGGGGGGGTAATTTACACAATACGCCGAATTAGCGCATTAACTGACAGCCGCTATGCAATGACACAGCGACTACACAAACTGCATCCATCTCTCAATCAGACACATGGACATAAGGGTAAGACGTTTTTAAAAAAAAGTCTATTCCTGGCCAAGGCAGCAAAGAGTTAAACTTGTAACCTGTCTTATTTCTACATTAATAAACAGCATCGTCCTTGTAAAACATTTCTTTGTTTTCGTGTGCTAATGTTTACCAGAGGAAAGAAGTGGAACACACTGAAAATAGACGTTTTCTCAAGATTATAGGCTTTAATTTAAAGCCATATGGCTAGCAACAAAGCCTAGATTATAAAACAATTTTACAACTATGTGAAAATATGATATTCTACATTAGACATTGATTTCCACATTAGTGGTGACAGATACAAAAAAAGAACAATTTGTCTTGAGTGCTACAATTTATACTGAGAAGAATAAAATCAGCGATAAACCCTGAGAACTGCAGATGACAGGTTCCCGCTCAGACGGGTACTTCAGCTCCACCGGCAACAGGCGGGGAAAGTTCCATCAGAGTTCAAATAAAAAAAGTTCCAAATAACAACGTGCACAATGACTGCAAATGCAAACTTTATTATTGGCTGGAATTCCATTAATATATGTTTAAATCCACCTATCTTTCGAGCAGCATTCCCCTTACCCAGCATTCCCTCCTCAAAGCACAGCCTGCTCCCCTGCTACCATCGCTTACCTGATTGCATGTGAGTTTCCTAATCATGAGCCCTCATACACAGCTGCTCCCTCTGTACACCCCCCAAATAGAAGACACCAACTAAAAGTATCAGTAAATAAAGCTGTGCTGTGCTAAAGTTAGTTAGTAAATGCTGTTATTGTAGTTCAGGCAGAGTCCCTTTAAGAGAGGAGAGGGCCCATGGCCATGATCCCCCTCCTCTTCAGCAGTGCCAGAGTCTACAGTGCGCATGTGCAGGTCTTCAGGAAAATGGCACCTGTACTGTGTTCCCAAGGACACCTCTATTGTGCACGCATGGATCAACAGAAAATAGCTGCAACTGCCATTTCCCCAGTGATTTTTGACACTGCACCTTCAGTAATAGACCCACGGAGAGTTGAGTGAAATTAAATGGGTGCGGGGTGTGCGGTGTGTGGCCCCCCTAGGTTGTGCACCATACACCTTGCACCTATTCTAGATACACCAATGAATTCAGGAGATTTATTCCTGTGATAAGCAGCTCTTACCCAGTTTTTTACTTTAATTGGGAATTTGGGCGATTCTCACAGTGTTTGAGGCTGAAGGGCATGTGAAATAAGATACAAGTCTGCCAGAGGTGTGGTCTAATCTTGGATTTTTTAAAGCGGCAATCAGTTACAGGACAAGATTTTGCCTTGTAAATGATTGCCTCTTTAAAAAAATATGGTAGATTGGCCAGTATCCCACTCCTCTGTTCCTCCATACACTACAGAGTGTTGACCAGCAGTTCTGTCCAAGCTCCATCCACCCTGCTTGAATTATCAGCTACAGCATCATAGTGTCAATGTGACAGGGCACACTGCCATGGTGATGGACATCTATCGCTCTACCATCGAAGGTCGATTATTTTAAAGCATTGTCACAAAATAATACTTGGTAGAGCCATTTGTAACTAAGGGCCTGATTCAGAGATAAATGGAATTGCAGATCTGAATACAAGCGGCCTTGTTATTCTTTCCACCGATATGCAAATGAAACAGTAGGTGTCTATATGAATTAAACACCACCTGCATTGCATTTGCAATATACTGTAAGTGAATGGTCCATCAAGGCTGCCTCAGATAACCATTGCGACCATCGGCTTGGTTTGGCCAGGCTGCGTAAGCTGAGGCCTACTCAGCCTGGCCGGTTTCTGGCAGCTTGTGAGGCTTGCGCCCCCACAAAACCTTTCCCAGAAAAAGGTGGGAGGGGGGGCATTTACAGAAACGCTCCACCTGACACGCCCCAGCAACTCCAGTGCAGCTCTATTCACCTGTCCCTTCACCTGTGTGTGTCACACAGATACTGTATATGGCGTGCCACAATGCACTCGTGTCACGCCCGTGCGCAGTGCGACCCAGCACCTGTCGATCCCTGTATGATGTTTAGTCACAGTTACTGAGCGAGTGATTTATTCATGGATACATTTAACTACTAGAGAACTGTTAACAACAAATAAAAACTTATTTGTGTTACTTTCCAGTATATCCACCTCTTATACAGAGGTGCAGGGACTGTGAAGTGAGGAATGGCATCATGAAGTGAGGACCTTCCGCTTCTCAATGTAGTCATTTGTGGCAGTGGTAAGTACTATTATTATTGTTTATTTATATGGCGCCACAAGGCTTAACAAAGCACAAACGAGCAAAAAATAGAAACAGCAGCTTACATTAGACAATGCAGGACATGTACAGATGGAGCCGGCTCCATCTTTGGCCGGCACTCGCCAGATGCCTTTCACTGGCAAGCGCCGGCGATAGAGACTGGGACCTGCGTGTGTCTCACGCGCACGCACGACGGAGGATCACAGCGGCTGGGCAGCGTCTCCATGCACATCCCCGCTTCACTGAGATGCTGCAAAGTGCGGGGGGTTGGGGCGGCGAGGGGGACCAATGTCGATGGTGGGGGAAGCAGCGGGGACCCACGCCAAGCTACGTCACCATGGGGCACGCAAGCTTCTCGTGCACCTACGCCCCTGGCGGTAGCCGGCCGCTGGCGGTGGATGGCGGTAGAATCTCTATCCACTGCAAAGATGGTGCCGGCTCCATCTGTATATGGTACTGTATATAGCAGCTTCATGTTATTGATCAACGATAAAGATGATGCTACCATGGTAGTGCCCACTGATTGTACATGACGGCCTGTTCATGCATTGATTGTAGCATGGTAAGCCTGGAGTAATGGGCAGTGAATTGTGGATACCGGGTATGGCTGCATATAGTTATCCAAGGAGGGGAGACAGGCAGACCGGCTTCAGTCTGGCTACCCCTAGCCGGCCACAGTCTGTATTCTGTAGTGATGATGAGTGGCTCCATACTGTCACCAAGAATAAGATGCTGTGCGCAAAGGATACAGAGCTAAGAGAGCTGGGCTCTTCCTCAATATGTGTACCACCCCTACCCCTATGACTATGCAGCAGTTTGCATAATGTAAATAATGAGTACATCTGTGTAGCATGATTAAGGGGCTCTAGTATGTGGCATAATGTGTATAAGGGGCATTAATGTGTGGTGTAACATGAATAAGGGATACTTCTGTGTGGTGCAATGCGAATAAGAGACGCTATTGTGCAGCATAATGTCAAAAATGAGTACTACTGTGTAGCTTAATGTGATTAAGGAGCTCTAGAATGTGGCATCATGTGTATAAGGGGCAGTACTGCTGGTGTGAAATAAGAGATAGTACTGTGTTCTTTATTTAATGCAAATAAGATGCTATTGTGCAGCATAATGTGAATAAGAGACACTACAGTACTGTGTAGGATATTGTAAATAAGGGTCTTTTATGTGTGGTGTAACATGTATAAGGGGTACTTTTGTATGGTGTAATGTAAATAAGGGACACGACTACGCATTGGCAGAGTTTCTGCAGTATAGCAATGCTCAAGAATTAACCCTATGATTCCAATTGTCCAATGTTTACAATGATTGTATGCAACATTCATTGGCGTGTTTCTTAGTCTGCTTTTCCTATCTGTCACTGATGTGTGGCAATATTTCATAGACTGATTCTTTTACACAAGTGTTTCTGAAATTGTATTTCAAAATACTAAATGTAACTGTAATTCGTTCATGCCATAATCAGTTTCAATTACAATAATGAGTTTATCATTTCTGCCCATGCATAGTAGTGGTACGTTTAGACATACAATGCAGACTAGTATGTTATGTTACTATACATTCCTAGCGTACTGCATCTGCTATTGTACCACACAATGGAACTATGAATAGAAATCCCCTGGAGATTGGGAGAACTGGGGATTCCACAGGCATTTCTAGGCCAGAGCAAGTCTGATTTTTAAAAATAGCAACTGTAGTATGGACCATGGAACCACCGGGGAATTCCTTTATTTCAGGGTGACACATGCTCTGGTTTAGAGAGCAAACACCTCCTCCAATGTGCACGTTAACTTAGCTTTTCCATAGGAAGCAAAGCAGGCTCCAAGTTACAAAGTAATTGGAGAACATTAGAACTGACAGAGCATACACATAGATGACACACAACGCTTTTGTCTTTGTCACCTCACTGCTATTAGTTGTGTAATCCAGTTGAGGGTTACCATGTAGGTCACACAAAAGGGCTGCAATCATCTCGCAACATGAACATTCATGAAGAACACTTAAACGAGGCACAAAAAGAAGGCATGCTTGTATTGTTTGTCATTGTATTGTACACTGCCTTGTCTCTTTCTGTACGCCTGATGGGATAAATAGAGATAGAAACAATAATCTGATACAGTCATGATCTAATAATGTGACTTATGATAAAGAAATGTTTGCACAAATTAACAGAATACAATATTTATTTCTTATTTAACATTATATTGGAACTAGTTCCCAGCCTGTCAAAATGATAGAACAGCATAACAGTAATGTCAGCAGTGGCGTAACAATAGCGCTACAGACCCCGTGACGGCGAGGAGGCGCTGACTACGTGTGGGCGCCCGGTGCCGGGCTATTGCTACGCTGCCGCCTGCCATCGCATCTGCTGTGGCCGGGAGTCATGAGTGGACCCACAGATTTACCTAGTCCCTGGTCCTCCTGGCTGGCTCCTTATGAAAAATATCTCTTGGCACATCATCAATTTTACACTGGACGCACTTTAATGTGGATGCACCTTGCACTTTATCCATTGGGGACGCCACATCGGAAGCTCACAGTGGTGGTGCTGCAGTCTTTACTATAAAGCATAGCCCACAGCGGTGCAGTCACACGGTGAGATAACCTATGTTTTTTCATTGCTGCTTACCCAGAATTCAGTGTTAAAGCATTCCATTCCATGCAAGTTATTGTCATTCATTGTCATCATTTTTTGTCACTGTATTGTTCTTCTGCATAAAATAAACACTTTTTTAAAATAAAAAATTGTTTGATAAAACATCCTTTAAGAGGGATGCGCCACACCACATCATTCTTTGCTTGTATCTTGTCCATTGGGGGTCGGTGTACCCCTTTTTCCATGTTGTGGTGGGCAGCACCCTTTTAATTTATTGCGCTCTCTTATCCACATAATCTGTTTTTAGCCGACATGTACTGACAGGCGTTATTTCATGCCCAACCATCCACTACGGCGTGGTAGTAGAATAAAATAGTGTGCCCGAAGCAAGGCGATCGTAGCAAGCCATGCCAGTAGATGTGGTACATTTAGATGGTGTCCATGTGGACGATGTCGACATCCGGGACAAAAAAAATTGAAAACTTTTTGACTGTCGACCTTCCCATTGTTGTATTAATGCTTGTGTGTACCTTCCGACCTTGTCGACATTAGCCATGTTGACCAATTTCAGGTGTAGACCTAAGGCCTGATGACCTTCAGCGGTCGACCCAATGTATGTCGACCTAAATTTGGTCAACCCAATGACCCAATTCACTCCATAGAGGTGAGGAGCAGTCTTATATAGGATAAGATGTTTTCCTTGAAAGACAAAAATACTCCTAATGCATTATTATTATTATTATTATTATTATTATTATTTTTTTAGATTTTGTGCAAGAGTATAATTTTTTATCTGGGCACCCGATTTTTTCATTGCATCGCATTGCATGCAATATAGTGGCATACAATTCATGCGATGCGATTTTTCATTGTAAAGACCCAATTTAATAATTGTATAGTCACCCATGGGTGATTTCATACCCCCACTATTCAACTACGCATGGAGTTGATTTTATATAGTGTGGCGAGCGCAGCAAGCCACCGAGCCCGAATCGTGGCGAGAGCAGCGAGCCCCGCGAGGGGCCGCAGAATACATGTAAAGTAATCCGCGTCCGCTCGCCACGCTTCGGGCTCGGTGGCTCGCTGCGCTCGCCACACTATATAAAGTCAACTCCATGCATAGTTGGATAGTGGGGGTATGAAATTACCCATGGGTGACTATACAATTAAAAATCTGGTCTTTATAATGAAAAATCGCATTGCATCGCATGCCTTAAGTAGTGGCATGCAATGATAAAATCGGGCGCCCAGATAATACACAAGTACCATAATTTTTTATAGTATATTGGGCAGCCAAAGGTCAAGCACTGTATACTAATCTTATATGGGGTCAATCCAATTACTCATAAGCCTTTATAGGTGCAAGTAAGAGCGGCTGTATGTTTGATTCGGGCACTAGAGAGGGCAGCAAAGAGTGCCAGTTTGGGTTCGTTTCAGAGTTTGCTTGCCGCTGAAACGGGCACCCTTCGCAGACAATTGGATTGACCCCTACACACATAATGTTTTACATCTAACTGAAGCTATATTGAAGTTTTGTAATTAAATGGCCAATCACATTTAATTTGTATTTTTATTTATTTGTTTTTAAATGTATTTAAATATTGTGGTATTTCCTTTAGCACAGTAATGCACAGTAATATGGTCCCTAAATATAGTTAATACCGATGGGTCACGTTTACTGACAGATGCAATAATCTACTGTTTTTATATATATTTATATTCAATTATAAAATTCTGAGTTAAGGAGTAATATTAGATAAAAATATCTTGCCCCTAAAAAAAAAAACCCTGCACCAAAATATATTATTTTGAGTATTAATAATAAGCCGTATGTATTCTAGAACTTAAGCCAGTGGAGCATGTTAAGTGAAATCATTAAGACACACTGTACATCTTGATCTTTGCAAATGATTTACATTGACTTCAGTAGTTACACTGTCTCCACCTGGTGGCCAAAGACTGCTGACCATGCCTTCTGGTTTATAAGTGCTTCCCTGTGCAATTGGTAATAAAACTGTCAAGTCTTTTTCATCATAATACCCAGAAGACATTATGCCAGTAGTGAATGCGTTTAAAGCCTAAACATACAAATGGTGCTGCTTTATTGAAATCGGATATAACAGCATTATGAAATATGATTTAGACCACATGCTTATTAAATTGTATAGGCAGGGCAATTTGCTGTAGGTTGGGAAGGGTTTATGGGGTCTGAAATAACAGCATGTATAAAATAAATAATGCTTGAGAAATTGGAGGTTAATGGAAAAAGTTGCAACTGCAGTACCACTTGTAGTTGGTGAGATAAAGGTGGCGACGGAGAGTCAAACAAAGTTAGACATATGGAGAAATGTAATAGGGTGTGTGACTGAGAAAGTGAGAGATTTTGGGAGAGTTTTCCCATTGTTTAAAAGCGGCAATCATTTACATGGCAAAACCAAGTCGATTTTGCCATGTTATTGATTGCCGCTTTAAAAAAAAATGGGAAAACTGTCCCAAAATCTCTCACTTTCTGATTCTCACACCCTAGTACATTTGGTCCGTGCTGTGAGTTATACATTATTTTAGTACAATTTTATAGTGTAAAGTAAAATTTCTCATTTATTTTTATTTTTATTTTCAGCTATTTGTTCATTATTTGGGTGTCATTTTGAATTCACTACACAGTCCTTACAGTATGTCCCCCTTCCCCATTGTAGTCCCCCAATAAATAACTAAGCGCAGACATTCAAAAAAGTGCAGAGATAAAAATGAATACCGAGTAAGCATGATGCCGGATTGGTGTAGGCATTTAAAGTAATAACTTCCATGGGTTGTGTATTCTGCCCACACAAGGTACCATTTGATTTAACAGAATTGGCCCTAAAATGACAGATGGGTGAAGATAAGTTGAGCCATTATAATAAAAAAATACCTACATGGATATACAAGGACGGTGTTTGAATGTGACCGTCCAATGACTGACCTCCAATCTATTCATGGAAATTCACTTTCTACTACAGTTTCTTGACTATTGCAAGGCTTTTGTGGATAGTTGGCTGCATTTTGGACTCTACTCTTATGATCCTGACTCATGATTCGACCTTGACTTTGTTTCTTGGATTATGCTGGTCTGCCATTCTACACTGGTACATCATCTAACATAACCAACCTCAATCAGATCTTGCCTGTTGACCATGTCACCGGTATTCTACTCTGATGTGGTGTATAATCTATTGTGGGCCAATCTCTGATCCTGCCACTGACCATTTGATTCTCCTGGTTTATTGCTCATCATTGGTACTTCCGTCTATGTGATGACACTTGGCAACCCTGACCATTTTTTTTTCTCAGGCTTACTTGTATCTAGCCAATTAAGAGTACCTATTGCTTGGGATACTAATTATTTTTTTCTTTTTGTAGTTATTATTACTTCTGATTGAATAGTCATGGTGTTTTTGTATTTGTATTCCTTACTATGTCCCTAATTCAGTAGCCAAGCACATGATCCTTACCAATGCAAGCGCAGGACGAGGTGCATACCACCTCCTTCCTGCATTTGCAATTGCATTGAATTGATCGCAAAGCCCCTCTGCAACTGTAGCCTAAGTAAGTGTAATCTTACTCAGGCTGTCTGTCGCACAGTTGCTTACGAGTAGAGATGGGTGACAGGGCCAAATATTTGGATTTGGATTTGCTGCCGGGATTTGGCTTTGTCAAGCGTAAGTGAAAGGATTTGGATTTTTTCAAACTTAGTGGTTTGGGCTGTTTTCTCAAAGGAAAGCGAAATGACAAGGTATTTCATTGTCAGACGCATGAGATGCCTCACTGACAGCTGCAGATACCCAAGTCTGACTCAGAAATAGAGGGCAAGGCCGGAGTCTTTCCTTGCCACTGCCTGATGTGAATGTCATTCTGGCAATTTTAATTCTTTCAGCTAGAGAAAGAACTAACTTTCTTTTTATTCCTGTTGGAGGTTTTAAAAAAAACTTTTTTGGGTAACTCTCCTTGCCCGGTTTGAGGCTGAGCATCAGCGACGGCGTTAGTAGTACATATTAAGGCGTCACCATGAATAATGTCAGCAGCTGGTGTGGGAGTATTTGGTCGAAACTGTTTGTTCTCCATTTTTAAATTAAATTTAAATAAGAGCAAAATATTTATTTTTCTGTTTTTTGAGGACAGGGATTGTATAACTACGTGGAGGCCGAACAATCACACATAGAACTTCTGACAGTATACTATGGGTGCAGTACACACAAACAGTAAAGAAGAGAAAAACTGTTTTTGATTTTTTTTAACTCTAATATCTTAATTTATTTTTAATGCGTAGCTTGTATAACACTGCGTGGAGGCCTACCACATGGAACTTCTGACAGTATAGTATGGGTGCTGTACACAGATGATAAAGTAGAGAATTTTTTTTTATATATTTAATATTTTAATTTTAATGTGCAGTTTGAATAGCACTGCGTGGAGCCCAAACAATCACACACGGAACTTCTGAAAGTATACTATGGGTGCAGTACACACAAACAATAAAGAAGAGAAAAATAGTTTTCAATTTTTACTGTAATTTTTTTTGTAATGTGCAGCTCGTATAACGCTGCCAGGAGGCAGAACAATCACATAGTATATGCTATGAGTGCAGTACACACATTTTTTTTTTCATTGTATTTTTTTTTATGGACGGGGCTTGTAAAACACTGTGTGGAGGCAGTACAATTACACATGGAACTTGTTCTGACAGTAATATATGGTGTATTGGATTGCAGTGCAGCACACCCCACACCACAATGAAAAAATACATCAATTGAAAAGCTGACTGACAGGTTGCCTGTGTACTGAACCCCACTACACTGACTGACAGTCTGCCTAACACATGACCAGTACAATAGCCCAGCACAAACCCCTCTGCACAGCACAAACCCCTCTGCACAGCAAAAAAAACCCTCTGCACTGCACAACACCCCTCTGCCCAGTACATACCCCCTCAGCACTGCACAACACCCCCTGCACTGCACAACACCCCTCTGCACTGCATAACACCCCTCTGCACAGCACAAACCCCTCTGCACAACACCGCTCTGCACTGCACAGCACGCCTCTGCCCTGCACTGCACCTCTTTGCACAACACCCTTCTGCACAACACGCCCAGACCCCTGCACTGTAGAGCTGTGCGCAGCTTGTGGAAATGCATGAAATGGCGGCAAATTCTCAGGAGACCCAGCGACTTGTGTCACTTATCATAGTCCTCCAGCTACCGTGGTGCAACCTTTTGGCCTAAAAACAATATTGTGAGGTGTGAGGTGTTCAGAATAGACTGGAAATGAGTGGAAATTATCAGAACCCAAACTCAAAACCTTGAGAAAGGTGTTTTGACAAAACCCATTAGAACCCAAAACCTGAAGGTAATCAGAACCCAAAATGCGAAAAGTGGCCGTTGCACATCCCTAGTATTTATTAATGCTTGGAGAAAGATTAAGTACTCAGCTCTGAACTGTTATTTTACTAGGTGCATTTGAAAAATGACAGGAAATGCTTGGTTGGCATCATGGTGAGACTGCCACACAGGGACACAGTGAAAATCCCCAGTAGTCCCCACTGCCTATGGGCTCCACCTTCCTCTAATGTCAGATTCCAGTCAGTGGGGCTGATTCAGACTTAATTGCAAGGCTGCAAATTCACAGACCTACCAATTATCAGAGGACCATGCATGGGCACGATCTGCAGTTCACATGCATGAACCCTCTGTGCGATCACAGCCAATGACTGCCTGTGATTGCAGGCCATATGCTGGATGATTGACAGCCATCTGGGAGTGCCAAAGAAAACACAGGTGTCTCCCGGCCATTGGGAGGGAGGGACACTGACATCATCAGCGGTCCCAATCTCCCCACAGCCATCGCAGCGCGGAGTAAGTCTCAGCTTCAGGGCTGCCATTAGGAATTTTGGAGCCCGGGACTGATTTCCAGTCCAGGCCCCCCTCCCCCTTCCCCGCTCCTCCTCCCTCCTCACTTTACTTACCGATCCCGGCTCCTGCTCCCCATCCCTTCTTCTGCCGTGCTGCCTGCCTGCTCAGTCCCGGAGCACAGGACGCCGGTGGACAGTTAAAATGCAGCACCTGCTGAAGAGCCAACCAGAGTTCGTGTACCGGCTTCAAATCCGGACTGAAGCTGCCATCTGAAAAGTAGGTATTGACTTGCATTTCAGACCGAAGGCTGCAGAAATCATTTGATGTTGTACACAGTCCCTAGCATGCTAGCGAGAGAATTTGGGTGGTGGGGGCGTTCTGCGGGGTGGCGGGCGGTGCTCACCTGTTTGCTAGGCTGCATGTACTGTATAAAGGAGTAAATCAGGACAGAATCCCAGCATAACGCCACTGTCGTTTGTTTCTTTTAAAATATTTAAATTTATGTTCCTGATCTCAACACTGAAATCCCACAAGAGCTTCACTGCGTAGGAATGTAAATATTCACAATAGCCATTCATTTAATGTGCTGTCCCTTGTACATTTAATAAGTAGCTTTATTTATCAGCGTGATTTACTGCTGGAAAACCTTAGGAATGAATGCTGCCATTAACAGAATATACAGTCCTGGAAGGTTTAGAGAATATTATCCTCCGCATTGCTCATTGTGGGGCAGACGTGGAACAGAAAGTAATATGGGAACACGTCTCTCAAAAGTATGTCCACACTACCACCAGTACTTGCTCTTAAAAAAAACCTATTGTTTGGAGCGCAACACAACAGAGGCAGACAGGGGGTGCGGTGGGCAAAATGAGCTGCCCGGGCCCTTCCATCTCTCTCAGAGAGGCCAGGCCCGGGACAGCTGTACCGATAGCACCCCCCTAATGGCGGCCCTGCTCAGCTTACACTGCACTGCAAACTGGGGGGGGGGGGTGTTAGTTTGATAGTCAAATGACTTTCCCCCTCTTCGCACGGCTACAATTGCATTCACAGCCATGCACAGAGGTCGGATTTAACTGTGGAGGTGGCTACCTGATTGCTGGGCTCCAAAGATAATCTGATTGGCTGCTATAGGCAACATCACCTCTCTTTAGTACCTTTAGTAATGTACCCATTAGTATAAATTTCTGTTGGCAAAGCCTTGGCGGTGGATGGTTGCAGTCCTTGGCCCTTACCAATGCCTTCTACTGGTAAGCTCTTCATGCTCCAGTACCACATTAGTTGGTACTTTATCTCTCTCCAAGCTTTGATACCCTATCAAGATTTATAGCAAAAAAAAATCATAAACACTGTTGTCTAGGTTATTTAGAAGATCAAGAAGGCATCCTTCTTCTAGCAAAGGTATCGCAATGGGTATCTGTGGTTTTTGAATGAAGTATTTTCCGTATGTGTGTAGATTACTATCCTGCAATTTATTTTTACCTGGTCATTGCCACCATATTAGTAATTAGTAGCCTTGTTTAGGAATGTACTATGGGCCCGATTCAGATCTGATTGCACAGCGGACGGTTATTGATACATTGCACATGCGTATGGGCTGCAATGAGCATGTGCAATGCCTGCTAGCTTAGATATCTTGCTACTTTTTCCCCTTGCTAGCCGTTCACAAGATGATTGACAGGAAGTAGGCATCTGGGGGTGGTAACCGGCTGTTTAGTGGGAGAGCAAAAAAAAATAAAACCTAAAAACACAGCCATGAAAGAAAAAAAGTGCCAAAGTGTTTTAGGGAAGGTTGTGTGACATCAGCTCCAGGTCGGATATGGGAGTATTCATCGCACCCGCCGTCTCTGGCTACTCCTAGCTTGTAATGACTGGTGCCCAGTTGAAAAATCATTGGATGTTGAGCCTGCAACGAAGGCTTTTGGACATTTTCACTCGGCTGTGAATTCTCCGCTAGGCGTACACATCCATTCGCACAGTGCGCAAATTCGTTCGCACAGCTGGCATTTCACCTGGCGTCTACCTGAATTACCCCTATATTGTGTCATTTAACTGTAGCATTTACAACGACCGCTATGAAACCTTATCTCGGTGTGTTAGCAAGGTGCATATACAGCCATCTTGGAATTAGGATGCACATGGGTGCCGGACAGGGTCCCGACAGTCGGTTTCCCGACAGGCATTTCCCCGAATTCGGGATCCCAACTGTCAGAACACTGACAGCCGTGTTCCAGACGGCCGTCGGCTATTTTCCCTCGTGGGGGTCCACGACCCCCATAGAGGGAGAATAGAATAGGTGGCGAGCGTAGCCCACAAGGGGCTTAGTTGTACTCACCATGCTGTCTGGGTCTGGCCAGTCAGGATCCCGACGTCGGGCTAATGACTATCGGGATCCCGACTGTCGGACCCCTGTACCACACCCAATGCACATTGCGTCCAATGCAGTGTGTGTTCTTCTCCTTTTAGAATGCATGACAATATACTGTAGAAGAATCTCTGAGTTTAGTCTCTCTGCAATATAAAAGATGCCTAAAATACTAAAAACTTAGCAGTATTCCTTTTGACTTATTATGCTGATGTTTATAATTAACACCGGCAATCACAGGACTTCAAACAGAAAAACAACTTTGTATATATTTAAACCTAATTAAGCCCAACTTGTTTTGGGGTTTCATTTCCAATTATAAAATTAATGTTCTCCCTGTATATAGCTTCACATTAAAGCTCTATTATTATATTTAAAAAAAGCTTTTTTAGCAATTTGTTACCCCCCCCCCCCCCCAAAAAAAAAAAACCCTCTATAAACAAACAAATAAAAAGGCATTTTATAAAAACATAATTAAAATTAAAACAGAAATTAGAACATAACTTTTGATATGTTCGTGAAATCTAATTTCCTGGTTGTCTCGTTGTTTGTAATAAACAGGTATACTACTGAATATGTAATTAGTTTTTTTTTTATACCTTTTTTTAAGTAAAACATTTTGTCTTAAAGCAGCAATCGCATCCACAGTGAGGCCTGACACCCCGATACCTATAAAGTCCTGTCTCAGGCTCTGATAGGCTCACAGTACAGTTAGTCAAAGAAAGGGTGACAGCAGCCTATGGGGCAGATGTATTAAGCCGGGCGAAGAGATAAACTGGAGATAAAGTGGAAGGAGATAACGAATCAGCCAATCAGCTGTGTTTGAAATATGACAGTTGGGAGTTGATTGACTGGTGCGTTAACTCCTTCCACTTTATCTCCAGTTTATCTCTTCGCCAGGCTTAATACATCTGCCCCTATGTTTCTGAAAGCAGAGGCATAATGCCGCCATTGAAGGAACAAGAACAAGTTCTGTTTGAAGATGGAGATGTTCTAGCCTGTGTGTTGAATCTGCGGTAGCTGGCTTGTGTGACCCCATGGATCATGTAGCCAGCCAATGGTTTCACAGATTATACGATGCTACATCCCAGAATGCACTTTGGATCACTAAGGCAAGCAGGAAGTGACACAGTTTATGTTGCCCTTAACACATAAGTTATCACTTCTGCAGCAGCAGCCATACTGTAGCTACTACAACCACATCGGAATGGGGCCTCATAAGCATAACCCTAATTACATCCATGTCAACACTGTGGCCGATAACATTTTCAGGGGTAGATGTATGAAGCAGTGATAAGGGAGGAGAAGTGATAAGGTGCCTGGTACTTTATCACCGGCCAATCAGCTCCTGACTGTTAAGTTACAGGCTGGGTTTAAAAAGGGAGACACAGTATACAGAATAGATCTCAAACCAGTATATCGTGCACCAATGAGCAGCCTCAGTCACAAATCCAAAAAATTGAAGAACCAGTTTAAATACACATACAATACCACAAAGATATTGGATAGTTCCCAGGGCGCTGGATGTTACTCTTTTGTGTGTAGTTCAGGAGAGATAGCCCCAGGAAAAAAAAAAGATAGAAAAATACACAATAGTGCAACACTGTATCAAACAATTTTAAACAAGGAAAATAAACGTAATGATGTTTGACTCGTACCAATGGTATTTGTCTACGAGATGAGTAGAAAAAACAGCGCTTGTTTTGTTTGAGGGACTTAGATGGTGTGGGTCCCCGGGATCCTCCTCTTCCTTCTAGCCCCACCCCATATACCAGCATCCAGGGACGCTTGTTATTTTTACATCTTTTCATGCTCATTTTTTCTGCATTTACGTGTGGGCAAATATTTATGTTAAAGTGGAGGATCCTATTGGTGACATTCTAAGTCCCCCAAACAAGCGCTGTTTTGTCAACTCAACTGGTAGACAAATACCATTGGTACGAGTCAAACATCATTATGTTTATTTTCACTGTTTAAAAGTGTATTTTTCTTCTTCTCTTTTTCTGGAGCTATCTCTCCAGAACTACACACAAAAGAGTAACATCCAGCTCCCTTGGAACTATCCAATATCTTTGTGGTATTGTATGGGTTTAAAAAGTGAGTCAGGATCTGATTGGCCGGTGATAAAGTACCATGTACTTTATCACTTCTCCTCCCTTATCACTGCTTCATACATCTACCCATCAGTGTCACCTGCTTGACCATGATGACATTTTGACAGTTGTAATAATGACTTCATAACCGTAACTCATTCTCCAGAAAAAAAAATATTAGTAGAGCTAGATTTTATGATCTGGTTACACTAAAACTCATAGACTACTTATCATCTGAAGTCTATCCATTTGATCATGATAAACCAAAAACTTAAGACGTCCATACACTGGGCCGATTTGTTCTAAGGCCAGTCATTTAAAAGTATTCAGCAGCCGTATCCCGCCACCCGGAAAAATGCTGCTACAAGCTCCCAGCTGCCATCATTGCTCGAACGGACCGCGCTGCCCTCCGCTATGAGCTGCCCGCAACCACCACCAGCTGGTCGGATCCCGCTGCCTGCCCCCCACCACACAGGGAAGGAGGTCGGGTGGTCGGACGACCGCGTATAGGACCACAGGACCGCGCATAGGACCTGAGGGGATATCAAACTGAGCTAATTTGGTCCGATTTCACATGCTGATTCGTCGGAATTGGCCCAAATCGGCTTAGTGTATGGGCACATTTACACCAGTTGAATCAAAACACAGAGACTGCTGGGGAAAAGTGTCAGCTGTATGTAAATAATCATATTATTAGGATGAGAGGCGGTGGATCATGATGGCGATGAAAGACAGAACAGCCACATTCAGCAGTGCTACTGTCCAGTCAGGCCTATAGGGGGAGCCGTCTGTCTGATAATCATACAGTTACAGTTATCCACAAAACATTCCCCCAAAACTGATGGTCCTGGTAACCCCATTAAGGTACAGTCAGCCTAACTGGTATTGGTGTGGAGAGCACCTCAAGATCTACAAGAAAGACCGCCACTGCTATAGTTCTTTCCTGTCACACAATGTTCCCACCTGGAACAACATATGCCACTAGACTAAATGCCCTTTTCACACCACAAATCAAAACTTCAATAAACAAAAATCAATCCGGTCAGCCAGGGGTGCAAGCACCGTAAAATAACCCAATAATGGATGACTTCTCTGTGCCTCCATCTGGACGGCACCATCGGGAAGTGCGATACCCCTGCTGGCAGCCTCCCATTCACCCTGTGCCTGGGTCCATGGACCTCTCACCCCACAGATAGGTAAGTGCCTGGGGAGCTCTGTACTCACCTAACCCCATCTTTGCGTGTGATAACTTAACACTCGCCTACCTTCTTCCTCTGTGTGGGCCATCCCCTCGACCCCCATCATCCCTGGTGTATGCCTCTGTGTCTGTGACACCTTGTCCCCCTTACCACCCTAATCACTGGTGTGTGACCACTGCTACCACATTTCTGTGTGTTTGTGTGACCCCCCTGTATCCCAACCGCTGTATGTGAAACCTTCCTTGCCCCCTACATTCTTCCTCTGAGTGTGAGCCCCCTCATACCCGGTGTGTGAACCTCTAATTTACCGTCAATTATTGCAGTTGACGACTGCACCTATTATAACAATATTAGAAAATTACTGTATTAAACTAAAGGATATACCATTTACATTTTTTAGAGGATCTATTACCTCTAGGTTGATTCATTGCCCCTGATGAAGTCCTGAAGGACGAAACGCGCCAGGCCGCTGATTGATTCTATATGTGGCATATTTAAGAATATGAGAATGCTGATGAAATCATACGTGCTGGAAAACTCCTAATAAATGTCTATTTGTTTTTATTTATCTTTTCTATTTCCTTTTTTCGTACCTTTGTTAACAGCGAGGTGCTATAGGGGTGCTGCTTTCCTATAAGTGCAATATTAGGGCCACAACGCTTTTCCATATATATATATATATATATATATATAAAAAGACAAAGGGGTGCCCGATACCGCGCACAATGGTTTTGTTGCGGCAACTCTGAGGATCCCCTGTTAGACGGGACCCAGGTGGATTTAGAGATGAAAAGAAAATAAGAGTTCAGAGTGCGCTACCAGAAATTACACAGTTTTTTAAAAAACAATATGATTTAATATAAAAGCCTTATAGGCAATACATAAAAATACAGAAATACAACAGCTTTTTTATTGCAGCAAGTTTCTGTTATTCCCTTGGTGAAGCAGGCCCAACGCGTTTCGTCATGGAAATGACTTCATCAGGGGCTTATATGTAACATTTTTGACAACCAAATGGCACTGTGAATTCAATACAGATAAAAAAATGAAAATAGGAATAAAAGGATTCATTTGTACATTTAGAATAAAGAGACAATTTTTGGTGATGAAGGATATAAAACAGAGAGGAGGATGAGAGAGAGACCAAAAAAATGTATGCAGAACGTGATTGATTTATACATGATTTCATTACTAGTTACAATGTGATTCAGTTCTGTGATGAACAAATACATACATTTGATAATATTTAGTTTACCAAGGGATCGTACTGATCCTGATTCACGTGGTTATATATAAAATAAATAAAAATGTGATTCAGTTCTGTGATGAACATATATATATATACATTTGATAATATTTAGTTTGCAAAGGGATCTTACTGATCCTGATATACGTGATTAAATACATATTATAATAATAATATTTATAATTAATTTTAAACGATTGTAAGTCTCGTGTTTAGATGAGTGAATACCCCACCAAGGTGAAAAAAGAAAAATTAATTGTTTTAAAAATGTATATATATACCTTTGTACAACTTCAATTGTCATATACACTGGTCGAATTGTGTCATATACACTGGTCGAATTGTGTCAACAATATAGTACCGAAAAAGAAACAACATCTGAGGAGAGATACAGTAATAAATTGAATATTCCTAAATATGGAGTAACCCAAATATCTTCTTGTGGGGAACTACTGGTTTAATCTACTTACAGAAGTTTGTTTGTACCCGTGATTTAGGGACGGGGCTACGGCCAGTTCTTTTAGGGGCCTGATATGCGGGGGTTAATAGCCACCCCAAATAGAATAAAGCCTCAAAGCAGTTCCTTTGCAACAAAATGGTCCCATCTAGAAATAAGTCAAAATGTGGACAGCTTTCAATTGACTTAAATGTACATACATAAGATTCTTATATGGCAGTGATTGAAAAACCAAAGATAAGGATAACCACTTACATGTGTCTGGGCAACTGGATGTGTGCTCACTGGAATCCAAAAGCTGAATGGATACCAGTGTGTTCTGGTGGATATATATAGGGATTCCAGGAGTGACATCACTTCCTGTATGGGTTTAATCACTCTTAATCTTTTATGTTTAAATGTGCTTCTCAAGCTAATACTAAGATGACCAAATGCTATTGAATTCTTTAAGTATGATGCCCTTAAACTGTGGACGTAACCTTAAGCTCTAATATTGCTTTCCTAAGCTGTAAAACCTTAATTGGATGATGGAACGCAAGGCGTGCTCGCCGTGCGTTCCAAACGGGGGCCATTTTGTTTTTATTTTGATTATATTGAAAACAGAGCGATCGTTTAAAAATAAAGTACAGATTCCCTTTTTAGATGGGGGTTAGCCCATCGTTCCGTTTTTAGAGCCCTTTATTTAGAGCTTCTGAGTGATCGGATGGTAGTTACACCTATCCGGAGTTGTCACCAAGCTGTATCCGAATGGCGGAAGTGACGTTCCGCTTACATGGATTTTCTGCCCTTACTTAGCACTGCGGATGTGGTCCTACCTTTAATAGCTTCCCCGTTTTCGGCTGAAACCAAATCACTAAGCAAAAATGGCCGCGGCGATCCATGTTAGAGATGATTCCCCCCACTGCGCTCTCTGCTGGGGATTAAATGATGGAATATTAAATTCTTACACACCATATATGACCACGTTATAAATGTTCGACTCACCTTACTGCGCTCTCTGCTGGGAATTAAATATGGGACATTGAATTCTTATACACCATATATGATTATGTTATAATTATATTTTGATAAATGTTTCTATTAATTTATTTAATTATACTTTGATGTCAGGAAATCAATTATATATTTCTCTTATTATAATAAACATGAAGAATAAATTGATAGCTGAGTTTAATATAAATATATATATATAGTATATAAATAAATATATTAATTATCCATTTTCTAATGGTTTATAATCAACATATTTTATCTAATGTTAAGCGGTTATTATATGAAAAGGAGGGGGAAAGTATGGTGCCAGCTTGAATATAACACCAGGGTTACCTCATTCTTTCCTATGTTTGCCTAAATGGGGGCATAAAAGTATATGCAATAGTTTAGACCTACTAAATATATATTTGAATAAGAAATAGTCTGCATTATATTCGTCTATTTTAAAAAAACAAATTTTGTATATAAATATGTATCCTCCTCTATAATGAGGAGTGCGCTAAACCCATATACACAGTGAGTTCTGAAATTGAAATGGAACCCTACTTAAGTTTATTCGATCACTGACATATTTACATCGAGGTCTTACAAGATGCAACATTACAATTCATGGGAACATAAAGAGAACTTGTATGTTTTACAAAGAATAATCCAGATGATGTAACCATTATCAAAAGTGGGAGATAGATTTTGGTATAGAAAAAAGGTTTTGAGATGGAGAGAAAAAAAAAAGGGGGAAAGAAGGTAAAACCAGCAGGTGTGGGTCTACTTAGAGAAAAGCCACTATATCAACTCCTTCGTTTAAGCCCTTCGGGCTCAGAGAATCCAGAGTGTATATCCAAAAACTTTCCTTCTTTATTAGTTCTTGGTCCCTGTTGCCCCCTCTTGGGTTGGCCGGGACGCGCTCTATGATGGTAAAACTAAAGTTTTCTTTGGTCACCACGGAGTTGTGTTTCTCCAAGTAATGTTTTGGTAGGCTGTGAACTTTTACTTTGTTTCGAATGTTCCTCATGTGTTCCTGCACACGTATTTTCGCTTGCCTTATAGTCTTGCCTATATAGATGAAGTTGCAACTGCAAGTGATTTTATATACTATATGATCTGAATTGCAAGTGACGGCTTCAGTGATTTTGTATTCCCTACCATTTTTAAAGGTGTGCTGGAACTGTGATTTCTCCATGAAGGGGCAGCAGATGCATTTTTTGCACGGTAAGATCCCCTTTTTTTTTATTTAGAAAATGATGAGTACCCTTATTGAGAGCTGGGGTTGTTGATTTTAATCTTCTGGGTGCCAGAATAGATTTTAGATTTTTCGCCCGACGGTATACAAGGTTCGGTTTAGGGTGAAGATGTTGTGCCAACACTGGATCTCGCAACAGTGTGGTCCAGTGCTTTTCAAGGATTTTTCTGATTTGGTTGTTCTCACAGTTAAACTGTGTTATAAATGGTCTACACTTGAATTCCTTTTTTTGTTTAGTAGTTTCAAGTAGAAGGTCATCTCTTTTCTGAGAAAAAGCTCTCTGCCTGGCAGTTTCAACAGATGTCGCCTTGTAGCCTCTTTCAATGAAGCGATCAAAAAGTAACTGGGATTGAAGCCAGAATTCGCTGTCGTTATTACAATTTCTTCTCACCTGTAGAAATTGGGCGTATGGTACACCGTTCTTCCAGGCTGGAAGATGACAGCTGGTGGCCGGAATGAAGCTGTTTGCATCCACTGTTTTGAAATGGGTCCGTGTTAACACTTCTTCCCCTGGCCTCCCTTCAAGTTCTAAGTCTAAGAAATCGATTTTTGTGGCGTTGGTCTTATAGGTGAATTTAAGATTGAAGTCGTTAATATGTATGTATGAAATAAATTCCAATACACTAGTTTCATCCCCATGCCATATAAGAAGAAGATAATCAATATAGCGTTTATATGCTATTATGTTTTTTCTTCAAAGCGTGATCCGAAGATGAACTGTTCCTCCCAGGCCCTCATGTGGAGGTTGGCATATGACGGGGCAAATTTTGTCCCCATAGCCGTTCCCTGTTCTTGGAGATAGTGATCCCCGTCAAATTCAAAGAAGTTGTGATTTAAAATGAACTTGATGCTGTTAATTAGGAATATTATTTCAGATTCCGTTTTTTCCGGGTCATTTCGTAGTATTTTCTCCACTGATTGTAGTCCCTTACTGTGGGGGATAGAAGAATAGAGTCCCTGTACATCTATTGTTAGCCAGCAATAGTTGGCGGACCAGATTTTACCTTTCAATAGTTTCAGGACTGAAGAACTGTCTTTCAAATGGGACCTATTTTGCAAGACGTACGGCTGTAGTTTTAAGTCCAGATAGTGGGAAAGATTGGATGTAAGTGAGTTTATGCCCGCTATTATGGGGCGTCCTGGAGGTTCTGCTTGATCTTTGTGGACCTTCGGAATATGATAGAAATTAGCCAACATAGGATGTTTAACGTTGATGTAATCATATTCTTCTTTACAAATGACCTTGTTATCTAAGCCTGACTTCAGAAGAGTTTCAAAATCTGTTTTGAATTCTGTTGTTGGATTGGATTGGAGTTTCTGATAGGTAGTTTGGTCATCAAGGATTTTTCTTGCTTCCTTCAGGTAGTTAGTTTTTTCTTGTAAAACTACCGCCCCTCCCTTATCGGCAATCTTCACAATGGTATTTTCGTCCTTTTTTAGACTTTTTATTGCTTTATTTTCCTGTACATTTAGATTTTTTACAAAGTGCTTTTTAGGATTGATTGTTCTGAAATCTTCCCTCACAGCTTCGAAAAAGATTTCGAGGTGACTTCCTCTGGATTCTACCGGATAGAACCGCGAGGTGGGAGCTGGATTTTTAAAAAAATGTCTTTGTACTGTGAGATTTCTGATGAATTTATTCAAATCGATGAAAAGGTCGAAATGATTGATATGACCATCTGGTGCGAATTTTAGGCCTTTGTTTAATAACGTATTCTCGGCTGAAGATAGCTCTTTCTTTGACAGGTTGATGACTCCTGTGCTAGCGGGGGTGGTAGTGTCGGGCCTTTTTTTATTTTTTTGGCGAGCTGTTTGCCCCCTCTGCATCCTCTATATCTCCATTGAGTCTGCGTTTGAGTCCATGTGGGGACTCTAGGCGGGTGTAGAGTTCTTCTCTTGTTGCCCAATGGGGTGGGTCAAATTCCCGTTCCACATCTAAAAAATTACTCTTATTGTATTGTTGATTTCTACGAGGGGAAGGGGATCTGAAGAAGTCTCCCCGTCGTTGCTGATGATAATTTCCATAAGAGGGTATTCTACCTCTAAATGATCTTGGTGGATGGTAGTCGTCATTTCTGTCCCTAGAATCGTACCTTCTAGGTCTTTCATAGTGCCTCTGGTGCTGTCTATGACTATGGAAATTATTCCGATAGTTATTAAAGAAACGGTATGGGATGCTGTCCCTTTCTCTATCGTTTGAGCGATAGGAGCCTCGCCTTGGTTTGTCCCAGATTGGGTTGCTGTTATTTTCGAAACGGTATCTTCTTAGCAGGGGTTCTGTTTTCTTAATTTCGTTGGGCCACACGTGTACCTGTCCACTTATATAGTCCCTTTTGTCTCGGACAAATTTCTTTTGTTTGCGTTGTATGATGTCCTTTTCTAAACTGTCCAGTTTGGACTGTAGATCCGTTATATCTTTTTTAAATTCTTCACTTGTGTCGAATTTGGATAAAAGGCCCTCGATTCTGCCCATCTTGCTCTCTAGTGTGACTAATTCCTTTTTCCTCTCGTTAACCAATGTGGTCATCAGTTTCGTGGAGCATTCGTCCAGAATGGAATTCCATGTTTTTAAAAATATTGGATTATCGATCCCATAAGTTGGTAATTTTTGTAGTCTAAGGCCTCTTGGGATTCTTCCCACCTCGATATATTTTTCAATTGTGACGATGTCATACCATCCTTTCAGCTCTTTTACCGCCAATTTTTTCAAGTGTATTCAGGTATCCAAAATAATCCTCTCCACCATCCTCCATATCCAATTCACATTCCTCATCCGCAAAAATGTTCTTCACATTATAATTTTTCTTTGTTCTATCTTTGAAGAGTGGCATTGTATAAGCGCAGCAGTAAAGGTTAACTAACAGAAAGTAGATAAAAAGACAAAGGGGTGCCCGATACCACGCACAATGGTTTTGTTGCGGCAACTCTGAGGATCCCCTGTTAGACGGGACCCAGGTGGATTTAGAGATGAAAAGAAAATAAGAGTTCAGAGTGCGCTACCAGAAATTACACAGTAAAAAACAATATGATTTAATATAAAAGCCTTATAGGCAATACATAAAAATACAGAAATACAACAGATTTTTTATTGCAGCAGGTTTCTATTATTCTCTTGGTGAAGCAGGCCCAACGCGTTTCGTCATGGAAATGACTTCATCAGGGGCTTATATGTAACATTTTTGACAACCAAATGGCACTGTGAATTCAATACAGATAAAAAAATGAAAATAGGAATAAAAGAATTCATTTGTACATTTAGAATAAAGAGACAATTTTTGGTGATGAAGGATATAAAACAGAGAGGAAGATGAGAGAGAGACCAAACAAATTTATGCAGAACGTGATTGATTTATACATGATTTCATTACTAGTTACAATGTGATTCAGTTCTGTGATGAACAAATACATACATTTGTTAATATTTAGTTTACCACGGGATCGTACTGATCCTGATTCACGTGGTTATATATAAAATAAATAAAAATGTGATTCAGTTCTGTGATGAACATATATATACATTTGATAATATTTAGTTTGCAAAGGGATCTTACTGATCCTGATATACATGATTAAATACATATAATAATATTTAGAATTAATTCTAAACAATTGTATTTCTTATTCAAATATATATTTAGTAGGTCTAAACTATTGCATATACTTTTATGCCCCCATTTAGGCAAACATAGGAAAGAATGAGGTAACAATGGTGTTATATTCAAGCTGGCACCATATAATAACCGCTTAACATTAGCTAAAATATGTTGATTAAAAACCATTAGAAAATGGATAATATATTTATTTATATACTATATATATATATATTTATATTAAACTCAGCTATCAATTTATTCTTCATGTTTATTATAATAAGAGAAATATATAATTGATTTCCTGACATCAAAGTATAATTAAGTAAATTAATAGAAACATTTATCAAAATATAATTATAACATAATCATATATGGTGTATAAGAATTCAATGTCCCATATTTAATTCCCAGCAGAGAGCGCAGTAAGGTGAGTCGAACATTTATAACGTGGTCATATATCTGTATTGAATTCACAGTGCCATTTGGTTGTCAAAAATGTTACATATAAGCCCCTGATGAAGTCATTTCCATGACGAAACGCGTTGGGCCTGCTTCACCAAGGGAATAACAGAAACTTGCTGCAATAAAAAAGCTGTTGTATTTCTGTATTTTTATGTATTGCCTATAAGGCTTTTATATTAAATCATATTGTTTTTTAAAAAACTGTGTAATTTCTGGTAGCGCACTCTGAACTCTTATTTTCTTTTCATATATATACATATATATATATATAGGAGGGGATAGCAGCGGCACTCAGGACTTATACAAACAAACGACTCGTAGCCAAGACCAGTGACGTTTCAGCCCTTCCGGGCTTTTATCAAAAACAGCTTATATATATATATATACAGATGGGTCTGGTCCCATCTTTGCAGGGGATGGCGCCGGCGTCGCCAGCCGCCATCCCCCGCCAGCGCCATGGCGATTGCGAGAAGGGGACGCGCGCGCACGCGAGGCGCGCGCGTCCCCTTCCGACGGCGCTTCGATCGGTTCCCCCGGGTCCCCGCCGGCTTGCCGGCGGTAACCCGGGGTCCCCGCCGCCTACCCGCACCCCCCCCTACCTCCCCCTAACCCTGTCCGTCTCCCTGAGGCGGAGACGGACAGGGTTTCCGTCACGCTGGCGACGGAGACTGAGACGCGCGTGCGCGTGAGACGCACGCGCGTCTCAGTATATTTGCCGGCGAGGCTGCTGGCGGGTCGCCAGAGGGGACGTGCTGGCGACCCGCCAGCAAGGATGGGACACAGCACATACTGTATATATATATATATATATATGCAAAAGAACGATACCCAGCGCATTAAGTCCAATGTCTTTAAGCATGTAACAATGTCCAATAAGTCCCACAATGTGTGCTGCACCCCCTGACGAAGTCCGAACCTGTGACGAAACGCGTTGGGCGTGGCTTCCAGTGATCCTGACGCTGTGGCGTTTCTGCAGTCCATGTCGATCTGAAGGAGTTGACCCGAGTGAGCGGTTGTTTGACGAGGTTCCTGCCGGTGACTGATCACCGCCTAGGGCTGTTACATCTGTACCTTCCTGCCGCACTGCCCGACTACTCCCTGGCAAGCATTGCTGTTTTTACCCTAAAAGTACGTCAGTATTTTATAAGTAAAATCGTGTTATATTATATTACTGATTGTGCGCTTCATTTACTTCTCTTTGCATATATATATATATATATATATATATATATATATATATTTCGTATGGATTACAAGCCGACTGAGTGCTGCACCTTTCTACTACCTGTAACTACCTTGTGAAGGCATCGGCCGCAAGCTACTACCTATTCCCAGGAGTGCCTAGCCCACGACTTATATATATATATATATATATATATATATATATATATATATATATATATATATATATATATATATATATAGATGCAAGTCCAATCGGCACTCACGTATCAAAGGGTGAAAACAGTCTCCGGTGCCCTCTATGAAACCACCAAACGGGGTCACTATATAGAAGTCCACTTCAGCGGCACTCAAGGATAAATATAACGCTTAACTCAGCTGGTTGTCATCAACGTTTCGAAATCTCTTTATTTCGTCATCAGGATATCCTGATGACGAAATAAAGAGATTTCGAAACGTTGATGACAACCAGCTGAGTTAAGCGTTATATTTATCCTTGAGTGCCGCTGAAGTGGACATATATATATATACAGAAAGAAAGAGAGATAGATAGATAGATAGATAGATAGATAGATAGATAGATAGATTTATTTTAAAGCTGCAAACAACGTGTAGGATTAAACAGCAAAACGTTGTGAAACTATCATTGGCAAATGTCCCGCTTAGTCAATGAAGACATCTGTGGCTGTCTCTCTGGGTCATTTGAATTGATCCTGGCAAATGATGTTCTCTAGCTATGCCTTCCTACTGCTAACACACACCTCTGCATTTGTAAAATCCTTCTTCTTTGACAGTGACCCATATGCTATTTGGCATAGATTTTTGTAATGAATTTCCTACTCCAGTTCAGTTTCACAGAAAAACACATTTGGAACTAGGGCAAGGTGACAATGACAATTTGGTGACTGCTGTCATTGTGGTAAGTGCAATATAAGCAATTGGAATGAATGGGGATGGTAAAAGTACCATAGGAAATAAATGAATATATAGGATCTGTGATGCTGTATACATAAGTCCTACAAATAATTCTACAAACCATGTAACCACAGGCTTTCCTCTTGTCTTTCCATACCCATGGTGCATCTCTGGGTTCATAATTAATTAAATGTGTCCATTTGCCCTCTCTGGTGCAGTGAGCTGTCCTGTTAAGAGGGAGGTAACTAAAGGTGTCCACACACGCACCGATCCCGGCGGTGCAATGTGTGCTTTGAGGTGTGGGCACCTCATCGCACAGTACAAAAAGTATGTGCTGCACATACTTTTTGTACTAGCTTTTTCTAGCATAGCATCGCATCGCATGCACATCGTATGCACAAGGCATACGATGCGATGCTATGTGTGTTAGTTAAGCACAGAACGCACGCCGGGATCGGTGCGTGTGTGGGCACCTTAAGTAAACATAAAGGGGGAAATTTACTAAGATTGACTAAGATTGAGGTTATTCTGATTCACTCGGAAATGCACAATCACTCTCTAATGGACAAAACCATGTGCACTGCAGATGTGGATGATATATCGTGCAGAGAGCAGCTGCAGTGGAGGGGTGGGGGGGGGGCGGCAACTCCCCCAGAGGCAACTCCCCTCCTACACGGAGGTAGGATCCACCACTGGTTAGGAGGTTAGGAGGAGGCCCAAATAATATTTTTGCAACTGTGCCCGCCACTCACAAGTTCCACCATCGGTCAGACATTTGACTGGGAAATTCAGTTGATGGTCCGGGAATAACATATGGATTTGAAAGTGAAAAAGCGATGTTTTCACACTGAGCGGCGGCTAACTACTCACAGTCATCTGCAACGTTGCAGATCAGCGATTAGTTCTAAATCAGGCCCTTTGTTTGCTGCAGCAATCCTAGATTGGATACCATCCTTAGTAAATACTGTTGCAGAACTGGTGCTAGTGTTACAATACAATTGGCTCACACAGTACTTTATGTTCCTTTAGCCAGGAAAATTTAAACAATGTCTGACCTCACAGACTGCTGACTAATGAAGTTTTAGTAGACTGTACGTATATAGCGATATATATATATATAGTCTTTGTACTGTTCTCAGTGTGTGGGTGTTTCGGGCTACACTGTGCAGCAACGGAGTTCTTATCCTCAAATAGCGTATGAATTCCGCACTGTCCTTAGGTAGTAATAATAGAATGAGTGAGAGAGGGACTTGTTTCTGTTGAGCTCATTTGGGCCTGACAGGCTCACAGAGGTAGGATAAAAGTGTGTTGCTCCTGATCTGCCTGACTACAATGACAGCTTTGTGTGCTAAAATGTACTTTCCTGTAGACAGATCTGATATTCGCCATACATACTACAGTGTAGTTCGGCACTACAGTATCTTTGACTGTGACAGAAATTTCTCCTCGGCTTACAACTGCAGCTGTCACTTTACAAGGAGCAGCAGCCCCATTGCAGCTCACTGGCCAAAGTACCCTGGAAGTAGGGATGGCCATCGGTGTGCCTATAATCGATGGCTGCAATCGGTGATGAAACTGCAAGTGGCCATCGATGGTCACCAAGAGATGATTTCACCTACTGTTGCTCATCCCTGTTCTTTTAGGGAATGGCCTGTGGTCCAATCACAGCCTGGGAGCGGGCCTTCATGGGTATGCTCCGTGTCCCGGCACTTTGCAAAAGTTCTCAATGCAGGATTTCTCCTCGCAGGATCTATCACCTCAGACTCTCCGCCCCTCTAACCAGAGACAGATCACCCACATTGCTCTTTATTACTCCACCTTTCTGTCTCCTGACAACAAAATGCACACTGAGGCAAGATCTACATATCTATGCATATCTTTCCATGTATATTTACAATTAATATATATATACAAGGGTGGATCAATAAGTACCTGTGTTTGAAGACAGGTGGCGTTGCTGAGGAAAGTTGGCATTACTATCTTTCAAACAACGCCATACCAAATTTCAGATTGATTTCTTTTTGATCAGTTTTTTCCACCAAGACAATGCACCAGCTCCCTCATCCGGAATTGTTGCAGCCAAATTGCACGAATTGTGCTATGGATTGTTGCCGCATGCACCACACTCGCCCGACTTGACTCCCTGCGACTTCTTTCTGTTCCCAAACCTGAAAAAAATTCAGCTCAAACAAGGAGGTCATCGTCGAGACAGAAACCTACATGAGTTTGACAAATTGTATTTTTTTAAGAGGGTTTTAAGATATGTCAGGGACTTTGGGAAAAGTGTATTGCCATGAAAGGAGAATATGTTGAAAAATAAATAAAAATTTTAGTGAAAATTTTTTGTCTTCATTCTTAACATAGGTACTTATTGATCCACCCTTGTATTTCGTTTTAGGTGTGCCGGGGACTGCCCCGCTGCTCGGGGAGTGCTAGGCATGCCACCAAAATGACAAAAATAGGAATTGTACTGCTAGGCCACACCCCCATCCATACAAGGCCACAACCACCTTCTAGTGGCTCCACCCCTTTTTGGGAAATCACGCCATTGGTGCCGAAGGACCCAATTCAAAAAAGAAAAAAGTTAGGCGGCATTTAGGTAGCATCTGATTAGAAAGGAAGGCCAGGAGTATACCGCTTTATCTTGCATGTGTCCTACAAATAATAATAACATGATGCTTTCTGGTGATGACCACTTATTTATTTAAATGTACTGAAAAACCTCAGAGATGCACAAAACTATTCCCTTCAGTAGACTAGACAATCTGTCATCTGGGTCCTCTGAATGTAAATTATGCCTCTTCTAAAATACTTTAAATAATATTACATTAACCACATTCCACCACTGGCGAAAGGATTTGTGAAGATGAGAGACATTTTCTAGACTGTTCTCCAAAATATTCATCTTTCTATGGCTGCAGCATTCAGCTGTATCTATAGAGGAGATGTAGACAAAAGATCAACAATAACAATGATGACATTCATAAGTTGAACACCACAATGTTGACAGTTGGGATGCTGGCATTATTAAACACAGGCTGTAGGGATGGGTTAAGGCTAGGTGGTGGTTAATGTAGACACTAGAGCAGGGCTGGGCAACACCGGCCCTCCAGATGTTAGTGAACTACACATCCCAGGATGCTTTGCATTAGTTTTGCTATGTGGCCATGCTGAAACTGATGCAAGGCATGCTGGGATGTGTAGTTCATCAACATCTGGAGGGCCGGTGTTGCCCAGCCCTGCACTAGAGGTAGGATTAGGGTAGGGGTTATGTGTAGCATTGAATCACTTACCGGAATGTCGAAGGAGGTCTGACTTGGAAGTGATGGTCACAGAAGATGCTAGTGGAGGTGCAGTAACCACAAGAGAAAGGAAGTCATGCTCAGCCACCAGAGATGATATGTCTACAGGATGAATGTTGACATTGCCATCACTGATGTTACAACTATGTCCATATTCCCATATCAATCTGATGAATGTTGACATTTTCCCATGTCACCATATCATGCATGACCCCTGCAGAGCAAATTGCCTTCATGTATGTAGCTGGACTAGGGCTGTAAGTACAGTAGGGCAGTGATGAAGACGACCTTTGTGTGAATCTATGGAGACACCATTGCTGATTTTCCCTGGAGGCTACTCCTTGATGCTATTCTGTGCCAGATTGAAAAAAACAAACCTTGGATGACCTAGACCTCCATTCATCTTATAAAAACACCTTTGATAAAGTCGTCAGAGCACGAGGAAACATGTTCGGCAGCACTGGCATCTTTTAACTGATTCCGGATACTAAAGGTTGCACTGGATCTCCTGCTTTCACCGATCTCCTTGCTCATCCCTGGGTTCTAATTTTGGAAACCTTCGAACATTTTACCAGTTTATGGGACACCACCACCTGCACACTGTAGATTACAAATACCGCAAACATCGTGAGGATACCTCTTCCAATTGAGGACTGCATTTACCCTCCAGCGCTATTTAAGTATCCCGCAAGGTTTATGGACTCCCTTATTTTCACTATCTGGTAAAGCCACCCAGTGAGGAAACGAGCTCATAATTCTCACAGGAGACACATAAGGACAAGCAGAACTCCAGTATCATTGAGTATACAACCTTTATTATTTATTGCTTATTTATATTATACATTTTTCTCATTAATTATTTTTTACAATTACATTCCTCAGTACACTTACTGGCAATTTATTGTAATTTTTATATTTGGTACTTGTGTATTATCATGGCACCCCCGATATTGATCGTGCAATGTTTTTATCGCATACACCCGATGGCATGCGATGCGATGTGATGCAATTTTAGACCCCTATTCGGTTAAAAATTGTATAAGCACCCTAATGGGTGCTTACAATGTTAAATGCACCCCCACGCCACCCTCCACTATAAACGTGGCGAGCGTAGCGAGCCCGCGAGGGGAGGCGGTACGCGTCCTATGACCTTTTCATACCCCAACTATCCACGTCGGCGTGGAGTTGAATTTATACAGTGTGGCGAGCGCATCGAGCCACCGAGCCCAAAGCGTGTTGAGCGCAGCAAGCCCCGCGAGGGGACGCGTATACCTGTGAAGTTATGCGCGTACCCACGCCACGCTATATAAAATCAACTCCACGCCGACGTGGATAGTGGGGGTATGAAAAGGTCGTAGGACGCGTACCGCCGCCCCTTAGCGGGCTCGCTGCGCTCGCCACGCTTCGGGTTCACGTTTATAGTGGGGGTGCATTTAACATTTTAAGCACCCATTAGGGTGCATTTAACATTGTAAGCACCCATTAGGGTGCATTTAACATTGTAAGCACCCATTAGGGTGCTTATACAATTTTTAATCGCATCCCATCGCATTGTATGGCATTGTATGCCATATACAATGTCATAGAATTTTAAAATTGTATGATATTGTACAACATCGCGCGATATCGCATACCATCGTATGCCTTATGGTATACGATGCGATGGGCGCCGTGATAATACACAAGTACCTTATATTTATTATTTTTATTGTATATTTTATGTCAATTCATTACTAATCAAAGATGTTATTTTTATTGTAATATTCAATTGATCCTCATACTTTTTAGCTCTCCACTTCTATATATCCTGTTTGTATCTATTGTTAGGGGTTGACATCCCCTTTGTTTGGAGGAGCATGACACAACACCCCACTACAGGCACCTATTCTATCCTGAGCCACTATAGTGCTCGAATATACCCCCCTTTTCTTGCTATTGGACAAAGTCCACTTATATATATTTTATCTCAAGTGGTATTAAAACTTATCGTAGGCACATGGGCGGCGGTCATTCCCGGTGATCAGGATGTTGGCATCCAACAAGTCGGGGGACTTGGGGTTAGGCTGCAGGGTATTGGGGTTAGGTTTATGAATACTCAAGGGGGGTTAGGGTTAGGCTGTGGAGTGCGTGGGTAAAGTGTAGTCTGCGGGTTACGGGAGTTAGGTTAGAGCACTAGCGGAGAAGGTTAGGGTCAGGGTGCATGGAGAGGGTTAGGATGTGTTTGTGTGCACAGTAAATGCATACAACAGACACTTGTACCGCGCAAATCAAACTAATAACCTGCAAACAATTAATGACTGTTTGCAACGAGCAGTACCCAGGAAATTGCAGCCCCCCTTAAGTCTAAAGGCTGGAGCCGCCATTGCCCTTCTCTTATAAAAATAAAATAAGTATAAAACACCCAAAAATTTCACAATCTTCAGTAATCTTTGCTACTCCTCTTGAATGAACCTTATTATCTAATAAGGATCATTCAAAGGATCCACAGTGCCACATACAGCAATAAAAGTGATACGAGAGGGCTCAGATAGATGTGGATAAATCTCAATATAAGAAGTATCCACAAATCCACTTAATACAATGAGATACAGTACTTAATAGTCGTGAAAGTGGGTGCCGATGGAGTGCCTCTGATTGTTGCAGGTGCTGGCGATTCTATTGCCAATCATCAGGACCTGCCATCAGATCGAAGGGAGCTCACGTGCGCGACATGTTCCTTCTGAGCCATTCCGCATCTCACGTCTGACGGGGACGCGTGTGCGTGTGAGATGCTCGTGCGTCCCCATCAGATGGAGTGCCTCTCTGGCGATTCCCAGCGCTGATTGAGAGGTGCTCCATCACACACAATATATATATATATATATATATATAGTGTAAGCGTACAGAGGTTCACAGCATGAATTGATTGCTAAAAATGTAAAACTAAATGATCTCATTTGCATTATCGTAGGAGCAGAAAACCCTCCTATAGAATTCAGCTATTTTGGGAAAGTAACAATGGTGCTTTCCGGAGTTGGAATAAAATGTTTCTGGCAGGGTGTCAATAAAGCGCATTCGACACTTGGATTTAGCACATACAGCTGGTAGCAGTCGGGAGGTGTCCTTTCACAGACTGCAATACACAATTATGCATTTGTCTGCTTAAATTAGCCTTGAAATATTTAAAGAAAACGGAGCAGGTCTGTTATCGTGTGGCTTCATTCCAAGCATCAGCTTCTGCAAAATAGTATTAATAAAACTAGGTTATTTAAAAGGGAAAAAAATCTGTTCCAAGATAAATTAAAATATGTAACAAAAGGGATGTGAAGGCCCAAAGTCATTAATCATTATTTCATCATTAATGTTGATATTTCCAGGTTTATGAATAGGGTTAGCATTAGGACATTGGTTCCCAAACGTGGTTCTCAAGGCACCCTAATGGTCCAAGTTTTAAGAATATCCATGCTTGGCAGCAGGTGATCTAATTAGTACCTCATTTAATTTGGTTTAACCCTCTGTGCTGAGCCATGGATATACTTAAAGCCTGGACCGCTGGGCATGTTTTATTAAGCACTTGCAACTTTTTATACAAAAATATCTAAATATATACACATACATATAAATAACAGAAAATGAACTGAAACATACATAAAAATATAAACCATAAATCTGAATATAAACCATACATATGAAAACATCGCCTGGACCACTGGGGTGCCTTGAGGACTGCGTTTGGGAGCCTCTGCATTAGGGATATTGGCCCTTATTCAGATCTGATCGCAGTACAAATTTGTTCTCAAAATGGGCAAAACCATGTGCATTGCAGGTGGGGCAGATGAAACATGTGTAGAGAGAGATACATTTGGGTGGGGTGTGTTGAAAATGAAATCTAAATTGCAGTGTAAAAATAATGCAGCCAGTATTTATCCATACTTGCCTACTTTTGAAAACTAGTTTCAAGGAGATTATAGATGGTAATAGAATTTCCACTGAGGGGGCGTGTCATGCTCCACCCAAAGGGCGTGTCTAGCTCCATATATGGAGAGACTGTGAATGTGGCACCTAGAAGCGTTGGTGTGTACTGCTACATATGAGAGGAATCTTGTAAAATGACTTATAGCCAAATGTAGATGAGCCCCAAAGCAGTTAGTAAGAGCTACTATACTTGGTAAAGTGCTGGGAAATGGTGCAGATGATTCAGTGTAAATGTATCTATCTATCATTCCTTTTTCCCCCAAAAAATGTAACAGTGTAATGTGGGCTAGTGAAATGAGGGAGATTGCTAGACTAATAAGGGAGAGAGGGAGATTGCTGCTATTTCAGGGAGTCTCCTGCAGAATGTAGGAGGGTAGGCAAGTATGTTGCTGCCCCACAGCACAATCTTGTGGTTTGCAGGAGCCTGGAATGGCACCCTCCAGCATGTTGAGCTGCATGGAGTGTTCTTTAGACAGAACTGTATTTCCCAGAGCTAGTATCTCTGTCTCCTAGGTGTGACTTGACATCACAGGTTTAAGGTTGGGAGCGGCACAATGTGCAATGCCAACCTGATACTGTGTTGGATAATGGATATATGTGATGGGTGTGCAGTAAGTTTCTGGATGCACAAAAAGTATTCGCATGCGTTCAAACCACTTGGTGAAGCAGCTGGACCAGTACGAAGCAGCTATGGGCCGTATTCAATGAGCCTGATTCGCCATGTTTTTATGGCGAATTTGTGCTGTTTGGCGAATTTCTGACTAAAACGGTGAATCACCCTATTCAATGACCACATGGCGAATACATTTCAAGGTTTTTTTCGCCATGATTCACCGAGTAGCAATCGCTATCTTTTTATGGAGAAGTGGAATGTGAACTTTTAAAATAAAGTGTTTTGTTTTTCACATTTGGTGTCAAAAAATCAGGAATTTTATTCTGAGGAGGGGCATGCTATTTTTATTCATGTGCTGTAAGCACCTGAATATATATTTAATTTTAAAAAAAATATTTTTATTTTTTATTTTTTTTACACAGCAGCCAGCAGGGGGCGCCGGAGCCAAGCCGCTCATTACATATTCATATATTCACTGCACCCGATCGTTACGATCGGGGATAGTGAATATACGGTCCCCTACTGGCACCCCGGGGGGCAGCCTGTGCTGCCTGGCACCCGGGGAGCCCACCTACCCCCCACAAAGTTCTGGAGCAGGCAGAGAAACTTCCATCTCTCTGCCTGCCACCGTCCTCAGGCTCCCTGCGGCAATCGCCGCAGGAGCTTATATTCGCCAGTCAGGGGCAGCGAGCCCCTGACACGTTGAATACCGGAGCCCGCTGGCTCCGGAACGTGGCGAATGTGCAGCGAATCCTAAAAAGGATTCGCTGCACCTCGCAGGTATTCTCATTGAATACCGCCCTATGTCTTCTTCATGCTGGATGAAGCTCTCTGCTGCAGCTTCTGGTGATTCAAGACAAATCCTACACACCTTGCACTTGTTTTGAGGGAGCTCTAAGTCACAGGGGCCCCTGGACTCTATGGCAGATGACCAAGTTCCTGTATTTGCTCAAGGGCCAGAAAATCCACCACTTTCCTGGACTTGTGTACAGTTGCATTGTCATGATCTAAAAGACACCAAAAGAGGGTATTCTTGGACAGCAAATGTATATGGCTTCCAGCACTTGCGGCAGGCATTGGATGGTCTACCAGTTATGATGTACTGCTAAACAAGTAATATGGTAGCTACATGAGCAGTCTTGGCCACAAGAAATCATCTACTTGGCCATGCAGCGCTCATGTTGGAAGTTCTGTGGTGGTGCACCTCCAATAGGGGTACACTGGGACAAATGATGTTTAGTCTCAGGGTCTTAAATTGTAGATCCAAGATTCATCCCTGCTGAACATCTGTCAGGAAGATTTTGAGCAACCACTATCAAACCTGGCCAGCATATTGCAACACCAAGATACCCGAACACCCTTCTGCTCTCGCTGTTTTGGCACCAGGCATGCAGAAACCTTGTTCAGGCCAAGCTTTTCATGCAGTATTAAATGTATGGCTCCCAATGAGATGCCTATCTCCTTCTCTTACTGTCATGGTAACCCTTGTGGCCCACACAGCAGCAATACTATCCGTGGTGATAGAAGACACAGTTCAGCTACAGTGTTCCTCATCTTTCAGGGGCCGTCTCCCATGCCAAAATCCGGCAAACAACTCAAACAAAGCGGTTTGAGATAGTACTTCATCCTCAAAAGCAGCTTGCAGTTGATCAAAACTCTTTAACATTCCTCATAGGGGATCATGGCTCTCCAATGGCCTCTATTAAGCTCATGAAGCTCATTAAGTTCATGAAGGAATTGAACAAGTTGACTTCCTTGAATTACAGTACTACTAATATAGTAGAGATTACAGTTCACAATATAACAGTTTGATTCTCTCTACTCCACATACTGTATGCATTGCACATCTGGAAAGTTACACCAATTGGCTTTGTTCCGTAATACAATCTTGCGAATTACTGTATCTCTCAAGGCAGTAAGGTTGATGACATGATTTGCCCTTCACAAATCCACACTAAATGGAAAATGCATCAAGCCTTAGAGAAAGATAAAGTGGAGTAGGGATGCCAATCCCTAGGCATTTTTTCAATCCTGGGGTCCGGGATTAAAAAATGTTCAATCCCGGGATTCCCACGATCCCTGGATTGGCATCCCTAATAAAAATAATGATACTTGTTTCGGTACTTATGTAGTAACTGGGCTGCCGATTTTGAAATCGGGTCCATCGCATCGCATCGCACCCGACCATATCGCATGCGATGCGATGCGATGCGATGGACCCGATTTTTCCATAGGATTCAATGTTAAAATGGACTGAGTCCATTTTAACATGGAATTCAATGGGAAAAAGGGGTCCTTTTCATACCCCTACTATCCAAGTGGGCATGGAGTTGGATATAAACCTGTGGTGAGCGTAGCGAGCCACCGAGCCCGAAGCGTGGCGAGCGTAGCGAGCCCCGCGAGGGGACGCAGAATACCGTCCCCTCGCGGGGCTCGCTTCGCTCGCCACGCTTCGGGCTCGGTGGCTCGCTACGCTCGCCACAGGTTTATATCCAACTCCATGCCCACTTGGATAGTAGGGGTATGAAAAGGACCCCTTTTTCCCATTGAATTCCATGTTAAAATGGACTCAGTCCATTTTAACATTGAATCCTATGGAAAAATCGGGTCATCGCATCGCATCGCATCGTATGCGATGCGATGCGATATCGCATCGCATCGCATCTGATTGTATGCCTTAACTTAAGGCATACAATCAAAAAATCGGCAGCCCAGATACTACATAAGTACCCTTGTTTCCTAGCACAGTGCCCACGATATTCAGTCGTATGGCATCTTATGAATTGTACCGCATCGCATGCCATATACCCACATGCGATGCAATGCGATTTTAAATTGTATAAGCACCCTAATGGTTTTTTTCAATGTTAAATGGCCCCCCTATACGATTTTTAATTGTATAAGCACCGTAATGGGTGCTTATCAACGCCAACCCGAAGCATGGCCAGCGCAGCGAGCCCGCAAGGGGCGGCGGTACACATCCTCTGACCTTTTCATACCCCCACTATCCACATCGGCGTGGAGTTGACTTTATATAGTGTGGTGAGCGCAGCGTGCCACCGAGCCTGAAGCGTGGCGAGCGCAGCGAGCCCCGTGAGGGGCCGCGTATTACTTTACATGTATTCCGCGTCCCCTCGCTGCGCTCGCCACACTATCTAAAATCAAATCCACGCCAACGTGGATGGTGGGGGTATGAAAAGGTCGGAGGACGCTACCGCCGCCGCTCGCCACTCTTCGGGTTGGAGTTGATAGTGGGGGTGGCGTGGGGGTGCTTTTGACATTGTAAGCACCCATTACGGTGCTTATACAATTAATAATCTTATAGGGGGACCATTTAACATTGAAAAAACCCATTAGGGTGCTTATACAATTTTAAATCGTATACTATTGTACTAGGTGATTCATCGCGCCCTACGGGCGCTCTTCACACCGTCGTAAGGGGCTGCGCCCCCTTAATTTGTGAACGTTTGTATATGAGAAATATGGTTAGAATTGTATGAAAGATGCCCTGTATTGCAACTTAGGTGTCCGCGAATCGCGGGAGGGGGGGTCGCGGAGGGTGCCGCGAATTGCAGGAGGGGGGGTCGCGGGGGGTGCCGCGAATTACAGGAGGGGGGTTGTGGGGGGGTGGATGCTGCGAATCGCGGGAGGGGAGGGATTGCAGAGAATCGCGGGAGGGGGGGTCGCGGGGTGGGTTGCCGCAAATCGCGGGAGGGGGGTTACGGGGGCGGGGGTTGCGGCGAATCATGGTAGGGGGGGTCGCGGGGGGTGTGCCGTGAATCACGGGAGGGGGGGTCACGGGGTGGGGTGCCGAGAATCGCGGGGGGTGTGTGTGTGCCGTGAATCGCGGGAGTGGGGGTTGCGAGGGAGGGTGGGGGGGTGTGACGCGAATCGCCACAAGAAAAAATCAACACAGAAAGGTCAACACATGTAAATGTTGACATAAGTGTGGCACTTCATTGGTGTCCATGTCGACACATGAGAATGAATATGAAAACATTCAAAAAATGAAAAAAAAAACTTCAAAAACTCATGTCAACCTTTTTCATTGTCGACCATAGCCATGTCAGTGTTTTCCATGTGCAATTTAATTCTGGAGCTGCCGCGAATCGCGCGGGGGGGTGCCGCGAATTGCGGGAGGGGGGGTCGCGTGGGTGCCGCGAATCGCGGGAGGGGGGGTTACGGGGCGGGGGTTGCGGCGAATCATGGGAGGGGGGGCGCGGGGGTGTGCCGTGAATCACGGGAGGGGGGGTCACGGGGTGGGGTGCCGAGAATCGCGGGGGAGGTGTGTGTGTGTGTGCCGTGAATCGCGGGAGTGGGGGTTGTGGGGGGGGGGGGGTGACGCAAATCGCCACAAGAAAAAATCAACACAGAAAGGTCAACACATGTAAATGTTGACATAAGTGTGGCACTTCATTGGTGTCCATGTCGACACATGAGAATGAATATGAAAATATTCAAAAAATGAAAAAAAAAACTTCAAAAACTCATGTCAACCTTTTTCATTGTCGACCATAGCCATGTCAGTGTTTTCCATGTGCAATTTAATTCTGGAGCTGCCGCGAATCACGGGGGGTGCCGCGAATTGCGGGAGGGGGGGGTCGCGGGTTGGGTGCCGCGAATCGCGGGAGGGCGGGGTTCACAGGGGTTCCGGTGGGGGGTTGCCGCGAAATGCGGGAGGTGGGGGGTCACGGGGGGTGCCGCGAATCGCGCGGGGGGGGTGTGACGCGAATCGCCGCAAGAAAAAATCAACACAGAAAGGTCAACACATGTAAATTTTGACATAAGTGTGCCACTTCATTGGTGTCCATGTTGACACATGACAATGAATATGAAAACATTCAAAAAATGAAATAAATCTTCAAAAACTCATGTCAACCTTTTTCATTGTCGACCATAGCCGTGCCAGTGTTTTGCATGTGCCATTTAATCCTGGGGCTGCCGCGAATCGCGGGGGGTGCCGCGATTTGCGGGAGGGGGGGGGTTGCGGGGGGTGGGTGCCGCGAATCGCGGGAGAGCAGGGTTCATGAGGGTTCCGGTGGGGGGTTGCCGCGAATTGCGGGAGGGGGGGGGGGTTGCAGGGGGGTGCCGGGAATCGCCGGAGGGGGGGTTGCGGGGGTTGTGACGCGAATCGCCACAAGAAAAAAATCAACACAGAAAGGTCAACACATGTAAATGTTGACATAAGTGTGGCACTTCATTGGTGTCCATGTCGACACATGAGAATGAATATGAAAATATTCAAAAAATGACAAAAAAACTTCAAAAACTCATATCAACCTTTTTCATTGTCGACCATAGCCATGTCAGGGTTTTGCATGTGCCATTTAATCCTGGGGCTGCTGCGAATTGCGGGGGGGGTGCCGCGAATCGCTGGAGGGGGGTCGCAGGGGGGGTGCCGCCAATCGTGCAAGGGGGGGTCGCGGGGGGTTCTTTTTGCAGCGAATCGCGGGAGGGAGGTCGCGGGGGGGTGTTTTTTTCCGCGAATCGGGGGGGGGGGTCACGGGGGAGGGTTTGCCGCGATTCGCGGGAGGGGTCGTGGGGGGGTCTTTTTGCAGCAAATCGCGGGAGGGGGGGTCGCGGGGGTGTTTTTGCTGCGATTCGCGGTAGGGGGGGTCGCGGGGGAGCGGGTGTTTTTCCGCGAATCGCGGGAGGGGGGGGCGCGCGGGGGGGAGGTTTTGCCGCAAATCGCGGGAGGGGGGCGCTCACCTGGTGGCTGTGGAGTAGCAGTGCTGGGCAACATGGGAAGGCAGTGGGTGTCTGGCACAGTCTGTGGGCTCACTGGGCTGGTTCTCTGTCACATACCTCCCAACATGACCCTCTCCAGGAGGGACACAATGCTCTGTTTCTAGACTTCCCCTTAATGTATGATTGCCATCACCTGTTTTAAACAGGTTGATTTCTCAGAAAGGTGTTCAGCACAGATGAAGGCAATCACACATTAAGAGGAAAGTCCAGGAACAGAGCGTTATAGACACAGACACCCACTTTGAGTGACAGATGTAGCCAAATATATAGGAGACTAGGTGATTCATCGCGCCCTACGGGCGCTCTTCACACCGTCGTAAGGGGCTGCGCCCCCTTAATTTGTGAACGTTTGTATATGAGAAATATGGTTAGAATTGTATGAAAGATGCCCTGTATTGCAACTTAGGTGTCCGCGAATCGCGGGAGGGGGGGTCGCGGAGGGTGCCGCGAATTGCAGGAGGGGGGGTCGCGGGGGGTGCCGCGAATTACAGGAGGGGGGTTGTGGGGGGGTGGATGCTGCGAATCGCGGGAGGGGAGGGATTGCAGAGAATCGCGGGAGGGGGGGTCGCGGGGTGGGTTGCCGCAAATCGCGGGAGGGGGGTTACGGGGGCGGGGGTTGCGGCGAATCATGGTAGGGGGGGTCGCGGGGGGGGTGCCGTGAATCACGGGAGGGGGGGTCACGGGGTGGGGTGCCGAGAATCGCGGGGGGTGTGTGTGTGCCGTGAATCGCGGGAGTGGGGGTTGCGAGGGAGGGTGGGGGGGTGTGACGCGAATCGCCACAAGAAAAAATCAACACAGAAAGGTCAACACATGTAAATGTTGACATAAGTGTGGCACTTCATTGGTGTCCATGTCGACACATGAGAATGAATATGAAAACATTCAAAAAATGAAAAAAAAAACTTCAAAAACTCATGTCAACCTTTTTCATTGTCGACCATAGCCATGTCAGTGTTTTCCATGTGCAATTTAATTCTGGAGCTGCCGCGAATCGCGCGGGGGGGTGCCGCGAATTGCGGGAGGGGGGGGTCGCGTGGGTGCCGCGAATCGCGGGAGGGGGGGTTACGGGGCGGGGGTTGCGGCGAATCATGGGAGGGGGGCGCGGGGGGTGTGCCGTGAATCACGGGAGGGGGGGTCACGGGGTGGGGTGCCGAGAATCGCGGGGGAGGTGTGTGTGTGTGTGCCGTGAATCGCGGGAGTGGGGGTTGTGGGGGGGGGGGGGGGTGACGCAAATCGCCACAAGAAAAAATCAACACAGAAAGGTCAACACATGTAAATGTTGACATAAGTGTGGCACTTCATTGGTGTCCATGTCGACACATGAGAATGAATATGAAAATATTCAAAAATGAAAAAAAAAACTTCAAAAACTAATGTCAACCTTTTTCATTGTCGACCATAGCCATGTCAGTGTTTTCCATGTGCAATTTAATTCTGGAGCTGCCGCGAATCACGGGGGTGCCGCGAATTGCGGGAGGGGGGGGGTCGCGGGTTGGGTGCCGCGAATCGCGGGAGGGCGGGGTTCACAGGGGTTCCGGTGGGGGGTTGCCGCGAAATGCGGGAGGTGGGGGGTCACGGGGGGTGCCGCGAATCGCGGGGGGGGTTGCGGGGGGGTGTGACGCGAATCGCCACAAGAAAAAATCAACACAGAAAGGTCAACACATGTAAATGTTGACATAAGTGTGCCACTTCATTGGTGTCCATGTTGACACCTGACAATGAATATGAAAATATTCAAAAAATGAAAAAAAAAACTTCAAAAACTCATGTCAACCTTTTTCATTGACGACCATAGCCATGTCAGTGTTTTCCATGTGCAATTTAATTCTGGAGCTGCCGCGAATCACGGGGGGTGCCGCGAATTGCGGGAGGGGGGGGTCGCGGGGTTGGGTGCCGCGAATCGCGGGAGGGCGGGGTTCACAGGGGTTCCGGTGGGGGGTTGCCGCGAAATGCGGGAGGTGGGGGGTCACGGGGGGTGCCGCGAATCGCGCGGGGGGGGGGGTGTGACGCGAATCGCCACAAGAAAAAATCAACACAGAAAGGTCAACACATGTAAATGTTGACATAAGTGTGCCACTTCATTGGTGTCCATGTTGACACATGACAATGAATATGAAAACATTCAAAAAATGAAATAAATCTTCAAAAACTCATGTCAACCTTTTTCATTGTCGACCATAGCCGTGCCAGTGTTTTGCATGTGCCATTTAATCCTGGGGCTGCCGCGAATCGCGGGGGGTGCCGCGATTTGCGGGAGGGGGGGGGTTGCGGGGGGGTGGGTGCCGCGAATCGCGGGAGAGCAGGGTTCATGAGGGTTCCGGTGGGGGGTTGCCGCGAATTGCGGGAGGGGGGGGGGGGTTGCAGGGGGGTGCCGGGAATCGCCGGAGGGGGGGTTGCGGGGGGTGTGACGCGAATCGCCACAAGAAAAAAATCAACACAGAAAGGTCAACACATGTAAATGTTGACATAAGTGTGGCACTTCATTGGTGTCCATGTCGACACATGAGAATGAATATGAAAATATTCAAAAAATGACAAAAAAACTTCAAAAAACTCATATCAACCTTTTTCATTGTCGACCATAGCCATGTCAGGGTTTTGCATGTGCCATTTAATCCTGGGGCTGCTGCGAATTGCGGGGGGGGTGCCGCGAATCGCTGGAGGGGGGTCGCAGGGGGGTGCCGCCAATCGTGCAAGGGGGGGTCGCGGGGGGTTCTTTTTGCAGCGAATCGCGGGAGGGAGGTCGCGGGGGGGTGTTTTTTCCGCGAATCGGGGGGGGTCACGGGGGAGGGTTTGCCGCGATTCGCGGGAGGGGTCGTGGGGGGGTTCTTTTTGCAGCAAATCGCGGGAGGGGGGGTCGCGGGGGTGTTTTTGCTGCGATTCGCGGTAGGGGGGGTCGCGGGGGAGCGGGTGTTTTTCCGCGAATCGCGGGAGGGGGGGGCGCGCGGGGGGGAGGTTTTGCCGCAAATCGCGGGAGGGGGGCGCTCACCTGGTGGCTGTGGAGTAGCAGTGCTGGGCAACATGGGAAGGCAGTGGGTGTCTGGCACAGTCTGTGGGCTCACTGGGCTGGTTCTCTGTCACATACCTCCCAACATGACCCTCTCCAGGAGGGACACAATGCTCTGTTTCTAGACTTCCTTAATGTATGATTGCCATCACCTGTTTTAAACAGGTTAATTTCTCAGAAAGGTGTTCAGCACAGATGAAGGCAATCACACATTAAGAGGAAAGTCCAGGAACAGAGCGTTATAGACACAGACACCCACTTTGAGTGACAGATGTAGCCAAATATATAGGAGATATGGCATACAATGGCATACAATGCGATGGTATACAATTTAAAATTGTATAACATCGGCTGACATCGCATACCATTGTATGGCTTATGGTATACGATGCGATGAGCGCCGTGCTAGGAAACAAGTACCAAAATAACTCACCCGCTGCCCCACACCAGCCTACCGGCACATTTACCTACATTGTCGGGCAGCCGGGAATGGGGCAGACAGCAGGGGTGAGAAGATAAACAAAAACCTGTAATGAATAAGTATCTATGCAAAGACTGACAATTTGTATACAGTGGTGCTGGAAAATTTGTGGTTATTTCTACTGAAATTTGGTTTAAAACTACCTCACATTTTCTCAGAAGGCTTAAAAGTAGATAAAGAGAACCAAATCAAACAAATGAGACATAAAATATATACATCTTCACTTTTTTATTGAGGAAAGTCATCCAACATCACATATCTCGGAGTGGCAAAAGTATGTGAACCTTTGCTGTCAGTATCTTGTATGACCCCTTTTGCAGCAATAACTGCATGGAAATGTTAATTGTTGATTAGTCCTGAACATTGGCTTGGTGGAAATTTACCCCATTCCTTTGAAGAACTAAATGAACGTGTACTATATCTCACTCTGTTTTAATCCTCTCCAAGGTTTGGTCTATGGGGTCAATCCAGTTATCTGCAATGATCTTGAAGGTGCAACGCATTTTGTCATGGTCAAACTTTATGGTGGCCCAAAATTGCAGAAAAATGCTCACCACCAAATAGAGGTCCAAGCTATTTTGTGCGAATTCGGGCTGATATGAGCCCGTGAAAGGTGTAAGATTTGGGCACAGTTGTGGGCATTGAAACACTGCAGCATCAGTACATACTGTAGCATCCTTTTCATACAAATGGATTGACCACTATGACTCCCATAAACATCAGGAAAAGTTGTACAAATCTAAAAAACGAGACACGATGTCACAAAAGAAGAAATTACTCCTTGTTTTGAAAATTAATCCTGATCCCGCTTTCAAATCGCTAACTCTGGACTTTGATCCCGGGTCCGACCCAGGATGAGAAGGTCTACAGTGTGTAGATCAACATTCAATAGGTCAACATGCAAAAGGACAACACAGCCAAAAGGTCGACATGCAAAAGGTCGACAATGATAAATGACATTCATAAGGCCAAAATGTGAGCACAAGCAAAAGGTCAACATGAAAATGGTCGACACATGTAAATGTCGACATGAGTGCTCAAGTTTTTTTTTCTATGTCAGTTTCGACACTTGCGGACATGGATCCAATTAGTGTAGTGCTTGCATGGTGCCTCCCTCCCCTACCGCTGCATTTGGCCCCAATCGGAGTACACATGGATGTTAAAGTTTGAAAATGTCCAAAAAAAAAATAAAAATTGGAGAAACTCATGTCTACCGTATGCTTGTCTTGACCTTTTGTCGATGTTGACCTTATGAATGTCCACCTTTTGTCAATGATGACCTTTTGCATGTAGCCCTTTTGGTGTCGACATAGACATAGACACTGTAGATCTGTCAACCAGAACTGGTATGTATGTGCACACATCGCCTTAGTGATATATACAAGAAACAAATGCCGCAGCACTCACGACAATGAGCAAAAACCCCAATATAGAAGTGATGGGAGAAAACCAGAAAAGGCTCAGTAACAAGCGCTGATGTTGGACAAGCTCAGTGCAGTGAGTAAAAGGACTTGTACACTGTAAGCAGTGATAAATGCCTCTGTCTTTGTGCAGTGACTGCTGTAAAGGAGATTGTTGTTGGGGGCTCTGTGAAGTAGAGGTTTGTGACCAGCTTAGATGACACCCTCTGTGGCAATGAATGCTCATAGTCTTTCAACAGTAGCTCTCACAGACAGCAGACACTATTCATATGTAAAACTGTGCTAAGTAGTGGACAAGGTTATACCGTCAATGATTAGATATATTGTAGGCTGAGATTGCTTCGGAGCTGTACATTGAAAGGTAGAATTACAGATTACATTGATACGGATTGATTTTCACTCATGGTTAGGAGCAGCAACACGTGGAGTTCTATGGTGTGAATTGGCATGATAAACTCAATGTAGGAAGAATACAGCTTTGCAGACAATGAGGTAGTAAGGAGGTGAGTAAAAGGTTTTTTAAGTGAGGGGAAACAATCCCAACAGCAGCAGAATGGAGAATAGACAGCAGTACTGTAGGTCAGCTAACAGGAGATTACAGAAATCCAAGTGACATAAGGGGTGAGTATAAAAAAAGAATAGCCTCCAATCAGAGCCGAATTTCCCATTAGGCACGTGAGGCACGTGCCTAGGGGCGGCACATGTTTGGGGGCGGCACTTGGATGCCTGTGATAGTACTGTCAGCCCAAAATGTACCAATAACTGCAAACTATCCACTGTACTGTACTATATTCCATCTTAAATATAGTGTAAATGGATAGGACATGCAGATACTGCCCCTATAAACTGTCCTACTTAGTAATATGAATACATAATAAAAGAACATGTCACAGTTATGCCCCTTTCAGACCGCACTTTGGAAACGGTATATTGCCGTTTTTTTACCGTTTTAAAACGGTAATCTGTGCGGTCTGAAAGGTGCAGATCCAATTAACCGGTTTGAAAATACCGTTTTTTCAAACCGGTTAAAATGCAGGGTCCTACCCGTTTCAGACCCGGTATTTTGGGATCAAAATCGGGTCTGAAACGGTATTTAGGACCCAGCCAATGAGCTGGGTCCTAAATTCAGCGCAGTGAATATTTAATGAGCGCTCATGAAATATTCACAGCACTGTAGCCGCCCCACGCGCGTGTCGACCCCCCCACGCGTGTGTCGACCCACCCCCCCGCGCGTGTCGACCCACCCCCCCGTGCAGACGGTACCTCCGTTGTGGATCCCGGCAGTGCAGTATGGTCGGAAGCACTCGTAAAAAAAGTGTCTTTCAGAAAATGGCTGCCCCATAGGAAAACCCGTTTTAAAAAACTGTCTTTCGTATGGGGGCAGCCATTTTCCAAAAGTCACTTTTCTCATAAGAAAAATGACTTTCGGAAAATGGCTACCCTTATACGAAAGACAGTTTTTTAAAACAGGTTTTCCTATGGGGCAGCCATTTTCTTAAAGACACTTTTTTTCATAAGTGCTTCCGACCATACTGCAGTGCCGGGATCTGCAACCGAACTCAGGTACCGGCTGCACGGAGGGGAGGGGGGGACGAGGGGGGGACGGGGGGAAGGGGGGGCTGCACGGAGGGGAGGGGGGGGAGGCGGCGCTGAAGGCTGCACTGGCTTTGACCCTGTATTTGGAAAGTTTCCAGAAACGGGTCTGCCAGTGTCAAAAAATCGCAAGGAGAGAGTGTGTGGGAGACCCGCACCATGTATTAGGATTTCATAGAATGTGGATGGCAAGACTTTCAGTCAGAAAGGGGTTTTTTAATATATCCCCTTACTGGCTTAGGGTGCTGTCTACTGATTTGGATATATGATACACAGGACATATAATAAGGCAGTGGTAATTATATACACGTAAAAGATGATAGATATCCGGCGGGGTATTTACTAACACCGCTGCCCGGCTACTGAGAGCACTCTCCGGCTTTCTCTGTACAGCCGGCAGCTTGCGCCCGCACTGGCCGTGTGCTGCTACAGATAGTCTGACATTTAGCGTTTCCCGATAAGGTGAACACGCTGTCAGGCGTTTTCTGTGTGTGCCAGACGGCGTGCGCCCGCAGTCTCTGAGCGCTCCACTACAGGGATTCTCTGCCTGCTATACACACATATATGACTGAGGTAAGACTGACCACATACAAGCACATAAATTACATTGGCTACATGGGTGAACGGATTATGACAGGAGAAATTAGCCGATGCGCATTTCGCCCTACTACAGCTTTTTCAAGGCTCAACCTTGTGTGTAGGGCAAGTGTGTAGGGCAAGATTGCATAATAAATTTAATCAACATTTGCACTCTGTGTGTAAACAAACTTGCCAACACAACACCCCTGACGTATCCTTGTATGCTATAATAAATACTGGCATCATATAACTGAAGAACTGTACAATGCTTACATATGTACGACACAATCCAGAGATTGGACCATGTGTATATAGGGGTGAAACACCAGATATAGAGGGAGAGGTGGAGGGCTATGCGGCAAACACAATCCCACTCTGTATAACTATTTAATAAACAACAACAGAGTTGCTGTTCGGAAGAGTGACACTGTGAGCACTCGTTGAACAAGACTGATACATAAAGATAAATCTGTTGTTAAATCACTGTGGCTTTAATAGGAGTAAAATTGAGGTGTGGATGCTGAGAAAGGCAACATAAGCCAGAGAGTAAAGATCAGTTATTGATATCCACAGCACACAAGTGCACAAGAAGATACTTTCTTGCATCAATTTGTATGTTGAAACACAACTGTAAATACTCAGCGATTTTTATGTTGCAACTGCTCAATAGCACACATTAATCAAAAGAGAGGATAACTCTGTAGAAAAATTGCATCAATATTTGTGGACTGAGGGCAGAACTGATCAGCACGCATTAGATAATAAAGGCAACACAGTGCCTATACAATAACACGCACAGTTGGCACATGTAATATAACAAGGCATCTTTGAAGCCTTTCTATTGTAATGTCTGTAAACTCACCATCGGGTATCCCTTTGGTCCCACCTGCTGTTGATACACTTAAATATATAACTTATCTAACCTTATCTAACAACTTATCCTAAAATAAAGACACGACACAAGTGCTGGCGTTTCAAAAACAGAATGTCAAATTTATTTGACAAATTAAACTAAGACTATGAATGGTGGCGGCGCCAAAGAACGGTCATTATAGGAAGGAGGGGGTTAAAGATCACTAAGTCATACATACAACGCTGGATGACAACTCTCCCTGGTCAACCACCAGGCCTGGTGGTGACGGCCATCCCCCGGGCAGAAGCGTGGCCCATGACAATCGTTGTCGAGGGAGAGTGTACCCCACTACCTACACACACACAGAGTTCTTAAAGCATGACCGTTCTTTACCGCCGCCGAAGAGGAAAAGAAAACAGGGAAGGGTGGGTGGGGCTTCGTGGACAGGGGCAGATCACTCTAACAGCGTGATCCTTCCTACCCTGCTTAGACCCTCCCCCCTGTTCTGATAGGCCTTGTGCCCATCCTCATCAACATAGTCATGTGACCAAACAGCAGAGTGTACCCTGTGAGAACCCTTAGTGGTTTATGTCACTTCAGGCTTAATCAGCCTTCTGTGTTTCTTAAACTCACCATCGGGTATCCCTTTGGTCCCACCTGCTGTTGATACACTTAAATATATAACTTATCTAACCTTATCTAACAACTTATCCTAAAATAAAGACACGACACAAGTGCTGGCGTTTCAAAAACAGAATGTCAAATTTATTTGACAAATTAAACTAAGACTATGAATGGTGGCGGCGCCAAAGAACGGTCATTATAGGAAGGAGGGGGTTAAAGATCACTAAGTCATACATACAACGCTGGATGACAACTCTCCCTGGTCAACCACCAGGCCTGGTGGTGACGGCCATCCCCCGGGCAGAAGCGTGGCCCATGACAATCGTTGTCGAGGGAGAGTGTACCCCACTACCTACACACACACAGAGTTCTTAAAGCATGACCGTTCTTTACCGCCACAGCCAGGCCCTAGGCCGCAGCCACCGCCACCACAAGTAAACGCTCAGCACCGTGTCGCTAACCAGGCAAAAATGTTGCCTAAAAACAGAGCCATACCCTCTGGGCTCAAATGCACTCCGTCGCTCCTGTATAGCTCAGGGCGCTGGAAGCTGATGGCGTTTTGCCAAATGACACCCCCGCCATTAGCTAACAGGTATCTTGCCACCATAGAGTTCACCTTCTTGCGTGAACGCTCTATGCTGGTGCATGATCTCGCTGTCCTCCATACAATCCTGGATATCATGGAGGACCACACCAACATACATGAAGGCAACACCTGGGCGATGATGTGAAGGTCCCGGACAATCATGGAGCGCAGCTCCAGGACGGATCCCCGTCCAAGGTCATTCCCGCCAAGGTGGAATATAATGACCTCCGGGACCCCAAACTGCTTAACGGCACTGATCATTTGGGCCTGCAGTGAACACCACCTCATGCCCCTCACTCCTAACCACCTAACCTCCCCAGCTTGCGGAAACATGCATACGTCAGAGGCGATTTTTGCCTGCGAGGCCCAATACACAAACGAATGGCCCAACATCCACACGGACTTAACGTCCCGTCGATCTGAAATATGCATACAAGAGGTTAGTTAGTTGGAGGAAAAACTCATCATTGCACTCACACGCTGAACAGGTTATGAAGATAGGGAGGAGGAAAAAACCGTGGCCGACCAGCTCTTGAGGCACAAAACACACCGCCCGGAGTAAACTACCAAGTACGCCATGCCAGATTGTAATTATAGCCAAATTGTGCCCCCGGGCGAATGCGAAAACACACCTCAAGGCCCCCACTGGAAGTTGGCGAGCGCTTATGCGTCCAGTCGACCATGGTGATCAGTGATAGATAGAGACGGCCGAATGTACCTTCGGAATGCTGCAGAGCGCCATCGACCCAGAGATTGAATCTCTGCGTCGGAGCGGCCCTCCGCAGCCGCCGAGGTAGCAGCCCCGATCCGGAAGGAATGCGACCCAAATTCCTTCGGATCAAGGCCTATGGCCTCCAGCGCCCGTCCCAAGACGTGCCCAAATTGGTATTTGGTGAGAGGCGACCCGTCCTCATGCATCAACCAAGCACCAGGCAGATCCGGGCGTGCCTGCGTCAAGGCCGTGGCCAACGCCACAGGGCACGCCCCCTCCACCGTACATGGGAGCAGGGATAGCCATCTCCCCCAACCAGCCTGGTCTGTCTTGGATCGTCGCAGGTGACAAAGCACCGAATCCTCCTGGACCACTAAATCATCCACGGACAAAGGTGAAGGAGCCCGTTTCGACGGAGCCACCAGTTCTCCAACCCTGAAGGCCCCGTGGTACGCCATTGCAAACGCCGTTCGGAACAAAAGGACCTCGTAGGCAGGCCAACAAATGTCCCCTAGGGCGTCCAGCAGAGCTGGTAGCAATGCCATATCAATCGGGCGCCTCCGGTCTGGGAGCGCTGGCGAGGCCCTCCGCCAGCCACGTAATGCTCTAGACACCAAAAACGACCGGGACGGGTCCGCCCTACCCTGCAAGGCAGAAAAGAAAGACACCCCTGCCAGTATCCTGCGCACGGAGGCGACAGAACGACCTAAGGAGTATAAACTCCATACAAAGGCCACCATGGCCGCATTAGGTGTCTTACCTGCTTGAGGGGCAGACAGCCGAAACTGTTCCCACTCTTGCCAGCCTGCCCGATAGCATTGCAGCGTCGTGGGCGCAATAGCCCGCATGGCTAGTCCCTCCATTCCGGCCTGATCATCTGCCAAACATAAGAGGGACAACATTCACCAACGGGAGCAGCATGAGGTGCCAGGGCCCGGAACTTGGCCCAGTCAGCCCTGGACAAGGCGTCCGCCACGGAGTTATCCACCCCGGGAATATGTCTTGCCACGAAGTGCACATTTAGCAGCAAACATCTTAAAACCAGCCGCGCTAAGAGGCGAACCACTGGAAGGGAGGAGGAACCCTGGCGGTTGATAGCGTGCACCACTCCCAAGTTATCGCACCAGAAAACAATGCTAGCATTGCGCAGCCTATCGCCCCATATCTCCAAAGCTACCACTATGGGGAGCAGCTCGAGGAGCAACAGGTTTTTAGTGAGGCCCTCGGTGACCCACTCCGGAGGCCATGGTGCGGCGCACCATGACCCGTCCAGGAATGCTCCAAAACCCACCCCCCCCGCGGCATCAGTAAACAACTGCAGTTGGTGATTGTCACAGGGGGGGGAAGGCCATATGAGGACCCCATTAAACTGCTCTAAGAAGGAGAGCCACACTCGCAGGTCCCTCTTCAGCTCGGCTGAGAGCCGTATGAAGTGTAAGGGATGCCTGACCCCAGAGACGGATCTCTCAAGTTTTCTACAGAAAACCCGTCCCATGGGGATCACCCTGCACGCAAAATGTAGCAGACCCAACAAAGACTGCATTTGGCGCAGCTGCAGCTTACCTGTGGAGAGCGCGAGGGATATTGCCGCCCTCAGACGGGCCAGTTTGTCCAGGGGCAGCCTGCAGCATCCGGCAATGGTGTCGATCTCGATGCCCAAGAAGGAAAGGCAGGAAACCGGCCCCTCCGTCTTGTCAGCTGCCACCGGTACCCCTAGATACTGGAACAGGCCCTGCATGTATGATAGCAAAGTTCCGCAGCGCGATGATTCCGCGGGGCCCACACACAGGAAATCATCCAGGTAGTGGGCCACCCCGGACTCCCCTGATCCCGTAACGACGCACCAGTGCAGAAAGCTACTGAAACGTTCGAAGAAAGCACAGGAGATCGAGCAGCCCATGGGCAAGCACCTGTCCACATAAAAACCTGTGGGGAGGCGAAAGCCCATGAACCGAAACGACTCCGGGTGCAGGGGAAGGAGGCGAAAGGCCGACTCGATGTCGATCTTTGCCAGCAGCGCACCAGGGCCAAAACCCCGAACCATTGTTAAAGCCTGCTCGAAAGACTGGTACCGAACCCGGCACAATTCTTCGGGGATGGCGTCATTCACCGAACCGCCCACAGGATGGGACAGGTGTTGAATGAGCCGATACTTGCCAGGGGCCTTCTTGGGAACCACTCCCACTGGTGATAAAACTAAATTGGCCACTGGGGGGAACTGGAAAGGACCTATCATCCTACCCAGTGAAACCTCCTTAGCAACCTTATCCAAGACCACCCCGGGCATCTGTATGGCAGATTTTAAATTTCTGGGTGACGAGGTCGACACCTCCCCAACAATGGGAAGGCGGAAACCGACGTCAAATCCCGCCCGCAAGAAGGAAGCCTCCTCCTCTTGGGGGTATGCCGCCAGCCAACTGGCCATGCGGTCAAGCCTAACTGGGGAAGGGGCTTTAGTGAGGGTGTCCACCTGCCGCTGGCGCAGCTGGTGGGCCTCCCTGCTTTCCTTTTTTGCATTCCTTAGCCGTGTGGGGGCCCCAACACTTAGTGCAGCAATGCTTGTACTTGCATCTCGCCCCCAGGGAACAGCCCGCCCCGTTATATCCGTAGCAGCGACCAGCGGAAGGTCCCCCGGCCCCCCCTCCTGCGCGAAAGGGCGTCGCGGCTTTCTTTGGAGGAGGGGTGGGGGCCACGGTCGGTTGAGCTGCGGGTTTTGGGCCCATCCAAATCTCCACATCCTTGCAGCCTAGGTTCATGATTGCTAGCCCTGACTGTTTCCTTCTGAAACTCTCGTCATAGGATCGCCATGTCGAGTCCCCATCAGTAAGGAACATAGCATGAATCATGTGCATGTAACGCACCATATTCATGTGTTCCTGGGGCCTAGTTTCCAGGTAACAGGCGGCAAACATGAAGAGGCCCGCTTGCCACCGGTGGTAGGTGCAAAAGGCCTCCTCCCCAATCCCCCCTTTTCGCGTTGCTGCGCGATATTCCTTTTCACCCTGTGCTGTCATCTTAAAGAAGTTCACATATTTCCCGTCTCTAATTCGCTCCTGCACACTGCGTCTCAGGCCTCTAAGCACAGCGGTATTCTCGCACTGCACTACTTGACCTCTAGGGTATAAGGGGGACCCTGAGCTACCACTGGAGCTGGAATGGCGGCGACGTCGCCCATGACGACGCCGACGTCTCCGTGATTTACGTCCAACCTCTTCCCCGGACGTCTCTGAGCCCGAACGCCCTGAGGATGAGGAGGAGGTGCGGGAGTCCCTACGCCTGCGCCGTTTGCTCTTCTTTTTTGACCCACCTGAAGTGCCATCCCGAGGCACGAGGCTCAACTCCAAAGGTCCACCGTGGGCAGGAGCATCCGTGGAGGCTGGCCGGACAGCTGCAGCCGCGGATGTGGAAGCTTCTGGAGCTTGAGTGACACCTGCTCCCATCGATGCTTGGGCCGACGTGGTGGGCAACACGGGCAGAGGGGGTGGGGATGCCACAGGGGAAGACGCCACATTTTGAGACTGCCCCAAGAAAGATGACAGTAGCGCCAGGAACTGCCGCGCATCCTCCCCCTCCATAGGGGCTCGGGGGCCCGGGGTTGCCTGGGCTACCGATGGGGCCCCGCTAGTGGGGACCCCTGAGATCCCACCTTCTGTGTGTTGTTGAGGGATCCTCCTAGCCGCCTGCAATAAGCGCCTCCTAGCCAGTCGCAAAGGGGCTAAAGCTGCCATTCTCCCTGTCCTGGTGGGGGTGGCAGTGGGAGCACTCAATGCACTAACTGCACGTGCAGGAAGTGTGACTGGGGGCCGGCTATATCTCCCCCCAGGCTGCGTTGGTCTATTTGCTCGCCTGGGGACGCTGGGAGCGTCCCTAGCCCTTATACTGGGCCTGCCCCTTGTCTGCTGTGGCGGGGGAGCGCTGGGAGCAGCAGGAGCGACCAGGCCTGAATCAGGCCCCGCTTGGCGGGTGCCTGACCTGGTCGCGACCCGTCGCATTGATGCCCCACGCGGGTTGCGGGTGTCCTGCCCGCGCCCGCGACTACTATCACCACGGGCGCTACCCCTGCCCGACCCCCCTGTAACAGGAGAGGCCGCGGCGCTGCGGCCGCGGCCTCTCCTCGCGTGTGACGCGGTCGGATGCCCGGCCGCGTCATCCACCTGCGCCCCAGCCGGCTCGTCGCGCCCACGTGCGCCAGCCGGGAACGCTACTGCTCCACGGGCGCTATGCCTGCCCGACCCCCCTGCTGCCGGAGAGGCAGCGGCGCCACGGCCGCGGCCTCCCCTCGCGTGTGACGCGGCCGGACGCCCGGCCGCGTCATCCACACGCGCCCCAGCCGGTTCATCGCGCCCACGTGCGCCAGCTATCGCCGGTCCCCGTCGCGACCCCCCCCGGGCCACAGGACCCGGAGAGACCTCGGAGCCAGACACAGCGTGCCTCCTGCACGCGAGCGCAGATTCCGCCAGGCGGGCAGGCAGCCTTGAGACCCTGGAAGGACGGGGCATACTAGCAGCTCAAGGTAGGAAAAACAGAGACAGAAGGGGGCAGAGTATGCCTATAAGAGATAAAAGAGATGATTAAACAGCTAGTAATTTCAGAGAAAAAACCTGACTCAGAGGGGAAGCTGCACTGGAGGTCTTGCCTGGTCAGCAGCTTCGTGGACAGGGGCAGATCACTCTAACAGCGTGATCCTTCCTACCCTGCTTAGACCCTCCCCCCTGTTCTGATAGGCCTTGTGCCCATCCTCATCAACATAGTCATGTGACCAAACAGCAGAGTGTACCCTGTGAGAACCCTTAGTGGTTTATGTCACTTCAGGCTTAATCAGCCTTCTGTGTTTCTTGAACGGATAACAGAGACTTATTTTAAAATCTTTCTAATTTTCTTTTTTCTTATATATCTATCACTGTTTTTAATATATTTCGCCAATTGGATCCCTGTCACAGGGAACAGACTATCAGGTCACGTATAATTAAATAAATAATAAAAATCACAAAATATTTAAAAATGGCCTGCTAGCTTTTGAGTTATTTTGTACTAATAAAATATACACCTTCGGGTAATTTTAAGTCCATTAGAGACTATGTGGATGAGGAGTGCGTCTGAATCAAACTGATTTCTTTTTCCTGCTCTTCTTGTTTTGAGTGTCAAAAAATCGGCACTTAAACGGTAATATACCGTTTAAGAGGTGCGGTGTGAAAGGGGTTTTACCTGGCAGACCCGTTTTTGAAAACGTTTTCAAATACAGGGTCAATGCCAGTTATGCGGTCTGAAAGCAGCATAAGTGGCTTTGGTACTTATGTATTATCTGGGCTCCCATGTTAAATGCACCCGATTTTTTCATACCCCTACTATCCAACTACGCATGGAGTTAATTTTATATAGTGTGGCGAGCGCAGCGAGCCACCGTGCCCGAAGCGTGGCGAGCGCAGCGAGCCCCGCGAGGGGACGCGGTCTCATAAGAAAAACGGGAGCCCAGATATTACATAAGTACCGTGGCTTTTTTTATAAATCCATTATATTGGCTATTATCAAATAAAGGACTATAAGTAATCAATGAAAACAATACAATTAGGCACGGGGGTGGGGGGGTGAACATTGTTGTTGTGCCTAGGGGCACCCTCATCCCTAAATCCGCCCCTGCCTCCAATCAGTGGCGTAAGTTTGTGCCCGGAGGCAAGATGAATATTGGTGCCCCCCCCACACACACACACACACACACACACACACACACACAAAACGTTATTCAAAATATATATATAGTCTGTTATGAAATATATATTATATACTGTATGTATATACAGAAAGAGAGGGAGAACACATATATATTTCAGAACTGGTAGTGGTGGAGAGGTACCCCCTTGACAGCAGGAGCACGGTGGCAGATGACTCCATTGCCTCAAAAGAGTTCTGCCTCTGCCTCCAATCTTTAAAAACTGGTAATTTTCTGGAGGGTTTCCGGTTTCATGCATTCGCTTGTCCACGCAATGCATTTTAAGGTGAATGTGCAGGTCAACATTTTTTTGGAAACTCCTCTACGGTAGAAACAAATTAATTTCTTTTCAGTGGATAAAGAAAAAAAATCATACCAAAATGTATCATCATGCTATTTATACTGTAGGCCACTTTTCTTTAGTTCAGTCTTCTTCTGAAATTATAATATAGCTTCAATTATTCCTTTATTATGTATGTAGGTTTATCAGAGAAGGGTCCTCAGTGCCCTTGTTTTCATGTCTGCTTTTATTTTGTCTACCTTTTCTTTTCTACTGTACAGCATTGCGGAACATCACTGGGTCTTACAAATCTATGATTAATTATGATAACAATAATAAAAAAAAATCAGAATGTCAATTTTTTTCGTTTGAAGGTTTTATAACATTCCTGCTAAGCAATGTGCCTATAGTACCTACAAAAGTGTGACTAGAAGGTGAAAGTGCTTCACATTGTACCATCGCCAAATGGGGAGCCTTTGACAATACAAGGCAAGGACATTCTGGAGTCACCTTCCCTGGAACAGCCCCATATCCAGGTGATACACAAAAAGGATGGTAATATACAATTTCACTATGGAGTCCTAGACTTTCTATTGCGCAAATTGCTCATATCAAAATACTACAGCACCACTTGAATATTCTATTCATTATTTTTCTTTCATTTTTTATTCTTCATGTATGCATACATATATGTTTTTTAGAAATGTATTGTTAGACTATTGTGCTAAATAAATTTATATTTTTTTAAAACCGTTGAGTATACCTTATTGAAGCAGCTTGCGCCGGCACACCCCTCTCTCTGTCACATTGTACCATACATGTTACTTTCTGAAAATATGTACCACCCTAAACCCGGCAATACAGACTTTAGTAGTGCCACAATTTATATTAAGATGTTGTTTTCAGTAGAGAGGAACGGGCCTTGTTGCTGAAAACTGAACCCACCCAAACTTCAGCTTTCCAAGGGAATCTGAGTGCCACACTGGTTTTCCTGCCTTGCCCAGATTCCAAAGCAAATCTTTCCAGCATCGAATCTTGAGTTTGGATTCAATATAAATGGCATTGTTTTAGCACTCAGTAGGTGCCATGACACACACACACACATTATTAATATATGTGCTGTCATTCAATATGCAGTTGGAAGAGCAGGAGAAGCAACTAAGGGCCTTATTCTGGTTGGTGCGGTCGGTCCGCCGATGTTTTGTGTTTGCGCATGTGCAGAGGCATATCTGCGCATGTGCGAACAGAAGGCACGTCCAAATACTGCATGAATTTTCTACACTCCGAACAGGGGGAGAAGAGGGGCGTGAAGGCAGGGGCGAATTTAGGGGTCAGGCCGCCCCTAGGCACAACATGTTTGTGTCCCCCCCCTCCCCCTATTTTAATGTAATCATATATGTATATACATTGTTATTTATATATTTCATAAAATTTTAACTGTAGCCCACCTTAATAGTTTTTTAAGCACTCTGGGTCCTCACTGCAAGGAGGACCCGGAGGGAGGCACTTATTAGTACAGTGATTAGTACAGTGTCTCTGTCAGTCTCTCTCCGGCTCACACACTGTGACTGACTGAGCGCAGGGAGGATCTGTGCACCGCTCAGCTCAGCTGCTGGATACACAGCAGCCAATAGACTGTGTGTGTGTGTAGAGTAGCCAATGGGCGGGAGCTGGCAGCAGTGAGCCTGAGCCATTTCCGGACGCGCAGGTGGACCGTCGGACCCAGCCACTAAGCGGTGATGTAATGTGCATGGCAGAGTGGGTGGGCAGTGGCGGGTGATGAGGGGTTGCTGCCGCCGACATGATAATGATAATTCATGTCTGCGACGGCGGCTCTCGTCACTCTCCACTGCCCACCTGCTGTGCCATTTAACAGAATGTCAGCCTGCCTGCCGCCCTTAATTGGTGCCGCCCTGAGGCCGGTGCCTCACTGGCCTAGGCACAAATCCGGCCCTGCGTGAAGGGCTATTTGGGCTCATTACCATATGTGTACACCCAGAGTTTCATGGGCGTTCCCATGAAAACGCTGGGCGTACGTATGGTAATGCGGCCGTGACGCATGTGTGGGGGGCGGACATATGACATAGCCGGATGTCAGCTGCCCGCCCATATCCCTGCTTTTGCACGGAGAAATGCCCGAGTGGTCTGAGCTCGCGGGAGCTGCCTAACCACTCGGTCCTGCATTCGATGGTCTGCGACCATTGAATGATGGGGGAGGTTCCCAGAGATAGAGGAGGTGTACACACGAGAAATCCACTCGTGCTCTGTGCGGTCAGCGGCTTACCGCATTCGGACGGAGTGAGAGGTCCGTACGGAAGGCGGGGCTCAGGACGCTCTGCATATACGCATCCGACCGCACCCACCAGAATAAGGCCCTAAGTGCTAGTGCTGTGGCTGCTGCCAGTCATGATAGTACTAAAGCATTTACTAAAGGTGGTCCAGATAAACTATCTGGAAGTCTCACCTGAAATCTAATTATTTCACAATGTTATATTGAAGTAGGGATGTCACCTTAAATACTGAGAAATTATCAGTGACCCTCAAAAAAGAAAACTAAGTGATAAATAGCAACCAATCAGATTCTAGCTATTATCCTCTAGAAGGTGTTAGATAAAAGATAGGTGGGATCTGAATGGGCAACATCTCTCACTTGGGAACAATAAAGTGTGGGGGGCTCTGAGGCATGGCAAGCACATCAAACCACAGAGGGTACGCATTACACTAGCTGTGGGTCCCCTGCTCAGGTGTGAAAAAAAACTAAAACATGAAAAATGTATGTCAACCTTTCCATGTGTCAACCTTTTCTATTGCTTGAGAAGAGCTTTTGACAATGTCGGCGTCTTGCATGTCGACCCATTGCTGATGACCTGATAACTGTGGACCTAGACATTGTCTGTGAGCTATTTCACATCAATGCCACTGCTAGGCAGTCCCTAAGGGGAGCAGATTTTCGTGGGGGGGCTGCAGGCCATAGGTAAAATCTTCCAATTAGCAATGGACAATAACAAAAATATACAGTAACTTGTTAAATCTGCCCCTTTGTTCCACAAAATTAGATAATTTCTGCATTTTGGTGCAAAAGAAGGCATGCTGGTGCATCTAATCATCACTAAGGGCCTGATTCAGACTTGCTTGCTGCTGTGCGAATTTGCAGAGCCCTGTGGTTAAATAACCACCACCCAGACAGAGCGCTCTCCCACCCTGTGCAAGTCTGCAAATGGCTTGTGAATGGATCGCTGATCGTCTGCTCTATGTGAAACGATTTACAAACCACTCACCATATCACTGGGAATGATATTACCAGTAGGGATGCCAATCCCGAGGCATTTTTTTAATCCCGGGAATCGGGATTGAAAAATGCTGAATCCCGCGATTCCCGGGATCCCGGGATTGGCATGCCTAAAATAAAATTGCCCCTGTGCCCCACACTGACTGAGTTTTGGGGAGGGGTGCAGGTGGCAGCGGTGCGGAGGCAGGCAGGTGGCTTCGGCGAGGATTCAGGCGGCTGGGGGAGGCCCAGCGGCGAGCAGTGGTGCAGTGCTACGCCCTGCGCAGCATGCCAGGCCGCAAGCCGGGTCAGGAACAGCTGGGCAGCGTCTGAGTTAGTGCTCAGACTCTGCCTGGCATTAGACTGCGCATGCGCAGTCTACTCCTGAAATCCCGGGATTGGATACTCCAATCCCGGGATTGAAATCCCGGACATTTAGTGGCCAAATCCCAAGATCCCGCCGATCCCTAATTACCAGTCTGTGCAGTCTGTGGGTAACTCTGATCCTTCCACAACTCTGCAACCTAGACTGGCTGATCAAGGTCAGTGCTGTCATCACACACCCTCCCTGAAAACTTATGTGGGATTGTGAAAAATCTTGCATTTTGCCTCACTAATCGATCACCTTGCAAATTCGCACAACAGCGATCAGCTCTGAATGAACCCCTTAGTAAGAAAACCTTTGATCTACCCACTGGTGTAACTATGGAGGGTGCAGGGGATGCAACTGCTATGGGGTTGGTAGCTTAGAGGGCCCCAATGCACAGCAGGCAATCACACTTCAGGGAGACAGTCAGGGTTGGGATGGGGGGTGCGGGGGGCTGCGGGCACCGACAGGGGAGCGGCAGGGAAGCAAGGGGAGGTGGCGGTGGGCTATGACGGAACGGGATGCGCGACCATCTCCTGCGGGGGCGCCCCCTTCCATCTGATGGTGGCTCCTGGCGATTGGCAATAGAATCGCAATGACCCACAACCAAGAGAGCGGTTCCATCTGTAGTTACACCTCTGGATCTAACCATGAAATACAAACATTACTTATCTATACAAAAGGGCCAGAATGTTTAATAGGTTTCTTTTGCATAGATAATTTCAAAGCAAACACTGCATTACACAGAACAAAAGCCATAAAATCACCTATATGATAAACTTTATTTTATCTTGTCAGCAAGATTAAAAGTAGCTGTTGTCAGTCTTTAATGTCCCGTCATTAAAGTCCCTAATATTATTTAGTGTGGGAGAATTTATGCAGCTATAAGATAAGATACAAAAGGCACAATCTCCCTTCTGTGTTCTGTTTGTCACACTGCTTTGCAAATTTATTATGTTGAGAGATTACTCATAAAAAATGCAAGGAAAAAATAATAAATTATAGCCCATTTACCACGATGCAGAGATCTATGGAGAACTTTCTGTATATTTTTAATATTTAATCTATAATCCAATAAACACATACATCACCATAAATTCCTATTATAGTTCTGCCTTAAAGACAAACTTTAAACAGCAAAATAATAAACATCCAGGAAATATGCAAAGCTTCTTACGTGAAGACCTCACACGTTATTTCACATGGAAAATATTGGTTTTGTTCAGCCAAACGTAATGCAGCTATAAAGTCGAAGTCGCATTGTGGCGCTCAATAGAGGGAGAGTTACTGTACGCTATATCTCTTTTTAAAAATATAAGAACTGATATTATTTTATTTCTTAAAGAAAAAATAATTATATTCCGTTACACCGAAGAAATCCAGCGACAGATATAGAAGTTTCTCAAGTTTGTTTGCTAACGAATTCAAAATAGATATATTGGGCAGATGTACTGAGCTTTGAAGAGAGATAAAGTGGACGGAGGTAAATACCCAACATCCTAACTGCCATTTTTAAAACACAGGGGCAGATGTATTAGGCTTTAACAAGAGATAAGCTTGAGGACGATAAAGAGTGATACATTGCTCATAACTGTCATTTTCAAACCCAGTCTGAAACAAGACAGTTGGTAGCTGATTGGCTGGACGTTTATCACTCTTTTATCACCCTTGCGTTTATCTCTTATTAAGGCTTAATGCATCTGCACCATAGCCTGCAACATGGCAGTTAGGAGCTAAATGGAGGAAACTCTCCAATGCTAATGCCCCATACACAAGAGAGGATATTGTAAAAGGTTTTGCTTAAATAAACGGGCTTATGAGCAATATATTTAACAATATCGTCTAGTGTGTAATATTGTTAACAATGCGAGCTGCCGCGCATCGTTAATGAGGCCTCTTATCTGCCAATTTGGCTATATAGCGAAATGACCCGCATGTTCAGCGGGTCACGGTGACGTCACTGAACAATATAGTTTACAGATATCGCTCAGTGTGTACACTCAATATGGACCACCCACAGCCACGGCGAATATGGTCAACTATATCGGCCGCGGTTAGGGTCGCTTAGTGTGTATGGGGCTTTTATACATCTGCCATATACTGTTTATTTATATTATTAAATATATAAAAAACATTTAATGGGCCTAATTCAGTCTAAGTCTAAAGCCAGATCGCTAGAGGAGGATGAGGGCCCTCTGACAGTGGGGCCCACCAAGGGCTAGAAATATACGTACCCTCCTGGAATGGCTCGGAGCCTTCTGATTATCGGGTTCACCTCCCGGCTACCCGGAAAGGTGAGTGGGTACCTTGCATTGCCGAGAGTCTCCAGCAACCCCGCCTCCGCAAATTGCATCATTGTAGCCCTGCGCCCCACTGTGCAATGCCTGTAATACCGGCATTGCATGGCGGGGGGAATTCAGCATGATGACATGATTGCACTGGCAATGCCCCAATTCAGTACTTCACTCAAAAGTCCTACCACCGCCCTGCCCTTTTTACATCCTGCCGGTGCCCCCCCACCCCCCCCCCCACCCATAGGCTAATATGGCAAGAGAGGAGGGTACTGTACACAGCCACCTCCAATCTTAAGATGCCCCTGCCTAGGCTGTGACTGGGAGGTGGCTATTCAGATGCATGGGGATGTTGTGTATTATAAGAATGTTAAGGGTATTCCCCAAGGGGTATTAAGGTAACTGGAGGTAATTGGCGGGATGTTGTAACATCCGCAGCCCTGTTCGCCCCCCCCCCCCTTCGCTGGCCACCGCATTATTAATAACCACATATGTTGTAACATATGCTGTTATTAACGCAAGGGACAGTTCTTGCGATAAGAGCTGTCCCTTGCGATGCGGTGCCGGCACTGGACTTCCGGGTCCATCTGCGCAGAGTGACGGCACCGGCCGCAGGGCATGCTGGGCGGGATCCGTGACAGATCCCTCAAACAGAGCTGCGGTAAGAAGCCCATAGGCTTCTGCAGGGAATCGCCAGCTTTTGCTGGCGATTCCCTCCGCAGCGCTGCCACTGCGGAGGGGGCACAGAGCATACAGAAATGCGGTAAAAACCCTGATAACAGGGTTTTTACCGCATTTCTGTCTTAGAGAATCTCCCCCTATGAGTGTGAGTCTCAGTCCTTGCAATTGCAGACACATTGATGTACTCCAGGGTAGTGCTCCAAGCTGTATTTGCAGAATCAGTACCAAAAAAGGGCCCACACAGTACCAGGTCCTCTCACCTACAGATAATAACAATAATAACAATAATAATAATAATAATAATAATAATAATAATAATAATAATAATAATAATGCAGTAAGTGCATATCAATTAATTTAGTGAAAAGACGTTTCTATCCCTCTCTCTGCCAGTCATAGTACAGGAGTGGATGGTACTGCTGATGTCCTGCACAATGAATAATGCCCCTTTCAGAGCGCACATATTATATTACCCGGTACTGTATTTTGCCATTTTTTTACTGTTTCAAAACGGTAATATGTGCGGACTGAAAGGTCCACAGTGAATTTACCGTTTCCAAAAAAACGGTATTTGGAAACAGTAAAAAAGCAGGGTCCTACCGGTTTCAGACCGTTTTTTTTTATTTTTTTGCATTCTGAACGGGTCTGAAACGGTATTTAGGACCCAGTCAGCAGTGAGCACTGAGCTGGTCCCGCTCTGTGCATATCTAATGAGCGGGACCCAGCGCAGTGAATATTTAATGAGCGGGTCCCTGCCCCCTGCATATGGAATAAGCGGGACCCGCTCATTAAATATTCACTGCACGGAGTGGTTACGCTCATTCCATGTGCAGGGGACAGGGACCGCTCATTAAATATTCACTGCGCTGGGTCCTGCTCATTAGATATGCACAGAGCGGGACCTCAGTGGCATGCGATGTGAAAGTGGTTTAACTTGCTTTGCCTTGTTTTAAGAAACGTTTCAAAAACCGTGTCAAAGCAGGTTTTGCGGTGTGAAAGCAGCATAAAGGTATAAGATCGGGTTGGTTACTGTATAAATAATGATATGTCAGATATTGGTGAAATAAATTTTGACACTGTTAATGGTTGTTGTTTTTTTTTACCCATTTAGCGTTTTTCAAAGAGCTTGTAATGCTTGCATTTCATCGGTAACAAATACCCCTGAAGCATATTTAAGGCGGAAACAAGACATTAGTAAAGAAAAACAGTATCCATAACAAATGTGTTAATCCTCTGAGAACACGCTTTGAGCAAGGATAAAACTGGCAGAGAGCTGTATAAGCATGATCATATAAGTGCCCTATCTTTTGGGACAGTTAAGTTAGAAGTAGGGATGGACATCGAACATCGATGATTAGAAATCATTGATGGTTTGTGACGATGTTTTGCCATCTATTGGGAGAACCAGATGGTTTCCCACCATCGATGGCAAGCTTAAACGAATAGTTTTGTTTTTGCTTGTTCACGAAGGAGCCGGGACACGGAGCTTAGCTCCGCCCCAGACACCCATGAAGCCCCACCCTCATATTTTGATTGGCCCTCAGGCCAATCAATCAAAGAGAATGGATGACCATCAATATGTAAAAATACCGATGGTCATCCATTGAATAGAAATATACTATCGATGGTCAGTTGCACTTTTCCCATCGATGGCAAAGGCAACAATGGCCATCCCTAGGGTGTTATTCTAGTCCATTCTTTCTGACAAAATCCTTCTTAGATGGACAAAACCATGTGCACTGCGGGTAGGGCAGATGTAACTTGTGCAGAGAGAATTCGATTTGGGTGGGGTTTTTCTTCAAAGTGAGATCTATATTGAAGTGTAAAATCATGCAGTCAGTATTTTCCCTGCACAGAAACAAAATAACTCACCCAAATCTAATTCTCTCTGCACATGTTACATCTGCCCCCCCTGCAGTGCACATGGTTTTGTCCATCTAAGAAGGATTTTGTCAGAAAGAATGAACTAGAATAAACCCCCTAGTTAGGAGGAAGTGCAAGGCTAGTATTAAGTTTCAGGTGGGTTGGGCTGGTCAGCCTGGTGACCAGGTAGTGGCCTATGAGGAGTTAAGGGGCGTTCACATCCTTTCAGAGTACACACTGGAGGGGGGACAACTCAGGTAAAATAGAGGCAGTTTGTACAGGGGCCTCTAAATGGGCCTCCTTTTTCCTGCCAGTACAGGTACTGACATGCATACTCTGACATGTATACTTGGATGATGTCACCAATGTAATCCTCCACCATTTTTTCAATGATGACAGCATCGTATGCAGTGACAGTAAACATGTCAGCAATTGTTGGCCCATCCTACAGTCTGGACCAGATGTACAGCAGTATCACTGGACTGGACTTATGCAGCAGTATCATTGGACTGGACTTATGCAGAGTATCATTGGACTGGACTTATGCAGCAGTATCACTGGACTTTAACGGCAGTATCACTGAGCTGGACTTGTGCAGCAGTATCACTGGGCCGGATTTATGCAGCAGTACCACTGGATTGGACTTATACAACAGTATCACTGAACTTTAATGGCATTACCACAGGACTGTACTTATTCAGCTGTATCACTGGACTGCACTTATACAGCAGCACCAATGGAGGACACCAGCACTATGCAGCACAGGATACCAGCACTAGGCAGCACAGGACCACAGGACTGGACTTATGGCAGCACAGTACACCAGCACTAGGCAGCACAGCAGTACAGGACTGCACTTATACAGCAGAACCAAGACTTCCATGCTACATGGAGGACTGTAAATGGGTTCCCACCAACAATTAGCACAATTAAGGAGGAGTCATGTAAATCTGCAGCTCTAAAAACATCGCCATCTCCATATAAAGTTATGTAATAGCATAGGCTCTGGAGCCAGTATCCAGCACTTTGCTTAACATTTAGGAGAGGAGGAGGCCCATGTACCACTGCACCATTTTCTATAGCACTGCTGCCTTTGCCATCGATGGCAAAAGTGCAATTGACCATCGATATTGTAAAACTATACAATGGATGACCATTGATGGATTTACATATCGATGATCATCCATTGTGTTTGACTGATTGGCCTGTGTACCAATCAAAACACGTTGGCGGGGCTTCATGGGTGTCAGGGGCGGAGCTATGCTTTGTGTCCCGGCACTTTGAAAAAAAACTAAAACAGAAAAACATCGGTTTTACTGTGCCATCGATGGAGATAAACCATCTGGTTCTCCCTCATTGATGGCAAAAGTATTTGACTTTGGCCTTAAACCATCGATGATTTAGAACCATCGATGGTTGATGGCCATCCCTACTTATGTAGCACCTTTTTGAAGAAAATAGATAGAATCTGATTGGTTGCCTAGAGCAACATCCCATTCAATAGAACTCTCACTGTAGTAAATAAACCCCAACCAGTGCCACAGCCTTGAAAATTGCAATTGCATTTCCTTACAAATGTGAATAACGACCATATTGGTGACCTATATGCAATAACGGGAAACATGGAGGTTAAGGGTAAGCTTGCGGATATGCAGATTGGACCCAGCAGTAGTGTTGCTGCCGCCAAGTATTTGCACGTATCAGCTTGTAACGGATAACTGCTCTGAAAACATCTATGACACACCTGCATTTTCCCATCCAATCCCTGGAAACTTCCCGCTAACACCTCCAAACAGTCACTTCCTGTCAATCACTTTGCCAAGAAACCCTCATTACTAGTGGGATCGCAGCAGCACCTTGGCACATGCCCATTGCGATCGCACTGAGCTTCAAAAGTGATCAAAAGGAGAGCGATAAACAGCCAACCAATCAGCTCCTACCTGCCATGTCACAGACTGTGTTTGAAAAATGTCAGACAGGAACTGATTGGTTGGTTGTTTATCACTCTCCATTTTATCACTTTTGAAGCTTAGTGCATCTGGCCCATTGTATTACAACAATTGCCCTGGTGTGTGAACATTGACCACTGCGTACAAGCACCAATTAGGCCCTATGGATGTATCTGTTAATGTGAACTCCACTGCATTGGCTGTATATGCAGCCTGCAGGATGTGGTGCTACACAGTGATGTCACAGAGGGCACTCAGATTCTCAGTGACCAGTAACTGCCATTACTGCTCAGTGGTGACAGTTGAAGCTTGGAGTTGATCTGCTGCAGACATGAGCTCTCCTGAAGAACCAGCTGTGGGTCCCCCGGCCGCCAAAAAAATAAAGCAGGAAGATAAGCAGAAATTTGCCTTCATGGTAGCATTGGGCCTTGTCCCAAAGGAAAGAGTGAATGAGATAAAGAAGAAGAATTCTCAGATGAAAGGGATGAAGAGGCGCCGTAAACCCAATCCCAAATACTGTAACAGCCCAAACAACCCATATGTGTCTGGGAAAGACTACATTCCTGAGTGACAGGTGGAGAGAGGAATGGACAGAGGGAGAGAGAAGGCCTAGACAGGCTTATAGATTACTATAGTTACTGTAATTAATAATACGTTGAGATAACTTAGACATTAATATATTCATTTTAATTCATTTTAATTCATTAATAAATTAATTTAGATAATATAGATAAAAATAGGTAGATATCTATCTATCTATCTATCTATCTATCTATACTGGCCCATAATATTTCCTGCCGATCAGATCTGGGCTCTGTATAATGGACCTGCACATAAGATAGAAAACTTAGGACTTGTCCTAGGTTATATGGCCATGCTCCACCATACCGAGTCTTCATGTGCTGCTGCTTGGGGTACATAGAAATGACCCCGCAGCCTCTCTCACCCTCCACTTACCCATTCCTAAACCACATAAGAGACAGAACAGAATATGGCGCAGCTCATCCACCTGTCCGGAGAGCAAAGAACAAGCAGGGTGCAGCGACGGCTGGGACTGTAATACAGAAATAACGCCCAGGTGCCCTATGTGTCAGACACTGATGCAGAGGAACAAGATTCTGCAGTCACCTAACCATAGAAACCACAAGAACAAGGTACAGTAACTAGGTGCTGTAGGAACCAGCAATAAAATAACATGTAAAAAGGGGCTGACTAGATGGGCCAAGTGGTTCTTATCTGTTCTATGTTTCTATGTATTACAAATGAATGTACAATTGATCCATAGAAGTAAGCTTTCAAAGCATTTGCTTCGAGCGGGTTTACTAGTGTTACATAGAAATACAGAATGCTGATTAAGCAATGAGGTGACCATAAACCACTGATGGGTTCCTGCAGGCTGCACTTTAGTAGCTAGTAAGCTGGTATGTTAATGAAGGTGGGCATTAGGCCTATCAGTGCAGGGGGAGAGGGATTAGGCAGGTTAGGAAGGATCACGTGCTAGAGTGATCTCCCTCTGTCCTGCGAAGCCCCACCCACCCTTTCCCTATTTATCTTCTTCGGCGGCGGTAAAGAACGGTCATTCTTTAAGAACTCTGTGTGTGTGTAGATAGTGGGGTGCACTCTCCCTTGACATCGATTGTCATGAGCCATGCTTCTGCACGGGGGATGGCCACACCACCTGCCTGGGTGGTTTGACCAGGGAGAGTGATCACCAGCGATGTATGTATGCATAGTGATCTTTAACCCCACTTTCCTCTAGTGACCGTTCTTTAGTGCCACCACCATTTATAGTTATATAGTTTAATTTTCAAAATAAATTTTGACATTCTTTTTGAAACGCCAGCACTTTGTGTCCGTGTCTTTATTTTTAGGTTAGCATGCGATTTGACATCAGATATCACATACGATATAGTATACGATTTACTATCCATTTCATTACACCACTATCCACTAGGGCCTGGAGTTGATTTTATATAGCGTGGCGAGCGCAGCGAGCCCCGCGAGGGGACACGGATGTTGTTTCAAAGCAAGTCACCAATATCGCATGCCATTTGCATGCAATTCCATAAAATACATTCCGTGTACCCTCGCGGGGCTCGCTGCGCTCGCCACGCTTCGGGTTCGGTGGCTCGCTGCGCTCGCCACGCTATATAAAATCAACTCCACGCCCTAGTGGATAGTGGGGTAATGAAATGGATAGTAAATCGTATACTATATCGTATGTGATATCTGATGTCAAATCGCATACTAAATCGTATACGATCTAGTATACAATCTAGTGGTGCCATGAAACTACACAAGTACCTGTTTTTTTATGTTCCCACCTATGTTTTTAATAAATGTACTATTTAAATCACATATATCACATGTGATATTACATTTCTTTTTGGCACTAGATGTTAAGAGCTTCCATGACCTAACCAGTAAGCAGCACCCACCAGAGTATCCTGCTTCCAAATCTGGAAAGGAACCACATCAAGCACAGACACCGTGCAACTAAAATATGTTATTTGGTACGCATATCCTTATTACTATATGACTATGGGCCTTATTCTGGTTGGTGCGGCCGGCCCGTACGTTCCGGGGTTTTTAATGATCTGCGCATGCGTACCATCTCCAATGCGCAGGCGCGAACACTCCACAACGCTTACGGACGGGTCTCTCCGTGCGAAAAAACCTGTACGCGAGAGTACGGGCATTGGGGGCGGCATAGGGGCGTGATGAGGGGAGCGGCCGAAATAATGAGGGAAAATGGGCGTAAATATGGGCGTACACGGGGGTGTGCACCAAAAATGAACGGTGCTACTACCGCACGATCGGCTAGAGCACCGTTCATTTCGGACACAAAACAGGCGGCCGCCAACCGCCACCTCAGACCACCCCTACAGATACTGCATGCCAGCGTGCGCCTGGGTTTGCTAATTTACGGTGATTACTACTCAAACACATACACCTGAATGTAATAAGCAATGCTGCAGTCTATTAAGTCCAAACCATGATTTCACTACCTGCAAGCCTACACACAGCACTCAAACATATTGGAAGCTTATCTTTCTATACTTCTCTACATTTAAAGGTTTGTTTAATTTAAGGTAAGAATCTTTTTAAGACCTGCTTATATATGCTAAGGTAGGTATTTGTTAAACAGTTATACACATTCACTACGTGCTTTCATAGACTTTACACAGTAGCACACTCAATCTACACAAGTCGACATGTATCAACGTGTTCACTCTAATACACTAATTACAACATAACAAATATACATGTAATGAGGGTTAAAATGTTGTTTTATTAGGGTCTTTATTAAGGTAGACAATTGACTTAATAGAAAACAATAATTGAATAACAATTAGAATAATTAATTAATTGTCAGAATTATAGTTGAAAGGCAAGATTTGCAGGTCCATATATGTGAAGGGTATGCCAGCTTGCACGGACGTACGCTCACTCTCACGAGCGTTGACATAAGCTGAGTTTTCCATTGAAAACAATAGGGACCCGTCCGTGCAAGCTTGCGTACGCTCAGATAGCCGCAAGAAGTCGGTGGGAAGACGGACGAGAGACGTCCGTAAACGGTGGCGTACGCTCTGTTGTACGCCAGTTGTCGGAGTCTAAGGGGTGAGCCGTCGGTGTACGTTGGCGTACGCTCAATTGTACGCCACTCCCCTTCGACGTTGTTTCTGGCCGTACGTATGCGGCTGATTTGTGGGTGGACTTAACCTCAACGGCCGCGTACGGAGAGCGTACGCTAATATGGAACGTACGCACGTTTGGCCGCACCGATCAGAATAACCTCCTATATCACTAATAATACACTATTAGGTGCCTGTTACTCTTCCGCACATCTCCATATACAGAGTGAGTGTGTGTGTGTGTGTGTGTGTGTGTGTGTGTGTGTGTGTGTGTGTGTGTGTGTGTGTATGTATGTATGTATATATATATAGATAGATAGATAGATATCTATATAGATATTTATATATATATATATATATATATATAAATATATCTATACATATATATATATATATATTTCTCAATGCAGTGTGTGTGTGCGTTAAATTTAAAACCCCCTGCCGCAAATACAGGAACCCCCCCTTTAGGGTTAACAAACCCCCCTCTAACCCCTAGAGTTAATAACCCCCCCTCCCCATGCGGCCGTTACCTCCTGCCGCCGGCAGATCCCGGCTCTCTCGGCACCTGCAGCATATAAAAAGCATACCTCCCAACTGTCACGATTCCGTCGGGACAGTCCCGATTTTCGGGTCCTGTCCCGACGTCCCACCCGCGGCAGGCATTGTCCCGCTGCGGGGGGTGGCAGTTGGGAGACCCCCCAATCTAGTAGAATAGATGCTGTGCGTATGAAAATGAGGTCGCGGCTAATTAGCATAAGCCGCACCCTCATTTGCATACGCCCCGCCCCCTTTTCGGACGCTCGCGCGGCTTTGCCGCGCGAGTGTCCCTATTTCCTCCGGACACAAGTTGGGAGGTATGAAAAAGTGTCAGGCCTTCTCTAGCAACCTAAAAAACGGTCTGCTGTATGGGCGCAGCCATTTTCTGATTGTCACAGGAGCCGGGACCCGACATAAGTGCCGGAGGCAGGAGGCACCAGCCAGCGGCAGGGGCAGACACCCCCCCTTCCCGGCGCCCACACCTTCTCAGCGCCGGGGCTGCGGGGCTATAGTTACGCCACTGTGTATATATATACTGTATGTGTGTTCCTGATGTTATTGGATGCTATAAGTGCTGCACCGTGGACACAATGGGGCTCGATCCTATTAAGTCCAAAGGGTGCGAGGTGCAATTCGGGTGCCATTTTTAGCGTTTAAATGCAAACGGCTCCCGCACCCTTCGCTGGGCCGAATTTGCTTAAAATTACTCGCACCCCTATGCGAGCACTTTTATGCGAATTCAGTAAAGTGTGCCCGGTGCCGTGATGATTCGCACTCGTGAATCATCCGCACAATATACATAGGAATGATATGTATAAATATAGAATTCTCTCCCTAAGGTGCAGATTTATTTGTGGAAATAAGAAATGATATACTGCCCGAATGTATTACAGGGCCAATTCACACCTGATCATTTGGCTACGAATGCGGCACCGTGTCGGATGGTGGGGGGTTTGCGCATGTGAAATCCCTGGGAGCAAACAGCTTTGGGAAGTTTCCGGAGTGGGTGGTTGATGTCACATGACATCAGCGCCCGCCCCCTTATTGGCAATCTGTGGTGGAAATAAATGTCAGTTCAGAATGACTTTTATTTAAGGGGGTAAAAATAATTCGACCATCAAATGATTTCTCTCCCCTTAGGATGTGTTCTCATACATGCTAGTGAGGAGGGGATGTGGGTGGCATGGGCAGCGGGGGAGGTGGACTTTCGTCAGGGGGGCGGGCAGCGCTGACCTGTTTGCTAGACTGCGAGTATATGCAGCCTATATGTCTGAATCAGGCCCATAGTGACAGACCAGGGACAGGGGCTCTGAGATGGACTTGTTCCTGCACTGTGTTAGAAGTGATGTCATAGCTGATGTGATGACATCATGCCTCCTTCAGGTCCCCGCAGAGCTACTGTGCATATGAGAGCTGCTAACCCAGCGGTGGGCAATAAGTGGACCTCCAGCTGTTGAGGAACTTCACATCCCAGCATGCCTTGCTTTAGTTTTGCTATTTGGTCATGCTCAGACTGATGTAAGGCATGCTGGGATGTGTAGTTCATTAACGGCTGGAGGGCCGCTTATTGCCTATCCCTGTGCTAACCACACATGTACGCGGCCATTACTGGGAGGGGTTCATACCAAATCCTCTCCGGGTACTTTCTGTCATATGTAATCTATGCTGCAATAGATGAATACACTTTCTATATACAGTATGTGGCTTTAATACTGTAAAATCTTTATACAACTTCCTACCCTTGGTCATTGATAACAGAGACATTATATATTACATTACCAGCGCTGTGTCTAATAAATGTTTTTAATACCTCGGAAGGCGGTGCGATATGTGCGAGAAGCTGGAGATAAATATGAGAAGACAGAATCACGGAGGTGATGCGCAGAGCGGCGGAGCCATTCATGTTTGCCTTGTACATGGCTCCATCATCCAGTGACTGTATGTGGTCTCTCAGCCTCAGGAGCGGCAGGATTAATGTTTGCCTTGTACATGGCTCCATCATCCAGTGACTGTATGTGGTCTCTCAGCCTCAGGAGCGGCAGGATTAATGTTTGCCTCTTACATGGCTCCATCATCCAGTGACTGTATGTGGTCTCTCAGCCTCAGGAGCGGCAGGATTAATGTTTGCCTCTTACATGGCTCCATCATCCAGTGACTGTATGTGGTCTCTCAGCCTCAGGAGCGGCAGGATTAATGTTTGCCTTGTACATGGCTCCATCATACAGTGACTGTATGTGGTCTCTCAGCCTCAGGAGCGGCAGGATTAATGTTTGCCTCTTACATGGCTCCATTATCCAGTGACTGTATGTGGTCTCTCAGCCTCAGGAGCGGCAGGATTAATGTTTGCCTTGTACATGGCTCCATCATCCAGTGACTGTATGTGGTCTCTCAGCCTCAGGAGCGGCAGGATTAATGTTTGCCTCTTACATGGCTCCATCATCCAGTGACTGTATGTGGTCTCTCAGCCTCAGGAGCGGCAGGATTAATGTTTGCCTTGTACATGGCTCCATCATCCAGTAACTGTATGTGGTCTCTCAGCCTCAGGAGCGGCAGGATTAATGTTTGCCTCGTACATGGCTCCATCAGCAAGTGACTGTATGTGGTCTCTCAGCCTCAGGAGCGGCAGGATTAATGTTTGCCTTGTACATGGCTCCATCATCCAGTAACTGTATGTGGTCTCTCAGCCTCAGGAGCGGCAGGAGGGATATTATATACATGTGACCGTTACATCATGTGTTCTGTTACATATATATGTATTATTAAATGATTAATGAGTGATTGGTGCTCATTTACTGTCAGTCGCCTCCTTGTATACTGCAGTCACCAGCACAAGTGACCTCACGCGTTTCACGTATCATTTAAGCTTATACTGTAGGAGCCTATTGTGTTAGTATGCAGGAGGTAGCACTTTGGCTTAGACTCTGGATGGATCATATTCGCTTCCCTTGTAGTCACTATTATGAGCAGGTACCTTTCATACTGGGTGGTGCCCAGGGGTGGATTGGCCCACCGGGAAACCGGGCCATATCCCGGTGGGCCGGTGCAGATTTCCCCCTGGCTGGGCCGCCGACTGTTCTACCAGGGCCGGTGCTGGCATCATCCTGCGGGGAATGTATGCGGCGGCCATATTTGATTAGGGCTGTTCTGCCCTTTGTGACCAGGATACGGCTGCTGGTCGCTGTTCGGTGATGTCGGAAGCAGCTGCAGCACGGATGGATCATGGAACCTGCGTGGGGCACCTCTCTCAGTAGCGTTTCCTCCCCCCCAACCCCCTGGGCGGTAGCGTTCCCCCCCACCACCACTTGCCGAGGGCAGTAGCATTTCCACCCGCCACCCACCTCCCCCCCCCCCCCACCCCCAAGGCAGTAGCGGTAAAAACCCCTCCCGGGCAGTACCGGTAACAACCCCTCCCTGGTGGTGCCGGTGGGAAAACGTCACAGGTCAGACACAAGTCATATATGGCAGAATAAGTTCACAATAAAAAATAAATCCCTCCCCCCACACCCGTAACCAGCACCAGGCTCAAAGTGCTGGGGCTGGTTTTAAAAAATCAGCGAAAATATTGAGTAGGGTTCCACTGATTTGTTAAAACCATCCCCAGGCTCCAGGGCTTGGTCTAGTTCCCAAAATATGGGGGACAAAATGAATAGGGGTCCCCCGTATTTTAAGAACCAGCCCCAGGCCCAACCAGCCAGCAGGCTAATGCCACAGCCGGGGGGAGACTTTTTATACAAGTCCCCCAGCCAAAGCATTCATAACTACCAACCAGTCAGCCTGGGCAGGGGTCCTGGGGGAATGGGGACCCCCCAACGAAGGGGTCCCACCCTCCAGAACTTACCTGCCCAGGCTGAAGCCTGGTGCTGTCCCCGGTACCCCTGAGCTGTGGGTACCGGGCTGATTCAAGTGTAAAAAATAGACAAAACCATCCATCCCCGGGTCTGGTGTCCTGGGGTCCAGGTTTGGTGTCCTGGGGTCCGGGTCCAGTGTCCGACAAAATCCATAGGGGACCTGTGGAAGGAAATTATACTCACGGGTCTCCTCCAGTGTAGATCTGATCCTCTTCTCTCCTGGCAACATCACTACAGTGAGAAGTGCTGAATGTTTACATTCAGCGCTTTTCACTCCGAATGACGCTATTGGCCGGCTAGCGGCTCCTGATTGGCCGCTAGGTGGCCAATAGCATCATTCAGAGGGAGGGATGTAAACATTGAGCGCTTCTCCTATAGCGATGGCGCCGGGTGTTCATTTTTTTTAAATGAACACGAAATGAATACGAAAAATCGTATTCGTTTTCTTAGTAAATTTCCCCCTACAGGTCATTATGATGAATACAAAATGTTTGCTTGGCAATATTCACACCTATGTTGGTACTCAAAGGTTTAAAAGAAATGGCAGAAGGAAAAGGCAAAAGACGTAGTGTGCTTTGTCCTAAAGGCATTTAAATATACCTGTAGTAATACTAGAACTGGCATTGTGGTTACTATGGGGTTTATTTACTAAGATGCGAGTTCTATTTTAGATGGGATGTTGCTATGGGCAACCAATCAGATTCTACTTCTTATTTATTTAGCACCTCCTAGAAGATTACAGATTCTGATTGGTTCCTATCTGAAATAGAACTCCCATCTTAGTAATAAGCCCCTGTGATTCTGTTCTCATATAGTGTATGCGAATAAACCCAAAGATTGGATTTGAAATGCTGGAAGTAAGGACTGTGACAGGCAGAATCCAGGTGCATCCCAGTAAGTGTTTTTGTTATCCGGGTGATAGTGTCTAGGTCTGGGGTAGCCAACCCTAGTCCTCGAGAGCTACCAACAGTGCATGTTTTGCAGGTCTCCTCACAGAATCACAAGTGAGCTAATTAGCTCCATCTGTGGATCTTTTAAAATGTGTCAGTGATTAATGGGTGCAGTTGTGCAGCAGCTAGGTTGTCTGGAAAATGTGAACTGTTGGTAGCTCTCGAGGGCTAGGGTTGGCTACCACTGGTCTAGGTCAACCATCAATAGTAGGTCAACCCCATTTGGTCGACATTTCACAAAAGACTGACACAGGGCCGGTGCAAGGCACCGGAGCGCCCCAGGCGAGCTGGGGTGGGGGCGCCCCGGTGCCGGGGGGAGGGAGGGGGGGGTGGTACCTGTGTAAGAAAAATTGCTGCCCCGGCGTCCATGCAGTGCTGGGGCGGTCAGGGGTGTCCGTGCCGTAGGGGTACCTTCGGCGCCGTCATGTGTATAAAGCTGGCTGCGGCCGGCGGGGTCCCTGTAGTGAATAGCAAATAACTAGCGCTTCCCGCGCCGCCGCGCGCATAGCGCTAGTTATTTGCTATTCACTACAGGGACCCCGCCGGCCGCAGCCAGCTTTATACACATGACGGCGCCGCAGGTACCCCTACGGCACGGACACCCCTGACCGCCCCAGCACTGCAGGGACGCCGGGGCAGCAATTTTTTTACACAGTTCACTGGGGGTGAGGGGTGCCCTCCAGGTGCCGGCGCCCTAGGCAAATGCCTAGAGCTGCCTAGTGTTGGCGCCGGCCCTGGGCTGACATGCACAAGGTCTACATTGACAAAAAGGTTAACAAAAGCAACGTCGACATGGCAATGGTCAACATATGTTTTTCACAATTCTTTTTCATGCTTTCCGATACACGTGGACTAGAAATGGGAATTGTAAAGTGCCCAAAGCATGGTAAGGGTATGCACTACACCAATTGGGGGTCCATGTTGGGGTCCATGTTGAATAATTGAATGATTTGTCCACTGTGTGCAGTCTACGCACAGCACTTACTTGGCCAGTGCAATAGAAACAAGCTGACCGGGACCAGAGCTGACATCACACAACTTCCACTCATATGCTTGGGTCCGCCTGTGTTTTCCTTGACCCTGCCAGAAAACATCAGACTATCACGCCCAAACTTCGGCTTCCTGTCAATCAACTTGCATACGGACAGTGATTGAAAAAGTAGCATGATTTTATTGCAGGACTGCCACGTGCATGCGTACTATGGGCTGCACACATGCACAGTCTATCGATAACCGCCTGGGCATGCAAACAGGTCTGAATTAGGCCCCTAGGCATAAACCAGCGGATAACTCAAACTATCAACAGCCCAGATACCTAACCAGTGGTGTTTGTTTATTGAAGTATAACATCTACAACCATACTTACTTTTGTATACACTCTGGAGCTAAGCATGGAGAGTTGTGTCCCCTGCATTTTCACTTCTTACACAGTCATCACTGTTCTTAGGAAGTATCTACAAGATGGCTGCAGTCACATGGTGCTGCAGTACATCAGATTCAATGACAGAGCTCTCTGGGTCCTAGTGCCCAGCATGTATACACCCGTGATTTGGGTTTGAGCAACACTCAATCCCGGATTTCCAGGGATCCCGGCATTGGAATATGGATTGCTTTAGGGAGTATGAACAGTGGGTGTGGGGAGCGGTGAGGAAAGATGTAGGGAGCAGCAAGTGAGGCTGAATGTAAAAGCAGCGATGGAGGGTCAGTGTAAAGAGCAGTGAGGATGGATGGGAGTATGGAGCAGTGAGAGGTGTGGGTGTAGCGAAACGCGTCAGTGATCTGTTTGGATACCCACTATATAATCAAGAATTCCGGATTGCAGTCTGAACCAACCTCTTGGGACCATCACCAACTGGAAACTTCTTAAGTCATTGGAAATCGTCACCTACACCATCCCTGTTTATGTGCAACAACATTGGCTGATAAGGCACAGACATACAGGTAATTGATTTACAGAATGCTCCACGAAAACATTCCTGGTAGATTTCGGTTACTTACTCCAGCTTTGGGCCGACCACACGGACAGCAGTGGATGCCCAATTTACTAATTCCAGTGTAGAAACTATTCCTTGATTCCCAATTTTCCATTTCTCAGGGATATACATGGGAACGGACTTTTCGGTACTTAACAAATTTGTGGGTACACTTGATTTTATTCATCACTATTATTTTATTTGGTGTATGTCATTTTTATTATATTAAATAATTATGTAAAAGATTATCCAGTTTTTGTCTATGCATTGCTTCTTTTTAGTTGTGTAGGGAACAGAGAATGAGGATGGGTGTAGGTAGCCGTGAGGAAGGGTGCAGAGAACTGTGTTGAAAAGTGGGAGGAGGGAGCGGTGAGGGTGGGTGTTTAGAGAACATACTGTAGACAGCATGGATGGACTTGCATGGCACTTGTTATTAGGCAGGAAGCCAAAGACAGAAAGACAGTGGCAGCTGCATTTCAAAAGTAGTGGTACCCACCAGCCAATCAGAGATGGTGGTCTGGCAGCCAATCAGGAGTTGCTGAAGTGACCACTTCCTGATTGTTAGCCGGTCCACCAGATGGCGTCAGTGCTACATTTGAACTGCCGCTGGCCCTGTCTGTGTGTCTATGGCTGCCAACCTAGGGGCCATATACACGCTCAACCTAGCATCTGAGCCAAATGAGGCTAGTGCTCAGCACTGCCTGGCCCAAACACACATGCACAACCTAATCCTGTAAATCCTAGGATTGGAGGCTCTTATCCCGGGATTCATATCCCAGCATTCATGTGCTGAAATCCCAGGATCTCACCGATCCTAATCCTAGGACTGGCTTCCCTAAGTGGGATGACAGTGCAGGAACCTACTGCTTTATAACAGTCCAGATGTCTTGTTGTATGATGGATCTTTGTATCTTATAGTACATTTTGCAACTGTTTCTTAAACTGCAGCAAACACATCTTACTGACTGTTACTGTAGTTCCTAGTCTCTTGTTTTTTCTTTTATTGCATATGATATTATTTTTCTAAAACTTTTAACAATTAACAGATATGTATAAAGTTAGATACACCTTAGTTGTGTTTTCCCACTTTGGGTCACGGTAGTGGCTTTGTCAAAGCATTAGCAATCATCTTGTCAGACTCACAGAACACAAACACAACTACATCTTATTCTATGTCACGTAGACAGTGGTATCTGACATCAATAAACCTGGTTCTAGCATTGATCGTCTCACTGCATGCAAGCTTGATGAACCCTAGTGATCTTCAAATCTCAGTATTGAGTGAACTGTTGGCTCTACAACGGTGCGTGTTAGCAGCCAAATAAAGAATTTGCCCAGGCATGCTGAAGTTAAAGACATTTTCTTTTTCTAGTGGTTTTCATTCATGTGTATGTGTGGTGTCCAGTGTTGCCTAATACAAGAAGCAGCCCCTCTTCACTCAATCACACTTCTGCAGCCTCCCCCAATGCACAGTCCTCTCTTCACCCAGTGTCCACAAATGACAGCCCCTCTTCACACACACACTCTACCCCAATACAAAAGCCCTCTCTTCTGCAGACTCGCCAATACACCACCCTCCTACACTCCCTCTCCCCAATTCACATCCCCCTCTGTTTGCATATTAAACTAATACAGAAACGCCACCTCTGCTCACAATTGCCACAATAGAAAACCAACTCTATTCACTCACTATCTAAATACAGAGCCTCTTTTTTTGTCTTTTGTGTTGTGAGTGTGGTAGTATGACGTGTTCACTGCTCCATAGCAAAGCCTTGACTGGGTCCCATTCTCAACTGCCCCTTATGTTGCATTAGAGATCATTGATAGGGCAGTGCATTGGCAAAGTGCTTGGGAAGTGCTGTATACACAATTTATATAGACACAGATTCATACCCTCCAACATCTATAGGGTAGAAATCGGTACAAATTCAGAAAGGGGGCGTGGTCACTGGTAACGGGGATGTGACCACGCCCCCTTTACTATACTTTCAATGGAGAGTTGGAGTCCCAGAAAGCCGGTACAAAGCCTTTTTCGGTCGGTACTGGCCATAATAAACTGTTTGAAGAAACTCAGGGAGCCCGAGGTGTGCTCCCACCACCACCAGTGCTGTGCCTAAACACGTGCAAAGGGGGCAGCCGTACGAACGTTTGGACCCGCTCCCAAAGGAGAAAGGCCCCATGGTTCCCCTAACCCCCCTCAACCATAAGGCCGAGGAAGGGAAAAAAGGGATCGGTGGGTCCTCTTCGCCGAAGCTCAGAGAGACCCGCGTTTCCTCCACCCCCGGAAGGGTTTTGGACGGTGGGTCCTCCGCACCCGAAGGTTTGGAGGGACCCGCTTAGGCTTCCCTCCGCCTTGCGGCTCGGGGTTGCCCTCGAGGGGACCAAGACTCTCCCCAAAAGGTGAAGAGTCCCAGCCACGTTTGGGGAACGGAAGGCCCGTTAGGGACAGCCGCACTACCCAAATCAAAAAAAACGTGACAAACTAACGAAAAACACGAAGTGCTCAAAAGTGCAAATCAAAGAAAGAAATAAAAAGAGGCCCTAGCCAGAAGGCCGGGGTGGGGGTCTAAAAAATTGTCCTACCCCATCCAAAAGGACGAGGTAAGGACGTGTAGCCTAACCTAGAGGGAAGTGCGCAGTGTGTGTGCCATTCAGTGCATAGTGCTGGACATCACCAGTGCAAATCAGGCACCCCCGAGTTTCCCCGGGGGCACAGTGCAGCCTCGGGCTCCAGGCAGCCGACCAATCAGCGTCCGACCAAGTTTTTCTCCGTCTCACCAGCAGGCATTTTCCAGCCCCCGGCATGGGAATGGGTACTCCACTGGGCTTTTCGAAAGACTCCCTTAGGGGCTGCACCCCCCTCGGAAGAGCAATCTACTCAGTCCCAGTGTTTCTCCGCTCCCAGGGTTAAGATACTAAGCTGAGCTTTTCGCTGTGCCCAGGCTGAGGGCCTGCCCCAACCTGGACCAATCTACTCGGTCTCAGCTTTTCTCCGCTCCCTGGGAATGGATACTAGACTGAGCCTTTCGCTGCTCATCCTTCGGGGGCTACAAACCCCGTCAGGAGAGTCAAACTACTAGGCCCAGTGTTTCTCCCCCCCTCTTACCAGTGGATTTACGGAAACAACACCTCCTACCAAAGGCAGAGGTGAAGATACTCAGTGAGACTTTTCACCACTCCCAGGCAAAAAAGAGGGGTCCCACACCCTCCGCCCATCAGAGCAGCTACTCAGTCCAACCTTTCTCTATTCTCTGCCAGAGGCCAGTCCATACCCACTGTATATCTCTACCTTTGATATCGCCGTATATCTCTACCTTTGTGGTCTGGGGCTCACTGCCTAATAAATAATTAAATACTGCCGTATATCTGTACCTTTGTGGTCTGGGGCAAACTGCCATCCTGTCTGCCGCTGCAGTGCCACTCTTACATGAGCCACGTGTTTGTGCCACACTCTTGTGTGGCTTAGCATAGTTATCCAGCTACCTCAGTGCAAACTTTTGCCCTAAAAACGATATTGTGAGGTGTGAGGTGTGAGGCTGGAATGGCCGAGAAGCTCCCGAAAATGTGCGGCTTTTCGGGGGAGGGCGATGCTAAAGATGCAAATCTATTCATTTAGTCTATATCAGGTCCCGCCCCCTGAAATGCTGCTGACAGTCTCCTCTCTGGGCTTCTCCTGAAGAGGAGACTTTATAAGTAGGCAACCCTGCATTACACCTTTGTGGAAGCCATTAGTTTCAATAGGCTAAGCCTCCAGGCCTTTAAGCTACTGTGACAATCCACAAACCTTTACATTTCAAATAATACCCCACCTCCCCCCCACTGAGACCCCAAACCTCCATCAAGCAGACAAACAGCTCATTACCATAATCCTCTGAATATAACAAATATCCCCAAGTGGAGCTCAGGAACTCTTCAAATATTCTCACACCACTAGATAGCAAACACTCCTGTCACAATAGGTATAGATGGGCACACACCTTAGACAGGAGACAGGAGGGGAGACAGGAGGGGGATGGGGCCACTATTTTGGGCAGGGCCACATCTTAAAGAAAAGTAATTGGCAGACAGGCAACCTCACAGGTGTGTTAGCCTACCGGGAATCTTCCCTGTAAGGTCTATGGCCAATCCGCACCTGTGTACAGGGCCAGCTAGATGTTGTTCATGTTGCTACTAAAAAGAAAAAGGTTAAGGGAATATATATTTTTTCCAATAACATACATGCACACAACACATATCCAGTAGTCAGACTGAAAGAATAAAGATAATTTGTACATACAGTAACTCTCAACTTGTTAAGCTGAAATTTTTAAAAAGGGGACACACTTAAGAAATCTGCATGCCCTCCAACTGTACCTTTTTTGGCAGGTACAGTACAGTTTATTTATAGTTTGGCAAAGTCGCTTAGCAAATGCCCTCACATCGGTGTATGTGTGGGGGGCTATATCGGCAGCAGTGCGCATCACCGCGCGTCTTTATCGCTGGCCGAGATTGATGGACAGTGTCCATCAATCTCGGCATCGGCAGGGTTCTCCCACCACTCTGTGTGTGGGCTGTCAGCTCTGTGTGCTATGCGATAGCGGCGCAGCACAGCCCGACCTAGCATAGCTAGGTAGCCCTGCACACATCGCTATGTGTGTAGGGCCCATAAGTCAAAAATTATCAGCACTCCAATTATATTAAAAAGTCTGTTGTCTTATCACTTTCCATACTAGATTGCTGTTTCCCCAGTCACTACTGAGCAGGTTTGAATGTGTTACATCTGTTCAATGCAGTACAAGAAAAATTGTCTGCCCCACTGCAGGAAAGAAGACCAGCACGCAGTGATTCATTTTTTTGTGGTCTGAGAGTGAGTCTGGGGCTGATATTTATCAAACACTTGTGAACAGTACAGAGAAAGTGTTTTGTCATGGACAAGGGTGTATGAATGGATAAAGAATGTCAAAGAAGATTGCACATCAGCCATGGCTCTGCCTATGCAATAATCTATGACAGACGTCAGTGCATTTGTGGCTTGCAGCCCAGCCTAAAACATTTTTTAACAAGGCAATAGGAAAGCTTGTTGACAAATGGACAAAGTGCATTAAAAGGCAGGGATATACTGTACTGTATAATGCATTTGTCTTATCTGAAAGTTGCAAGGGGGAGGCGGACCTGCAAGCGGCCCAACGTTAATAAATAGAATTGTAATTAGTCCCGCTAGATCAGCGTGCAGTGGGGGTTTCTAGGTACTCAGGAAACCCCCCCTGCATGTTCATATGCCCTATGTAAAAGGGTATGGGTAATATGCAGTGCACATACACAGTGAGACTATACAGTATAGTCAAAATTGGATGAAAAGTTAGTCAATATCTCACAGTGTTTCCCCTGCTTATGATATCGAAGTGTGGACCCGTGAGATCGGAATCTCCAGGAAAAATAAACTGCAGCCAAGGCAATTTTGACTATGTCCCTTGTAATGTATTTGGCCATAGGCTAAATAGAGCATAGTCATTATCGCAATTGCACATACTGTAGTCAAAATCGCAAGTGCATGTAGCCAAAATCCTCTCCATGCACTTCAAGGGGTAGTCAAAATCACCCATAGCTGGAATCGCACCTTGTGTATGCCCTTTAAGCGAGATGATTAAGCAAAATTGATTTTAAAGAGGAACACTCCTTTAGTGTGAAATCCATCACTGAGGGAGTGATTGAGGATTTTATATTGGAAAGGTGTTTCTCTACTAGCGTCCTTAAGTGACCTTGCCTTGTTTATATTAAACTGTGTAGGATTTAAAGAACAGTTTATGTGATCACAGCACAGCCAATGCTAGGGCACAGCAACGTCATGTTGATATCAATCTCCTGCTGGCATCATTATACAGTAAGACCGCGACATGTCCAGTGTAAATCAAATTCCAAAAGTATGAGTCTGACATGTACAGCTGATCATGGTGGAACACAATTCCTAACCATTTAATTGCCAATTAACTGTATCCTTAATGTTCCTTGTTCAAGAACAAGTAACTAACAGACAAGTGGTCAATTATGAAAAAGTCATATTGTAGCTAGGAGTCAGGGAGTAAAACATTTTAGCAATTTCCTGTATCCTGGAAGGATTTATTTCTAAATAAACGCAATAAAGGTTGGCTGCTTATTTTTTTTTTAATTGTGCAGTGCATTATACGTGTTAATTATCTCATACTAATTAGAGCAAATGTAAATAATTAAGCGTAAAGGTAAACAAGCGCTCTGCCATTAATGATCTAAACTAACAACTCTGGTCATGTAACTGAGAGTCTAGGACTAGAGACGGATCAAGAGCCTAAAGGGTTCTCTAGGCATAGTACAGTTTGCTACACCAGTTTCTCATACTGTACCAGTTTTACATGTGTGACCTGAGTTTGAGATCTGAGTTCTATTTGTTACAAATATAATCCTTAAAAATATTGAAAAAGCAAATTGATACAGTTTCTCTTTGTGATCCGGCACTCTAGCTTAATCACAACAGTTAGGGTGCTTCGACAAGCCCAATATAGATGAAGCGGGCATGAACCCCTGAATCTGGCACACCCGGCAGCTAGTGCGAGATTAAGGTCTACATAGGCCAGAAGCTGCAATTTACGAAGGGCCTATTGTGTGCCACCGGATGGTGTGATCAACGTTGATAAGAAGTTCTCCATGGGGGCCAGATGCACTAAGCTTCAAAAGTGATATAATGGAAAGTGATAAACAACCAACCCATCAGCTCCTACAGTATCTGTTAAAATACATCACCGCCCCATCGCAGCGATGTTAGTGAATATGTACTAACATATGTGACTAGCATCGCAATGTGGTGAAGGAGACCGCCCCCCCCCCGCGACACCCGTGATATGGTGTGCATCACATCCCTGGGTGCCTACTCCTCCCCAAACGGCCGGAAGCCTAAGCATGCTGTCACCGGTGCCTCCTCCTCCCCCCTGCAGCCGGAATGACCTCCTGCTGTGTTGTTAGGGGAGGAGGATTTTACCTTTCAAGGACAGGCTTCCAGGAGCCTAGGAAGGTAAGCCAGGGGAAGAGGGGTTGGTATCTGCGGCGGGATGCAGTGGTTTACAGCGGGCAGCGATAGAAGCCCATACAGATGGGGCCGGTTTTATCTTTGCTGGCGAACCGCCAGCAGCATGCAGCTGGCGATCCGCCAGCAACACGGCGCTCCATCTGACTGAGACGCGCGTGCGTCCCCCACGCACCCGCGTCTCAGTATCCGGGCGGCGAGGCGGACGCAATACTGTCCGCCTCCCGCTCGATAGTGCTGGGGGGGACCCGAGGAGGCTGCGGGGGGTGCGGTCGCCCGGTGTGGGCACCGGGCGACCGAGGGCAGCACCGTCGGAAGGGGACGCGCGCGTCCCCTTCCGGCATACAGATGGCGGCGGGGCAGGGGATGGCGCTACATCTGTAGGCTTCTATAGGGAATCATTACCCAAAGGTGGCGATACCCTGCCCTGCGAAGACCGGGCAGCCGGGTCTTAGTACTGCATTTTTCCCCTAGTACATGCCACCCTCTTTCATTTTTCAAATCCAGCCTGTGACATGACAGTTAGGAGCGGATTGGCTAGCTGTTTATTACTCTCCATGTTATCACTTTTTGAAGCTTGATACATCTGGCCCTGTGTGACAAGGGTGGTTTGGTGGCAGGCTACCTCACTGCACTAACTCCCTGCATTATATCTCCTCACTATACTACCCTACATCTCTGCACTATATCACCCCACCCTACATCTCCGCATTATGGGTCTAATTCAACAAGACCGGTAGAAGTGCAAAAATCACAGTCCGGTGATTTTCATACTTCTGTGCAGGCGCAAAACTTCAAAGTGCAATCGCATTCAGGAAGGACACGATAAGTAAGAAATACATGTTTTCCCTAAGCTCACTGAATGGTATTAGTAACCATTCTTGAACACTACATGATAATAGACTTTAGAGATATTAGCTACATATATTTGTGCAAATTTCTGTGTAAGCCCCCAAGCCGTCATCAAGGCATATTTGTATATTGGGGTCCCTAGCGCTATATCTAGGTGCAGGGTGCTGCACCCCAAAAACCAGCACAAGCTTGAAATCCCAGAGCGGCACACCAGTGAAATACTATAGTGTTAATAAAAAATAGTGATATAGCCGAAGCTATACAGTATATAGGAAGTGAGAGAAAGAAGAAAAAAAATGAAATGTAGATAAAATATTAAAGAAATAGTGTTAGTGAGAAAAAAGAATTGTGCTATGTGTTAATAGAATGTAAAGGTGTGCCACACTATAGCCACCAAGCCAAACCAGTCCAGGGGCACCCCACACCACTGTTACCCTCAATTTTTTCTACGATTAACCAGCAAGGAGCCACATGATAATGGCTCCTTACTTAAATATATCTGGTTGTGTGGCAGTTGTGCTGCCTTCAATCCGTATGTTATATATTGGTTCCTTATATGCAGGCGTCTGCTACCTTACCTTGGGTAAAAGCACCCATTGTTTTAAATACTACTATATCTATTCATCAGTGTATCTACCAGTTTCCCGGCATGGACTCCCAGGATGTATCTGGAGCGGACCATCTGGGGTCTGTGAATTTATCCTCACAAATGCAAGGTATGACATTAACTTTTACAGAGGAAGCAGAATCTATATTATTTAAGGAGAAACTTATGGATGAGGCTGAGGCTCGTCCATTGGAATATTTATTCAAAGACTGGCAACGCTTAAAACAAAGGGAGATCGATTTCCTGTATCACAGGATTACATTGAGCGACTATTTAAGGAAAAGCGCATTCCCCTTGGGTTCCGGGTAAGGAATGATCCAAAAATTGGTTGACACAATGTTGCCTTTTGTAAAAAAAAAAAAATGGATTTCAGTGATAAATAAGTGCAGTTTGGACTTAACCCTCTTGGTCATTGAGGAGTCGGCCCGTGAGCTCAATGTTGTATGTGAATAGGTTGTGCAGATTGAGAGCCAGTATAAAACGCTGTTTGAGAGTGATCCCGCTAACAACTGGTTGGATAAAACAATTGTCCGCATACAAACGGGATTTGATCACCTTCAAAAAACAGAAATTACAGAAAGTTACCTTTGTTTACGAACAAAATATGGTATATCAGTGTATACATGGTGGCTGCTCTGATTATTTGACCCGTATTCACGAAACCTAAGCACGATGAAGGTTCCTCCTACAGTATGAGGTTATTACATCCAGTAACTCTGATGCCGGCTCTGTACCTGACAACACCTGGCTTAATCCCCCTTTAGCGGTACATATCCGCAATCATGTGGTAGGAGGAAGAGGCGATGCACAGTGGCCAGGGGCAAAGGACGCAGCAGAGTGGGGCATCCTCCCTTGAACCGCAAGGGACAATAATTAATCTTTTATCACATATACTTATGGACGCTGAAACCGAAATGGCAAGTTGAAAAATATCTCTTGCACGGACAGCTTAAGTTATGAGAGCACTTTAATAATGCACTAGAGTCGCCCAACCCAGACAGAACCCCTCCCCAGTTAAGTAAAATCATGCATAAGGCGCCCATAACTTATGGTGCCATACCTTTATTTAACTTTAACTAGCTTAACTTACAATAAATCACACCGACACCAAATAACTCACACGGACAATAAATGAAGACACGGACAACCACGTGCTAAGTTTAAAAGGTCAACAATCATTTATTGTTCGGTGACCATTTTGGGGGCGCTGTCGGGCTGCCCAATCAGCAGTGTTCTACTGAAAGGCACATTATGTTGCACACCGTAATGCCCCTTACACTACATGCCACACACCGTAATGCCAGTTACACTATACACCACTCACCATAATGCCAGTTACGCACACATATATATATATACAGTGGTTGAAGTGGAAATTTTGAAGTAGGGGTATAGAAAAAGGCAAGGGTTTAGTTATGTGTGCGTGCCGAAGAAAAGGGGATTTGACAACTCAAAAGGGGGCATGCCCTTACATGTTGAGTACCACACTATACACATTATGAATCACAATAGTTGGACTCCTTATACTATCTAGTACCCTTAACATATTAATAATGTCACACGGAATGAGTCAAAATTCACATTATGCCACATGAAAGAAGCCTAAACTCACTCAGAATGGGTCAAAATTCACATTATGCCACATGGAATAAGCCAAAATAAATTTAGAATGAGCCAAAAAATATCAAATAATGTCACACAGAATGTGCCAAAATTCACATTATGCCACATGAATTTTGAATGAGTCAAAATTCACTCAGAATGAGCGAAAGTTCAAATGATAACACTAGGGACATAGGGACAGTAAGAGTAGGGACAAAGTGACAGCAGGGACAAAGTGACAGTGAGTGACAACAGCGACACAGGGAGAGTGACAACCATAAGAGTGACAGTATTAACACAGGGACAGGGAGAGTGACAGGAGGGACATAGGGAAAGTGACAGGAAAGATAAGGAGAGTGACTCATGGAGAGCGACAGCAGGGATGGAAGGGTGACCGCAGGGACACAATAAGCCTACCAGACTTTAAGGGGTGCAGGGCTCCAGCGGTGGTGTAAATGAGCTGGGTGTAGGACTCCAGTGGAGGCTGTGAGGGGATCAGGGGCACCTGGCGGGCTCCAACGGAGGCTGTGAGGGGATCAGGGGCACCCGGGGGCTCCAGCGGAGGCTGTGAGGGTACCAGGGGCAGAAAACACAGATGCCAATGCAGGGAATCTTGTATGTGCAGCAGGGTGGTCAATGCCCCCACCTCAGGCATCTGGCTGGTGCAGACATTGGCAGATGGGTGGGAGGACAAAGGTGGATTGGGGGGCCACAGATGCCAGGCTGCGTGGCAATGTGAAGGGGTGAGGGCACAGAACGCCGGAGCAGAAAGACGTTGGCGGGCGCGTGGGAGCGCAAGGGAGGATGGGGTCCACTGGCTGCATGGATTAGACTGCGAGAGGTGGGAGACACTGGGACAAGCTTTATACACACACACATACAGTACATATAGACTGTGTGATATATGTGTGTGTGTGTGTGTGTGTGTGTGTGTGCGCACACATATATATAATATAGACTGTGCGATATATGTGTGTGTGTGTGTGTGTGTGTGTGTACACATATATATAATATAGAGTATATATCTATATATAATCTTGATTATTAATTTTCTTTTTTAACTAGTGACTCACTGCACTCCCTTCTTTCAGACTGCCTGGCTCCTCTCCAGTGTGTCTCCCCTTTATGGAGGGGAGCAGAGATGCAGTAAACTGCTGTGCTGCTGCAGCTTCCCCTCCATCCCAGCGAGCCCACCCCCATCTGCCCATCCTGTACATAGATGGGATTGTCTGAGAGTGACAGTGTCAATGCCAGCGCGCCGCAGCGCAACTTCAAATCGTGCACCGGGCATCAGAGGCTGTTCTACTGTGTCTGTAATTGACAGCCAGCCTAATGTGTGTCAGGGGTGCCGGCGCCCACCACAGACCCCATCGGCACTTGCGCCTCCAAGCAGCCGCGGGGTCCTCCACATGTTAGCTACGCCACTGGGAACATTTAAAGTAAGGATAAGTAGTTCAGATTTATTTGGTTACTGTAGAGTATGTTCGAAATTCAAAAACAGCATCTTATTGGCTATAGGCTCTCACATATTGTGGATAGCTAATGAGAGAACTCTGAACTTGCACTAGTTTGGCAAAAAGAACTGAGAATAAAGATAAAACTCAAATCCCACCAATTTGCACAGCTGCAAAATTCGTTTGTAGCCTTACACATAAGTGTAAAACCATTTGCAATCACTCAACATGCGTAGAATGGTTATCCCCTGTTTGCAGCGCAAGTAAATCAAGACTTACACAATGCTGTGATGGCGTTGGGGAGGAAGCTGCTGCTGACATCAGTGACCCTCCCTCCCATTGGCTGGGTGTTTTTCTGTGGCACTCCCAGAAAATGCTGGCGTGTTGCCCCCCAAACCCCGCCGGCTGTCACTCAATTTACGAACAGCCATTGTTTGTTTTCAGTATACTGTGCACAGTCTTCCATAATTGGACAGGCTGCAAATTCGCAGCTCACCCAATCAGACCTGGTGGGAGCCTATGTCTTATAGCAAAGAATACTTATAGCAAAGAATTACCTGTCCAATCACACCTGAGCTGATTCTCATTCCACTGAAGTAATGTTAATCAGGACGCTATATTACAGATTTACTATTTGGCTTTCCAAGCTGTGACAGGTTTTGAAGATCTCATCAATAATATTCTGGGATCTTAATTTGATTTAATCCACAGGATCATTTCAATATAATTTGTATAGATTGCTGATGGAATGGTATTATGCGTATCATCTGTATTAAATAATTGTTCCAGTATTTTTTCAATTTGGTTTATATAATGTGTGGAAATTTAGGTACATTGTATGATATTTTTATACTATGTTACACAAATTGCAATCCTTTTATTGATTCTATTTTATGATTGGAATTGGCAGTAGTTCCTTAACCTTTTCAGTGCCAACATCTCTGTGAGAGATGTTCAAACTGTCCGCTAAAAATGCCAGCGTCGGTCACATTTGTTATACAAATTCAAATAAAAAATGTTGGCTAATTTTTTTTTTTTTTTATATATAAGGCAATTCTCACACCTATTTTAACAAATTCACTTGGCACTCAAAGGGTTAATAGAAGTTGCATCCCTTTTTCTTGTTTTTTATTGGTATTACTATTGCTATTGTTGTTGGTCCCTGTTATAAGAAGATAAGAAGACCTTGATGACTTATCGCTTTTCAAAGTAAAGAGAGATAGAGGGGTCTATTTACTTAGCCTTGGAGAGAGATAAAGTGGATTGAAATAAAGGCCCGTATTATGGTCCACTGCAAAGGCAAATTCCTTCTCGAATGGACAAAACCATGTGCACTGCGGGGGGGCAGATGTAACATTTGCAGAGAGAGTTACATCTGCCCCCCTTGCAATGCACATAGTTTTGTCCATTCGAGAGGGAATTTGCCTTTGCAAGTGAACCAGAATAAGGGCCAAAGTACCAATCAACTGCCAACTGTCATTTTTCAAACACAGGCTGTAGCGTGACAGTTGGGGGCTGATTGTTTCCGTCCTCTTTATCTTATAGCTTTGTAAATAGATACCGAAGAACATACAAACCAGCTCCTGTCATTCTTAAAACACAGCCTGTAAAATGACAGAAGCTTATTGGCTGGTACTTTATCGCTACACATTATCACTCTCCAAGCATTAATAAATAAGCCCCATTAAGGCTATTTGGTCACAAAAGATGAGACTGTTGAAAAAGTTACTTTCCCTGCTTATTACAGACAGTACTATTATTGTAGGCTATTGGATAGTAGAATATAAGTATACAGAAAATATATGTTGTATGTGAATGATGGGTTTTATTACCAGTCAGTGGACTAAATAAAGTTGATGGGGCCCAGGACTATTTAAAGAAAAATGGCACCCATAGAAATTCAGACTGAGTATATATATATATGGTAGGGGAAAGTGGCTCTAAATTGCACACCCTCAGTAATGAAAGGTGCCATCTGCTGAGAATAAAATGGATTACACAGAGAGAAAGGGTGCAAATGCACTATGCTATCATTACATTATAATATATAATAAGAGGTTGTTAGTATATCATTGGCCAGTGATATTGGCCTGTCCACCAATCGTTTAGGTCACCTCTTGTCGAGCAGGTACCTAACACTATGTGGTCACCACCTGGGACGCAGGGAATACCCGAAACATGATCCAGCTAAGGACCCCCCCAGGGCATCACAATAAAGAATAGTGATAGTAAAGTGGTAAAAAGTATGAAGGTCCCTACTATGGAGGTTATTCTGGTTGGTGCGTAAATTTCTGAATTCTTTCGGAGCGGACCGCACGCCACGCTGTGCGGACATCGTACGAAGAAACGCTCACCGGTCCTCCGCATTCGGACGGACTCACTCTTTAGAAGAGGGCGTGTTTACGGACGACATCCAAACCTTGCGTGTGCGGTGGACACACACATATTCTGCACGGTCTTACAGCGTCTGCATGGTCTTACAGCGTCAGAACGGACGGGAACCTGCCCATACGCACCAATGCGGTGTATTTCCGCAAAACATACTACTATCATCGGAACTCATACATCACACACATGACACACTTATGCAATTAGGCTACCTCATTAAAAAGGGATTGTTTTTAATGGTCATCTATTTATTTTTCGAATTGATCATTAAACACATTACTACCACTTTAGATTAACCCTTACATCATGCAAAGTTCCAAACATTCTTTCTTGCCCCTTTACGCCCATGTGTTATGTATGCATGTATCATAAATTATTCTTCAAATGCAAACACACACATACACACCAACACACTATGTACATCTTTACATTACCCTTCACTTTCAAGCACTTGTATGCAATAAACCCATCTATATACTGTATATACCTTTTGCAACTTACATAAATATACAACACTATTTATACCTATACTGTAAAATGATACAAAAACACACAGACCACTTCTAACTTTCATATAAACATTTATTGAACTACAAAACAAATAATAAAACATTTATAGCAGCAGGTCACAGAGGTCCTGCACATCCGATGCCAGGAGGAGCAGGTGCTGGCGCATCCTTTGGAGGCAGGGCCGGCGCTGACCACTCAGCAGATCCTGCAAAGCAGGGAGGCGCCAGCTGGAGAGGCGCTCCCCTACTCTGCTGATTCTGCTGCTGTGCACTGCTGCTACTGCCAGCGCCATGGCTGTCAACCTGTATGACAGCGCTGAGAAGGCACAGCAGCTTGAACCGCTGTTCCCCCTCTCTGTCACTGCTGGCACCATCCCCCCTTCTACCTCTCCACCCGGCGCCTACTGTCCGTGAGCAGCAGCCTACATAGCTCTGTGTAGGCTGCGGTTGACATCCCGGACCCTCCCCACAGCGCAGCTCAGCAGCACTATGCTATTTGCGCTTGTGCTGAGCCGGAGGAGAGAGAGCGGCTCTGCGCTGTATGGCAGCGCAGAGGACTGATGAGAGAGACCCAGCGGGATGAGCGTAGAGGCTGTCCGACGACGGCTCAGGCTCCTGTGCTGGGTGTAGTGGCAGGCAGGGCTGGGGTTGTGAAGTGCTTCGGTTTGGGGCTGCAGCCTGCAGGTGCACTGTGATCCACATAGCACAAATCTTGCTGCCGGGAGGCATTATTCTGACTACACTTCCTGCCGCATTGGTCCCCTGGGAAAAGCAGCTTGACAATGATATTAACTAACGCTGGCTTGCCCATGGGACCAGCAATAAAAGCTGGACCCTCCTACCTCTCTGAATCATGTGAGTGCCTGGAGGTAAGGGTGGGTGGGGGAGTTTATTGTACCTTCACACCAGAGGTGTACAAATACTAATATATGTATACATTTTATTTATTTGATACTGTAGGCATAAATAAATGCATACCTGTTCAATACATACATACATATATATATTCTAATTGCATTGCCCTGCTACAGTAGCCGGCCTGGTGCTGTCACACCCAGGAGCCACAGTGTCCTGATCCAATTACTGCCACGTGAATAGATTCCATGTACATGGGCAAGGCATCTATTTTCGCTAAGGAAAGTCCAGCACATACAGAAGTGCTGGGCACACCTCCAAGACTGACATCTATGGTTCTGCCTTCCCCTCCCCAGCTGGCCATGCCCCCTTCTAGGTCACTCGAGTAGCAATTGGCATTAAAAGCTAAGTGCCATACTGTGCATAATCATCCCCTGATGATGGGCTGCATCCTTAGCCTGGTTGTGCCAGGTACATTGCCGCCAGCCTGCCCACTCCAGCCATCTTATCCTGCAGGATGGCACTGTACTGTGTATACCAGCAAGGAGATGAGGTGCACCCAGGCATAGCAGTCCCATGTCTGTAGTCTTGCAGGCATGGTGCACATGGCGATATATGATAATCCAAATAGTATAGGTGATTAAGGATACATTCAATATCCCTGAGGTGGCAATGGCAGCGGTCAACAGACCAATCCCAGAATCCCGATACGGAGTATCCCAACCCTTCTTACCCTAACCCCCCTTGTAGCAGCATAACACTCTCTGCTAGTGCCTATCCCTAACCCCCATAACCTAAACCTAGCAACCCCCACCCCGCAGCCTAACCCCCTTCTAAGTACCTAAACCTAACCCCCCCCTCCCCAAAGCCTAAGCCTTTCCTCCCCTTTTCCACAGAGCCTAACCCCACATTGCCCCCACTAGTTCCTAATCCTAACCCTCCCTTCGCCGGCCGCCTGCTACTGCGCCCCGCATAATTACTGATCAGGATGCCCACTGTTGGTATTCCGACGTAGGCATCTTAATTCGTTTTCTAGTTGTTGGGATGCCAGTGTTAGTTTATAGAATGCCTGACATGATGCTGACTATATCTCAGTGATTGTAGCAGTATAACTGTGGAGGGTGAGAAGCTAATATCCTGGTGTAATGTTCACACTCTTCCAGTATGTGTGTATGTGTGTGTGTGTGTGTGTGTGTGTGTGTGTGTGTTGCCATGGCTCCACGCAAGATATATAAAATGCTTTTGCATAGACAACGTGGACCGCACAGTACTGGAGGAGGCATGACCAGCTGTCCACATCTGCTCCAAGCTCAGCCAGGCCACACATGGTCCCAACTGCCCTGATCCATTCCTCCTCAGCTCACGTTTGATTTTCTTCCCCATTCTTCCCCTACATGCTGGCTGGCTGTCTAACTGAGCTACAGTGGCAGATTGTGGTTCTTGGCTCTGACTTGGCATGCTCCTGTGTGCACATGTGCTCAGACCCCCCCCACGTTATTGCTTACTCTTGCTCCGGAGGGGCCCACACATCTTCTAGTAAGTGGCACTACTACTGTGGGCATTGTGTATAAGAGGTAGTACTGTGTAGCTTAACATAAAACAGGGGTACTACTTTGTGTCCTAATGGGAATAAGATAGACTACTATGTGGTGTATTTTGAATAAGATTGTGCTACTGTGTGGTGTAATATGAAACGTGAGTACTATTGTGTGGCCATGCTTCTTGTAAGATCAAGCTCTTTTTTTGTTGCATGTGCCGAAAGTATGTAAGGGCGCATATTTATATTTCGCAGGAGGGCGCCAAACACCCTAGCACCGGCCCTGTTTGGAGGGCCCCTCGCACACCCTCGCCTTCTTCCCTCTGGTCATCTGTGGGCATGTTAAAGGGGGTTCAACATTAAAGTATGCTATTCAGGTTGACATTGCACATTGTGATACCTACATTCAATCCTAACTACCTACAGCATGATAAATCATACATACAGTATCCACAATTAAATAGCCAATAGTGTTTCAAATTCAAATAAATACTATGATGGTGACACACACACAGTGGCTTACACTACACAAATGTTACTTATAACATTGCCAATGTATGTTTCAAAACCACAACAACACTTGAGCCTCACTCACACTTGTCCTGCCTTAACACTAACCAATGTACTAGAAAGCAACATCCACTAGAACTTGTCACATTTTGCCATACATATAAACGTGCATGTCACTGCTCAATGCTAAACTGCAGGATAGATAGATAGATAGATAGATAGATAGATAGATAGATAGATAGATAGATTACATACATACCACATGAAAAGGCTGGGCTAGTCCCTCTACCCCTTACTCCAGGAATCATTGTCACATTGCCAGATAGGTGAAGGTACACCACTAATCCTCTCCCATGCACCAAACATTTTCTAAGTAAAATCCATCCTACATAATTGGTTTCAAAAATACATGGCAACAACACGGGCCCACTGGCTAGAGGGGGGCCCAGGGGAACTGCCCACTTGTGACTCCATTATAAATCAGGCCTGCCCATACTCCATTTATGTATTATTTGTTCTTGTATAGAAAGACCCTTCATAAATTATCAATAATCACCTACACGAGCCTCCAGATTCTACGTTTGCAGCAGGGCCCTATAACCCCAAAGTGTGTCTGTTGCTAACCACTTGGTTTTACTAGTCTTTACTATAGTAAAGCAAAATGTAATCAGCTGTGCAACATAACAAACTGTACCTAAATAATTAAGTAATGAGGCATTACGTCTACGTACCACTGCCTGCCAGCTCCACACCCATTTCAGCCTCCACGTTTCTGGGTGGTGGGTAGTTGGGTAGGGGTAGGGGTGGGTCATCATGACCAGGGTAGATGGGTGGGGAAGGAAGGGAGAATGAGGAGGTTGGTGAGTGGCTAGGGGGAGGGGTGTGTGTAGGGGGAGTGGAGTGGAAGTGTTCCGCCTCCTGGCCGCCCTCCTCCTCCACCTCCACCTGGCCCGCCTCCTCTACCTCCACCTGGCCCGCCTCCTCCACCTCCTCCTGGGCCTCCTCACGGGCCTCCTCCTGGGCCTCCTCTTGGGCCTCCTCTTGGGCCTCCTCACGGGCCTCCTCCTGGGCCTCCTCACGGGCCTGTCTGGCTCTCTCCCGCGCTGTAGGAAAAATTGACAAAATGGATGAGTGTCATTTTACAGTCAAATTTCTATTACATTTACATATTATATCCCCATTACTGCATGTGAAAGAGGAAGTATCACACATATATTGTATATGCTATTTCTCAATCATCAACACCCACTTTACCTCATGTTAATAAATTTGTTACTATTGTGAAAATGAAAGGATTCACTGTTAATCATGTATGAATAGCGGAAAAACTTACACCGTTCAATACGGCGCCTCAAACGCTGGAGGAGCTCTGGCTGGCGCCTCCGCAGGTCGGACCATCGCATCTCCAGCTGGGCGACGGTCCTCCGCACGTGTGTGGGGGCGAGTATCCTGCGCCGGGCAGCAACGTACGCCCGGCGCTTGTCTCGGTTAGAGATATATGGGCCCGCACGCCCCAGCCTCTGCTCCATTACGGGCCAGCAGCTCCGCGGTGGAGAAAGGTGCTGCACGTCCGTAAGAAGCCATTTTAGCTATGGCGCATGATAAATACTCATGTCCTGTGATTGGTTGTGAAGTATACTATTTGGTATAAACTTTATTATTCATATTGACATGAACATTGTGCATGCGCCCAACAATCGGCGAAAACATTGCCTCGCCAAGCAACCCTTGCCATAGGTTGGCATCGCTGACCTTGCCTTCGCCACACATACAAAGCAGACAGGGTGAAAGAAGTAGGAGAACCAAAATACTCACCAACCATGGGTGAAAACAACAGGTTAAATAGTGTGCCACAATATACAGTTGCACATATATCTGTACAAGGTACTAAATTAGACAGCCTTATTGGTCTGAAAGCAATACACCACTAACATACAAAATAGTGCTATACCTTTTCCCATTAATAGGCCATGGTGCCATTTATACACTTACCTTATACCGGCCCACACTATAGATGTGGTTTTAAATGTACCTAGCAGCAAGCCAGTATTTATAGGCCTATCACATGTGATTGGGATGCAATCAGTGATTACTAATGCATGAGTTGTGGACTGGATTAACATATGGAATGGGTTAGTGTCATTTGTTGTACAAAAGTGCACAGTACAAAAGAACATTCACAGATATCATTTATGTCTGCCTAAAGTTTCAGTTGTTCATTGTGATTAAAATCTGGCATTGAGCTCAAAATCAGACTTAGAATGTACGCCTGGTTTTGTACATTTGATTTTCCGCTGGTACGGGCGTGGCCTATGCGCCGCACAAACATCACGTTGTACGTCGCCGTACGGTACGCTGCCGCACAGAACGCAGGGTGGGGCTGATGTAAGCCTATTACATCAATGTGTATATATAAGTGTGCACAAAATACAACTTTGTGCTGCAAACATGTCTGGTTCACAATAGGGGGAGAACAGGAGCATCAGCGCATCCTAGCTCACCTGGACTCTATCACCTCCAATGTGGCCCTCACCAGAGACCAGCCATTGGTAGGTGAGCAGGCAGCTGGCCCATCTACAGCTGGCCAATCTACAGCTGCCCAACCTACAGCTGGGCCATCTTCTGCCTCAGCAGAATCATTGGGAACACAGCAGGTGGCTTCACAAGAGAGTAGCCTGGCCAGCACTTCAAGTGCAGCGACTGGTAGCCGTGGCCGTGGCCGAAAGAGGCCAACAGAGGAACCAAGCACCAGGAACATGGCATTTGAAGCGCAGGAGCTTGCCATACTGGTACCCCGTGCAGGGGATTGGATAGAGTTGACACAGGACAGGTTGACACACACAAGGAGATGGAAGATTTGGGAGGACATAACTGTAGAGATTAATGCGGTAGCTCCACAAGTTCGTGAGATGGAGCATGTGAAAAAAAGGCAAGTTCAAGTGTGTTACATTTGAGCAGAACAACACCATTAATGTTTTTATTAGATGTTAGATGGATTTGGTAAATGGTTGGTCACGTTGCTAGGAGCAACAGACATGATTGCCATGTCACTTATTCTATATTTATTATCGGGTGAGTGTGAATGTTTCTTCAAAGTGTTGGTTTTATAGTTTAACATAATGTAAGTTATGTTGAATGAAGCACACGTTGAAATCTGTAGCAGATTTCAATGCATGCTACATCAAACGTCAGGGGTGAAATGTAATAATATTTAAACTTTGGTTGCAGGTGGCATGACTTCAAAACCAACCTCAAGAAGAAAATGACCGCACGTTGGACCCACAGCCACACCTCTGGGGCTGGCCCCATGCCAGGCCGCCTGAAGCTCACCCCCCTGGAGGAGTTGGCTCTGCCGTGCATTGCAATTGAGGAGGTCCGGGGGGTGAGCAACATGGATAGTGAGGCCCCAGTGGAAGTGTTTGCGGCTGATTTAGAAGGTAATTTGTTTGCATGGCATAA